>NC_090303.1:27226707-29626707 GCF_039906515.1 Pseudorca crassidens | reverse complement strand
AAAATAAATAAATATTTTTTAAAAAAAGCTTCCCCACTATAAATTGTTTTGAGGTGCTCTACCAATTCCTATTGGGTATTCTTAACACTATCTGTGTCTTTGTACAACTTCTTTCCTGCTAATCACAGAGAAATAAAAAGTAATTAAATCTTATGATCATCTCAATAGGTGCAAAACAAGTGAAATAATTAGATATTAATTCCTGTAGTAAATTCTTAACGAACTAAGATTAGAAGGAAATATTAACCTGATAAAGAGGAACCACAAGAGACCCACAGCAAACATCACACATAATGGTGAAGTGTTGAAAGCTTTCCTTTTAAGATCAGGAATGAGACAAGAATGTCCACTAACATGATTTTAATTCAATTTAGTACTGGTGGTTCTAAGCTGTACATTTAAAAAGAAAAGAAAGAGAAAGAAAGACATAAGATTTTGAAAAGGAGACATTTTAAATCTTTAAATTTGTTCACAGATAATGGAATTTGTAGAAAATATAAAATATGAAACAAATATAGAATTAGAATCAGTAGGAGGGGATCAAGATGGTGGAGTAAGAGGACATGGAGCTCACCTCACCCCACAAACACATCAAAGTACATCTACATGTGGAAAAATTCTCATGGAAAACTAACTGGAAAAAGACAGAAGAACTATACAATCCAGGCTGCAAGAAAGATTCCCAAATAACTGGATATGACGGGGGGAAAGAAGCATCAGGTTGAGACCTGTGCCCCTGGGAAGGGCCTAAGAAAAAAGCAAAGACCACATGGACAGACTATTGCCCTGGGACACAAGTGGGTCAAGCCACAGACTGGGCATCCCAGTCCTGGGTTTGTATGTGGAGAAAACAAGCCCCCTTAACTGCTGGAAGAACCCCTGGGGCAGACAAAAGGATGGAGAAGCCTAGAATCCATCCGTGAGGCGTGTGCAGATGCTGGCTTGCCAACAGAGAGGGCAAAGAGAGCTCTGAATGAGTGACTGCTGTTTCACCACACGCCCCAATACCAGCTGGGTGAACACCTGGTCTCCACTCATTCTAAAGGCTGCACAGCTACTTGAACCACCACAGGCAACACACCATAGTCCCCACTCCAGCTGAGTGAATGCTCCAGCCTTGCCCATTGCACACCACAGCTTGGTGCTTGATCCAGGGCAGGCAAGTCCTGGGAGAAGACTCAATCTAGGGACACAGAAGAGGCTTGGGGGCAGGAGGTGTGGTAGACTTCGTCTTTTTTATTTCAAGCACCTTTTCTGACCACAATGGTATGAAACTAGAAATCAACCAGAGAAAGAAAAACAGGAAAAGAATGAACAGATAGAGTCTGAACAACATGCTACTAACAAACCAATGCGTGAACGATGAAATCAAAAAATACCTAGAGACAAATGAAAATAAAAACACAACCTTACAAAATCTATGGGATACAACAAAAGCAGTTTTAAGAAGGAAATTCATAGCAATACAAGCCTTCCTCAAGAAACAAGAAAAATCTCAAATAAATAACCTAACCTACCATCTAAAAGAATTAGAAAAAGAGCAAACAAAACCCAAAATCAGCAGAAGGAGGGAAATAATAAAGATGAGCAAATAAATAAAACAGATTTTAAAAACAATAGAAAAGATCAATAAAACAAGGAGCTGTTTTTCTGAAAATATGAACAAAGTTGACAAACCTCTAGCCAGACTTGCCAAGAAGAAAAAAGGACGCAAATAAAATTTAAAAATGGAAGAAGAGAAAAAACAACTGAGATCAAGAGATACAAAAAAAAATTGTAAGAGAGCACTGTGAACAGTTATACGCCAACAAATTGGACAACCTAGAATGACAATCTTCTAGAAACATACTGCCTATGAGGACTGAGACAAGAAGAAACAGACAATTTGAATAGACTGCTCACTAGAAGTGAAATAGAATCTGTAATTAAAAAAACAAACAAACAAAAAAAACCTCCCTGAAAACAAAAGTTCAGGACTGGATGGCTTCACTGGAAAATTCTACCAAAAATATAAAGAAGAACTTACACCTATTCTCCTCAAACTACTTCAAAAAATTGAAGAGGAGGGAACAAGCCCAAATTCATTCTATGAGGCCACCATTACCTTAATACCAAAATCAGACAAAGATATTACAAAATTTGAGCAATATCTCTGATGAATATAGATGTAAAAACCCTCAACAAAACATTAGTAAACCGAATCCAACAATATATTAAAAGGATCATACACCATGATCAAGTTGGATTTATTCCAGAGTCACAAGGATGTTTCAACATATGCAAATCATTCAGTTGATACAAAACATCAATAAAAGAAAAGACAAAAGCCATATGATTATCTCAACAGAGGCAGAAAAAGCATTTGACACAATTCAACATCCATTCAGGATAAAAACTCTCATCAAAGTGGGTATAGGGGGCTTCCCTGGTGGCGCAGTGGTTGAGAGTCCGCCTGCCAATGCACAGGACATGGGTTCATGCTCCAGTCTGGGAAGATCCCACATGCCGCGGAGCGGCTGGGCCCATGAGCCATGGCCGCTGAGCCTGCACGTCTGGAGCCTGTGCTCCGTGACAGGAGAGGCCACAGCAGTGAGAGGCCCACATACCGCAAAAAAAAAATTAAAAAGTGGGTATAAGGGAACATATTTCAACATAATAAAGACAATTTATGATAAACCCACAGCCAACATAATATTCAATAGAGAAGTGAAAGCCTTCTCACTAAATTCAGGGCATACGCTCACCATGTCTATTTAACATAGTATTGGAAGTCCTAGCCACAGCAATCAGAAAAGAAAAATAAATAAAAGTTATCCAAATTGGAAGGGAAGAGGTAAAACTGTCACTATTTGCAGAAGACATGATACTCTATATAGAGAATCCAAAATTCTACACCCAAAAACTATTAGAATAAATGAATTCAGCAAGGTTAATACACAGAAATCTGTTGCATTTCTATACACTAATAACGAAATATGAGAAAGAGAAAGTAAAAAAAAATCACATTTAAAATCACATCAAAAAAACAAACAAACAAAACCTAGGGATGTATAGTCAATTAATCTACAACAAAGTAGGCAAGAATATACAATGGAGAAAACACAGTCTCTTCAACAAGTTGTGCTGGGAAAGCTGGGTAGCCACATGTAAAACAAGGAAATTAGAACATTCCTTCACACCATATATAACAGTAAACTCAAAATCGTTTAAAGACCAAATGTAAGACATCAAACCATAGAACTGGAAGCATGTGTAGACAAAACACTCTGATTTAAATTGTAGCTATATTTTCTTTAATCAATTTCCCAAGGCAAAAGAACTAAAATAAGTAAATAAATAAACAAATGGGACCTAATCAAACTTAAAAGCTTTTGCACAGCAAAGGATACCATCAACAAAAAGAAAAAACAATGTACGGAATGGGAGAAAATATTAACAAATGATGCAACCAACAAGAGGTTAATATCCAAAATATACAAACAACTCCTACAACTCAATATCAAAAAAAATCTAATCTAAAAATGGGCAGAAGACTTGAATAGACATTTTTCCAAAGAACACATACAGATGGCTAAGTTCATGAAAAGCTGCTCAACATCATTAATTATTACAGAAATGCAAATCAAAACCACAATGGGGTATCACCTTACACCTGTCAGAATGACTATCCTCAAGAAATCTACAAATAACAAATGTTATAAATGATGTAGAGAAAAGGGAACCCTCATACACTGAGGTGGGAAAGTAAGTTAGTGTAGCCACTATGGAAAACAGTACGGAGGTCCCTTAAAAACTAAAAATAGAACTACCATATGATCCAGCAATTCCATTCCTGGGAATATATTTTGAAAAAAATAAAATACTAATTTGAAAGGATAGATGCACCCTAGTGTTCATAGGAGTACTATTTACGATAGTCAAGACATGGAAGCCACTCTAATGCCCATGAAAAGATGACTAGATTCAGAGTATGTTGTATATATACCATGGAATATTACTCAGCAATAAAAAATAATGAAATATTGCCATTTTCAACAACGTGTATGGACCTAGAGAACATTATGCTTAGTGAAGTAAGTTAGACAGAGAATGACAAGTACTATATGATATCACCTAGATACGGAACCTAAAAAATAATACAAATGAATATATATACAAAACAGAAACAGACTCATAGACATAGACATTTGTGGTTACCAAAGAGGAGAAAGAAGAGGGGAGGGACAAATTAGGGTTTTGAGATTAACAGACACAAATTACCGTACATAAAACAGAAAAGCAACAAAGATTTACTATATAGCACAGGAGACTATACCCATAGCCTATAATGGAATATAATCTGCAAAAATACTGTATCACTATGCTGTATACCTGAAACTAACACAATAGTCTAAGTCAACCATACTTCAATTTAAAAAAAGACACTTAAGTATGCATTAATAAAATAACTCTTGATTATATAATAATAGTACCTTCTGTGCTATTTTTGAAGTTTGAAATCCATACTTTCTAAAAATTAAGTAATGGGTATTTTTCTTCTATTAAACTACTAAAAAATAACTGATTAAAAAAAGAATGATAATCAGTAAAATTTAGCAGCAGTTAATGTGCAAGAATCATTTCTATTTCTTACACTGACAAACAATAGACAAAATGTAAAAATATACCATTTACAACATTACAAACAGCAAATATCTAGAATTAATCCAGCAAAAAATATATAAGGTCACTTGCATAAAAGTATAAAATATCACTGAGAGAAATTAAAGAAGACTTAAATGAATAGAGCATGTTCATGGATTTGAAACATGAAACCATAAACATCTCATTTCTCTCAAAATGGATCAAAATTGTGTCAGGTTTGTGTGTGCATATGTGTATGAGAAATGAGAAATGCATGAAGGGGGTATAAGTTTATTTAATAAAAAACACAGTAAATGAAACATTTAAAAAATAGTTAATTGACATCAGAATTGCAGGAGAAAAAATAGGTATTTTGTGGGGTCTTTAAAAAAGTGAAGGTATCAAATGATACTTAATAAAACATTTGCCAACTTAATGTTTAGTCACTATAGATTTGAACTTGATTAATAGCAAATAAAAATAAAATAATAAAAAATAAGCAAAATTTATATTGAAAGGCAGAGTCAAGAAAGAATAATTGACACTCATGAAGAAGCAAAAGGTAGGACATATCATGTTATCACAATATCATCAAAATTCATAACATTATCATAATTAACAACTTATAAAATTATAATAATTAAGACAAAATAATATTGGCACGAGGACAGATAAGTCAATGAAATAGAAAGGATCATGCAGAAACAAACTCAGACATATATAAAAACTCTACGAAATCTAAAAAAAAATATGGTTCTGAAAAATTCAGGGGCAGAACAGGAATAAAGACGCAGACGTGGAGGATGGAGTTGAGGACACGGGGAGGGGGAAGGGTAAACTGGGACGAAGTGAGAGAGTGATATGGACATATATACACTACCAAATGTAAAATAGATAGCTAGTGGGAAGCAGTCACATAGGTCAGGGAGATCAGCTCGGTGCTTTGTGACCACCTAGAGGGGTGGGATAGGGAGGGTGGGAGGGAGACGCAAGAGGGAGGAGATATCCCTATATGTATAGCTGATTCACTTTGTTATAAAGCAATTATACTCCAATAAAGGTGTAAAAAACAACAACAACGACAACAAAAGAAACACTTCTATGAGAAGGTACCACTACAGAGTAATGGGAAAAGGACAGTATTTTCAATAAAAGATGGGACAATGTGATAGTCATATGGAAAACAATATACTTGAACCCTTTCTCATACCATGTATAAATATCATCTGTAAGTGGTCTACAGATTTAAATGTAAAAACTAAAACAATACATGTTATAGAAGTTAATATAAAACATCATTTTTACAATATTGGGATACAGCTAGTTTGGGTGAGTAAGAAAGAAAATTACACTGGAGTGTATTAAAATCAAACATTACTGTTTACCAAAAAGCTATTAAGAGAATGAAAATACAAGCCACAAAATGATAGAAGATATTTGCTCTGTGTATAACTGACAAAAGGTAGAATACAGTAGTTCTCTCCTATTCACAGGGGATAAGTTCCATCTAAGACCCCCAGTAAATGCCTGAAACCACAGATAGTACCAAACCCTATATATATTAATACAATGTATTTTCCTATATATATTTACATACCTGTGATAAAGTTTAATTTATATATTAGGCACAGTAAGAGATTATCAACCGTAACTAATAATAAAATAGAATAATTATAACAATATACTGTAATAAACATCACGTGAATGTGGGCTCTCTCAAAATATCTTATTGTACAAATTTAATACCTTTTCTATCTTTAAGCACTTATCATGCACTGTGGCCATAACTTTTGCAGCCTGAGGTGTGACAGCAAAACTAGCATGAATTTCTTTTTCCTTTTTCACAATTTTATGAATAGGAGATTTGTTCTTACCATAGATCTTAGCAACCTCACATACAATTTTTTTTCTTTCCTTATTAGGTCAAGAACTTTAAACTTTTTACTTAAAAGAAGCACTTTATGGCTTCTCTTTGGCATATCTGAATTGCCAGCGTCACTACTTTTGCACTATGGGGCCATTATATAGGGTTACTTGACACAAGGGCTATGTTATCTCAACAGTGATAATGGAGATGGCTAGTAAGAGACAAACAGCAATGATATGCTGGACAAAGTGATGATTCACATCCCGGGGGAGGGGGGAATAAAGCGGGATATCGTGATACTTCATCAAACTACTCAGAACAGTGGGCAGTGTAACACCCCAGAATTATTAATATCTGGAATTTTCCATTTAGTATTTTTGGACGACGGTTGACCACAGGTAGCTGAAACCACAGAAAGAGAAACCACGGATAAGGGGGGCACAAATGTATACAGATAAACCCTAATAACCAACAAGAAAAGAGAGGGAAAAAATGAGCAAATGTTTGAACATTCACTTCAAAAAAAAAAAAACCAGGATTCCTAAATGGTTAATAAACATGTTAAGAGGACACTCAAATTCATTAGTAATCAAGGAAATAAAACTTATAATCACAGTGAAATATTAATCCTCATCAATTAGAACATTTATAATAAAAACAAACTCATAACATCAAGTATTGGTGTAGACGTGGAGCCCAAGGAACACTCCAACACTACAGCTGGGAATGTCAATTGATACAAACACTCTGAAAGCTAGTTTAAAATTATCTGTCAATAATGAAGATAGATAACCTCTATGATATAGCAACATCACTGCTAGAATTATATTCAACAGAGACAAGCCTGTGTGCGTTAACAGGCATGGGCAAGAATGTTCATGCAGTATTATTTTTAATAGTCAAAAATTCAGGCAATCTAAATATATATCACAGCCAAATGGATTAAAAAATTGTAATATTCATACAGTGGAATACTACAGACAGTAGGGCAAGGAAGTAAATATCTACTGTCGCATAGACATATCTCACAGAGTGTTAAGTGAAAGTCAGACAAAATGAATATATTAACTACACAGTTCCATTTATGTAATTTCAAAAACAAGACAAAATTAAACTCTAAGTTTTTTGGGGGGAGCACATCCTTAGATGGTACAATTAAAAAAAAATAATGATACTATTACAATCAAATTCAGAAGACTGTTCCCTTGGTGAAGATAGCTGGAGGCAAAAGAGGGGTTTTTGGAGTTGTGACCAAGTGGTGCTTATATGTTTTTGATTTGCAATAATTTTACTGAGTTGTGTAAGTTCTGCCTCTTTTCCTAATGTACATTATATTTTGCAATAATTAAAAGATTTAAAATCAAACTTATAAAAAACTACTAGACAGAAATTGTAGCTGTTAATTAAAATGGCAACAGACTTCTTTACAGCAACAAGAAAAGCCAGAAAACAATTTTAAAAACTTACATCAATGGGAGGTAAATAAACTATAATTAATTGGTTATCTTAAGATTTACACTCATTAACAGCAGATTGGAAGTTTGAAGGTAAAATGAAATCAGTAACAGACTCTAGAAGACGACTTTTTTTTTAACAGTTAAACATCATGTGAAGTTTTGACCCTGATTTTTGTCCTTGATTTTTTGACCCTAATATCTGCCTTTAAAATGAAGAGGTTCTTGGTGATAAAGACAACATTTAACTCACAGCCAGTCTTTCTAGAATTTCAAAAATAAAAAAAGGGGGGGGGCTTCCCTGGTGGCGCAGAGGTTGAGAGTCCGTCTGCTGATGCAGGGGACATGGGTTCGTGCCTCGGTCCGGGAGGATCCCACATGCCGCAGAGCGGCTGGGCCTGTGAGCCATGGCTGCTGAGCCTGCGCATCCGGAGCCTGTGCTCCACAGTGGGAGAGGCCACAATAGTGAGAGGCCCGCGTACTGCAAAAAAATAAAAATAAAAAAATAAAAATAAATTTAAAAAAGGAAAATATTCTGTGCTTTTAGAGTGTTATAAAAATGTAATATTAAAAGGTAATTGAGGGACTTTAACTGTATCTTATTCATAAGATAGAGGAGGGACTTCTCAGAAATAGGGCCCAACTTTGATAAAGGCATCACAATGTCAGAAGTATGGTTGAGTTCAGGAAACTAGAAGAAGCTGCATGAGGCTACAGTCACAGTTACAGGTCGGGGAGCTAGAGCAGTTAAAGCAAAAAACTAAAACTGGCTCTAGAGTATAAGAAGCATTTAAGTGACATAAGAATATTTAAAAGATTCTGAGAAGAAAATGATTAGACTAGATATTTACCTTAGGAAAATCCTCCTCATAGGTGAATATTGGAAAAAGGGAATATTGAAATCCCAGGGACCAGTTAGGATCTTTTCAAGTCCAGGAAAGAAATGGTGAGTATCTTAACTAAGGAGCAACTGTATGACTAGACACGAAAGATCCAATTTATATTTTTTAAATTTTATTTTTTATACAGCAGCTTATTAGTTATCCATTTTATACATATTAGCATATATATGTCAATCGCAATCTCCCAATTCATCCCACCAGCACCACGCCCCCCCCCCCACTTTCCCCCCTTTGTGTCCATATGTTTGTTCTCTAAATCTGTGTCTCTATGTCTGCCTTGCAAACCGGTTCACTGTACCAATTTTCTGGATTCCACATATATGCGTTAATATACGATATTTGTTTTTCTCTTTCTGACTTACTTCACTCTGTATGACAGTCTCTAGACGCATCCACGTCTCTACAAATGACCCAATTTCGTTCCTTTTATGGCTGAGTAATATTCCATTGTATACATGTACCACATCTTCTTTACCCATTTGTCTGTCGGTGGGCATTTACGTTGCTACCATGACCTGGCTATTGTAAACAGTGCTGCAATGAACATTGGGGTGCATGTGTCTTTTTGAATTATGGTTTTCTCTGGGTATATGCCCAGGAGTGGGATTGTTGGGTCATATGATAATTCTATTTTTAGTTTTTAAAGGAACCTCCATACTGTTCTCCATAGTAGTTGTATCCATTTACATTCCCACCAACAGTGCAAGAGGGTTTCCTTTTCTCCACACCCTCTCCAGCATTTGTTGTTTGTAGATTTTCTGATGATACCCATGCTAACCGGTGTGAGGTGATACCTCATTGTAGTTTTGATTTGCATTTCTCTAATAATTAGTGATGTTGAGCAGCTTTTCATGTGCTTCTTGGCCATCTGTATGTCTTTGTTGGAGAAATGTCTATTTAGGTCTTCTGTCCATTTTTTGATTGGGTTGTTTGTTTTTTTTAATATTGAGCTGCATGAGCTGTTTATATATTTTGGAGATTAATCCTTTGTCCATTGATTCGCTTGCAAATATTTTCTCCCATTCTGAGGGTTATCTTTTCGTCTTGTTTATAGTTTCCTTTGCTGTGTAAAAGCTTTTAAGTTTCACTAGGTCCCATTTGTTTATTTTTCTTTTTTTTGCCATTACTCTAGGAGGTAGGTCAAAAAAAGATTTTGCTGTGATTTATGTCAGAGTGTGTACTTCCTATGTTTTCCTCTAAGAGTTTTATAGTGTCCGGTCTAACATTTAGGTCTTTAATTCATTTTGAGTTTATTTTTGTGTATGGTGCTAGGGAGTGTTGTAATTTCATTCTTTTACATGTAGCTGCCTAGTTTTCCCAGCACAACTTCCTGAAGAGACTCTCTTTTCTCCATTATATATACTTGCCTCCATTTTCATACATTAGTTGACCATAGGTGCATGGGTTTATCTCTGGGCTATCCTGTTCCATTGATCTATATTTCTGATTCTGTGCCAGTACCATATTGTCCTGATTACTGTAGCTTTGTAGTATAGTCTGAAGTCAGGGAGTCTGATTGCTCCAGCTCGGTTTTTTTCCCTCAAGATAGTTTTGGCTATTTGGGGTCTTTTTTGTCTCCATACAAATTTTAACATTTTTTCTTCTAGTTCCGTAAAAAATGCCATTGGTAATTTGATAGGTATTGCATTAAATCTATAGATTGCTTCGGGTACTATAGTCATTTTCACAATATTCATTCTTCCAATCCAAGAACATGGTATATCTGTCCATCTGTTTGTGTCATCTTTGATTTCTTTCATCGGTGTCTTACAGATTTCTGAGTACAGATCTTTTACCTCATTAGGTAGGTTTCTTCCTAGTTATTTTATTCTTTTTGTTGCAATGGTGAATGAGATTGTTTCCTTAATTTCTCTTTCTGATCTTTCATTGTTAGTGTATAGGAATGCAGGAGATTTCTGTGCATTCATTTTGTATCCTGCAAATTTACCAAATTCATTGATTAGCTCTAGTAGTTTTCTCATGGCATCTTTAGGATTCTCTATGTATAGTATCATGTCATCTGCAAACGGTGACAGCTTTACTTCTTCTTTTCCAGTTTGTATTCCTTTTATTTCTTTTTCTTCTCTGATTGCCATGGCTAGGACTTCCAAAACTATGCTGAAAAAGAGTGGCGAGAGTGGACATCCTTGTCTTATTCCTGATCTTAGAGAAAATGTTTTCAGTTTTTCACCATTGAGGATGATGTTGGCTGTGGGTTTGTCATATATGGCCTTTATTATGTTGAGGGAGGTTCCCTGTATGCCCACTTTCTGGATAGTTTTTATCATAAATGGGTGTTGAATATGGGTGTTGAATATTGTCAAAAGCTTTTTCTGCATCTATTGAGATGATCATATGGATTTTTTTTTTTTTTTTTTTGGCGGTAAGCGGGCCTCTCACTGTTGGGGCCTCTCCCGTTGTGGAGCACAGGCTCCGGACACGCAGGCTCAGCGGCCATGGCTCACGGGCCCAGCTGCTCCGCGGCATGTGGGATCTTCCCAGACCGGGGCACGAACCCGTGTCCCCTGCATCGGCAGGCGGACTCTCAACCACTGAGCCACCAGGGAAGCCCCTTGCTGTGTTTTGAGTGGGATATTTATAATATAAAAGAAGACCATTTGTCTTATTTTGCTTTTTTAGAGGACTGACTGAAAACTATTCATTCCCTGGATATCATGTGACCCTTCCCCTACCCTCATCCACTCTTGCCAAGTGGTTCATTGACCCTTAAGTATTGAACTGGCAAGAGTTTTGCAACATGGTTCAGTAAGGCTTAATGTGGGATGACACATTCCCCAAAATAATATTTGGTCTGGAGGGAACTTGTCAAGCAGTAGCTAATTCGACTGGGAGGAACGTTGGGGACATGCACTCCAATTCACTCTTCCCAGAATCACTTCCTTTATAAATTTATAACAGAAATCTTGGCTTAGATACGTAAAATCATTTTTCACATTTTGAACAGCTTACAATGTATTTGTTCTTAATATTTCATGGACAACAATATTAAGTATATGTATCAAAATCACTTTGTCCTATATTTCTCTTTCAACTTTACTGTTCAGTTTAGTATTCTTTACAGTTTGTTGCTCACATAGGATTATCCTCTAATCACAGCTAGAAAACAATGAAAAAGAAACATCTCTGAGTATAATGCTTCAGTATTAGGATAATGGTTTGGAATAGAAAAGAGAAGCAGCTGTATAACTTCCTTGAGTTTGTGATGGATAATTTGTCATGTTCTAAGCAAAGAATCCAGAGAATCATATCATGCACAGGGTCACTAAAAGTTTTAGGACTGGTTTTTCTCGACAAAATGAGAATGCCAGGAATAGGACTCAATGACCCAGTCTTCATACTTGAACTTGGCTAACTGTCTTCAGATACTTGAGATACCTTATTCTGAACTATCAAAAAAGTAAAATGGCAGGTAACACCTAAGGCTAATTATACTTACTTTTCATGAGGTAGATTGTTATGTGTGGGGATCTAGGGTGGAGGATGTTTGAGACAATAAAGAATAAATATACAAATTAAAATTTCTAAATAAAAGATTTTTACATATGTGATTAAGTCAGCTCTCAGACAGAAGACCCATGAGGAAAGGGATCACCTCACACTCAGTTGTACGGACAATCAGCACCTTCTTCACAGTGTTTACTCATTTTGTAAATATGGACTTGGCATTTTAACTTCATTTTTTTCTCTTTTTGGCTACACTGAGCAGCATATAGGATGTTAGTTCCCCAACCAGGGATCAAACCCACGCCCACTGCATTGGAAGCGCAGAGTCTTAACCACTGGACCACCAGGGAAGTCCAGCATTTTAACTTTTAATGAAGGTATTATTAATCACCAACTATAGGATACTGGAAAAGTCATTAACTTGGGTCTTAATTTCTATATCTGTCAAATAAGAATACTGAATATGTTTGATGCTAGTGATAGGATAGAGTCCACTACAGCTATGGGAAGTTAGATAAGAGTTGGCATGGAAAATTGATTTTATTATAGCAAAAATCTCTGAATTTTTTTTGGAGAGAAAATACTCGTTGAGACTTGAGCATAGATTTAAATGAGAAGAATGCAAAATCAACTACCCAATAAATGTAACAAAATTCAGAAACTTCTTATATAGATCATGATTGCTCTATATTCTCTATCAGAGTATGTATCACTTGGACATATTTGCAGCATTCCTGAGGTCATGATTTATGAAAAAAATACATGGAATATAGGTATTTGAGTCAACCACATGCTATCATGCTATCTAAACAAAAGCATTTTTGTATAAAAATTATTTATATGTGAAAAATCATAGCAAGTTTAATCACTATAGATGAGATCATGGATGCTGAGTCCATAGTCCTTTTAAACAAATAGAAAATGGTTGCTTTCACATAGCGCAATCTGAATTCAGACTACCTCAGTTGAACAAGTGATGCAGGCTGGCTGTATTTACCCTATTATATAATTTTTTATATTGTTGTCACTTTATACAATTCATTCCTTTCTTTTTAGCCTGACCCACTGAGTGGGTCAGGCTAAAAAGACCCACTAAAAAGACTCTCAGAACTATGTGTTTCTTTTCCATTGCCTTTTGTTTCTGTTAGCCATTAAATTACTCTAGCCAAGTATATTCTAAAAGTACTCAAAGAAAAAAATGGTTTTTTGTTTGTTTTGCAAAGTTGCAAACTTTGCATCTTAGTTTAGAAGTATTTGAAATAAAAACCTAATGGTATATTTTGGGAATATTCTCTCTGCGATTCTATAAGGCAAATGCCACATACGACAGTTGATAGTGGTTCCTTCGGTTAATCATCATCCTGTAAAGGAGACCAGTTCACCATCAGGTAGAGAATAATGTTATTTTCTTTTGTGAAAGCTCTACAGAGATGTACTATTTAGTCCAAGTTTAATAAATCATATTGGGGAAATTATTTGTTAGCAAATATGTAGTTCCTTGAAGAAAGCACCTGAAATAACATGGCTTTACACTCAAACAAGGTAACTCCTCCGGTTTTCTTCAGAAACAGATTTTCCATAAATCTAACAAGTGGTGAGTAATGCCATCCTAACTTAAGACATTAGGTGTCCTCATGTAGAACAGTTCTAATAAGCAAATTATGTTATGAAGCCTATTTTATCATCTTTTAGTAATTTAATTTTGATAAGGACTATCTGAAAAATAGTAGCCAGTAAAATATCATGTTGATTTTTTTCTACATTCATAAGTTTGTCAATCAAACACTAAGTCTTTTCAACTAACAGAGGATTAAGGGGCCTGGAAATAATAATACATGATGAGTCATTGGTGAATTTTAGTTCAATTAACCTTTATTCTGACAGTAAGTTCTGACATATTCTCCTTAGTCCTGTCGACTGGAAAGGCTAAAGGTAACTAGAATATGGGAAAAGCAAATATACTGCTGTTCTGCAAAAACTCTACACTGTTATCAATAAGATAAAGAACTTGGACAGAACGCAACTGGACAATAACCATATTTTATTTAAAAAAGGAATTGGCCACAAGGTATCTACTGATAGCTCAATTCAATAAAATCAGGTTTTTTAGCATCTGAGAGTCCTTTTTTTTTTCACTTTAAAAATCATCACTGAGTTATTTTTTTTTAGTTCCAATGATTTTAACTACTATATACACGTGTGAATGACTATCCAAATTTCTGATCCAATTACTCCATGATCTTCAACACCTATGCATCACAATACCTTATGCAAGGTCTCCCAGACACTCTTACATCAACAGACTTTAAACCAAACTCAAAATTTCCCCTCTCTCTCTTGCAATCTGTGTTCCAGTATTCAGGTCTTTCTCACTATCTTATAAGCTTGTTGAGTGTAAAATGTGTGCTTATATTTATTTTACCACTATGTATACCCAACACCAGAACACTGAGAAAAATGAATGAACATTTGAATCATAGTCTAGATACAATCCAGTCCTGAAACCTCAAATTCATCATGACTCTTCCTCTAGCACATTGCTTCTGACACACAAGTTCCTTTGAGTTTGTTTGTTTGTGTTTCTAATAACTGCTTTACTAAGCCCAGGTCAGAGTAGACTGAGGTGGGGTAAACAGTGGCACTGATGCTGTGCATATTACGGTTAAAGTAGGCTAATTTGAGCAGGATCTTTGCCAAAAGAGAGAGCTGTGGCCTGGAAATCCAAGATTAAAGGAATAACTAGCATGTGGGGGTGAAGACAAGGACAACATTGGGGGCTCTTTTGGAGTAAGCAGCCTGAATGGCAAAAACAAGAGTCGATTTCAAAGATAACAGGATATAAATTCAGCACTTAGGGGTTAATTGCTAAGTAAGAGGAGTGAATTGTAAATGTTCTCCCAGAGAGATGTATTTTCCTAGACATTAATTCTTTGGAGATGCCTTCTATGGTATCACGGAAATAGTTACTACATCCTCTGGATGGAGGGTCCATCTGTTCATGTCTTAACTATCACTACTTTTAGCAAGAGAAATTCTTTGGTTTTTCCCCAATGAGACATGTTATAATTCTTATAAAATGTACTTTCCTTATTATGTTCCATGACTGAGCACAGACGGCACATATGTGATCAGCTTCTGTCATAGAAAATACATATCATTTAAAGGGTATGATTTGTGCCATAGAAGGTGACTACTGAAAACTTTAAAATACAACTTTTCATTGAGATATGGTTGTATAATATTACATTTGCATGGATACATAAAATGTTTTCCCCTTGGAGAAAACAGTATTTTTCAAATTCCTATGAGTGTGAAAGATATTAGATATAATAAAATCGTACTATTCAGCATTTCTTAACATTGTTAATATTCACTAACTATAGTTGTAATACTTTTTTAAGATGTTATATTTTCATGGTGATATAAGGACTGAATGAAACCAAAACTTTTATTTTTAAAGACTATGCAGCCAATTCTCCATTTTCAATGTGCAAATATTAAAAAATATTCCCTGAGGACTTGAAATACTTTATCATTTATTTAAAGTTTTCCTTTCCAAGACTTATATTTAATTTTGGATTCAATCATCTTTGGAAATGCTTTCAATTTTGCTTAGGGCATATTCTGGAGTAAATAGAAACTTGTTTATATACTTTAAAAAATGAGTATACTTCATGAACTGGTACCTTTATCACACACAAATAATTGCAGCAAACAAAATAAGATGGTGGGCGCAGGGAAACCATCTTGCATTTGAATCTCAAGGGGTACAAAAAGTCCTGGGAAGCATTCCATGCATTTGCCCTGGGAAAAGGCATTGTAATTTGAAATGCTATCTCATAACCCATAACTTTCTTACTGCATGGTCCATACATTTTTTATTTTTTTTAAGTGTAGGAATAAAAAAGCAAGGTTTTCTTTTAATCTTTCAAAGAACATATAAATGAAATATGTATTTCAGCAGAAAAACAACTTAATTTATAAGCACCATGCAAGAGAGCCACTTAGGTTCTAAAACTATGTTGAAAATCCAGTTAAGCAAGTCAGAGCCACACTTGTGGATGAGTCCCTTTAACTGTCTCACGTAAGAGATATCATGTTTAACATGCTGTGTGTCTTCAAAGGAAAAAGACAACCCAGTTTGAGATTTAGTAAAACAATTTTTATGGGCTATTTAGCCCTCATATATCCATATAGAAAAGACCAACAAAAACTCCACCAATATTTTTCCTCTCCACAAAGAATAATATTTTTCAAGTTAATTTTTATTCTACAAGTTTTTCTTTATAAAACCCATCATATACTTTATTTACTATGTAAAAAATGAACTATGATTCTTTAACAGAATTCTAAATAACAATATAACAAATGTGAATTATATTTTTGTATGAACTTAACAGAATTCTAAATAATAGTATAATAAATATGAATTGTTTTCTGCATAAAATCACAAGATAATTTGCCTAGAAAATGGCCATTTCATCATACACTGCAGATATTATAAAACCAATTTAGAAGACCCCCAAGAAAATAAAAAGTCCAAGAAAAAGAATTCCATATCAACTTGCCTCTAGCTTTCTTACTTATCATGTAACATCAGTGAAACCTCCAAATTTACAAGGGCAAAGGAGAAAAGAAATAAAAAAAGGTCACACAGAGCAGCACCCAAATTAGGACCATTTTAATGTGTATCTAATAGTAACTAACTAACAGTAACTGAATCAGTTTCAAACTGACTTTCTCAATGGACCACCGCTGTTATTGAAAAATCTCCCTGATAGAATTGTATTCCTTTGAGACAAGGCCTTGGTACAATGCCTTAACAGGTACTATACAAAACCATTAAAACTATAACATAAGCTGATTGAGAGGGAGTCAAGGATTTTCATGAAAAGAAAAGAAGGGAACAAGGTCCTGGTTCAAGGTTTGTGCCCCATGCCAGAGACCAGTTGGCCCCCCTTGCCAAAGACAGACCCTCTAGAATGGCCATCAGGGAGGCCACTGTAAAAGGAAAGTGTCTGCTAATGAAAGTCGAATTAGATGAGTGAGGGGCAGAAGAAGAGGGGCATTCCAGCAATTAATACTCAGGCATTTGTGGGCTGGTATGTCATTGTTGTTATCTATCCATAGGCAACAGGACCTCAGTCACCAGCCTGAGCTATAAGTTAAGGGGTTAGTTGTGGAATAGAGTTTGAGAGATAACTAGCAGGACCAAGAATAAGAAAAAAGCTGCCCACTATTCACAGTAGCCAAGACATGGAAACAACCTAAATGTCCATCAACAGATGAATGGATAAAGAAGATGTAGTGTATATATACACAATGGACTACTACTCAGCCATAAAGAAAGAATGAACTATTGCCAACTGTAGCAACATGGATGACTCTAGAGATTATCACAGTAAGTGAAGTAAGTCAGAAAGATGACAAATATCATATGATATCACTTGTATATGGAATCTGAAAAAAATGATACAAATGAACTTATTTACAAAACAGAAACACCCTCACAGACATAGAGAACAGACTTGTGGTTGCCAAGGGGGAAAGGGAATAGGGGAGGGATGGTTTGGGAGTTTCTAATTAGCAGATGCAAACTAGTATATATAGAATGGATAAACAACAATGTCCTACTGTACAGCACAGGGAACTCTATTCAATATCCTGTGATAAACCAGAAATGGAAAACAATATGAAAAGAATGTATATATATATGTATGTATAATATAAATGAATCACCTTGCTGTATAGTGGAAACCAACACAACATCATAAATCAACTATACTTCAATAAAATAAATTTTTTAAGAAAGAAACTGCCCAGCTACTGAGTTTGGCCTTCAGCTCCAAAGCTGAACTAGAGAAAGCAAAGTAGCTAGCCAAATTTTAATTTTAAACTCTGTAGAATTTAGCTTAAAGCAGCAGCTCAATTTCATTACTTGGGCAAACACGGTGGTCAGATGTAGTGTAAAAGAAATATAACTTGGGACAGCATGGAAGCTTGTTCCTCAGTTCTTATGTGTCATAAGGCAACTCATCTACTACAACTGGGGCACCAGAGCCCATGTGTTGTGACGGATTATTTCTAAGCCAACACATAAATGTTATCTATATCATGGCAAGTTAAAAAATCTAAGTCTCATATCTCCATCTGTCTACATAAAATAGTAAAACCTACCTTTTAAGCCTCAGTGAGGAGTTTTTGATGGTACTCAACAAATGTTAGCTTTCAGTTGCTGGACACAGACAATTGAAAACAATTCCTGACTTAAACAGGACAGTCTGGGAGACAGAGCATGATTAAGCTCCAGCTTATTGATAGGAGACATATCAATGGATCTATCTAGTTGGGAGAATCTAGGGGAAGCAAAAGCAAGAGACTTCAGAGGGGGCTGATAATTATTTGTCATTAGTTACTTTCATGAAGCAATTTATTACTTCCTCTTCAACCAAGAGAGAAATTCTGATGGTATAGCACATGCAGTGTAATAATGAAGAACATAAGATACATGACTCCAGAGAGTAGAGGTGAATAAAGAAGGGCTAAAATGCCTGAGAAGTGGGGTTTGAAGAGAGAGATATGGACTGTGACCAGATCGCCTAATTAAAAAATATAGAAAGATAGCCCCAATTTCCACTTACAGTCATGGAGGTCTCAGGAAGGAAGATACTGTCTGATAGACAGCGAAAACAAACAAACAAAACAAAATGAAAAAATAGCCAATCCTGTTAACATTCCACAAAATTTATCTAACATTTACCATATGCAAACCATGGTAGTATAAGTAGAGAGTAGGAATGTAGATAAGACAACAAGGGTACCTTTTACTTTGGTCAGAATTGTTAAGAGCAAAAAAAAAATAAATGTCTCTTTTTAACTATCAGACTCAGAAATGGAACTGGGTGGACGTGAAAGTTCTCTGCCACACTAGGTCCTATGAGACACAGGGCCAAGATGCTAGAGTCCCATAAGATGAATTGGCTGAGAGCAAAGAGAATGAAGAGAAATATTTTGGAAAACAGATGTTGGTAGTGCGATTGTATAAGGAAAGAGCTTATGTGTAGAGAATGGAAGAGAAAAGGAACTCTAAAGAGGAGTAAGTGGAATGAAGGATTAAAACCCAATTATTTATATATATGTAACTATGACCTTAAACCATCTGTTTTTAAAAATATTGCTTGAATGCATGAAATTTAATTGTAAAAATAGTCTTAAAAAAAGTACATCCTGAGAAATGTATACAGCTATTTTGTTCGTGTGTCCTCCCTTTGCAATCAGCAAATTTATTTTTAAAAGGAGTGTTAGGGGGGCTTCCCTGGTGGCGCAGTGGTTAAGAATCCACCTGGCAATGCAGGGGACACAGGTTTGAGCCCTGGTCTGGGGAGATCCACATGCTGTGGAGCAACTGAGCCCGTGCACCACAACTACTGAGCCTGCGCTCTAGAGCCCGTGAGCCACAACTACTGAGCCCGCGTGCCACAACTACTGAAGTCCGCTCCCCTAGAGCCCGTGCTCTGCAACAAAAGAAGCCACTGCAATGAGAAGACTGGGCACCACAAGGAGGAGTAGCCCCCGCTCACCGCAACTGGAGAAAGCCCGAGCACAGCAACAAAGACCCAGTGCAGCAAAAAATAAATATATATTAAAAAAAGTAAAAAAGGAGTGTTAGGAAACCATGGTTAGTTCTTCGTATCAACCCCTTCTACATTTGATTGAAAAGAATTAAAAGTGGCTTATGTCTCTTTCGATTAAGTATAATACTTCGATTAATGAGCAATTAACATTGTCTTATAATCTGAAAAAGGTATATATGTCATAGTCTTTCTCAAGGCTCTCTCTTACAGGGTAAAAATCAGAATTACATGCTTTCTCAGCCAACACATTTGACACCAACAGACTTTACTCCCCTGCAAAACCAACATTTTACAAGCTCCATCCTTTCCTTAGATACATTACTCATTGTCTGTCTTGCTTTCTCCTGATAAATGGCTCCTGGTCACAATCAGCCATCAAGTCAACTGGGATGTGAGTTAAGACACTACTCAACACAATTTTACAACTTTTCCAGTGACTCTGCCTGGGCCTGCTGAGAGCCCTAAGTGTTTCCCTTGCATCCTACATGCTCTAAAGAGCCTTTTGTGTGTTATCACAACACTATCAGTATCGTGAATTCAGGATATGTTTGTTTTAGTGAAGTCCGTACTTTATAATGCTCTGAAGTATCTTGGAAATATTGTTGAAGAATTCAGTTCCTTTACATTCTAAGAGTGACATGCACCTTGGCTGAACTTTAAAATAAATTCTATGTTTATCACTGTTTTACTGCATCCTTTTATTTTTGTTGGTTTCTCTTACAAGTATGAATTCTCTTTGATCTTCCCATACTTTGGAGCCACACAGAAATTTATGGTGTATGAGCCTCAATCTTTTTTTTGCTATAAAACAGCCTTGACAACTTAGTGCCACAATACTTCTCTTCTATAAGAACAAAAGACAACTCGTTTTTGATATCTGATCCTGGTTTGTTCTTTCAAAATCTTCAAAATGTTTCTTTAAAACTTCCCAAGTCAAGCCATTTACCAAGAATATGAGAAAAAATACAGTTTACATTTTCTATATTTTTCCAAAAATTTCTGGATTTCCAACACAATGAGATTCACTAGTAATATTTCTTCTTCACGTTGAGATACTTATTTGAAAAGTCAACATGTACTATTTTTTTCTCCATTTCAACCAATCATCTTCAGCAACCGTAGCCCAGCCCACACTCCACACACAATACCCTTGAGAGTAACCCACAATGACAGGACAAGGATTCTTTGACCTTCAAATTCTTCCAACCTGGAGACTATTTTCTAATCTCAGTGATGTCTCCCAATGTACTAATTTACTTCTTTCTTTCAATTCCTTTCTCCCTTCCTTCCCTCCTTTCTTCCTTCCTTCTCTCCCTAATTAAATGTTCATTTGTCTTCTACGATGTTTTAGCCTCTAGGCTAAGTGCTGGTGATATAGAAATGAAGCACCTGAAGCCCCAGATCTGAGAAGTTCTGCAGGAATCACAAGGCTATGGGGTAAGTGTTGACAAGGACAGTCATGTGGGAGCACAGGGGAGGAGAATCTTCAGTGGTACTGCTTCCAGTTTCACTTAGCATTGGCAGCTTTCTGATAGGCTTCATCAGCAGTCAGTGGTGATGGCTCCATCAGTGGTGATGGTTACTTGTGGGATTCAGTTTTCTCAGCAGTAGGTTTACAAGTACTTTTGACGCTCACTGAAGGGTTTCCCATGACTTGCTAACCTTTCTCACTGGACTGACCTGAAATAATCTACTGTAGGATAGCCTGTGGCAGCGTTCCTGCTGATCCTTTAAGTGGCAACCAAAGTCTTAACTGGCTCTTTTAAAGAAGCGTTATCTCAAGCGTTAACTCAACACAGTTTAGCATAGCATTAGAGAAGCATATCACTATGAAACTACACAGTCATATCTGAACAATTGGCCTTAAATACCCCTCATGCTTTTGATGTAGTGTGAATTCTCATAGTTTCAAAGAAATTTTTATAATTGTGTTGTAGCATACGCTTGGTTGAAGAAATAGATCACAGAGAGTGTCACCCATCTCTATGTTCTGGAAGGAATGCCGCTAAGTCTGATACCCACAACTGAGTCATTCAAAAAGCTGAGCCCCAAAGAACTCAAGATCCTTTAGCAATTGTGTAAATCGCTGGTAGACAGAGATTTGGACTGCATGGAGAACTTGGAATTCTCGATGGAAACAAATACTGACCAGACATTTGTTAAAATGCTACTCTTCAAATAGATACATGGCAAGAGTAATGCTTACTGTCAGATATTCTTAGAAGTACTAAGAAAGTAACTGAGGATGAGACAGGAAGAGATAGAAACCACAAGCAACATATTCAACAATAATAGTAATAGCTACCATTTACTATTCACTGCACTGAACTCTGTGCATGGATTACCTCATTCAATCCTCAAAAAATCTTTTTGGGCTCAGTAAAATCATTGTGGCCATTTAACAATGACAGACTGAGGATTAGAATGGCATAATAGTATGAATTATCAGTTATATTTGTATGAGTATATAAAACTACAGAGGTATGATGCCTGTGTAGAGTATTTGACAAAAGTCTCGAATTTTCCTATGTATTGGGTATCTTCAGAAAAAGATTACAAAAAAATTCTTTTCCAAGACATTTCTTGGTATTCCATTTTCTTAACTCAATGGCGTTCAAATTAGAGTATGTGGTCCACGAACGTTTTCCGATCTGTCATGACATAAGTCACATTGAGAGCAAGATTTTAGGCACATTTATAAATAAGAATGTAACACTGCCCTTAAATCTATGTACTTGATCATTTATCTGGTGATTAATTTTATTGTGTTTTAAAAAAGTACAAGTCCATAATAGTTTGTAAATTTTTTAAAAAAGCAAACTACCTGTTCCACAGTTCATTAGACAGGCACAGTCTTGCCTGAGTTACCCACAAAATCTAAGTTTCAACTGAGACTGTGATAATGCAAGTGTCAAGTTATACCCACAGGACTCACACGTAAGGGAGATATTTCTTCGATATTTTCAGGGAGAAATTAAAATCTAACTTAAACATACTGTAAATTATATTGCTTCTTCAGTTTCTAAATATGAAAAAATGAAAAAAGTGGATCACATATTCTTTAGGTTTTTTCCTAAGTCTCTGTAGTATAATGATTGTAACACTTCTGTAGACAGTAAGACAGAAGAAAATGCTTCTTAAAATCTGGTTCACTGAAACTCCTAAAAAGCTCCTTGGAATTCCAGAGAGTTTCTTATGTTTGCCACATGTTATAACATGAATCTATTTCTTTTACATATTGTATGGATTGGTTTTCATATAAAACATTTCCATAGTATTGTCAGAATGAGTGCCATAGTTCCCATTCACTGTGGTATTTTGTTGATTTTGGGGAAAATTTAAGTTGGTAGGCTATACATAGTGAAACTGTGCATTCATAAACCAGGTTTAAGACTCCTGGTCTTTCTCATTATGCAAATTCTTTAAGCCTGAAGCTACCTGGGACTCCATCAAACACACGCTGCCTACCACAAAAACTGAGAGCATATATTGTATCCAAAGTCACTTACTCTTGGAACATAAACTGCTAGAGGTCAGGTGCAAGAATAATTAAACAAGTATCTCCCAGTTGCAGAGAATTCATGCAAAACTCAGAAGTCCAAAAAAATCACTCTTCAAGAGAGTACATCCTCAATTACTAAATCTGCTTCTTTATATACTTTATAAACGTGTGGCAGCATGATAAGTGGCCAGTCATCATTATACCCACCACAAAAGTTATTTATTCTTTAAGACAAAACAAAAACACTGGCACACCTAATTAAGGTCAAGATCAATAACATTTTACTTACCTTAAATTGATATATTCAATTCCAATTTATTTCCTCACATTTTACCACATCTTACTTAAGACAAAATTTCAAGATTCCCCTTGTATGTGATTTTAATAAGCTATATAGTTTTGTTTTTTTAACAGATAACACAAATTGTATTCCATGACTGATGTCTACCATGTCTGCCAAGAAGTTTAATAGCTTTACTGATTGTTATGATTCAAATACACAGATTCTTGCTTCCCCCACTTTGCATCTTCCACCAACTCCGTCTACATTTCTGTTTCAGTCTCCGAAATATCACAAGCTACAATTCTAAGCCAGATTTACTTTCTGTTACCTTCCTTCAGTCTTTGTATAAAACTTTGTTATATAAACCTCTAGCTTTTCATGCTGTCAATTTTCCAGATGCTTTCGTTTTGTGATCCCTGATTTCCTCTTTTTTAAATTATGTCTATTTATAGTGACTCACAATTCACACAATACGCAAATACAAGAGCCAGGATTCTTCCATTTGCCAAATAACTATAAAGAAGTAAACTCTTATATGTAATAATTCACCAAAGGGGATCCACATTTGAAGAAAAATTATCTTACCTTCTTTAGTAATAATAACATACATAGACTATTAGATACATATTTATTTTATTTATTTTCCTGCGAGCCTTCCAGACATTTATCAATGGCAAATAGTGCTAGGAACCCAACTATGTATAGCACTGCCTTTTTTCTATAAAACATCTAACAGACCATGTAAAAATTTTCTCTTGGGGATTCTATCAACATTCCTCAGGGTATGTGGGTGACAAATGATTGATAAATTCTATTCTGATCTGAAAAATTGGCTAGGAAAGTCTAACACACTTATGTACACATTACCTGGTCCACATTGCTATCTAGAAATACATAGCTAAGTCCCCAAACTAAACCTGTAGTGACTGACATTGAATTATTTTGCAGTCATTTTACTTACTCCCATGTTGAAAGCTACTAAGAGATTGAGAGGCAGTATATTGTCAGATAAAAGCCAATATGGTACATCGATCTTATTCCTTCATATATATGTACCCTTCAGAAATGTCTTAAACTTCTACTGCAAGACGGTCACATCATGATTATTTAATAACCAGTGGGAAATTTAATTATAACCGAAGCATTTTATGATGGAAAGTATCTTGTATCAGAGTGGTTATGAAAACAAATGGAACCATATCAGCGGCAAAACATTTACTTATGCAGAAGGATTCAAAAATCTTCAACTACAGAAGCATAATTGAATTAAGCTAAGTGAATAGTTTTATATGCTAGAAGACGATTTATAGCACTGGAATATATTAAGAGGATGGCTGGAACAACTCACTGTCTATTTTTTTAAAGGACATTAAAAGTGACAAATCCTAAAACACCACCTGGCTCCTCTTTAGACTGAAAATAAAATACAGCTACCAGCTGCTTAGATATTTATTTACGAGTAATTGTGGCTTCTGTTTCAAACCCTAGCTCTTGTTCTTTCCTTGAACAGGCTGAAAAAAAAAAAAAAACAGGCTTCTTTACACATAATAGAAGAGAGCATTAAAATAAAAATCTTAATTTATAATTATATTAAAATTAATATCACCTTTATTCCTGATATTAACACAAATTTAGGAATCAGTCTATAATTTACTGAGGACTTTTAGTCTTAGAGACACCAAAAATATACCAAGAACAAATAAAAGAAAATAAATACTTAAATGCAGTTAGGAAATTCTATCTAGATACAAACATCGGCCCAATGTTGACCACCTTGATGGCCCTTATCTCAGAGTTATTCATCCACTAACTACTGTGGCCCTTTTTTGCAACTGAAGGACATTTTGCTGGTTTTCAAGGACATTTATCACTATGGTATAACAAGGCACCATCTGACATCCCTAGGGCGGAATGTGGTGAGGTTTGGTTTGTATGTTAAGCTGCAAGACATTTGGTTAACATTATGCTGCGTGTTTTTATTCACTATCAAATTAACTGCTTATTTAAATACTCCTATTACTGCTTGTTTTGTCCATATAAAAAGGTTTAAAGGCTTTCAAAAGTTAACTTAAGGAACTGAAGTTTAAATGCACCCACAGTTGGTCTGTGGTGGCGGTGGTGGTTGCTTGCTTGCTTTTTAAAATTCAACCCAATGTCATAGTGATGCGCTAAAATTCCTGTGCAGAAATGACAGTGACCTTGAAGTTGCAAAACATTTGTCAGCCAAGGTCATTTAGTACAGATTCAACCAGGCTGGCTTTCTAAGCTTCCTAAGGAAAAACAATGTATATGGATGGATATAAAACATGAGTCTTGGTGGAAAAAAAAAAAAAAAAATCTTCAATAATAAGGATGGCAAGTTCAGATCCTGCAGCCCAGAAGTCAAAGCTTAAATTTGACTCACGTTCATTCATTGTATCAGCCATTGCTGTGCTCACTTTTGTGGAATTCTAACTTGGATGGCAAAAGGAAATTATGTTTTCATTGCTCTAGTGGCAGGAGACAGGAGAGAATGTTTCTCTTCGTAGGTGGAGTGAGACCTAAGGAGGTCCCTTCTCCAAAATAAAATGCAATCCTCTCATAGGTCAAAGGGTTCCTAACATGGGAGGAAAGCAAGGGAACTATGGAGAGCCCCTTGAATTTTAAAGTAGAGAGAAGTCAAGTTTCAATTTCCACAACACTCTTTAACAATCCAATGTCTTCATTCTCAAAAGCAGTAGTCAAAACGAGAAAAAAAAAAAGATGTAGCAAGAATCCAGCTGCAGTGTTCATTTTCTGCCCAAAGCAAATAATCATTGAGCAGAAGTTTCTTTTCCACATGTTGCTGGCTTTCAACATATATATACAATTTTAATCAAGAGCACGTGAGAGAGTTTGAAGTAGCCCTTAGAGCTCGAGCCAGAACCTCAGTGTTCTGGATTCTGACCCAGTGGCCACTGTGGATGGCTCACACAAGCATATTTAAAGTGATTTAAAAATGACTCCTTTGACTTAGAGAATCTTGTTTTCATAAAAGCCGTGGTATCTCACAAGCAATAATTATTTATGATTTACATAGTTAAACTTATCCAACACATGACCCGCTATTGATACTTTAGCCCTTAGCAATTGTTTACGTTTAAGCCCATGGCATTTAAAAGTGGGCCTAAAGTGTACTACAGCTTGTCTATTACCCTATTTCTTCCACAGTGGATGCTGCATTTTACCTGTCAGGATTAAATCGTTTAAGTGATGGTAGATAACATCTACCATAAACAAAGGCCTCACAGACTAGCCAAATTTCTTAAATACAATTTAGGATTACCCTTATTCATTCATTCATTTAATAAATATTCACTGAGCAACTTTGATGTGTCAAGCCCCAAGTTAGAGGCTGGTGATAAAGTCGTAAAGAAGTAATCAGATCTTTTGTCCTCAAGACCCAAAGATGTCATGTATGTGCAGGTATTGGTATATGGGGTGTGTGTGTGTGTTATTTTGGGGGGCAACAATTTTTTAAAAGTTACACCTACAGATACATCATTAGAAGCCATGGTAAGTGCTGTGAATGAAAAGTAGAACCTTCAACGAAAGTTTGTAACACAAGGCCTTATTTAAATATGTGGAATTCCAAAGTAACTGCAGTCAGTGTTGTCTTGAATTGACTCAATGCAATTTGACATAGGCAACTTTTGTGTTGTGCATTCCTCTATATCTCTTTTAGGTGGTTTCTTGCAGCTTCCTCTAGTGATCAATGTCTCTGCTACTACATCCTCCCATCCCCGTGTCATGGGACCTGGATATGAGCCCATACTCTTTTCTTTCTCAGTTAACTGAGGTCGCATTTTGCTACTCTTGGTAGCAAGAGTTTTAGCCATGAATGTGATGTATTTGCTAACTACTTGTTAGCAATGTCCTGATTCTTAAAAAGAAGGACAAAAGTAACTTCAGGAAACACAGAGGCCAGTTGAGCATGTTTCTAGCAAAATAGGATCTTGATGTTCCCCTCAAATAACAGTGCAAAGGAAGTTGCCAATTCTGGTCCCAACTGCAGCCAACCCTAAGCTAATGAATTGCTCTTTTCTGTGTAATCTTAGCATTATTCCACTGAAAAACTTGCTCCATTTTCTTTGGGCTATTATCACTTTTGTCAGGCATTTTTTCCACTTAAACCAAAGGAGATCCCATTCCAGCAGAAGATTTATGTGTATTTTTTCTTCTTGGAGAAAAATGTTTTTCTGTCTTCATGGTGATTTGCAATTTTAGCATTTAAAAGATGAGTACCGGAACCTGATAGATTAGTTGACTCAAAGAACATTGATCCATCTGAGCCCCTGGTTATCCATTCTAATTTATATTCTAAACCATGATGCCTATGAATCAGGGTCAGCTTTGTTACGAGTGGGATCTCACACCTTGTGAAGATATATTGTTCTGGATTTTAGTTCTCATTTGAAACATGGGGCTATTTCACTAACAATCTCTAAAGTCACTTTTGATTTATTCTAAGACATATTAGAAGTTGCTCTGACTCTGAGCTTCTGTTTATTATAAGACAACTGTATAAATTTCTGTATATATAAGCTTAAAAATAGAATACAGTTTTTGTGACAATTATAACTCAGCTTTGCACATTTAGGGATTATTTAGGGAATCTAGAACATTTATAAATGTGAAGTTTAGTGGTGTCTTACAAGAAAAGAAAACAGCCCTCCTTTGTATTTGTCTCTGATGTGGGATGGGCTCTCTTTAGCCAAGAGGTTTTTGCAATTAAAGCTTCAGAATATATAACAGTAGAATTGATTAGGTAACATCAGTTATTTATCGTATAAGTAGATATCTGTATAAATATATAAACATGACCACTATGTTTTCTTGCTTGGAGGTAAGGGCAGAATGAAGAGGTGGGTGAGAAATGTTTATAAATATTAACTCCCAAATAATATGTTAAAGCTAGAGTCCAAAATCCAATTAATGTTCAAAGTAGAATTAGTGTATTTTACTTTACAATCCACTTATATTCTCAAAGCCAAAGTATTTATTAAGGCATTCTGCTATAATTAGAAGACTTACCATATGAAAGAATTTACTAAGTCCAAGGTTGGGTTCTGAAATGTAAACCTTTTTTCTATACCAATGACTTTTAATAAAGGCTGAATTTCTTATATAAACATAACACTTTTGATTTGGGAGTAGATGAATAATTGACCGAGCACAAACTAAAATTTTTGTTTCCTGCTGTAGTTATCATTAGCATCAGAAAAAGTTGTAGTGTTCAAGTTATTCTTGAAAAGTTTGTAGTTTTAGGAAGAATCCCAAGAAGCCAAGGGCTCTGGACCATGTACAAATCTTAGGAAAGACATGGACCAATTCTGGTCAAAAATAAAGACAAAACAACAACAGTAGAAATGGAAGCTCCATTATTTTGCCTAAAATGGATCTTTGTAGTGATCTAACAAAATATTAATCACTGATAATTGTTTAAGGAAGAACAAATTCTTAACATTATTTAGGGTTTTAAAACACAAACCAGCTAATATTCTCACTGCTGCTTATATTTTTGCTGAATAATTTATTCAACCAGCATTTTGGAAGGATATTTAATAATCAGTTTTTTAAAATTTTATGTAAATAGGAATTCTTTTAATATTAGAATTTCAAAGTCCAAGGTTGAAAGTTCAATTCAATCTACCATGCACTAAGTACTTGGAATTGAAAATTAAATAATACTTAGTCAATTCCCTTGAGAACTTGATAATCTTGAGAGTAGAACTGACAGAAACAGATATTTCAACAAGATATTTTGAGTCCTAAGTTGGATCATGAGATACAGGAAAGATCCTTGCTTGGACTTTCATAGCTATGTGATTGACACGTAAGTTGCTTAATCTCTGTTAGTCAGTTCCCTTGTCTCTAAAATCAGGATGATAATAATAATATCTACCTCATAGCACTGTTGTGAAGATTGAATTGGTTAATACATGTAAGGTACAGAATGGCCCTTGGTATATAACATCACTCAATAATGTTCTTCTCAAATAATAATTTATATAAAACAGCATAGTACTAGGCACTTAGAAAGCACCCAAACATGTTAGCTAGTATTATGGTTTATTATGGAAACAGAATTGGTCTGATCTCTTGCTTTAGTTAAATTCACCAGATAAATTTTAGCCAACAATTGGCTTGTGAGGCAGCCTTTATGTTTTAATACGATTTTACCATGAGAAATGAGCTTCCTTTAAAAAGTCCAGGATGGTTTACTGATAAAAGGGATAAACTAGCCCATTGAACCATGTCCACTTACAAGACAACAAATCATTTTATAATCACACAGCACAAATTATGTTTGTTCAATATACTAGTTACATTAACTTCAGAGAAAAATGCACTGGAAAAAAATCATAGCTCTTTTTCTGTGGAATGCCTTCATAAATTCTTGTTTTCTCAATGAAACTAGACAACCACCTTGTAGAGTAGGCAGTATTGTTTTTTCTTTGCAAAAATAATTTCATATTATAAAAAGTAAATGATAAAAGTTTTCTGCAGTGAACTGCAGTGGAGAAGATCTTGCTTTGTCCTCTTCGTCTCCTGTCTTCCCAGCAGCCGGATCTCTTACGCTCAAATACCAATGGCATTAGTTCCTAAAAGGGAGATCTCCAATACCTTCCCTGAGTGAGAGGCCTTTTTATTCAACCAATATTCAAATAACTACCTTATGGTAGGATATGTGCTGAGACCTGCGGATATACTAAGAAACAAGAAACACAGCATCATGTATCTGCCTTCATGGAATTTATAATCTCATACATGAGAAAGAAAACAAATTGATGAACAGCATCAACTAATGTTCCATGTAAGAATTCAAATAAATTTTGAATGACTTGATTCGAGAGCAAGTTGTGTAAGGAAATAAATTGCAGAAACAGGAAAAAACCTACCAGCGAAAAACCAGGAGTACAGACTGATTGTGGATGTTGGTGGCATTTTGAGTAAGTGACCACAGGGTTCAAGGTGACATGACACAGAAGAGTGACAGCCAAGGTAGCACACCTCATGGAATACACAGAACACACAAGGCTTTCAGAAGCAGGAGAGAGAAAATTCAAGAAAAAAAGAGACAGAAGACTAACCTTGAAAGGAAACAGGGTAACGAAAGCATCGTATCTCGTAATAGTAGTAATTGTGGGGTATTGTGTTATGTTCAGGGAGAGTCAAAAGGCCTCCTCTCTCAGGCCTGACAATGCAGACAGAAATAGTCTGGGCACTGCAGCCAGTATAAACAGGGTGTCAGAAGACACAAACTGCGACAAAACAATGACCGGCATAAACCTAGTCCCTTCAGACTTGCAATGCAGTATGTAATATAGGAAAAGTTTTGCCTACAATTCAACTCAACTGTGTATTTGTGTATTTTACCCTTGGTGAAAGCAGATAGAAGAAATGTCTATTAAGAGTTGAGCATAGTTTTAGCATGCTAATCTCAGGAAAATCCTGTTTTGTTTAAAGTCTAAATTTAAGATCCCCAAATTGGTATTAGCTATAGGTATAATATTTCGATTCAGGTAGAAAGTAAAGTCCCAAGCCATCCCAAACCAAAAACTACATTTATCCCAAGCAGAAACTGACACACTGATTTGGCCTCCCTGCTTTTGTACACGTGGAGAGGAAGGAAATACTACAAAGCTGTGATAACAGACAGCCACACCCACCATATTAGGCAGGCCATGAAAAGAAGCTGGAGACGCTTCACAGAAAGTAAGATGCACGGGGAGACAGAAAACTCAGGTTAAACTTGATCATTTATTCCCTGTGAATGGGTATCAATTTCTTCTAAATCTCAGTCTCTCCTTACTTGTGGAGAGGGATACTAAAATTCATCTTTGTATCTTACATTGTATTCCACCAGAATCTGAATGCGAGACAAGCATTTGAATGAATGCAGCTCATTTCAGAGGTGATCCCAAGAAGAACTGGCCAGAAATTGGGGAGATGAGAAAGAAAAGAAAATAGCCAATAAAGTCTGTATTATAGAGCAGATGACTGCTGTGGGCATCTGGAAATCATATGGAATACGCTGCAGAGTTGTTGCTCCATTGAAGGGAGAGGGGCTATTAGTGGCTATTTACCCACTAATTCCTATCTGTCATTGAGAGCTATTTCCAAGGTCATTACTTGCCTACCACTGCCCGCCTGCCCTATGTAACCTTTAGGGAGTTCTGATGGCCAAAGAAACCTTCAGGCAAAGAGTCACAGAGCTGACACTGTAAGCTCTCAGGAACAGTAAGCACAGAGGAAAATGGGTGGGACACCAACAGTGTCTGCCATACCTATTAAGGTCAAACAAAATCTTCTACATCAGAAAATTGTGGGAACTGTCAGCTTCTACATAGATTGACATCAACTCGATAGTAAATGGAAATAGGTTACAACATTTACTGCAAATGTAGTTCTGACCACAGCAGAATTTCAACAATAGAAACAAATATACATTTAGAATTGGGAGACGTGGTATTTTTAATCCTGGCATATTCCTGGGCATATAACTTTTCTAAGCTTAAAAGACTTTATCTGTGTAATGGGATAATATTAGCTTTCATAGAGTAAAGATGAGCATATTAAATGAGGGGAGGGTGTTCCTAGTGTGATACTTAACCCAGAGTGGATTTTCAATAAATGTTCATTCTCTTCCCTCCACCTCCCTTTCTTATTTAAAGATTACTCTTATCGGGAGATGCTTAACATTTTCCATATATCACTCCAGCCCATTAAAAACAAGTTAAAGGAATTGAAAATAAAAATAACATTCATTTAACATTACATGATGGGCACCCACTGTATGACAGGCATTATTATAGACACTGTGCTTAAGATAGTAAGATGAGTCCAAAATCCCTGTCCTCAAAAACTGTGAAAGATAGAAAATTATATACAAAGAAGATCATTTGACATAACTGTCTACTCACTGATCACCATTATTTGCATATCACTACTATCATCATTATTGGAATATCATTAATATGAATTTCAGAACCGCTGCAGTGGCTGTCCAGGGCAGCAGTCTAATGTTGCAATATTGCAGAACACATTCTTGATTAAAATTAATAAAACACAAATGAAAAGCTAATGAACAAAAAGTCAACTTAGAATTATGCAGGACAAATTATTCTGTTTGCAAAGGATCGTATTACTACATGATTGCACTTCTAGGAAATCATGCATTATGGTTTTATAAGTAAGAATTAAAAAATAAGGAGATGAACAAAGAGACCTTCATGGTCCCTCCCAATGGTAAAAGTCTATGAAGTATGACTTGTAATATAAATGGTTAAAAAAAATACAAATGTAGATGTAAACAACTAACTTTCCTGGAATACACTTAATACAAAAGAATTCATAACACTAAATGAAACACTAATGCTGCCTGGGTCAGGTTGATCCAAATTGTTAGTTTAGGATGGCTGCCTAGCCAGCAGGAAGCAATTTGGTCCTTTCTGCAATACCACCAGAACCAACACTCCATAGCTAGTGTGCTGAGAGATAAATATGCTTAATGGGGAAAAAGTTACTAAAGTTGGAAAATAATCCTCTTTTAAGTAGCATATTGCGTTAAAAAGTAATTATAAGGCACTTGGGAGACTGATTCTACTATATATAAACTTTGTAATGAACACCAACTCCTAGAAAACACTTTGAGAAGAAAACTATGCACAACCCCAGTGGAGCATGGGACCAACTGATATCTGAGCAGTGAGCTGGGAAATGACCCATCACGAGGGTTACTCAAATGTTTGGAATAAAATGGTAATGGTTTTGCTTATTTTAGTTTTGAATAGTTCCTCAGTAATTTGTACCTTTATTTCAATCAAGGAAACATTATACACATGAATTAAGGAAATGACTCCCTTTAATTTCCCTCAGTGATTTTTTTTTAAATCAATGCTTCATTAAGTACAGTTCATGTGCAAGCTGCTGCAGTTTTCCCTAAGCAATTCTCTTATTTACATTAATCTACATAATTCTACAGTGTCAACTTTTAGCAAAAATAAATTTGTGTGTTAAAGTCTGGTTTAATTGATATTAGTATTTAATGACAGCAATATATTTTTTAAACTTTAAGAGCGTGTCACATACATTTCCAAGTCTACTATCTCTATTCCCTAAAGAAGAAGAAAAAATATATGTCCGGTGTCAAGCATACACTTTTAATCCCTTGCTAGATCTCAAAGGAATATTAGGGTACACTAACATAAGTGTCAAGAAGAAGGTAATGATGGATGGTGGATTAAGCAAACACTACTTTAGAGTCAATAATGATTCCCTCCCACAAAGAAACTGTATGTTTCAAAGAACGCTTTGAAGGTTGGTAGCAACTTGTTAAATCTAGGTTTCAGATTTAATAAGCTCCATTATTTTTACTTTTTTTTTTTTTTTTAAGGAAATCAAGGGAATAAACTTTTCTCTCTTGGCAAGTTTCCTTAGAAGCTCAAATTTGAACTGTAATTTCAAAAAAACCATATACTTTTAAAGTAATTCAGGATAAAATATGACACCTAATTTAAAGACATTCAGTTGGCTTCATATCAGGTTACATACTGACCTTAGAGCCATTTACTAAAGTTTAAAGCATGGAATGGATTTGCTTCATCAAACTGATACTATAAGTAGTTCTTTAAGGTCTATTTTATATGACATATTTTTAATTCTGTTAACAGTGGCTTTGAGAGAACAAAGTTATGCAAAATTTTCACCTGTCCATAATCTTTCTTCAAAATTTAAAACTTTCAAATCTGTTTGGAAGAAGGATCAGGACAAGGGAGAATTGCATTAAACTTCTTCTGAACGTTCTTAACTATTTCAGTCATATGTTATCTGCTGCTTCCCAGGGTGTAAGGCATTGTGGCCATGTGGGAGGGAAGACAACCTAATGTAATTAAGTTGTAATGTAATTCCCAAAGGTATTGCCTATGACCCACCTTTAAAAAAAAAAGTACTAAGCCCAATAATCTTCCCAATATTTAAGCAAGAAACATTACCTGCCAATAATGGGCAAGATGCAAAGGAGAAAGTAGTGAAATCTCTGAACAACTAAGTAGGCAAAGAGCAAGAGGTGAGCGAAGTCCTTATTTATTCATTCATTCGACAAGCTTTGTTGACCTAATTCCACATGTTAAAGGACTGTGCTGAATGTCAGGCCAGTTAGAAAGGTGAATAAAACATGGCTCTCCCCTCCTCTTAACTCCTACTAGAGTGGAGGGGATGGGAAATGACCGTTAACACACTGAATACTTGGATGGAGAAATACTAAATTATAAGCAAAAGGCTGACAACAGAATAAATAGAAACACAATTATAAATGTTCAGCTAACCAAGAAAATAAAATAGACATAACTTTCACAAATTTAGCAACTGCCATAGCATGTCACAAAGGAGTTACAATCGACAAGGTTCATACCATTACAGCAAAGCTGTGAAGACTGCCTACCCTACCAGGCCTTTTTCCTTTATTTTCTGGGTTGTGGGTGGTCTAGGTAACTAGTTAAGTTTCACCTCTCTCTTCAGGTCATGTATCAGCCTGATCACATCTATCATTTTGGATTAGAACTTCTATATCTTTTGAGATCTGGCCAAGGAAGGATAAAAGAAAGGTATATTTAAACCAGTAAGTAATATTCTTAAACAATAAAGAAATTTATTCATTGCTGTTTATTGTTCAATCAAGCATTAATGATTAGCACTTAATGTATTTTCATACCACATATTATTTCATTAATTTATTCATTAAGACTTTTATTTTGGTTCAATCCATATTTATTGAGAATCAGTTATATTCGATAGTATTTGATATCTGTTGCCCCAGAATCAAACTTCCATTATTGTACTCTCAGACGATTGAAAATGTGAGTCTATCTATATGATTGTATCTTCCTTAATAGGTTTTTTTCCTTATAAATCCAGCAGCTAATATGTTGAATTGAATATCATTCATTGGATTATATTGATTGAAATAATGTTACTAACACTTAATTTTCCAAGTTTATTACTGGCTTATTCTTTTTTTTATACATAAAGTAAAATGAATTTAAAGTTTTCCTATGATAATGTCACCTCATTTAAACTCAGATATGTTCTTTTGAATGTGAGATAGTAATTTGAAGTAAAGGGTATTAACAAGAGTCATTTCAATGAATAATACAAGCAGAAATAAAATAATTAAAATGAATGAGAGTTCAAGAAGTAGAATTACATCTCAAATAAGCCTGGTTATGAGAAGGAGGGGTAAGGATGGACTATACCTTCAAAGGCTAAGGGCTGATAAGACTGGGAAAGAAGGACCAGAAATAGATGGAAGTTGAACAATCATACCAGGAGCTTCATTGATCCCTAACTATAAAAAGGTAATTTCAACATATTAGACTGCCATTGTAAAACCACGGAGTTTCTTCTTAGTTTCCCTACCCCTATCTTATGCCCAAGGTTCATTCAGATGGCGGGGCAATAGCAAATACGACCATATGAATCCCAGTTCTGCTACTGATTAATTTTATAACCCTGAGCACATCAATTACTATCTATGAGCTTCCATTTATTTTACTGCAAAATGTGAATGATACTACCAAACTTATAAGGTAATTATACGTTTACTTAGTGAGAATTCGAGAATATGGTAATTAATACAGCACCTGGCATACGGTAGGACTACAAATTTTTATGATATCAAGGAACTGTTACATTAGGCTCTAATAGCAGCAACAGATGGTAGGTTGTTAAATTTACTACTAACACACATAGCTCACACAGAATGCAGTAGAAACTGTAAATATAATAGTAAATATATACAGTCCATGCATATGTGTCATAAAATGTTGCTAGAGAGTGTGATTTAATGCTAGACTACATACAATCATCTTAACATATAACACCATTGATAGTTGAGTTTTCCTTCCCAAGGTTCATAACGTTGTGTTAGGAAATTTAGGTTTCCAAAGAGCAAAGTTTCTACGAACTTTTTATAATTTTCAAGTATTTGATAAATCCTCCAAATAAGCTTTGATTTAAATTAGTGTGTTGTATTTGGTGACTAGCTAACCTTTTCTGAGGGCTTTTAAAAGTATGTGCTAGGCATTGTGTAGGCATTGTGTTATAAGTTCTCTCTACATATTGTCTCATTTCATTCTATTAACGACCATGTAAAGTTGGTATCAGAATTAATACCTTGCCCTCTCTTCAGCACACACATACACATTTTACAGAGAGGAACGTGACACTTAGAAAAGATAAATAATCAGTCCCCTATCACACATTTCACTAGTAGTAGAGATGAGAAGATACCTCATACTGTTTTATAGCTAGGATAAAGGGATACTGGCAAACGCAAAATTACATTCCCCACATAAAGAGACAAATATGTTACCCTGGGATACTTTTGAAAGATATGCAGTTTTTCATTCCACTCACTGGTTCAACAGCATAAATAAGGAAATACTGAATATGTTCAAAGTGTTAGAGCTTGGGGGGACTGTAAGGAATAGTTATGATTTGAGTTGGGATACATTTTCTTGTCAATTCCACAAAACTTGAAGGAGTTTCTTTTTTGGTGCGGGGGCGCACTGTGCGGCTTGGGGGAATCTTAGTGCCCCGACAGGGAAGGAACCCGGGCCCTCGGCAGTGAGAGCGTGGAGCCCTAACCACTGGACCACCAGGGAATTTCCGGTTTCTTTTTCAAATAAAGAAAAATACAAAACTAGGAGTTTTTTTTTTTACTTTTTTTTCTTACGTATGCCATACAATTGATAGAAAATAAAAATACCCTTTAAAAAAGGCATATGACTTAAAATTGATGTTTAATTTTCATGAGAAGACAGAGAAGTAGATGGATACTTCAGAATCCTGTGTGAGGACCTCCCTGGTGTTGCAGTGGTTAAGACTCTGTGCTCCCAATGCAGGGGGCTCAGGTTCGATCCCTGGTCAGGAAACTAGATCCACATGCATGCTGCAGCTAAGAGTTCACAGGCCACGACTAAGGAGGATGGCTGCTTCAACCAAGGAGTCCACGTGCCGCAACAAAGGAGCCTGCGTGCTGCAACGAAGGAGCCCACCTGCAGCAACTAAGACCCAGCACAACGAAACAAATAAATTAATAAATATTTATCCTGTGTGGTTTCTGGTTCTCCATTTGTTCCAGAGTAAACCCATGAAATTAAGTAAAACTTGACATTAGATCTGCTATTTCATAAAGAGGTCAAAGTTTTAATGCCATTTGACCCAACACTTGCTATTCAGTAAATTGATTTTATTTATATTTCACAAGAAACTCTCAAAAGAAAAATTACATGGTAGAGAAGCAATTGTTACAGGCTTATTTAGCCTTTTATAATTTTCTAGAGAATACTTTTGTTCTTCAAAGGAAATACAGTTAACAACAAAAAATATATTAGTATTAGTTTCATAGAAAGAAATGAAGCTTTATCCTTGCCAAATATTTTAACATCTGAAAATGTTGGTATTGGTACCAAAATGAAATCAAATGGAACACATAATATGTAATGAGGTTTTCACTCCTGCCAATTTAATTCCTATGTCAGTAACTTCTTGTTAGTAGGTGTGATTCTTTGACATATTCGTTTCTCCCCCCTCCTCAATGGTTTCAATTTTATTTACACAGTAGAATAGTAAAACTAGTAAAATATGTTGGACAAAAAAAAAAAAAGAGTATTTCCATAGCATGTTTGAAAAACACAAAACCAATGACTGATTCAAACAAACGTCAATATGTAAAAGCTTTTTAACAAAACCTCCCCCATTCACCAGGGACATTCTTATCAAAAATATATATGAGTCCAAAGTCAGCCTAATTAGTTGATGGAGAGAACCTAAGAATTAGGGTAGGAAAACATTCCTTTACAATCACAAATAGCTCCTCAGAGAGATGACACACAGAGATCGGACTTTTGTTAGATTCTGTTCATGGACTCTCAGATGCAGAAAGGCGAGGCACAATTCAAAAAATGAATCCCAAAAAAAGTGACTACACCAAGCCCAGGAGTCCAAAGTGTCAAGGAGAATGTGTGGAGAAAAATTACTATTACAAATTATCATGTAATATAAACTAAAAATGGAACTAACATTGATTTGTTCCAAAAATATATACAGATGTGTTGAGGAACCCTAGACAGAAAGAGGCACATAAACCATAGACATTCCTCAATCCTCAGGGACACCTGCAGCTTGACATGTTATTATTTAGAAGTGAGGATTGCCCGTGGCTACTACTCTGTGCTTCTGCTTTAAGATTTAATGAAAATGGTAGGAATTCCTTTCATCTTGTCAATGTCTCCACAATTCTTTACATTCAGCTTGCTTTGTATCTGGCTTGGAAAGCTGAACTAAGAAAGCATTATTAATTTTATTGTAGCTAAAGAAGAAACTGACATGTTCTTTCTTCTTCCCGGGTTTAAAATTCAGAAAACAAAACGAATCTAGCCTTTGGGGTAGAGGGTATTTAGTATGCAACTCAACTCAAGTTCATAGAGGAGGTGTTCCTTGTTCACAAATTTTATAGCCTCTTCACATCTGTTGTAGATTTCATCAACAATTTCTGTTTAGAATTCCTAATTTTCTGAAACCAAAAGATTCAAAGGAAGAACTCCATGAGACTAAACAAAAGAATTCTTTCATTTCTGAAAAATAATATATTGGGAACATTTTGAGAAGATGTGGAAGTGAGAAGTCTTGAATTGAGATAGTATCTGATAAATTAGGACTTTCCTACAAAGAACAGGACATTTTCAGGGAATTTTTCCAACTCAATGCAGCAATACTTACAAGCCTGTTCCAAATTCCTTCCTATTTTTCCAAAAGATCCTGTTATTTAAGGCACATATTTTCTGACTCCCCAAATTCCTTTATCTCACCTATATTATCCTTGTGCTTAAATGAATACAGATCAGAATACTGTTCCCAATTTCTTACTTAAGCTGTTGTCTCTATGAAAAACACAAACACATTTTAGTTCGGTTTCTTTTAAGTTTCTTCTCCCTAGTAACTATACAGAAATGGACTAGAATTACAAATTTAAAAGTATGTGTGTTTGGAAGAAGGGAGGCACAAATTAACTTCTGCTGATTTGTAATAAATGTCTGCTTTCATCTAGCTAGTGTTCTGATTTAGCTCCCTGATTCTGGTCTTAGCATGTCCTCTTGTGTTTCAAATGCTAGTCTACATTGCTCAAACAGCAAGTTAAAGACTATTGTTCACGTTGCTCATCCAGGCACAATTCTCAATACCTTCAACTTTTAAAAAAATAGGCTCTATTTTTTGGAGTAATTTCAGATTCACAGCAAAATGGAGAAGGTACAGAGATTTCCCATATATCCTCTGTTCCCACATGTACACAACCTCCTAATTATCAACATTCCCCACTAGAATCCTACATACAATTAATGAACTGACCCAGACACATCATCACCCAGAGTCTGTAGTCTCTAATTTTCCAATATTCTTCTCAGGTGTAGGACCCTCAGTGATTCTAAAAGCTTCTTTTACCTAAGACTATGTTTCTCTTCTACACTTTAGCTGTCTTACTTAATGCTCTAGTATTCCATAATTTAACTCATTATTTCAAATCTGATCTTTTTCTTGTTTTTCATATTAATGTTAATTCCACTTTTCCAAAAGTGTATTATCGGAGATCTTAATGGGTGATTTGTGGGGACTGGTAGGCGAAGGAGAAATTGCTAACAATAATAGCTTCTAAAATAATTTATATTGAGTAAACACAAAATTAGTATTTTATCATACTCTCCACATAAGAAATGGTGTGCCATGTCTGAAAAGGACCAGAAGCCATGCCAGTTACTACACTGAGATGTAGGAACCATTGACTTTGGATCTGTACATTGATCCAAAGACAGTATTTTTCAATTAAATTTACATTGAGGTATATCATCCACTAGATGATTGCTGTTCTATTTTAAGAGATACTGGGTTAATATTCATTGTTTATTGAAGTTTATGTATTACACAAAGTCATGTCCATTGGATCTAATTAAAGAAGGAGGGAAAGCAAAGACTTATAATTAGGTCTTCTGTTCAATTTTGAGTTCAGCCACTTATTATCTTTTTGAATTTAACTGAGTCACCTAACCATTTGCTAGAGCTGTAATCGTAGGCAATGTACTGCCACAATATCTTGTCTGAAAAGTAGAGATAAAAATACTAACACCTTGGCTTCCCTGGTGGCGCAGTGGTTGAGAGTCCGCCTGCCGATGCAGGGGACACGGGTTCGTGCCCTGGTCCGGGAAGATCCCACATGCCGCGGAGCGGCTGGGCCCGTGAACCGTGGCCGCTGAGCCTGCGCGTCCGGAGCCTCTCCCGCAACGGGACAGGCCACAACAGTGAGAGGCCCGTGTACCGCAAAAAAAAAAAAAAAAAAAAAAATACTAACACCTATATATTTGTTATGACCTAATGCAAGTAAAGCTTTTGGCATTGTTTTTGATAAACAGTAAGCTTTCAGTAAACAATAGGTATTTTTAACTTTGTGCAGTATAGCACTGGTGAACCAAAAATTAGAATAGCTCAAGTGATGTTTTATATTCTAAAAATAGTAAATTGAGAATCTATCTGGAATTTGGAGAATCATTATAATTCCTCTTTGTATTATGATTTCTTAATTCTGAGCACAATTCTTGGCACATAGTCAGTACTCAATAAGTATTTGTGGCATGTTATTTAATAAAATTCTTAACTCTCCAATAGAGAGCACTGGTGAAAGACAGAGACCAAATATGATTTCTCTTTGCATCTATCCCCACATCACTAATCTAACAGTTGACTCTCCAGAGCAGATGTTTTTTTTAATTGCTAAGTAATCAAACGAGTGAATCAATTAATGAGAAAATTGTATTTTGAAATATACATGTTATATACTTTTGCTTGTTTCAGAGAAAGATTTTTTAAACTTCCATTTAATTTGTGCTAACACAAAATAAGTTAAATTCTATGAATGCAGTCTTTAAAAAGTAAGCTACAACCTAAACAAGAAAACCAGCCTATTTTGCAATCATAACTCTGCATAACATTATTTTGCAGAGATAAGAGGTCTTATATGTATAATTCATCCAAAATTAATATTGCTTTTTTAGATAAAATAAAATACTAATGGTTTTACACATGCATGAATAAGTAGAGTAGTGGATAAAATGCCTAAACTTATGGGTAAGGGACTCCCAGCTATGGCCAAGTGAGATGATAGATGGAAACCCTCCCCCCAGATCATCTGTAAAGCTGGACAGAAATGTAACAAACATTTCCATGCTCTGGATATCAAACAAAAGCATGCAACCATCAGAGAAGCATTTATGCTTGAAGAACTGCTAAATTCAAGTAAGGACAGTAGGATTCCATGGCTTTTTCTGCCTAGGGCTTCTCCCATCCCCATTCCCAGCTCAATGGGCATGGAAGTTCTGATAGCATTAGGCAGTCCATGAGAACTGGCTGCTTTGCTTCTGTGGTCAAAGGGAACCCATTCAAATGGCAAGAGTAAGAAATGACCACATTCAATAATATTATTGGTAGAAGTAACCGTCTTGTGGTTATGACTGAAGGAAGCATATTCTGGCTTCAGTCTGCATACACACAAAGCAGAGACCTAAGAGGACTCAAACTAGCCACATACTCTTGGTCAAAACTGAGGCTGCACACATGTGCAGAGAAATCATGAAAGATTCCAGTGGAGTAGAAGCAAAGACAGAATAACACTCCCCTACCCACACATATACCACTACTGGTTTCACATACTTGAGCACAACCTTTTTCTAACCACTGGCTGACAACTAAGTTATGTATGGGAGAGACAGACTTAGCCAAACAAGTAACAAACAAAACAGCAACAACAACCTTTGGGGGTGGGGGGTGGGATCTGAACTTAGAGTTGCTACAAAATATTATTTAACAACTCCAGTTTTCAACAGCAACAACAACAAAAAAATGAGATTTGCAAAGAAATAGAAGAGTGTCACCTATATTATGGAAAAATAAGCCAAGAACAGAAACTGTCCAGTTGTTAGACTTAGCAGACAAAGATTTCAAAACAGCTATTATAAATATGTTAAATGAAGTAAAAGAAACCATGTTCAAAGAATTAAAGGGGGGCTTCCCTGGTGGCGCAGTGGTTGACAGTCCACCTGCCGACGCAGGGGACACGGGTTCGTGCCCTGGTCCGGGAAGATCCCACATGTCACGGAGCGGCTGGGCCTGTGAGCCATGGCCGCTGAGCCTGTGCGTCCGGAGCCTGTGCTCCGCAACGGGAGAGGCCACAACAGTGAGAGGCCCACGTACCGCAAAAAAAAAAAAAAAAAAAAGAATTAAAGGAAGGTATGACAACAATAAATCAACAAATAAAGGCAAATACATGGAGACAAAGTACATTAGTGGTTACTTAGGGTTAGGTGTAGGAGCACAAAGTAACTGTGAGGCAGGAGCAGAGTATAGCATAAATTTAGGAGGATGATAGAAAGATTCCAAACTTGGATTGTTGTGATGCTTGCTGAACTCTATAAGTTTGCTAAAAATCATTAAATTAACCATTTACAATAGGTGAATTTTATGGTATGTAGTTTATACCTCAGTAAAACTCTCTTAAAAATATGTGCACACTTTGATATTTCTTGATCCCCTAATTTTTCTCTCTATATTTTACCTATTAGAATTTATTGTAAATACTGAACCCACCTTAACATTGTTAAAGTACTCAAGAATTTCAATACTTACTGCTATTATTCCTCTTTACAAGTTCTTTATCATTTTTTCCATATAGTCCAATTTCTTAAAAGGTGTAACAAATAACTAAGAACCTTTTTTTAAATATTTATCTTAAGACTATGGCAAAATAGCCAGAATGCTGCTAATTTACTGCTCTTTTTTTTAAAAAAAAATTTATTTTTCTTTTTCTAAATTAATTAATTAATTTATTTATTGGCTGCATTGGGTCTTCTTTGCCGTGCACGGACTTTCTCTAGTTGATGTGAGCGGGGCCTACTCTTCGTTGCGGTGTGAGAGCTTCTCATTGTGGTGGCTTCTCTTGTTGCGGAGCACGGGTTCTAGGCACCCGGGCTTCAGTAGTTGTGGCACATGGATTTAGTTGCTCTGCTGCATGTGGGATATTCCCAGACCAGGGCTCAAACCCATGTCCCCTGTTGGCAGGTGGATTCTTAACCATTGAGTCACCAGGGAAGCCCCTAATTTACTGCTCTTGATTTCTCATCTGGACATGTGAGAATTGGTCTCCTATTCCTGTCTTGTGATTCATTCTCCTCACTTCCATTCACACATCAGAGTAATTTTTATGAACATAAATCCACTTATATTACAAATTTTTTCAGTTTGCTAATAATTCCACTAGTATCTTCTCTCCTTCTCCCTCCTCACTTCCTTCAATCTTTTAACCTGGAGTCCACAGACTCCAAACAGATTTATAGATTAAATTAGGGGTTTATAACCCCTGAAATTGTGTGTAAAAGATTTCTATAGGCAGATTTTGTACATATTTGAGGAGAGAAATTCAAGGGTTTCATCAGATTCTAAAAGGGGCTATTTCCCTGAAAAGGGTAAGAAACCTGGTCCTTCTGTATGAAGCTTCAGTTCCCTTTACTGACATGCAAGGTCACCTGTAACCTGAACGCAGCCTCCTTCCAGCACCAATTTATCTCCCTTTTTTTTTTTGCTCCATATGCTGTAGAGATAGGCACCACTTGTAATGCCCTGAAAATAACCCTGTATTATTTGCCTCTCTGCATTTATACAGATTCTTCTCTTTCTGCCTTCCGGGACCCCACTCTACCTGGTAAACGTCTACACACTCTTGAGACCATTTTCAATTGCCTCTTTCTCTAAGAAGTTTGCACGATCCTGTCAGTCGAAGTCCTTTGTGCTCCTCTATTGTGTTGTGAGTAAACTATCAATGGACCTGAGTTCTAAAACTTCTCATTTACTGCAATTCTTGTTCCTGAAAGTTTTCCTAATCTAGACTGGGAGCTCAGGGAGAGGAAGAACTCAGGCGTGTTTAGTTTTCAGCCAGATAGTAGGCACTCAGAAACATTTTAACATGAATCAGTGCATGAATTGATACACAAATGAACTCAGAGGCTATCTGGGTCAAATTATTTTTTCTGTCACTTTATGAAGGAATAAATGTTTCAAGAGCAAAGAAAAATTGTGTTGTGCTATAGTATACAGAATAATGGCCTCCCAAAGATGACCATACCTTAATTTCTGGAACCTGGGAATATAGTCTGTTAAATGGCATGGGGGAAATTAAATTATAGATGAAATTAAGGTTTCTAATTGGTTGACCTTACAAAAGGGAGATTATCCTGGCTTATCCAGGTAGGTCCATCATCTTCAGACAGGTCTTAAATTGAGAAAAGGGAGACAGAAGAGTCAGAACCACAGAGATGACATTGTGGGGAAAGCCTGACTGGCCATCGCTAGCCTTGAAGATGGAGAAACGTGTCACAAACCAAGGAGTACATGCAGCCTCTAGAAGGTGAAAAGGGCAAGAAAACAGATATTCTCCCAGAGCCTCCAAAACAGGACATAGCCCTATATACCCCTTGGTTTTAGCCCAGTGATACCCATTCAGATTTCTGACTCCCGGACTGCTCTACTCAATTTGTGCTAATTTGTTATAGTAGCAAAAACAAACTAATACCTGGGCTTTCTACTTCCTAGAATTAAAACAGCCTTGTTACCAGCTGAATTGTGTCCTCCCAAGAGATATGTTGAAGTCCTAAAACCCAGAATTCACAATGTGACCTTAGCTGGAAATAGTGTTGTTGTAGATGTAGTCGGTGAAGATGAGGTCATACTGGATTAGGGTGGGTTTTTACTTTAATATGATGCAAGTCCTTTTAAGGAGGGGAAAGAGACAAAAAAGAGAAGACAGGGCTTCCCTGGTGGCGCAGTGGTTGAGAATCTGCCTGCCAATGCAGGGGACACGGGTTCGAGCCCTGGTCTGGGAAGATCCCACATGCCATGGAGCAACTAGGCCCGTGAGCCACAACTACTGAGCCTGCACATCTGGAGCCTGTGCTCTGCAACAAGAGAGGCCGCGATAGTGAGAGGCCCGCGCACCGCGATGAAGAGTGGCCCCCGCTTGCCGCAACTAGAGAAAGCCCTCGCACAGAAACGAAGACCCAACACAGCCAAAAAATTAATTAATTAATTAATTTTTAAAAAATGTTTAGGGCTTCTCTGGTGACGCAGTGGTTGAGAGTCCGCCTGCCGATGCAGGGGACACGGGTTCGTGCCCTGGTCCGGGAAGATCCCACATGCCGCGGAGCGGCTGGGCCCGTGAGCCATGGCCGCTGAGCCTGCGCGTCCGGAGCCTGTGCTCCGCAACAGGAGAGGCCACAACAGTGAGAGGCCCGTGTACCGCAAAAAAAAAAAAAAAAAAAGAGAAGACAGCCATGCGACAACAGAGGCAGTGATTGAAATTATGCATCTCTAAGCCAAAGAACTCCAAGAATTGCTGGCAGACACCAAAATCTGGAAGAGGCAAGGAAAAATTTTCCTCTACAGGCATCAGATGGAAAACAGCCCAGACAAAATCTTATTGTCAGACTTTGAGCCTCCAGAATTGTGAGATAATAAATTTCTGGTTTTTTAAGCCACTCAGTTTTTGGGTTGTTATGGCAGCCCCAGGGGAACCAACACTAATACTAATTCAGGCCCCCTCATGCCTGAATTCTAATTTCAGAGTGTTGCATATTCATCAAACTTCTCTTTAAAGATCTCTCATGATCACTTTCTAAAATCCAATTTCAATGTATTCTTCAGGTGGTTGTAGCGATTGCTACATTTAGCACAGAACAGATTTGACACCCAAAATGTTGAGCTTGCAGGAGTCAAGGAGTGAACAATTGGGCTCAAACAGCTGACTCAACTCAAGTGTCCGTGAACTGTCTGCTATAAGCCCCACAACGCAGCCTCGGAAGGAACCCAACTGAAAGAAGACAGGTCAAAAATTCTGTTTTAACACTCATAAGTTTTGCTTTAGTGAACAAAACCGTAAGTCTTGTTTTGGAGATAAAGTAGAGGCATTGATGAATTTCATCAAGGTTGGAATTAACATTGTCTGACAGCTTAATCTCAAAATAATTGTCTTGTCTTAAACTCCAAATTTCTTCAAACCTTCAAACCAAAAAAAAAAAAAAAAAAAGAACAATTGGTTTTGTAACTATTCCTGAATGTTACTGTTTAATTTAAAATTGATTAAATAATAATATCAGTAATACAACAAGTTTGTCTCCAAACCACTGTATCCCCAGTGTTCATTCCTTCTAAATTGAAGCATTTATTTTATACCTCTTGCTTAGTGATTAATCATGAACTGCTTTGTTAAATCTCCTGTACTGAGCTCTTGTTTTTCATATTGTGACGATCCATGTGTCCCTGTCTAAGTCAGAGGCATCATGAAGTCAGTGAGTGATTCCTGCAATCTCTGTTGATCTAGATACACAGGTACTCACAAATGGATGACTAAAATTCTTTATGAAATCATTCTCTTTTCACAGTGACATCAAAATGTTTTGAAAAAAATGTCAAAGGAAAAAGTGCAACTATTTATAAAAATGAGAGCAATAAACTTAGTTGTTTTTATTTAGTACATAAAAGTCAAACTTAGAGAAGCAATTTTGCTTTTCTTAGTTTTATAAGTAGACTAACCTCTTTTGCTGGAAATACTCCTTTTAAGAAACTCCTGGCCAAATGCTTTTCAAAAAAATTTGAGTTTATTAGGAAATGCTGATGGATCATAATAGATGAAAGCCCTAGCTGAAGTAATGAAATGGCACTAACTTCCTTGGTAAAACTGGCTTAAATACATAGATTAATCAAGCTTTGTTAATGATTATTTTCTATCCTACCATATTTGTTTGAACATCATAATGTGTTTTTAATGTACATTTGCCAAGATTTAAACTACAATACCACGCCTAAACTGACATTAATTGCATGACAAGGTAAATTAAAACAAAGGATAGATGGGATCAAGATGTCTTCCAAATATATCCAAACATATGGTTCCCTGAAACTATCCTTAAAATCGGTATTTTCAATGTTTTTTTACTGATTGTTTCTTAAAACCGGATTCTCTTCTGAAATTTTGCATAAGAATTCAACCAAAAACTTCAGCAAATTTTCAACTCATATTTATTACCTAATTTTAGTTTACTTACAAATTATGATTACTTTCCCAGTAAGAAAAGGATCATTTCCATACTGTATTAGTGTGCTAGGGCTGCCATGACAATACCACAGACTGGGTGGATTACACAAAAGGAATTCATTTCCTCACAGTCCTGGATGCTAGATGTCCGAGATCAAGGTGTCAGTGGGGTCGCTTCCTCCTGAGACCTTTGAGGGAAGGAACTGCTTTAGGCCTCCTTGCTTGGCTTATAGATGGCCATCATCTTCCCATGCCTCAAACCATCTTCCCTATGTACATGTCTATACCCATATTTCTTCTTCCTATAACAATAGCAGTCAAATTGAATCAGAACCATCCTAAATGACCTCACTGTGACTTAATCACCTTTGCAATGAACCTATCTCCAAATACGGTCACATTCTGAGGTACCGAAGATTAGGACTTCGATGTAATTTTTTGGGGGGTGGGCGGTAGGGGCATAGTTCAGCTCTTAACACATGCATAACTCACAATACAGTATTTACAAAATTTTAAGTAGCTATAAGTCCTTTGAATTCAAAAAAAAGCAATAATCTCTTTATGCTTGATGTACAGTGGCAGTTTTACTAACTTTGAACATTTAACTATTTGATTTCTTTTTTCTCCTGAACTAAGTTCATTCTTACAGAGTAATGAAAACTAAGAACTGTATTTTCAAAATCTTATTATTTTAGGAAAATACATATGCTAACAAAGCACACAGTAAGCAGTGTCTATAAAGTGTTAATTTTCACACTAATTACATCTGGGTTTTTCATCCTTTGAGATGAGCAAATAAAGTTGAAGAGAACCCAAAAGTTTGGTCTTAAAAGCAAAACTGAACTGTTTCTTACTGCAGTGAAACAGCCAACGTCTGCCAAGGCAACTACAGATCCAGAGGTGTAACTGTCAGTTTGGAGTGGATTGTGGAACATGACCAATCTGCAACTTCATTCTTTTACACTAACTTATCCGTTATGCTTAGGGCCATACTACTACCTCCTCTGAAGTAACACCAAGGCAGAAGTAACACCAAGAATGAAAGGCCAAAAAAGGGGCTAAAATCTCAAAAAAACAACGTGAAATCCCAAGAATGTGCTTTTTTTCAGTCACTTCAAAATTTATGACAGATATTAAATACATATTTTAATGTGCACATTTGTGTAAATGTATCTATATGATTTATATATTATATATAAATAAAATTAAAAGTCAAAGAAAACTTAATTCAACTTAATCATATAAGAAGGAATAGTACACCAAACATAAGAATGAGAAGATTGTGCATTTTGTTACATACATTGATTTCAGAAAACTTGAAAATTGGTGGAGGGAGGGGGAAACATTCGTTTTTTTATAAGAATAGTTCATGTTAATAGTAAAAGCCAGTTAGCCTCATCGAAATGTTTTGCATTTTAATCACACCTGCGCTCCTTATTCTTTAACTTTGCATGAAGTGGTTTTAAACAAAATATTCTTAGCAGTTAACCCAATGTCTTTTTTCAGGCTTGGATAATTTTATGAAAGAGAACATCTATGCGAGTCCATCTATTCCATCTATTACTTAGTATCCCTACACTAAGGGAATTCCAGGGACATTTAATTACCTTCTGCATTTTTTTGAGGGTTTAAATGTGAAAGTGAGATGGGAAGACAGACAGCTGAGGAAGAGTAACCATAAAAGAAGAGGCAAGTTAAATGCAATAAACCTAATCTTGAACACAAATGCACACAGCTGTGCAGTCCTCGGGCACCAGAGAACCTGTCTAAATGTAATGCAATATTAAAGAAAAACATCCATGGTCTCTGGGAAAAACTTCTCCAATTCTTCCTTTGCTTTCTTACATAGAGAAATCTTAGATCGCAAGACATAGGATGCATTAAGAAGTGCTTCCTCTGAATGATCCCTCAGCCTTGAAAGCCCAGGTGAAAAAAAAGAAAAACAACAGGATTCCTACTTCTCATTCCAACTGTTACCTTATACTGAGTTACTTCTGTGGCATACAATAATTTAGGATAATAATTGGACAACGAGTATTGACAACTTTTTAGAAACTTTAAACAATTTCTGCAATACCTGTATTAGTAACATATATCCATACAAATATAACCCAAGAAGGTCTATCATCACTTCTCATTTGACAGTGCTCCCCACATAATTTAACATACCAAATAAACCTAATTAGTTTAACATCTCACTTTTACAAGGTGAAACATAAATCCTTTGAGATTTTCCAGGGGTCCTCTTGAAAATCTCAAAGTTACCCTGAGGTCAAAAGACACCATTTAGAAGGTGATTCTTCAAAGATGTCAAAAACATCAAAAGGTGTGAACATTTGACTAAATAGGATCACCAATTATTATGAAATAACATTTAATTATTTAATGAAAATGACAATACAAGATTTTATAGATAAATACAGAAGGTTACATAGTTGTGAACAAAACTTAGCTCTTATAGTATTGAGAAGACTGGGCTCCCATACATAATCAAAAACCTGATTAAAAAAAAAAAAACCTTGAAGCACAGTAAATTAATTGGTAAGACACAAAATCTTTGCTGTCCAGGCAGATTACTTACAAGGTAAAGAAAAACCTTTGTTTATAATTTATTAAGAACAGACCAATAACCTTAAAACTTTGTTCTTTTAATAGAGAGAAAACCAAACCCTAATTTTGCAACAGTGTACTTTTGATATTAAAGCTGATTTTTAAAAAAACTTAAATTAATCCATTCCAATCTTAGCACGTTTTACCACACATAAAATTCCTTTCCCAAGATTCCTTTTCCACAAAAGTTCTAAAACTTTTTGTGTCTGTTCAATTTTTGTCCTATTTTTTTGTCCTCTTTCTCATTATGGAACAATCGATCATTTCACTTTAGGAGGAAATCACTTTTTTCTTTAACAAAAATGTATCTTGATTCCTCATACTTTTTCTTACCAAAAACACATCCTACTTTCCTTGCATAGAGGTGCTTCTCTTATTATTTCTAGTAGTTTTTTTGTTTGTTTGTTTTTAAAATTTATTTGGCTGTGCCGGGTCTTAGCTGCGGCACGCGAGATCTTTAGTTGCAGCATGTGGGGATCTAGTTCCCTGACCAGGGATTGAATCCAGGCCCCCTTCATTGGGAGCACGGAGTCTTAACCACTGGACCACCAGGGAAGTCCCCTACTTCTAGTAATTTTAACTACATACATTAATTAAAATCGTTATCCCTTAGAATCCCTAGTTCCTAGTAAAAACTAAGATGTAAACAACTGTGGACTATCTGTTACACTAGCATTCTGTGGATTGACAAAATTTACAAATACATTTCATAATTTCTAGAAATATATTCTTCCTCATAATAAGCTTTTCACTGAGGCACAAAACATATTTACTAGTAGGCCTAAATATATTTAGTCCCTCTGTAAACGGAAGCCAATAATGGATAAACCTATGTTCAGTAATTAATGTTTCAGTTTCTTATTTGGAAATGATCTAGATATTCAATGAATGTTCATCATTTAACTTATTTCAGTATAACTTTAAGGCATCAAGTTGTCAAACTTTTGGAAACTACTTTTAAGTAGACATACTATAAAGTATAATTATTGTTGAAAAGTTCTTAGTTATATCTATTTGACTTGTTCTTATGTTTAGATTACTCATAAAAATTTCGTTAAGAGATTAAACACCTAAATATCCTGTTATCTTTCCTGCTGACAAATTGTTCAACAGAGATAATGTGAGCTTATCTGACTTTTAGTAAACCTAGGTAGAAGTAAAGTTGCACGTCTGCATTATATTTAATGCTGATAACTCTAGAGACAAGACTGTTCTAATTGAACCAACGAATTTACACTAGCTTTTATTTCTGAAGTCCATCCTAGATTATATCAACCTGAATAGACCTCTTTACAAATAATACACTCGGAGGTGAAAAAAACACACTTATGACAAACATACATAGTCATACATATATATACAGACCGATGCAAACAGAGATCTTACAACTTTTGTTTTAAAATTTTAATCATGAGACAGGTATGATAGTAGAAAACTCACTAGTTAATAAAAGAAAAGCTGAATCCGAATCATGTTTCTGGCAGATGTCATAAGTTAAGATTACCGACTCTGATAGCTTAAAATTTTTACTAATATTTTTGAAGTCTTTTAAGATTTTTCATTCATCCAGTTTCCAAACAGCCTTCCTTTTTTTTTTTTTTCCTTCTGATAAGAATTACCTCCTGAAATTTGCATTTCAAAGATGTACAAGTTCCTCAGTTCCTCGAGAAGACTGGGTAGAACATTTACATCTCAAAGGTACATGGAAAAAATTTAAGTTCTTTCAAGGACTTTTGTTTCCCAAATCCATAATTTTGCAATACCTGAAAGTCTTTAGAGATGAATGGTAGAGGCTTTGGGATTGGTTAAAAAGGTAGGCTTTGAATTGCTTCTACAGAGGAACTTCTGTGCTTGTAAAGACTCAATTTACAAGACAAGTACAGTTGTTTTTAATTTCTCAAGTAATTGGGTTGCAACCTGAATGACATCAAAGGTTTGATCCACCCATCCATCTAAATTATCTTCAATTTGCTGTTTTAGATCAGGGAGAAAAGCTTCAACTAAGATGGAAATCAGAAGATTTCTCTGTTCTAGATTTAGAGCTGTTTGTCTTTGGAATGTTTTTCTTTCCCTCTGGGTACATAGTTTCATCTAGTTTAAGCTAGAAGGCCTAAAACAAAGTTCCTATCAGGCTCTGAATATCAGCTTCTGACCACAGTGCTCTAACTAACACTAATAAAAACGATAAAAGTAAACACTTTCAAATATATTGTCAGGTTTCAGCTGGTACATACAGTAAATATTACTGGCAGCACCGAACAACCCCATGGCTGCAAGAAGTATCCCCAAAGAAGGTGCAAAAGATACCACCCTCCCAAGATCTAGAGCCACACCCAAAGATAGCAAAAGATTTAGACGTCCCGAGAGCTAGCAACTCTAGGCAAGACCCCAGCTGCAAATGGGGTGCAACCACATTTCTGTCTGGCCATATATGGGGGACCCCCAACCTGATGGTTGCCAAACCAAGTACTCAGGACACAGAAGGAGACAAACAAGGAGACAATAACTACCCCGGGAGAGAGAGGACCAATAACCAATGGGTCTGCATTTAGAAACAAAGGGACAACATGAAATTTTACCATCACCTCTTGACTGGGCACTACAGACTGAGATCCCAGAGAGCAGACTCTAGTTAGGATTCTCATCCTTCACTGGCTTCTGCCAGTTTTCCCAAGATTCCATCTGCAGAAGCCTGAGATTTAAAGTCGAGAGTATAGCTCTAATATCTACCAGAACTCATCAAGGTTTTTTATTTATTTTAATTTTAGTTTCTCCTGGGCTGTTTAAGGGAATAACTAGTAGCAGTTTACCAGAGAATCTCTCAGAGTCCTGTCAACTCTGGGAGAGTAGATATGGGGGAGTCTGGAAGGCCACTAACTTGGTGGACTTTTGTTTACAGTCTTGTGGTCTTTCAGAGTGAAAGTCAATTCAGATAGAGGATTTGTAGACTGTTAGCACTCAGGTAAAGGAGGATAGAAGGGAGTAGTAGGGGTCACATCAGTCTTACGGTCTTTTGTTTTCAGTACCTCTTGTGTCTTTAATTTTTATTAGCCCTTTGTAATGAATCTTTCAAGAAGCCATTTTGTGATCTTGAAGACTTTTGGAGGCTTCTGCATGCCAATTAAAATAGGTACCCCATTCTTGATTTGGGAGCCCTTGCTTTCAAATATACTTCCTCAATAAATAATCTTGTCTAATTGGAACATTCACCATAAGGGCCATTGTAACTCTAGGCTGTCTTGAGATATTGCCACTTATGTAGGTATCTAAACCTTCCAGGACCACAGTACCTAGACATAAACTAGACTTAAGCAGGTGTGCCAGAAGATGGCGTGCTCAATTCTTTGAAAATTGAGGATACCATTTCCTTAAGAATTTGGTCTCTCAGAACCAAATTAATACATAAGAGGGATGTGCCGCTGGATTGGGGATTTTGTGGTGTTTTACAGTGTGCTTTGTTGCATGTAAATTTTCTTGAGGTTGGCGGGTAAACTAGTGTCTATTTAACTAATTCTGTGACCAACTTATCCTAGCATTGGCGTCTTAGAAACAGGTGTCCAGTGCTCTAATAACTTTTAAGTGTTTGATCTGTGCCCATCAATTTTATGCCTTTGGAGAGTCCCATTAGCAACAGATCTATTATTCCTTTCACGAGAAGATTTGCTTTTTTATTGAGATAAACTTGACATGCAACATTCTATTAAAGTTGTACAAAAATGATTCAGTATTTGTTCATATTGAAAAATTATCACCACAATAAGTCTAGTTAATATCCATCACAGTCATCATTATTTTTTTCTTGTGATGAGAATATTTAAGATATACTCTCTTAGCAACTTTCAAAAATGCAATAGAGTACTATTAACTGTGGTCACCATGCTATATATTACATCTCTAGGACTTACTTATTTTATAACTGGGAATTTGTACCTTTTGACCCTCTTCACCCATTTTGCACACACACACACACCCCATCTTGGGAATTCCATGGCAGACCAGTGGTTAGTACTCAATGCTTCCATGCAGGGGGCCCAGGTTCAGTCCGTGGTCTGGACACTAAGATCCCACATGCCTCAAGGTAGCCAATAAAATAAAATAAAAAAACAGCTTGTCACACCCCCCCCATCTTTTTTATCCATTCTTCCATGGATGGACACTTAGGTTGTTTCCACGTCTTGGCTACTATAAATAATGCTACAGTAAACATGGGAGTACATATGTCTTTTTGAGTTAGTGTTTTCATTCTCTTCAGATAAATGCCTAGAAATGGAATTACTAGATTATACTGTAGTTCTATTTTTAATTTTTTGAGGAACCTCCATACTGTTTTCCATAGTGACTGCACCAATTTACATTCCCACCAACAGTGCATGAGAACTCTCTTTTCTCCACACCCTTACCAACACTTGCTGTCACTTGTGTTTTTGATAACCATTCTGACAGGTGTGAGGTGTTATCTCATTGTGATTTTCATTTGTATTTCCCTGATGATTAGTGATGTGGAGCACATTTTCACATACCTGTTGGCCATCTGTATGTCACCTAAGGGCGTTTTTTTTGTTGTGTTTTTTTTTTGCGGTACGCGGGCCTCTCACTGCTGTGGCCTTTCCCATTGCGGAGCACAGGCTCCGGACGCGCAGGCTCAGCGGCCATGGCTCACGGGCCCAGCCGCTCCGCGGAATGTGGGATCTTCCCGGACCGGAGCACGAACCCGTGTCCACTGCATCGGCAGGCGGACTCTCAACCACTGCGCCACCAGGGAAGGTAGTCCAACCTTTGTCCGCTTAGATTATGATGTATCATTGATCAAAACTGAGTTTTTTACCTTAGTGAATTTCCCCAAGTCCCCCAGCAGTTTATACTATGGACTTACCTCAAGGTTTTTGTGAATCTCATAATGGCTGCCATCTTACTTTCTTTAGACTGAGGTGTATCCATTTTTTTCCCTTGTTGAAATAAACCCCCGTAATTTAACCAGACTTATTGCTTCTAGCTGCCTCTGCATAGTTCCAGAGACCTGTCAGGACTGCCCAAACGCACTTCCCTTATAGATGAGTTTGGCCACAAACCCAAATACTGTGGCCCACTAAGTCTCACCATCAAAACCTGGAGTCTCTCATACCCCAATTTTCCAAACCATGAAAAACCTGGAGTTTCCCACACTCCAATTTTTCAAACTGTGAAAAAACTGGAGTCTCTCACACCTTAATTTTCCACCCGAAGTGATCAGGACAAACTCAAAGAGCTCAGAACACAAAATAAGTGGAGCTCGATCTGAGATAAGCTTACCAGAGATCCCAGAGAGTGGCTGAAGAGGCAGCGAAACAGAAGGATTTCGTGGATTCCGCCACTTGTGTCTAGGAGCAGTCCCAGAAGTTTCAGAAGCTATCTTCAGGTCCCGTCTCATTGCCAAAACTTTCAAATGGCAAAACTAAAACAATTTAGTAACAAGTTTGCTGTCCTCTATTCAAAGGAAGTGCAGAGTATCACAAGCGGTGGAGAGTTCTCCCAAGGGCTGCTGGGCAAGAATGAGTTTCACGGAGCATTCGAGGCAAAACAGGGTGTCTGGTCAGGTCACTCAAGATGGCTCTTCTCTTGGTCTCTGTACATCCTCTGCCCGGCCAGTGCTGGCTTCACCTAAACCCTAAACACATGACTGACCTTCCTAGTACTTACCCCAGGCCCCAGCTGGGGATTGCTCTTATCAAAGGGACGGCGAGGGGCATGCCCCTCTACTGGTTTCCCTGGTAACTAATGAGCCCTCCTGACATCAATTGCCCTCTCCCCCCTCCCCCCAGGGAAGATTGTCCTGCCCGCTGTCGCTGCACATGGTGGGGTGTTGCTCCAGCACCTTGCTTCAGAAGTGTAAGGTCCCCCATCGATTAAACCATGCATGTCTTTGTCGCTGACTGCGGGCTCTTTCTTCGGTCTTGATGCCCAACACAGGGCATGATTGGCTAGGCTAGGAGGTCCTAGTTTCTAGGTAAGGTAAACTAGCTACAGCTGAGTTAGAGGCTTATGATTGGTGTTAGGTTTCCCTGACAGTGAGGTAATTCTCATAAGTGCAGGCTGACTTAGGTTTAGATTTGTGATGTGGTTCTTGCCACTGGGATAGCCTCCATTTTTGTGGGTCCTGATATAACAATTAACTTTATCAGAGGTCTTGTTATGAAAAGTCAGGAGAGGTTGTGAGATACAAAATGAGGAGAGGAGAGGCTGGGAGCTAAAGATACACTTGACACAGGGAAAATGATGTGCACCTGAGGATGCCCCCCCCCCCCCCCCCCCCCCCCGCTTATTCTTCCTATAACTTTGGCTACAGAAAAACTTTCCCATCAAGCTTAGAGCAAAGAAAGAAGTAGGGCCGTAGGTCTGATGGCATCAATGAGCTTAAAGAGGTGATAGGTAAGAGGAACTGAAGAGAAGAAAAAAGAAATAAATATAAACAAATGTCTGTCAATCTGGAAGCAGAGTGTCAGTCCCTGCTTAGCTTTTTTAAGTGCTGATGTATCTGCATGTACTGTATTTAGGTCAAGGACATTTAAGATTGTTATTGCATTTATGTAGCATGATGCTTCAAATAGAAAGGGTTCTCCATGGATCTCACCAATTTTTTTGTGCTGTTATATTTATAGTGAGTAGGTTATTATAGGGAAATTCTATATTTAAAACGTTTCTCTCATGTAAGAGAATACTTAAAAATAGTGAGTTAAATTATTAGTCTCGAGGGCTTCCCTGGGCTTCCCTGGTGGCGCAGCGGTTGAGAGTCCGCCTGCCGATGCAGGGGACGCGGGTTCGTGCCCCGGTCCGGGAGGATCCCACATGCAGTGGAGCGGCTGGGCCCGTGAGCCATGGCCGCTGGGCCTGCGCGTACGGAGCCTGTGCTCCGCAACGGGAGAGGCCCGCGTACTGCAAAAAAAAAAAAAAGAAAAAAAAAATTATTAGTCTCTTTAATACTGATGTAGAAACTCAGGGTTGTGATTAAGATTCCTAATCCCTGTGTTTTCAAAATATGACTGTTATACAAAAACATTTTGTCTCCTTTACATATAAGCTTAAAAAATAGTATGGATCTCTAAAAGCCATGTTCAAATATAATAAAAATGATAGAATAATTTAATGATGTCCCCTTAAATGTAGTAAACTATTCAGAAACACTTATAAAGTAGATTGTTTTGTTTTGTCCCCAGTAGTTTAAATAAGTTTACAAAGTCATATGCACTCCACAGGAAAATATGGTAATTTGTTTTTATTGTAAATTATGTTACCCCAAACACCTGTTTTTTTAATAGTAACTATTTATCCTAGAATTTTTAATTTAAAAAACAAAACGAGACCATTATAGAAATCATCCAGAATCAAACCACAATTACCTAAACTACTTAGCTAACTAGCTATCCTGATAATAGGCTTAAATTTTCACTTTAATTGGGTACTAAGGGCTACACTCCCAATTTTGTTTAAAAAGAAAGTACATGAACGAAAATATCACACAGTGGCATTTGCAAATAGGCATTACAAAATATATAAAACCATATGTTCTGCATTTAATTTATTTCACAGAAGAGTAGAATTTTTAATGTGTTCTATTGTCACATTTACTTGCAGTTTTCTGCTAATCTTGGGAGAGCCTCTTTAAAAGACTACAAAGTATAATGAGGTGCATCTTGAGCTGTATTTAATGGGAAATTAATTCTCTGGAATCTGCATTTGTCTTTGAAAATGACAACAGACTTGTCTCTGTAAATGACAGCAGACTTGTCTCAAGTGTGAAATCATAAACTTAAAAGTTTAAAGGCCTCTGGGGTGCAAGAGCCAGCAGTTGTCTCTGGATGAGGAGACCGTTGACAATGCCAGCAGATGACAACCCTCAATACGGACGTTGTTGTGTGTGTCCACATGAAATTTACGGAGAGATATTTTAATTTTCTTCTTCTATGGTTGACATGGGTTGTCTTCTAGAAGAGAAGCAATTGATATCAGTATGTAACTCAAGCCTCTAGGATGTGATTACATACTTAAGGCATGAAACATTAGCAATGCTTTCAACAGTCCCCATGGACTAGCTTAGGCCCTTGTGACTGATCAACAGGGGTAACTGTCTTGGTTATAATCCTCACATTACATTCCAGAGGGAAGTCATCACTGAACCCTTAGTTTAGAAAGTTATATTATTTGTGTCCACAGTGAAGACCTGTACTAATCTTAACTGGCCAACTGTATACAGATGTGTCATCTAAAATAGTTAGCCCGGGAGGGTAAAAATGTATCTTGGTCTCACAATTCATCGAGCAACAGCTGACAATTTGGCAGCAATCTATGTTATGCTAAGATTTCCTAATATCCCTCCTTGTATTGTTTCATAGGAGGCTGCTTGAGGAATCACATGATAGTGAAAAGCATGCTTTGCAGAGTAAGTTATTAAAACAATCATAGGGTATAGGTCTGTCACTAAAAAAGAATCTTGATGCTGTTATTTCTGTGTGTATAGAGAGGAATATGGGAGAAAAAAGGTCAATGCTTGGGTAAAAATTTCATAGACAACTGAAAATCTTTGTTTCCATCTGTTTAAAATACATGCTTTTTCTCCTGGTGAAAGGGTATCACATATTACCTTTGCAAGTTTTCAAACAACTCATGTATATTTCAGAAAGGTATCATTTACAGCTTCTCCTAATAAGGAAAGATAAATCTGGAGCAATCTAATAAGCACAGAGAATTAAATAACTTGATGCCATATGCAGCAATTTATAGTCTGTCTTTGCATAGTTTCAGTCTTTTCTCTTTACTGGATCTGCCTGTGGAAATATGTTAATCTGACTGTCAACATCATGTGCTTTTTCTGAGTCACTGATTATTGAATGCTGATGTAAGCATTTTGTTACCGTGTTTTCCTGCTAATCATACCAGTGTTTCAATGTTTCACTGTTTCCAACTGTGATTTCTTCATCCTTGGCTAATCTGCCTAGTATTTATTCAACTGCCCTCTTTCAATACACCTAAAAAGTATCACTATAATATTTTAAGAACTCAATTCATGTCACATAAATATTAGTGTGGAAAAAAAAAAGAATATGGCACTGATAGTCGTGAACAAATTTTATCTCAAGCCTCACAAATTGGTACCCCAAGCTTGCTCATTTCAGCTATTTTTTACTGTCAGAATTAGTTTATTCTTCTATCTAGGTCATGAGCTTACATCATTATCACAGCGGAGTTTCATTCTAATCAACAGTTATTATTGCATCATTAATATTGAAATCAGAGTATTCAAAGCAGCGAGGAACTCTCCAAACACTTAAGGGACACAACAATATGCAGGTATCCCAAGAAGATCAAGAACCCCATATTAATCAGGTTGCATTCATTCAGACCACTCATTGCTCTGCCCACGCTGTGTGGTACATGAAGTAGAGAAAAAGGAAAAGAAACAAAAAGAAAAAAATAGAAAGAAAAGAATACTTTTCCGAAAGCTAAATAAGTAAATGGTTAACATTCATTTAGTGTTTAATATATGCCAGAAATGTTCTATGTGCTTTATATGAATTGACTCATTTAATTCTCATCACAACCCAAGAAGTATGTTGCAATTATTTCCCTCACTTAACTAATGAAGAAATTGAGGCCTAAAGGGGTTACTTAATTACTCAAAGATGACAAAACTAACAGGTACGAGAGATGGATTTTGAACCCAGGCAGTCTGACTCCAGAACCTAAAATCTTCACCACTAAGTTATATTACCTTTCCAATATGACCTGAAAATATAATAATAGCTGATGTTCTCACATAAATATTGATTTATATCTTTTTAAATAAGAATTCTGGAAAAGTTCTCAAGTGGAAAAGAGTCACCTTTTCATCATGAGAAGCTTTTATTCTATCATTTTACATTTATCAGGTAAATAAATGTAAACGAAAATACATTGGCCTTATACTTCCTTAACTTTCACAGTGCTTTCTTCTATGACGATTTTTTTCCGCTAGATTTTTTCCTTTTACAGTTTAATCACACTTATTCTCGAAATTAGAAAGCATATCCAAAATTTTGTAGAATTGGCAATATGGAGTCATGGTTAGAGACTGAATTTGGAATTTCAAAACACCATTTTCAAATTTCCAGTCCAATACTCAGTGGTAGTAGAATCTCAGGCAAAGTTGTTGCTATTACTTAATTTCTAAGCCCTTACTCTTCACCTGCCAAATCAGAACTATGAATAGTACATTATTAATATTTGCATTTTTATCTCATGATGATATGAGATTTAAATGAGATAATGCATATAGAACAACTTGGCTCAGCACCTGGCACAGAGAAAGTGAACTGCAACTACTTCCACTTTTTTTTTTTTTTTTTTTCAGTACGCGGGCCTCTCACTGTTGTGGCCTCTCCCATTGCGGAGCACAAGCTCCGGATGCGCAGGCTCAGCGGCCATGGCTCACGGGCCCATCCGCTCCGCGGCATGTGGGATCTTCCCGGACCGGGGCACGAACCCGTGTCCCCTGCATCGGCAGGCGGACTCTCAACCACTGAGCCACCAGGGAAGCCCTACTTCCACTTTTGAGTGAAGGATATAAAGTTTGATGTTAAATACAGAATTTATTTGCCTTTGTTTTCTGTTTGTGAGTCTACAGGTCTGCCAAGTAGATTACCTTGAGCGTAAAATCTTTCACTTATTCTCAGCACAGCATAAAAAATAACATTAATAACAAAATGTGTGCTTATAATAAGAATTATAAAGATGCAAAGGAGAAAAATATCATGCATTTTAAAGTTATGAGTAGAGTTGGAAAAAAATCCAATATCTTCATTTTAACTAAATTTTTATTAGAATAGATATTCATGCCAGGTTTTATGTGAAGTCTTTGTAGGAAATAGGTCAAGGAGCTTATGTACTTGAAAATTTTAGATACACAGGGCTGAAAAAAGCTTTGAGAATAATTAAAGAAGAATCTGCTCAGTGAAGCATGTAATGGGAAAAGGAAAAGATTTTACTTTGTTAAAACTCATGGATGACTTTTTTCTCATTTTCTTGTTCATAGCACATTAACATCCCTTACTTGCCTTGCTTTAACATAGTCAGGGAAGCAATGGATCCCACAGCAAACACTACAGATAAACTTAGTAAAATCTATTTAATCAAACTACTTACATTTTTTTTTCTTCTGCCCCTGATGTCTTAATGTTCCTGGTGATTTACTTCCCGAGATGTCCACTTCATATTGTTTTTGCTGGATGATTGGAATAGAGGACTCTTTCATTGTTGTTTGCTTCACTTGAGTTGAGATGGAATGGTTCCAGTTGTGTAAACAGCTCTTGGTGATCTTCCAGTCTTCTTTCCAATACCCCATGGAGATGCAGTTGATTAAACAGGGCACAGTGTGGGCAGGTGCTGCACACAATTCCCCCACAGTTCTAGCAACCCCCTGTAGGCCTTAAGTCGGATTCTAGTCCTAGCTCTTTATGGGTTCAGACAACTAATCATAATTTACTCCGAGGTGATTTGGGTCATGTACACAGATTGCAGATAGAATTAAGTTAATAAAGTCCTTTTATTGTGTGCATGGCCAAAGCCAGGTCTCTAGAGAGGAAAGACTAATTGACTAGTTACCTCATGTATTATATGCTCAGATAGAGGGACCTGAAGATAAGAGCCATAAAGCAACTAACAGTATCCAATTAACACAGATCAGGCTCTCCTTCAGCCTGAAACAACAACAGTTTTTATATCTGATGGAATTATTTGTCTTTTTTTTTAATGGGAGGACTGTGGAGATAGGAAAGGATTTCCATGATAAAAAAAGTATTTCCCAGGGGCTTCCCTGGTAGCGCAGTGGTTGAGAGTCCCCCTGCCGATGCAGGGGACACGGGTTTGTGCCCTGGTCTGGGAGGATCCCACATGCTGCGGAGCGGCTGGGCCCCCCGTGAGCCATGGCCGCTGAGCCTGCACGTCTGGAGCCTGTGCTCTGCAACGGCAGAGGCCACAACAGTGAGAGGCCCGCGTACCGCAAAAAAAAAAAAAAAAAAAAAGTATTTCCCATATCGCTTATATATTAAGATTTTCATCTATGAATAACTGCTTTCACAAATCTTATAAAGGCAGTTACCAAGAACTAGAAGTTTGTCATCCACATATAAAAGTGTTATTAGTACACAAAAATTATTTTTTACTGAATTTACATGTCAAAAAAAGTTTACATTAAATTTTCTTATTTTTAAAAGTTGTACTTGAAGAAATTTACCTTAATTCCTTTTGGATGAGTAGTGCAATTTTCTCAACGATTTTACGTGATAGAATCTTCCTGAAAAAGACAGTTTTGGACTATAATAAAATTTAAAATAGATACTAAACATTTAGCTTTCTCTTTCAAACAATATTGGATTAGGCCTACTGTCATAATTCATTGGGAATTTTTCTGTAATTATACAATAGCTAATGCATGTTTAGCTGTAATTAATATATCAGATATTGAATTAAAATTTTAAAGTGTGCTATTAGGCTTCCTTGTGCAATATTATAATATACAGAAATTTAAAGATGTTATTTTAAAGTATGTTCATCTTTCCTGCAAAGAATGGTCAAAAATCCTGGGGCTTCCCTGGTGGTGCAGTGGTTGGGAGTCCGCCTGCCAATGCGTGGGACACGGGTTCAAGCCCTTGTCCAGGAAGATCCTACATGTTGTGGAGCAACTAAGTCTGTGTGCCACAACTACTGAGCCTGCACTCTACAGCCCGTGAGCCATAACTACTGAGCCCACGTGCTGCAACTACTGAAGACTGTGCGCCTAGAGCCTGTGCTCTGCAGCAAGAGAAGCCACCGCAATGAGAAGCCTGCGCACCACAACAGAGTAGTCCCTGCTCGCCGCAACTGGAGAAAGCCTGCGTGCAGCAACAAAGACCCAACACGGCCAAAAATAAACAAATAAATTAATTAATTAAAAAAAAATCATGAGATTTTCCCTATGTTCATTAAAAAGGATCATTTAATTATCTTTTTTGCCTTTATTTAGACATTGTAAGTTATTACTAGTGTTTAGTTTTAATGAAAACTGAGATATATATATAACACCATTATATATTCTAATAACACTAATACACATAATACATATTATAAATATATATTATGCACAGTATCATATATATTATACACAGAATAGACAGTATATTCTAATAACACTAATATATATATCAGTGTCAAAATTGGGTTTATAAATCAATCAGTATATTTTAAGTTCACAAATAAGCTTTAAACACCAATGTCTTTATAAGTGAATTCAATCACACCAATTTAAACCATTGCTCTTGGTACCATGTCCTATTCAAGTTGTTTACCCTTATAGTATGCCAGACTTAGCTTTTCTTTTTTCCTACTCTGAAATAAGGTAATTTTTGTATGTTTGCAGTGAATCAGGTCCTTTGGATACCATTAACAAAATTGTATATTTCCTCCACCCTACTAAAATATAGGTATTCCTCTTTCATTTTACCGTTAGAATTCAGAGCAAGGAACAAGAGAGAAGGTCAAATTTTCCATTCTCTTTGATACCCTTGACCAGAGGCAAAAGAGAATATTGTTAAAAAAGTTTTTTAAGGAAGGAGTCAACTTATCTAGAATGTTTTCTTAGAAATTCAGACTTAGCATTTCAGTCGTGTATAAATATCCCATCCAGACACTAAACTTCAGCTCCAGCCTTTCCCCAGGACATATTACAGGGTTTTCCACATGAAACATGTGACAAGTCTTCTTTATAAAGTTTTTTTTTTTCCAACATGAATCTTTCTGAATTTATAAGACAGAAGAGTAAGACTTTATGGTGGTTTCCTGGGAGAGTTGGAGGAAGAGCAGATTTTGCCAATGTTCATTTCCTATCATTTGTATTAGATAATGTGTTTCTTTGGAGAGCCAGATTATTCTTTAACCTTAGATAGATCAGCACAGCATAAATGACCAAGAGAAATAATGCATTTAGAAATCTGGGCTCTACAATAAGTTCCTCTGCATTTCAGTCCCTATCATTTAGGCTATAAAATTTTTTACCATTAAGTATTTATTTCATTTCCTACATACAGAAATAGTGACAAAAGAGTATATTGCAAGAACAGAACATGAAATTTCTGATAGGCTATACTTTCTCCTCATTATTTATGTTTTGGTCTCAGTAATAGCAGTGAGCTTTTAAACAAGAACCTCAACTTCAGTGAATTTGGCTACTAGAATAAAATAAATATCAAGGGTTCTTTCTGGCAATCAAATAAAACACCCAGTAAAATAATCACTTTTTCATTCCTCCATTATAAAAACATTTGACTTGCAATGAGTATTTGTTCTACCCACCAAAGACCAAATTTCTACTAAAATTAAAAAAGAAAGAAAGAAAAAACTTCCAGTGCTTTTAAAACTATTTCCATTCAGTTCTTTAGAGTATTGCAGTGACAGGAGATGGGGTATAGAATTGACCTTTGAAAGGGATCAGTTTTCTTTATAACAACACAAGAGTCTTCAACATTAAAAAAAACAAAACAAAACCCAAAAAAACATGTTATTCAGTATATTTCACAACCCAGCACGTGCTTGAATGGCCCATGACCATAACAAAGCATTAGAACTGACATAGCAAGGAAAAAAATAGGTATAAAAGACATTGTTATCAGTAAGCCAAGAATTTTGATTTAAAGAAAATATACTCTCAGTAGTAAAGGTTTCAGGGAAACAAACCATAGTTGTGACTTCCTGCAGGAAAGATTTCCTACTTACTGTTTTATTTGGTTCAGGACTTTTTCTACTTACGTCTTCTTTATACATCTATAGAAATCTAGAAAGAAAGTAGACCTGATAAAATCGTGTCAATAAACCATCAGTTTTCCATCGACAGATGAATGTATAAAAAAGATGTGGTTCATATATGCAATGGAATGTTACTCAGCCATGAAAAGGAATGAAATTGGGTAATTTGTAGAGACGTGGATGGACCTAGAGACTGTCATAGAGAGTGAAGTTAAGTCAGAAAGAGAAAGACAAATATCATATATTAATGCATATATGTGGAATCTAGAAAAATGGTACAGAAGAACCGGTTTGCAAGGCAAAAATAGAGACACAGATGTAGAGAACAAACGTATGGATACCAAGGGGGGAAAGCGGGGTGGGGGTGGGGGTGGATGTTAGTGGGATGTATTGGGAGATTGGGATTGACATATATACACTAATATGTATAAAATATATAACTGATAAGAACTTGCTGTATAAAAAATAAAGTTCAAAAAATATTCAAAAAATAAATAAACCATCAGTTTGTAGTCTTTACATGGAAAAGAAAGAGTAGTGTAATTTTTTCAGTGTTTTGAAAATAAAATTGATATCAATTTCACAAGTTGAAAAAATCCATACAAATATATATATATATATACATAGCATACACACGTGTGTGTATATATAATGCAATGATAAGCATATAATGTATTTAAAGTTAATTTAGAACCAAGTATTTCACTTTTGTTGTAGAGCCGGGATAAGCTTTCTTATATTCTTCTGTTTCCTTTCACTGTCTATCCCTCTCCTCCTGTTCATTCTCATTTTCATTGACAAAAAGCAAAGCAAATTTAGATTGACAATGGCTGTACATCACTGAGATCAATAACACAATGCTTGTCTGCAATATTCGTTCACCCAGAGCCATTGTTGTATTACTTTCCAACTTGCTACAGGACTGGAACTTAAAAATTAGGTAGTGTCAGTGTTCATAGATAGGAGAACCACCTAATACTGTTACCATTCGGGGAATATGATCTGACACTTTATAGGGTATGTTGATGCCTTACAACGAACTGTGCTCTTATGACTAGTGCCTTTATGTCAGACCACTCCTCCTACATGTGTAGAGAGATTAGGATCTTCTTATAAATGCTGGTGCTTTTCTGAAAGAACCAGTTATCAATAAATTGTAAATTCAAAATGGGCAAATAAAGGCCATTCTATTTTGTCCACGAGCATATCCTCAGAGCCTGGTACAGTGGCTGACACATAGGAAGTATTCAATGAATATTTATTGAATGAATAATAATGCATGAAGATTAAAAAATCCACTGGCATGACGAAGTAGTCATGCTTCGTTTCATTGTACTTGCCTTTGTCTATAAATATCATAGTTATGATAGGCATTTTATCGTTGAAGTTATGGTAACATTAATAGTAGTATAACCATCTAGAAAACAGTGGCATATTTCTATCCATTGTTCAGCCATGTTAAAAAAATTTGACTGGAATAAAAAAATTCAGATATCAGTGCTGTTGAGAGTCATGGTAAAATTATATGGGCGGTCATACTGTTACTTTTGAGTTCCTGCTCTATAATTTGAACAATTTTTCCTGTACAATTTTACCATAGTATGTGGATGCTATTCTAGCATTAATTTACTTTTTAAAATTGAACCATAACTGAACTATAACTGCTTTTAAACTGAGTTCCATCTTATGAGTAGTTCCACAATGTTAAAAAGTGTACAATGTTCGTTAATATGTCATTTTTATTAGGGTGACCCACTGAAGAAACTTCTTCTAGTAAGCCTACAATCTCTGTATATTTATTGGATAAAGGTCTTTCCCTAGATATTTTATTCTGCAATGTATAAGCTATAATGTACCATCCAAGAAAGAATATTTTATTGTAGCTTGATTGGTCTCTGCGCTTAGATACACTGGTGAGTACCTTTTCTCTGAGCCTTAGTAACTAGGGAAAAAAGACCTCACTATATAATCAGTCCCATTAGACCCTAATTTCCAAATTAGCCTTCTGGAACTCTAAATTCTGCTTAGAGATTTTAAGATTTCAGTTTGGTAATTTTGGCTGACGTTCTATATGAGCTCTACAAAAGAAATGCATGGCTCCAAAACCCTTCTTTTGCAGACCACCAAGCTAGAATTTGCTTACAACTTAGTCCCAATAGAAGTACATTAACTCTGTGTTAAGGTTTGTAGTTTCTTTTGGAGCTCACAGCTCTCATATGTTTCTGGTTTACATAACCACCCATGTCATTAGAAACAGTGAAATACAGGGTTAAAATACCCAGAAGTGATGAGAATTGTAGTCATAATAGAATCATGATATTTTTAGGAACATGTCAAAATTCAAATGGAAAATGCAGAATTTTAATAAGGTAAACCTCACTGAGTGGTACCCTGACTATCATAGCAAATCAGACTCTTCTGAAAATGTTTACATTAACTTTTCATTGCTATCAAATTTTGTATTTCTATCTAAAATTCTGCATTAAACTTGGAAATACATTCTGTTCTACATTTCACAGTAGATTTGTCTACGTAAATGGAAACACTAGGTGGATAGAGTAGGTAGTGAATTCATTTCTTTCATACTTTCTTTTTTCTGCCTGTGGTTTAGCTTAGTAAAAAACCCATCAAATATCACACATGCAACTAGGTCTGACAAACATCTCTCCTTTTTTCCTACAAAAGACTAATTTTGTGCTTGCTAATGGGTCGCTTTTATCATCACTAGTGCAAGAGAACTTCAGATAATTTCCCTGATTTTGTTTGTGGTTTCTCTGTTGCGGGTAAATATTACCGTATTTGTGAAATGTTTAGTAAGGCCTACTGAAATCATCTTTTTCTTCACATAGCTATTTAAGAAACTAGTTCCCTTTTGTAACTCTAGAATTTGCTAGTTTTATTTTTTCCATTTTATATCCTTTATTTAAGAATTTGCACCTTGAACTGGGACTCAAAAATGCATCCCAAATTTTAAAAATTGACAAAAAACAATAATCTAAAATAATCTTTGGCCCTTAAAATAAGAAGAAATATCTGTGATCACTGAATATAAACCTCAGAGTTTTCAAGTGAAGTAATTTGCTCCCAGAGACATGACATGATTTTAAATGGCTTGGTTAAGGTGTCAGTGAGACATAGCAGGAGGTACCCTTTCAGATACAATTGGATAATTTCACAACATTGCAACTGTTTCATTTTTATAAAATGCAACTTCTCTTTACAAATAACTCAGTTTCGTTTCTTTTTATGGCTGAGTAATATTCCATTGTATAAATTGCCACATCTTTATCCACTCATCTATGGATGTTAACGTATATATATGGACTCTAAAATTTTTTTTAAAAAATGGTACTGATGAACCTAGTTGCAGGGCAGGCATAAATAAGTAGACATAGAAAATGGACTTGAGGACATGGGGTGGGAGGGCGAAGCTGGGGCGAAGTGAGAGTAGCATCGACATATGTACACTACCGAATGTAAAATAGTTGGCTGGTGGGAAGCAGCAGCATAGCACAGGGAGATGGGCTCAGCACTTTGTGATGACCTAGAGGGGTGGGGTAGGGAGCATGGGAAGGAGGCTCAAGAGGGAGGGGATATGGGTACATGTGTCTGCATATGGCTGATTCGCTTTGTTGTGCAACAGAAACTAACACAGTATTGTGAAGCAATTATACTCCAATAAAGATCTATTAAAAAAACAAAACAACAACAACAAAAAAATATAAATTTACAGTCATCACAAGATCTATGAAGGAAAAGTACATGGAGAGACACACCTATAATAGGGGGACTTGAGTTCAGAAAGGACTTTCATGAAATAGTATAACCTGAGCTAAGATCTGAAGGGTGAATAGAATTTGATTAGGAAGTTTTAATGACAGGTACCCGTGTGCATTACTCATGATACTACCCTAGAATTGTCTTCAAATGTTATGAGAGAAAAATAAACATCTATTATTTTGAGTCAAAAAAAAATGCAACTTCATTTCATTTCCTCTGTCCCTAACCTTTTTAAAATGACTACTGAAGTAAGCACCTGTTTAGAGTATAGAATAGCCAGTAGATGATGTTTTTACCAAGGATGCCAGAAATCTTGTTTAAAGATGCTTATCTAAGATCTCTGTATGCATCTGATTGCAAATTGCTGTTTTCCAGCAAAGGTTAATGGGTACCTGTTTGGAGAGGAGCAAAGCATAATTATTTTTTTTTTTGCTTTGAGGACAAATGTGAAAGGTGCCTGGAGAGATCTATGAAGGCTGTCTCCAGACTTGTGTAACGCATTTGATTAATGAGGTAAGGTCTCTGGCCACTGGTAGAACAATGGAAAAACAAAGGAGCATAGATTGAGCCTCAGTTGACGGTTGCCAACAAGAGTTCTTGTTTTAATGACACTCCCCTACTTCTGGTACAATGACACTGACATTCTGAGCCATCCTATCCCTTTTCACTATTATAACTTTTGGCCTTTTAAGACTGACTCCAACTACAAAAGGAGTTAAGTGTAAACAGAATTCTTTCCTTTCATACTATCTGAAGAGGCAAATGGCGTTTCAATGCAAAATAAACAGAATTACCTATGATATTTATATAATTAAGACACAGTTATTAATACAAAGTATTCTTATATTTTTAGGTAGTATTAATTTCTTATTTTCAATTATTTATTTACTTTTTCTTAAGATTTTTTTTTTTTGATGTGGACCATTTTTAAAGTCTTTATTTGAATTTGTTACAATATTGCTTCTGTTTTATGTTTTGGTATTCTGGCTGTGAGGAATGTGGGGATCTTAATTCCCTGACAAGGGATTGAACCCGCACCCCCTGCATTGGAAGGCAAAGTTTTAACCACTGGACCGCCAGGCAAGTCCCTCATTTTCAATGATTTAGACCTATGCTACCTGGTAGCCTGAAATTAGGAATTAGACAGACATGAGCAGGTCATGTACTCTTAATCATTTCTGATTAACAATTAACGATACACTACATTTCACACCTTTAGAGTTTATGGGGAGAAAATTGTCCTCCCCTTGAAGAAGTTACATACTTGATTTGATTTATTCTTTGTACACTCATTCAAATAACATTTATACATGACTCACAGAAGCCAGGCACTCCAAAGAATAACCAAAGAATAACCATTCTGTATTTCTAGTCTTGACTTTTGTCCTGAAGGTCAACTGAAAAGGTTCAAGACATTTCCTTTTTAATACCATCTTATCTTCCTTCTGGGTTTCTGATTTTTGTAATCATACTACGCTTCACTTACTTCTAAGATGTAACTCCTGAGTCATCTATAATTCCTGGCTTCCTATCTTCTCCCATAGTTACTTAGTAGAAAAGTGAGATCTTTTTCCTCTCGAAATAGTTCTATTTCCATTACTGGGACCATATTTCAGACTTCATTCGTAGACTCCCTCATTGACCCCCTGGCCTCCACTCTCACCTTCTTTGGGCTAGTATACACTAAAGCCTAATGAGTCTTCCCCAGACACTCTAGAATCCTGTCTCACACAAAAATAGGTTCAATAATTTCATAATACCTACTTTTCCTTTGCTTGAACAAACAACTTTAATACCTTCACATTAACACCTAACTAAAATTTTTTGACTGGCATCCAGTATCCTCCCTATTTTGGCTTCAGTCTTATCTCACCCAGCATAACTTAGGTTACTCCCTTAAACAGACCTTTGGATCCACCTGTATAATCAACCTTCTGAACTCTAACCTTGGCAACCACATTCCTGATTTTGGTATAGTGCTATACTCTTGTTTTGGGAAGTTTTCAGCTCTTTTCAACTGCTTAAAATGGATCTACGTGACAGTGTCCATTCCAAGGCCTATGAGAATTATATTAAAAGGATATTTTTTAGTTAAAATTAAAAACTTTTTTTAAATTAAAATGATTTTTTTGGTCATGCCATGCGTCTTGCGTGATCTTATTTCCCCGACCAGGGATTGAACCTGGACCCGGCAGTGAAAGCTCTGAGTCCTAACCACTGGACTGCCAGGGAATTCCCTAAAAGGATAATTTGTAGTTTCAGACTGTTTGGGATCAAATCCACACCCTGATCAGCAGAGTCTAAATTAAGCTGAAGTGACAATTTCCGCCACCACAAGGGAAAGTTGCCTGAGATGAGGCCAATATAGATAAGAGCAGAGCCTGGGGGTAGAGGGATGAGTCCTGATGACTCCTGAGTGATGCATTCACTGTAAATAGCGATTCTACCTGCCTAGATTTTTTTGGTTCCAAGAATCCATCAATTCCTTTTTTCCCTTAGCCAATTTCAATGACATTTCAGTCATTTGTAACAGAAGGAGTCCTAGCTAGCAGTCCAGAATGCTTGCCTTATCTGACCATTGTATTTTTTCATCTTGCTACACGGAAAGTCAAACTAAAGTAAAAAGTGTCTTGATACTCCTCTCTAGAGTTGTATCCTTGACCTGGACATCATATAACCTTTAGACATTGCTAATTTCTGTCCCCTCAGGATTTCTTTTTCTTACCTATGGCTAACTACCTCTTTTTCTTTCCTCACATTGTCTCAAAAAAAAGAATCTTTAGGATTAACTAAATACATTCATGCAAATCCTGACATTGCAATTACCTTGATAGGAATTTATAGAGATTAGTTTGTTCAATCCCTCTTTTTTTAAGGGCATGAAGATAAACACACACATATGTAAAATGGTTTTCAAAGAACCTGAAGTACAGTAAACCATAAAAAAAAGCTAAATATTTTTATAACTATTTTTATTATCAGGAATTCCTTTATTGTGTCCCTATATTAAAAACTCTCTAAGTGGACCAAGTTTTTTTGTGTTTTTTGGTTTTTTGGGGGGTTTTTTTGCGGTACGCGGGCCACTCACTGTTGTGGCCTCTCCCGTTGCGGAGCACAGGCTCCGGATGCGCAGGCTCAGCGGCCATGGCTCACGGGCCCATCCGCTCCGCGGCATGTGGGATCTTCCCGGACTGGGGTACGAACCCATGTCCCCTGCATTGGCAGGTGGACTGTCAACCACTGCACCACCAGGGAAGCCTGATTTTTTGTTTTTTGAAGGGGATAAAGATTCAGATACTTGAGAATATTTGAACCAATACTTTATAATAATTTTAAATTATTCTATCTTCTGAATTGTTAATATTTTCTAAATTAACTCAAAGTAAACACCATAAGTGGTTGTTAGTAAATTCACACCTGAAGTTAATATTTAAACCTCAAATTGGAGAAAGCACTTTTAAAAAAAAAATTATTATTTATTTATTTTGGCTGTGCCAGGTCTTAGTTGCAGCATGTAGACCCTTAGTTGTGGCATGTATGTTGCAGCATGCTGGATCTAGTTTCCCAACCAGGGATTGAACCCGGGCCCCCTGCATTGGGAGCGCAGAGTCTTACCCACGGGACCACCAGGGAAGTCCTGGAGAAAGCACTTTTGCAAATGGAAATAACCTATGCATTAAAATGTATTAGCATAAATGTACTGCTATTATTGAGTGAAAATTTGCATTGACTCAAGTGGAAATATAAAGAAATCAGCATTACAATGATTACAGTTTAGCAGTTAACCGTCAATAGCTGGGGATGAAGTGTGATGTTGACAGTACCATAGAGAAGAAAGACATGCTGGTGAATTGGAATGTAACACCACACAGGAAGTAAGCAGTGGTATTACTGAATAAAAGGCCGTGAGCAGGAAAAGAAATTGGTGCTTGAGGAGGAAAAAATGATGGTATTTTACCAAGATAATTAAGGAAATTTTCCTTTGTGAAAAGTAGTTTCAAATAATTCACACACCATGTATGAAGCAAAGGATTCCTGTTTTGTCCAACAGAAGAATATTCACAGCTAAGACCTTAAGAAGATGATAGTAAATAGTAGGCAACAGAGTCAGTGAGCAAAATCTTTACACCTCTTCAGTCACCATGAGTTAGACAAAGGACGTTAGAAAATGTGGAATTTGGGGTGTCTGTGAAATTTTACTTATCATATACCACTTAATACTTACTGTTTTGATCCATTTGGGTGACTATAACAAAATACCATACACTGGGCTGCTAGTAAACAACAAACATTTATTTCTAACAGCTCTGGAGGCTGGGAAGTCCAAGATCAAGACACCAGCAGTTCAACATCTGGTGAGGACACCTTCCTGGTTCATAGCTGGTCACCTTTTAGCTGTGTCCTCACGTGGCAGAAGAACTGAGGACTCTCTCTGGACCCTCCTTTATTAGAGCACTAATCCCAACTATGAGGACTCTACCCTCCCGACCTAATCAATATCCCAAACCTCCACCTCCAAATACCATCATTTTGGGAGTTAGGCTTTAACATATGAATTTAGGGGAGGCAGGGGACACAAACGTTCAGTCTGTAGCACTTACATTATGGTTGCTATATATTTTCCTTTATTTATACTTCTTTTCTGATTATCTCAGGTAAGAGCAAGAGAGTTTTGATAGCCATGCCTGTCCCATATTTCAAGTAGTCCTGAGAAACTGAGAAGGGTGAATGAAAATGACATAAAAAATTCTTCGGTTGCAAGTAACAGAAACTAATTCCTGCTAACTTAAGCAACACAAGAATTTACCAGGTTGTAAATAAGCTGAACAACAAGCTTCCTAAACATCAAAACCAGGGAAAATCCTGTGATTTAAAAGGCAATGGCATCAGGCCACCACCCTCTGAATAAATCCTCCCCAAGTATTTTCTTTCCTTGAGCCATTCTGCTCAAGAATCAAATTCCAGAGTCTAATTGACTTAGCTTTTGACAAATGAAAAACCCTTGGCCAGGAAAAACAGGGGTGCTTTGGTTCATAGTCCCAAGACTAAATCTAACTACGATGAAAGAGTTTGGGCATAGATAATGAATAGACCAAAAAAAAAAAAAAAAAAACTGCGGGCAGCTATAAATGTATAAGTCATTTACCTAGAGAACACAGAAAATAGATAATTGATCCTAGTGCTACATTAAAATTTTTTTTTATGTGGAAAACTTTAATCTCTCAAGCTTATTTTACCATTTCTTTAGATACATATATATATTTTTGGGGAAAAAAGTATTCAAAGAACAATATTGATGTACTCATTGGTATAATAAAAAGTTGTCCACTTTCAAATACAAATTTATAGCTTTTAATAAAAAACAGCAAGCTTTGGTCTTCCCTGGTGGCGCCGTGGTTAAGAATCTGCCTGCCAAAGCAGGGGACACGGGTTTGAGCCCTGGTCCAGGAAGATCCCACATGCCACGGAGCAACTAAACCCGTGCGCTACAACTACTGAGCCTGCATTCTAGAGCCCATGAGCCACCAACTACTGAGCCTGCGTGCCACAACTACTGAAGTCCACGTGCCTAGAGCCCATGCTCCGCGACAAGAGAAGCCACCGCAATGAGAAGCCTGCACACCACAACAAAGAGTAGCTCCTGCTTGCTGCAACTAGAGAAAGCCCACACGCAGCAATGAAGACCCAATGCAGCCAAGAATAAAAATAAATTTATTTAAAAACAAAACAAAACAAAACAGCAAGCGTCACTCCTTCTGAGTTTTAATTTCCTTGTCTGTGAACTGAGAGATTGGGACTAGATAATCTCCAACTCCTACATTCTTTAAATCTATGAAGGTAATGACCCACTGCAAACCAGTCTCGATTAAAATAGTTTTCAGAGATGTGTAGAAATTAAAACTCACACTTTGATATTTTGGCCTATGACCCAAAGTGGCTGGGTTTAGGGAAATAGGTCATGATATGAACTATTTTCCCTGAAATTAGGAGTAAACCTCTAATGTCTATCCTGGGTCCTTATTAACTGAACAGCCTGCTACAGTTCATATAAGAGCAAAGTTATGAACTTTCTGGAGTAAGTACTCTTACATATCTTGAAATTAGTGAATAAAAAACCAACAATTGATATTACTTGACTTTAGCTGCTATTTTCCCTCTTCCTAGAGTTCCCTATTCCTTACTTTAAAGTATGAACAAAAAAATATGAATCTGATTGACATAAAATATAGGCATTAACAACAGATATATATTTGTCAGCAGATATTAAACAAACAAACATTTTTGATAAAAACAGTTCCTCATGCGTGTTTGTATGATGTCAGGTCCTATGAATAAAAATATAATAGAGAATTTAATGCATGATAATTATGGTTTAGAATGCATATTTTAATAGAGGATGTCTTTGTTTTCTATTATTCCAACACTTGTAAGGAAGCCACAATTTCTGGCTAACCTCCAAGACAAAGAAACTGTTTTAAAACAACAACAAAAATAGAAATACACTTTATAATAAAATTTTAAGTAATATTTTATTGGCGATATTTGGTAGCATTCTTACCAGAAGTGTACTACCAATTTCTTTGGCCTCTGTAGTTTGAAGTTTACAAACTTTCAAAAGCATGGTAAGGACTGCAGAGAAGGAAAGGGTGGGGGAGGAGAAGAGGGAAATTGAAAGGTAGAGTACAGTGACGAAAAAAATAAAAGCATATCATTTAAGAGTCAGTGGCTAAGTTTACTTAATTGTAGTCTCTCAATTCAATCCAAAGAAAATGAATGCATTTTTAAATCAGCTATTTACAGTATGTGATGAAAGAAAGTAGAATGTGTTAAACCAAATAACTGATGATTAAATGCTGTCAAGTCAGCATGGAGACGTTTTAACCCATCAGTCATTATTCATTTATTATTAGGTAAATTCAATTTGACACTGTTATTCAACACTGCATTAGTGAACTCTTTCTTAAATGTGGAGTCTACTTACTATACTTCTATGTTCTGGTATTTAATTATTTTTTATTATTATATAGGTACCATAACCACTTGTCATAACTTTGGGAAAATAGAGAAGGAAAATAAATGGAAATCCATCACTATATTATCCTTTAATTCTGTATTAGTTTACTTTCCTCTGGCTTGTCCTTAGTATGTGTATGTAGCTCATAATTTGGCATGTGAATTTTTGGAAAGCTATTACTCTCACTTAACACATAAATAAACATTTTCAAATTATAAGAATAGAGAGCATACCCATAATATTTAGTGGCAATATAATATTCTGTCATGTATCAGATCTCCCGAAATTTATTAAACCACCACCAATCTTGGACTTTAAAGCCAATTTCCATTTTCTTTGTATAAGAATTAATATTGCAATGAAAATTACCTCAGTATATTTTCTTCCCTGTTTGCTTAGGATAGTTATAACACTGTTGGATTCATTTGGTAAAGAATACAAATATTTTTAGATCTCTTGTTTCCATTAGCAAAGTGCTTTCTGAAAAGGCTGTCTGATTACACTCCCACCAACAATATGGAACTTCATTTTTCCTCTGACAATCTAATTGATGAAAACATTGGTACTTCGTTAGCAGTGTTTTGGCTATTTCTGAGAAACCCTTTGTCCCACAATTTTCACTATTCGTTACTAACTGTTCTATTTTGGGATTTATTACTGCTTTATTACCACTTCCCATTTATCTAAGGAGTCTTTTTCCTAACCTGGGAGCACTTAAAGATCCATGAGGTAAAACAGTGGTCTCAAATCATTATATGACAATCCCAGTGGTATCATCAGTCTCCGTAAAAATTTATATAGGTTTACCTTGTCCTAAATATGCAGTGTGGGATATAAATGATAATTCCATTTCAATTTTAATCACTGGGAATTAATAAATATATACACAAATATGGATCACACATGTGAGTATTAGTTCTTTACATTTGGTCTCATATTGTAATGTTTCAAATGAAGAAAATGTCACACAACAGGAACGTGAGATATTAGGCAGAAGGGTGTGTATCTATTGTTATAGTTGGTTTCAAAGGAGATAGGTTAGTAAGAGGAAACGTGGGTCTGCCACGATAAGGAAGAGAAACACTGTTGATTCTCTGTTGTTGAGGATGAGGACTTACACTCCCCTTTAAGAGACATAAGTGTGTGGTTGTTACTAGGGAGTGCTGGTTATGTTGTAACATTGTTCAGAAAAGGGTGTGTTAGGTGGCAAGGTATCTGAAAGAAAAATGAAACATTTAGTCATCACTCTAAGTTGTTATTTTACCAGCATAACAGGCAACAACTTGTTTCACTAATGTGTTTTTAGTGGTGTCATACTGGCTCTGAGAAGGCTTAATGGTGTCATACAAGTGCAGAAGGCTTTTATATTGTTAAGGATGAAGCATGAATAGTGAGTTGTAAAACATTTACGGCATGCAAGGTGTGGCCCTGAGCTGATTCCATATTCTGCAAGTCTTTGTTTATCTACACCTGCCCCAATGATATGTATGGGAGGAAATCTGTTTATGCTCTCTTATGTATGGATAGTCTTGCTTTATTTAATATTCTGATAAATACTTTTACCTGTGCTCAGTAATTGCATTGGCTACTTTATCCATCCAGGATACCCAGACACAAATATTTTCAACAAAATTTCCCAGAATAGTAACAGAAGTTCTTTGGGAGTTTTCATGTTACAAATCAGTTTAATATTCTTTCCTTCTAGTTCTAGAGAATTATACAATTTAAACAATCTAAACAAATTCTGACCTAATATTGAACTTAAAAGAACATGTCTAGGAACATCCCTAACAGGATATTCTAATGTCTAATTAGATAATGCCTTATAAAGAAATTTTCACTGAGATTTAATTAGCCTGCACAGATTCACACCTAATGTTGTAATTAACAATTGCAGAAGCTTACATTTTCATATGAAGACCGTTAAAATACTTTCATTCAATTCCTGGAAAGTAGAAATCATTTTCAAACATAAGAATTACAGCTTTTCCTAGTTTACCCTCTTAATACTATTTTTTCTCCATATTTTATTTTATGGTTGAATATTTTGACCCTGTTTTTCTTTTCTGGTTTTTGAAAATTAAGCAGATAATTGATTTAATCATCCATTATAAGCTATAAGCTTTTTATAAGTATTAGAAGTATAGGAAAGTATCAACTAAGTGATTTGATTTGAATACTCTTCCAAATTTCCCTGCATCTAGCCTCACACCCTGAAAATAAAACTTCCACTATTTATCAAGATAGTTTTACAATTAAAGGCCTACTTTTAAAATATAATACCTTTAAGTTTTATGCTCTTTAAGGCATTAAGATAGTAGTTTATCAAAGACTAACTCTGCAGCTTACTTCCCAAAACCCTGGGGAATTGGGGAAAATACTTTTAATTGGGAAGACATGATGAAAGAATCATGGGACCTCATATCATGCTAAGAGACATTCATGAGCTAAGGATAACTGGAGAGCTAAAGGTAGCACAAGGTCATTGATCACCGTGGTGAAGAGGAGGGGGTGATGCAAAGATAAAATGGGACCAAGAAAAAGTCAGCTTATTTCATATTTTTCCAAAGTTTGCTATGCAGATAGATAACTCTATGCTCTTCTCTTCAATTCTACCATAATCCTGCAGGTAATCTGAAGAGGTATCTTCATGTAGTAAACGTAAAATGCTATTCTTCATGAATAAAGAGGGCACCATTAAGTCTACAGAAAATAACATTTGAATTTGAATTTGTAGGTAGAATTGTAGTGTCCTTGTGCCTAATGCCATATATTACCAATAACCAACTAGATTTAACAGTTGTGACTAAGGTATACATTTTTAAAATGTAAATATTAAATATTTTAAATAACAAGTAAATACCTCACTATTAATCAATGTTAAATTTCATCAAGATTCCTGAAAGGAAATTTTTTTTGATTATCAGATCTCTTCTTCTCTTTCTCACTGATGACCCTTTGTACTATTGTGAGGCAATATGGAAAATATTTGAACACTCATGATTATTCTTATTTGGTATATTTAAACAGTGAATAGGCTTGGCACATGCTTTGAAGAGCTTACCCAGAAGAGGAGACATGCAGGTAATCAAATAATTTCACGTACATTTTCATAAGTACTGAGATGCATAGAATACTATGAAGCACATAGAAGTCTTCTAAGAAGATGAGATACTTAGTTAGAATGAGGGCGAGCCAAGAATGGGAGTGATGAGTAAGCCAGTTGTGGACTGTAAAGAGTTTCAGGTAGAGATAGAACAAAAGGGACAATCCCCAGGACATAATGATGGGTAATTCGAGGGTGTTCAGTATTGTTGAAATGTAAAAATTGAACAGGTATACTTGGGGTAGATGAAGCTGAATTCAGGTGTTAATTGTCACTATGCCACCTTGACCATGTACTAGTAATAGTTATGGAGCAAAGGAACCACATGGTCTTCTTTACATTTTAGATGTGATACCCTGGGATAGTGTGAGAAATTAATTTGGGGAGGTCCTTGGAGGGGAAAGAACAGAGGCTGGGAAAATAAAGGTGTGAAAAAAATCCGCAGGAGAAAGATTAGGGGCCTGAACTAATCATGTGCTTTTGGGTACAGAGAGTGAAGGGACAGATTTACAAAATGTGTTAAGGTATGATTCACTCTGTAACCAATTGGGTGACAACAGTTGAGAGAGTTGGAGGAATTCAGGTGATTGCCAATTGAATGGTGAAAACACCATCCAAAACAGGGGATACTAGACTAGAAGTGACATGTTGCATGTGAGATGTCACGGGAACTCCAAGTACCGATAACATTAGGCAATGGGTTTTGTGAATCTGGATCTCAGGATTCCTTACTATTAATACCTGCTTCTTTCTTCCATACTGCAGAATTATACACCTTTTTTTCTAAGGTGGTCCTTGTCACTATTTTCCTGGCTCCCCTTCTCCTTATGGTTTTGTGGTTGTACTGTAACGTCTCTGAGGATAGAAACAGTGTCTTATTCATGCTTCTTCTAATAATTAGCACAACTTCATGTTCTTTTTGGCACTCAAAATAAATTAAATCACTCTTTCCATTTGTGAGACATTGAGGTTACAAAGGTGAAAAACAGGCCTAGTCCCTGCCCTCAAACGCCCACTGCATCACTGTGGGAGCAGACAAACACATAATTACCTCTTCATACCTGTAATATTGAAGGGGCTACAAAAGCAAGGAAGTAGCTATTGAATCGATCTTGCAGAAAGAGGGAGTGGGTAGGGATTTTCTGAGATGAGTTTACTGTGCAAAGCCGTGTATGGCTGCTGCTTTCAAGATGCCACTTTTGCTGTAAAATGCAAAGCCTAAATGAGTAAGCTACCTCACTCCTCCATAACCCATAGCTGCTGAAAGAAGACGTAAGCCTATTTTTTTCTTACATTATCAGTTACAGTTGACACAATGGCTCAATTCCACAGTATCAGATGTGGATTTCAATTCTGCTCACTTTTGTTCTCTCTTCCCCTAGGTCTTGCCCTACTCAGCGTGGTCAAAGCATACTCACTAGCACTTTGTCCCCATACTAATGCACAGAGAGGGGGAAGATAGAAAGTTGAGGGCAATTTTCTTTCTAAAAGATATTACCCTGAAGTTGTCCACATAAATTCTACTCATAGTCCTTTGCACAAATTTATTCTCAAGACAAAAATAAGATAAAAGGGAGGACGAGAAACAGATTTCTAGCTGGGCTGCCAAGTGTTCTGAAGAATCATGTGAGTTATATTATCAAAAGGAATGAAGGAAGAATAGATAATAGAGAGTTATATCACCTTCTCTGCCATAATCATTTAATCCCATCATCATCATACCCAACAGAACCATGATTATCAGAAATTATATCACATCTGTGAACTCAAATTTTTCATCCTATTCTCTGACCCAGTAATTTTCTTCTTGCAGTTCACTTGCTCTAGTATTCCTCGCTACTACAATTCTTCAGATTATCTGTGACCTTGAGCTCCATTATTTTTTTTCACTACCAGCGGCTTCCTGTTCTCTTTTCTTTGGCCAGCTTAGAATTCTATGATATGATAATGTAATCACAACATTGAAAATAATCTTAGTTCCCTTGTCTTCTTCTAATTGTATCATAATTACATAAGTCCAACTGTGATTGTCCCCATTTATCCATCTCCTCTGGGCCTACATCTTAGCCTTTAAACATTTCTAGAGAAAAATTAAGAAACATAGATGATTGACTTCACTTTATATTCATTATCATAAATTTCATGTAGACAAACAATACCAGACAGATATCCTACTATATTGTCTTTGTAAACTTGTACATTCCCATGCTCTAAGGTAAATAGGTGATACTTCCTCTCCCCGAAAGCCTCTTGCACCCTCAGGGGCACCACCCTGAATTCACAATGAAAATGATGTTCAACCTTGAACACTCCCTTTCCTTACCCAAGCTTGTGGCGAATGGCCTCAAACTTCAAACATGAATTCTGGGATTTTATTCTAAAAAAATTTATTTTTTTTAATGGGTTTTACTTTTTATTTACTTTTTTAATTTCCCCGCACCACACAAGATGTGGGGTCTTAGTTCCCCAACCAGGGATCGAACCTGTGACCCCAGCATTGGAAACGCAGAATCTTAACCACTGAACCGCCAGGGAAGTCCTAAATGAAATTTAGAAGTCAACCTACAGGTACCAAGTTTTTCCAAAGAGAAAGCAGCTCTCCATCTATCAAAGAAAGTCCAGACCATGCACTTTTACTCTAAACTCCACCCCTTGCAAACTTCTCGGGAGATATGTTCAGACATTTCCCAGAATCTTCAAATTCATCCTTTCTAATGGTGTACTCCCATCAGCATACTCTATCAGCTCTAGTACAAACTATATGTCTTCCTTTCTATCTGTATCATCCTCCAGATACTGCTTAATTTTTCTGTTCTCTTTCTCAGAAAACTTAAAAATTGGGTTCAAAAGTTTCAAAGTTCCAGGTATAAAATAAATAAGTCAAGGGGATGTAATGTACAGCATGGTGACTATAGTTTAAAAAAACACTGTACATCTTGACTCTAACAACTTCTCATTCATTCTTTAACACATTTAACAACTTCTTTCATTTGTTCTTTACCACAGCCCTGTCTAGCGTCAGTCTTTATAACTCCACTGGGGTCACAGTCTCCAATGATTTCTATAACAGATTGCCAGATTCAAAGGACATTATTTGATCATCATCATACTTGACTCTTGGGAATATATGTAACAGTTTGACCTTTTGCTCCTTCTTGAAATTCTCTTCTGTGTCATATCAAGCTCTTTGAATTTGCCTCCAACTTTGCAGGATATTCATTGGCTGTCTCAATCTCTTTTTCTCAAATTATACATGTTGGAGTTCCTCAAAGTACAGTCTTGACTTCCTCTCATGTCTATTGACAATTCTCTACCTGGGCAATGATTCTATTCCCATAGCTTTAAATAATAGCTACATGTTGGTAACTTACAATTTTTCTTCTTTGATGAAGACCTCACTTGAGAGAGGAAAATTTATATAACTAACAGTCCCTTTGATACGCTGAGTGGGACACCTTAAGGGAAACTCAAAGTTAAATCATCCAAAACAAACCTCTCGATTAGGCATCAATCTGATTCTTCTCTGTTCCTCCTCATCTTAGTAAATGCTGTTATAGTTCACATATTTACAGAATCCCCCAACTGAGAGTGATTTTTGATTTATTTCTTCTTTTACCACCTCACACTTCCTTTATTTCCTACATTTATAGCACCTTAAGGAGTTTTAGCATCTACCTTTCTTTGTAATATATTTTGTATCTATACATTTCTATCTTTGCTGCTAATAGCTCAGCTCCAACTACTTCCATCTCTTGCTTGGACTACTTTTATTTATTTTTAATTTATTTTATTGAAGTAGACTTAATTTACACTGTGTTAATTTCTACTGTACAGCAAACTGATTCACTTATACATATATACATTCTTTTTTATATTATTTTCCATTCTGGTTTATCACAGGATATTGAATATAGTGCTAAACAGTAGGACCTTGTTGTTTATCCATTCTATATATAGTATTGCTTGGACTACTTTTAATCACTTTCAAACTGATTTCTCATTTCTGTTTTCTCTCCTCCCTTTCATTCCACACACAGCAGTTAGAACATCCGCTACCATATAAATCAGATCGTCCTGCCTCTATGAACCACCAATGTAAATTATGAACTTTGGTTGATAATGATGTGTCAGTGTAGATTCATCATTTGTAACAAATGTACCACTCTCATGGGGAAGGTTGATAATGAGTGGTAAAGACTGTGTGGGCATGTGTTGGGGACAGGGGATATAGAGGAATTCTCTGTACTTTCTGCTTAATTTTGCTGTGAACCTAAAACTCCTCAGAAAATAGAGTTTATTAATTTTTAAAAATTAATACTTGGCCTACTCAAGTTTCAATTGGATTATACATTTCTTAGAAGTTATGCATATTTTATTAAAAGGTGAAGTGGTTTGGTGAGACACTCAGCAATATCTGAAACCTGGTTTTCCTAGCTACCTTTAGCTTTTTACGTATTAAAGGTATAACCGGGCTTCCCTGGTGGCGCAGTGGCTGAGAGTCTGCCTGCCGATGAAGAGGACATGGGTTCGTGCCCCGGTCTGGGAGGATCCCACATGCTGCGGAGCGGCTGGGCCGGTGAGACGTGGCCACTGAGCCTGTGCGTACGGAGCCTGTTCTCCACAACGGGAGAGGCCATAACAGTGAGAGGCCCAAGTACCGCAAAAAAAAAAAAAAGATATAACCACAAAGCAGGAGAGACAAGATAATGTAAATTGATTTTGACTCCAACTACTAATTTAAAACTCCTGTAATCTCAGCCACAACACAATACTACCTAAAGCTAAGCAGCCTCAGATCAAAACTAGTTCCATTCCTACTCTATACTTAAACCTAAGCTAAAGGAGTTCACCACTTCCCTGATATGAAAGCCCACATGGGCCTCTGCGTCGCCTATAAGAAACAGGTACACATGACAGCATTAAGTCATTAAATCACAAGTTAATAATCCTTTGAAATTACTTTCGCCTCTGGCTTTGTATTCAATTATAAAAATTATGTTAAAAAGTTATAACTCTGAGAGAGTTAACCAAGTTCACTAGGCCTTCAAACCAACTGAATTAATCTTTTTTTTCTTTATACAATCCCTTGGATAATTCAATTTTTATTTAACTTACTAAAGCCATAATTTCTTCTGGATGTTATTTCAGAGAATTTTTCTGGACACGAGAAGTGAGTCTTGACTCTTAAGAACCTAATAAAGAAAATTATATTTTTGACTTTGGTTTCTTTCAGTTATGAAGTTATTTCTGGGATCTCCCTAAAACCACATACTAACATATATTCACTCATTGAGTACATGGGATCATTTTAAATGGAAAATTGGTAAATCCACAATTGCTCTTCAAAATCGCCAGTTAAAGAAGGTGTGATGTTTTCAAGGGACAAGGTTGAAAGTGGTTTGGAGCAAGGATTTAGAAGAAGCCTATTATTAACGTCTGACCTATGTTCATTTGTTTAATTTGTTTCAAATGAATGAGTCTATATAATAAATAATGAATGAGCCTATATGATACATTATTATTAGCTAAAGGCCATACTTTATTCAGATTTCATTAGTTTTAACCTAATGTTCTTTTCAATTCCAGGACCCATCTATGATACCACATTATGTTTAGTCATCACGTCTCCTTAGGTCCTTTTGGCTATAGTAGTCTCTCATCTTTCCTCGTTTTTTAATGATCTTGACAGTCGTCAGAGTTACTGGTCAGATATTTTATAGAATGTCCCTCAGTTGATATGTGCCTGATATTTTTCTCATGATTAGGCTTAGGTTATGTGTTTTGGGGAGAAAGAACACAGAGGTGAAGTGTCATTCTCATCACATCATCAATAGGGTTTTTTTGTTTTGTTTTTTGTTTTTTGTTTTGGCGGTACGCGGGCCTCTCACTGTTGTGGCCTTTCCCGTTGCGGAGCACAGGCTCCGGACACGCAGGCTCAGCGGCCATGGCTCACAGGTCCAGCCGCTCCGCGGCATGTGGGATCTCCCCGGACCGGGGCACGAACCCGTGTCCCCTGCATCGACAGGCGGACTCTCAACCACTGCGCCATCAGGGAAGCCCTAGTTTGTTTTTTAGATTCATATATTTTGTTGCAGGTAGCTGTAGTTCTTTTACTTTTACTGTTATGTTTCCTGGTTCCTAGATACAAGTCTCTCTAGGATGTCTACCTAAGAGTAGAATTTAAGACCATAGGGAACACTTATCTGCAAATATACTAGGCATTATCTGTTTTCTCTAGTGCTTGTAACAACATACTTGCCCATCTTCATTTTATAAGCATTCCCGTTATTACATATCGTCACCACACTTTGTATTTTCAGACTGTAAGTTTTACCAACTGGCACCTATGTATCTACTAAGATGTATCTCCTTGTAGTTTTAATTTTTATTTCCCTAGTTACTAATGAGGTTTAACACATTTTCCTGTATTTGTGTGCCATTTATTTTTCAACAATGAGGAGAGCACTTATTACAGTGGTACCTGTACATAATCATTTGAAGAAAATGCTTCACATTCTCCTGTGAGAAAAACTGAAGGAGGACGAAGTGCCCAGAGGCCCCTTTAGACTTCTGTGCATTTATGAGCAGCTCTGATGTGTGAAATATTTCCAAATGCACTCCTGCTCTCACTTGTTGAACATGATATCTCATCTGAATGAAGTGTAATTCAATCGGCCATGAATAATCTTAACTTTGTTGTCTTTAAAATATGGTATTGGCAAAGCTTTCCCCAACCAGATACCACAAATTGTAAAAGTGAAGAGGGCTCTTACATAAAGTTTTGATGACCAAAATAAAAATGGTGTAGCAAAAATAAATGTATTTATGACATGGATAAAGTTGACACTGAATCTTGCATGTTGTTATGGAGACAAATAATGGATATATTTATTAAGACTTAATCCAATTTTACTGTTTTTTTATCCATATGTTCTCATCTTAGATTTTTATGTCATTTTTCTATTATGTTACCAAACCCCAGTTTCTAGCAGATTTACTGCTTTACCTTTTAGTCTTCTAATTTCACCTGGTTGTTTCAAATTATGACATAGCCAAAGGCAAGTTAACAAGTCTAGACAGCATATACATGTTTTGTTATTCTGTGAGAAATATTTTAATTATAACTTTAGTAAAGAAATCTTTCTAAGAGAAGACATAATGAGAAATAATCTATAGCTTTTAAAATAGTATTTTTGTTTTACTCATTTATCTCTTATAAAAGAAAAACATGCTATATGAAAGAAAGATAATTACTCACCTATTTAATCAGTCCATCTTTTTAAGTTCTAGTTCATTTAAGGTTTAACTGTGTCCTAAGTAAGATAAATGTTTAAGTTTCATTTGTGTACTGAAGATGTAAAACCAAAGGTTACATTAATTTCAATTTGCTTAATGAGAAGTAACCACAAGTAAAGAAGGTATTTTACTAGTATTGAGAAAAGACTTTTTTGGAGAAAGCCAAGAATTATAACTATTAAAGCTTTTAGGATGTTTTCTTTCTTGATGCTATTTCTTGAAAATAGGCGTATAGATATCTGAATGGACAATTCGATGCTATGCTTGGAAAGCTATATTTAAATTTCCACCAGTCCTTATTTAGGGCACTGTTCTTTATGGGATTTTTCTTTTTTTGTATGTCACAATGTAGGCACTGAATCTCTATTCTGTCTCAGCAGATCTGCTTGTTCTTGTCATTCTGGTTCTACATTGGCCAACGATACACTTTTTTAAACTTTATACCATTCCATATTGCAACATTGTGCTTTTGCATCATAATGCTTTTGTATCAGGGTTTTATATTTTTCCAAAGTTCACACTTTTGGTCCAGTGTCTCCATCTGCCATAAAAGCATTTTCAACATACTCTGTAAAATTGCTGCTACATTCCTTAAAAAGGAAGGCTTGCCGCTCAGTGCTTCACTTCAGTAATGTAAGAGATAGTATAGATCACCCAGGCTTTTGCCTGGGAAAAGAATAATTTAGGTTTGAATGTTACCTGAACTGTATCCCTCCACCCTCCACCATTTGTTACTTCCTATTTCAGACTGGCAAATAGCTCCCTGGACTATTCCAAACTAGAGTTTTGCAGTTTATTTCATTACTTACAGATGGCTTGCATCAAAATAAAGAATGTTTTATAAACATAAATATATAAGCATAAAATTATCATAAAAAATGGAGAAAATATACATCAAGTATTACATTCAATAATTAAATAAGATATATACTCTAAACTTATCATATCCCCATGGCTTATTAGTACACTCTTTTCTTGAAAGCAATATCTATACAGAACATTAATGTTGTTGACTATTATTGCCAATAGCAGATTGCTCAGATATGATGTACAAAATAAGAAATTCAGCAATGGCAAAGTCTTCAGTGGGAGGATGTTAGAATAAATTCAAAATACAGCCATTTCATGCTCTTTTATACGTAATGCATTCCTGAAAAGAGCTACAAGTCAAATATTTAAAACTTTCTATAGACAAGTTTCATTTAGAAGATTCCATTTTTAGTTAGTTAAAGAAAAGGATTATAAAATCCACTAGCTATAAGTGCAGGTAAAACTGGTGAAATTTGAATATTGCCAGTGCACTAAACCAATGTCCATTTCTTGGTTTAATTTTGAAGTAGAGTATTGCAAAATGTTACCTCTGGGAAACTGGATGAAGAATACATTGGATTTCTATGTGCTATTTTTTGCAACTGCATGTTAATATAAAATTATGTCAAAAATAAAAATCCATTAACCCTACCTCTTTCTTCAGACAATTTTTAATTATATACTCAAGTATTTTGTGCCTGCTCTTTATCTGAGGTACTTTACACAAAACTGCTAAGTTGATAGGCTTAAGGCAAATTAGAATGCAATTGACAGTCAAAGGTTCACTCGTTTTAAAATACCTAATTATTTACACTTTATTTAATTGTATTCATTTAATGAGACTTACTGTCTTTAACACTAGTGACATCACATTTCTTTTATAAAAATTCAAAACAAAGCATTAAAAATGTAAAATATTTAAATCATTAAACCAACAAAAGCACAGTGTTCTGATAGAGTTGATGACACTGTAAAAAGGAGTTCTTGAGTTGCAGACAGTGTCAGCAGAAAATAGCTTGTGAAATGTTATGAATGAATCTGGTCGTAGCAGTTTGAATTTGATATGTAAAAGCCAATTAGAGGTGTCGCCATGCGACTGCAAATAAAAACTGGGATGTCGGAAGCCATATATGAAAATCTGGGGTAAGCATTGTGGAATGACATGAAGTCTAAAGGGGTGGGGCAACCTTACAAAATCTTAGTTGTACTAAAGAAACTCATAATCTAAGATGTTTCTAATAAGGAGAAATTGACCAGCCATCTCTCCCATTTCCCTCACCTGCTCTCTGCCCCTCTCCTCATACTGACTGCAGTGCTCCTGACAGCACTCCCTGCTACTCACAGAGAAAACAGATGTCTCACATAGAATTGTGCCTACATAGTCACCATTTCCACCTTCTGGAACACTATTAAGTGTCTTTCCTGATTCTGGGCTAACTCCTCCAATTGCGCTTCAAATTCATGGGCTCTCTTTCTTCTGAAAAATTTTCTATCAGTATAAATTATTTTCTCTTTCACCCATATCATGCATGTAAGCCTTTCAATTGATTCTTCGTCCTCAGCTGATAGCTGCTTAGATGGCTTCCATCAGAAAAACAAAACAAATCCTTCCTTTGAATATATATCCTCTTCTAAACATTACCTTCCTTCTCTGAGAAATAGCCATAAAATTAAGATGTCATAGGTATATGGCAAAATGAGCAGACTTAATCATCTTTTAAAAATAATATCCACTCATTATTACTTAGATTTGTTTTCAGGAGAAAATGAATTTTTAAGTGATGAATAAGATAGGAGCACTCAGTCTTTGGTTTATAAAATACCTTAATTCTAACACATTTAGTAGGACAGTCAAATTCTGCTAGACAAGAATGATTTTCATACATACCAAATAACTCACACTAATAAACACATTTGGAAGAGAAATAACATATATATGTGTTATTATAAAGTATATATATATATATTTTATCCCAATAGTAAGAGAATTGCAATGATCCCAGACAGGGAATTTTTCTAGAGAAGGGAAAATAACACCGCTGACCACCACTATTATTTTCGTCTTCCTTACTATGCCCAAAGGTGCTGCTGAGCCGGCCTGGGGCAGTTATGGGCGGTCTGTCTAAGACCTTGCTGAAGTTAATGACATACACACCTGTGCCAGTGCCTATTAAGCTTAGCTCACTCCCTAAGCAGCTGAGAAATTCCTTAGGCATCAGTGTTTATCTGAGCCCCTGAGGGCTGCTCGAACAGAGGGCGTCTCTGCTAGATCAGATCTATGGTAGAGAACCACCGGGCAGTGATACAAAGGGACTCTCCCCCAACTCCTTCTTTTTCAGACTCCTTATTTTGTTTTGCCAAGCTACAAATTCTAGAGGAAAAATTAAAGTAAAAATGCTATTTACCTCATTATTTCTTAGAACTGTCAAAATCATTTTAGTTATTTATTAATTTTCTAATTGACAAAATTGATTTACAGTGTTGTATTAGTTTCAGGTGTACAGCACAGTGATTCATATATATATATGAATACACACACACATATATTATTTTTCAGATTCTTTTCCCTTATAGGTTATTACAAAATATTGAGTATAGCTCCCTGTGCTATATGGTAGGTACTTGTTTGTTATCTATTTTATATATAGTAGTGTGTATATGTTAATTACAAACTACTAATAATTTGTCTTTTAAAAGAAACTATTTTATGATCTTTTAACATGATTTCTCTGAAAATAAATTTTATGCTCAATAGTTATTTCTCTCTATCCATGATTAAGAGGAAGAAGTGTTAACTTTATAAGCCTTTCGAGACTTTCTCTGGGTTTTTCTGTGCCTAAGTCACATAGATGCAGCCTTCAAGCAACTGTCATTTGAGATAGCTCAAATGTTTGCCAGTGATCAGTTCCAGTGCTGTGGTCATTTGCAAGAGGACCACTCATCTCTGCACAATCTTTTACTTATCCTCCAGTTTCTGCTTCACAGTTGCTTCCTCAGCAGAGATGAAGGAGAATATTCCAGTGATAGCATGATATGAATCTACTCTGGCTCCTCCCAGGGAAGGTTTGGGTTTATATTTCTTTGCCCTTTTCCAACACTTTTCTAAAGCTTCCAGCTTTGTCATCTTTATCACAATCTACAGGGCATGTCCAGGATCATTACAAAGATAACAGATAAGTGTTAGATACTAAGTCCTTCATCTTGGCAGGTGGCCCTACTGGGCTCTGGACCACATCCTCTCTACTTCCAGAAGCCTGAAAAGTGTCTGCTGAAGCTTTTACTTTTTTCCTGAAACACTTAAGAGAAAAGTTGTAGACAGCATTCCTTTTTACCTCGAGAAACTTCAGCTTGTTATAACTAAGAACAACATTCTCTAACATTTACCAATATACAATTCTCAAATTAAGGAAACTGATGAAATACTATTATCTAATATACTTTCTTCATTCATTTTTTTGTTCACAGATGTCCCAATAATGTCATTTATAGCATTTTCCCCTGATCTGGATCCTGTTCAGACTCTTGCATTGCCTTCGGTTGCATGTCATTTCAGTCTCCTTTAGTCTGGAAGAGTTCTGCAATGTCTCTTGTCTTTTCACAACCATGATATTTTTGAAGTACCAGCCTGCTGTTTTGTAGAAGTAAGAGCTTTTATTGTTATCTTTATTCTTGTTGTTGTTTTATATCTTCCTCTATATCAGCCATCTGCACTGGTAAAACTAGCCTCCCCCACCAGGTCGCATCCAAAAAGATTACAGACAATCTTTCCCTTCTTCCCTCTACACTTCAATATCAATACCTGAACAAAGTTGGTGAGGGTGAAGACTGCACAAGGGGATGTAAGAAGCTTATAGTATCTTTTAAAAACAAAAATGGAGTGTCCGCTTCATAAAAGTTAATGATTAATTTGGAATTGCTGGGGTTGAGCTCTGAATGCTCAAAACATACCAGGATGGATAAATCTAGCAGCCCTTTGAAATATGTTTCTGGAGTTTAGGAGGGCCGTTGGTCTGGAAATTTTTCTGGAACAAATCTACACAAAAGTGATGGATATAGAAAATGGAGTAAATATTACAACATAATAAAGGAGTTGGAGAAAAAAGAAGGAAAAGTAGAATTCTGAGAATGTCTACAGTTAGGGCAGAGAAAGGGGGAAAAAACCTATGAAGCCACAAATGAAGAAAAGGCACAGTGAGAGAACTAGAAAAAGATTTATAAGAACAACTACCAATATATCAAGGAAGGAGCACTCCTCAAAGAGGAAAGAAAAGGTGTAAAATATCACAGGAACTGAGCTCAAATTGTTCGAGGGCTGGAACCAAAGCACACTATTAGGAGGAAGTTGTTCTTGTTGAGTTTGTTGCAACAGGACATGAAAGGAAAGCCGAGCTGGGATAAGAAAATTCAAGAGGCAAGTAGAGATTACCCCTTTGTGCCCTTTGACATTGAGAGGAAGGAGAGTCCTTTAACGACTACATGAGAAAGTAGAAGGTTTGAGGGAAGGCATTTTGATGTAAAGGTGAATTAAGCATGCATTGGTGAGCAAACAGCCAAGGAAGAGAGGAGACCTGCCAAATTCAAATTCAAATTAAAACAGCAGAGAGACTCAGCACATTAATAGGAGCTTTAATCTTCAAAGAAAAACTAGAAGATGGATACCGAGAGAAGAAGAGAGATACGAAAGCATCTCACATTAGATGACCTCAGTTTCTACAGTGTAGAAAAATGATATGTTGATTGCTTTAGTAAGGGTAGGGCATAATGACAGAAGATAAAAGTGATCTGAAACACTGTTGGTCATTCAATAAATTGTCAATATTGAGGATCCGTGGAGGATTGACTCCATGCATATGTACTGAATCCAAAGAGCAGCCCCAAATTAACAACACAGAAAATATAGTGCAGAGATGCCCAAGGTTCTGATTTTGGTAAAGTCAGTGAAGGAAATAAGAGATTCTTAGGGTTCAAGCAATGCCATTGCTGAAATGGCTGATCATCATAGAGTCACGTGATTCTGGAAAGGCTCTAAAAAGCTAAGTGAAGAAAGGCAGAATGAGACACAGAGGAACCTTATGGTGGCAAAAAACAGACTGAAGAATTGGAGACAGTGAGTAGGAAAAGGAGACCATTGATTAACAGGCAGAGATACAGATGGATAGTCAAAGCTGTTTTGTTGTGCAGTGATCTGGAAGTACTAGTGGGAAGAGCAAAGTATACTGATTGTGTGTCAATACCACAGAAACAGAAGATGTCTTGAGTTTTGTCATTCAAGATAACTAGGTTTTACTTAAAACAGTTAAGATGAGATTTTTCTTGAAAAGCAAATGTACACTGAAGCTTGCTTATGTTTAAAACCAGGTTCCAAAGGATGGGGTAGAAAGTAAGAAGTATGCTGGCAAAGTGGGTAGTTGGAAAAGAATGATCAGCAGGAATAAAGGAAGCAAATGATGTAGAATTAGGTTAGATCAGAAATGCTGGTTAAGGAGAGGGGAAAATTCTAAATATGATAAATATGTAATCGGTTATTGGAAGAGATTTTATATTTAATCACTTCCAGTGTTCCATTTGGAATGCTAGCATGATAAAATAGGACTATAAAATTTTTCTCACTTTATTTTGATCTTTTATCAAAGACACTTAAAGATATACCCACATTAAAGTTGGACACATGTTACCAAACAATAAATGTGCTATTTAGAGATTAGCAATAATGCTTTTATTAAAAATAATTATTTTATTAAAAATAACTTTCTGTGGATAAGGTCCAATGGGGTAGAAATCCTACTCCCACTGAATGTTCTTGAATATGGAAAATATTTTTATGTGATTTTATTGAGTCAAATAGTTACTGGAGGACATTTTAAAAATTAGCGATGGATCAAGACACTTGTTTAATAATGCAGCATTTTAGGTATATATTTTTAAGTATTTCATGTGCTCTGACAGTGAAATAATAGTTGGCAAAATCATTCTAAGACAAAAGGATTATCTCATAACCCAATATTTTTTAAAAGATGTTTATCTTCTGAAGGCTTCCGATTATATGTGATTTTAAGATTTCTAAACTATGGTGACATATATTTTCTTTTTGTTAAACATGGAAGGGCTCAATTTTATGACTGAACTCTCCTCTTTCTTATAGTGAATAGTGCTTGGATTCAAAAAGAAATAAATACAATGGAAATAGGAAATGCAGTTTTTGGAGAAAAGTTGATAAATTGCGATTTTATTTGATTTAGGAAGTAAACTGAATGAAAAAACATTGAAACCTCCAGGGATTCCTGGGGTTCCTTTGTTTTTACTTTATGGAATCACTACAGAGTATGTTGGGGCCAATGCGCTGTGCCAGGTAAGGCTTTGTATAAAGTGGACAACTCAGTTGTCCTCTAGGATTAACAGTGTTGTAAACAAATAGGGCACAAGGCACTTACTAGGTTTGGTTTGTTGTCATTTGCCTCTTAACCTAGAGCAATGAGTTGCAAAGTAGGTATATGACTTCCTCTCTCTTCACGCTTCTCATAATTCTCTCATCTCCATGCTCATAGACAATGGAATCACAAAAATGGCAAAAACAAAAAACCAAAAAACTAATAAGGAGAATAGAGGAGGTAAAATTAAAGATAAGAAGAATAAACTATCACTAGGGCCTTTTGAAAAACAATTTTCCAAGACATGTGGGTGGTCAAAGCAAATAACAGAATCCAAAGATTGCATGAAGAAAGAACAGAATTTCAACTCTGCAGCCTGGAAGGCATCAACACCAGTTATCTGATGAGATTTCCAGATCCTACACTGGAAGCAAATACTGATGTATACCAGTAGTTTTTTGTTAAATCTTACATGTCTGTCTGTCTCTGGCTCTCTCTTTTTCTCTTTCTCTCCCTTCTTCTCCCTCTCCCCAACTTCTCTCTCCATTGCTCTCTGTCTATACATGTATATGTATATATAGATATAGATATGGATATAGATATCTCTGGTTTGTTCCATTTTTGAATATACGCACTGCTTAGTTGATGACAGTCATATGATTAAAAAATGAAAATAAAGTCATCATTCAGAAAACTGACATTTAGTGTAGAAAAATATCTGGATAATTGTATTTCTTCGTTTTCCCTGGACATACTGAAATTAATTAGACACAAATTTGTAATATGCAGGATACATACTAACTTTTCATGACAAATGTTTGACCAGAAAAACTCAAAGGTACATAGAAATAAGTCACAATTTTAAGTGAAAATCCGTGTTGCTTTCCTGTATAGAATTTATAAAAAGTATAGTACAACATTGTGTCTATGACCAATTACATATATTATAATAACAAATATTAGAAATGCATGTTTTCCTATGTCTCTGTGGCAACTGGATTAGTATGAAAAGGAAGGCAAGAACAATATCTTAATTTATAAACTATTTGATCCATATATCTATTGCCAATGCTAATATTTGTTTCTAATGTAATTTGCCTTGGAAAAATATATTGTTGATCACAAGCGAATAAAAGACTTTTGTATTATTGCACAAAGAACCTGAGAGAAATTGCACTTATAAATAATGAGGTCTTACTTTAAAAGCTTCTTCACAGCAAGGTGGTAAACAGAGCCTTAATTTATGAAATTCATCATATATTTGTTTTCTACTAAAAGAATACCAAGTTTTTATCTGTAGGCTTTACATTATATATATTCGTTACATATATTACATATGTTTCAAATTAAATGTCATACAAATTGACAGTGTTTCAAACAATAATGATATGGATATTTTTACTGTGTTCAAACAGTTTCAGCCCTAATTCCTATACTTTCTAGACAGAACGTTTACAATTTTAAAATATTTTCCAAGAGGATAAATGCTTTGCAGTAAAAAGTGAAATACAAAGGATAAAAAGAGTCAATTAACTCAATATCATTTTTCAAAAAGCTAAGCTGTAGCAAAGTATCTCAATTACTGTTTTTATGATTGTATTTTATTATAATTTGAAAGAGCACAAAGGTCACTGTGCTTAATGCACATGCCTTATAAGGAACCACAAGGTTTTTTCATTTGCCATCATTTATCCACTGATGTCTAGATAAATCTTTACAGTACCATAAATTTCCACAATACAAACTCAATAAAAGGCCACATGGCATGTACTTTGAAAACATCTGTCCTTGCAATCTATAGAGTTTCTATACCACAAAGGAGACCATATTTAACCTTCACTTTAAACAATGCAATTACTTTGATGCAAATCTTTGGCTTATGATTCAAGGACTTTTCTTGGATATGAACAGGGAAAAAAATCAGTATCTTAGGCTGTCAGTGTTGAAACTGGAAAACTGCCTTTCCCTTCATGTAACCGTTTCATCAAAGCAAACTAGGAGTTCAAAATCATTTTTGCTACCACAACTACCACAAAACCTGCAAATATGCTATCTGGGGTCCTTCCACAACCACAGAAACTGAAAGAATATTTTATATCATTTATAGTTTAACTCTATATTTAAGTAAAGAAAGAGGTCACCAAGTATAAAATGTGTGTCATTTAATAAGAATGTGAACTAGTTTTATAAAAATAAGGATACTGAATTATCTCTGGATTGAAGCTGAAAAAACTCCAAGTGATTATCATTCGAAGTGCAATATGAAGTTGCCATTTTAATTTGTCAAACCTAAAAAAAAAAAAGGATGGAATGCCTATATCTTAGGATTTTTTGAAACTGAACTCTTGATCCCACCTCTTAAAAAAATTATGTTTAACAGACTGTCATATAAATCCAAGCTGGTAAAGAATATTTACAGCAGAGAGAATGAATGAAGCCTATGAAAGCCATGAAATTTTAAACAGACTTAATACTGTAGAGAAATGTATTAATTATGCACTTGTAGAAAAATATGGAAATTTGATTGGGAGGAGCTAAACAAAGATTCTGACAATTTAATGATAAACTGGTGAAAGAAAAACCATAAGTGTAATTCAAGAAAAATTTCTACTGCTTTTAAATCAAGATTAGGACAATGTGGAAGTTTTATAGTCTTATTTGTATACTTTTGTATTTGTATTGTATTTATAGAGTATAGCAAGTGAAACTTTCCAGGCAATACAGTTAATATCTTAAGAAATTATGTGTTCAAGATAAAATCATAAATCCAATTTTGCTTGTTTAGAAATGCATACTAGTATCAAAAGCTTAAAATATGCAGGCACCATCCTCTAGTAAAATTCAAGATATACCTGGCTGCAAAATAAATGTTGATGCAGCATAAATGTATTAATTGCTGATGTTTCTCTTTGTCTTTAATAGCACTCTTTTTTTTTTAACAATGTTTTAGTTCACATTGCTTAGGATAACTTCACAGTTATATCTTTCAGACAAAGTCAACATAAAATCCTGAAAAAAACTGTAGCTATTAAACGTGTTTAACACAAGGTCTCTGTGTTACAGCTAAATAAGCTGCTGAATACAGTAAGCTTTGTGGGACCCATTGGCTTCCACCACCTTCTACGAAATGATCCTAACCAGTTATAGAAAATATTTTGAAAAATTATTCAAAAGATGATGTATACTCATGGTAAACATAATTTAAAAATTAAAAAAGAGTATAGCCTAAAGTGCAAAATATCTCCCACTGAACTCCTCCTTTATTCTAGAGTCTCTTTCTAAGACATATATTATATTTACATACATTTCCTTGTATATATTAGTATTGCCACTATATATACATAATCCTATGCTTTATACAAATAACTCTACTCAACTATATTGTCTGCAATAAAAATATAGATTAACCATATGTCCATATCAGTAATGCAGATCTCTTACATTCCTTGAAACAGCTATGTATTTTTCCACTATATTCATACATTAAAATTTACATAATTATTCACATTGAAATGGGCCTTTCACTTGCTTCTAGTGTTTTCTTATTATTTTAATGATGAAATGAAAAGTCTTGAACTTATATATCATTGCAACTTATTGGAGTATATAAGATATTTTTTTAGAAAGAAAATTGTTAATAAATATTGATTGTAAAGAATAAATTTCATTAAAGGTGTCAGCAAATCAGATTTCCTCAATCCAATATCTGCAAATTTATGCAACTGATAGACTTAACAAAATAAACACAACTAAAGAAGAAATGAGTTCCTATTAATATTGTTATTATGGACTGAATGTTTGTGTCCCGCACCAAAACTTCTATATCAAAGATCCAAATAACAGTGTGGCTATATTTGGAGATGGGCTGCTAAGGAAGTAATTAAGGTTAAATGAGGTCATAAGGGTGTGGCCCTGTTCCAGTAGGATTAGCATCCTTTTAAGAAGAGACACCAGAGAGCTCACTTGCTCTCTCTCCTCATGCGCACAGCAAGGAAAGGGCACGTAAGGACATAGCAAGAAGGTGGCTGTCTACAAGTCAGAAAGAGTGCCTTCACCAGACACCAACTAGCTAACACCTTGATCTCAGACTTCTAGCCTCCAGGACTGTGAGAAAATATCTTTCTGTTGTTTAAGCCACCCAGTAAGTGGTATTTTGCTATGGCAGCCCAAGGAGATGAAGACAATTAAAGTTGTTGTCACAATTTTTCTGTCAATTAGATTAAATAATTACCTAAATCAAACTTGCTCATGGTTATCCAGAAAAACTTTTAAACTTTCAGTCTGGGGCTTCCCTGGTGGCACAGTGGTTGAAAATCTGCCGCCGATGCAGGGGACACGGGTTCATGCCCCGGTCTGGGAGGATCCCACGTGCCGCGGAGCAGCTGGGCCCGTGAGCCACAGCCGCTGAGCCTGCACGTCCGGAGCCTGTGCTTCGCAACAGAAGAGGCCACAACAGTGAGAGGCCCACGTACCACAAAAAACAAAACAAAACAAAACAAAACCCTTTCAGTATGGCTATATATGATTTGTTAATAGCCAAATTCAGTAAAAACTATATATATGATATACATATATAGAAGGAGATATAACATATATATGTACATATATATATATACACACACACACACACATAAGGATAACATAAATTGTAGAAAAACAAATCCATGTTTCAGGACATGTAATTCACTACATATGTTTCATTTTCTTTCTCGGAAGACGTTTGTCTTTTTATAAAAATCTTCATACTCAAAAGTGTTTAGGGCTTCTCTGGTGGTGCAGTGGTTAAGAATCCACCTGCCAATGCAGGGGACACGGGTTCGAGCCCTAGTCTGGGAAGATCCCACATGCTGCGAAGCAACTAAGCCTGTGCACCACAACTACTGAGCCTGCGCTCTAGAGCCCGCGAGCCACAACTACTGAGCCCACGTGCCACAACTACTGAAGCCCGCACACCTAGAGCCCATGCTCTGCAACAAGAGAAGCCACTGCAGTGAGAAGCCCGCACACCACACCGAAGAGTAGCCCCTGCTCACTGCAACTAGAGAAAGCCCGCACGTAGCAACAAAGACCCAACGCAGCCAAAACAAATAAAATAAATAAATAAAGTTTTTAAAAGTGTTTATTAAAAACTAAGAAATGGGAGAAAGGAAGAATCCTCGAATGAATATATATCTATAGTCAAATGAACACTATTTCATTGACTGTCTCTTGATAAGAAAGCTATTATTCCAGCATCCATATAGAATAGAGCTCATTACTCACACAACACTTAGCATTTTAGAAGTAAATTTCATGTACTTATTCATTATATCCCTACACTTCCACATCGTTTCCCCCAATAAAAATCACATACTGGGAGTAAGATGAGAGAAGTATTATTATTGAAACTTTAAAGATGAGGAAACTCAAGGTCAGGGAAATTAGCATAAAGATGTGAACCAAGATTTCATGAGTATCTAAGCTTGTGTTCTTTCCCCTGCAATGCACTCTATTCTTTCTTCCATACACCTTCATATATGTGTTGAACAAACATTAATGCTTGTCCGTTCTATGTTAGCACAGTGTGAGCAAGTAACTGAGGGAGGAACACAGTGGTGTGGAATCAAAGGAGTACATGGACGCAGTAGGTAGGGCAGGAAATGCTCTGATAGAAGTAGGCCCAGGGAGCGTGGTAATAGACAGCTGACAGTCTGGAGAATACCAAAGAAGTCTTCCAGAAAGGGTGATGCTTGGACTGCTTTTAAAGGAGCCATGAGAATTACCCAGATAAACAAGAAAATGAGAAATCTAAAACAGTCCTTATCAGACTTCAATTTCCAATGATATGAAAATGTTGGACAGCTTACTTCTCCAAGGCGCTCCCCATGAGAATTTATGTATATAGATAAATACTTGTACCCATATATTGACTACATTAATATTGACATACTTACACTTATATAAATGTCCATATCTATAACTATATTTATATATACACATATTATATATTTACATTTGAAATCATTTCTAAATCCATACTTACTGAGGTCCATGAGTTCACTCCCCACTTACAATCACATCACAGGGTTTATTCTAGTTTTCTCTCTTTCCGTATTTGTAACTTCCTTCTCTGACAGTGGGAAACTGAAGTCTCATTATTCTTAACTGATTAACATATTCGACTCATCCTGCATACTAACCAACCTCTCATTACCATAGCTACCCAGCCCCTATGTTGACACCTTGTTTATCAACTCTTGCACTAGGATAAATCCTATCTTCACCTTATTCAGGTTTTAATATCCCATACTAATTCACCCCATGTATAAACATCTCAGCCTACTTGGGCTCTGAAACCCCACAGCAAGCCATCCCTACACAGGGGATGTCGTACCCCTTCGCAGGTTGACTGCCTCATTCTGCTTTGGCTCTCAACATCCCTCACCAGGCTGCACCTCCAGGTGAGCTCATACCTTGTTCACTGTACTACCCTCCCGCCCCACTCTTCCCCAAAGGCTATAGGAATGAACCATTCAGGAAGAGAAAGAGGAAGGGGAAGGGAAAGGAGAAAAGGAAAGAGGGTCACAAATCATAAGAACACAACTTGCTCTTTTTCCACTGGAAAATCAAGAGCAGTGATTCTCAGAAAGGAAACACTACAGATTCTGTGGTTTGAAATGCATAGCCAATATATAATTTTGTTATTTGGAATAGGAAACAAATGTATTGTTTCACGATATGAACTACTCAAAATGAAGCTGGACAAAACGTTTGTGGATAAGGATAGGATCTTGTGGTGAGGGAGAAAGGAAGTAAGATTTCATATTTATCAAAATGAAGCATGAGTTTAAAAATATTGCCATAGAGGATAGGCATCTTGGTGTTTAGGAAATACCGGTTTTGCTGGCTTTATTCCAGTCAATATTTATTAGCATTGCAGGGTGAAAGACTGTTAGAGGACCCTTAAATAATTCAACACCAGGAAATCCTCAATTCCCTTAAATTCTAATTCAAAAAATATATATACTGTTTAATATTGTTGTATATAATATTTAATATCATTATATATGATATTTAATATCTTTATATATGATGTTTAATATCATTATATATAATGGTTAATATCATTATATATAGAATGTTTAATATTATAAAACTTCCTTTACAGTGAAGTAGTATTAGGGCATTTGCATGAAAATCTATGATTTGCTAATTAGAAAATCATTTTCTTATTACTTTTTTTTTTTTTAATTTATTTACTTTTAAAAATTTTTGGCTGCGTTGAGTCTTCGTTGCTGTGTGCGGGCTTTCTCTAGTTGCAGCGAGCAAGGGTTACTCTTCTTTGCGGTGCTCGTGCTTCTCATTGCTGTGGCTTCTCTTGTTGCAGAGCACAGGTTCAAGGCACACGGGCTTCAGTAGTTGTGGCTCACAGGCTCTAGAACACAGGCTCAGTAGTTGTGGCGCACAGACTTAGTCGCTCTGAGGCATGTGGAATCTTCCCGAACCAGGGCTCAAACCTGTGTCCCCTGCATAGGCAGGAGGATTCTTAACCACTGTGCCACCAGGGAAGCCCTTATTTTTTTAATGAATATTAAATATTCAAACAAATCAGAAATTAACAGAGTGGGAAACTATAGTGTCCCCATTAGTAAAGTGGGTATTATTGATGGAGTAACCTGATGGGGGATTAATTCCATATGTTAGTTAGTGACGTCGTTCCTCCTTTTGGGCCACTTGAACATGGCTATTTCCACATATGAAAAACTATAACAGAGGGCCACATCATAATGTTCTTCTTCAATTAAGAAATAATTGAAAAAAAAAAGAGAAATAATTGAAAAAGCCTTTGAGAGCTACAAGATGTGTTCTGAATCATCAATTTCAAGAATTTACCTTAAGGAAAATTTCCTAAAAAAATCAGAACACATACAATTTTTAACTATAGTAATAAAGGTAACTATGCTATATATGAATTTAAAAATGGAAACCACCTGATGTCCTACAATACAGAATTGGAAGAATAATTATTTTACAGTCATAAAGTGGAATATCATATAATTTTTAAAACAATTTGAAGTAGATATTAGGAAATAATTGTTTTATATGTTTTTGAGTGAAAACCTAGTATATAGCAGTATTCATTTTTATATAAAAAATTAATATATTTATGTGCATTTGCACATAGAGAAAGGCCTGATTGGTTATAGATTAAAATACCATTATGTACTGGAGTTTCAAACTGGTTTTATTTTTATTGTTTTCCCCAAAATTATTCTTCTGTCCATTTTTTTCTCCATTCCTTCAACAAATATTTATTAACTCTATCTTGTTCGAGGCTCAAAGAGCTAATTTCATTTCTTCCCTTGAAATAAAGATAGTATATCAATACCTTAATATCCTTGCTAGCTGAGTACATATGTCCCATCTCTTCTTATTAATAATTATCCAAAAGGCACCTGAAAAAACATCGTGGAATACCTTAAGTTATAACCTGAGTGATTTAAGCCTTGGAAAACATTAAACTTTGCACAAAGCAACTCTTTGAATTTGACCTTTAAAAATAAGAAAATTCAGTTAATAAAGGGAGAAACTTTATCTCTGAGCACATATGAAAATTCTCTGCCCCAGAAACTGTGGAGTGTATTAGCTTGACCTGTAGATACACAGTGGATGATTTAGAAAATCAGTATCTCTCTTTAGCCATTGTATTAAAACCAAGGAAATAAAATTATGTCCTGATTTCTAGCATAAAAAATTCTGATTGCTAGAAAAATGTTATTCTACCTAGCTAGTTCAATATGAAACACAGTGAATTAGACTAACTACATTTATTTCTAAATTTACTTTGTGTGATCAAGTAGATTAATTTGAAAAACTAATGTAATGATTACTAAGTAGGAAGGTGATTACAAACTACAGGAAAATAGTCTTTTACTTTAATGTTCCTTGTAGGCACAGAGGATTTCAAGACTAGTAGCTACTGTACCATTTCATTTCTATAAACTGGTGTAGGTGTTTGTGTTATAAACAGTAACATATTATTAAGAAGAGTTAAGGATGCTGCAGTAGCTTACAAACCAAGGAGTGTGACTTCATGAGAAGAAGCTATATCCTCTTTATGTTGATCCAGAGTACTAAGCTGCCTAAACAGAGGAAGGCAATATTAGTACTGTTTAAATTCTTCTTTTGCTCTAAATTTGGAAAACAGTCAATAAACATCAGCGGAGATTTAAAGAGTTATTTTCTCTAAAGTATACTGTATCTCTTTGGATTTTTACGGAAATAAACATTCTCCTGAATTACTACTTTTGGATTATGATAAGGTCAGTTTTGCAAACACTTCTTCGTATCATGGACTACACTCACAAAATTTTCTGGTAGGATGCTGTGCAGCTCTCTAGCACAGAGCCATGAGGTCTACTTGTGAAGTGTTACCCTTACCCCTACAGTAATGCTGGGATGAGATTGCTCCACTAACAGTGATACTACAGTTCAACTACTGCAAGCTTTTACAACCTACCCCACCCCCATCTGCAGAGGTTACAAGAGACTTTTTCAACTTCCCTTCTCTATTACCGACAGTAGTTTGACTTATGCAGATTCAGACACAAATGCAGGTATTTCTGCTTCTGCTACTGATGATGACCAACCTACCCCGGTGCAGCATTACATATGAAAGTGGCAATAAACAAAATCAGCCCAATTTCATCATTTCTATGATGTTTAAAAAGGAGACAGATGCCTTGCATAAAGGTCATTTGCTCTTCAGGTTGAGGAAATATAAAAACTCATGTTCTACATTTATTAGCTGGAGGGGTCCTTTTTATTATGCTCTAGTGAAAATGTGAATTTGTGTATTTAGTAAGACATGACCGACTCTGTATGGAAACTAGTCAAATATAACAGTTGTCTGTGGTATAATGAGAGGCCCATCATGTGAATTGCTAGTTATAGGTAGAGATTGATTAGTTTTAACATAAAATAATGAATTTCATTTCATACATGTTCCTGTTATACTGAAACAAAAACCATAGCAAACAGAACTGTTTTAGAAAATTTACATTATAAGGTCCAAAGCCTGAATATGAGCCCAAAGTCTACTATGTGTCCTTTAGGAAGTGATATTTGGAATGACTCATTAGTAGGCAAAGCTAAAACTCAAGAATATTAAAGCACTTTACTTATGTACTATTTCGCTAGAAATGGATAGCTGTCTATAGAAATCTGTGTCCTTCCATTAAACATGCAGAGTTATCACTGAAAATTTCAGTCCCGTCCTCCTTGCACATGGAAGGGGATGTATGTTAGTTTGTCCTAATGAAACACAAAAGAATTGATGTGTGCTTATTATGGACCAAAGCATTTAAAAGAGGTGTGTCATCTCCACTTTCCCTTTCTTTTCTACCAGCTGGATGCACAGGATTCCAGACTTTAGGGGATGAAGGAGCCACAAGAGAGAAGAAGCCTGATTCCCCAAATATCCACACAGAATGAAATTGCCCACTGACTGGGAAGAGCTGTATCCAGCTGACTGATATGTGAGGCTTAATTAATTGTGTTAACACATGGGAATTTGGGGGTTATTTAAGAAATCATCATTACACTAACAAATACTGTTCTCCATAATACTCAAATAATGATTTGAGGCAGGGGAGAAGATAGAGTACTGGAACAAAGAGGAGAAGGGATGAGCATAGGTATGGCTGAGTTTTTGCTAATGTGTGAATAAAATAACCTACTAAACAATGATATAGCTAATAGGGGATTAGTTAAAATGTGCATATTCTCCTTCTACATCCATCACTTTAGGCAACTTTGCTGCTGCTTTATGTAAGTTTTCTGTGCCTCAGTTTTCTTAACTGCAAAAGAAGAAATTCCACTAGATGAACTGTATACTTATATATTCTTTCAGCTATAACATTCCCACTCCATGTTTCCACTAAAACATGAAGCCATGTACTCTAAGTTACAAAGTGACCTAGCATTTCTCTGAGAAGAAGAATTGTGCTATAGAGTAAAGAACACGGCACCAATCACCTACCAGGATTCCAGGGTTTCCCCTACCTCTGGATGACTGCAGGTATTTAGACAAGTTACTTAAATTTTCTGGACTTCAGTTCCTTCACCTATAAAGTAAAAATAAAAGTAAAGTTATCCCTTTACGCTCTAATATTCAGTAATTTCTAAACAGTCCAATTTGTGTGGTTTTTATGGAAATGAAAAGCCAGGCCGTTAGTGTGCTTCTGAAGTAAAAGGCATAGCTTCCCCTATCGAGTGCTATCAAGAAGTTAGGCCAAAATCTGTTGACCCATAAATAATTTTTAAGAGACTATGACATTTGCACCAGCCCTTTTCTCACTTATCACTGTAGTATTAGGAAATTTTCCCTGAACAGCATGGCAGAGGCAGCAGAAGTACAAATTTATAGTTAGCTCCCAGCCCCTAGGCTAGGGTCACATTCCTCACCGATGGTGTTCTCCCAGTGCAGGAGCTCCTCTGGAGACCAAAATGCAGTACAAGGCAAGTCCTTCCCTTCCGTGAAGCAGAGAGGAGGGCTACTTATGTCGTGACTGGTCAAGGGTGGGAAAACAAACATTTTCTCAAATTCAGCCTTGAAAGCATCAATTAATTCTACCCATGTCTTTACAACAGCTCAGTTGCTCCATACACAGAAAAGTGAATCAACTGAATTTATCTTTCAAAAAAAGTCAGTGGAAAAGAAAAAAAGGGAAATGACAGGTCAATTTAACTTTAGCTATTAGTCGGCGTGTGTGTGTGTGTGTGTGTGTGTGTGTGTGTGTGTGTGTGTGTAGCAAAGGAGAAAGGGGGGCGAGGAGAGACTATTTATTAATACAGGCATTGCGTTGGAATGGTTAATTTCTACCTATCTCCAAACACCCACCTTAGATAATTTTTCTCCATTAAAGTAATTTGAAATTTAAATACAAAATTCCAATTTTATCTCTAGCTACTTAGAAAAGAGCTTAGTTTCCATGAAAGGTCAACTCACTGTAGAAAGGATAAACACAAGAAAATGTTTAGCTTCTCAGTGGGTGAAAGTGGTAGCAAAATAAATTTGAGAGATAAAGACGTTCAGTTTTTTTTAGTTTTAAGGGTGTGTAGTCTATAAATGAGAACACACATTAGGATAATTGGACTAGAAATGTACACATCCTGAGAATATACAGCTAAATTTGATTGGGGATTTCTAAACCTCACTGCAACCTTAGCAGTTTTATTATCTGCAATGATTATATTTGTTTGCCTCTGTTTCATGCCTTCAGGAAAGACTTGCTTGATGGCTATTAACCTACACGCGATGAATTTGAGAGGCATAAAAAAAAATCCAGGTTGAAACTCTATAATTATAGAAGATGGTTTTTGTAAAAAGGGGATTTGACATTTAAGTCAGCGCTATTATTTCTTTACTTTTTTGTGTGTTATTCATAACACTGATTTCTAAGTTTATTTTAATATAGATTTTCCCTCCTGCTTTTTCCGAAGATACCTATAGCATTATTTGACATATTACATGAGACATTTGTATGTGTTGTGTATACGTTTCATGTGATATAATATGAGGAATTGAGCTGTTACACACTTAGCTATCTGGTTTTTTTTTGGTCACTAATTATCAGAGAAAAAATCATGGAACGTTTCACGAATTTGCGTGTCATCCTTGCGCAGGGGCCATGCTAATCTTCTCTGTATCGTTCCAATTTTAGTATATGTGCTGCCGAAGTGAGCACTATCTGTTTTATATTTACTTATATTTTGAGAACACCTAACATCATAAACTATCATTGGTGATCACCAAATGAGAGCATCTTGACAACCAGCTTGGATAGTATGATGTAGAATTCAAGAACACAAGGTCTGACAACAGATAAAAGTTTTCAAATCCTGGTCAGTATGTGGACTTTAGCATATGATCTATTCCTCTCAAGGCTTGTTCTTCTCAGCTGTAATGTGAGGGTACGTTGGAGTCTCAACTATTAAAATGATGCAGTTTCTACTTCAAGCAACAGAGTGTTATCTGCATTTCTATTTTACCTCCTTTTTCATTTAATTTGCATTTAATTCATATTCTTTATTGAGTTGCTTTTTACTAATATTTTCTTCTCTTCCTAACATGGGCATCTTTTGTCCAAGATGAAACTGCCTGGTTAATTAATGGACAGTTTAGACAAGGACTCATCATTTCTTCTAAATGATGGTTAAATGGGACCCGTGCTAGTTTTGACTGTTTCCCTGCTGGGGTCATGATATTGAAGTGTAGGTCTTCCTGAAAAGATCTGAGGCCAAAGGCCCTCTGGACTCTCCCATCACTTTTCTGCCTGACCCTGACCTTTATTTAAAAAAAGAAGTGTAGTTTGCTGCTCTGACTTATTCACCACCCTGACCCAGTTTTCTGTTGAAATCTTTGTCCTACAGTTTGTGCAACATGATTCTCCATAATCGGGTCTTGGCCCCTCTGACCTGAACCAACTGATTGTACCCTGAGTTTAAGTGATCGCTCTACTTGGATCAAAGAAGGAAAGAGCTCCTTTCATTCTGTGTCAACACCATCTCCATAGTTGTCTTTCAAACAGCACTGTCTCTTTATCAGGCAAGAGTAAAACATTAATTTTAAATTTGTAGTCTCCTTTAAATGTTACAAAGCCCATATATATCTCTACTATCTTTTTAATTCCTTCTAAGTATAAGACAATGCAGATAAGGCAGGTATTATTGTTATCTTAATTTCACACACAAGAAAGCTAAAACCCAGAGAGGTTAAATGAGTTGCTCCAAGTTACACAGTAACCAGTGTGCAGAGCTGAGATAAAATCTCAGGCTTTTTGAATCAGAAGCCATTTTTTTCCTTCCCATAATACATGACTGACTTGAGCCATTCAACAAGCGTGAATCAAAATGAGGAAAGACTAGGTGCCAATAAACATTTTTTTTGTTTCTCTTTGGGAGACGTGTGGCCAGAAATAACATAATGATAAATTGAATGTAAATTTATGAATAGAACTTTGACCGGAGAGAAAAAAAAATTGACCCTGAAACTCTGCCACCCACATGTAATTTTTATTGAAATGTTTCTAAGCTGACTTGTTGATATAGCCAAGAAACCAAAGTGTTACTAAAAGAGTGAATTGTTTAGGTACATGGCCACAACACATGGTGTCCAGATCTGACTCAGAACATCTAGGGTATATTACTAGTTGTTAATGTAAAGAATATAGCACCTGAAAGAATAAGATGACATTAAGTAATTTTTTTTATAAGTACTGTTTTTATCTTTAAATTTAGATACAAATATATTTGAGAGGGAGATTACTGATAACTTGCTAATGACATAGCAGATAACATATTTAAGTTTTGATGACTTGAAAATTTCCTATTGACAAAATTGAGATAATAGTGATGAAAAAATCCTATGAGCCAGTTGTGGGAGACTTTAAGTGTGTTTTTTATTTCTGTATTAATAATTTATAATTCAAAGTATTTTACAATAATTACTTTTCTTTTACAAATTTCCTTTGAGATGGTTAAACCACACGCTAGGTATAATAGGAAATACTTTGCATGCCTAATTACAGAATTATGCAAATATCCCACCAGTATTACTATCTCTCCAATGATAAGGATATATTTTTTTCCTACTCACATCATTGAAAGACTTCTACCATCTGGAATAGCTTTCCTGCAAGTGCATACCTATGTGTGGATGCATGTATTATGACTCTGTATACTTCTATTAGGAATCTTATTTAAAAATAGATATTTTCATCTAACTATCTAATTACTTTTACTAGATATATTGGATCTATGAAATTAACTGAACTTCCATATAATTATTATATGATAGAGAATAACTATAGAATTGGCAATATATTGCTGAGCAAATAAGAATATCCGTCATCCTGTATTCATGAACTAACGTGTACTAGGTATGGATAAACTACTTGAAATACAAGCATGAATAAAATATGACCAGTGTCCATTCTGAGCTCTAATTCATTGAGGTCATTGGCCAAGAAGCCCTCATAACGCATTCTGCTATTCAGTAGTAGAAATTTCTTCATGCCCCAAAGGGCTCCTTTTCTTTTTCTCTCTGGGCTCTATAGAGCAAGCTACCTTCTTTTCCTCTGGCAGCTACTACTACATCCTCTTTCCCCTAGGGCTCTTCACCACGAAAGCCTGGATCTACAGAGGATGTGGCCTTCTAAGCTGTATACCCCTTGAGATGTGAAGGTGGACCCTATTCTACTTACAGTTATACAATTAATCATGATTAAGAAGTATAGAGGAGAATTTCCAAAGTAAGTGCATAGACAGTTCTAGAATCCATATATTCTACTTCTCTATTTCAAGTGTATTTCAGAATCACTTCATGAGTATTTTAAAAATGCACATCATGGGGTCCACCCAGGACCTATTGTATCAAATCTATGGTACTGAGGACCTGGGAATTACCATATTTTAAACAAGTCTCCTGAGGGATAAAATCTTTAAAATCTCATAATACAGTCTCTAACTGCAGATGGTAAATAAAATTATAGGACATTGGTCTTTATAGTAGGGTCCTTAAACCCTACTTGTTCATGACAGAAATACAGTATTCCAAATTTTATGTAAGTCTAAAGTAAATTGACCATTAAATTATTTCCTTAAAGCTGATTTTGAAGATTATAGCACTACTACAAACACAAATGAAATACAAAAAAGGTAGCAGAGCTGACATAACTTCACCAAGTATAAACGCTTTGAACTGCAAATCATGAAGTAAAACCAATGATGATCTCATCAGTATGTCAAGGAATCATAAAAGTATCCAAAATTTTCAAGACTGTGTGAAATATGGAGTCAAATCATAGAGAGTTAATGGTATGCTTCCAATGAAAAAGTAAAAAGTACATTAAAATGTTTAATAATTATTTTATTCCTAATTCCTATTTTATGAATGTTTTATTCATACTTCATAGTGTATTAATACAGTAGTAAATGTATATCATTTATTAATATATATGTGTTGGGATATTTTCAGATTGTTTTTACTCAGAAGTATGCAGTCTCATCATCAAAAAGTCTGCAAACAATAAATGCTGGAGAGGGTGTGGAGAAAAGTTAACACTTCTATACTGTTGGTGGGAATGTAAATTGATACAACCACTATGGAGAACAATATGGAGGGTCCTTAAAAAACTAAAAATAGAACTACAATCCAGCAATCTCACTCCTGGGTATATAATCTGAAAAACCATAATCCAAAAGGATACATGTACCCCAATGTTCATTGCAGCACTGTTTACAATAGCCAAGACATGGAAGCCACCTAAATGTCCATTGACAGAGGAATGGATAAAGAAGATGTGGTACATACATAAATACAATGGAATATTACTCAGCCATAAAAAGAAATGAAATAATGACATTTGCAGCAACATGGATGGACCTAGGGATTATCATACTAAGTGAAGTGAAGTAAGGTAGGGAAAGGCAAATATCATATGATATCGCTTATAGAATCTAAAAAAATGGTACAATGTACTTATTTACAAAACAGAAGTAGAGTCACAGATGTAGAAAGCAAACTTGTGTTTATCAGGGGGGACAAAGGGAGAAGGGATAAATTGGGAGATTGGGATTGACATATACACACTACTATATACAAAATAGATAACTAATAAGGACATATTGTATAGCACAGGGAATTCTACTCAATACTCTGTAATGATCTATATGGGAAAAGAATTTTTAAAAGTGGATATATGTATAACTGATTCACTTTGCTGTACAGCAGAAACTAACACTACACTGTAAATAAACTACACTCCAATAAAAATTAAATACCTTACGTTTCAATTAAAAAAAAAAAGTGTGCAGTCAGAAAAGTCTAGAGACCAAATCTATAGACCTCTTCTTTTATCCAATTAAAGGATTTTTTTTTTTTTCACAAAGTCTCCACTTTTCATGCAGGAAAGTCAATCAAAGGAGAATCTCTGAATGCCCTTTTACAGTAAGTGAAAAATTTGTCTTTCTTTGGGACTCCTACCCAGGTGGCACTATTTGGGCACTCAGCCATGCCCAGGAATGGCTTCTTTTTTCGTGGACAAATCTGTAAATGGCAAAATAATTAGCTAACTAACGATTATTATTAAAGCATACAATGCTATGAATGATACCGCTGATTGCTGAAAATGGTGAGACCACAGATTAGTAGTAGTAAATGATAACAACAATAATTAATGACAGGGTTTCCCTGGTGGCGCAGTGGTTGAGGGTCCGCCTGCCGATGTGGGGGACGCAGGCTCGTGCCCCGGTCCGGGAGGATCCCGCATGCCGCGGAGCGGCTGGGCCCGTGAGCCATGGCCGCTGAGCCTGCGCGTCCGGAGCCTGTGCTCCGCAACGGGAGAGGCCACAGCAGTGAGAGGCCCCCGTACCGCAAAAAAAAAAAAAAAAAAAAAAAAAAAAAAAAAAAAAATTAATGACAGCTTTATGGCAAGCATTGTGCTAAAAGTTCATCAAAGGCAGTCATTTCCTCCATGTATAAATGAGGAAACACCTATATCAAGGTAACTAATTGCTTGGCAGAGTTATAAAAGACTTCGTAAGAGATAATATTTTTACTGGTCCTTGGCAAATAAATGGGTATTTGCTTAGGCACCTCTTGGCAAAGGACATTTCTGGGCAAAGTACCACCACAACAGAAGAGTCCTCACATATTAGTTCCTGGGAGTCAGAACACTCTCATTCAGCCATCCTCTATTTTACTGGCTCCGTCTTACTCTTCTTTATGATATTAACTTTTCTCCACTTATCAGACTTCCTTGTGTACTGAATTCTCTGTTGAATTCAGTGTCCCAGAACACATATCTTAATTTCTCATTTAATTATTTGTCTGTAATCTCCAAACATTATTTTCACTAGGCTATAAGATCTGTGAGAACAAGGACCATATCTCTCTCACTCATTTTTATCTTTCCACAGCCTAGGAGTATGTAAACATATAGTAAGTATCAAATATATTTGATGAATGAATGACTGAATATATTAGTCTGGCTTGATAACAGTCATATGCAACTATCACCTAGTGGTATCTAGACAGAGTAAAAATAAATACTAGTTTGGCCTAAGTTTTAAAGGCCTCTAAGTAACTAGAAGACACAGCACTATGGCTAAAGAGTATAGATAACTGGGGGAGGATAAAAAGATACATATCAGATTAAACAAATTGGCCCTGAATCCAAGATGCTCCATATTACTTGATCTGTGACAGTAGCAGGGAATTTCTTGATGCTTCTAAACTTCAGTGTCTTTATTTCTAATATGTGAATAACAATAACATCTCTTTCATGGGATCTTCACAGAGGTAGATGTAATATGAAATTAATGAAGCTTATGCTTCAAGGCCTATGATTTGCACAGGTACATTTCAAGCTCTAGTTAATGAGTGTAGGACAATTGAGAATAGTTACTATTCACTGTTAAAGAAAACCTGAAATGTCCTAAAACCTTACAGCTTTTATATGAAAAAACATGTCGTAGAATTTCCTGCAATAATCCGAAATGTTTATATGACCTTGGCTATAACAAGTTAGAAAGCTAAAAGGATCTTTCCTAAATTATCAATAACATACAAATTTTAATAACCTCGATAGAGAAAAGACTGATTTTTTTAATTCTTTCCATGGAAAAAATTACAAAATTATTGTCATATGAACAGGCCAAAAAAGAATCATAAGAAGGGACTTCCCTGGTGGTCCAGTGGGTAAGACTCCACGCTTATAATGCAGGGGGCCCGGGTTCAGTCCCTGGTCAGGGAACTAGATCCTGCAAGCCTGCTGCAACTAAGACTCCACATGCCAAAACTAAGAAGCCCGCGTGCCACAGCTAAGACCCGGTGCAGCCAAAATAAATAAATATATGTAAAAAAAAGAATCATAGGAAAATGTGTATATGTGCATTGTCTGACCAGTTCTTAGAATGCTGTATTTGGGGTTATATGCAGAAATAACTATTTAAATCATGATTATTAAAAAATAGATGTTAAATTGAAAGAATTTAACAGAGGAACAATCATCTTATTCTCACCAGACTAAAATTAAATAACATCTTTCTCTTTATTTGTCATTTGTTTCTTCCCATCCCTAACAAATGATACTAGAGAAGTCACCCTAGGTACAATTAACAAAACAGTACAAACATTTTATTATAAAATGTATACAACTAAAGCATATTTTCCAATGATGATTAATGTTGGAATGTGAAAAATGTCCCGTTGCTATCAATCCACAATGCTGAATCAGTGATTTTACTGTAAAGAGCTGATCATGTTTGTTAGAGGAAGAAAGTGCCAACTAACTGAAACAATGTGTGTATTCTATTACTCTTCCCATTTGATGTTTGACAAAATAAAATGGTACCTACCCAAACCACAATATCAGGGTTACGTATCCAACCAAGTTTTGTTTATTTGAATCAATATACAGGATTATGCACGTTTATGGGTTTATATTACCACAGCCACAGATGGTAGCCACTGAATGTATGACATTTTTACATGGATGCACATGTTTTCAATGATGCTAAACTTAATAATTTATGTATTTTTTTATATAGCCCATGAGACTGAAAGGCAGCCAAAGAGAGCCACATCTAGAAATGTTGCTGATGTAAACTAAATTAAGTTGAGCATAATGTTGTGCAAAACAAAATGAAAATTAAAAATAAAACATATGTATCGGATGCAGTTTTAGTACTAATCAAGTACTATGGGTCAAAAGGTGATAGACATCATGTGCTTATATTAAATGATTGAAGGGAGAACATCTTCTGTTTAATGTCCCAGAATACTGTCCTCTCTGGCCTTCTTAAAAGATTACACAGCACTAAAGGCAAGAACATTCTTTATTCATCTGTGAAGAAATACAGACTGTGGCGGATGCAGGGGAGCCTGAATACTTTGAATAATTAGAAAATAGTTCCCTAGAGATACAGCATTTAAAGGGTTACTGTTTAAAAAACAAACACATGCTCTGGAAGTAAAATAAAAATAAAAAACCTTACCTGAAACTTATTGGAAAGTAATTTTTTTCTTGCAATTAATATTTAGGTCAGCTGATAGCATATAAGTGAGGTGAAAAATGTCATATTGGAATTTAGCAGACTATACTTTCAAAGGAATTTCAACTGTTAAAGCTTAATATCTCTTTGGTTACTTTCAGCATTTGTAGAAATTATTCAAAAGTCTGTAAAGTCTTTTCCCATGCTACTATTGCTAACAAAAACACTTTTTAAATTATTTACATGTGTGTTTATAAATTAAGCACACTATGTAAATGTATTCTAAATGTATTCTAATATGTTTTGCTATAAACTGATAATTTATAACTTCTAGGATAAATTTTCAAGAATAGAAAACAGTTCTTTCAATAGTTCACAAAATAAGCTTTCTTATGGGCAAAATTTAGGCAAGTCATGATTCTGCCTAATACACTGTACATACCATTACTTCATGAAGTTTCATTTAACAGATATTTTGCCTGAAATGCAATCACATGGTATAAATTTGATATAAATTGAATGGAAATGAAAAATACCTAAGAACAAATAATAAATAGTGAATGTTTTGAAAGTAATAATACAAATGTATAAATTAGATTTTGGAAGAAAATCTTGTTAACAAAGCTGAAGTTTTAAAATCAAAAATGTTGTCTTTGATAAATCATTGAACAAAGGTTAATTTACTCCAACTGTACAAATTTTTGATATTAAAAGGAGGGATATTTTTCAAATGTCTAATTACACAAACACAATAACACATGCACATACATACAATTCACAGACTTTTCTTTGTTTTTTAAAGCTTAGCCCATAAGAAAGCTGAAAAGTGAAGAGACCACACAGGTACCATATTTCTCAGAAGAAGAAACAATTAGCTCTGAAATCTGCTTCAGGAAAAGTACTAGTTTAATAGGTACACACTGCTGGTCTGAGGCTCGGGGTTTTCCAGCAAACACCCTTTTTGCTCTTTTGAAGTGTTTTGATGTTAAGAATCCATCTGTTACATGAAAGTAAATGCTCAGGCTTTCTATCTTCACCTAAAGGTGTGGGCTACGTGAATCCTCTCTGTAAAGATATCAACAAAGAAAAACACACAGGGAAAATTGTGAATTCAATCCGAAAAGGCCTTCAAAAGAGATTAGCAGCGGCAGAGAATTAGATACTGGAAACAGTCTAACAAATGTTTAGAATTGGGTCCCATTTCTCTTTATATTTTCATCCATTTTTAGAAACTCATGTTAGTGGCTCAATTTTTCAGAAATTCCTTAAACTTGCTTTAAGCCTATTCATCCTCCTTGCTTGAACAGCACTGATGATTGCTGTGCGTGAGATTCTGAGAAGGGACAGTAGAGAATCATGGAATCCTGTACTTAATTTTTCTTAGCATCATAAACCTTGCTTCCCAACACTTATCACAGTTCTAATTTTACATTTATTTGAGAGTTAATTTGATAGTATCTGTCTCTCAACTAAACCAACTGTTGAGAAATTGTTTTAACTCACCATTTATCTCTAGCATATGCAGTAGTGTCTGAGACATAGTAGGCATTCAACATAACATTTGATGAATGAATAAGTAAATAAAAGCGGAGGTGACTCTCGTAAAATCCTTTGGCCTAATCCTACTGAAGACCACGGTGAGCAGTAAGTCTAATAGCTCTGCGGATCATATGTTGATGCATAACTTACAGTATTGGAAGATCAAACAAATTAGATGGAGTAACGCTAGGCATAAGTTAAATTAGCAGCTTTTTTAAAAAAATTTTTGCCTTCTGTTACTTTAGAAAAATTTTCCATCTCTAAATATGGTTTCCTTCAAAATAATCTTTAATCCTATTGAATGTTTATTTTTGTATCTATTGTAGATGTTCTAATTAACTCCTCAAACTGGTTACTAATGTAAAAGAAGGTATAGTCAATGAGATAATTTTATTCATTTCAGACTTATGCTTTGCATCTAGTTACCTGGAATCTTTCATCACTGTACCTTTCCTGTGTGAACTCCTAATGATCCTAAAATATTTATGCACATATGAGTGATTTCTAATTTACTTTGGAGTGTCAAATGACAGTGATTTGAGGAATTTACTAAAAGCATAAACTGAATAAAAGAGGAGTAAGCCTATCTTGTATAGTTAAGGTAGTTTAAAAATAAATTTTCATTTTAGAAATCATATGTTATGACCACATAACAATAATTATTATTATTTTAATTATTTTATTTATTTATGGCTGTGTTGGGTCTTCATTGCTGCGCGCGGGCTTTCTCTAGTTGCAGCGAGTGGGGGCTACTCTTTGTTGCAGTGCGTGGGCTTCTCATTGCGGTGGCTTCTCTTGTTGCGGAGCATGGGCTCTAGGCGCGTGGACTTCAGTAGTTGTGGCACACGGGCTCAGTAGTTGTGGCTCGCGTGCTCTAGAGCGCAGGCTCAGTAGTTGTGGCACACGGGCTTAGTTACTCCACGGCATGTGGGATCTTCCCGGACCAGGGTTCGAACCCATGTCCCCTGCATTGGCAGGCAGATTCTTAACCACTGCACCACCAGGGAAGCCCGACCACATAATTATTAACCAATGTTTTGATAGGTGAAATAAAGGCAAAAATAATCAATAGATTATTTTTCTATGCGAAGAAATGTATGTTTTAGAAAAGTTTATGAAGATATTAATCAGCATTTGCTAAAGAGGTTGTGGTAGTGATAGAATTAGCACAAAATGGATTCTAGTTCAAGATCATCCAATTAGCTAATAGTGCAACCTTGGGCAAACCATTCTGACCCTCAGTTTACTGTCTATAAATAAGCAGGTTTGGATCAATAAATGCCAAACCTAAAGTTCCACAATTTTCTATAGTAACCTCAAGAGTTATCATTCTAGTTCTGATATTCTTGCAAATTTTTGAATGGAGAATTTCAATACATTGTAAATAGCTTGCCAGGTTTCATAACTAAGAAAAAGATTGAGAAACTCAGCAAAGAGTAGTTTTTTGTTGATTGAAAGAAAACATATTTTAGTTGACCTTGATGAGGATTAAATACGTAGACACTGCATGTAAAATGTTTAGAGCCCTAGAGCTCAAAAAGTAGTTGAGCATTTACTATTGAAAAAAATCTTAGCATATTGAATTGAACAGTGAGTTTTAGAGTGTGTACTGGTTGGTAGTTTGATATTAAATTTTTATTTTGGGGAAAAAAGGAATAAGTCATTAGAAAATGTCAAAGGAGAGGTGGGATAAGGAAAATAAGATGGAGATACGATCAATAAAGAATGAGAACTCTTTTTGCTCATAAAATCTTTTCGATAATTGTTTGGTGAGAAACAGCGCATATACTCAGCGGCAACGCATTCTGATGTGTCTGCCTCTCCCGCTTCATCTCCCTCCTTCTTTCAGAGGCCTTCTCCTCCTCCCGATTGACAAATGCCTAACTAGCACCTACCCAGGAGACAGAACGTGTATGTAAACTATGATGACTGTAATGTGCCGAAAGCTTTAGTACCATCACACCAGTTGTACGTGTGTACTTAACGTGTGTGTGTATTACACTTAAAATCTACTTTTATACAGTACACTTTTACACAGCACAAAAAATAAGTGGTATTCTCACAGGCTCAGTTTTGCCATCAATCACATCAGCAGATATATTTTGAGTTCGTTCTGTTAAAGAAAGGTAATGCTCAGACTACCCTATACACTCATTGATTGATATATTTTGTTGTTACTACTTATTAAATTGAAAAGTGGACCACATATAGTGTTGATCTGGGGTTAAATAAGACTAACAGAGTATACGGAAGTCTGATGGAGAGAAACGGACCGGTAGGGGTGTAAAAGAGCCAATTGCTCTTGACTATATTTGATTAGCAAGTTCACATAACTTATACTTGTCTTTCCTCAGATGAACTGATCTCCCTAAGTCCAAAACAAAATTTCCCTCTTCCAAGTAACGTATCTAGGTGTTTGTAATGATGTGTGGATTTTCTTTGCTGGTTAAAGCTGTGTGCGTGTGTGTGTGTGTGTGAGAGAGAGAGAGAGAGAGAGAGAGCGAGAGAGAGAAGGATATAGTTTATAAGTGCCTTGGCTTACTTACTTTCTTTGCCACCCTTCTCTTCTCACATTTCCCAGGGGCAGTGTAGGGTAAGACGTGATGGAATAGGTGAGGATAAGGGGAGGTTATCACCTTCTCAAAGTCACCACTGTTGTTTCTCCAGGCTCAGATTTCCAATGTTTTTGATCCTGTACAAAGGATATGCTGAATTTATATTTTGGAAAATGCCAAATAAGCAAGCAGCAAAAACAAAACTAGGCCTAACCTAAGGCAAATCCAAATCTCACCATCATAGAATGAACTAGAAAACAAGAAAAACTGAAACATTTATTATTTAGCTCCAAAAAATGTTTAATTTGTTTTTAAAGTTTGGCATTATAATGTACTACTTTTTTAGCATGGTCTATAACTTCTTTGTGCCAGTATTCTATCATAAGTTTGCAATATCATATGGATGGTCAAATATGATACTTGATTGGTTGCTATGATGATCATAATACAATGATTAAAGCAAGGAGGGTCTCAACTTGTTTTGACACATCTATACGTTAAATTTTTTAAATTAAGTGATGTTTTACAATTGCTGTAGTTACTTGGTAAATGTAATTATGTGAATTAAATGTTTATGATGTTTTGTAATTAATAGTTACCAAACTTTCTTTTATAAATTTGTGTGTGCAAGTTTGAAAATTGAATCTGAGTAAATTAGTATTCATTTAGCATATTACTTAAATAAATGAAACTGCAATTTTGAAAGACAAAATACTCATTCTATTCTGAGGTCAGTGAAAGATGCAAAGATATTTTCATCGAACTCAGATGGTGATGCTATGACCAACTTATTATTTTCCTTCCTGTAGTGAATCACCGAGATAAAGACCTATCTCCATGTTAGTTCCAGAACTCGAAGACTGGTAAAGATGAATTTCATTGAGGCAATCCACAACTTAAATAATTTTTTAATGCTTAAAGAAAATACTTACTGAATGTTTTCACAAAATTAACATGATTGCCCTAACTTGTGTTTTTATTTATAAATGCACATGCCTGCTGCTTTACAAAGTCACCTGAAAAAAAATCCTTAATCCTTGGATCTACATTTGGGCAAAAAATCAATGTAATTGGTAGGCAAAATAAAAATAACTTTTCTGAATTTCCACCTGGATCTCTACTTTCACTGAATATACACTTTGTTCAAGACCTTTCTTGGAACAGAATGTTTAGTAGAGTCTTCACATCAGGTAACACAAGAAACATTTGCATTCTGAAAGAATACCATTTGGATTTCTTCTACAGCTGGTTTCAGCAAACTATTTTCTCTGCAAGCAATCATTGGATGTTATTAAGTATATGTTATCTGAAAAGTACTGCGTTAAAACATTCGTTGCAGCCTCCTTTTCAACGTGAGAGCTGCTAGTCTACCTTGCTGGAACATCTTGCGCAAATAAATGCCAAGGAAGTTGTAAAACCTCTCCTCTTTTATGGAATTTGGGTGAAGGAGAATGATAAAAACATGCCATTATCTTTCTGCTTATGACCAGTAATTATGTCACGTCACTTAAACCACTTTCTAAACATATAAAGAATGTGAAAAAAAATGGTTAAAGGAAGAAAATACTGGGTGAGACTGGGGGGCTGAACCTGGTTCCAATCGTCTCCTTACTTCCAAAAGCCTCTATTCAGGACCCAGCCTCCTCTTAGCCTCACCCCTGTGCACAAAGCCTCATGTCCCAGATCATATTAACAACCAACCATATGGAAGGGAGAAAGGACCGGAACCCATCACTGCTAGGAGCCCTCTCCTTATACCATCGTGAGAGAGCTAAATATGCCTTCTCCATAGAAATGTTATATACTACACGGTAGGTTTAGGTTGCATTGCACTGGCTTAGGTCTGGGGGCTACTTCTAGGAAAAATTAACTTCTAAATCTAACCAAATCAATAAGTGACTCTAGAAGGCTATTTTGAAGTGGCTGACAGTCTGTTTTTTACCATATTAGATCTATAGCTGTCATTTGAAAGGGCTATTCATTCAAGTGCTTTGGAGTAATAATTTCAAATGCCTTTAGCAAGTTGGAAAAGTCACTGCCCTCAGATGACTAACACAGGAAAGGTCAATTAAGTAATAATCTATTCTATTCTACCAAGCTTCTTCCCCCGCCAATGCCAAAATATAAATTTATTTTTCAAGAGCTCAAAGGTTTTAAGAAGTGTTCTGTATTATGAATTAGTTATATTTTTAAAACTACCTTTTCTGTTTAATCTAGATTACATAAGGCATCTAATTTTCACCTATTTCTCACACCTGAACTTTCTTCCCTTGATTCTATGGGTCATTCCTTGATTTCAGATCCTTATTAACCTGGAATATTGTAATTATCTTTCAGAAGGACTTTTGGCTTCTAATTTTTCCCACTTCTAACACATGCTATTGGCAGACTAGGTTTCTCAATGTAAGGAGCACTGATATCACCACTATGTTCAAAGATTTTTATTTGTTTGTTTGATTTGTTTTGTTTTTTTCCAGTATCTTTCCTGTTCAATTTGTGAAGTCCTAACTTTCTTAGTCGGGCATCCAAAACCTGCTTTGATATCTTGCATATCTACGTTTTCATTCTCGTTTCTTACTTTCCAGTTTTATAGATACTTATTTCAGGAAAGTTGGACATTTTCATATTCTCCTTAACACACTGCCCACATTCCCACATCAGGACTTTGTTCACATGGTTTCCTCACGAAACAGCCTCACTTTGCAGCCTCTCCCACTTACAGCCCCGCACTTTCCAGATGCTTATGTTCTGCTCCACCTGGAAGGACCTTTCTCAAAAGCTATCTTAACTACAGTCTATCCATACGCTTAATTTATAATCTCTTCTGCATAATCTTAGGCTGTATCTTTTCTCTGAACTCCAACAGAACTTTTTTAGTCTTTGTTTAAAAAAAATATTTGTTTTATTTATTTATTTGGTTGTGCCGGGTCTTAGTTGTGGCTTGTGGGCTCCTTAGTTGCGGCATGTGTGTGGGATCTAGTTCCCTGACCAGGGATCAAACCCAGGTCCCCTTCATTGGGAGCATGGAGTCTTAAGCACTGTGCCACCAGGGAAGCCCTCTTTTAGTCTTTTTTGAAATATCCCTTTCTGTCTTCAAAGTGTTAGGCAAAACTACAGTTTTGGTTCATTTAATCAGCCTATGAAAACAAATGTTATATGAACGTATTCATATTTCCAAAATAAATTAGGCTAAAACATACACCATGCTGTTTTTCTTACTAGCACACTCCCACTCTTCTTGGTAACTATTGCATACTTCCACTCTCTCCTCATTATACCCACTCCAATCTTCACTTCAGCTACTGGTCTTAGTCTTACATTACTAAGAAGAGAGGCAATAAGAAAACTTCTTTCCAGCAACATAGATAGACCTAGAGATTATCACACTAAGTGAAGTAAGTGAAAGAAAAACATCACATGATATAGCTTATATGTGGAATCTAAAAAACTATTATACAAATAAACTTATTTACAAAACAGAAACAGACTTACAGACATGGAAAACAAATTTATGGTTACCAAAGGAGAAAGGAAGGAGGGATAAATTAGGAATTTGGGATTAACAGATATACACTGCCAGGGCTTCCCTGATGGCGCAGTGGTTAGGAATCCACCTGCAATTTCAGGGGACACGGGTTCGAGCCCTGGTCTGGGAAGAGTCCACACGCTGTGGAGAAACTAAACCTGTGCTCTGCAACAAGAGAAGCCACTACAATGAGAAGCCCGCGCACCGAAAGGAAGAGTAGCCCCCGCTTGTTGCAACTAGAGAAAGCCCGTGCGCTGCAATGAAGACCCAATGCAGCCAATAAATTAATTTAAAAAACAGATATACACTACCATATATAAAATAGAGAGACAACAAGGTCCTACTGTATAGCATAGGTAACCATATTCAATACCTTATAATAACCTATAATGGAAAAGAATCTGAAAAAGAATATATATATTCTTTATATATGTATATAACTGAAACGCTCTGCTGTACATCACAAACTAACACAATATTTTAGATCAACTAAACTTCAATGAAAATAAGAAGAGAACTTCCACAAGCTCACAGCGAATCTTCTGCCCATTAACCTGCTTCTCAGTATACAGAACTCTGCCCTGTCTCATTTCACCACAAACTCTCCTTGCTCTTATTAACAGTAACTTTTTACCGTGGGTAATAGACCTCATTCTCTCTTGCCTCTATGCCAGGATATCATTCCAAAGGTCTCTCCTAATTCTTTCTATCTATACTATATAATTTCAATCGGTATAAAACCATAATGTAATTGTTTTTATGAAAAAAAGGAAAACCTTCTGGGTTTCTGTAGAATAATGACAACCACCTACACTGGAATCTTTCCTCACAGTCTCTAGAAAACCCATATAGAACAAGAAGGAACGCACATGAAACCACCCTTAACGCATTCCTAGATGTTAACTAGGAGACAGAAAATACCACGATCCTTAATTTACATAGAAGTAAGGAAACAAACATCCAAAAATGAGTGGGGCCAGGTCTGGAGGCCAAGAGTGAGGAAGAGACTGAACAGAAACAAGGAGGTGGTGGGGGCCAAGCAATGGCAGAAAACATAAAAGGACTCCTGAGAGAGAGGGTTCTACACTTAAATACTGAGAAGAGGTCACAGCGTGGACATAACAGGACCCCTGAGAGAGAGAGTTCTACACTTAGATCCTGAGAAGAGGTCACAGCGTGGACATGAAAGGACCCCTGAGAGAGAGAGTTCTACACTTAGATACTGAGAAGAGGTCACAGCGTGGACATAACAGGACCCCTGAGAGAGAGAGTTCTACACTTAGATACTGAGAAGAGGTCACAGCGTGGACATAAAAGGACCCCTGAGAGAGAGAGTTCTACACTTAGATACTGAGAAGAGGTCACAGCATGGACTCCTGGGGAATTATAAAGAAAGGACTTAAAAATGCAGGATCAAAACTAGCAATTTTAGAAAGGCAAGGCATAGCTTCTGGGAGAAAGGGAGGCATTCCTTGGGGCATTGGTGCTGGTGGGAGAGAACAAACAAGTGGTGGAAACTAAGCATTCTATGGAAAGAGAATTCAAAGTCAGAAGACTTACCAACCCTTCTCTTCCCCTGAATTAAAAGGAGCCATCTATGAATAAAACTGCCTTTAATTGTACCAAAAGAATTTAGAAACTAAGAAATTTAAGAATCCACACCCAAACTCCTCATAGAGAATTACCTGTTTTTTGTTGGTATAGGAAAATCTGTTCTTTCAGAAGGAACAGACATTAGCAAAAAACATCCATATATAACTTAGTGAAAAAAAAGCAGAAGATGAGAATCAAAAACATTTCAGCTGATGAAAATTACTCTCATTTAAAATAAAAATATCAAAAAGAAAAAAAAAAGGAAAGGCAAAACAAAGCTAGACAATATAAAGAAAAAAACTACAAATATGTAACATTATATATATATAGCGCACGACACACAAAATGAGTTTTGTCAAAATAAATTAATCATATTAGATATAATGAGCTTAATCCATCTCTTAAAAGATAAACATTTTCAAACTGACTTACAAAGTAAAAGTCAACTATATGCTGAATTAAGGAAATAAACCTAAAATGATGTTATTCAGAAAGCTAAAAGTGAAAGGATGCACAAAAATGTATCAGGAAATATAAATAATAAGAAAGCATGGGTTGTAATCCTGGTAAACAAGGTAGAATAGGTAAAAAAGCATTAAAGGAGACAGTTTATAATACTAAAGACCACAATACATGATGGAGATGGTATGGTTATCTATGGACCAAACATCAGAGGAACTCACTTTATAAAGTAGAAACTACAGGTAAGGCAGAGGAAATAGACAGAAAACCACTAAAAGTAAGCGATTACCATTCTCAATGCAACAGAAATCAACTGGATGAAAAAAAAATTAAGGCTAAAGAAGAATTAAGCAACATCATGTAGAGGATAGACCATATGAAAATTTATAGAATAACAGAGAAAGTGACTTCAACTTAAGTGCACAAAAAACAATCATGAAAACTGACCATATATTTGGTCCCTCAAATGCCCCAAATTTCTGTAAAGTATAAATATTACAAACAACATTATCTTACATGGATATGATAGTTTTAGAAAATAACACAATTTAAAACTAAGCAAGAACAACAATAACGATATCTCCTTATCCTAGAATTAAAAAAAAAACAAACTCTATTAATTCATTGGAGAAAGAGGAAATAGGAAATTAAATTGAAGAATTTCTGAAAAATAATGATAATTCAACACTGCATATCAGACACTCTTGGCTCTAATTAAAGTGATAATCAAAAGAAAATATATAGCTTTATGTATTTATATTAATAAAAATCAAAGAGTGAAAATAATTTAATTAAATTCTCAAAGCAAAAGTTAAAAAATGGAAACCCTAAAAAAACAGCAGGAAGCAAATAATTAATGCATGGCAAAAATTAATGAATTTTAAAATAGAAAACAGTACAACCAATTAATAAAGGAAAAAGTTGTTTTTTGACAAAAATGAAGATAATTACAAGCCCACCTAATCAAAACATAAAAGAAAGAAAGCATAAACACAACAATAAATTATAACTGGTAAAAATCATTGAAATAAAAAAAATTAAAAACTAAGTGACTATTTGCCCAACTCTACGCAGGTAAACTTGTAAACCTAAATGAAATAGATAACATTCTAGGAAAATACAATTTACCTATATTTAACCCAGTAGAGATAGAAAGGTTAAATTTCTATAGAAGAAAAACGTCATTACAGATATCCTCCAAACCTTCATAGACCAGATATTAAGAATTATATGATAGTATTCATGAATAATCTGAGATAACCCATGATGAAAGTTAAGGAAACAATAAAAAATTCAGAAAATTAGCAAAATATAAAATTAATATGTAGAGAGCAATAGTTTCTACATATATTAACAATACCCAGTTAAAAGATATAATGAAAGGGAAACTTAATTTACAATATCAGCAATAATATAAAATATTTAGGAGTAACATTAAGGAATATACTTGGCAGTTCCCTGGCAGTCCATTGGTTAGGACTTGGCACTTTCACTGCCCCGGGTTCAATCCCTGGTTGGAGAACTAAGATCCTGCAAGGCGCGCGTGAGGCCAAAAACAAAAACAAAAACAAAAAAAGAAAGAAATGTACAAAACCATATGAGAAAAGCTGTAAAACATTAAGGAAAGACAAAGAAGTAAACCTGAACCGATAAAATGATGTTGTTTGTTATTGGTTTGTAAGAGTCAAGATCATAAATAGTCAATTCTCCTCATCTTGCCTGATTATTTTCTATATGAATCTTAAAATCAACTTGTTTAACTCCATGAAAAAAGATTAACTATGAATCATACTATGTGTGGCTGTCTTCTTTCACTAATAATTGGTTTTCTGAAGTTAATGTACATTGCTGCTATGGTTGCAGTTTATTTTTATTGCTGTATAGCCTTCCTTTGTGTGAATTGTCCACAGTATATTATCCATCCTATTGTTGAGGATAGTTTGCATGGTTTCCAATGTAAGGCATTAATTCAAATAATTTTGCCATGAATATTATTGTACGTTTACTTTGATTAACATATTTACACATTTTTCTTGGGTTCAGTCTATGCATAGAATTGCTGGTCATAGAGTATGCATAGATTTAGTGTTTGGTAGATGATGCTAAAGAGTTTTCCAATGTGGTTGTAAAAATTTACACTTCCACCCACAGTGTATGAGAGTTCTGATCCTTCCATCCTTAGCAACTATTGGCCTTTTGTCCTTTCATTTTGGTCATTCTGGTAGGTACGTAGTGGAATCACATTGTGATTTTAATTTGCATTTCCCTCGTAGCTACAGAAGTTATTGGTCCTCTTTTATGAAAAGTCTGCTCAAGTCGTTAGACCATTTTATACTACTTTGCCATCTGGCCCTTGGTTAGATTTAGTCAAGAGAAAAATTTGCAGGAGATCAATAGCCGAGAAACAGAAATGCTTTACACTTCTGTGTCTCAAAAGGAAGCAGGTCCTTTTGAGGTAGTTTCTGGTAGTTGCAGGTGAAAAAATAACAGGATCAAAGTGTTTCTAACTCCAGCTTTGCAGAGATAACACCTTTCAGCAGCCCGGTCCTGGTCAAGGCAGCACATCTTAGCAGATCCAATATGTACCAGAAGATCACACCCAAAAGAGATTGCAGCTTTGGAACATTAGTATCTAATCTCTGATTATCATTCATTTTTCCTTTTATTCTTCCAGACCCTCTCCTTCTCTCTTTTGCTGCTCCTTCCAACATTTTTCATCCATTTCCCTATATTCCAGTTCCCTATCTTAAATGCCTTTGGCTTGACAATTAAATGCTTGGATTGGTTTCTGTGTTCATAACTGGCTCATAAAGGGCCTGAGAAACAGAAAAATAAAGTGACATATTCAAGCATGTTCATGAAGCATTGTTTGTAATAGTAGAATACTAGAAAAAACTCAACTGGCTATCAATATGAGAATGGACAACTCATGATGTATTCACACAATATAATTCAAAGCAATGAAAATGAACAAAGCAACAGCATACATAATAGGGAAGATGAATCTTAGATACTGCTAAGTAAAGAAAGTCACAGAAAATTGCTATCTTTAGGAAGCTGTTACTATTTATATAAAGTAAGAACAATACATCATATTATATGTTGTTTAGAGCCACATACATAAGTGCAGCAAAAAGACAGAGAAAATAAGCTCTAAATTTAGAATATTGTTCATTTCTGCATGGTAAGCAAGGGGATGGAACCAGGGAGGAACACAAAGAAAACTTTAAAGATAGCTGTAATTTTCTAATTCTTAGGTAGGGTGGCATATTCTTCAATGTGAGTTCCATTTTATTGTGTCTACATGTGTATGCTATTTGTTTTGTATTTCAAGTGCCAGAAAACAAAAGTAATTTTTAGAAAAGAAGGCATTTATTGCCCACTCAAGTTTGGAGCCAGAAAACAAAATTCTCATTATATACATAATTATAAAACTAAGTCTATTTTCTGGACTTCTAATTTGTTTTATTTGTTTATCTGTTCTCTAATACCTTACTATTTTAATGTCATGTTTACAATGTTTTTATAGCTAATATTTGCAGGTCACCATTTTTAATGTTAGACATGCTATCACTCATATCATACTTACAGTAATGACTTTCATTATCGTGGACCACTTGTCTTTTATTCTTAACTAGAGAAATACTAATTTCTTGATACATTTTTAAATGGTCATGTTTTTGTCTTTTAAAATTAGCTCCATTCTTAGAACTGGAAATTTTAAATATAGTAGAATTAGAGATAATTTTTAAAATACACATATTATCATAGACTTTTAATGTATTGATAGACTCTTTTGGCAAACGCATGAATAAACTTTGGAAAGTAAAACTTTGCTTGACATAGGGAAAGATAATTTTACTGAAATGTCAAGTATAAAGAGAATGCGATTTGTTAATAATATTATAGTGGTTTATTATTATTCACTAAATAGACAAAATTTAAAACCTTCAACTATCTTATGAATGAATTTTCCTTGCAAATGACAATTCCAATAAAGTATATCTGTGCTTCAAAGGTCAGAATGATCATTGAACTAGATAAACTTAAAGCTACAGGATTCTGTTTTAAGCTTGTAATTTAGAAAAACAATAGCTCCATGTTAAACTGGGCATTTTGGAAAGCTGTATTTATTCCTTCTGGTAAGTGAGATACAATTCAGTCTATTTCAGCAGCAACTTGCTAAAGTAAGCCTGCAGATTAGGAAACGGCCCACCAGCCTACTTAATACACAAGCAGATCCAGTCAAATGGAAAATGTGTGATTTAAGTCATTTTTTGTATATAAAATAATAACAGTGTTAATCATAATTATTAATATTATTATTATAGGGTTGGACTAAGGATTTAGCATTCTGGCCTGTTTTAAACCTTTGACATTCACTTAGTTACTAAGTTATTTAAATGACAGTTACATGAAAGTCACTCTCTTGATCAGCAGAGGTCATTTCCCATTAAGCCCATCTCCACTCTGCTGTTTTAGGACAACGTGGTGGGCATTTTTTTTTTTTGTAGTGAAATTAATTATACCTGTAAATCATAGGATGTAACACATTTGTGATATTTTTATTTCTGAAGAAACAAGAGGAGAGAAAAAATATGAAGAGAATGAAAATCAGGATTCTCTTAACTGCTTTATTACACATTTTGCTTTTTTAATGGAAAAATAGGCATCATCCCACAGCTAAAGAAATCTTAGAGGCATAAATACAGTAGGAAAGGAAATCATGAATTTTCTCCTATTTGTGGAAACTGATGGTTTAAGTTTGTCCAACATAAACCTCACTATTTAGGAAAGAAATTCTATCTAATGCATTTATTTGGAAGGTATTTTTATAATATCTGTAAGAATCTGTGGGTTATTTTGGAAAATCTTCCCCCGTTTTGAGGGATACTGATTTCACTGTGGCTAAGCTGCTGCTTATGACCTTGAACAAAGCAGAAGTCTTGGAATGCCTTCCTGCTGTCTGCACAGACCTGTTCTCTCTAGTTACTGCACAAAGGAATAGTTTAATTCCACTTGGAATATAGGTATGTTTGAGTTTCAGGAAATAATGGAGCACTGTTGATTAGTTGTGAACTAGAACAAGTAAGCCACAAGAGGGCATATTTTTCTTGGTTTCATCACCCTTAAATAAATAAGGCTTGCCTCAATTAGGTACCATAGGAATCCCTCCCCCTCTCCCATTTTCTTAGAAGAATACACTGTGTCTAAAGCATGTTCTAAGGGTGGCGTGGTGGTACGAGGTATTAAGAAAAGCAAATTTAAAGATTTTTTCTCTTATATGATATATAGAAAAGTTGTTTACTTTTCCTTAAAATCTTCCCTTGGGGATGGTTTGTTGCTATAAGAACATTGTTAAAAATAAGAAACAGAGTCATTTATTTGATTTTAAACTCCCCCATTCTGCAATAACTCTGTGGAGTCCTATATCAGATACAAAAAGCCTTTCCAGTCTCTAGTGCATGTTTATAGTCAAGGAGGTGCTCTCTTCTGAGGTCTCAGGACTTGGGCCAAAGGGGTTGGGCTATGTTTTTATTTTTATTTTGAAGTGCATTCCTGCTGAATTTAATTATTCACCACACCCCAACCCAGCTAAGTAAATATAACCTTAAGATTCTGGCTTGGAAAGGTTTTGAAAAATAGCTGATTTTTTTTTTTCTTTTTCTTTTTTCTTTTTCAAGAAAAGGCTCTATAGCAGGGTGCTATTTTGCAGAGGGCATTGAGGCAGGAGTCAGAAGGAGCTAGGTGATCACTCCACCTTCTTGGCCTTCTTTTCCTCATGTATAACATGAGGGCCAGAAGGGCTTTGAGGTCTCTCCTAACTCTGAAAGTTTATGATTATTTATGATGTTATAAGAGTTTAAAACACAAAGACATTACAATTTCACATTCCGATTAACTAACCTAAACTATCTTCTGTCTTTATTTGATGAGAAACAGGGATCCATTTACTTCTGAGAGTTCTATGCATGTATAATTAATACTGCATTAAAGACAGAAGTCAGGAGTGTTCTTTTCCACTACTAAACATGATATAATTATCTTAATATGTAACTAGCTAGTGATCAAGTGATGAGTGAATTGTCATGATCAAATGAATCAGATGGGGGAAAAAATCTGCAGTTTATAAGGGGAAAATATCTGATAGAAGAGTAGGAGGTGGGTAGGCTGCTTTCAACTCATGCCATCACTTGTTTCAATCAGACATAAACTAACATATATCCCAGTTTTGTCATATGAGTATAACAACATTTTTATCTGTTCGTACTGTTATGTTAATATGTGAGAAAACATTCATAAAGTAGTATTTATTATAAGGCAGAGAGGTTTTATGTCTGACCAAGGTATGATTAGTTTTATAGAAGTGAACACTAAATGGCTTGGGTTTCATCTCCATTTTCTTGTCTCTGTGCACAGAACTTTGCAATCTCTTTTATCTGTCTTTTTTTTTTTTCCTTTTAAATTCACCAAATTTCCATATGCTTTGTGAATGGAAGACTGCATAGAAAAGCACCTTCTGCAGAAAGTGTAGTCAAATCCTCTGAGATCCTGCTAGATTTAAATTCTGGACCCAGTAATTATCTTTCTCCTGTCTTCTGGGCAGAGGTAGCTATATGTGGAATTGGAAAAGCCTAGAATATAACTATTCTACTCTTTCCCATCCCTGCTACCTTCCTTTATGGCTCCCAACATAGATTGATGATTCCTGAAATTCTACAATCAGAAATTTATTCCTTGGCTTCACTCAGTATAACAATGTAATACTTTGAGAAACAGTGTATTTCATATTATCTAACATAAATCTACTACCATACAGTAAGAATGACTTACGTTCAATCTGTGAGCCCTAAATGAAGATGAGTGAGGAGTGGTATGCCACAGAGGAAGAACCTGGACCCTCAAGACAAGTTTACTCATTCAGCAATGTTTCCAAGCACCTGGAAAGTATTTTCTGTTTCCTTTTTCTTTCTTTTTTACCCCTCAGACCAGAACAGGCATAGCAGCAACAATTAGGTAGTTCTAACTGATGATACACACATCTCTTTCAGTGTAATTAAGGATTATTTACTGAATCTTGAATAGTCACCCTTGAAGATAAGCTAAACTGTATAATACACATTACATTTTAACAAAACTTAAAGTAAAATAGACCTTTCCTACTGGGTGTTATTTCAAGGATTCAGATAGTGTATTAAGCAACACTATAGGACAGATTACCAAATTGCTTTTGGTAACAGTAAATTTCAAACTCTTAAAAAGGATTATAAAACCATACTGGTGGGATCCTGTAGAGTTAGCAGAAATTTCAGAAATAATTCAGTGACTAATTATTGTTATCACATCCACTGTTTTCATTAATTCATTTAATCCCCAAATATTTGTTAAACACCCATCATATGCAAGACACTCAGAGAAGTATCATGAGGATTACAAAGCCCTGGACACAGCTGAGGCCATTCATCACAACTGAGCTGTGTGGTTGACTCTGCCTGCTGCGTGCTCAGAGTAATTAAAAGGAAAGAAAGCACAGAACCCAGTTTCCAGATGTTCTTCTCATGGTATGTTCAGGATACCCTAGTAAATACAGTCTAAATTTGAAGTCAGGGTACTTCAAACCAAATCAGTTCAATACAAATTCATAGGCACTGTTTTAGGAGCTGGGGAAACAAGAACACAAAACAGGCAATACGCCTGTATGGGATGCAGAAAAATGCATAATTTATTATGATATAACATGAAAGGGACTTATTTAGTAGTGAAATCAAAGTGCTTTGGAAAAACATGAGGGAGTGATTAATCCTGCAGTGGCTTTGTGGAAAAGGCTGAGACAGTAGCAAAAGGGAGATGTCATTTGCCTTGAGTATATTAAGCTAGGATTTTAGACAGGAAGGAAAAAGGGGAAATCCAGAGTTAACCACAACTCTAATTAAATACAATATTCTGGCCAATAAACTGACAAAATTATTAGAAAATTAATAAACAGAGTAAAAATCTAAAAGTACTTATCATGAACGCACCATGTGCAAAACCCTAAGCTATGCTTTGGGAGACAAAAGAGGTATTTTGTCCTCACAATGAGATTGCAATTTGGACTGGGGGCAATGGCATAAACAAATAAAAATAATATAAAAATAGTTTTAAATGCAACAAACACATCAAGTGTGTGGTTAATTATAAAATGAGTGGTATAACACTGAATATAAAGCATTCAGAAAAAATGTGGCTATAGATTGGAATAGTCTGTAGGGCTTTAAATTGTCCTGTATCCAAAGAGGAAAATTATGGGGTTGGTTGGTTGACAGTCAAAACCAAGGTTACAGTGATGGGGCAGTATGAGACACAGGAAAGAAACTTGGTCAGAGTTAGGAAACTTGAGTCTCTCCTGAGCTGGCTCTGCCACCAGCCATCTGTAACTTAAAATGACTCATTTAGCTTTGGTGGCCCTCAGCTCTCTGCTGCAGAGGGAAGGCTGAATGAAGAGTCTCCTCCCCCAGACCAGTTCTTCCATTGTTGCCACTGTCTGCTCGCTGCCCCCAAATCGAAACCCCCCTGGTCGTTTGCCAAGGGAACTCTGGGACCTTACGAGCTGTGCTCTTAAGTCAACCTGACAAATGCAGGACCCCATGGCTGCTTTTTTCTATGGCTCCACCCCAAGTTAGTTTTATGTTTGGGACTAATAAGTGCAAGGAGTGTGACCACAGACCTAGAGTTCCAATCATACAAGGATTTACCATGTAGCCAATAAGGCCCCAGTTCAGGACTCATCCCTTGCAGAAGCCCTTTCCATGTCCCTGTGGTCAGCCAGACAATGAATTCATATGTCGTATGTTTTTCTAAAATCTGTAGAATTAAGCTATTTCTGTATTAGTTTTTTCAAGAGGATCCCACCTCCAAATAGTGTGAGTTCCAGGCTCCACAAAATGTGGATCCACCCTGGTCCCCATACACTTCCAAGTTTTCTATTGCGTGACCAAGGTGTGTACAAATCTACAAGGAAATCTAACACAGGAATAAGTGACGTAACCCTGCTGGCCTGGTATGAGGTAGAGAGGAAAAAAGACTTACATTTTGTGTGTGTGTGCATGTGTTTGTTTTCTGTTGGCCTCCTGCTTGGTCCTTCCTCGGTGCCAGCCCCATAGTGGAGGGCTGATCTCTGTCGTTCATCCTCAACACCTGCTCTTTCGAGGCCAGTAACAGTGGATCGGGGTTTTACATACTGGAACACAGCTCCTCTTTTTGAGGCTTAGAGTTTTTGAGACAGTGTTTGTCCTGTTTTTTCGGCAGGGAGTCCTTGGAGACGTTATGGTATAGAATAAACAGGCCCCAAAGCAACCCGGGCGCGGGCTCAAACGTCAGAAATTCCTTTACATACAGAGTGCCCTGTCCGGAAAAACATCCCCCAGCGCGGCCGGAGCTACATTTAATCCACGCTGCTGACAGCCCGCGCGCCGACTGGGATGGACTTTTGCACGCTGGGGAGGACTGGCGTGCGCACAGGGGAGGGGGGCCGAGGGCTGGGGGAGGAGATCGGAAGGGGAGAGGTAATCCCCGGCGTTCTGAGCATCCCCTTTTTAGAAAGACTGAGTCTCTCCCGGGACAGCTGCTGCGGTCACACCACAAACTTAAAAGCCGCCCTCCCGCTCCGAGCGTGCCTTTCCTCGCCACCCTCGCCTCCCCACAGCTCCAGCTGGTGCCTGGCTCCGCGCCGCTCCCGGCAGGACGCTCGGGGGGCAGCAGCGCCCCCTGCCTCCCGGCCTGGCCTCTGCGGCCGCAGCCTCCACGCTCCGTCAGGGCCGCCGGCGGCTCCGCGGCTCAACCAGGGCTGCCGCTCAGAGGAGGTCGCGCCGGTGTCCCGGGTCGCCGCCTCACACGCCCACCGCCTGCATCCCCTTCCTCTCTCCCGGAAAAGACAGCGGGCACAGAGAGAGGGCGAGAAGAGTTCGCGGCAGGTAAGGCTGGTTTCGGGTCACCTGCTGCTCCGGTGGGAGGACCGCGGTGGCCAGTAGGGGTGACTGGATTTTGGGGGTGGTCGTGGGTCCGAAGTGAGAATGCCGAGCGGCCGGGAGATAAGGCAACGTTCTGGGGCGGAAAGAGCGCTCCGGAGCTGACGGGAGTGGGCACGCGGGGGGGCCAGACGGGGAACTGGGCGCCGAGGCGCTGACGGTCCGGGCGCGCGGCGCGGGGACAGCGTGGCGGCGGGCGCAGTCTCCGCTCGCCGCCGCCGCTTCCTCAGCCCGAGCTTTCCGCGCCGCGTAAAGTTTTCCTCCCGAGACGCGCCCGGGAACTTCGCGCTCTCTCTCGCCCCCTCCAGGGCCCCGGCGGCCGCGAGCGCGTCTGAACGTGCCCCGTGGCTCCTCTGGCTGCAGGTTCATTCGCAGACGCGTCGGTGAGGACAGTCTGGCGAGGATTTGACCAAGGGCGTCTGCGCCCTCACTCGCTCCTTTTCCCGAGGGGCTGGGGGGAGGGGACGGGGATACCGTGGCGGCTATTTGTGTTGTGGTGCTTTTGGGGAGGGATGGGCAACGCCTTTTTCCCTGTGAGGGAACCGCGACGCTCCGTCTGACGGGAGCGTGCTTCCTCCCAGACTCTGAGGGCAAAGTTGGAAGCAGACACCAGCCTCAGAGCTGGCTGACTGGGAAAGGCGGCTCCTGCAAAACGTACTCTTGTGGGGGCCGGGCATCCCTCCGTACCCTCGGCTTGGCTCGCTCCGAAAAGGCCCGGATTTGACTCCTGCTGGGAATTTAACCGGGTGGATTTAACCCCGCCGGTGTTTCCCCCCTGCTCCCTCATCACGCGCCTGGAGTTGACGCGTTAATGGGCCGCCCTGGCAGCGCCCGGGCCGTTTTCGGCACCGGCTCATTTTCCTTCCCTCACGACTTGAGTTCAACCTCGTGGACTGAGTTGCTTTGCTTCCGTCCCAGCGCGCGGGGGGTACTTGACAGGAGGAGGAGGCGCCGCACTCCCGCCACCAGGCTGGACTCGAGGGGACTGGACGGGAGCTGCGCAGCCAGCGCCTGGGGCCGCTGAGGTCCCCAATTCCGACTTACGGAGATTGGAGTTAAATAGGCGAACTTTTCGCCGTTTAGCCCCGAGCGAAGCCGTAATGAAAGGCAAATGTCTCTACGAGAGCTCTTCTTTCCCCACCAAAGCCCCTCCCATCCTCCCTTAGCTTGTCAGTGGTGTCTGCAAGAGAAAAAGAGGGGGCGGGAACGGAAAGTCTCAAATTTAGCCGAAAAGGTTCTCCTCCCCTGCGGGGGCGCGGGGTGGGGCGTGCTCACTAAAGGATGGAAAGGGTTGAGGGGGAGGTAAAGGAGACGGGACGAGACCCCTCCTGGGTCTGGTGACCCCTCCTGGGTCTGGTGCTGCTGTTGTGTAACCATGGCAACCGCCAGGGCACGAGCGGTCAGAGCCTTCCGGGTTCTGCACGTGGAAAGAAAAATGTGAAGGGTGGGGAAGGGAGAGAATCACATGTCATCACTCCAGTGTTGCCGTCGCTTCTCGCTCTGTTCTGAGGCCAGAGAGCCAAGAGGATGAGCAGGAAGGGTCTGGGTTGGATGTGAGCAGCCCCAGACAGGAGTTGCTTTAACTCTGTCCCGCCTCGGAGTCATTGAGGCTCAGCCGAGTAGCTAAAGCTGGCCAGAGGGACATCGTTGGTAGGCTACAAAGTGATGGTTCAGGTCAGGAAGATGGGAAAAGGCCTTGGCCTTTGAAAGAGAAAAGGCCAGGAAATACAGGAAGGTGATGTGGGAAGAGATATGACTAGCGTCAAGAGGAAGCTGAGAGACAGTAAAATGGTACTGATTTGGACTGCCAACATTTCAAATGGAATTTGCCCATTATGAAATGAAAAATTGGTGGAAAAGGGAAGGGACATTTATCAAGTACTTCTTGCATCCTAGGTACTTTGTACATTATCACGATTAATATTCTCAGCAACACGATATGAAGTTTCATTATTTTGTTTGTTTGTTTTTTAGATTAAAAAAAAAAAAAGCAGAGACACACAGAGAGTTAGAACTGTGTGCTGTCCTATTTTGGCTTTTGCAATTTTAAGAAAAATCATAGTTCTTAAAAGTGGTATCGGTGGTTACGGGAGTAGACAAAGCAATTATTCTCATTTTCGAGGTGAGAATAATGAGATGTAAAGGTGTGTTAGCTGATGCGTTCAAATATAAGCTAGTAAGGGGCAGAGCTGAGACTGGAACTGTTTTACCTGGATTCAGGTCACCTTTTAAGGGCTTCAGGCAGCTTTCCATGACCCCACTTAAAGGGAGGACCTTTCTAAGATCAGTTGATGCATTATCTGTATATTATAATTTACAGGGTAAGAACCCCGAGAATTTAAATGGGAGCCAGGGTTGAGGATGGGTATGGGTCACATGAAGTCTGTAGGTCAAGGATCTTATGTACATGATATTAGTAATCTATATTTATAAAGGTCTTCTTGTACCTATAGGAATTATTAGTGGCTTTAATAATGTTTATAAAGGAAAAATGAAAACAAAAGAAACATTTTTCAAATAGTAACTCCATGGCTGCGTTGAGAAAATTTCCTGAGATTAACGAAGTTTTCCTTAGTCTACTTACTGCCTTCATGACCTGAATAACTACAAAGTTACTTCATATTTTGGCACCACTATTTCACCTTTGTAAGAGTTTGTGGCCCATTCACTTGGGAGGAGTAATAATTTGACTCCTGTTACCCCTCCTGCTGACTCTCTGAGAGGGGAGGTCAAGGAAAAAATGTCTGGCAGTGCAAAGTGTTTTGGAATTATTAGGAAACTATAACCAACACTAGCAGAAACTAAGGGTAAAAGGTAAAGAAATAATTATGTATCTTTTGCCTTTTTGCAGAATTTGCCTTTATAGTTACATCTTAGTTAATGAATTTGCTTTATAATTTTGCATGGGAAGAATGCACAAAGTTAAACTGTATTTTTAATCTCTTTTGTGTGTGTGTATGTGTGTGGGGAAGGGCTGGTAAGGGTGGGAGTGTGAATTATTTTTGGTGTCAGGGAAGGTCAGGAATATAAACAATTACAAAGGCAGAGGAAGCACATGTACTGTTTCCAGTGACAGGGTAACAGATCAAATATAGGTTTGAACTTGAGTCACCAAGCTGAATTACTCTCACATCTTTTCTTTTCCAAAGCTAGGAAATATGTTGTTTGGGGTTGGAGTTAAATTAAGACAGGATGTTTTGTGGTGCTCAGTTCTTATTCCTCATACTGTGTTCTCGTTCCATTGGATGGGTATTTGTTAACTATCAAAAGGTTTATCACAGACCTGAAAGTGTCTCTGAAGGTGTCCTCTGGAATTGGTAGGTATCTCTGTGGCCCAGTGTTTGTTTTCTGCTTAGACAGAGTACTGGGTGAAGTCATCCCCATTTTTATCAGGTATTAAGAATATCAACTTCTCAGTCTCAAGGGGAAAACATTCCAGTTGGTGCTGATTTAATGAATATTAGTATGTCTTCAGATTGTTATAGCTTCATTATTTTAGAAAAAAACGTGACTGAACTTTACTGTTCTGTCTGGGAGATGTAATGCTTTGATGACAAATGTTCTTTGGGGAACATTCTTATCAATTAATAAATGATTTATTTAATAAACATGAGTAACCATAGCTCTGTTTGAAAAGTTATTCTTTCTGTATATACCTGGAGCTATATAGATAACCTAGGTAAAGTAGTAAATATTTCGACTCAATAACATAGTCCTTAAAGAAAAAAGAAACATTCGCATTTGTGAAATAAGTAGTAATAACAACAATAACAATGACTGACCATGGGCAACACTTGTTAATCACATAACTTGCTACCTCAAAACTTAGTTAAAAAATACTTTCTTACTCTAGGAAATCTTGGCCAAAATTCCTTTCTATTTTTATATCTTCATCCTGCCTTTCAAGTTCTAAGTTTTCAGTCATTTGCTTTCTTATGTTGTTGTTTATGATTCCTAACCGGATCATAAGAGCCTTGAAGGAAGGACTTGTCTTCTCTAACTTTTTACACCTTCAGGTTAGTGCAATGCTAAACATATTTAGACACCTAACAAATATTGAGGTATAATTACTTACCAAGCAGTTAAGAGAGTGATTTTTTTTTTTTTTCTTTGCGGTACGCAGGCCTCTCACTGTTGTGGCCTCTCCCGTTGCGGAGCACAGGCTCCGGACGCGCAGGCTCAGCGGCCATGGCTCACGGGCCCAGCTGCTCCGCGGCATGTGGGATATTCCCGGACCGGGGCACGAACCCGCGTCCCCTGCATCGGCAGGCGGACTCTCAACCACTGCGCCACCAGGGAAGCCCAAGAGAGTGATTTTGAATCTCTTTGTTGCCTATCAAAGATCAGCTTAAAGACCTTTGGTTTTATACTTTACATTCTCTGAGATTTTAGAAAGGAGAGTTTTTTCTTTTATATGAGTTTTACCCTTTCATAGAAAAAAATGTTGAGAAGCTGTTTTATCATGATGCATAACATAGAGCAATATAATGATCATGTGAAATAGGGTTTATAAGAATACATAGTAAAAAGAGGCATATTACAAAAAGTTACATTTTATTTTTGAATTTCTTGTATTTTTTAGAAGGATCTAAATTAAGAAATGAGAATCTGCATCATCTGTGTCTGCATTATTTCACCTTAACTTTAAGTACCTAAATAATAATTAGAAAGAAGCATAAAGCTAAATTAAATTCACTGCAAACAAGAAATACACTGAGAAGAAACTTGAAATTATTTTGAAATTTAAGTAATAATAATGAGGTGTACTTAAATTATTAGACATTCACAAATATAAATTATTAAAGACAGATAGTTAAGTGCTTGAAAAAGTTGCAATATGTAATAAGATATACTGTTTAGATTTTAAATGATTTTGGTGACTTTTAATCTATCATCATTAATATTTGATCATTTATTTCCACGTTAATGATGATATTTAATAACTTAATAGAATAAGAATTAAGAATAGAATAGAATAGAATAGAATTAAGAATTAATAACTTAATAGAATTAAGTTACCAAGTGTTCACAGAAGAGTTTGTGTCTCTCTGAATCTGGTATCCTTTTAAACATATGGTGTCTTCTGCTTCAGAGATTAGAAATGACATACTTTATGTCCCTTGTTTCTTCTATAGGGCATTTAACAATATAACTTCAACATTTTATGTTTTTAAGTATGTTCTACTAGAAAATCACAGGAAAAATGGGAACATTCGCTGTATTTTTCTAATTAAATAGAATCAAGCATTATTAAATGGGACTATAACTACAAAGAACAAACTCGAATAAAAAAAGCAAACAGTCTAGATTATTGAGCATCTTAAAAGAAATACAGTATTATTACTTTCATGGAAAATAAATAAAATTGTATAGATATATAGATGTGACATTATTAATCTACCATCAGATAAATGTCCAATTTATTTTTCCTATACTAATTATGCATTTTACTTGGTCTTTTGTATATCTTAAACTGCTTTTAAGGATTATATTGTTATATTTGGTCCTGAAATGAGCCTATATAGCTGGTACCTACTGAGTTAAATATATAGAGTTTCAAGCACATTATATTAGCAGAAATTAGACTAATAAAATTGCTCAGTAGAGATGTTGTCTGGATTTATGTTAGTGAAGAGACAGAGAAGTAGTATAGTTTATGCATTTAATATCAGCATGTATGAACTGCTTAAAAACAATGTTCACAGAAAAGTACCCTCTTAAGTTGCTTACATAGTCCCATAGAAGCCTTTTTAAAAACATGTTATATTGACCGCTGAAGCCATGCCTCATGATGTCATCTCAAGTTATGTCTAACTAATCTGTTGGCTTTTTTTTTTTTTTTGATGGAATGTATAAAATCAGTGTTAGGCTTTTACTCCTCCTTTTTTTGTTTTTTATCCTTCTCATAAAGAGCAGTCCATACATAAGACATTCAGGCATTTCTTGTGTTTTGGTATTTGCTGTTGTTGCTTTCAGATAAATCTTTGTTTTTTACATCTGAAATGGTTGTTCTACGAAAGAAAGAAGTGTTTTCTAAGGTAAAAAATGAACACCATTTTTACTTGGAGGAACGCTTTCAATTTTGAAATATAACACTTCATTTCAATGATAACTATTTGGAACTCTCAGAATTCTCAGTTTACTTGTAATACTAAATACGAGGTCAGTAGAAGTTGATATCATTGGGTAGGCCAAAAGGTTTGTTCCTTTTTTTCCATAAGATGACTCTAGTAGCACTTAGTTGTCTTTAACTTCATTCAAAACAATTTTGTTAGATTGTATGTGACAGCTGTGATATCAGCGTGCATTTAGAAAAAGACTTATCAAAATTGGTGAATTTTGCATAGCCATTTTAATATTGAAGACGGAAGAAGAAAAGCAACATTTTTGGCATATTATTCTTTACCATTTCAAGAAAGGTAAAAATGCAACTGAAACGCACAAAAAGATTTGTGCAGTGTATGGAGAAGGAGCTGTGACTGATCGTGTCAAAAGTGGTTTGCGAAGTTGCGTGCTGGAGATTTCTCGCTGGACAATGCTCCATGGTCGGGTGGCCCAGTTGAAGTTAATAGTGATCAAATCGAAACAATAATTGAGAACAATCAACGTTATACCATGCTGGAGATAGCCAACATGCTCAAAATATCCAAATCAAGCATTGAAAATCATTTGCACCAGCTTGGTTATGTGAATCTTTTTGATGTCTGGGTTCCACATAAGTTGAGCGAAAAAAACCTTCTTGACCATATTTTTGCATGCGATTCTCTACTGAAACGTAATGAAAACATTCTGTTTTAAAAACAAATTGTGACGGGTGATGGAAAGGAGATACTGTACAACAATGTGGAATGGAAGAGATCATGGGACAAGCGAAATGAACCACCACCAACTACACCAAAGGCTGGTCTTCATCCAAAGAAGGCAATGTTGTGTTTATGGTGGGATTGGAAGGGAGTCCTCTATTGTGAGCTCCTTCCGGAAAACCAAATGATTAATTCCAAGTACTGCTCCCAATTAGACCAACTGAAAGCGGCACTCGACGAGAAGCATCCAGAATTAGTCAACAGAAAATGCATAATCTTGCATCAGGAGAATGCAAGACCGCATGTTTCTTTTATGATCAGACAAAAACTGTTACAGCTTGGCTGGGAAGTTCTGACTTGTCGGCCATATTCACCAGACATTGCACCTTCAGATTTCCATTTATTTAGGTCTTTACAAAATTTTCTTAATGGAAAAAATTTCAATTCGCTGGAAGACTGTAAAAGGGACCTGAAACAGTTCTTTGCTCAAAAAGATAAAAAGTTTTGGGAAGATGGAATTATGAAGTTGCCTGGAAAATGGCAGAAGGTAGTGGAACAAAAGGGTGAATACGTTGTTCAATAAAGTTCTTGGTGAAAATGAAAAATGTGTCTTTTATTTTTACTTAAAAAACCGAAGGCACTTTTTGGCCCACCGAATAATTTGCATTTTCTTGTTGAAATGGGGTGTACATTCTTTTAGAGCTTTTATTTTTATAGTAATGATTTTCATTACAGATAAAATTCATGATCATTGCTGAACGACTAGTAAACACAGATAAGCATAGAGTAAGGGCTAGTAAGAATTTATCCATGAATGTACTACACACAAATATATATATTAATTCTTAGCTTAAACATGAAATTTATTTTAAAAATAAATTTTGTATGTGACAGCTAGTGCCTAGATCTCATTTTCTAACATTATTTTCCAGTGAAAGGAACCAGGGATCCTCAGAGAAATAGCTGATTCTAGGACTGGGGCAGGAAATGTATGTGAGCCTGGATCATCTTGTGCCAAAAAATAAGTGTTCCAGACACCCACATACATCACCACACCACATATGCACAATGACAGAGGTATGTCAAAGGGTCATAGGAGCCAATTAAAAAAGCTCCCAATGGCCAAAGCTGGAATAATATGAGCAAAAAAAAAAAAGTATTATTGATTATAACCCAAGGTATAAAATAAATATCCACGAGACCATGCTGCTATAAGTAAATGATGAATAAATTAATAAATGAAGGAGAAGAGACAAATCTCCCATCCAGTAGAATTTCAAAACAATTTATGTAGATACTCTGCCCTCAAGGAAGGGGAACATAAAACTCCTTACTTCTGAAATGAGTTGAGCATGGTCACTTCCTCTAAAGAGTACTCAGGATGGTAAGGAGGGAGAGAATACTTTACAGTGAATAAACCTAGCAGAGACTGTCTCAGCCAGGTGATCATGGTCAACCTCAGTAGTCCTAAAGCATGTTGATAATATGTGCCCTTCATATGAGGGATGAAAAGAACACTGTCCCTCTCAATCTCTCTCCCAAAAACCTATAACCCCCATAAAACCATGTGAAAAACATCAGACAGATTCCAGTAGAGGGACAGTCTACAATATGCTTGACCAGTACTCCTCAAACCTATCAAGATCATCAAAACCAAAGTGAGCCTGAGAAACTATTGGAAGCAAGAAGAAGCCAGAGAGACACGAACTAAATGTAATGTGGTGTCCTGGATGGGATCCGTGAAAAGAAAAAGGACATTAGATAAACACTAGTGAAATCAGAATAAATTATGGAGTTTAGTTAATAATAAAAAGTCAATATTGGTTTATTCATTGTAACAAATGTCCATACTAATGTAAGATGTAAAAATAATAGGGGAAACTAGATGTGGGTTCTTGGGGAACTCTCTGTACTATCTTCTCAATGTTTTTGTAAATCTAAAACTGTTCTGAAAAATAAAGTCTATTTTTAAAACTTGTATTTGAAAGCATATAGATTAACCATGGTGAGAAACTGTATAAAAGGTGAACCATTCTCTGGTCAGAAAGGTTAATGCCATTCAATTTATTCTCCTAGTTCAAGGTGCAACTATTTTACCTTTTTTTTTTCTGTTGATACTAAATATAGTAGTTCTCATTATAATAAACATGTATGTTGAATTAGTTCTCATAATTACTTATTTTTCAAAATAAAATGTATTACTTGGATTAATAAAAATTTTCAGATCACCATTGTGGGAGGTTCTCATGCAAAGAAAGCTATGTATCAGTCATGTCTTATAAATCAATCTTAAATATTAAAAGAGAAGGCACACTTTTTTTCTACTTCAGTCTTTGCTATTTTATTGATATTGACAAGATCCATCCTCTGTGCCAGATGTCTTCAGTTCTACATGATGATTGTGCTTTCAAAATTCTTGCCAAAATGGCTCAATGACTATGTATTCTTGTTTCTCCTCTTTGAATCCCAAGGACATCTACTACATTAAGTATGTTAAAGATTATTTCCTATCAAATGTTATATGTATAATACACTTACCATTGCTATTTTGAAAATTAAAAATATACCTAGGAGGCTTCTACATCCCCTCAAATTCCTAGAAGCTGAGACTTAGATGTGTTCTAGAAATGTAGATATGGGCTGCCATTTTCCTTTCTACGTGTGTGTGTGTTTGTGTGTGTGTCTGTGTGTGTGTTTTCAATGCTTTCCCTCACTTTATGTATATACTTTCTATATATAAAAATCACATATTATTCCTTCTATTCCCTGTGTTACAAATCGTTGCATATTTTTTTTAAATCTGAGTTTTATTCTCTTTTAGTAATAAGCTGTCTTGCTTACTGTTGGACCAAAAGTCCTGTCATTTCACCTTTCTTATTGAAGCTTTTATACATGCTGATGTCATTTTTTTACTGTTATCTCATATTTATAATTATTTAACAATTTCCTGACTCTGTGCTTTACACTTAACTGCTTTTTGTTGAATTTGTGCTCTACCGTGGCAGTTGTTGAAAAGTTTAAACTTGCTTTCCCCCCCCGCCACCGTTTTTAGTTTGTGAATCATAGCACACAAAAAACACATTTCAACAACTTGTTCGGGAAAAGCCATGGAATTCAATCCCAGAATATGTGACTAAAGGGCCTCTTTTTTGGTGATACCCCATTGAACTTCCTGAAATAATAATAATAATAATAATAATAATAATAAGTATCTGAAAAAGACTCAGATCAATACAACTAATATGCTCTGGGATATCATTGGAATCTTAGATACAAGGTTTTCATTTTTGTTACACAGGAGAATTGAGTACAATTTTGAAAAGAGAGATCCTGCCTGTGATAATTTAACTCAATCAAAAAAAGGAACGAAGAAATATAAAATTCTCACCAAAACCTTTAGAAATGCACATACCTAATTTGTATAGTAGAGATATGTGTGATCTACATTTTTGCATGGACTACCATTGTCTCCTTTTTTATTTCATATCAACATATTTTCAAGTAATTGGTGACTTATGAATACATAATTATAACGAGTATTATTTTTAAAAAATCGTTTCAAATGAAAATAATCATCTCAAATCTCATCAATTTTGAGGTTTGACTCTCCTTATCAGAAGACAAGTTTTTTAAATAGTGAAATTGTATACCTATTAACTTTACCCTTGACATATGTTCTGATTCAAAATTCATTCTTTTGGCCACATAGCTTCTGTCTTGTAGCTTCAGATATTTCCTTATCATAATCAAATTAGGGTGTTGTAAGTTGCTTTCCGAGCAGGTTGGTAGAAGGTTAAAGTAGCCAGACTATTCTGTCTGCAAAAGTATTTTCATGATGAAACAGTATAAGATGAGTTATGTATAATTTTAAAATGGAAAATTGATATAAATCAATAAATTATTGTATCAACTTATGAAGACTTTTATCACCAGTAAAGTAGCTGTTCAAAAGCATTTGTACTGGATATACAGATGAGAGAATAACATTTTCCTTTCTTTGGCTTGATTCATATTTCACAGAGCCCTGGGGATTGTTGTGTGAGACTACACTGTGATAAGGTTTGGCAGAGACTGTTCATTGTTCAGGTTTTAAAAAGGGCAAGTTGGGCTTCCCTGGTGGCACAGTGGTTAAGAATCCACCTGCCAATGCAGGGGCCACGGGTTCAAGCCCTGGTCCGGGAAGATCCCACATGCCGTGGAGCAACTGAGTCCGCAAGCCACAACTACTGAAGCCCGTGCACCTAGAGCTGGTGCTCTGCAACAAAGAGAAACTACCTCAGTGAGAAGCCCGCACACAGCAACGAAGACCCAATGCAGCCCAAAATAAATAAAATAAATAAATTTAAAAAGGGCAAGTTTTTGGCAGAAATAACTTACATAGAAGAGGAATGCTATGTTTACCCATGTGCACTCAATAAAACCCTTCAAAGAGCTTGGGCTGAGATAGTAGGATTCCTCACTTGACCCTACCCTCAGTCTCTGGGTGTTGATTGTTTGGAGCCCTTCTTTTGTTGTGTCATTATCACATAGGCCTTTTCATATTCCAGAAAATGGTACTTTTGATCCATATATCAAAAGTTATTAGAGTACAGTGAATAGTCATTCATATCCTGTGCACTTTCACTTGAGACTTAGTAAGAATAAGAATTGCATTCAGATCTGCTTTCCCCTAGTATTTATCGAACACATAACCATCATCTTCATGATAGCCACCAATCATTCTTTTATATATTTGTAACCCTTAGTTAGTTCTGTTAATCAGAAATGACAATTTAGACTTTCCCGTTTTTCCTTTATTGTGTACAAGTGGTGTTAAAAAGTGTGCTTTAAGTGGATAATGTATTAGGATGAGGCAAAACTAAGTCTCGTAAATTCCCCAAATTAATAAACAGGACAAACTAGCATCAACCACATGGGCCTACCATTTCTGTACTCTTTCCTCGCGGGGCTTTGCAGTGATTTCTCCTTTCACTTGGACAATTTTGTCTTTTACTGCCATCACTTCTCCTGGCCCCCAACCAATGCCCGCTCCCCTAGCCACCCTCACTTATGTCCACTAAATCTTGCTTGGAAAAGTGTTTTTCACTCAAATTCTGCCCTCCTCTTTGTAAGATCTTTTTCAGTTTCAATAACTATTACTCTCTCTCTCTTAGTTGGACTAAGTTTCTCAAGAATAAGGATCAAATGGTTGCTACCTTGACAGCTTTCTTCATACTTCCATGCATATCACCTAATCTTGTATATAATAAGTACACCATCTATAATACATGAATATAAATTAATCTATTCAGTATCCCTTACCTGTTTTTTCCTCTTGTAACTACTTTAGATGTGTAATTCATCATAAAGGTTATGTCGCACGTGCATTCCTTTTTTGTAAAGGTTATTTCACACATATTCATCTTATTCTTGATGCCTTCCTATCTTGAATTCCCTTTTCATCTTTTCTTTAATTCACGAAGTATTTGTTGAGTGCCTGCCATGTACTGGGCACTGTAAGAGTCACTGACAAAATACAGTTGAGAAACCTTGGCTGCAATCATGAAGTAGATGATTGTAAAGGAGCTCATTAGCATCCTGGGTCAAATCAAATCTCTTTAAAACCAAAAACAAAGGGTCCTATTCATAGTCTTGGCCTTTTCTCTCTGCAGCCTTTTTCATTATGTCACCTTCTTCCCTAACCTCTACTTTTATCTATGTGGAGATTATGCTTAGAGTATTGTCGCCATCCCTGACTTCTCTCTGGGATCCCAGATATGTCACCACACCACTACAACACCTGTGGGCTAGTGTTCATTGCTCAACACTGTATACTTATAAAGGAGGTCACTCTGGTAACTGAAAGAATCTTTGATTACTGTAACTTTAAACTGAGGCTTTCAAGTGCGGGGGGAAATGTGGTGCAATGGTTAGGACTATGACATACACACCCTACTATATATAAAATACATGACTAATAAGGACCTACTGTATAGCACAGGAACTCTACTCAATACTCTGTAATGACGTATATAGGAAAAGAATATAAAAAAGAGTGGATATATGTATATGTGTAACTGATTCACTCTGCTGTACACCTGAAACTAACAACATTGTAAATCAAGTATACTCCAATCAAAATTAATGAAAAAAAAAAGACTATGCCCTATGAAAGCAGACAGCTTGGATTCAGATCCTAGCTCTGTCACCGCTGAGCTGTGTGGTTTAGACAAGTTACTTGACGTTTCTATATCTGTCTCCTGTCTTTTAACTGGGGGTTCATGAAGGCACTAACCTCATAGGGTTATTGTGAGAAATAAATAGGTTAATATAGGTTAACAATCAAAATCTGTGTGACGCATTACAGTGTCTGTGTGTTATCTTTCTGTTATCCTTACACAGATGATGCAAATTACACATAGGTCAGATTCTCACACCACCTACCCACTGTTCTACTGCCTTCTTCTTTATCTGCTGAGTTACATTCACCTCATTCAAAAAAAGTCCTTTATTCCTGTCTTACCCCTAGGCTCTTCATGACATTTTTTTTTCTTAAATTCCATATATATGTGTTAGCATACGGTATTTGTCTCTCTCTTTCTGACTTACTTCACTCTGTATGAAAGACTCTAGGTCTATCCACCTCACGATATGGGGAGGGGGAAGGGTAAGCTGTGACAAAGCGAGAGAGAGGCATGGACCTATATACACTACCAAACGCAAGGTAGATAGTGGGAAGCAGCCGCATAGCACAGGGAGATCAGCTCGGTGCTTTGTGACTGCCTGGAGGGGTGGGATAGGGAGGGTGGGAGGGAGGGAGACGCAAGAGGGAAGAGATACGGTAACGTATGTATATATATAACGTTCATTTTGTTGTAAAGCAGAAACTAACACACCATTGTAAAGCAATTATACTCCAATAAAGATGTTAAAAAAAAAAAAAGTCCTTTGGTGACCTTCAGGTATATTCCTGGGTAAGAGAATGACACATTAGGATTGGCTATTACCACCTTTTAAAGAGACATCATTTGGGGGCACAGTGCAACAGACCATGCTATAGGGATGTGAGGGAGAATCCAGGGCAAAGGAACCCTTCAATACCAGCTGTCTCAGAAGCAGCAGCTACTTATAGAGGCTAAACAGCAAGTAATAAAATCCTTTGAGGCCCCATCTAAATTTCCAGGTTTATTTTGTAGCATCCCACCGTTCCTTAGCTATCTACTACTGGATTTATAACACTGCATATTTCCTTAATGAAGTGCTCTGTCCCCAAATAAACAATACAGATATGTTCAACAACTTGCACATCCCCCTGCCCCTGACTTTTTTCACCCAATGCACAGATACTTCTCTAGCCCTCCAGTGTGGGCCTACTGTCATTCTAATCCCCTTGCCCACAGATTACTTCCACTGTTTGATCACCACCTTGTCCCTGTACCTCTGCTAACCAGTTATTGCTCTTGAAACCTCTTATTAAATGCTCTCACTATTGTGCGGTTTCAGAATATTCCATGTTGGTCCCGTTTATAAGGAGTGAAGGGAAACACAGTGACCTGATTTGCTCTCCATCCACTAGAGGATGTGGAAATTGGCCCAGTGACAGTCTCTTGTAGGGCAGTCTCATTCCCAGGGACTAGACTTTTTCTAGATTCTATACCAGTGCTGAACTTGGTGCCCTCAACCAGCTACAAAGAGGTCCCTGGATTTTTGCTCCCTAAATGTTGGGCTTCAGGGGACCTTGCAGGAACCTGCAGTACAGCACTTATGGAATCAAGTTCCATAAGTGAGGCATCTCTCAAGGAGGAAGTTTCAGAAGAGCCCAGAGATAAATGGGTAGCTCCTGCATCTAGATATAAGCAATCTAATACACGAAGAACACCTTTGTCCCATGCTGCCTCACCTTCTCGGCAGTTCTCTGCAATATAACTAGTGACAGCAGAAAGTATGTTAATCAGTGATATTTTCCAGAAATTGAACTTAAAGGTCACTTCAGCTTCTGAGCAAGTGGAAGTGAAACTGAATAATGTTCTAGTTATTTTATGGGAAAATACTTTTCTAATGCCATTCTTGGTATTGTTTCAGATTAGTCTGTTCCCGTAATCGCCACTTTTGCTTATGAATGTTCATCAATATACTTTATATGAATAATAATTTATAAATTGTTTTATATATCTTAAATTAATTATGTATGTTATATATATCATAGTTATAACAATATGTAAGACCCTATGTCTATTTCACAGAAAGTGAAATGTTTCAGAGATAGGATAAATAAGTTTACTTGAAATAATGTCTAAATATTTTCTAAATAATTATAAAGCCTCTCACAGTACTCATCCCAGGAATATTAAATATTTTCCTATGGTTGCAAATAGATTGATGTAAATGGATGTAAAATGTTTCATCTCTACCTGTCTATATAGATAGATAGATATATCTTTAGTATGTGGCATTTTCTATTCCATGGGTTCTTAAGGATGATTTTATTAGAGCAAATTAAGAGAAGGAACAATTTTAAAAACTAGAACCCAGAGTCAATTTAGTTTGTTTGTTTTGCTTTTGTCAATTCACTCTTACTCCTGTCCGTTTTTTATTTCTTTCGTGAGTATTTATAAACCTCCTGGCTCGTCTCTTGATGAGATTTTAAGTAAGGGAGATTATTTATATTACTTTTCTAAATACGTATTTTGCTGGGGCAGGGGAGTCTTTTTTTCAAATGATTACTTTTAAGTGTCATTTATGGGGACCAGCCAGGCTAATAGTAGTTTTCTGGGTAGATCCAAGGTCATTAAAAAAGTGTGACCCGGGCCAAGGTAGCACCTCCTGTTCCAGGTCTGTAGCTCAGGACTGAAGACAGGGAAGGTGGAACAGTCCTGAGGTTCTCGGGCATGTTCTTCTTTGGGGGCCCCTATAATTCCTGGGTTGTATCTGATGGCTCGCTCCTTCTCTAGCTCCGTCACTGGTTCCCCTTTCTCTTCCTCCCACTAATTGCAGTTTGCCGACAGTTCTGTTCTTGTCTCTCTACAGACTTTCCTTCCTGGTCCATTCACTGTCCTCATTTTCGTTATTATTTAAATGAGAAAGACACATAAATTATTAATCCTGACCTCTCTCATGGTCTTGATCCCTCTGCCAGTGCTTTTTCCAGTAAACCCCAGTCTAAGGCAATTGATCATCCACTTAACAAGCAGTTTAAATTCTTACTATGATCTCATCATGTAGTTTCTTCTATTATGGCTGTGATTTTGTACACACAAGTGTTTACACTATCTCGTGGTGGAAAGAGAGCACACTTTAGAGTCACAATTTATTATTTGGGAAAATTCGTTGTTATTTAACTCTACCAGCTTTGGTATACTCATATATTGAAGTGGGGTAAATGACAGCGCTGTATTCAAAACACCTGTGAGTATTAAATGAGAAAATGTAAATAAAGAATCTCTCCCAGTGCCTGACACCCTTGTTATTTAATAAATCAACACTAATAGTTTTATTTCTTCTCACCAATATTCATTAAGCGTGTTTTACTGTTTACAAAAGCCTTGAAATGCCAGGATACAGACTTTGGATTTTATTCTGCAGGCAACTGGGAGCCACTAAAAGTTTTTGAACCATGAAATAACCCAAGAATTAATATTTTAGGAAGATGAACCTAGGAATAATTTTCAAGGAGACCAGCTAAGAGACTCTTTATAGATAAAATAAGGTCTGGACTAACACGCCGGTGATGAGAATAGAAAATAAGGGTACTAGAGAAATACAAGGCTATCGTATCAGACTTTTACTGTTTGTTATTTATGTATTTCACGATTTTGCCCTGTATAGTCAAAGCATTATTATTACGATGGGAACTTTGCTTTCAGCCTGACTCAGAACTGTTTTATATTCCTCTCAGAGCATAGATGTGTTAGCGTTAAAACTTTCTCATTGATGTTATGCTTTTTGAAACCAATGTATATTGTTTCCAGAATTCACAATATCTTCCCACGTATAAGGTCTGAGGTCACACTTGATCTCAGCAGGATATAACATATCTCATGAATTTTTTCCTGCTAAAGGAAGTTTTAAATATTTCAGGTTGCGAAAATAATCTTTAGATACAGAGGATGGAGAGTTTGTGTAGACAGCAACTTTCAGGGAGATATCACGGAACTGGAAATATAAGCCAATGACTATCTTAACTAAATATTTAGTTTGTGAAATAAAATAGTGAGTCCTTATTTTGTTGTCATGTATATTTAACATTTAGCATCCGGTATTTCTCATGCTGTTCATTCTTTTGTCTTTTTTTTTTTTTAATCTTTTGGTATCCTGTCTATTTTTCAAAAGCTAATACAAATCTCACATTCTTCATCAGAATAACAATTCATGAAACATAAATCAGTTCGGTAACTTATTTTCCCTGTCACACATACTCACATTTTATAATAAACTATTTTAATTTAAAATACATTTTATACCTCTAGCAAACCATCCACTCCTAGGGTGGAGATGTATGTCCACATCTGGTTCATTCTCCTTGACACCTAGCATAGCAATCAGTCTTTGTTGATTTGTAATTACAAGTGAAAAAAAAAAAAGAAAAAATCAAAGTAGACCTGTGAGAGTCAAAAATAAGATCCTGAGTCAGATGTAGCATCAGCAAACTATTATTTTGTTTAAATAAATAATGAAATAGATACTTCAGCTATTCTTTTTAATTTTAGAAAGCATCTGAAAATCATAGAATGATTATTCTTCTCTTAATCAAAGACATCTAAAATAAGTCTCATGGATAGTAGTTATTTAATTAAAAAAGATATGTTAGGTAGTAGTTGAACCTTGTGTACCATTTAGTCAATAAGCTATGGAAATGGTTTAAGTACTCTATTTTGCCTCCTTACTATCAGTTTATTTTGGCTTTAGATTACCTGCATTTGAAAGACTGTTAAGAACAAAAATTACTATGTGAAAGTAGCAGACAACCTGTTAGTTTAGGAAATAGTACTCCTAAAGTTCAGTTTTACATGCTAACAAGTATATTGAATTTGTGCATATCCAATACGGAATTTTGGAATTTCTGCAACATGGGTGTATTTTGTTAAAACGTATTTAAGAGAAATAGTACCTGAGGGCTTTTGTTTGTTTGTGTGTTTGTTTGTTTTAATTCCAGCCTGGGGAATAGAGGGTAAACCTGATAAATTGTCAGTCTCAGGATACCTATTTTGAAATGCCTGTAATTAAAAAAGTGATAAATAGTAAAATAATTTTTTGTCTCATAGACTTGTGATATTTCAGAATAAAAAAAACCAACTTGAGAGAATGTCTAGTCCAGCTGCTTAATTTTACAGAGAGGACTGAGGATGAAGTAATGTGAATTCTTCCTTCCCTCCCTCTCTCCCTTACTTCCTTCCTTAAACATGAAAGAACAACTTCTGTATTCAAAATTGGTGCTGAATGTTTGGAGAGGAATGGCCCCAGGCTTGAGTAATTCATGATCCACATCTATAAGACACTGGTTGTAGTGTGTTCAGAGGCACACAACTGAGTCATCACAAAGCTGAGTTTATAGCTGACGTCTCTTCACTCCTAGAGGGGCAGACATCCTACATTTTACAGATGTCGACAGATGATTTAGAAAATAAATTTAATGCGTTCTGCGAGAATTGTCGACACTTAGATCCAGGCAGGGTGATGACTGCTAGTCACATAATCATGACCATTTCTGAAAGAATATATTAATTTTCTTATCTGATAATCAAAAGCTCTGTTCTGATCACCAGTGCTATGGAGCTGCACTTGACCTGATCTCGATCTACTTTCATTATTTAAAAAAGAAAAGGGTACATTTATCAAAGTATACCTTATATTAGCACTATAGAATTTTTAATCTATATATTCATGTATACACACTCTTATATATACATATATATGCATATATCTGAAGGGGAACAAATATGTCACCCTCTGAAACTGCCTCTTTGGCATAAGGCTTATCTTGCCCTGGTTCTTTTTAAGAGACAACAGGTGTAAGAGAAGCTCTGAAAATCTAATAGAAGTTACCCTTTTGTAAGAGAAATTTACATTTATAAAGGAAATATCCATTTGTAAGGGTGTCTTCCACTCCATACCAGGAAGAGAAGGATAACCGAATCTTAAACTCTTTTTGCTGGAGAAGGCCACAGACTTAGATCTGCATAACAACCACGCCCTTGTTTGTTAAGGACTGGTGTCCAACTGCACATACCGCCCCCCCCACCAAAATGCTAAGTAATAGGTAGATTATACTGGCAGAGATGGGTCTTTTCCACATTTTTAAAATATGAAACTCTGGTACAAAATTCTGTCAAGCCATTCAACTGTAGTGTAGACTTTAATCCAAAATAAATGTTCTTATCAAAAGTATTCATGTTAATAGTATCCTCTGCAGTTACTGGTTTGTTGTTTATAGTTCTTTGTCTGTAGGAGGTAGCCTTATGTAAAATGTTGCCACTTTCCAATCATCATTTGGGTGTGAACGAAGGAAAAGAGATAACATTTTTACACAATATCATGCTTTCTGGATGTGGTCACCTTTAATAATAGAAACCAAAAGAAACATTTCCCAAAGTTCTACCAGGAAGCAGATGTGCAGTCTTATTTTTCTCTTAATCATGTATTTATTTATTGCATTACATCTTTCAGTTGTGGATATTTTCCTGTAGAGGGAAATTCCAGCCTTCCTGGAATAATAATTCCCCAAATTTTGTATGTATTTTTTTCAACTGATGAGTTGACGTGAAAATACAGTCTCCCTTCTTAAATGTATCGGTCTTTTGATCATATCTCTATATAGGGAGAGCTTGAGTGCTTATAACTCTTCCTGAGGATATTTCTGTGGTATCAAAAAAAAAAAATTCAGGGAATTTTAGGGGAAAGTAATCATATTTCTACTAAAATTCAAACAAATGGATCTCCAACAATAGAAGCAGTTTCATGGAAAATTTTAGTAACATCTAAAGGTGAAAATTTATAGTAACTCAACCTCCTATCCTTCTAGCTTTTTCATTTCTTTTCTTCACTCCTGCTGAAATGATTTGTCTCCATCAGAACATCCCAGCCTTGGCTGTCCTCCATCTTTCCAGAATCTCTTGGTTTCACTTATCTATGTATCCAGCCTAGATCTCCAGATCAGGCATTTCAAACAAAACTTTTCAGCCTACTGTAACATCTCATATGCTGATGTAGTTGACGTAGTTTCCTACATAATGATGCATATACTTGTCTGAGCTCTTCGATCTTCACATGGGTTTCTATTCGTCTGGGTCTAATGAATTACCTGCTGGTTCACTAGCCCATCCTTACTGGTGGATATTACTCTGGACCAAATAATTTGTGTTGATCTCAGAACAATCTTCAGACAACTTTTGACAAATTTGATAATTTATACTCACCTTCGCAACACCTATACACCATCATTCAGACTATGGTATGATCACTTGTTTTGGCCACAGTCTGTTACATGTTACACCCTCCTGTACAAAACCTCCAACTCATGTTTCTTTTTATCTTCCTGGCCTTCAAACATAAAATGTGTAAAATAAAACAGGATTTTATTTTCTTAACCTCTTCATTTCTTTTGTCATGATTCAACTAGTAATCTGAATTTAATTAACAATCATCCCTAATGCAATGTAGAGCATGTGTTTTGGGCTTAGTCTACCTGGGCTCCCACCCTGACTGTGTCACTTATTGAATTGTAGCTTTGGACATTTTTATCTTTTCTGTTTTAGTTTCCAGAAGTGTAAAGTGGAGTAATAAGAATATTTAACAGGTTAATGTGGGGATTAAATAAATCAGTGAGTTCTCAACTTAGAATAGTGTCTGTTCTTTAGTTATCCCTGCATAAATGTTAGCTGCTGTTATTTTCACTTTCCTTTGCTCTTTATTCCCAGTTAGTTCAGCAAATTTTCTTAAAATTACCCTTCTTTTTTTTTTTTGCTGTACGCGGGTCTCTCACTGTTGTGGCCTCTCCCGCTGCGGAGCACAGGCTCCGGACGCGCAGGCCCAGCGGCCATGGCTCACGGGCCCAGCCGCTCCGCAGCACGTGGGATCCTCCCGGACGGGGGCACGAACTCGTGTCCCCTGCATCAGCAGGCGGACTCTCAACCACTGTGCCACCAGGGAAGCCCTCCCTTCTTTTTATTCTCACTGCCTACACCATGATTCAAACCTTCATGGTCTTTTGCCTGTATTATTTTAATAGTCTCCTAATTCATATTCCTGTTCTCATTTAATCATAAGCTCTAACTAACTTAGAATGTTGCATTCTGAAACCTTTATCTTGGTTAGGAACACTGTACTTGGCAAGATAAAGGTTTTATAGAAAAACACATAATCTAAGCAAAATTAAAAATGGCATTAAGTATCATGAGTATGTATATACATGTGTGTGTATGTGTAAGAAACTTTGTACTAAATAAAAGTGAAAGCAACCTCATTCTAACCAAATTAGATACTCATGTTTATTAAACCTCCTTGTATTGCTAATCATCTTGTTGGCACCTTCCTTGTTGATTAAAAAACTACTGAAGCATGTGATATGCTTGTGTATATATTTATATAATTTTCTGTTAGGGAGACCATATACCTTTTAAAATTTGTGAAGCAGTTTGCATTTTCCCTTGATTTATATATCTATTTTCTCTACCATATCTTCTCTTCATAAAGTGGGACTCCTTATAGCACACTTATTCCTGTTTTATATGAGAGAAATCAGGAATAGTTGATGCTCTTTTGTTTAAAGGGAATGACCAGAACTGGACTTAAATGTGAATTTTAAAAAATTGTTGTACATATGCATCAAGTTACTGAAAAATCACAAGTAATGAAACCATTGTGGGTAAGGCGCGACATCATCAGCTGTACTCTAATGCCACTATTGTCATCCATTCCCTGTCCAGAGTGATGGCAGAATCCAGTTTAAGTGCTTTAAATTGGTATGACCTGGGTTTAATCTAAATTTGCAGCTTAGATCACACTTATTTTACCCACACGAAATTATAACATCACCTCTTTTCTCATACCATATCTTATGTTTATTGAAATATTACCCACTCTCAAATTCCAGCTTAAATGCTATCCCGACTATGAAATTTCCACTCCATTCCCCTCCCATCTCAGTCAAGAAATAATTTTTAACAATTTAGTTCATATTTTATACCTCTTTTATAGCACTTACAATCTGTCTAAATTATAGCTGTTTGTATACATGTTTTTTTTAAATACACCACTGTTATCCCCTTTAGTAAAGGACCACTTTTTTTTTTTTTTTTTTTTGCGGTACGCGGGCCTCTCACTGTTGTGGCCTTTCCCGTTGCGGAGCACAGGCTCCGGATGCGCAGGCTCAGCAGCCATGGCTCACGGGCCCAGCCGCTCCGCGGCATGTGGGATCTTCCTGGACTGGGGCATGAACCCGTGTCCCCTGCATCGGCAGGCGGACTCTCAACCACTGCGCCACCAGGGAAGCCCCAAGGACCACATTTTGTTGACCAACTACAAACAGAGTACAGTGGAGTTGAATCTTATACAGGTTCTAAGTTCAATATTTAAAGTTAAAATTTCATCTTTTCAATATTATCCTGAAAAGTCACTAAAGTAATACATAAAATGTATTATAAAGCATTTGTGTGCCAGGCTAGGAGCTGACATTCAGTCTCTCAAAAATACATAACACTGAAAGTTTTCCTTCTACATTGAATCAAGTCACTGACTTTTTACTTCAGCACAGATGAAGTAATTGACTTGTATTTAGAGGCTGTGTTGTATGAAAAAAAATCCATGCCTCTTTAAACATGAAAATCAAATACAGCTTGAGGAGATGTTTAGACTATGAGAACCAAGAATGACTAAAGGGATTTCTTTTTTTTTCCCCTCAAGATTATTTTTAAAAAGCCAAGTGGTCTAAAAATTCTTTCTGTCTTCTTGGTTTTCATGAAATTTGGTTGCTTACTTTCAAAAGGGTTTGGATAGGTAAGTAGGTAGGTAGATAGATCGACAGATAGATGGATAGAGAAGTAGAGGTTTGGGTAAACATATACTAGCTTTGAGGACTATATCAAATTTTAAAACTTCTGTGCATCAGAACAAACAACAGAGTGAAAAGGAAACCTATGACATAGAAGAAATAATTGCAAATCATATATCTGAAAAGGGTTAATATCCAGAATATATAAATGACTCCTACAACTCAATAACATCAACAACAACAAAAAACTGATTGAAAAATGAGCAAAGGATTAAATCGATATTTATTCAAAGAACATTTAGAAATAGCCAATAAGCATATGAAAAGATGCTCAATATCACTAATCATTAGAGAAATGCAAATCAAAACCACCATGAGTTATCACTTCACATCTATTAAGATGGCTACTGTCCAAACAACAGAAAATAACAAGGGTTGGTGAGGATATGGAGAAATTGGAATCCTTGTGCACTGTTAGTGGGAATGTAAAATGATCTACCCGCTTAGGAAAACAGTCCAGAGTTTCCATTAAAAAATTGAAAATATAATTACCACATGATCCAGCAATGCCACTTCTGGGTATATATCCCAAAGACCTGAAAGCAGGGTATCAAAGAAATATTTGCACACCCAAATTTATTGTGGCATTATTCATAATAGCCACGAGGTGGAAACAACTGAAATGTACATCAGTGGATAAATGGACAAACAAAATATGGTGTGTATATACAGTGGAAAGTGATTCACCCTTAAAAAAGAAGGAAATCCTGTCACATGCCACAACATGGATAAACTTTGAAGACATTATGTTAAGTGAAATAATCCAGTCACAAAAAACACATGGTGTATGATTGCAATTCTATGAGGTGTTTAAGTAGCCAAACTTATAGAAATAAGAAATTAGAATGGTGGTTTCAGGGACTGAGGGGAGGGAGAAATGGGGGATTATTCAATGAGTGTAGAGTTTCAGTTTTGTAAGATGAAAAAGTTCTGGAGATCTGTTGCACAACAATGTGAATATACACAACAATACTAAGTTGCACACTTAAAAATGGTTAAGATGATAAATTTCATGTTACATGGGTTTTTGTTTACCAAAATTAAAAATGATTTAAGAACACTAGTTGAGGGCTTCCCTGGTGGTGCAGTGGTTAAGAATCCGCCTGCCATTTCAGGGGACATGGGTTTGAGCCCTGATCTGGGAAGATCCCACATGCCGCGGAGCAACTAAGCCCGTGCACCACAACTGCGCTCTAGGGCCCGCGCACCACAACTACTGAGGCCATGTGTGTGCCACAACTGCTGAAGCCCGCGCACCTAGAGCCCGTGCTCCGCAACAAGAGAAGCCACAGCAGTGAGAAGCATGAGCACCGCAACGAAGAGTAGCCCCCGTTCACTGCAACTAGAGAAAGCCCGTGTGCAGCAATGAAGACCCAACACAGCCAAAAATAAATAAATTAAATAAATTAAAAAAAAAAAGAATACTAGTTTAAATAACTAGTTTAAATCTAGGATGCGTGGCATTATACAATGTAGTTGCTCAGTTCAAATTATTATTCAAGAAAGGCTTTGCAATAGAAACATTGTTAAAAGAGCAAACTTCTACTCAGAGAGACCTTCGTTCAAATCCATGCTTTGATACTGACTATATGACGTGAAACACTAGTTTAACTTCTCTGAGCATCAGTTTCATCACAAGCTAATTTGGATTAAAAATATCTACCTGCAGCAGCTTGAAATGAAAATCATTGAGTTTAGTGCATAGTAAGCATTCAAAAAAGGTTGTTTATTATCATTATTATTGATGGTTCCATTTAAAAAAGGTTTATAACTTACAGTGCAAGTTCAAGCCTTCTTTGTTAGACCAGGCATCTGTGACTTTACTCATTTCAATTTATATTTGGAAGATAGGCAGGACTTACTTTTTTTTTCCGACTGTTTTTGAAAGGGCATTCAGACATGAAATGCTTGATTATTTACTTGAATCAGGATTGAAACACTTGGCTAGTTGAAGGCAATTCTGGGAATTAGAAAAAGGGCCCCTCTCTGAATGACTGAAGCTGGGTTTCTGAATTTGGTCTTTCAGAAATAATAGGGTTCTTTGCCCATTTTCCATGAATTTACATTTTTCATAGAACATTACTTTGGATCAGATAAAATTTAAGTAACATCTCTCATTTTTTTCATTACTTTATTAATCGTTCTCACTCTCCTTACATCCTTTCTGTTGGACACTGGACTCTTTCTTTCCTTATTTATTTTCCTATCATGTGTACTCTCTTTATATAGCCTTTGTTTTTTTTCAGATTCCAGTTCTTATTTTTCAAGTGTGACAAATATACTGTCATGAATTTTTAGAAATTTAGCTTTATTTTACTCTTCACTTTCTCACAAGCACTATGTTCTTTGCTTTGCAAGAATTTTCTTACTAAATTATGATTCTGTTGTGTGGTGAGTGATATTATTTTGTACCTTACACAGATGAGGAAACTGAGGCACAGAGAGATTACATCACTTGCCCAAGTTCCTGCCTACTAAGTGTGAAGAATGGGATGTGGACCCAGGAGGTTTGATTCCAAGGCTCAGGCTCTCCAGTGCTACACAAATATTACCTCATTTTCTTGAAGAGGCACTTTCAAAGACTGCCTTTTTTTCCCTTTCCTTTACTCTCTCTATGTTTTATATTCCTACTCATTTCTTTTAGGAATTTCCCCCTTCCCTTCAAAATGTAGATTAACATTTTAGAATATACTGCTTTCCCTCTCCTGTTCTGCCTTTCTTACCACATCTTTGTCCTTGCAGGTCACTAGCTCACTGCTGGGGATGTCCTTGGCCTCTGAACCTTTGCCTTGTGACATTCATTTGCTGACTCAGTTCCTTTACTTCTGTCTTCCAAGGAGTCTGAGCATTTTAAATGTTACTTTCCTCTCAGTCAGTTCCAAGATGATGTTTGCCTCTGCTAAGTGTATTTCCTTTAAGCTACTGGGACCTTCTGTTCTGCAGATTGCTTTTTGGTGCATTTGGAATGAAGTTGCCAGGTTTCTTTTTGTGCATATGCTCGCTTTTCACTTCCTGGAAACTTGACAGAGTTTCCACTCTTTTTCTACATTGTTCTCTCTTCACTCCGCTAGTATACCTCTGCCATATTGTTTTCTCTCCACCCCAGTTCCCTTCAGAATCCCTTGTCCTGAATGCTTCAATCTACCAGAAACTTCCACTGTCTTTTTTATTGTGGCAACAAGAGTTGTATTTTAATTAACTACAGTATGTCAGTCTGTGAAAACAAATGGCTATACATTCTGGAAACTTCAGCAAACTAAGTTTTGTTATTATTTTTTTACCTGATCTACTCCATCTGCTTCTTTCATTTCTCTTATAAGAACTGTGCTTTAATGATTCCCAAGAAACTCATAATGAGGATGTGGCTTTACACAGTAATCACTGTATGTGAACTATGAGTGGTTATTGGTGCTGTGATTGAGGACACAAATCATGTAAGAAATCCAGGGCAGTGGAAAGATCACCGGGCATGCAGTCAGAAGATGCCAGTCCTTGCTGTTAGTGGTTCTTAATGTCAACTTTATTTTAGCTTCTACAGTATCTCCTCTTATTCTTAGCTTTGTTATTTGTAAAATGGAGGATTAATAAAACCTAATTCCAAAGGTGAGGTTCAAATGAGACAAAAAGCACACGTGTTTTACAGTTTGGAAATAGCTATACAACAGGTACAGATTATTATTAGATCGACTCTCAAAGCACAGAGATGAAAGTTTGTCAAGCACATAAAAATTTAAATGAAAACGAGTGGCAAATATGACCAGAACTGTATAAGAATTTCATTTATTTAGTTTTCTATCGAGGGTCAGGAGTTTTCTTAAAATTTTGAAATCTGCACTTTGGGTTTTATTTAATGGAAGAAAACTTCAGCATAGCCCTATAAATATTTGAGTGTGTGAGGGTGATGGTGACATGTTTTGCTGACCCAAATATCGTCATCCAAAAATGATACTATGTGGGTCGTTCACAGTTTCGTCATATGATAGGGTAGCTATTCCAGTATGATTCGTAGGGAAAACACAGATGGCCTACAAAGACATGCAGCAGCATGTGTTATTATGGATGAAGTTCCACCTGGGAATCCTTTGCTTCCTTCTGTGAGGAGTCATGTCACTCCCACAGGAATGGTGATTTCAAGGTTTTATGTCTCCCCACATGTCTAATTATATAAGTGATTCATTTACATTTTAATCTTTAAAAATACCATATTGCAAGTGAACACATAGAATCACTGGAAGCCATATTAAAAGGATCTATTATCCCATTTTATTCCCTTCTGAAAATTGCTGAATTGCTATACCATTTCAAGCCATTAATTAATGAAGACCTTTGTATGAACAAAATATGGAGGATAAAGCTAAATTTTTCAGTTCTTTTGAAAATTGAGCTTGAACTGTTAACATGATTCCAATTTTTTTTATTCTGTTGATTGCTTTGTCCTCTAGAATCGTGGTAACCATCTGAGTGGTCAAGTTGCTTGTATCTTATGCATACAGACTGATATCAGCTGTTTCCTGGGACGTGCCTCGCTCCATACCAGGTGAACAGATTTTTCACTTGTATCTTTATACTTCCCTTCCTAATTCTAGGGTTGCCTTCTTTTCTGCCTTATTGCAATTATTCTCTATAAACCTCTCCCCTTGGTACCAGGTTAAATAATAATGTTTCTCCTCTAGATTATTTATGTCCTTTGCCTGTTTGTAGATAGCTACTTTGCCCATCCACTTGTCGCCATGCCAAGATGTGCTCATTTAGCGCTTTAATCTTTTATCATCAGTCACTCTTCTCTGCATCTTAATCACTGTTCCATCGTGTCCCTGAACTCCTTCCAGCTTCTCTGCACCTTTTGGGTAATGAGGTGCCTGGATCTGAGCACCAGGTCCGGTCCCATCAGTCCTGTCTAGGAGGGTCCCATTGCCTCCAGGCTGCTGTGATGCCTTCTTGTTCCCTGAGGTGCTCATTAGAGAGGTGATGCCTGTCTCTACAGGCAGAGTCAAGCATGGCTTCATCACCCCCGTTCTCCTATAGCTCCCTTCTGGCTAATCCTTTTTCCAGAGTGACAATTCCAATTTCTCTCCTCCCCCCTCATTTTCTGGCTCTCTAGCTCTCGCTGTAAGTTTGTCCCTGTTGCTCTTTACTGCTTTTATTTTACTTATCCTGCCTGACTCATGATCTAATTCATCTGTTTTTCTCCGCATTTCTGTCTTTTTCTTGATCTAACGCAACATCTTCCCAGTGCCACCATTTTCTACTTGGTGCTGATAACAATCTCTGCCACTCTAATTGTACATGCATCTATCTCTTAACCAGATCGACTTCTTTCACTCCTCCATGGGAAAGATACGCTTATTCCCTTATGTTTATCTAATATCTTACCTTGTCATTTTTTAACGAAAGAATAAGTAGTTTGACATTATTCTGTTAGGCTTGAAAATTTAGTTTTATCACAGTTCCTCAGAGAAATGAGCTATACATTATGTTTAATACTACTGTTTGCAACTTAATAAAATGACATTTAGTTCAGTTTTTAATCCATAAATTATATATTTTGGGGAAAGATATGATAGGTATAATGTCTCTGAAGTAGTTACAATGTAAATCATGGTTTGTGTTTCTTAAATACTTGTTAATCCTTTCTTCCTTCACTCCATTCTTCCCTGTCTTTCTTGCTTCCTTCCTCCCATCACATAATGGTCCTGAAATCCTGGCATCTGCAGGATAGCGTGAGGGAGAGAATGCAGCACCTGTGATTCTAGACCCTGCTCTAAAAGTGATGAACTGTATAGCCACGTTGAATCACTTATATCGTCACTTGTGTTCTCATACATAACAAGAGCTGGCTTCAAAAAAGTGATGATTAAGTGAGAATAAGACAGCATTTTATTCACAATTTATAGGAATATGAGAGATAACTCCTAAATAAGTTTTGGGTCAAATTAAGGAGGACCTTGAAACTGGAAAAGTTTTATGTGAAACAACAGAAGGCTTCCCATTGCTTGTCAAATGAATTTTATCAAAACTTTCAAGAGTATGAATGTGATTTGAGTAAAAATGGAGAATTGAAGTGAGGGAGCCTGGAAAAGTTGCTAGGAAAATGTTATAACAGTTCAGGAATTAGATAGTAAAGACAGATAAAGATTAGAGCTTGGAGGAAAAGTTGAATCTAGTATTATGGATTTGGGAACCAACTTTAAAATCAGTGGCTGGTCAAAAGTGGTTGGATTGTCTTACCACCTGGAGTGTTTTTTATTTATTATTATTATTTTTAACATCTTTATTGGAGTATAATTGATTTACAATGGTGTGTTAGTTTCTGCTTTATAACAAAATGAATCAGCTATACACATACATATGTTCCCACATCTCCTCCCTCTTGCGTCTCCCTCCCTCCCACCCTCCCTATCCCACCCCTCTAGGTGGTCACAAAGCACCTAGCTGATCTCCCTGTGCTATGCGGCTGCTTCCCACTAACTATCTATTTTACGTTTGGTAGTGTATATATGTCCATGCCACTTTCTCACTTTGTCCCAGCTTACCCTTTGCCCTCCCCGCATCCTCAAGTCCATTCTCTAGTAGGTCTGCATCTTTATTCCCGTCTTGCCTGTAGGTTCTTCATGACCATTTTTTTTTTTTTTTAGATTCCATATATATGTTAGCATACGGTATTTGTTTTTCTCTTTCTGACTTACTTCACTCTGTAGGACAGACTCTAGGTTCATCCACCTCACTACAAATAACTCAATTTCGTTTCTTTTTATGGCTGAGTAATATTCCATTGTATATATGTGCCACATCTTCTTTATCCATTCATCCGTTGATGGACACTTAGGTTGCTTCCATGTCCTGGCTATTGTAAATAGAGCTGCAATGAACATTGTGGTACATGTCTCTTTTTGACTTATGGTTTTCTCAGGGTATATGCCCACTAGTGGGATTGCTGGGTCGTATGGTAGTTCTATTTGTAGTTTTTTAAGGAACCTCCATACTGTTCTCCATAGTGGCTCTATCAATTCACATTCCCACCAACAGTGCAAGAGGGTTCCCTTTTCTCCACACCCTCTCCAGCATTTATTGTTTGTAGATTTTTTGATGATAGCCATTCTGACTGGTGTGAGAAGATATCTCATTGTAGTTTTGATTTGCATTTCTCTAATGCTTAATGATGTTGAGCATCCTTTCATGTGTTTGTTGGCAATCTGTATATCTTCTTTGGAGAAATGTCTATTTAGGTCTTCTGCCCATTTTTGGATTGGGTTGTTTGTTTTTTTGATATTGAGCTGCATGAGCTGCTTGTAAATTTTGGAGATTAATCCTTTGTCAGTTGCTTCATTGGCAAATATTTTCTCCCATTCTGAGGGTTGTCTTTTCGTCTTGTGTATGGTTTCCTTTGCTCTGCAAAAGCTTTTGAGTTTCATTAGGTCCCATTTGTTTATTTTTGTTTTTATTTCCATTTCTCTAGGAGGTGGGTCAAAAAGGATCTTGCTGTGATTTATATCACAGAGTGTTTCGCCTATGTTTTCCTCTAAGAGTTTGATATTGCCTGGCCTTATATTTAGGTCTTTAATCCATTTTGAGTTTATTTTTGTGTATGGTGTTAGGGAGTGTTCTAATTTCATTCTTTTACATGTAGCTGTCCAGTTTTCCCAGCACCGCTTATTGAAGAGGCTGTCTTTTCTCCATTGTGTGTTCTTGCCTCCTTTATCAAAGATAAGGTGACCGTATGTGTGTGGGTTTATCTCTGAGCTTTCTATCCTGTTCCATCACCTGGAGTGTACTCATGGCTAATCCAGACTCCAGAATACCCCTCTGTGACTTGCTGAAATGGAGTATTTGGAGAGGGCGGCATGGAAACTGTAATTGTTACAAGCCCCTCAGTTATTTCGTATGCTCATAACTGGTTACAGAATTTTCAGGGGAAAGAGTTGTCATTGTCACAATAAGTTAATTTTAGGGTCTAGTGTGATGAGGAAAAGAAAGAGTAACTAAAGGGGATTAATGGACCAAGAGACTAGGATCATGGAGGGAAAAACCTGGGCCTGCGATGAGGGAATGATGTGGTTAACCAAGCAGGTAGACACAATAGGCACGGTTGGTGGGAATGGGTGAAGAAGTTCAAGTGAGGAATTTGTGAGACACCTAGGAATTCTGAGCTTTTGTTCTTAGTAGAATAGAAAAACTTCCAAATGGTATTGCAAATCAGTGTGCTTTAGGTAACTAAAGTGAAAAGTTGAGAACAGAATATTGCTGGGGAACGGAACTACACCTCTGGCCAGCAGAGATTTTGTTGTTTAGTTCTCTTTTGTTTTCCCCAAACAGTGGTGATGCATGTGAAGCTATAAATTAATGCTTTTCATTTACCTATATGTATTGGGAAAGCAAAATCAAAAAGTAAATGGCTAATCATCTTCGGGCACAGTGCCTAGGACCCAGACATCAGAGTGTTAGTGTGAGCACTTAAGAGAAACTGTATAGGGTTTAGGAAAGGGTCAAATAGTGGAGAAAAGATGCATAAATTGTACAGTGGGGGCCTGTTTAGGGATACCAAATTGTTAACTTCTTTGCAGAAGCATTTTTTAGGAACTTAGTCTTACTTGGGAAATTGAATGAAATAATCTTTCTGTTAATACTTTGAAAATAGCCAGTCTTTTATTCAAGTTATTTTCATTTAGTATACTACACCAGTATTTCAACATTAACATCAAAACTGTGACCTTGTTTGAGATTAGTGTTCTTTATTTACTGCCACGTTTTTAGTATTGACTTTCTTTAGCCATCGAAGCAAATAAGAATGAATCTTTATTTCACAAAATGAAGAAAGAGAATCAAAACACAGATCTTTAAAAAAAAAAAAATCTGACTTAAAAAAGTAGGCTTGTGTTGGGGATAGTAAGACTTTCTATATCTCAAAGTGGCATTTGTTTCTGAAGCATGTCAGCCTCCCTGCACAGTGACTTACTGTGCTTATCTATAAAGAGAAAAATAAACTATTATGCAAACTCACTTCCATTTGGAAACTGTAGTGCCAAGTGTTAATGGCATCATTATTTCAAACAAAATCTGTTAGAACCATTACTTTTTGTCATAGGTTTCATGTGGGAATTTCCATGAAGAGTTTGTAGTCTATAAGACATTCACATGGCATAACTATTTTCTTCTTACTATCTATTATGCTAATGATTTTCTGGGTAGACACATTGGTCCTTTTATAAAAAAAGAAGTCAATTTCTTAACCTTTGCTAGCTGTCTTTCTGAATGTATCCCTTATACCAATTGAATATGGGTGATATATTGGTGATATCTTTGGAGGGAAATGTAAACAACACATGAGGGGATGGAGTTTGCCCATAAGTTGGTAAGCACCTTAAAAATTTTCAATATTGAATTAAAATGTCATCAAGACAATAAGAATTAAAGAGAGACTTGTTTTTCTCAGGAGAGAATTTTGGAACTTTGTTAACTCTTGAAAGTACACTTGTTCTTTCAGGTTGGTAGAATCAAGCTCTAGCATTCTATGAAATACATAAAAGTTGAAGACTGCTTTGTTATATTAAGAATTACTTATCTTATGGCATAATATAAGATATAAATATAGTAACACCTTATTTTGTCTACATGTAGCACTTCTAAGCTAATATATATAAAATATACATGTCAGAAGTAGGTGATTAAAAACTAGCAATCTTCAGAAGAAAAATCAACATAATTGAATAAATCCAGATAAATTTGGACTTAAAAGCATATCAGGTAAAATAAAGGGAATTGTATACATGTGATGAGTCATATTGTTTTTTCATGATTTCAACAGCTCAGTGTTAAATTGTTGTTGATTAAGGCACCTCAGTTTGTTAATGAGAAATCAAAGACTGTTTACTTGTTGTTCTATGATAGGTGCAAAGTCCACTATGGTAATATAAGATGCTTTAATAATTTGCATTCTATTAAAGAGCTAACCTTCATTAGAAATAAATATCTAAAATAAAATAAGGCATTCATGTCTGTAAATGTGATACACCTAGAAGGTAAAAAAAGTTATAATTATATTATTATGCTTTTTCAAATAATAAATGTTTCACAGTCACTAAATATATAAATGAATTATTTACAAAGTGTCTTTAATAAACACCATCACTAGGGGCTGCTCACTGATTTGTCTATAATTAAGGATTCATGTACTCTTACATATTACCTCCTTGTTGAAAACACATTAAGTTTCGGTATGACCAGGTGTTATCAGAGATTTAATATGTACCCATGGAAAAGAAATAACTTTTGACCCATCAGGGAGATTAAAACTAACGCCATTGCCTCATGAGTACTAAGCTCTAATGGACAAGTTAACTAGCCTCCTAGTGATTTAGTGCACAGTAAGAAATGTATTTTATTAAGTATTACTATCTCTTAGCAACATTTTTTAAATTACAAGAGAAAATAAAAATATTTATATCATGCTTTAGTGTTTAGAGGTGAAGTGTATTGATAGCTTCATCTCACATTTAAAAATATTTTTTAAAAAGGTCAGATGGATTGGCAGGATGTATAGATAAAGCGAATTTAGAAAACTGTTAATCATTGAATCCGGGTGTGGGTATATGGATGTTTGCTGTATATTTTATGTTTTATAAATATTAAAAATATTTAAAAATTTTATAATAAAAGTTTGGAAAAACATTTGCAACATAGACTATTACATCATTTTTGAAAGCAATCAATGTGATAAAATATGAAGGGAGCTGCCAGTAATAACATGATATAATTCCTTATAAGTAGAAAGACAAGCTATGCTATATTTTAATATGTGAAGTATATTTTTAAAGTAAATTTGAACTTCAGCTAAATTCCTTTCAGATGTATATATTTTTTGAAAACAGATCTTACTCTTTTCTCTTTAGATTATGTGTTTAAACCTAATTATTTTTTATGGTGGTTTATTATTCAGAGATAACCTAAAGTTATCACCTTGTGTTGTATTTTCATCAATGGGCTTATTCAGTTTTATGGTCCTCTCTGGTACATTTACAAAGTGCACTTTATGCTGCACTTCTACTTTCCTATAAACAAGGAAACAATCTGTACTACTGTATTTCAAATCATTGCCATCCCAGCCATTACTTCATTTGCAGTGAAAAGCACAAATAAACTGGGCAAGTACATTTCATACATGTTCATTTCTAAAGTGTTAATAAGTAAATGCCTGTTGGCCTTTGCACAGAGGAAGTGGCACACCCCCCCACATGGTGGGATTTGTGTACTTCTCTGTCCATTCCCCTCACATCTGTTAGTCCTTCTGGGTTTTGTTCCATCTTTTTTTTAAATAAAATATTTAAGCAGTCTATTAAAAGTTACGTGTTATCAGCCCCTATGAGTTAGGAATACCTGAGCTTTAATTACTGTGTATCCTAGACAGTCCTAAGAAAATGGGGCATAGGGAGAGTTTGGAACTTAGACGCTCTCTGATGTCAGTAACATCTGAACATTTCTCAGTTTAGCAGGCACGGGGGTAGGAGGCCAGGCAGGCAGGAGCAAGCTAAGGCACTGTGTGCTAGAGAACAGAAGCAAGATAGGGCCTCTTTGGGCTGAGCTGAAAGAGGGAGAGGAGACAGTCTGCGTGATGGTTTGCTAGCAGTCTTTGGATAATCTATGTCCATACCACGTGCAATGTTCTTTATAGATATGATCAGTACAAAAAGACCATGGATTACTAATGACGATTGAATCTCTGGCACATAATTTTACTGATATTTTTCATTGAAACAAATACAGTGTAAAGTCATTATGATGCCTCTGGTTCTACTAGTCATTTACTTTTGAATGTCGTCAAGATTAGAAATTACCTGTCAATAGTTATTTATTTCTCTCAGAATCAGGGTCACAGGTTTCTGTTAATTGCCAGTACAAACAAGTGCAAGTGTCCCAGTTTCTAGGCTACTTGCATTTGATATGCATGGGTGCCAAGAGCAAAAGACCGACAACTATGCTAGGGCTTTCAACTATCTTATTAGATTCACAGAATAGCAAAATTTACCATATGGGTGACAAGCAGTTGTTCAATTTCTCATCTGGTTCAATATTTGTATTTGTTTTCTAAAATATACTTTTTATAGAAATTATTTTGATAATGAGGTTATCAATATGTATTTGAAGGCATATCACTAGTACTAATCTTAGCAAAGCTCTTTTGTTATTAAATTATTACTAGCTCTGTTAATGCTCTTATTGTTCCAGTGTTTTCCAAGCATTATCAATACCTCTGTTTTCTTTTACTATAAGATGTTACTAACCTTTTACACCCTTGTCCAGTCTGAGGTCGTTTTCATCCTTACCAACTTCTCTTCTCCACAACCCAACGTAGGTTTATGTTGTCCTCTTTTTGCACTACTACTCCTTTTTAGGCAAGAATACAGATGTCTTTGGGCTACCAAAGCATTTAATTTGTTCATCTGAGATCAAATTTAGTTGTAAATGTTGATAGCTCTTTCACTTGCTTATGATTAACAATGATCCTTCCATATGCAGCTTTGACTTAGCTTAATAATCAGCAAGAGGTCGATCCAGTCATTACTTACTTGCACATTTCAGTGAAGTTTGTCCAGCAGGTGTTTGAAATAATCAAAACTTATGATCAAAAAGCATCCTCTCTGGGTAAACAAATACTTTTCTGCAAGTAAGTGTAGGTGTAAAAACATTACATTGTAACAAGGAAGAAGTCAAGGTGAGAGAAGCAGGAAATTTTACAGTGATGATATTTTCCTATATTTTATTATCAGGCCATAGCAAACATACAATAATGAACATATGATATAATTAGAAAGTAAATAAAACCATTCTGGACATATAACACATCTGTAACAGATTTTCCTTGCAAATTAGTTTTCTGGACGTTTTCGTTGCTTTAATCCAAGTGGGCTTAGAAAACTTGACTCTTTTTAGATAGGATCTATAATTTGTGAATTTATAATATGAATTACAAGTTGCATAATATCTTTTAGGAAAAGGCTAACATAAAACCTCAAGATGGCCTAGAACCTTCAGTTCAATACAATCGAATATGAAATACTAATGCAAAAAGCATGTGAGATGCTTTGAGGATGTAGAAAGAATGGTATTCCAATAAACTATAATAATTAAATTAAAAACTGCATACTTAAATGACCATCACACATACACACAAATTGATAGTAAAGCTCAATTTTAACCAATATTGAAATGTATTCTAGTCTGATTATTAAATCTTCTGATGAAGAACTACATACTTTCTGGAGTTGATTTTGAAAATAATCTATTACTGTTTGTTAAGAACATCACACTGTTTTGCTTGTATGTATGCTTTGTTCAGTTTTGCTTTTGTTTGGGATTAGAAGATTTCCAGAAATTGTTTATATGTGTGTAAATGTAGAAAAGTTTACCTAGTTTTGTTGAAGATTTCTGAAGTGAAGAATGAAGGAAGGAAAGAAGACGGACTGTTCAGAACTAAGAGAGGGAAGGAGAAAATGAACAAACTTCATAAATAATCATTTATTTTCTGTATTCAGTTTTTGCATAAGTTTTCTGTGGCAAATCCCTTATGTTGCTTTACTTGCCTTTTAGTCTCAGTAATATCAGATAACTTCTAATTTCCTGGTGTGCGTGTGTGTGTGTGTGTGTATTTCTTTGTATGCAAGTAACAGTGCTATTTATATATTTATTTTTTAATTTTTATTTTATATTGGAATATAGTTGGTTAATAATGTGTTAGTTTCAGGTGTAGAGCAAAGTGATTCAGTTATATACATATATAAAGAATATATATATTCCTTTTCAAATTCTTTTCCTGTTTAGGCTATTTACAGAATATTAAGCAGAGTTCCCTGTGCTATACAGTAGGTCCTATATCTATTTTAAATATAGCAGTGTGTACATGTCAATTCCAAACTCCCAATCTATCCCCCGGTAACCATAAATTTGTTCTCTAAGTCTGTGAATCTGTTTCTGTTTTGTAACTCAGTTCATTTGTATCATTTTTTTTTAGATTCCACATGTAAGCAGTATCATGGTATTTGTCTTTCTCTGTCTGACTTCACTTATATGATACTCTCCAGGTCCATCCACGTTGCTGTAAATAGAGTTATTTCATTCTGTTTAATGGCTGAGTAATATTGCATTGTATACATGTACCACATCTTCTTTATCCATTCATCTGTCGATGGACATTTAGGTTGCTTCCATGTCTTGGCTATTGTAAACAGCGCTGCAATGGAGGTTTCTTAAAAAACTAAAAATAGAGATACCATATGATCCAACAATCCCACTCCTTGGCATGTATCTGGAGAAAAACATGGTTCGAAAGGATACGTGCACCCCAATGTTCGTTGCAGCAGTGCTATTTATTTTTTATTCTTTTTTAATATTTATTTATTTATTTGGCTATACCTGGTCTTAGTTGTGGCATGAGGGATCTTTGTTGCCACGTGCGGGATCTTTGTTGTGGCATGCGGGCTCCTTTAGTTGCAGCATGTGGGATCTAGTTCCCAGACCAGGGATCAAACCCAGGCCCCCTGCATTGGGAGCACGGAGTCTTAACCACTGGGCCACCAGCCAAGTCCCAACAGTGCTATTTTATATTGCTTAGCATTTGAAGAAAGTTCAAGGTGATATTAAGCATTTAAATATTATAACTGTGTTAAATTATTTTTGAAACTCTAGAACATTGTAAAGCAATTATACTCCAATAAAGGTGTTTAAGAAAAAAACACAAAACTCTAGAAACACTGTTTTGAAATATTATTTTGTTTTTCCCACATTTACAATGAAAGAACCTCACAGGAAACAAAAAAATAACACCATCACCACATAGGGAAGTCAGTGTGAAGAAAGTCAGCTTTGGACTGTCTCCAGCGGGGCTTGATTTTGGTATCACAATGAAGATGTTGTTATACCAGGCTTCTACCTACTTGGTGAACTTAGACATAAAGTTGGAAGACAGAAACATAGAAAAGCTTCAGTGACTGTAATCTTCTGGCTATAAATCTGGAAGAGCTGCAAAAGACAAAAGAGTGAAGGAGATATTAAAATGAAGCTTGAAGAGTCAAGCAGTACATTGATTAGTATGTTGCATTAGCAAATTCTCCTGCAGATATGATTTGGTGGGTGATGCTACTTGCAGTGATACATTTTTAAATTTCCTAGAAAAGCACTTAGAATGGAAATTTCCAAAGCTTTTCAGTACCTTAGCTCAGTAACATTTCCATGGTACCACTAGGCCAAGAAATAAATAAAAACCAAGAATTCTGTTTAATAAATAGTTGTAGCCAAACAGCTTATTAGTTCCAGCCAAAAAACTTAATAGGTATTTATGTCCTGACAGCCTAAATTGAAAGAAAAAATAAAATTAGTATTTTTATTTTATTCTTAAATAACTGCAATTACTTCTTGATGGGTGTGTGAGTGTACGTTGGGCACTGCACAACTTCTCAAACCTTGGAAACAGATTGAACACTGTCATCTTTGTTACCTGTTCCACATGCATTTTCAGGAGGTACTTGCTTTTGATCTCGTGACCTGCTGAAAACCCAGCTTTGCACAGCTATGATGCCATTGAAAGGAATGTTTCACTCTCTAATGTTGAAACTGTGAAATGCCTTGACTAGTAATTTGTAATGATACAACATCTGTGTCTGACAGATGTTGAATACAGTTGTGTTTACCTTGACATTTTAAAATATCCCACAGCATGCCCTATGAGTTCACTTAGCACTCCAGGGTGCCTTGGCACACGGTCTTGGAATCATGTAAACTATTAGATGCTAAAGTGAATCATAGACCCTGAATCTTAAAACTGAGAAGTCAAAAAGCCTCTGCCAGAGTGAAAATAAATGGAAAGCACTGTTAAGCAAGTCTTCTTTATTCTTTAACATGTCTTATTCTTTAATCTCAATGTTTTCTAGTTTTCTCAAATATTTGAGAAATATAGTTATTGCAAATATTTATCAGGATTCGTAGTATAATTTTCTGTGGCTTTGGAAATTTGATGTTAGCATACACAGTGGTTGTTTGACGCAAATGTTAGTTGTATATTTCAAGAAAATAATATTATCACTGTCTATTAGGACATTTTCAATTTTGACATGGCATTTTAAGAGTTGGACTGTTTTTCAAAGTTTCCAACTATACGTTTTTCCAGCTACCTTTTTTCAACAGTCCATGAGATGTACGAGAGGAGACTTTCTATCTTCTCATGTGTATATCCTAACTGCAAATAAACCCTGGGGTGCTGTAAGTCAGGGGATTTGAACTAATTTTCCATTTTATCTAATTTTGCATTTCAGTAACCCAGTTAACTCTATAAACATTGTTTCCTTTTAAAAACAAATATATTATAGAAATGTGTGTTTACTCTCAGCTAAGGAACTCAGTGGATCTTATCTGGATTATTAGAAGAAACCAAATATGAGAATTTTTAAACTAGACGATGTTATTCATTTCCTGCACAATAAACTATGAGAACCATCAGTGTCACCAACTGAAGGCTCAGAACCAAAAACTAAAGCAAGTTATGTTAAAGTGAATCATTAAGAATATAAATCAATTTTTAAGTGAAAAGTAAAACAGAAAATATAATAATGTAGAGCTCTTCTTACATATCTCAGGCAGGGCTAAGTAATATTGATCATTCGTGGGGATACCTCATTCTTGTCACTGACATTCTTATGATTTTGAATTAAAATTTTGAGTCATTTATTTTTTTCCCATCTGTTCCTTTTGAATCCTAATTTCCCTACCACCTACTTTGTTAATAAAGTTTCCGTACCTTTAAATAGATAAAGTCGTCATAATCTCTGGCTGTGGTAACCAATTAGCTGACTTTCATAACAGGGATAACTGGTTTAAATTTTACTCACTGACTGAAACCATTTCTCATCTACTAGACAACCGGTGTTTGAAGGAATGAAACCCAGAACTGGTGCTGGGCAGCAGCTGGGATCTTGTGAATTCTCTCAGCTAAAAAACTCTTAAAAATCTAAAGGGAGAAGTAGCAGGGAGTTGGTCATATGAATGAAGGCTGTATGGAGGTAATGGGAAGGGCATTTCACCTATGTTGTACGTGCAAGATTGACTCTGGTTGTTTCATATCCAACTACGAGAGCAGAAAGCAATAACTTAGCCTAGGTTGTGACGTGCAATATCTAGTAAGTGAAACATTAGGAGAAAATAATAATATGTAAATAATATGGTACTATAAGAAAAAGAATTTGATATTTTTAACTTCATAAAATCCTATCACCTAAATGTTAGAAATATAAGTGTGTATATGTATAGGTACATACACATACTTGTGTGTGTATGTGTGTGTGTGTGTGTGCATGTGTGTTTCTGGATGTTTCCTGTAAATGGATTGTAGTGTTATATTTTTCATGATTGGTATTGAATTGCTTTCTAGCCAGGTAGCTAGTCGCAGGTCTGTAGATAGAGGCATATTTACAGGTAGTTAGAAATAAGGATGATTAGAAAGATGGACAGAAACGCTACCCCTGTGCCTACTACTGTGAGTAAATAATGTTAAAATTGTGGCAACATAATAAACCCCTTCCCTGAAGGAATGAAAATGTTTGCCTGGTTCACTCACTTAATCCTAATTGCTGTACCAAAGTGCCTTCTTCTGGACTTTCCATTACTGAGGCTCTTTCCTTGCAGTGTGCATGTTAAATTTGCTACTCCTCTGAGCACCCACACTGATTTGCTGCATACTTTTCTAGCCTGCTTCAAAAGTCTGCTGCCATGTTACCAAAAGTATCTGGAGATTTTGCTGTGCATATATATATGTATATACACACATATATATTATACATATTTATATATACACATACACAAATATACAACATGTGAAGAGACTGGTTCTTGCCACTCCTCCATTTCTTTTATCTATGAAATCTGCCACTATGCTATTTTTTCTTTTGAAATTATGACTAATTTCTTTTTATAAATACAATGACATGCTATCTTAAATGCAAAATCAAGTAAAGGATTTAAAAATAGTATGTGTGAAATGTGATGTCTTGTGTGTGTACATATATATATTGCAAAATGATAAAATGCTATACAAATATAAGGTGTATTGAATTGTCCTTTTATACCAACTAGTTTTTCTTTATGTGTATGTTTTGAGTCTCTCTTTAAGTTTTGTATTTGAGTCATCGAAAATAAGTTTTTTTAATTGGAGTATAATTGCTGTACAATGTTGTGTTAGTTTCTGCTGTACAATGAAGTGAATCAGCTATATGTATACATATATCCCCTCCTCTTGGACCTCCCTCCCACCCCTCCCCATCCCACCCATCTAGGTCATCACAGAGCACCGAGCTGAGCTCCCTGTGCTATATGGCAGGTTCCCACTATCTATTTTACACATGACAGTGTATATATGTCAATCCTAATCTCCCAATTCGTCCCACCCTCCCCATCCCCCCCCACCCCCCCACCGTGTCCACATGTCTATTCTCTATGTCTGCGTTTCTATTCCTGCCCTGGAGACAGGTTCATCTGTACCATTTTTCTAGATTCCACATATATGCGTTAATATATGATATTTGTTTTTCTCTTTCTGACTTACTTCACTCTGTATGACAGACTCTAGGTCCATCCACATCTCTACAAATGACCCAATTTCATTTCTTTTTTTGGCTCAGTAATATTCCATTGTACATATGTACCACATCTTCTTTATCCATTCATCTGTCATTGAATATTTAAGTTGTTTCCATGTCCTGGCTATTGTAAATAGTGCTGCAACGAATATTGGGGTACGTGTGTCATTTTGAATTATGGTTTTGTCAGTGCATATGCCCAGTAGTGGGATTGCTGGGTCATATGGTAGTTCTATTTTTAGTTTTTTAAGGAACCTCCATACTGTTCTCCACAGTGGCTGTATCAATTTACATTCTCACCAGCAGTGCAAGAGGGTTCCCTTTTCTCCACACCCTCTCCAGCATTTATTGTAGATTTTTTAATGGTGGCCATTCTGACTGGTGTGAGGTGATACCTCATTGTAGTTTTGATTTGCATTTCTCTAATAATTAGTGATGTTGAGCATCTTTTCTTGTGCCTCTTGGCCATCTGTATGTCTTCTCTGGGGAAATGTCTATTAAAGTCTTCCACCTATTTTTTGATTGGGTTGTTTGTTTCTTTGATATTTAGCTCCATGAGCTGTCTATATAATTTGGAGAAATATCTATTAAAGTCTTCCACCTATTTTTTTATTGGGTTGTTTTTGTTTTAATTAATTTATTTATTTTTGTCTGTGTCTGGTCTTCGTTTCTGTGCAAGGGCTTTCTCCAGTTGCGGTGAGCGGGGACCACTCTTCATCCCAGTGCGTGGGCCTCTCACTGTCACGGCCTCTCCCATTGTGGAGCACAGGCTCCAGACGCACAGGCTCAGTAGTTGTGGCTCACGGGCTTAGGGCTTAGTTACTCCGCGGCATGTGGGATCTTCCTAGACCAGGGCTCGAACCTGTGTCCCCTGCATTGGCAGGCAGATTCTTAACCACTGTGCCAACAGGGAAGCCCAGGTTGTTTGTTTTTTTGATATTTAGCTCCATGAGCTGTCTGTATATTTTGGAGATTAATCCTTTGTTGCTTCATTGCAAATATTTTCTCCCATTCTGAAGGTTGTCTTTTCCTCTTATTTATGGTGTTCCTTTGCTGTGCAAAAGCTTTTAAGTTTCATTAGGTCCCATTTGTTTATTTTTGTTTTTATTTTCATTACTCTAGGAGGTGGGTCAAAAAAAGATCTTGCTGTGGTTTATGTCAAAGAGTGTTTTCCTCTAAGAGTTTGATAGTGTCTGCCCTTACATTTTGGTCTTTAATCCATTTTGAGTTTATTTTTGTGTATGGTGTTAGGGAGTGTTCTAATTTCATTCTTTTACATGTAGCTGTCCACTTTTCCCAGCACCACTTATTGAAGAGACTGTCTTTTCTCCCCTGTATATTCTTACCTCCTTTGTCATATATTAGGTGACCATAGGTACATGGGTTTATCTCTGGGCTTTCTATCCTGTACCATTGCTCTATATTTCTGTTTTTGTGCCAGTACCATACTGTCTTGATTAATGTAGCTTTGTAGTATAGTCTCCCCAGTATAGGTCCTTCTCTATAGCAGATATTTTATGATTTTTTATTATTAAACACACTGTATTATCTTGCTCAGTGTGAAGGTTGAGTCATGATAATTTCCTGTTCCTTTTATTCGAGTTCTTTCCTATGAGTTGTATTTTCAGTACTCCAAGTGTCCAGCAAGGTAGCCAAGGTAGTTTTTGCAATGCCAAGTTTCTCTGATATTTTGGATAGATTGAGTTTAAAAGTGTCTGTAAAATGGTGGGGGAGAAATGCAGTTTCTTAACTTGTCATTCAGTTCTTAAATACATTTAGAACTAAAAATTAAATAACAACAATAGCATAAAATATATCAATATCCTCTGATTAAATTATTGTTTGATTTAAGAAATGTACTTTTGTCTATCCCCTCCAAAAACAATAATATGTTGTTCAGATCATCACATCTATGTCAATACTACACAATTTATATTTGGCTTCATCATTCACTTACTCATGGTTTCTTTCATTCTTCATAATAAGTTGAACATGTGTTATATACCAAGCATTATTCCAGAATAAAATAAAGGATAAAAAGTAGATGTCTCTATCCTCATAATTCCTATATTTGAATGGAACCATTCCAGGAAGAGGTTAAAAATTCAGAAGATAGGTTAGAGTGATGCTGTCATTTATATTCAACAATTCAGAGTCTTGAAGACTCCTAATGAGGTTTCAAGGATTATATTTTTCCTCCTTGCCTTATAAACAAATAAACCAAACTAAACACTACTAAAAGCCAAGCTAGATCTGTGTGTATTATCCAGCTGCTCCAGGATTTCCCTCCAAAACTGATTTGTTCTCCTTAGTTAAGTACAGTGGCCACCAAAGCCAGATTGATTTGTAATGACAATTTTCCCATCTCTGGGATGTTAATCAATGGATTGGCATTAAAGTAAGAATCCATGGTAAATCCTAAGCAAATTCTGTGAGGTATTAATATCTGCTTTAATCAGATGTTTCAAAGTAGTGGTGAAGGGCATAAGGAAGATAAGAACAAGCACACTTTAATTTTGGGCTCTAGACTCACTTTAAAGTGTTGGATATTGCAGACTAGCTCTTAAAAAAAAAAGTCTCTGTATAAATGCTTGGAAATCTTGCTAAAGATCCTCACAGAAATTCTGGTGGTTCTGTAAATTGTGTGCATTTTTCTGTCACGTCAAGTCTGAGGCGAAAAATATATCACCACGCCGGGAATCCCTTCCCCTCTGTCTCACAGCAAAGTATGATGTTTTCTACCTTTGGGGACAAGAATAAAAGGTTCAGATTTCTGCATCTTACAGAGGTTTCAAAGCTAGTTTTAATTTCACCTTTTATTTTGTTTAATTTTAATTAATCTAAATTTTAAAAGTGGTACTCGATACAGTTATTGGAAAACTTTTAAGTTTGTCTGAAACATCTATGGTACATTCAATCTCCTTTTGCAATTGTAAATTTTATGAAATCTGAATACAGACCAAGTATTTTGAATGAAAATCTAACATTCAAATAGAGAAATGCTGAAAGTGTAAATTGCGCAGCTGATTTGGAAGACTTAGAATGAAAAGCATAAAGGGTCTGATTAGTACTTTATCTATTGATTAAATGTTAAAATGATGGTATTTTAATATATTGGATTAAATAGAATATAAAAATTGGTTTCACCTGTTACTTTCTACTTACATGGCTACAAAAATTTTATAACGTGTGTGTCTTGCATTATATTTCTATTGGACGGAACTAGTATATATTTTAGAAGTGATATTAAATATAATATTACATATAATAACATACTTTATGTTATTTTTATCTCTGATTATTTTGAAATTACTGTGAGAATAAAATTATAAACATTTACCTTAAAACTTATATGTCAGGTACTCTAGTAATCACTTTATTTCTCTAGCTGACTGTATATGAGTGTGCTGTGTCATCTCATTTCCATATCTAATTACATGTAGCATCATGATTGGTATGTAGTGTGTATCCATTATCATTCTTGTGAGTAAGTTTTAAGATGCTCTTATTGGAAGTAATTTTTGCCTCATGGCTAAAGGTATGAGAGGCAGGATTATTGAAAAGAGAAGAAAAGTTTTAACAAACTGTTTGAGGTAGACTTCCTCTTAATGTTATTTTTCCTAATTAAGGTGGCAATGTCTTAGCATTTGGAATTCCTGGAGAAGATCTTTTCACTTCATGGCGCAAGAGAGAGATATTCAGGAAAATAATGTATAAGATGGGTTATATTTATTTTGAGAAACTATCACTCAGCCAAAAAGAGAAAAGGTTATTACATTCACATCATATTGCTTGTCTGGGAATCTTTCTAGTGAGAAAATGAATGGAGCCATAAAATTAAAGAAAATATTGACAGGGTTTTCAGACACTAGGAAGTGGCAGCCCCTCTTTCCTTTCTTATGAAAAATCTCTTTCTGGGATCTCTGAAACCAAACAAATATCAAAGGGCTTTATTCTTCTTTCTAAAAGTTGTCTACATCCTGTTCTCTGAGATCCATGACGAATGCAAATTGGGAAAATGCTGTATTACCATGGAGAACGATTAAATAAAAATAGGACCACCATGAGACAGTTAGATTCCTTATTCCCTGATGTAGTGTGTCTTCTACAAATAAATTATGACATCTTCAGAAAGTTTTTATTGTGGAGTTTTAAATAAGGTTGTAATTTCATGTCTTGAAATAAATTTTGGCTTTTAAAGTAATAAAATTCATATGAAAGTAACTCTAGCTGATACTGAAGTTGTAGATGAAACTAACCACTTTCTCAACATTTTACTAGGCATTTTTGGCTCAAAAATCTGTTATGTTGGTAAAGAAATGACTATTTAAGCTTTAAGTAAACCATTGAATAATTTAAAAACTGGGGGAGAAACACCCAGCAAATTGTGTTTTTTAGTGATATTGATACCGCATTGCTTAGAAATTCTTATACACCCAAACCAACTAAAATTCATTGCCAACTTCCATATAATTCACAGAAACACATTGTTTTTCTTTTCTTTCTTTTGGGGGAGTGGCTGTTAAGTTTAAATAGTACATTAATGTATTAAAACTCTGTTTAAATGCATTTTTTAACTCTTTTCCTATTCTCTGTTTTTGAGTGCAAAGTGCATTGCATACATCATAAATTAATACTGAGAAACCCAAATTTACCCCAATAGGGTCTCTCAGTGACGACTTTATAAACTAGGCCCTTGTTTATTCTGTGTGTGGCCACTTTGGTTATTAGTAGGAGTTACACTGACTGCCTTTTTGCAGATTTATGAGACTTGGCAAAAACCTTGAGAAAACAGAGCCCTGCTTCTCTCAATAGAAAACATTATTAGATACTAAATAAACATTAATTTAGGTAAACTGGTACTACTCAGTCCAACGGGAATACAGTCTTAGTTAGATTTCATTGTGATGGGTGAAAGTATACAGGAGGGGAAATTGCTCTATAGAGATCGCAAAGAAGGGACATTTATTTAAGTGATAGCTAAGACTTTGTTCTTAGAACACCTTCATGCTCATTCATGAGGGCCGGTGCTCCTCTGTCCGGGAGGTATGCATCATGTCCTGCTCCCACTGGAGAAGGATCAGGAGAACACTCAGTCTTTAAAATTAGCTCAGAATCCCTGATAGTACAATGATTAATTTTCTCTGAATTCCAACAAAAGCTTTGGGAAATAGGCATCCTGTGCAGTTAGTTAATGCATGGTTTTCAAATAATAACTCTTGAAAACACTGAAGTTTATGAAGAGGTTAAAGCATTTTTAAAAGGATAACTTGAACCTATCTCTATCTCTTGTCAATAAGTTAATGTCATGAAAAAAAGGGATGATTTGTATGCTAGATTAAAAATGAGAGCAACACAACTAGGTACAGTATGTCACACTGAATTGGATCCTGAGTTGGACAAACCAATTGTAAAGAACAATTTGGGGACAATCGTGAAAAATTTAATATGGACTGGATATTAAATAAAATGAAAATTTGTTGACAGGCAAAATAGAGGTAATTAACTTATAAATATACAAAATAGAATATTTGATATGATCTTGTGATAAGAAAATATATATGGAAGAATATGGAAAGGTAAGCAAGATTTTTTTTTTTTTTGCGGTACGTGGGCCTCTCACTGCCGTGGCCTCTCCCGCCGCGGAGCACAGGCTTCAGCCGCGCAGGCTCAGCGGCCATGGCTCACGGGCCCAGCCGCTCCGCGGCATGTGGGATCCTCCCGGACCAGGGCACGAACCCGTGTCCCCTGCATCGGCAGGCGGACTCTCAACCACTGCGCCACCAGGGAAGCCCGATAAGCAACATTTTAACAGTGGTAATCTCTGAGTGGAGTGTAAATAGAAATATGATGTTTTTATTTTCTTCTTTTTGCTTGTCTGTGGTTTAACCGTGTAGAGTGCAAATATACTACTTCTGTAATAATTACAATCTATTATTAATAAAATAATTAACCAGTGGTAAAATTTACCTTGACGTTTACACTAAAATATTGTGTATTGTGAAAGAATGTAAAAAACCCCTAGACTTTAGTCAGTGCATTGGGTTATGTCTTTGTTTTGTGGTGTAGAATCCCATAGGTTGTTTTTTTGTTTTTGTTTTTTTTTGTGGTACGCGGGCCTCTCACTGCTGTGGCCTCTCCCGTTGCGGAGCACAGGCTCCGGACGCGCAGGCTCAGCGGCCATGGCTCACGGGCCCAGCCGCTCCGCGGCATGTGGGATCCTCCCGGACCGGGGCACGAACCCGTGTCCCCTGCATCGGCAGGCGGACTCTCAATGACTGCGCCACCAGGGAAGCCCCCACAGGTTGTTTTAATGATACTAAATTTGTTTTTCTTGATAATAAACTAGTTGGTACAAAAACAACACTGGAACTTTGCTAAGAAATATCAAGTCTCTCTACAATAAGAAGATTAAAGCAGATTTTTCTTCTTTTGAGAATTCTAAATGCATTTTGAAGTTTTCGGGTAACAAAACAGAGAATATTGCTCTAATAAAAGAGTTTTTCAAACTCCTTTCGCTCCCATCACTTGTCATGTTATGCATTCATTCATTCAGCATGAGGCCATTCCCTCACAAAAACTTCTGGAAACTTGGATTAAGTAGATCTGGCTGTTAATAAGGACTCTGTGGTAATCAGAAACTGTTAATAATGTGTTCATGTCTTGCAAGTTGCAGACTATAGATTATACAGAGTAAATGACATATGACAGAGTCAGGAAATAATAAATAAGAAGAACTCTAACAGGTAGGACCAAATTGTGTGTGCTGATGTTTGGAATAACATCATGATGAAGAATGTCTCAACTTTTTTCTTATAATGTAAGTGATGTTGTACACATTAGAACAGTAAGACACCTTAAAGACCATCTTCACTAATCCCTTCATTTAAAGATGAGGAAACCGCAATTCACAAAGAATAATTTGCCAACAGTCACACTGAGATTTATTGGCAGAGCTGAAACCAGAACTTAAGTTATGTGATTTCTAATATTGTGCATTTTTACTCTGTCACATTAAAAAGTTTTCCCTATTTGAGGAAGGGGAGAAAATGCAGAAGTCTTATTTAATAAATTAATATGCATTATAGAAAATCATAATGAACTTAAAAATGAAAGCTTGATGTTAAGCTGATTTCTCTTAGATGACCAAATATCACCCTGTAAAATTTAAGAACAGTAATCTTAAACACATTGGTTCATTTCCATTGATTCTATGTGTTTATTTTAGCTCAATATATGATACATAGTATCATATAATATCATTCAATTTAATTAGTTCTTATGTTCAGAGAACATGTAACTATAGTAAGAATTACAAGCCCAAGGAGTCACATATTACTCATCTCAAGATTGATTGAATATGAGTAGGCTGATTATATTTTTACTCTGATTTGGATTTCAAAAAGAAGCAATTCTGTTATGTTGTTCAAAAACTTGTTTTGAACTTCTCTTTTCAGTTTTCATATCAACTGAGATGTTAACAGTTTGTAACCACATCATGAAAATACATTTGGACATTTTTACCATCGTACCTGGTATATCTAGAGAGGAAGAATACCGGGTAAAAAGAGAGGTCAGAGGCTATTTCTTTACACTTCAAAAAGAAAATCATTCTCCTTCTAGTTAAGGTGGAGGAAACAAGACATTTTTCTAACCCTCTATGCCCAGTAAGTACAAAGCTCCAAACGAGAATTGTCATTGCTTTGAATGCAGTAACTGCTTAAAGAGTAGAAATGTTTTAAATGTTCACAGTAAGCATACTTAATGTCACTTAAGTAAGTTGTCCTATTTATTTATTTATTTATTTATTTATTTATTTGCAGTACGCGGGCCTCTCACTGCTGTGGCCTCTCCCGCTGCGGAGCACAGGCTCCGGACACGCTGGCCCAGCGGCCATGGCTCATGGGCCCAGCCGTTCTGCGGCACGTGGGATCCTCCCGGACCGGGGCACGAACCCGTGTCCCCCGCATTGGCAGGCGGACTCTCAACCACTGTGCCACCAGGGAAGCCCAAGTTGCCCTATTTAGATGGCAGCTTCCCCATCCCACCTTTTAATCTTGTCCGTTTTATTCCATAGCAGTTTCCACATTCTGACATATTATATTTCCTTTGTGTTTGGTTTCTGTTTCTTTTTCTAAATACAAGCTGCTTGAAAAGATTCTTTTTTCTGTGTTCACTCAGTATGTGCAGTGCCTGGAAAGGTGCTTGACACTTTGACACTTAGAAGGTGCTCAGTAAATATTCTCTTGAATGAATAAATCAATGAATAGTCATCCACAGTTGTGGTTCAACTTTATCTTAAATCAGATAAAATAGAATATTTGTCTCCTTATGTTAACAAATATTATATTTTAGAAATGTTATCTCTTATAAGTCATCTTACAAATTTAATTTTACTAATATATCAGTAAATATTTTTCATATATATACATTAAAAATTATAGGACACATTAATAGTAGCATGTAGTAATATTTTAACTGCTTAATTTCAGCATACACAGAGAATTTAACTCTGTGGCTTTGACCTTTACCCTGGGAGGAAGAAAAGGTAGTGATTAAGTGTGTTTGTTGTTATTATTCTGTTGTGGGAATAATTGCTTATTCTGCAAAAGCACTGTAAGTTACAGTGGTTACTGTCTTACTTTTTGATAAAGAAATAGAATGTGTGTCTTAGTCTAGCCACAAAAAGGGGATGATTCTGTAGCATTTCATGAATTCAAAGATGAGTATTTTTTCCTGTTTTAACATCTGTGAAAATAGGATGGATCTTACAAACAATGGTATATCATAGTTTGGCAACATTTTTTTCTTGGTGAGACCTAACATGAGGATGTACAGGATAATATATTAGCACCTTAGGTTAGATTAAATAAGGTATAATAAATAATATTAACTCACTTTCTTAGAAATGTTTTCACAATATACTTAAGAGCTTTATTCTTAAAAAACAGCATTCATCTACAGACTCTGTGAGAAATTTTGGCAGAAATATTGTCTTGTTACATTGATTTCAGGTTGCTTTAAGCCTTAGATTTAAAGCGTTTGCTGAGGTAAAAATGATATTTTCATTGTTAAAAGCATATAAATAGATATGTTTGGATTACAGTTGATATTTTTGTGTTGCCTAATTCTTAGTACCATTTACATCTAATTGTTAATTCTCAGATCTCACTTGTTGCCATATTTAACACAGTGGCTCTCTTGATCACTTCATCTTCCTCTAAGGATCACACGCGGATCCAGAGCCCCACACACTTTGCTTTTCCTCCCCTCTCACTAGCAGCTTTTTCCTAGTCTTAGTTGCTGATTCTGCCTCATCTCCCTGACTTCTGAACATGGAACATGCCTGGGATCAGTGCGTGCACCTGTTCTTTCCTCTACCTGCACTCCCACCCTTGACGATCTCATCTCTTATAAATGCCATCTACATGCTGGAGACTATCAAAGGTGTACTTCTACCCCGACTGCTCCCCTCACCTTCTGACTTTAATTCGCTCTTGTCTTCTCAGTGTTGCCAGGTGGATGTCCAGTAGGCAAATTTAACGTATTCAACACCCAAATCTGGGTCTCCCAGCAAGCCTCCTCTTGAGCACCCTCTCTCACATTCTATATCTAGTCTCTCAGTTAATGGTGTTAGCTCCGTTTTCAGGTCGCATGCAGAATCCGACCATCACTTTTTGCCACCTCCATAGCTAAAATTCTGCGTATTTCATTCACCGAACTTTAACCTTTTCCAGATCTTTGCTTCAGTTTAACTTTTCTTTGAGGCCTTCTGTAAGCATCCTCTTTAAAACTGCAAACCTCAGGGCTTCCCTGGTGGCGCAGTGATTGAGAGTCCGCCTGCCAATGCAGGGAACACGGGTTCGTGCCCCGGTCTGGGAAGATCCCACATGCCGCGGAGCGGCTGGGCCCGTGAGCCATGGCCGCTGAGCCTGCGCGTCCGGAGCCTTGTGCTCCGCAACGGGAGGGGCCGCAATAGTAAGAGGCCCGCGTACCGCAAAACAAACAAACAAACTGCAAACCTCAACCAGGGGCATTCTCCATTCTTCTCTTTTTCATATATTTTTTCTGTAGCCCTTGTCATGGCCTGTGTGATATGTATATTGACTACTCTGTCTCTCTGTACCCATCCATCCTTAATAGAATGTAAGCTCCATTGGGAGCAGGAACATATCTATTTGTTTCTATGTTTTATCCCCAACACCTGGAAGAGCGTCTGTCACATTGCAGATGCTCTATAAGTAATAACTGAATGAATTTAAAACTATCAGCATTACCACCATAGGAAATACTCCTTCATTCTGGCTCTCCTTCCCTCCCTTCCTCCCTCCCTCTCTCTCTCCCTTCCAGGAAAACATATCACTTGACCTATGTTTCATACCCATGACTCATAGAGCATATACTTTAGTTAGCTGTGCATCCACACTTAGGACAACTCTTTATAAAAAACGATTTTTGAATTCTCTTTGCTCATATTATAGTTCAGCAGTTTTTCCACAAGTATGAATTATTATATAGAAAATTATTGTATATTATGTTGAATACTTTTTAAAGTAATTTAATATGTTGTTTATACAAATCAATTAAATGACAATGGCTACAAAGTAGTTAATAATGTAAAAATATCCCCTTAAGAAAAAATATTTAAACCTAAATTTCCTTTCATTCTTGAAATTCTAAAGCTTCCAAAGAAATTCTGCACTTTCAGAGAAAGTGGAGATTTGCAATAACTATTCATTGTATAACAAAAAGCTTGTAAAATAGTTGCTCCTCTGAACTTAAGTAAATTTAATTAATGTTGAAATTTTTATACATATTTTTCATTGTCTAAGCCCTTCTTGATTTTCCTCTTCTTTGTATTTCGCCAAATAAGCTATGGTGAAAACATTAATGTGTACAATGTTATTACTATATTGCTATTTATGATAATATCAGAATATTATTTACTTATAACAGTATAATTGATAAATATTGTGAACAAATATAATCCATTTTAAAAATATAGTCCTGATCATTTTGCTATTGGTTTCTCAGATTGACAAAAATGATAAATCATGTTAGATATTATGTCTAACTTTTTAAGGAATGAAACTCCAATTACTTAGATTAATAATTTTCTTTCTCTTATTCATTTCACAATTGCTTAATGTCCTTTAACAGAAATACACCACATTTGAGCATATCATTTTCTGGTAACTAGATTTTCTAATAACTGACACTGCTGTATTACTAAATTCTATTGTTCATTTCAATTACAAGTTTATGTTGTGACATTTAATAATATCAAACAAATAAATATATTCCCTTGCCATAAATAAATTTATTACAAATTTCTCTAACATTCTTGTTTATATTTATGGTATGTTTCAACCAAAGCAGCCTAGCTATTTCAAGATGCCCCTTCATCTTCTTTTCTACAAATGTCCAACCATTTCATATGATTAGAGATTATGCTGACAATAGTAATTATAAAAAAGAATTGCTATATTTTAACTTTGCATCCTATAGTCTTTTTTTGCAAGAAAGACAAAAATATTTTCAAAATGCAAGTAGTATAGATATCTTGTTATATCAGTGTCATGTCTCTGTAGCTTTAAGTTTAAAGCATTTGGTGAAGTAAAATGTTTTCATTTTTTTAAATTTTAAAGAAAAGCAGTTAACTTGAATAGCAGTTTTTCGTATTTTATACATCTGTATTGAAACTTTTCATGGGGCTTTGTTCCTACCTGTCTTGGAATTCTGGAATGATTATGTCTGTGATACTCTTGGTTTTTCTTGAGTAAACCTGATTGTTTAAATCACTCTGAATCATTTTTGCAAAATCAAACTCAATACTATACTTAGTATATGTTATGGATATGGGGGTAAAATCTAAAAATAAAGGTTAGCACTCTTATTGCTAATATTATACTTAGAAAAGACCTTAAAGTTGCAATAGTTCCAGCTTTTGTGTTTTAAAGGAAAGGACAGTAAAACCTAGAGAGGTCTTGAGCCGCTATAACAAAATGCTACCAACTGGGTAACTTATAAATAACAGAAATTTATTGCTCGCCGTTTTGGAGGCTTGAAGTCCAGGATCAAGGCGTCAGCATGGTTGTCTTCTGGTGAGAGCCTTCTTCCTGGTTCGTAGCTAGTGCCTTCTTCTTGTGTCCTTACATGGCGGAAAGAGCTAGGGGGCCTCTCTGGAGCCTCTTTTTATAAGGCGCTAATCCCATTCATGATGGTTCACGCTCATGACTTAACCATCTATCAAAGGCTCCATCTACAAATGTCATCATCTTTGGACGTTAAGATTTCAACATATGAATTTTAGGTGGGTGGGTGGGGCGGAAACATTCAGACCATAGCAAAGCCACATAAATTATCTGAGGCAAAAAACTTGTTGGTGGCAGAACCTGGCCTCAAATTAGTATCGGGAATCCATGATGATACTGCTTTCTTCCAAATGGTAGTCAAATATTTGTTTATATCATGATGTTTTCCATTAAAGACCAATCCATTATTACAAGATATTGCTCAGTTATGGTTGCTGTTAAAAAGAATGAAAAATTCTAGGAGGCTGAAAATGAAGTATCTTGGTTTTGCCCTTTGTATGAGGACTGTGTTGATTACACTAAGTATAATTTAAAGTAATGGAGCCATTCAAAGAATGTGAGTGTTACCATATAGTTTGATATTAACTTCCCATATATCTCAGTGTTAAATGCTTTATACATCAGTTTACGTATTTACTCCATATTCTTTACATATTACATAGGTCTTCTAACCTGATATCATCTGTATAAATAAGTGAACGGGAAATGAAAATACTATAACTGCTGTGATATCCTGTATTTTTAAGAACAAGAGTATTGTTATCTCAGGTTAACTCATAAAATAACTCCATGATGTACTTTTCTTGTGCCTGAGCAGAGTTACACTGCATTTGTCGTGTTTACAGATACATTGTCTGTCAGCCATGAAATGAAATCATGTTTTAGTTGGCCCATTCTTTCTTTTATAACTTCTAATCAATTCCATGTTGATTATCATTATCAGACTTTTGATCCACCTTTGTTAACAGCTTATTAACTAGTACTTAAGAGGTAGCATTATGTTTCTTCATCTACACCTCAATATTTTCTTTTATTCATAAAGCATAACCTATCTACCTTTCTAATTCCTTACAATATTGGGTTGACCAAAACGTTCGTTCAAGTTCTTGGTAAGATGTTATGGGAAAACCCAAATGAACTTTTTGGCCAACCTAATACTTAGGTTCTCTATCACAAATTTACATGTGATTTTCAGGTTATTAAAGAATCTCATTTATTTCTCTTAGAAAATTTATAGAACGTTGTATCGCCCAAATTCATTTAGAGTTTAATAAGTCAGAAGAACAGATTTTTTTTTTATGTTTTCCCTTTATTTGTTCATTTCTTACCTATCTAAAAAACATTTACTAGACTTCTCCTTTGAGCCTAGTCAGCTTCTATGGGCTATTTAAGGGAGATTTAAAAGAATATACGTTTTCTGTGTTTAATCACCTTCCAATATTTTTGGAGAGACAGGAGGCGTGTACAGTTCAGTCAATATACAAGATAATTTGACTGTAAGTTAGTGTGGTAGAAAAAAAATGTGATCGTGATAAGAGTGAATATTTTGACTTGGAATTTATCCATTAATGCTTTTTGGATGTGATTGGATCTGGGAGAGCAGGATATCATGCACGGGGAGAAGGAAATGAATATGATTTGGATGGCATGTGTTAGTTGACCATCTTGACTGGAACAGGGAGTACACATTGAGGAATATAGAGAGAAAGTAATTTATGTGAGGAAGGAACTGACATACCAAGCAAGGGAGTTTATATTTTAATTAGAGGTGGCATTATGAAAGCAAACACTTTATGAAAACAAACAAATCTGGAAACATCAGGCACTCCCAAGATTGTAGTCTACAGCTGGAGTCCAGAATACCAATTGTACTAACCCAGGCATATAGTAACAGCCCCTCAAGGCTTCCTTAGTGACCTTGAAAATGGAGTAAAAAAATTAATACTAGACATAAAGAAACATGTATATTACTAAATGACATGACTGACACAGATGACAGCCTTGTTTAGTAGTTAAAGAATAGATACCGCCTTTTCTTCCCATGCGTATGTTACTTCTCTATTTGATAAAGAGAAATAAGAATAGATCTGAAAGCAGGCTTTCTGATAACTGACTCTGCACTAGATATGATCCCATAACACTGATCCTTTAGAAAGCAAGATTGAAGTAAGCTGAAAAAATTAACCTCTTTTAAGAAATAGGTTTATGTATGTTGCCTGTTAATTATTTTCAGAATATTTATGTGCACTTTACTAGAGCTACATAATATCCCTGTTAGGTTGATGACATATTAACATACTAAATTTACATAAAAGAACTCTAACACTCTGAGTGGTTAATTAAATTCCTGAAGATAAGATGTCCTGTAGGAGGCAAAGCCAGGACTTCCATCAGGCCTTAGGGCTTTATTGCTCTTTCCGCTACAACATGATTCTTCCCTGTTCATATTTCTCTGTGTCCTTTATAAAATAATCGCTGGAGAAGTTGACATATATTAAAAAGTCAGATTTTAATAGTAGAAGTTATATGACAGAAATCTACAAATAGCAAAATATCAAAAATGTTTCCCCCAGTTGAAAATCTTCTCCCAGTTGATGCACATTCATTTTTAGCAACAATAAAGCATACTTTATCTTCCAATGGTAATTATTTTCATCCTTTTTACAGATTTGAAGTTAAAAACATGATTATAGACAGTTGTATAATTTAATTGCTTTAAACCTTATCATAAAATACCATTTATAGAATATAATAATTTTTCTTAAAATATATGAATTTACAAATTTTCCCCAGGTGGGTGGATGATATATGTGCCTGTTTCAAATGGTTCAAATGCAATATTTGAAAAATCAAATTTGCATGCCTACTTTACACTGATGCTTATGACAGTCACTGGCAGTCATCCCTTTTTGAGTGAGTAAGTAAAATAGTACTTATTCACTTAAACTTAAAATAGTTAAGTTACATAGTAATGTTCAAAAAGAGAACTCTTTATTAGAGTAATGCAATACAAGAATTTTATTGAACAGTGCCTGAAAAACTGATTTTTTTCAAGTGCCAAGGATAGGAGGATATCTTTTTCTCTCATCATTTTATAATCAAGAATTTTTTCCTATTCTTTGACATTCCAAAAGATGCATGCATGCACTATTACAATTGAACTTCACATTCTTTCTTGGCCAAGACAGCAATAACCTTTACATTTCTACTTTTCTCTAAGTGACTTGCATATTTTACTGCTTAGACACTGCTCTCCTACCCCGTTTGAATCTGGGTATGTATTTACTTAGGAAAACATTTGTGCTGTGAATGTTTTAGCACTATTGTGGTTGTAAAGACAGGATGAGTATTTAAATATCTGCTTAATTTCTGCTAAGTTCAATGTTGTGCTTTGTCTTCTAGATAAAAGTCAACAATTAACAGAAGGAGACAAAGGGGAAGTATAAAGGTGATAGTAAAGAAAGAATCACATTAAAATATTTTCTTATTATAAAACTTTCTCCACTGAGACCAACGGGGATATAGGGAGAGTGAAACTTAACAAAATTTCCCAAATTACTGATGGGCATTCGCTCGGTTCCCAATAGGTACCAACAGGATTCGTTGGCAGACGACACCCAGTTGGGGGAACGGAACTATCTTAATCTGTATTAAAGAATAATCATCGTAATGGCTAATGTTTATTTTACACTTACTATGTGGAGAGGGAATTTAATGTGTACATTTCAAATCAAATAACATATCAAAGTTGCCTTTTTTCCTAAATTTTGAAGAAATTCTTGTCTAGAAAATGGTAAAACTAGAACTCATGCCCAAGCCCACCTGACTCCAGATTTCAAAGTTTTTACGATTTCATGGCCCCTCTACATACAGGGGTTTTCTGCAACATTCTCAAGTGAGGTGAGAAAAATGTGATTCTGAAAACTCTTGGAAAAAGATACCCAGAAATACCAAGAATGTTCCTGACCCACTCAGTCATTCCTCCTATTTTCTGTGGATATGAATCTTTGTAGCAGACATGGGGTCATTCTATTCTGATCCAAATTTTCCCTATGTTTCTGGTAGTCTTAAGGCTACACAGGCTTTTAAAGTCTTCATGATAGCACACAGAGGTGACACACGGAGATTTTTGGCTGCTTCATCACCATACATCATATAAGTGGGCTGGTGAAGGAAAAAGGAAGAGATCGACTGCTTCTTTCATTTATTTAACACATATATGCTCATCTCCTACTCCATGCCAGACACTGTGCTAGACTTTGGGGATACAGTGGTGAATGTGATTCATGTCTTTGCTTTCATGTGGTTTAAAAGAAGTACATGTGTCTGCAGATGGAGATTACACTTGTTCTGGAAGGTACAAATGCAAATCTTATGAGATGTAGGGAATGGCCTAAATATTATTTGGAAACATTTTTTAAACTGTGATTTTACCATACTATAACAATTTACTCTTTTGAATACTTTGAAAAAGTACAGCAGTTATAATTTAAAGCTACAGTTCTTTATGTGTATAAACTCTTTTGGCTCTTACAATATCCAAATAAGCTTTCAGAAGTAACTTTAGGTTGGCTTACCCTCAAAACTGTTTCTAAATATTAATCTCAGTTCCAAGACTTTTGTCAAACACATTTAGTAACCCCAAACTGAATATTCTAATATAAAAAGCATTTATTTTTCACTTGGCCTTTATTATTATTTTCTAACAATTTCCATGTCCAATAAAGCAAGTGTGTTCTTTTGGTTAGGATTTCATTTTGGCAGCTCATGTTGCCAGTGCTCAACAAACTGGAAGTACAGAGAAAATAATGTATTATTATTCCTGCAGCATGGGATCTTATCTTATCTACTTGTGCATGGAAAAAAACTTACATTGTGGGATGAAAGTTGGGAGCTTTAATGCCAAATTACACAAACACGTTTGCTAGCATGAAAGGAGAACATGGGAGTTTCCAGGTTTCCTTTTAAGTTTCATACCCACTTAATATCTTTGGAAAAATAGTTGCTATCATAGTTCATGGAAAAATGGCGGCACTTTAACAGTTTTTGAGAGCTACCTATATGCCACACAAGGTGGTAAGTGCTTTCCATGCATTATCTCATTTTATTCTTGTAACAACCATATTTAATAAGAGCTGACAATCCTGTTTTACAGATGAGGAAACTGGACTTAGAGAAATTAAGTGAATTCTTTCAGGATGTAAAGCTGATAAGCAGCAAAACGGGGATTATAACCCAAACCATCACAGAGCCAAGGCCTAAGCCCTTAAGGCTGTGTTACCCCTGGGAGATTCAAGAATTTTATAATAGTTGCTATAACACATGGTAAAAATAAATGAGGTTAATTATTGAGGATTTTGAGAGATTACCTAAAGTGAATTCTGTATTTTAAAATCCAGACCACAGTGCTAGTTTCACTTATGAGTTAACTTCAGAGGTTATATCGTAGGAGGTGATATGATATTTTCCCTAAGAGAGAAATATGTAAAAAATAAAAATGAGCACACATCTGTAGCTGTGCACTCAACTCAGGAATCTCCTGCTTATTCTAATCGAGGCAGAAAGATTTGGGATGGTCATTTATTTTTTTATCTCTTTACTTATTTATTTATTTACAGTCAGCAGTCTTTTATATGTGTACAAGGTGCTCTGCCACTAATTTCTGTGAGATCTCAGGGAATCACTGTGCTTGGTTGCTTAAGCTTAAAAATGAATGGGTTGCAATTGAGGAACATTCTATAAAGTAAGGAATCAGTACAATTAAAAAATATCAGCATCGTGAAGGACAAAGAAACTGAGGAACTGTCCCCAATTAAAGAAGGTTTAAGAAACAAGGAGACAAAAGGTGTGATCCTGGATTGGATCCTAAACCAGTAAAAAGACATTAGTAGATCAATTGGCAAAATTTAAATAAGGTCTATAAATCAGTTGACAGTATTATATCACATTTAATTTTCTGGGATGGTCATTTAAATCCACTTTTTCAGATACAGCTGGTAAGGATGGGATTAAACACAGCCCAGAAACTGATATTAAATTTACACAATGTTATATGTCAATTATATCTCAATAAAAAAGAAAAAGAAAAAAGAAACTGATACTGGTAGCTAGGGAACTAGATAAGGATGGCAAGGAGGGTGGAAGGGAAAATTGGATAGCCAAATATTCAGCACACGACTTTAACAGAACAATCATCCAAAAAAAAAAAAAAAAAGCAAAATATATTTACATCAGAAAGACAAGAAAGATGTTTAGAAGTAACAGGCTACCTGATATAAAAGTTGAAATTTCTGGTGCCTTATCAGTCTCACTTCATAAGACAGCAGCCCAATCCGTTCTTCACACAGCCATATGTCTCATGCCCTGGCAATTGCAAGTTAGTTTTAAAATACAAATGTGTTAGTCTAGGACCTACTCTCTTATATGTATTAAGAGAATGTAGGTAAAAGGGATGAATTCACCTTTACCCATGAGCTTGTTAACAAGGTCCACACTATGCTTCCATATTGCATATCTGGTATAACTAATAGTGTTTCTGAAAGAAAGTGTTATAGAGTCATACTCGAAAATATGATATCTTCATATGAAGGTATATATAAAGTTTAAAACCTGTGTTAATTATAAAACAATACTCTATCATTCTATAATAATGCTATTTGGTCTATATATTATATTTATTTTTAGTTTGATTAGTGTCTGATCCACATGAATTGAAATATGCATTTTGAAGACAGTAAAGCTTATGTTATACAAACATTAAATGCTTATGCAAATATGTATTTGAATAATAATTGAATATGGAAGGCTTTTTTTTTTTTTTTTTTTTTTTGCGGTACGCGGGCCTCTTACTGTTGTGGCTTCTCCCCTTGCGGAGCACAGGCTCAGTGGGCATGGCTCATGGGCCTAGCCGCTCAGCGGCATGTGGGATCTTCTCGGACCGGGGCACGAACCCATGTCCCCTGCATCAGCAGGCGGACTCTCCACCACTGTGCCACCAGGGAAGCCCTGGAAGGAATTTTTTAATATATGCTTTTAATATTCCATCTCAGGGCTAGTAGATATATGCACAATAGCTCTTTGAATATGTGGGAGAGACAACCTCAAATCTGGTATGCTGTAAATACAGCAATTTTGTAAGCTGTTGTAAATAATACTTGGCATGTTTGCAGATCTGAAATGGTTTAAATGTAATTGATTTTTTAACTTACCAAAACCTAATTCAGTATTAACATAAGATCTAATTTTGTTCTGCTTTCAGTCAGGAGATATTGCTTTCCTATTTTCTGGGTTATTATAGTCAATAAACTAAAAATTATTTTTGAGCTCCTGCTATATATCAATGTTTTGCTGTGTTATGATAATCATAGGATGTTAATAATGAAGTTAGATCAACCACACTTTGTAAGCTGTTATGAATTTCAAAATATACTTTATAATAAAATAACAATTTTAAGGTTAGTAAAAAAATGTAAAAAATTGATCTTGGATAAAATATAACTTTTTAAACATGACTATTTTTTCATGCAAGAAAATTCTTTTAATTAACTATTTAATACTTTACATATGTCAAAGGATGTCAGCAACTTATAAAATATAAAGTACGTAAACTTCTTAAGTAGCATCATAACTAGAAAGGGTAACTTGTTTAAAGAAAGTGAAACGTAAAGAACACTGATAAGAGTTTGTGAAAGATCTTTTCACGCATTTTAAAAATAAAGGTGGGGGTAGGAAGGGAAAACAGTACACTGAATTAAATAGGATAGATGGATAGGATAGATGCAAAAAAATTGAAATGTGTATGTAATGTATTACGATCCAATATAAAGGATATATTGAATTGTAGCGTATGTCATTACTATATTTTGAGTACACCATTGAGTATAGTATATCCTTCAATTCTACATAGCCCGCAAGGTTATTTAAAATTCCCTGTTTTCCCCTTTGAAGCTAGTATCCTTTCTGGAAAAGACACCAAAAGAAGCCTGATCCTTTTAATCTTTTAAAACAAGTGAAAATATTAAAGCCAAGCATTATACGTATTCACCAGTGTGTATTCTATTTTGAATCTGTTTCTTATATGCAGTTATTATTTGATTGGATATTTACTTATTTTCTCTTTCTTAAAGAACTACATCATTTAATTTATTTTTTCATTGAAGTATAGTTGATTTACAATGTTGTGTTAATTACTGCTGTACAGCAAAGTGATTCAGTTATACATATATGTACATTTTAAAAAATATTCTTTTCCATTATGATTTATCATAGGATATTGAATATAATTCTCTGTGCTATACAGTAGGACACTGTTGTTTATCCATTCTATATATAATAGCTTACATCTGCTGACCCCAACCTCCCACTCCATCCCTCCCAAATCCCCTCCCCCTTGGCAACCACCAGTCTATTCTCTATGTCTGTGATTCTGTTTCTGTTTCATAGATAGATTCATTGGTGTCATATTTTAGATTCCACATGTAAATGATATAATATGGTATTTATCTTTCTATTTGTGACTTACTTCACTTAGTATGATAATCTCTAGTTGCATCCATGTTGCTGCAAATGGCATTATTTCATTCTTTGTTTATGGCTGAGTAGTATTCCATGGTATATATATACCACATATTCTTTATCCGTTCATCTGTTGATGGACATTTAGGTTGTTTCCATGTCTTGGCTATTGTGAATAGTGCTGCTATGAACATAGGGGCACATGTATCTTTTTGAATTACAGTTCTGTCCAGTTATATGCCCAGGAATGAGATTGTTGGATCATATGGTAATTCTATTTTTAGTTCTGTGAGGAACCTCCATACTGTTTTCCATAGTAGCTGTACCAACTTACATTCCCACCAACAGTGTAAGAGGGTTCCCTTTTCTTCACAGCCTCTCCAGCATTTATTATTTGTAGACGTTTTAATGATGGCCATTCTGACTGGTGTGAGGTGATACCTCATTGTGGTTTAGTACATCATTTAATTTGAATGAGTAGCACTGGAAGCACTCCAGATACAATTGTATCTTATCCTTCATGACAAAATTCAGACCATCACTGATTGTCCCCGCTTAAGCCATAGAAATGGAGTTTGTTTATTTACTTGCATGGTCATTTGTTTGTTTTGGTGGTAACCTGTGATTATTTTCTTCATTTATCTTCATACTTTTGGAAATCATATAATAGTTCCCTGAGAACTCTTTATTTTACAGCCCTTATAAACTCTAGGCATATGTTCAGGTCATTATTAAATGTCTTTAAAACCATAATTTGCTTTTGTACTTAAAAAGAATCTTAATAGAAAATTAAATCAAATGTAGTAATTTAAAAATGGCTGATACACATTGATCACTTACTATGTATTGGGCATGGTGTAGTGCTTTACATCATGGTATATAATCCTTACAACAAATGAGTTAAATACTGGTATAATCTACTATTTCAGTTGCGATAAGTGAGACACAGTGAAGTTAAGTAACTTTCCCATCAATAAACAGGAGGCCAGCGGCAGACCTGGGCTTTGTGCCTGCGTGCTCAAGCACCATGCCACTCTACTTCTGACATGTCCTGGAGGAGTTATGGAAGGTATAACTGGGCATGTTTAGAAGTATAGGCAGAAGAAATTGAACAATGCAATCATATAAGTGTACAAAAATGAAAATTATAATATTAGTTTATGTATAATAGTTACAACTTTATTTTCAAATTATTTTTAGTGTTTTAATAGCAGAACTAAACCAAATGTAAGAGTATTGACTGGGTCATAGTCTTGAGAACTTTTGAATTTCTGGTAATAGCTGGTAGATCATCTGTGACAAAATTCAGAGTTCTATTACAGATAACTGTCTTCAGAGACCCAGCCCTTTTCTGGGCTAGCAGCCCCTACAAAGAGCACATGCAAACTTATGTTGTAATATTTGCCTAAGAAAGACACAATAGCCATCAGTTGTTGAATTCGATTTGCTAAAGATAAATTTTAAAATATTAATGACTTTCACATTTAATTACATTAAAATTATTTTATTTATTTATCTATTTACTTACCTATTTAATTTATTTATAGCAGAGTAGGGTCGATTATCATGAAATTCAAATCTGATGTGAAGACTGAGTTTCTAAATTCTGCATATGACACTTAGGTCCCTTCACATGCTGCCTATTTTTATTCCCAGATAGTTTTATGTTTATGAAGTGAATTATTTAAACTCTTCTTGCTATGCATGTGGAATCCTTACATTGCTAGAAACGTTTATTTCCCTTAGGCATTTCATTAAATAGTGAAGAAAGAAATAAATTGTGTTCATGTGTTTAGCACATCCTTTTGCTTTTTAAAAAAGTCATTTAACTTATCATAAGTGTTTTGGTCTCAGAAGTACCTGCATTCCTGGAGAATTTATGGGAATATGAGGTTCAGGGTCACATTTTTTCTGCTCTGTGCTGTTTTTCAGATTAAGAAGTTTGCTTTTAGATACTGGAGTTGCTGGCAATTCGATTGGATTTCTTGGTCTGTTTATTTAAAAGTGTTAGGAGTTTTAAAGAGAATCCTTATAATTGTTCTATATCACATGCCTTAAAAACGTAATTTAATTAGTTCATTATTATTTACTAGTTTCCAATAGTTACAACCTTTAGATCCTAAATTAAATATAGTGTGAACCCATGTTATAATTTAGTTTTGCTATAGGAACTTACTTTACTATTTCCTATACATAAGTAGTTTTATACAATAGGTTGATATCATTTTTACAGCTTGGCAGCTAATAACCTCTGTATATTGTTTTTGAGGATATGATGAATCTCTTGTCTCACAGTCCTGTAAAGTATCCACTAAGCAATAAAAAAAAACCTTTGTTTCCTTCTTGTAGCGTAACTAATCTTTTCAATAAATATTTTTAATTGGAAAATATAACATACATGTGAAAATTGTAAAAAACAGCACCACCACACAGGTCAGGAAATAAAAAGAAATTCTTAGCTTTACATGTTTGTCTGTCATTCCTATGCTGGTGCTGTGCTCTTCTCTTTGTGTGTCTTTGCACTGCTCCATCCTTGTAAGTGCTGCTGAAGTAAAAGCACCATGAGAATATTTTTAAGTGTAATAAGATACCTATGTTGCTTTGAAAGACAAGCTACATGAGGTGCCCAATTATTTTTGCTGATACAGAGACCATGGGGGACAATAAATTAATTTGTATATAGAAAATTTGTGTATTCGATCATTGAAGAGTCAATTTTTTAAAAGATGTAAATCTATTTATTGCCCACATAGCAGAAATAGTAGATCAGTATTGTAAAGTCTGGGAAAATTTTTATTGGGCATATAACTCAATGTCTAAATTAATAGCTAAATGTGTGCTTTAGGAAAGAAAGTTAAAGCTTTTGGATATTTACCAGAACATGATTCTGTTTTGATGCTAATGATATTCCTAAAAGATAAAAGGAATAAAATAGAGAAACTTCTCAATAACAGACACATGGTTAACTCTTTTTATTTCAAGAAAATATGATTGTTCTGCTTTCTTAATTACAGTAATTCCTACTCTGCTTTATTCAATATTTCATTTACTTAAAAATCTCTTTTTAAACTGCCGAGGGCACGTATCAGAATATTTGAGGTGTAGGATGTTAAGTTTTAAAAAACAATCAGTTTAAATAATATACATTTATATTTTGAATACAAAAGGCAGACATTAAAATTTGACAAGATATCCTATAATTCTCAAAATGTATGTCAGAATTCCAAAGCGTGAGGGATAAGATTATCTTGGTCATGAAAAGATGCGTGGATCAAAATGCTCTCTAAAAAATGAGAATTTGGAAAGAAAAATCTTAAACCTTTGAATTGTGGATTATTCAAATTTAAAGAGAAACAAACTATGATTATGCTGTTGTTGCTTTCTCTGACCCAACAAATTGATAACCATTAGTGATCTGCTTTGAGTAGCCAATTAATATGAGATATAGGCAAAAGAAGATGGCTAGCAAAGTCATTTATAGTCATGTCTTACTAATTTTTTCTAACTGTGTTAATTATTTGAGCAGTTTGGGCGTCAGAGGCACTTGATTTCTTTAGGACTTCTTTACAATGTAAGCATGGTTTTGCTGTTACTGTCATGTTCAGGAAAAAAATGTAACCCACGATATTAAATCTAACATGTTACACATGTATGTTCTGAAATCTCATTATTCTATTATTTTTTATTGAGCTGGATTCATTAGAGGTAAGATCGTGGAGAATTTGATCTGGCTCTAAGTACAAGGCTATAAGTCTTCCAAACTCAAGTAACATGTAACACTGGTGCTTTGGTGAGCAGGGATTTATACAACAATATACTTTCAGTGTATTTTAGAAATACAAACATTGTGTTTAAACCACTGCAAAATAAAAATGGAATTACTGTAATTTATTCTTACTGACATAGAGTTTAGCATGTAAGTCTCTTTTTTCATGATCTCTGAAAAATCAGATGGTCTGACAGACTCCTGTGGAATATATCAATTGATGAAGAATTTGTGACATCTGAAGGCAATGAAGTCTATTAATGGACAGTTAAAATTCGTCAACCAAAAGTTCCTACCCTATAAATTCCATCCATTGGTAATAATACTGTACACTTGAGCAGTGATTGCATACTGTCGATGGTACTAAAGTAGTAGAATATCATGTATATTAGAAAACACAGAAAGAGAAATTGGAAACGGATGACATAAAATAAATGTAAATGACAATTTTAGCGTTCCAAGCACCCTTCCAGTGAGCCTTCATTCATCTCACTTGCATTCTGCTTTGATGTCACTGCACTTGATCAATGGAATGTAAGATATCTCTCTGCAAACATAAAGTTTCTCCTTGTTTGCCTATGTTGTCTCTTTGTTGTTCAAGTTTATTCTATAATTTCTGTTTGGTTCTTTGTCACTATGTTCCATTTCCCTGCCAGGAAGTAATGTTACTAAATTGATCAGTCTATGTACTCTATAGGAAAACCATCTGATCAAACAATAACTCAAAAATATGAGTTACAGTTAGGCTAAAGTGAGTTTATACTGGTAGTACCTTTAATTTGGGGATGGTCATAGCTCTTTGTGTCTCATGAGTAAGATAAAAAATTCTCAAGTGACCTCATGTGCACCACCACAAAGGTATGAAGGACAAGTAACTCTTTATAAATTAAGAAATCAAGGATTCTTTTTCTCCCTTCTCCAACCTACGCACACACACACAAGCACACAGATACCTGAGAAATGATCCTATGTCTAAGTTCAAGGTTTTCAGGTGTGAAGACTTATCATGTATTTTCTTTTCCTATGCATATGGTCTATTTTTTCACTATAATTATACGTTCTTGCAACAAATAGATATAAATAAGAGAAATCAATGAAGTTCACATGTAAAATTTTCTATTCCTTGCTCCTCAAATAATATTTTTGACGATTTACCATCTATCTAATAAGTTCTGGACTCTTTGTATTCCTTTGGGAAATGGCACAAGGCCTTCTTGAGTGTGAGATTATGCATTTGGAGCTCTGATTTAGTGGAACAGTGTGTAAAAATCTCTCATAATCACAACACTCCCCATTGGCTCCACATCTGAAGATCCCCAAGGGTGCTGTTTGTCCCAGTGAACATGTGGAACAGATTATGTGCAGTTAATTGGCTCCAGGTCGAGCTTGTTACAGACAGTAGCATGCAGTATAACCTATGCAATTCACCAAATCCACCCACTTTAGGTTAAATCACACCTACTTCTCTCTGTAATTCCTCCCAGATGCGGGACACACACATGTGTAGGTACAAAAAACACACAGATACACACGCTGACATGCACTGGAAGATAGCAAAATATCAACAGATTATTGGAGACGTTGTTGGCAATACATTTAACCCATAAATTATCTCAATTTAAAGATTAACTATTGAATTCAAAGGATTGTTGGGAGGAAAAACAAAGAATTAGGAGAAAAATATATAAAGTTTAAAAAAAAGTTCCAGGAGTTTCAGAATTTTTGTTTTATTTTGTCCCTCACCCTCAACAAATGGTTCAGCACGTGTGGGCACTTATCGGAATGTCATACTAGCAAGGAAAGCAGTGCTTTGATTTTTAAGTTATTTAACAATATTAATGAGTTAGGTAACAAGGAACAGTGTGACTACTGTTCATTGGAAACCAAAACATCAATCTTCTTAACTTATAGTGTTGGACCACAGGGCATGTCTTAGCGATTAATGACCAGTTGGAGGAGTAGGTATCTCAATACATAGCTAAGGGCCATTAACCTCAACTGGTCATTAATTCACAGGAAATGTCCTGTACTGAGGTCATTATTGCTAATAAAATGAACACACGGAAAGTTTCCTCTCTTTCGCGTGTGTACATAAACATACATTCACATTACATGCATTGTTACATGTCATAAAAAAAGTAGTATTACATATGTCCAGAAGCTCAGAAAAACTAAACCTAATGAGAAATTTAATATACTTAATCTCTATATTCAACTAACCTTTCACTCTTTGTGGAGGGTATGGGCAGGTGGAAGGATACACGTTTGTGTGGCAAAGCTGTGGAGCTGCTGTGATCTTCTGCTAACATGTGGACACAGGGAAAAGTAAAAGAAACAGGCAAGTGGGATTAGAGAAGCACTGATGAATATGGATGAAACCAGCACATATGATCTAAGACCAAAGGCAGTGTGGGATAACAGCATCGTTTGAGTCCTAATATTGTATATTAGCTACCAGAACAGGCATGAGGCACATTTAAGCATTAGGCTGAATCCCTCTTTGGTTTCCTCTCTCTTTCACTCCACTGGATTATGCTACATTGTCTCACCCTTCGCAGGCCTATCATGCTTCCAGCTTTTCAGAAACCCTTAACTAGGTATCATTGTTACCTGGAAATGTCTCTTTTTGCTTTTTATTCTCCTTTCTCTGTCCTCTATGAAACTATCCTTGTCTTACTTAAACCTATATGATACTCCTTTGAGCTGCCTTCCATAGCATCTTATAAATATCTCGATTTTAGCAATTATTTCATGATACTTTATTTGTGTATAATCAACTGCTCCTTTCAAATAAGAATCTTATCTTTCTTCTCACTTTAATAAATCATTGGAGATGAGTTAATGGTGTTAATGACCATAAGTGTATGTGTATTATATATTCTTAAATGCATATTCTTATTTGCAAAAAAACAGTAAGTATTTAAGGAGAATCTGTAACTCAAAGAATGCATCTGTGTTTTACTTGTGTAAATGTAAAATTGAAAAGTTGCAAACATGCATTTCTTAAGACAGTGAGTAAATTAAAACTCACATAACTTAAAACTAATCCTGATAAATTTTTCTGTAGACCAGTTAAGTGACTCTGTTTTTTGCCAATAGCATATGCGTTTTCCTACTAGTTTTGAAATAATACAACTCTTTATTTTTTAAGAGTTTGTTTTAAATGTTATTTACAGAAGGGCTTTATTAGTGTTTTATTTTAAAATATATATTACTGAAATTTTTAAAACTAGAATTTTCATTAAGGACTGCTAATAGTGTAGATCTTTTTGGCCAGACAGACATTCCTGTTTTCCCTTAAATTATATCATTAGGTGAACTCATCAAGAAATGTCAAGTAAATGTGAATAAAATATGTTATATGTGGCAAATGTGAATAAAATATGTTATATGTGACACATTCACATATGTCAAGTAAATGTGAATAAAATATGTGTGACCTACGATATTCTTAAATGAGTATCTAAATGAACTTGATTCTTTTCACTTGTAGTAATCTTCTAAATCAAATAACTAAATATGCATGGATTACACACAAAGACAGAATAGTTTGCTACTTCCTACGGGTAATTAAAGTAACTGAGAAAATATACTTTATTAAGCCTTCATATTCAACGTTTCATGAAGAAACAACATACAATTTGTAGTCTATTCTTAGAATGTTTGTCTTGTATAAAAAATTAATACATCCCTATATTTTATTTTATTTCACATTCCCAGATTGATCTTAACTTCTGAGATTTAAGGTAAGTTTAAGGAACCTTGATTCAAAGTCATTGAGGCATTTTAGTAAAGACTTGATCTACCATAAGAAAAATACTCTTATTTAGACATTCTCTTAAAACTAAGCCATATAGACATATTTATTTTGATATTAAATAATTACAAAAATACTAAAGTATAATACTTTTTTATTATGGCTAAAGCTGTTACCAAGAAATTATTGGCACTTGAAGCAGGTACCACATCTGGAATCCTCCCAGGAAGTACGCATAGCAAGATCCTTTCTGTGGGCTATTTATTAGAAGATGTCAAGGAGAAAGAAGAGAAGTTGAAGACTGCATCAAGAGTTGAAGGTCACTTGATTCTGCCATAATGAAAAGCACCTAAAGACTTAGGGGCTAAGGAGGCTGATTCTAGCTGAAGTCCAGAACAAATGTTTTAATCCATCTCTTATTTGCAGCATGACCTTGAGAGAATTATCAAACCCTGTACCTCAGTTTCCTCATCTGTAAAACGAGGAAAATAATTACCTATCTTTCTTGACCGTCATTAGCATTGATTAAAAAATAAACGGAGGCATATTAAAATTTTTAAGAGTTTATTTGAACAAAAATCAGTTTGAATTGCGCGGCACCAAACTGGAAGTGGTTAGGAGCACCCCACCGATAGGATATTAGGGCGAAGACTTAGGAAACAAAGAAAGGAAATTATTTTATTGGCTATAGCTTAAAGCCTAGTTAACTGGTTGTTCTTAGAGTTCTGAGTTCGTAGCTTTGAGGCATTTACAGGCTTAGATTTTGTTTGATTAGGTGGGCTACCATGGCATTAGAGCCACCTCAGTCTAATGACCTACTTCTTTAATGAATTTAACAGCATTAAGTGATCTATGTAACACACTTCTTAAAAAGTATCTGGTTCATGTAAATACTCAACGAATATTATTTGTAATTATTATTACCAGACTTAGTTTGAAATATGTGTGTTTTGATTTATTCCGTGTCTTAACAAAGACAACCAAGGCAGCTTGTTTATGGCAACCTAGTTAAAAACCGCCTCCTCTTATAAACCCTTTTATTTTACAGTTTGTTTTTATATTCAGTGCTGCCCTCTGTGGAGTAGTATAGGGTGCAGGTAAGATTGCCTTGTCCCAGGCCTAAAATCTATACTGGTGGCCCTGACCTGTCCAGTTGTCCCAATTTTAGGTGAACTGTTAAAATATGTTTTGTGAGAAACGAACTCTCTGAAAATGACAGCTTTTATTAAATTTTGCTTGAGAATCTTTTCCTTTGAGAATGGTATGGGGAAAGTGTAGGCTTCTACCAGTATTCTTATCTGATCAAGAATTCATCAAGTTACAGAAAGAATTGGTCACTCCTACATTTGCATGAAACAAAACAAAACAAAAACTTTAGTAGAAGAATAGTCGCTAATTAACATAAGTAGTTGACTTTTTAGGTCTGTACTCACGTCCTGAGTAAAGCCAGACCTGAATTTTATTACTCAGTTCTGATTCGTTTCCCTTGCAACAATTTCTAGGAGCTGAACAAGAGACAAGGAGCAAGTATTTTTTTAAATCTACATACATTCATAAAATTATAATTTAGTAAGTGTAGGAAAATCTGCAAACTGCTATATTAATAGTTCTTTTCTTCTTTTTAGATTAAATTAACGCTGTTTGAAACAGAACATTGTTTTCATCATGATTGTTACTAAAGATGAGAGACCAAAGTCCAGAAACCATGATTTTTACCTTTTTCATGCCCTGATGATGCTAAGCATGACCATGCTGTTTCTTCCAGTCACTGGAACGTCTAAGCAAAATATTCCACGACTCAAGCTAACCTACAAAGGTAAATGTGTCAGTGTTTTTCAGGTTGCCTTCTTTTATTTAGAAATGCATACTGACTTCAGTGAAATGTTTGTAGTATTGGCATCAGTTAATAATCAGATTATTATAGGGGCTTCCCTGGTGGCGCAGGTGCTAAAAACAAAAACCAGGTGCTAGGATTTGAGAATTACGTGCTAAGAATGGTTAAAACAAAACAAAACAAAACAAAACATGGGGCTCCCGGGATTCCCTGGTGGTGCAGTGGTTGAGAGTTCGCCTGCCGATGCAGGGGACACGGGTTCGTGCCCCGGTCTGGAAAGATCCCACTATGCCGCGGAGCGGCTGCGCCCGTGAGCCATGGCCGGTGAGCCTGCGCGTCCGGAGCCTGTGCTCCGCAACGGGAGAGGCCACAACAGTGAGAGGCCCACGTACCAAAAAAAAAATAATAATAAGAGGAAGATTATTACAGAATGCAAAGCCCACTGATTCATTATTCTTGGTGAAGAAAATAGACACCAAAACTGTTAATGTATGCTTTTCAGTTCATTATTTACAATTTTAAACTACTGATTAGCATAATTAGGAAATTTTGGTCAGCAAGTTGTAGTCAGTTTTTTGTTTTTGTTTTTTGGTTTTTTTTGGCTATGCTGTTTGGCATGTGGGATCTTAGCTCCTCTACCGCAGATGGAACCCGCGCCCCCTGCATTGGAAGCATGGAGTCTTAACCACTGGACCGCCAGGGAAGTCCCTGTAGTCAGTTTTATATTAAAATAAATCAATACCTATGTATGGTCAGGCCACTCAAGATAGCTGTTCTCTTGCTCTCTGTAAGTCCCCTGTTCAACCAGTGCCTGCTTCACCTATACCCTACTCACCTGACAGACCTTCCTACATGCTTGCCCCATGCCGAAGCTAATGATTGTTCTAATTTTAGCCACCATGATAGCCTATCAAAGGGGCAGTTAGGGGCGGGCCCCTCTGCTGGTTTCCCTGGTAACTGATGAGCCAAACTGCCGTCAATTTCCCTTATAAGTGGTAACCTCCCCCTGCCCGTGGGAGTGAAGCCTGTCTGCTTTGTCCTGCTTCGGTGTGAGCCGCATACATGGTGGGGTGTTGCTCCAGAACCTTGCTTCAGACATGTAAGATCTCCCATCCATTAAACCTTTGATGGCTCTGTCGCTGCCTCTGGGCTCTTTGGTCTTGAAGCTGGGCAAGCACAAGCCTTGTAGGCCTGTGGGGTGCAGCTCAACAGCCTAAAAATAGAAAAAGCATTAATTCTATACAGCTGCTACTAATTCATTGATCCTTAGTATTTTTTAAAACAGTAAGATATCTTCAAAAATATTAACAAACTAAAATACCTTGAATATCTCAAGCATATACATATTTTATTGTTGAAAAAATAGTCTGTGTGAAAAGCTTAAAATACAGAGATGAGAAAACATTTAAGAAATGAAATCTACTAAGCTAATTGTTTTTAAATGTTTAAATTAGTATGAAAGCAAAGTTTATATACGAATATGTGTTTATATGTAAGTGTAATATATCAATATATATATCGAGAGAGAAAACGAGCCAAGTTTCATGCTCAAAGATTTCTTTTTTTTTTTTTTTTTCTGTAATATCCCCTTGGCTTCTTTAATACCTAAGTAATGAGAGGAATGTAGGGAACTCAAACTCCTCTATTCTGAACTTGGCGGGTAAAAATCATGCTGGCAGTTTTAATCTTTAAGACAACTTATTTTCAGCTCAAATTAAATATCAATAGTAAAAGCAAATTTGATGTCTAATGTAAGCTTAAGTGGAATTATCTTATTTGACTCATTACACATTTCATATGTTGGTATTTGTTTGGAATTTATACCTCATGAATTAAAGAGTTAAGGTAACATTACTTTTGAGTTTTTGTATTCTCGAATTTCTAGAGCAGAGACAACTAATCTATGGTTAAAAAAATTCAGGGCATTGCCTTTGTGCAGTTGAGGGAAGGATCGAATGGAAAGGGATATGAGAGGAAACTTTCTGGGCTTATGGAAATGTTCTCTATCCTGATAGAGATATGGATCACCGAAGTATATAATATGGACTTTTCACAACCCATCATATTACACAAGTCAGATTTGTTTGCCTGTTTTCAAAATTTATCTTAAGAACAGAACAGAAAACAAGTATGAAAAGCCAAACAATTAAAAAAAAAAAAGAGAAAGTTTGAAAATAGATTGAACGGAAAAAAAAGGAAACACTACCTGGTTTCTATGATATAGTGAATAACACAGGAGCATTGCATTGACGAGGGTGGACCATGCAAAATAAATTAGACTTGGAAAGAAACTTTAATAATAGTTAATAATTACTCACTGAGGAGTCATCATAAGCAAAGCATTGGTATAAGGAGTATGTGTGAATGATGTCATTTTATCCTCATCACCACCCTGTGAGGTGGGGATTATTATCATCTGCCTAGAAATGAAGTTACTGAGGTACTGAGGAATTAAGGTCTCAAATTAGTTGGTGGCTCAGCTCCTGAGTCAGCCCCGTGCTTTGGAGAGCCTGGGTGCCTAATCATATTTCTCACACCCTAGACAAGAGCAGCAGTTCTTGCCTGAGACACTTACCTACGGAAGTGAACTTTAAAGTTGACAGAAGCATCATGCTGATATTTGACTAACTGATTATATGATTTCAATTGTCAAAATTAAATGGAGTTGAAGACCACACCCTCTTGGTAGCCAAAAGAGATTTACAGACTTTGATAATCTTATGGGAAAAAGAGAGATGGTCATTGTGCTAATTTGTGTTCATAATCAAAATTTTATATGAGTGACTGTAAAATATTAACTCAAATGTGGTAACTTGATCATTAGAAAATAACAAATCAGTTCCTAAAAATAAAAAAAATTAAAAAACATTAATTTTATGTAGCTGCTGCTAATTAGTTTATCCCTAGTTAGAGGGTTTTTTTTTTGGTATGAATCTATGTTTTTGTATTAATACTTGGAATCAACCATATAAGAGTTCAAAATCCTGTTTTATTTATCTCTCTATAGATTTTCACTCTTTCTAGCACCTAGTACTTATATAAAAGGAGAACTGGTATAAATGTTGGATTAAATGCAATAAGAACTATTCTTTGGATGGTTCTTATATTTACTATACTTTCCAAATGTTATATTTTTTAGATATTTATCTACATGTCGATTGTCTGTTGATACATGTCAAAAGCAGTAGCAAAGACTGAATGCAGGGAAGGAATTTTAAAAATCTCTCAACTCACCCTCAATAGACACACACACACACACACACACACACACACAAACACACAAACACTCACTCCCGCCTCACCCCCTCTCCCCCTTGTCTCCCCTTTCTCCTCTCCCCCCTCCCCCTCCCTCTTTCCTATAGCGCCCTGTGGCTGCTGTTAGCCATTCATTGCCAGATTGTATGCTAATAATAGAGTAATGATCTTGGCTAGGAGAATTACTGACAATGCTTACAGAATATTCCTCTTTCCACCTATAAGAATTTGGGGACTTTTCTTTGGAAATCATCAGTTCAGCACTATGAAGTAAGTATGCATTAACCATACACTTGGGAGAATTTCAACAGTTTCCCTAGCCACCTCTTCTCTGCCATATCTGAGAGTGTAAAAGGAAAGTAGTTCAAATCCTGATGTAATAGTTTTAAAAAGTAGCCTATTCCTGAATAAACAAAGTTATAACGTAAACATCACTGCTAACCTGGGGTTATGACGAGGAAAGTTCCTACCTCTGAGATAATAATCAGAACTCTCCTTTGGCATTTTCTCTTTCTCTTATGACTGACTAATGAGTGAAGATCACCTAGTATCACCCATTGCTTAGTTTTGAGGGAGTCTAAAACTTCATGCTTGGCATTAAAATACTGCCAGCATGTGAGGTTAGAAAAATCAGTCAAAATGAAAAATTAACTGTATTTTCAAAAATAATTCATTTTTATGGGCACAAAATCAGCTTTGCTTTCCATAACTCAAGCTTCCTTAGGTGCAGACCAGAGACACAGCCAGTATCAGTAGAGTTAGCTACTTTAAACAGCTGCAAGATTATTTTGAGGGATTTCTTAAAGGCCAACAGAAATATAATAACCATTTTATCCAAAGAATGCTCTTTGATAAAGACTTAGCTTTGAACCTCTGAATCCACAGGAGCTTGTTTGGTTCTATTGTTGTGTAAAGAGATTTCCCCTCAGTTGCATATTTTGAATTCTTGCACATTTATGCATACTAAATCAGTTTCTTGAGTAACAAGTAAGGAAACTTAGAGGTCAGGATGTTCTGTATTTCTGGGTTTTGTTTTATAAGGGTAATATATATATATGGCCTTACAAGGTGAGCTTCTCACAGTGACTTGTATGCTTTATACTGCAGATGTAGTAAATATAACTTTTGAAAAATGACCAACTTCAGTCTTGCAATTACTGTAAGCATTTTTTGTATTATAAATCATCATGAAGGAACTCATGCCGGTTAAGGATATTTATACCGAGGAATCGTTTGTATCTGCAATGGTATTTGTTTGGACAACTCCTAAAGATGAGATAGGTAATATAGCTAAAGAGGGAATGGGCAAAAACTTTGAAAAAGGAAGACAAAAGTCACTGTCCCCCTGGAATTTCTTTACCAGATAGGGAGGCAAACGATAAACAGGTAAACAAACAGGTGAAGGTTATTTCAAATAGTGGGAAGTTCTATCAGGAACATCAAACAGGAGACTGCATCCAGGACCCTACTTAGACTTTAGGACACTATGAAGAACCATCACTTTTATACCCATTTTATAGATAAGAAACATGAGGTTAGAACCTGAAGGCCTTGCCCCAAAGCAAGAAGCTGTTAAGTGGCAGAACTGACTTGTGTGTTTTCACCTCTCTAGTTCCAGGCCCATGTTCTTGCCACCTTGTGCCCTTGAGGGAGGCATTGCATGTTCAGGAACACAAATATCAAGATATATAAAAAAAAATACAAGGTTTCATTATTACATCTTTGGCAGTATGCTTTTCTCAGTAACTACCAATAGTACTAATTATTTTTTGCTCCTCCAAAACTTACGTCTTTTCATAGAAAAGAAAACTGGAAATCATCTTTAAAATTTTTATCTGCTATTGTATAACTAAACATTAGTGCATTTGATAGAATAGTTCTTTATCTTGTTTGAGTCTTCTGAGGAATGAGTGGATAAGTCTATATATTTTTCATTATTTAAAAATGACTCTATTTAGCTGTGAAATGTGGCGTGCCTCAAGTAGAGATTCATGGCCATTTCACTCATCTAACTTGTTTGATTTGACTAGTTTTGTATAACTTCTGATATCTCGATTGAGTATAGCTGTGAAGAAGGCAGGTTCTGAAGCCAAACTGCTTATTAGGTCTTAACTGCTGTTACTAGTTGTGGGACATATGGATGTTTATTTTATGTACTGCAGTTTTCCAAGTGCGTTAATTTATTTAATTCTAATGAGGTAGTTGTGAAGGTGTCTTGATCCATGTAAAGCACGTAAAACAGTGTTTGGCATAGTAAACATTTAATAAATGCTGTCAATTATTAATTTTTGTGAAACACTATTATCTTGCTAGATATTAATGGTTGTTCCCAGACCAGAGTTTTCCCTATATAAACAAGTTTGAAAAATATTACATAGTTTCCTCCTGGGGATTTATAGCATATGTTAAAATTGCTTCTGTTTACTCTCAAACATTTTATACTAGGGTTAGTTTCCCTCAGTCCAGTACCACCCACAGATTGTGAATTTACTGAAGGTACTTTCCAGTATTTTTATCTTCATTGTCTTCTAGTAGTTAACAAGCCCTTAGGTGGTTATTGACTTTGGTAAGAGTAGTGTCTTTGAGTAGTTGGTAGCCTTCAGGGTGGGTTAAAAGGAATCATAAAATCATTCATTCAGGAGTTCCTTTCTAAAGTGGACATTTTTGTTGTCAAATCAATGAGAAAAGAAGATGACTTGCTCTGAATATCTCTCCTTAAGTATATAGTAAAGAAGTATTATCAATCTAATAGTAAGAATTCCCATATATTTTCTTCTATAGAGAAAGTCATTGATGGTTTAATTTTTAATGGACTCACTTGTTTTCCCAGATGTGTTTTCTCTAAACTGAGGCTGTGTGTGGGACTGGGCTTTCGTAGGTTTAAGAGCTCAAGGATAATATTATTGTGTATTTGATATTCAGCTCTCAGTGGTTAATAACAATAGTTTATGATGCCCACTGTTTCCAGCCCCATGCTGGCAACAAGGGGATATGTTAGCAAGTAGAAGAGGCAAAACTCCCTGGCATCATGTAGTTTATATTCTGATACAGAAAGGTAGACCATACATAAGTACATTACACAGCAAGATGGAAGATGATAAGTGCTATGGAGAAAAATGAATCGGGAAAGTTGATTGGTGGGGGTGTAGTAGTCAAATATGGCGCTCAAGAAAGAGCTCACCCAGAGAGTGATGTTTTCACAGATACTTCAAGAAATTATTGTTGCAAGTCATGCAGATACTCAGGAAAGGAACATTTTTGGCAAAAGGAACAGCAAGTGCAAAAGTCCTGAGGTGGAAAGGTGTCTGGCATGTTCAAGGATCTTAAAGTATGGCAAAAAAACCAGTGGAATGGGAGAAAGAAGAAAATTGATTAAATCAGAGAGTTAATAGGAGGGAAGAAGTATTAGATCCTTTCACTGTTGTCATTTGTTAAAACGTTGGTTTTTAGTCTGAGTGTTATGGGAATCCATTGGAGAATTTTGAGCACAGAGGTGACATGGTCTGACTTTCATTATTATAGGATCACTCTGGTTTCTGTACTGTGTGTGCACTGAAAGGGAGAGATCAGGGAAATAGGGAGCCAAGTCTGAGACGACTGTAATAATCCAGGTGAGAAATGATGGTCTATGAGCCAGACTGGTTGCAGTGGAGGTAGGAGAAGAAGATATGAAGGTAGAGCCAACAGGATTTGTTGATGGATTGGATATGAAGTAAGAGAGAAGTCAAATCTGACTCCATGGTTTTTTTGTTTGTTTGTTTTTGATCTAAGGATGGGGTTACTATTAATTGAGATGGCAGAGATTGTGAAAGAATGTCGTGTGGGAAGATCAAGTGGACATATTCGTTTGAGAAGGCTATTAGATATCTAAGTAAGATGCCTAGAAAGCACTTGAGTATATCATTTTTGGAGTTTATAGACGATGTCAATTGGAGATATGAATTTGGCAGTTAGCATAGAGAAAATTTTAAATCCATGAAATTCTGTGAGACGACTAAGGAATATAGAAAATTTAGAGGATTGAGTTCTGGGATACTCTTAAGTCAGGAAATTAGTGAAAGGAGGACTGAGCATCTCAGTGAACTAAAAGAAGTGCCCAGGTATGTAGGAGAAAAATCAGAAGTTGTGGTGTAGAGAAAGTTAAAGGAAGAAAGTAAGAAAAGGGACTACCAGCAGTGTCATATTCAGCTAATGTGTCACGAAAGATAAGTAAAAATTAACATTAAATTTAACAACAGGGGGCTTCCCTGGTGGCACAGTGGTTGAGAGTCTGCCTGCCGATGCAGGGGACGTGGGTTTGTGCCCCGGTCCCGGAAGATCCCACGTGCCGCGGAACGGCTGGGCCCGTGAGCCATGGCTGCAGAGCCTGCGCGTCCGGAGCCTGTGCTCCGCAACGGGAGAGGCCGCAATAGCGAGAGGCCCGCGTACCGCAAAAAATAAATAAATAAATAAAATAACAACAGAAGTCTATTGTTGACCTTGATAAGAGCAGTGTCTTTAAGTGTGGGAGCCAGAGCACAACTAAGATGGATTCTGAAGAGCATGGGCTCGGGGGAACTGGAGGCAAGTGTAGACAGTTCTTTCAAGGAGTTTTCCCATAATAGAGACGTGGGCAGTAGTAGCTGGAAGGACAATGAGATCAAGAGACTTGTTTTTTTTCATGAGCTAAACAACAGCATATTTATTTGTTAATTGAAATAATCTAGGAGAGGAATAATTAATGATTCAGGAGAAATGTGGGATAATTCATACACTATTGAAGAAAATAATGATTTTTTCCTTCTAAAATCAGGCTACTTTTAGAACATATGTTAATAAAACTTGCTTATTTTGCATAATAAACTATTGTTTGGTTCATTATCAGTGTCAACTGTTGTGTAGGTAGAAAGAGAGGTTAAACAGATATAAAAATATATTCAGTTTGATATATTGATATAGGTTTGTAAGTACTACATATGTTTAGAAATTTGTTATGTAAGGATTTAGAAATAAAACTTCAGAAAGATTAACTAATAACCTCAGAGTCACATTAGTAGATAATTAGAAAGCTGATCCAAGCCTTCTGCATTTCAGTACAATAGTGTTTGTACTACAACTTGCCTGTATCCAGCACTGTGATTTAGTGATAATTAAAATCTATTTAACACTATGTAGAGCATTCTTCTAAACATGATTGATCTGTAGAGGTTCACAGAGTGGTAGAAGTTACCTAATAATATATGGTAACATATGATGTAATATTGCCATACAAAAGTATCATATAAAAAGTGTTCCTGGAATTAGGAACATACATAAAAATCACTGAGGCCTATGTGGTCAGTAGTGTCCTCCTGGCAGGGCAAAGGAGAGCTACATCATGAGACACTTGAATTACATCCTTGTTATGCATAAATATGGAAGGAATTTATAAGGGCATAATTTAAGTAAAGGCAAATTTTTCTGGCATTAAACCCAGTCCACTATTTTTTGGTTAAAATAGGTTTCTTTGAATAGATCGTATACTGTATATAGTTGGTTTACTATTCTGTAAATTATTGAGGAGATAAAATTTTTTATCTACAATTTCTTGTTTTATGACTTCACTTACCTAAAATTTGGCTCTAATTTCTTGGGTCTTATTAAATAAATTTTAGCAGTGAGATTCTTTCAGTATAAATGTAAAACTATAAGTTTATAGATTTTTTTTAAATGAATGTCATTGGGTCATTTTAACAGAAAATTTGGCAAATGCCTCTCTCTTAAGAACTTGTAATATACATTTTGCATTTTTCTGAGTCCTTTCAACATGCTGTTTTAATCCTATTAATTCAAAAGAGGCATAAATTAAAGCTAAAGTGCTTTTTATTTAGGAAGAAAGATACTCATAAAGAGGTTTATTTCACTAAAGCCAAAGTGAGCCAGACACAGTCTAGAAAATAAGATAAATATTTCAGTAATCCCAATGGAATGGTAAAGTGGAGGAAGCAATAGAAGTGAACTTGTCTGTGGGTATGTTCCATAAAAACAGTAAGTAGAATTGTTTTGAAAAAGAACCTTGCTTTTCTAAGTAATGGTCAATCTTAAAATATAAAATATAGCTGTAATGGGTGATAGGGCTTAGAGTTAGAAGAGACCTTGATAGGTTTTAGCTTTCTCTGCCATGTACTGTTCTTGTACCATTAGAACAGTTGTTTGCTCTTTCTGAATCTAGGTTTTCTCATCTGGAAATTAGTGATAATCCTTTGGTTAAGGATCAAATGAAATAATAGAGGAAAAGCTCCTTGGAAGTTATAAAGCACAAATGGATATTATGATAGGCTTCAAAGAGAGACCAGACATAATATATTACTGAATTAATTGAAGTAGGATGTGAAGAAAATTCAAGGTCTTTAAAAATATATTTAGGCATCTTGGATACAATTTCTCCTGCCACACATAACAGGACATTTACTTGAAAGTCAATTAATAAATCATAACTTGGCATCTTTACATTTTCCTTCCAGGTTAATGCATATTAAATGAATGTACTTCTCTTCTTTGTATGAGAAAATGGAGGGGAAAGAGTTTTATATGTCTTTGGTTGAAACTAAGTAGGTTATTTATCACTTATAGCAATTAAGTTAGTTATAAGTTAATCACATTGGTCAGAGCTGTACATCCCTAACTTATTCTAACAATGTAGTGTTGTAGAGGAAAAATAATAATAATTTGGATATTTTGCATAAATTAACACATCATCATATAAGGGTTTGAGAGAAACTGTAGTGTGGAGAAGAAAGAAGAGTCCAGCACTTCAAGGCAATTGGGGCCACAGTGTTCTTTAGCTTTTCTACTCCAGCTGTGGTTCAAGGACCAGTAGCGCCAGCATAATTTGAGAGCTTCTTAGAAATGCAGAATCTCAGGCTCCCTCCTAGACTTCTCAGTGAGAGTCTATTTTTTAGCAAGAATCCCAGCTGATCTGAATGCATGTTAATCCTGAGAAGCACTGCTTTTAGAGTGTTTTATTTCCAACTCTCTCCTCTTCCCACCCTCCTCTCCTCCATCCTCCCACCCCCAATACACACAGGAACATTTGGATATCACAACAGGAATCTCTTATGATTGCAAAGCATTAGAGGCACAATTGGGTCTCCAAATGGCACATTAACCTCTCTGAATTATTAATAAGGCTGTAATAAATCCTGGTTTAGATGGAAGGTAGATAAACCAACATAAACAAGAATCACTAGAGTTTGAAAAATCATCAGTTAAATGTTTGTTAGACTTCTTATGTGAAAGAAGAGGTGATGAATTGCAGCAATGATTTAGACATTATTCTTGTCTGCAAGAGCTTCTAGTCTTTTTAAGGGACAAAATAACTGCAAAAAGATTGATGCCATAGGATTAGGGTAAATAAAACCAAACATTTCAAAGAATTTCGGAGGAGGTTGGGTGTGAAATTGAACTTTGAACATTGGAAGAAATTTAGAGTTTATTGAATAAAATATATGTTGGCACTGGAGGATTTTGATCATGAAATTCTAACTTAATTCTAATTTAAGGGAGAAAACCAGAATAGACAGCATAATGTGGGAGAGATTGGAGAGGGAGGGGGGCAGGGAACAAGGTTGTTTAGGAGCCTGTTATAGTAATTTTGAGAAGCAGTAATATGGCTCTTAGCCTGGCTGATGATAAAAATAAATGTTTGAGGAAAAGGAATAGATAATTTGCATGAGGAAATCTATAAGGCTTTAAATTTACCTGGAAGTTGATGTGAGGGAAATGCAATATACTTACAGGTAGCAGTTATTTAAATAGGGGAATAAAAGAGTAAGGGAATAAGGAAGAGGAACTAAAAACGATTCTGTTATCTTGAGCCTGGGAACTAGGTCATGTCATTAAAGTCATTATAGTCAGTAGGACCAGGTGGTTGGGGGAAAAATGACAGTACCAAGCAGGCTACTGGAAATTCTGAACTGTGACTTGGGAGAGGCAGTGGGGTTTTAGGTGTCTATTTTGAAGTCATCAGCAGAGAACTAACAATTTATGGGAAACTAAATGGAAAACATGATCTCCTTGTTTATGCCCTGTAATACTGACTGAAATTAAGGAAGACATTATTCTGTGACTGTATTTTGAATCTCCCTCTTGGAAGTCCATAAGCATATTCTGATGCAAATTCTGTGCACACGTGTACGGAATTATCTTCCTTGGGTAAGCTAGAGGACCCTTTCTGGAGAAAACCTAGAGAAAAGTTGCACAGATAACTGACATCTGTTTGTTCTGAATGAAAAGCCAAAAGGAAATTCTCTTGAATCAGTGGAAATTAACTTTCAGATCAGATGTCACACTGAATGCCCAGCATGATAAGTGAAAAACAAAACAAGACATATTCAGGCCAATTATTTTAAGTTTTATAATAGCAAGAGTGAGGAGGTGAAAGGAAAAACAGAAGACATTCAAAAGCTTGGGACACTGATGGCATGAGACTTCTAAACCATAACTTTGGAAGCCAGAGGATAGTATGTAAACGCCTCAGTTCTCTGAGGGTGAAAGCTGTTCAGCCCAGAATTCTATAGTTAGCCCAATTATCAACAAAGGTAAATTAAAGACATTTTCACACATGGAAAATTTCAAATATATAAGTCACAGTCACTCTTTTTTAGGAAACTTCCGGAGATGTGCTCACCAAAATAAGAAAATAAATCAAAGAGGAAAGACATGGGATCCAGGAAAAATGAGTTTCTTACTAGGAGAGTGGTAGAAGGAAGTTTGAAGAAACTATTCCTCAGGTCAGAGAATAGACAGTCCAGATTGGAGCAAGAGGAAGAAAGGGCCAAGAGGGGATGTTTCCTGAAGGAAAACAAAAAACAATCTGACAGAATTCCATTTGAAAATTTTATGGAGGCATTTTTCAGAAGGTGTGGAAAGTTTTGATCACGATCTTAAGGAAGTCTAAGCAAATGTCACAATTGGGGAATTATTAACAAAAACAACATTTTTTTTATTTTCAAGAAAGGAAGTATAATCAGAGAACACTGCTTTTTGTTTTTTAACATCTTTATTGGAGTATAATTGCTTTACCATGGTGTGTTAGTTTCAGCTTTATAGCAAAGTGAATCAGCTATTCATATATATATATATATATATATATATATATATATATATATATATATATCTCCCCATATCTCTTCCCTCTTGCGTCTCTCTCCCTCCCACCCTCCGTATCCCACCCCTCTAGGTGGTCACAAAGCACCAAGCTGATCTCCCTGTGCTATGTGGCTGCTTCCCACTAGCTATCAGTTTTACATTTGGTAGTGTATATACGTCCATGCCACTCTCTCACTTTGTCACAGCTTACCCTCCCCCCCCCCCAGTGTCCTCAAGTCCATTCTCTAGTAGGTCTGCGTCTTTATTCCCGTCTTGCCCCTAGGTTCTTCATGACCATTTTATTTTTTTAAATTTTATTTATTTACTTTTGCTGTGTTGGGTCTTCGTTTCTGTGCGAGGGCTTTCTCTAGTTGTGGCAAGCGGGGGCCACTCTTCATCGCAGTGCGCAGTCCTCTCACTATCGTGGCCTCTCTTGTTGCGGAGCACAGGCTCCAGACGCGCAGGATCAGTAGTTGTGGCTCACGGGTCTAGTTGCTCCGCGGCATGTGGGATCCTCCCAGACCAGGGCTTGAACCTGTGTCCCCTGCATTAGCAGGCAGATTCTCAACCACTGCGCCACCAGGGAAGCCCCATTTTTTTTTTTTGATTCCATATATATGTGTTAGCATATGGTATTTGTTTTTTGTTTTTTTTTTCATTCTGTATGACAGACTCTAGGTCCATCCACCTCACTAGAAATAACTCAATTTCGTTTCTATTTATGGCTGAGTAATATTCCATTGTATATATATGCCACATCTTCTTTATCCATTCATCTGTCGATGGACACTTAGGATGCTTCCATGCCCTGGCTATGGTAAATAGAGCTGCAATGAACATTGTGGTACATGTCTCTTTTTGACTTATGGTTTTCTCTGGGTATATGTCCAGTAGTGGGATTGCTGGGTCATATGGTAGTTCTATTTGTAGTTTTTTAAGGAACCTCCATACTGTTCTCCATAGTGGCTGTATCAATTTACATTCCCACCAGCAGTGCAAGAGGGTTCCCTTTTCTCCACACCCTCTCCAGCATTTACTGTATGTAGATTTTTTGATGATGGCTATTCTGACTGGTGTGAGATGATATCTCATTGTAGTTTTGATTTGCATTTCTCTAATGCTTAATGATGTTGAGCATCCTTTCATGTGTTTGTTGGCAATCTGTATGTCTTCTTTGGAGAAATGTCTGTTTAGGTCTTCTGCCCATTTTTGGATTGGGTTGTTTGTTTTTTTGATATTGAGCTGCATGAGCTGCTTGTAAATTTTGAAGACTAATCCTTTGTCAGTTGCTTCATTTGCAAATATTTTCTCCCATACTGAGGGTTGTCTTTTGGTCTTGTTTATGGTTTCCTTTGCTGTGTAAAAGCTTTTGAGTTTCATTAGGTCCCATTTGTTTATTTTTGGTTTTATTTCCATTTCTCTAGGAGGTGGGTCAAAAGGATCTTGCTGTGATTTGTGCCATAGAGTGTTCTGCCTATATTTTCCTCTAAGAGTTCGATAGTGTCTGGCCTTACATTTAGGTCTTTAATCCATTTTGAGTTTATTTTTGTGTATGGTGTTAGGGAGTGTTCTAATTTCATTCTTTTGCATGTAGCTGTCCAGTTTTCCCAGCACCACTTATTGAAGAGGCTGTCTTTTCTCCATTGTGTATTCCTGCCTCCTTTAGCAAAGATAAGGTGACCATATGTGCCTAGGTTTATCTCTGGGGTTTCTATCCTGTTCCATTGATCTATATTTCTGTTTTTGTGCCAGTACCATACTGTCTTGATTACTGTAGCTATGTAGTATAGTCTGAAGTCAGGGAGCCTGATTCCTCCAGCTCCGTTTTTCATTCTCAAGATTGCTTTGGCTATTTGGGGTCTTCTGTGTTTCCACACAAATTGTGAAATTTTTTGTTCTACTTCTGTGAAAAATGCCATTGGTAGTTTGATAGGGATTGCATTGAATCTGTAGATTGCTTTGGGTAGTAGTCATTTTCATAATGTTGATTCTTCCAATCCAAGAACACGGTATATCTCTCCATCTATTTGTATCATCTTTAATTTCTTTCATCAGTGTCTTATAGTTTTCTGCATACAGGTCTTTGGTCTTCTTAGGTAGGTTTATTCCTAGGTATATTGTTCTTTGTGTTGCAATTGTAAATGAGAGTGTTTCCTTAATTTCTTTTTCAGATTTTTCATCATTAATGTATAGGAATGCCAGAGATTTCTGTGCATTAATTTTGTATCCTGCTATTTACCAAATTCATTGATTAGCTCTAGTAGTTTTCTGGTAGCATCTTTAGGATTCTTTATGTATAGTGTCATGTCATCTGCAAACAGTGACTGTTTTACTTCTTTTTCGGTTTGGATTCCTTTTATTTCCTTTTCTTCTCTGATTGCTGTGGCTAAAACTTCCGAAACAATGTTGAATAATAGTGGTGAGAGTGAGCAACCTTGTCTTGTTCCTGATCTTAGTGGAAATGGTTTAGGTTTTTCACTATTGAGAATGGTGTTGGCTGTGGGTTTGTCATATATGACCTTTATTATGTTGAGGTAAGTTCCCTCTATGCCTACTTTCTGGAGGGTTTTTATCATAAATGGGTGTTGAATTTTGTCAAAAGCTTTTTTTTTGCATCTATTGAGATGATCATATGGTTTTTATCCTTCAGTTTGTTAATATGGTGTATCACATTGATTGATTTGCGTATATTGAAGAATCCTTGCATTCCTGGGATAAACCCCAGTTGATCATGGTGTATAATACTTTTAATATGCTGTTGGATTCTGTTTGCTAGTATTTTGTTGAGGATTTTTGCATCTATATTCATCAGTTATATTGGCCTGTAGTTTTCTTTCCTCGTGACATCTTTGTCTAGTTTTGGTATCCGGGTGATGGTGGCTTTGTAGAATGAGTATGGGAGTGTTCCTCCCTCTGCTATATTTTGGAAGAGTTTGAGAAGGATAGGTGTTAGCTCTTCTGTAAATGTTTGATAGAATTGCCTGTGAAGCCATCTGATCCTGGGCTTTTGTTTGTTGCAAGATTTTTAATCACAGTCTTAATTTCAGTGCTTGTGATTGGTCTGTTTATATTTTCTATTTCTTCCTGGTTCAGTCTCCAAAGGTTGTGCTTTTCTAAGAATTTGTCCATTTCTTCCAGGTTGTCCATTTTATTGGCATAGAGTTGCTTGTAGTAATCTCTCATGATCTTTTGTATTTCTGCAGTGTCAGTTGTTACTTGTCCTTTTTCATTTCTAATTCTATTGATTTGGGTCTTCTCCCTTTTTTTTTTGATGAGTCTGGCTAATGGTTTATCAATTTTGTTTATCTTCTCAAAGAACCAGCTCTTAGTTTGATTGATCTTTGCTATCATTTCCTTTATTTCTTTTTCATTTATTTCTGATCTGATCTTTATGATTTCTTTCCTTCTGCTAACTTTGGGTTTTTTTGTTCTTCTTTCTCTAATTGCTTTAGGTGTAAGGTTACATTGTTTATTTGAGATGTTTCTTGTTTCTTAAAGTAGGTTTGTATTGCTATAAGCTTCCCTCTTAGAATTGCTTTTGCTGCATCCCATAGGTTTTGGGTTGTCGTGTTTTCATTGCCATTTGTTTCTAGGTATTTTTTGATTTGCTCTTTGATTTCTTCAGTGATCTCTTCGTTATTAAGTAGCTTATTGTTTAGCCTCCCTGTGTTTGTATTTTTTACAGATTTTTTTCCTGTAATCGATGTCTAGTCTCATAGCGTTGTGGTCGGAAAAGATACTTGATAAAATTTCAATTTTCTTAAATTTACCAAGGCTTGATTTGTGACCCAAGGTATGATCTACCCTGGAGAATGTTCCATGAGCACTTGAGAAGAAAGTGTATTCTGCTGTTTTTGGATGGAATGTCCTATAAGTATCAATTAACTCCATCTTGTTTAATGTATCATTTAAAGCTTGTTTCCTTATTTATTTTCATTTTGGATGAACTGTCCATTGGTGAAAGTGGGGTGTTAAAGTCCCCTACTATGATTGTTTTACTGTCGATTTCCCCTTTGATGGCTGTTAGTATTTGCCTTATGTATTGAGGTTTTCCTATGTTGGGTGCATAAATATTTACAATGGTTATATCTTCTTCTTGGATTGATCCCTTGATCATGATGCAGTGTCCTTCTTTGTCACTTGTAATAGTCTTTATTTAGAGAACACTACTTTTCAAAGTAGGGAAGAATATTTACCTTGCGATAGTAATGGAATGATTAAATATAGCTTTTATAAGAATGGACATACCGTAGTGTTAGGAGCTTGGTTGGAGGGAAAGAGTTGGCATAAGAAAGCTAGAACTCTCAACTTCTATAAACAGGAATTCAGTGGAAATGTCTGAAAATGATGTTTTAAAAGGTAGTAGTACATACATATTATTTCTATATATGAAAATAATAGAAAATAAACTACTAAATGTGTCAATATGGGGTCTAGATTAGAGGTGGACAGAGGATGGGAGAAGAGACAGATAGGCTTATATATGCCTTTTAACTTTACCTTTTGGTATGTATATACTTAACTTCGATTAATATAATTAATTTAAAAAGTAATATTGTTATAAAATATTGTTTTTTAAAGTTATTCTCACAACTCTTTGCTCTGTACATTAACTTGTGGTGATCTTATCTTGAGGAATTATTTGGTCTTGTCATATTTGTCTTGCTATTTAGAATCAGTAAAAGATGGTGTATTAAGGTATGACTTTTCTAAGGTTTTAAAAAATTAAATACACATACTAGATTGAAAACAAACTCCTATTCACTTGTGACATGGTGTTTTGATTTTAAATATACCTTGAAATTTGAAAAAGGAGAAATTCTCAATACTTTGAAGGGAATTAAGAAAATAATTGTCAAAATAGAATCTGTCTTTCCCAGAATTACCCTCTGAGGCAGTTTATTCTGTTATTGAATTACCCTCTGAGGCAGTTTATTCTGTTATTGAATTGTTCTTCTGGAAATGTATCAGTTATTTATAATGTTAGCCATTTTATAGCTCAGTAGGAAAATTTATCATGGCCAAGCTTTTGAGAATTTAAAACAATTCATTCTTACTCAAAGTAAGAATTTAAAAGGCACCTATAATCGTAAATTGTGAATCTCACATGTGATGGATTGTATAAAGCGTCTACTGTTGAAAGCTAGCCAAAGAAGAAGAAACCTGTGATTTAAATGCATGGATGTAGATGAAAATGCGATGGTGTAAAATTACTACACTCCTATTTCACATCCTGTCCTGGCAAGAATGTAGCTTGATGAGTAATAGGCTTTATTTGTTCCTAATTTATGTTTCCCTATGTGGCATCATCTGATTTATTATTGGTATAGATAATATTCTGTCTAAGACCTAATGAACAGAATGATTTCCAACATTCCATTGCAGATGAGCAAATGAGAGTTTCATTGTTTTTTCTTTCTAATTTGAACTTGCATTTGCAAGGTTAGGGTTAGACTTTTCACCTGGGAAAATATAACGATGATACGCCTATAATTTAGTCTTTTGTCGGGAGTTTAGCTTTGAATAACATTCTTTATACATTTGATATTGTTTGAGCAGTTAGCTATGGAGACTAAAGATACTTAAATAGAGAATAAGGGGTATGTTTGATAGGTGGAAGTGAGCCAACTTGGTGACCAAGGTCTTTTCATATGATCTCAAACCTCAGAAAACCAATTGAAAGTCAGGTAGGGCCAATTTAAGATGAGTTCACTTTCGAAACGTTAAATCCAAGAAAGAATTCTTCCCTTGCCTCAGACCAAAAGCGGGAGAGACAAATACAGGTTCACAGAGAGCCAAAGAGACTCAGTGAGCCACAGCATTAGTGACTAATTTTCATTTTGGGATGAGCAGTTTGCTCCATTTACTCAATTCCGGACCCAAACTGAGAACAGGCTTTGGGGGTTGGGGGATGGTAAGGGTGTTTTGGTAGCCAAAACATTTATGGGAACTATGGGACGAAGGAGTTCCATAGAAAGAATCTTGGGAGTCTAACGGTTGGCATGGAAGCCCAGGGAATTCAGAGATCAAGGGGGAGAAGCTGAATTTATGGGGAAGGCAGGAAAAAAAACTCCTTTCCTTCTTTATTTAGACAGTTTTGCAGAGAACACACTGGAGATGTGACTGTATTCAAGAACCCTCAGAACAGCCCTACTGATATAATGGCTATTTCCTTGAGGAAAAAGAGGGGGTAGGTGGGGCAAGAATTTGTGCTTTTCTGCTGAATATTCTGAGATGGTAGGGAAAGGTGACAGGTATTTTTTTTGGGGGGGGTTGTTTTTTGTTTGTTTGTTTTGCTTTGTTTTTTTTTTTTGGCAAGTGCTGAGTCCTAACCACTGGACCACCAGGGAATCCCCAAGGTGACAGGGTTTTGATCTGGATTCATTGTTGGCTGTAAGCTTTCCCTGCTGAGAAATTCTACTGGAAATTGACTTTTCTCAAAGCTGATGTTATTTTTGCCCCATGAAATTCTGCCTTTAATAACTTTGATTTTCTTCTTTAAAAAAAGATCTTCCTGTGAAGTGTTCTTTAAAGGATGTGGGAAGCCATTTTTTAGCTATGTAGTCTTCTCGTGAGAGAGATTGTCAACTCCACCCAGTTTAGAATTTCTGGCAATAAATGCAGGAATTCAAGGGTTTGGGATTTTATTCATTTAACAGTGAAACATTGAGGAAGTCTGTGCTGCTTAATCCTAAATTTATTAGATTCAGTGTGACTGACCACTCCTTTCCTCTCTGGGGTAGCGAGGAAGACTGTAGAGCATCAGGTCAAATGTTTCTTCAGGCTGAATGAACAATTATATGAAGGGACACTAAAAGGGAGTTACAAAGAATTCTTTTCAGAACAAGCATTTATTTCAAATAGGAGCAGGGACGGTGGGATCTTCAGCCTTGCCCTCACACGGAGGGGCATGTGGCTGTAGGTGAGGGGATTCATTGCTGCTGTATTTTGCCACGAAGAGAAAACTGGTTTTGTGAAGCCCACTTAACCATTCTGGGCCTCACTGAATTGGTAACAGAGGAGTCAAACAGGTTTATTGAGAAGTTCTCCCTTTAGCTCTAATTGCCGTATACCGTATTTCTGTTCTTCCCAAAGGTTAGAGACTACCTGTTCCAAAGAACAGAGCAATGGCCTGGAGTAAATAGATGAATGACAGTTTGTTACTCGATACGTTGTCCGTTTTAACAAAGTTCAATGTTAGGTTCTAATGCCCTAGAACTCCAGGGTTGGAAGGTGATCAGAGACCATTTAGTTTCTCTACCCACTGTATTGGCGAGAATTGTGTTATTTGGCCTTTGCTAATGGAGACACAGAGAGGAAGTCCTTTCTATTTTACTATTAAAAATATTTAACAGTCTACTACTTTAAGTACTGTTGTCCTTTGTCACAAGTATATTCTTGGGACTTCCCTGATGGTCCAGTGGTTAAGACTCGGTGCTCCCAGTGCACGGAATTAACCCCAGGGTATGGGTTTGATCCCTGGTCAGGTAACTAAGGTCCAGCATCCCGCATGCCACAAGGTGTGGCCTAAATAAATAAATAACTAGATAAATAAAGTCTCCAGCCACTGGAAAAAAAAATGTATATTCTCATTTTTGTTGTGGATGAGCATTTTCTCTCCACTAGGCTATGAGGTCAATGAGAGTGGAACTCGTTATCAGTCGTTGGAGCGTGCGCACAGTACCTGGCGATCTTAGATGAGTCAGTTGTTTGCTTTCAAAAATCTAGTTTTATGAGGGTAGAGACTTACTTTGTTGTGTTAGAAATGAGAAATTATTCTAAATGTGTTATTAACTGTATGTGGGAGACATACAATTTACCTGTGACTTCTGGTAAGATATCAGGGGATGTTGATGAACTCTGGACATATTCTTCAGCAATGCACACATATGTACAAATATAGGAAAATACCATGCTGTTTATAGGAGTTTTGAACCTCAGAACCATCCCGTTGCTCTGCCGTGGTTTGTTTGTTTATTTATTTATTTATTTTTTGCGGTATGCCGGCCTCTCGCTGTTGTGGCCTCTCCCGTTGCGGAGCACAGGCTCCGGACGCGCAGACTCAGCGGCCATGGCTCACGGGCCCAGCCGCTCTGCGGCATGTGGGATCTTCCCGGACCGGGCCACGAAGCCGTGTCCCCTGCATCGGCAGGCGGACTCTCAACCACTGCGCCACCAGGGAAGCCCTGCCGTGGTTTATTGATCATGGATTATGAACATCTGGTCTGTGTCGACATTCAGTTAAAATCCATCATGTGCATGATTTCCATAGTTAAACTAGTAGAGTAAACGATGAATCATAACTTTGATGCGTTTATTTCAGAAATAATCAGCTGTAGATTTTTCAAGAATGTACTGAGAACAAGAGTGGGAATTTGAGGGCCTGGGTGATTGAGTGAGATTACAAACTGAGAACAAGGTGATAGGACAATGAATTGCTAAAAGAACGGCTAGAAGGAGTGATTATGGTAGTTTCGGTCAAAGGTTTAGGTAGATAGAACAAAGAATGCATTTAGGACCTAGAAGTCTGAGGAAAGGTGGGGCGGGCTAAGTAAGTACAGAGCAGGCCCTATCTGAATGGCATTTGTGAAGCCATTCACCCCACTACCAAAGGGGGAAAAAAAACAAGACGGAGTTTCTGTTCAAAAGGATTATAAACTGTGGACAATCTTAAAAATCACGTGCCTGAGACTTGCCAGTTTAAGAAAAGAAAAAAATAAAGCTTTGAAATATATTGCCAAATTATTAGTCTTTAACTTGCATGAGTTTGCAGCCTGCACAGCTAGCATCCATATCTGGTTCCTGAAACCCTTGGAGTGTATCAGCTTTAGGTGTTAAGATTCAGACTCGGGATTTAACTTTTTTTTTCCTGGGCTGAATGATCCCGTGGAAACAAAAATGACTTTGCTTGGTTTGGCAGAAATGCAAGAAAGATAAACTGTTTGGGGAAGAGGGAACCTGTTCCAATCCCTGTCCCAAGGTCTTTTCAAAATGTGTGCATCAGCCTGAGAAATTTTCATATGTAATGCCTAAGTCTTGTTATTTAGTTTGGCTACAAAGCATCTGGGAAGCATGCTTTAATCGTTCTGATGCTAACATTGTTACAAGGCAACGTTAAATCATTTTGAAGTGATAATGCTTCAGGTTAGTCACTATTTTTGCAGCTGTTTTTCCTTGTCAAATTTGTTTGAAACTAAAACCAATAGAATTAATTATGGTAAAAGAAAATAAAGCAAATGATGACCTCAACTTTATTTTTCTCACTGTTTGCGTAGAGACGGAAAATGAGACGCAAGATTCTTAAATGTCGTCCTCTTCCCGTTAGCACTGCCATAATTCAGGGACTCATCACGTTTCAGAAACTTCTGGGGAGGCTCTCTGCCCCCATCTTTCCTGATTCTCATCCATCCTGAACACTGCAGCCAGACTTATTTTTGTAATATTCAGCTATAGTCTCTGTCACGTTTCCTGCACAAAATACTTTAGTGGCTTTCAGTTACCTACATAATACCCGACCTCCGCAGCCTGCCATCTTATGCCCTAATTACCTGGAGGCATCCTCACTTCTCACTGCCCCTGCCTCTTCTCTCTGTTCCAGCATACTGAACTACTGCAATTCCCCAAATTTATTAAAGTGCTTGATTTGTCTCAGACTCTGAGATACGTGCTGGGGTTTCCAAGATAAGTAAGGCCTGGTCTTGGCCCTGAAGGAACTCATACCCCATAGTAGGAGATAGCATTAAACATGCAGTACGCAAGTATAATATACGATGGTGTGTACCCTTGTACATCCTAGCACTCTTCTGCTTGGAATAAACTTTTCTTTATGTTTTTCCTGTAAAGCTTCTGTCTGTCCTTCAAGACTGTTCACAAGTATCACCTCCTTTTGTAAGGCGATGCACAATTAATTACTTGAAAGATTTGTTAACATTTTGTATACACTTGTATTATAATTTATTGTGCTTATGTTGTATTGTCTATGCATATGTTGTACTGTCTGTGCATATCTATTTGCACAGGGATCTGTGAGCTCCTTGATGGTAGGACTCAGCCATTCCATAACCTTAAGCAGCATGTTCAATACTTAACACGTACTAGAAGCTTATAAATATTTGTGGACAGAGTAGCTTTTTAATGTTATTCAAATATTATTTTAAAAAACATAGAGCTGTTCTAGTCTTCATAAGTCAGATTTAATGGAAGATGAGATAATACTCTTTAATAGAACTTATTTGGCCCAAACCGGAGTTTAATATTCAAAGTAACAGTTAATGTTTTTTGAACTTTTCCTATTTTCAAGGCATTGTTCTAAGAACTTTATATAAATTACCTCCTTTAATCATCATGAGAATTACTTTATAGATGAGAAAACCAAGGCACAGAGAGTTTAAATTTGTTGTCCTCGATCACACAGCCAGAGTTGCAAAACTAGGATATGACGCAGCTGATCTGGGCCTAAAGCTCACACTCCTGCTTATTAGGCTTAGCCATGTTTCATTTTGTAATTAACATTGCAATGCATAGTTCAAAATAGTTGATTATAATCTGTGGACACTTGAAATAGTATGGATTTATAACCTAAAACCTACTTTCCTCTATTAGTTGGGTCAAGATATCCTCTTGGAAATCCCTTTACATACTTCCATTTTGCCCATTTCATTCTTAGTTAAACAAGGGGAAATCCCATGGAAGATACAGAATTGCCTGATTGAATAAAGGTTTGTGTGAAATGTTTTCTCTTTTTAAGCTTTAGATCGTATCTGTCTTGTCTGTTCTCTTGGTTCCATTCTTTTCCCTTCTGTTCTACTTTGCAATCAATATGGAATATTTACTGGATATCAGCCCTGAAAAATAGGCTTATTACTACATTTGAAGATGCTAAAATATATTATCCCATTGTGTCTTTGGTCTGAAAAACGCTTAAGGTTTTATTTAACTTTAGTAGAAAAATAATTCGTGTAGAGTTAAGACTTCGATCCAGGGTGCACAAAGCATGATTCATAAATATTAATAAGACATTTATGTTTGGTAAAGCCACACTCACTTGAGAATTCAAATAGTATCGTGTCTTCTTCAGCATATGACCTTTTAGTTTGTCAAAACTAAGACAAAAAATCTATCTCAGTGACTAAAAGAAGTAACATTTAATCATTGTAAATTAGAAAAGTAGAGTGACAGGAATTCTCAAAAACATCAAATAGTAATAAAGCCCACAGTTGATGGATGGAATATATAGGCTTTAAATTTAAGGGACTCAAATATCCATTTTACAGAGATTGAAAACTGCCATTACACATTTCGGAAGCATCTTGATGCCTGTTTCTAAGACATCGTCTCTTTTTACTTTTCTCATTAATTGATAATGAATTGCTTGAACATAATGATTTAGTTTTAAAGTCCAGTAACATAATGGACTTTAATAAAAGTGATGAGTGATATTATTATCTTATTGGTATTTAATAGTCTAGGGTTGTAGAAAATGAGAGGGTATGTTTTGTACTTGGGGTGAAACATATTGAAAAGATTTGGGCTCCTGTAAACTCAGACCTAAATTTATTTATTTATTTTGTTTGGTTTTATTTTTGGTTTTTGTTTTTTTTGGCCATGCCACATGGCTTGCGGGATCTTAGTTCCTTGACCAGAGATTGAACCTGTGCCCTCAGCAGTGGGAGCGTGGAGTCCTAACCACTAACCCTCAGACCTAAATTTAAATAGGAATCTGTTCATATCACAATTATAACCAGAACAAAGAATTAGGCCCGGTAACAAACCAAAGATAAATGGAGACTGGGATTGAGGTTATGTTATCAGCTTTGCCACCATAGTTTTGTGACTTTAGGGCATGTGGCTTCATCTTGATGGAATTAAACACCTCCATTTATAACATCATGAATTTGCATTAATTGATTTTTAAGGTCCCTTCTTGCTTTATAATTCTGATTCCATCACTGGTTCAGGATCACATCTCCTTCAGAATCCATTGCTTCTTTGTTTACATCTTACTGTATATGTGAAATAGGCGCCATGTAATCTTCCAGACATGGGGTCAATCTGAACACTATCAAAAGTAGAAGGGGGCTTCCCTGGTGGCGCAGTGGTTGGGAGTCCGCCTGCCGATGCAGGGGGCACGGGTTCGTGCCCCGGTCCGGGAGGATCCCACATGCCGCGGAGCGGCTGGGCCCGTGGGCCATGGCCGCTGAGCCTGCGCGTTCGGAGCCTGTGCTCGCAACGGGAGAGGACACAACAGTGAGAGGCCCGCACACAGCAAAAAAAAAAAAAAAAAAAAAAAAAAAAAAAAAGTAGAAGGGAGAAAAAATGCCTGAGATTTATCACACACTTAGTTTGCTGCTTACTTTGCATACATTGATACTTTGATCAGTTTGCAAATCTTACTGTAGTTGGTAGATGCTTTAATTTATAACTTAAGAAGGCAGGGACTTCCCTGGTGGCGCAGTGGTTAAGACTCTGCCTGCCAATGCAGGAGACACAGGTTTGAACCCTGGTCCGGGAAGATCCCACGTTCCGTGGAGCAACTAAGCCCGTGCACCACGACTACCTGGACACCGCAATGAAGGGTAGCCCCCGCTTACCTGCGGCAACTAGAGAAAGCCCATGTGCAGCAATGAAGACCCAATGCAGCCAAAAATAGATAAATAGATTTACTTTAAAAAAGGTATTTTAAAAAAAGGTAAAACAGCGTTGTGAGAAATTTTGCATTTATTGCTTTCGTGTTAACATGTTTTATATTCATTTTTGATAATAAGATAAACATGTCAATAAAATACAAATATAAGTTCCATCTCTTGCTAAATGAGTATGTGCTAAAAACTGTATATTGTTTTCATATATCTAAATTGGAGCTTTCATGCTGTGTATATGCATTTACAAAGTGGAACGGTGTGTGTATGGAGGCAAATAAAGATTTTGCTTATTCAGAATTTTTTCTTTCTTTTTATCCTTCTTTTACTTCCCCGTAGACTTGCTGCTTTCAAATAGCTGTATTCCCTTTTTGGGCTCATCGGAAGGACTGGATTTCCAAACCACTTTGTTAGATGAGGAGAGGGGCAGGCTGCTGCTGGGAGCCAAGGACCACATCTTCCTGCTCAGTCTGGTTGACATAAACAAAAATTTTAAGAAGGTCAGTTTATTTCTATATAGTTTACTGAATGCATTTATTTTCATCTATGCCCTTTTCCTTCACTTTTGTTTTGTTTTAAGTGATTCAGTGTCAAATGCAGTAGGTCATTTACATGTCAAAAAAGAACATGTTAAAAGAACTTATTGCCTCTGATACATGTTTTTGGATTTTTATGGATTTAAGTACAAGAGTGAGTGTAATACTAAAACCTTTGAAAATCTGAATGAAAGGCATGAAAAGTTAGTAAATGGATACTACTTTACATAACAGAAATGCAAAGTTTTGGATTTAAAAGCTGGAAAATGAGTTATTCATGAAATATTAACATTTATATCTATAGCAATTATTGTAAAATTAAGTTTTTATTAATTTTCAATGAATAAGCATACTTAATGATAGTGTGGCTCTGGTAGCATTTTAGCACCACATTGGTTTCTCCACACTCTCCTTTTATATCTGAGCAAGTTTCTTCTATGGCTCAGTCACGTTCAGGTAGGGAAGATGAATAATGCCTCACTTGTGGGCTCATTAAGAACAATCTTAGCACTTAAAAGAAATATATACTAGTAATTCAAAACCCAAAAAGCAACTGCTGTTGTATCCTACATTTTCAACTAGCACTGTGATACCCAAAGAAAAGACTGTCACACTGTTCTATCAATTATTGTTAGCCAGTAATTTAGTAAATATCAATATCTATGCAAACAAAAATGGATACCAAGACTAGAAGAGTTGAATGACTGATGAGAAGACATAATATATGACCTATTCTGCATCTATGAGGTATCTTTGATTGTTTTTCTTTCTCTTCTTTGGCAGAAGAAATACTACTGCAAAAGAAATACAAGGAGCCATTTCAAACTTTCAGGTCAATAGTTCCCAACACTGAGTTTATAGAGACTTCTTCCCATTCAGAGTTATGTGTAGGTCATTCTTGGACTTTGAAGCTTCATACGGCTTTCACCTACAATGACCACTTTAACTTAACCCTCTAATTTTGAGTCAGTAAAATAAATATCAGTTGTCCAGTTATTTGAATTATATCAGCACTCAGGGCTTCAGTCTACATAGGCAAAATATTTGTCACCATATGTGTTACTATCACTTAATGAACACATGCATTAGAAACAATGTTTTTGCTCTTCTAATCACTTAATTTTTAAGTAGTACTTCCACACATTTTTGAGGTCCACCAAAGGAAAAGGAATAATGTTTTATGAATGCTCAGGTATGATAAAGAAATAATCTTTGAATGCAAATGTATACACATGCATTCCATGTAATCTGTGTTTCTAGAAGAAGAATGAGGGCTAAAATATTTCCAGTAGTTGTTCTTGACTTGTGTTATTCCAGACACACAAACTCATAAGGTTATCTTATTTGTTTTGGAATTATTCTGCAGCCTAGATATTGTTTACAGTAAGGTGGAATAAACAGCTGATTATGTGCTAGAATTTGAAAAACTTGTCCTTTCATTCTGCCATTTTAGCTCCATTCCATGCTTTTTTTTTTTAAACATCTTTATTGGAGTATAATTGCTTTAGAATGGTGTGTTAGTTTCTGCTTTATAACAAAGTGAATCAGTTATACCTATACATATGTTCCCATATCTCTTCCCTCTTGTGTCACCCGCCCTCCCACCCTCCCTATCCGACCCCTCTAGGTGGTCACAAAGCACCCAGCTGATCTCCCTGTGCTATGCGGCTACTTCCCACTACCTATCTATTTTACGTTTGGTAGTGTATATGTGTCCGTGCCACTCTCTCAGTTTGTCCCAGCTTACCCTTCCCCCTCCCCATATCCTCAAGTCCATTCTCTAGTAGGTCTGTGTCTTTATTCCTGTCTTGCCCCTAGGTTCTTCATAAACTTTTCTTTTTCTCTTAGATTCCATATATATGTGTTAGCATACGGTATTTGTTTTTCCTCTTTCTGACTTACTTCACTCTGTAGGACAGACTCTAGGTCCATCCACCTCACTACAAATAACTCAACTTTGTTTCTTTTTATGGCTGAGTAATATTCCATTGTATATATGTACCACATCTTCTTTATCCATTCATCTGTCGATGGACACTTAGGTTGCTTCCATGTCCTGGCTATTGTAAATAGAGCTGCAATGAACATTTTGGTACATGACTCTTTTTGAATTATGATTTTCTCAGGGTATATGCCCAGTATTGGGATTGCTGGGTTGTATGGTAATTTGTTCAGTTTCTTAAGGAACCTCCATACTGTTCTCCATAGTGGCTGTACCAATTTACATTCCCACCAACAGTGCAAGAGGGTTCCCTTTTCTCCACACCCTCTCCAGCATTTATGGTTTGTAGATTTTTTGATGATGGCTATTCTGACTGGTGTGAGATGATATCTCATTGTAGTTTTGATTTGCATTTCTCTAATGATTAATGATGTTGAGCATTCTTTCATGTGTTTGTTGGCAATCTGTATATCTTCTTTGGAGAAAAGTCTATTTAGATCTTCTGCCTATTTTTGGATTGGGTTTTTTTTTTTTTTTTTTTTTTGATATTGAACTGCATGAGCTGCTTGTAAATTTTGGAGATTAATCCTTTGTCAGTTGCTTCATTTGCAAATATTTTCTCCCATTCTGAGGGTTGTCTTTTCGTCTTGTTTATGGTTTCCTTTGCTGTGCAAAAGCTTTGAAGTTTCATTAGGTCCCATTTGTTTATTTTTGTTTTTATTTCCATTTCTCTAGGAGATGGGTCAAATAGGATCTTGCTGTGATTTATGTCATAGAATGTTCTGCCTATGTCTTCCTCTAAGAGTTTGATAGTGTCTGGCCTTACATTTAGGTCCTTAATCCATTTTGAATTCATTTTTGTGTATGGTGATAGGGAGTGTTCTAATTTCAATCTTTTACATGTAGCTATCCAGTTTTCCCAGCACCACTTATTGACGAGGCTGTCTTTTCTCCACTGAATATTCTTGCCTCCTTCATCAAAGATAAGGTGACCATATGTGCGTGGGTTTATCTCTGGGGTTTCTATCCTGTTCCATTGATCTATATTTCTGTTTTTGTGCCAGTACCATACTGTCTTGATTACTGTAGCTTTGTAGTATAGTCTGAAGTCAGGAAGCCTGATTCCTCCAGCTCCGTTTTTCGTTCTCAAGATTGCTTTGGCTATTTGGAGTCTTCTGTGTTTCCACACAAATTGTGAAATTTTTTGTTCTACTTCTGTGAAAAATGCCATTGGTAGTTTGACAGGGATTGCATTGAATCTGTAGATTGCTTTGGGTAGTAGAGTCATTTTCCCAATATTGATTCTTCCAATCCAAGAACATGGTATACCTCTCCATCTATTTGTATCATCTTTAATTTCTTTCATCAGTGTCTTATAATTTTCTGCATACAGGTGTTTTGTCTCCTTCATTAGGTTTATTCCTAGATATTTTATTCTTTTTGTTACAATTGTAAATGGGAGTGTTTTCTTAATTACACTTGCAGATTTTTCATCATTAGTGTATAGGAACGCCAGAGATTTCTGTGCATTAATTTTGTATCCTGCTACTTTACCAAATTCATTGACTAGCTCTAATAGTAGCATCTTTTCTGGTAGCATCTTTAGGATTCTCTATGTACAGTATCATGTCATCTGCAAACAGTGACAGGTTTACTTCTTTTCCGATTTGGATTCCTTTTTATTTCTGTTTCTTCTCTGATTGGTGTGGCTAAAATTTCCAAAGCAATGTTGAATAATAGTGGTGAGAGTGGGCAACGTTGCCTTGTTCCTGACCTTAGTGGAAAGGGTTTCAGTTTTTCACCATTGAGAACGATGTTGGCTGTGGGTTTGTCATATATGGCCTTTATCATGTTGAGGAAAGTTCCTTCTATGCTTACTTTCTGGAGGGTTTTTATCATAAATGGGTGTTGAATTTTGTCAAAAGCTTTCTCTGCATCAATTGAAATGATTGTATATGGTTTTTCTCCTTCAATTTGTTAATATGGTGTATCACATTGATTGATTTGCGTATACTGAAGAATCCTTGCATTCCTGGGATAAACCCCACTTGATCATGGTGTATGATCCTTTAAGGTGCTGTTGGATTCTGTTTGCTAGTATTTTGTTGAGGATTTTTGAATCTATGTTCAGCAGTGACATTGGCCTGTAGTTTTCTTTCTTTGTGACATCTTTGTCTGGTTTTGGTATCAGGGTGATGGTGGCCTCGTAGAATGAGTTTGGGAGTGTTCCTCCCTCTGCTATATTTTGGAAGAGCTTGAGAAGGGTAGGTGTTATCTCTTCTTTAAATGTTTGATAGAATTCGCCTGTGAAGCCATCTGGTCCTGGGCTTTTGTTTGTTGCAAGATTTTTAATCACAGTTTCAATTTCAGTGCTTGTGATTGGTCTGTTCATATTTTCTATTTCTTCCTGATTCAGTCTTGGCAGGTTGTGCATTTCTAACAATTTGTCCATTTCTTCCAGGTTGTCCATTTTATTGGCATAGAGTTGCTTGTAGTAATCTCTCATGATCCTTTGTATTTCTGCAGTGTCAGTTGTTAATTCTTTTTCATTTCTAATTCTATTGATTTGAGTCTTCTCCCTTTTTTTCTTGATGAGTCTGGCTAATGGTTTATCAGTTTTGTTTATCTTCTGAAAGAACCAGCTTTTAGATTTATTGATCTTTGCTATTGTTTCCTTTATTTCTTTTTCATTTATTTCTTATCTGATCTTTATGATTTCTTTCCTTCTGCTAACTTTGGGTTTTTTTGTTCTTCTTTCTCTAATTGCTTTAGGTGTAAGGTTAGGTTGTTTGAGATGTTTCTTGTTTCTTAGGTAGGATTGCATTGCTATAAACGTCCCTCTTAAAACTGCTTTTGCTGCATCCCATAGGTTGTGGGTTGTCGTGTTTTCATTGTCATTTGTTTCTAGGTATTTTTTGATTTCCTCTTTGATTTCTTCAGTGATCTCTTGGTTATTAAGTAGTATATTGTTTAGCCTCTCTGTGTTTGTATTTTTTACATATTTTATCCTGTAATCGATACCTACTCTCATAGCGTTGTGGTCAGAAAAGATACTTGATATGATTTCAATTTTCTTAAATTTACCAAGGCTTGATTTGTGACCCAAGATATGATCTATCCTGGAGAATGTTCCATGAGCCCTTGAGAAGAATGTGTATTCTGTTGTTTTTGGATGGAATGTCCTGTAAATATCAATTAAGTACATCTTCTTTAATGTATCATTTAAAGCTTATATTTCCTTATTTATTTTCATTTTGGAGGATCTGTCCATTGGTGAAAGTGGGGTGCTAAAGTCCCCTACTATGAATGTGTTACTGTCAATTTCCCCTTTTTATGGCTGTTACTATTTGCCTTATGTATTGAGATGCTCCTATGTTGGGTGCATAAATATTTACAATTGTTATATTTTCTCCTTGGATCGATCCCTTGATCATTATGTAGTGTCCTTCTTTGTCTCTTCTAATGTTCTTTATTTTAAAATCTATTTTGTCTGATATGAGAATTGCTACTCCAGCTTTCTTTTGATTTCCATGTGCATGGAATATCTTTTTCCATCCCCTCACTTTCAGTCTGTATGTATCCGTAGGTCTGAAGTGCGTCTCGTTTAGACAGCATATATACGGGTCTTGTTTTTGTATCCATTCAGACAGTCTATGTCTTTTGGTTGGAGCATTTAAACCATTTACATTTAAGGTAATTATCGATATGTATGTTCCTATTCCCATTTACTTAATTGTTTTGGGTTTGTTATTGTAGGTCTTTTCCTTCTCTTGTGTTTCTTGCCTAGAGAAGATCCTTTAGCATTTGTTGTAAAGCTGGTTTGGTGGTGCTGAACTCTCTCAGCTTTTACTTGTCTGTAAAGGTTTTAATTTCTCTATCAAATCTGAATGAGATCCTTGCTGGGTAGAGTAATCTTGGTTGCAGGTTTTTCTCCTTCATCACTTTAAATATGTCCTGCCAGTCCCTTCTGGCTTGCAGAGTTTCTGCTGAAAGATCAGCTGTTTACCTTATGGGGATTCCCTTGTGTCTTATTTGTTGTTTTTCCCTTGCTGCTTTGAATATGTTTTCTTTGTATTTAATTTTTGACAGTTTGATTAATATGTGTCTTGGCATGTTTGTCCTTGGATGTATCCTGTATGGGACTCTCTGTGCTTCCTGGATTTGATTAACTATTTCCTTTCCCATATTAGGGAAGTTTTCAACTATAATCTCTTCACTATTTTCTCAGTCCCTTTCTTTTTCTCTTCTTCTTCTGGGACGCCTATAATTTGAATGTTGGTGCGTTTAATGTTGTCCCAGAGGTCTCTGAGACTGTCCTCAGTTCTTTTCATTCTTTTTTCTTTATTCTGCTCTGCAGGAGTTATTTCCACTATTTTAACTTCCAGGTCACTTATCCATTCTTCTGCCTCAGTTATTCTGCTATTGTTTCCTTCTAGAGAATTTTTCATTTCATTTATTGTGTTGTTCATCATTGTTTGTTTGCTCTTTAGTTCTTCTAGGTCCTTGTTAAATGTTTCTTGCATTTTCTCTATTCTATTTCCAAGATTTTGGATCATGTTTACTATCATTATTCTGAATTCTTTTTCAGGTAGACTGCCTATTTCCTCTTCATTTGTTAGGTCTGGTGGGTTTTCACCTTACTCCTTCATCTGCTCTGTGTTTATCTGTCTTCTCATTTTGCTTAACTTACTGTGTTTGGGGTCTCCTTTTTGCAGGCTGCATGTTCGTAGTTCCCGTTGTTTTTGGTATCTGTCCTCAGTGGCTAAGGTTGGTTCAGCGGGTTTTGTAGGCTTCCTGGTGGAGGGGACTAGTGCCTATGTTCTGGTGGATGAGGCTGGATCTTGTCTTTCTCGTGGGCAGGTCAGTGTCTGGTGGTGTGTTTTGTGGTGTCTGTGGCCTTATTATGATTTTAGGCAGCCTCTGTGCTAATGGGTGGGGTTGTGTTTCTGTCTTGCTAGTTGTTTGGCATAGGGTGTCCAGCACTGTAGCTTGCTGGTCGTTGAGTGAAGCTGGGTCTTGGCATTGAGATGGAGATCTCTGGGAGATTTTCACCTTTTGGTATTACGTGGAGCTGGGAAGTCTCTTGTGGACCAGTGTCCTGAAGTTGGCTCTCCCACCTCAGAGGCACAGTACTGACTCCTGGATGGAGCACCAAGAGCCTTTCAACCACACAACTCAGAATAAAAGGGAGAAAATGTAAAAAGAAAGAAAGAAAGAGGATAAAATAAAGTAAAATAAAGTTATTAAAATAAAAAGTAAATAATTATTAAGAAAAAAATTTTAAAAAGTAAAAAAACCAAAGAACGGACAGACAGAACCCTAGGACAAATGGTAAAAGCAAAGCTATACAGACAAAATCTCACACAGAAGCATACACATACACACTCACAGAAAGGAAAAGGGGAAAAAATAATAAATCTTGCTCTCAAAGTCCACCTCCTCAATTTGGGATGATTCGTTATCTATTCATGTATTCCACAGATGCAGAGTACGTCAAGTTGATTGTGGAGCTTTAATCCGCTGCTTCTGAGGCTGCTGGGAGAAATTTTCTTTTCTCTTCTTTGTTCGCACAGCTCCCTGCGTTCAGCTTTGTATTTGACCCTGCCTCTGCGTGTAGGTCGCCTGAGGGCGTCTGTTCTTTGCTCAAACGGGGTTAAAGGAGCTGCTGATTCGGGGGCTCTGGCTCACTCAGGCCGGGGGGAGGGAGGGGCATGGAGTGCGGGGCGAGCCTGTGGCGGCAGAGGCTGTTGTGACGTTGCACCAGCTTGAGGCGCGCTGTGCATTCTCCTGGGGAAGTTGTCCCTGGATCCTGGGACCCCGGCAGTGGCGAGCTGCACAGGCTCTCGGGAGGGGAGGTGTGGATAGTGACCTGTACTTGCTCACAGGCTTCTTGGTGGCAGCAGCAGCAGCCTTAGCGTCTCATGCCTGTCTCTGGGGTCTGCGCTGATAGCCGCAGCTCTCACCCGTCTCTGGAGCTCCTTTTAGTGGCGCTCTTATCCCCTCTCCTCGCGCATCTGGAAACAAAGAGGCAAGAAAAAGTCTCTTACCTCTTCGGCAGGTCCAGACTTTTTCCTGGACTCCGTCCTGGCTAGCCGTGGCGCACTAACCACTTCAGGCTGTGTTCACGCCACCAACTCCAGTCCTCTCCCTGTGCTCCGACCGAAGCCCGAGCCTCAGCTCCCAGCCCCGCACACCCCGGCGGGTGAGCAGACAAGCCTATCAGGCTGGTGAGTGCCGGTCGGCACAGATCCTCTGTGCGGGAATCTCTCCATTTTGCCCCCTGCACCCCTGTTGCTGTGCTTGCCTCCGCGGTGCCGAAGCTTCCCCCTCCGCCACCCGCAGTCTCTGCCCGCAAAGGGCCTTCCTAGTGTGTGGAAACCTTTTCTCCTTCACAGCTCCCTCCCACTGGCACAGGTCCCGTCCCTATTTTTTTGTCTCTGTTTATTCTTTTTTCTTTTGCCCTACCCAGGTACGTGGGGAGTTTCTTGCCTTTTGGGAGGTCTGAGGTCTTCTGCCAGGGTTCAGTAGGTGTTCTGTAGGAGTTGTTCCACGTGTAGATGTATTTCTGGTGTATCTGTGGGGAGGAAGGTGATCTCTGCTTGTTACTCTTCCGCCATCTTGAAGGTCCTCCCCATTTATTCTTAAGGGTATATTTTTTCCTTAGGAATTTTTTTTAAGTACTCATGCTTCTAGTATATAGCCTATAGATGGTATCAACTAATATCTAAATCATCAGTAAATATCTTAGTAGGGGATGAGTCTTTTTATGAAAGTGTCCAAAGAAAATCCTATTCAACTTTGCAGTTTTGCTTTAAAAGACGCTACATAGCTAACAAAGCATTTTTCTAAATATGTCTCAGTCTTAGAAGATAGCAAAAATCAATTCATACTTTTAAGGGAATTTGTTCTTGTGCTGTTCTCTGCCTTCAGGGATTGGAAGAAAAAGTCCATTTATCTGAACTGAGTGTATTAGATCATTGCTTAAAATAAATTCTGATAGCTAACTTCCTTCTGTGGCTATTTTAAGCAAATCTCTCTTTGGCCATATTCCATGCTTGAAATGTGCTAATATTTAATAAAATAAATGTTTGTGAAATATTGCTTTCCCATATTATGTTATTGAAATAAATGGTCATTTGAACACATTATAAAATTAGGGTCTGTACTAGAGATTTTCTGCCTAACTGATTTTTCTTTATCTTTGTAAAATGAACCATTCATAAAGGGATTATGCATGTAAAGGTAAGAATTTATGTTTATGTAGGTATCCACCTTTAAAATTGATATAAATCACACCAGTGCTAAAAGGTACTTACTCCACAGTAGCAAGTAAGTGTCAAGATGTAGTAGTTTAGCAGTGTTTAGACCTACGTGGTTTGCGTTGGCTCAGTGCCCCTCCGCAAAAATCCAGACTGCTCTGTGGAAGAAACCACACATGTTGGGACTCTGGGGCTGAAGGATGTCCGTTGTATTCTTTAGAGTTAAAGCAATCTACAACACATAATTGAGTTATGAGTGACTGGTTGGGAATTTTTTCCTCTGGGAAATTAAAAAAAAATTCTATAGAGGGTATTTGAAGTATCAAAATTTAGGATATATGTTTATTTGAAGTGCCTGTTGAAAAACAGCCATTGCCATTTCATATTTGTCACAAGCCTTTAGAGTGGAATCACCAGAAGTAATAGCAAAATCGTTTACAAAAGTATTTTCATAATAAATATTTAATAATATCCTTGTTATTATCTTTACTCTGTTCAGACTAGATTTTTGAGTCTTCTGCAATGAATGGGGCAGGTATATGATTAATAAACTTTGATGAGTAAATGGCTGTAGAGGGAGAAAGTCAAAATTAGACCTTTCAGGGCATTTCTTCCATCTAGAAAGTAAAAATTAAGTAGACTGAATTTTTTTTTTAACTCTCTGAGATTTTGATGAGAGGTAATATTCTGATCTTTTTAAAAAAAATTATTTCTACAGGGACTTAATAGACCTAAGGGCAAGTATAAGCATCACCAGGGATGTGATGCCTCAATTTTTAAGTAGGCTTTTTCTAGAGTTGTTCCCTAAGGCCTCTCTTTAGTTCAGGTACCCTGTGGATTCCTCTCTGGGACAGGTTTGGGACAGATAATGCACATTGATTCAACATGCCATTCCCGCAACACTAGATCAAAATGGAGTAATCAGATGCAGACATAAGTGATCCCATTCCAAGGACAAAGATGTGGAACTGTATTTAACCACTCCCAACAGTTTTGTTGTAGGTTGAGTTCCCCCAGAGGCCAACTATGATATGAAGATTAGCTTATAGGATATTTGTAAGGGAGTGTTCTTGGGATCAACACTTGTGAGGGCATCACTAAGGAAGTAGCATTAGACAAGGGGAGAACCAAGCTGTGACGCAGTCCCAACAAAAGCCTCAGCCGATAGGCCATGCTGAGAAGGTGGCAAGCCCTTCAATATTTTTCTCTAGTATAAATGATAAAGCCATTATTCATCTGGGTTTATCTTGTGAAAGAGAATCTCCTTTTTCTCCCCATCTCATCCATTCACCATGACCATCGTATTATCTCTTAGAAAACAAAAATCTGATCATATTTCTTCCCTGTTTACACGCTTCTGGGAGTTCTTGATTTCCAAGGAACTTGAATAAACTTCAAGGCCCTTGCCACCCATTTCTGCTCTGTTTCCAGTATTGACTTCTAAGGCCCTTCCTACCCATTTCTTCTCTGTTTCCAGTCTCATTTTTATCCACTCTTCCTCGTTCCCTCACTAGTACTTTACTTTCTGCTTTCCTTTTTCTCTCTTTCTTTTACTCTAACTGCCATGTTACAAAATGAATAGCTTTCAAGTTTTGTGCTTTTGCTACAACTTTGTGAAATTGACATTCACTTTCTTGCTCATCTCACTCTTTGTTTTTGAAGGCACTTACTTAATACTGCTCTTTTACCTCAGGAGACATAACTCTTCTTTGTGTTTACTAGAGCATTTTATATATTTATACCAGTGTCAGATGTCCTATCCGATAGAACTGTTATTATCCATTTGTGTAAATATATGACCCTCTTAATTGTATACTCCTTGAATAGGGGAACTATTTTTTCTACACTTCTGATTCTCCTTTAGTACATACTACAGTGTCTTACACATAAAGGATACTAAATAATGTTCATTTTGTTTTTTGAGTTGGTAATTTTGTTATCTTTTCTTCTCTTGAGTGTGAGACCAATATACTACTCTTTAATCAATTAGTGTGCTGTCAGCTTAAAAGACATCTTACTTGGGCTGGTAAAAAATAAGGAAATTTGTTATATTATAGAATAAGAATAATGTACAGAGTTTGAGTGGCTATGTAAATGGTAATATCATCTACTTAACAATGTTGTGAATAATCCAGTTCTTTCTGTCTCTTCTGTCTGCCATTGTTGGTGTTGGCATTATCCTTAGGTTGGTAGCAAAGTGGCTATAACAGTTTCATGAGTCACATTCAGACAAGGAAATGTAAAGGAATAAAAGACCATTACTCACTATGTCTTATCCTTAGGAGCAAGGAAACCTTTTTTTTTTTTTTTTTCCTTGCGGTATGCGGGCGTCTCACTGTTGTGGCCTCTCCCGTTGCAGAGCACAGGCTCTGGACACTCAGGCTCAGCGGCCATGGCTCACGGGCCCAGCTGCTCCACGGGCATGTGGGATCTTCCCGGACTGGGGCACGAACCCATGTCCCCTGCATCAGCAGGCGGACTCTCAACCACTGCGCCACCAGGGAAGCCCACCAAGGAAACCTTTTAAAGAACTCTCCCTCACATCTCATTGGCCAGGAACATGTCAATTCCAATTCTTAAGCTTACTTGAAAGAGTGATGGGGAAACTATGATTTGCTTATATGAATCAACTGCTTTAGGTGGAAGAAGTGTTCAGGAATCAATCACGTTGATCACTACACTTAAAGAGAGGGAGTAGAAAACAAGTTTTCTGAAAAAAAATAATTTGCTTAGGGGACTTTTTTTTCTAATTAATGTAGATTTCTTGAAGCAATCATAAAAGGTTTCTCAGACAATCAGAAAGAAGAGTGTATATTTTCTCTCCAGAGAAAATTATAAAGATTAGCTAGTTCTACAAGGAAATTTTCTGGAAGGATTTATTTTTCTTTCAGGAGATATCTTGGAAAGCATTCATTGCAAGTAAAAATCCTTGAAATAATTTTTCTCCACACTGCATTGTAAAGATTGAAAAATCTGCTAACATGTACAAATACTTCTCTTGCTTATGTAAGAGTTCATTTGCCTCTATAAAACTTCTCTATGATTATTTAATCTAAGTTTTGTAAAATCTAATCTGCTGCAGATTTCTTCACATTTGCTGATACTCTGTCAGTTTTCTCCCTTCAGTATTGTTAACTGTTGTTGAGGGTGACATCGTCAGGAGGGAATACATTACAACTTAACTCAGAGAATTAAAGACTACATCATTATTCTGTAGTACTAGTTTTTAGCATTATCCAGTAAATATTTAATGTACAGAGAACATATTTTTAAAAAATCAAATAACTAAATATGACAAGTGTCATTGAAAGTATTTTCTAGCAGAATTATGTCTAGAATAATGCTGCTTTGATTGATTTGGTTTTGTCAGTCTCTGGGATTGAAATTTATTGTATGTGTTTGTAGAAGTAAAACTTGGAATAGTTTTTAGTAACTGAACTTTGAATAATTTTCTTTATTTTGTCCTACTTTAGTCAGGGTTTTTTGTTTGTTTATTATTTTCATAGAAAAATTTGAGTATCTACTCTTGGTGCTAAGAACGTCTAACAGAATATAACACTCAGGTCTTGTCATTGCTCATGCCCTACTTAGGAAGATAAGACATAACACAGTTAAAATAAGACAAGTCAGAAAAATTTTAAATGTCCAAAATAATGAGACAGATCACATAGGAATTCAGGGAGGGGGATAAAAGATCACATGTTGTGCATGGGATTTGAATTAGTCCAAAATGGATGAGTAAATGTAAATTATTGTTAACACTTTAATTAAATAGTTTGTATTTGGACTGCAAGTTTTATTATTTCCTTGTCCAGCTAGGATGGGGGAAAACATGTTGGAGAAATAGAGTAGAAGAGTCATTTTTCCCCTCCATGTGTAAATTTCTCATAGTTTACGTTAAAGAAACTAGGTTTCCCTGCCCTTAATGTACCCCATCTCTAGAATCAGAGGAATTTTAGTAGTCCTTGAAAAATGTGGTCAACTGTAGACATTTATATCCATTTATCATTAATTTATAAGTGATGCATGAGAAACCTGTTCAGTGTAGACATCATAATAATGAAAGTGTTTGACACTTGTACAATATGGTTTAAGGACCTATGGTTTCTAAACAAATTATTCTAAACTACATGGCATCTGTCACTGACTACAAGTGAACTTTCTCCACCTCAGCTGGCCTTAAGTAGTCCTAGCAATAATTCATGTAAAATCCAGAGCCCTCTCTATGTAAACTTTAGGAGTAATATATACAAGCTGAAAGTCTCTCCCTCTCTCCTTCTCTCCCTTTTTTTCAATGGAGTCATGGTTGACAGTAAAAAAAAAAAATGTCCAATCCTCTCTGGTTATGCTACTTAGTTGGCTTCTTGAGTTAATGAATTGTTGGGATCCTTCCATCTGAAAATGTTACTCATTTTGGACGCAGTTCAAACCATGCTTAAGTGGAGTGAGTCTCTAAACCAGGATGTAAGCAAACAGGTCACAAAGGGAATGATTTATTAAGCTAAGTACTGCTTTTGTATCTATTAATGAAGCATTTGTTTCTTGGTTTTCTTTCTTCTGTCTTCTCTTGTTTTTCAAGTGGGTTATAGAGACAGATGAGTAGACCAGTGAGAAATAAACTTATTCTGAGACTACAGTTGTTATTTATTTTACCTACTAATCCAGCAGCAACCGTTATGTCAACTCATGGGGTATAATAATAAACAACTTATTTTACCTCGCACAGTCCCTTTCAATCTGCTCTGTGGGACTGGGTCTTCTCCCTGGACCTGTTTGATGACTCCAGCAGACCCCATGGCTTTCAAGGTCACTCTTAGAGAGTACAGACAGTTGTTTTCCAGCAATTAAAAGGTCCAGTCTAATGTAACAGAGTGTCCAACCTCATTTAAAATTGAACCTTCGCTCGCTCTACCTGTCCCCATTTGGGCACGCCATGGGAGGGAGGGCAGGTTCCTGAGAAGGGAGTTGTTCAGAGGCTTCTTCTCTCCTGACCCTGACTGCGTTCCTCCTCTTCTCTAAGCTATTACAGTCAGTGTCTGACCCTATGGTGTCGTATCAGGAGAAGAGAAGAGGAGAGGGGTTCGGGAAAATGTCTTTTGCCATTGTCAGAGGGACCTCACTTCTCAACTTTCTGGTCTTGTCAGACGTTTAAAGAAGGGTGACTTTTCTTTCATTGGCCCCTCTGTGAGTTTCTGGAATTTCCTCTTTCTGGACTTCTTTCCCTTGCAATTTTCTGGATAAGCGTGACTGCATTTCTCCTCTGACTGGTGTGTCCTCATTCTTTATCTGAGACAGGTTGCAGTTCCACCAGGTGTTAACTTCTGAAGTCTTTTCACTCAGCCTTCTTGAACAGGACCTAAGGTGACCTCATGCCATCAAATTTTTGCATGACCATGTCTCCCATCTGTTCCATAGGAAGCTGTCTTGTGTATTTTCCTGGCACACTCTAGAAGTTCAGGTTGATATCAGTATAGCCACTGAGCCTGGCCTCTGTGTCCACTGAAACCTGTCAGTCTCTCTCACCCTTTAGACATTTGTCCACAGTGTCCCACAAATGGCATGTTCAACAGTAAGTGCTTCTCGAGGTCCCATCAAAGCCCCTTCCCTGGCACCTGCTTCTCACCCTGGGGCTTGTAAGACACATGACACAACTGTCTCAGACAAAATATCCTTCTCAAGGGAAAGGAAAAAACTTCGTAAGTTCCAGTGTCCAACTATCGTATAGCTTGAACATAGGTGAAATCATCTAAATGATTCTTGGCCACCTACTTTGAAGATTTTTGCATCCTCAGCTAGCATCTCATTTTAAATTTTTTCTCAGCTAAAATTTCTTTTTTTAACATCTTGCTTTACTATCTAAGCCATAAAATGAGCTCTCAAAAGAATTTTGCTTTACTTCCAAATATAACAGGCAAGCTCATTGTATATCATTCCTGATGTATACACGCTAGAATCATAGGAGTAACCAAATGGGGAATGTCAGTATCCTTATTAGTATTATTTGCATTTTGGATATTAATAGCCTTATTCAAAACATTTGCTGTTTTACATCTTGTTTCCCATGTTTTTCAATAGTATTATTTCTGTTGGGTTCTAGCAAAGCTAAGCCGTAACCGAGAATCTAATAAACGAGAATGTAGGACATGCAGTGATCCATTTTTAAATAATCTAACAATTAGTCTCCAAATAGTTTACTTTCATTTTGAGACAATACTTATCTTTTTTATTTTTATTTAATTAAAAATCTTTTCTCTTGAAACTGATATGTGTGAAAAGTAAATGTTTTACATAAAATGTTCAAAGAATTGTCATGTTAACTAAACAAAGGTGAAGATTATTAACCGGGCCCCAACAAAAACGTATTAGCTAAATTTACAGTGTTGAAGGCAAAAGCAGTATAATACTTAAAATTTTGATGTTTAATGTAATTGACGTTTGTTTTTAAGGTGAAAAGCACTAAATATGTTTCTGGCAGAAAACAAGGAAGTTTTCCCATGGGTTTTAGAATGAGAAAGCAATGTATCAAAGCAATATAAATGTATAACCTACCTAAAAGAGAACTCCATGTTTTTATGGAATAACTTGAGAGAATTTCATTTCACCTTGCTAATAAAATTTAGGTCCTCACATTTAAGAACTTTAATTCTTTTGTTTATTAACCAAAAACCAGTCAGAACTATTTAAAAGGAAACATTGGTAAACTTAAAACACTTAAAAGCTAGAACTCAGACACTCTTAAGAAGATTGACTTTCTTTTTGAGCAGACTGTCACATTTATAAACATGGAATGACTCAACGTTTTTTTTTCCTTCTTCCCAGCAATTGTAATGTAATTTCGTATTATTTTTCTCCTTATTTAACATGAAAATGAGGTACGTAATTATAAAAATTAGTCAGTTTACTTGAAATTCATCAAAATGTTCTCCTATTTTAATCATTGTTATTAGAAAAATCACTAATCGAAATTTTATAATTTTAACTATAATAATTTTCAGTGGCATATTTAAACTCCCTTTTTTTGTGTAGCATGAAAAGGACTTTGTTATTTCCCTTTCCTTAAGGAAGTCTAAAACGAGGGTTTTCATACACGGGGATCCTGTACTTGCTTGCTTTATATTGAGTATAAGCAGAAATGCTTTTATAAATCAGAATGACCTTCGGACTCTAGTTCATTAATTCACTTCACGGCTGCATAAGACGTTCTCATCTAACGCGTGACCCTGGAAGCCTATTATTTAGGCGAAAAGACTGAGAATAAATAAATTCTCATTTGAAATCAAGTCATGGTTGACAAAAGAAAATTGCCACTCTTTATTCTTAGTTAATACTTGAAATAAAATATAAACCCTTGGAAACCCTGTGGACTCCCCAATAAATTAAGTTTTGGTATAAGGCACCCTGCTTAGTTCACGGTGATTAATCTGCTCCTATTGCCTGCGGAGCACATGCTGTCTAGTAATCACAGAGGTGAAACAATTGCCTCATTCATGGATGGGCGGGCTCCCCCGCCCGGGTGCTGATGTGCAGGTCCCATCTGGTCACTGTAATGGACTGTCAGGATGTTGTCAGACTGCTCAGACTTCTGCCAGAACTCGACAAGGACTCTGTCTCTGTCTCCAGTTTTAAAGGAAACTTTGCAGATCACTTTTCAATAATTTCCGAGTACTTTTTATGTATGTGGGCTGTGCCAGGTGCTAAAGAGGGTAGGAAGAAAACATAAGGTCCCTTGTCACTTAGTTTTAATGAGTCATATACTTCTCAGCTTTAATGAGTCATATACTTCCTGTAAGAAGAGAAGGGAGACTGTGACTTGTATTCCTCACAAAATTTTGAAATTTATCCACAAGTGTAATTGCACCACAAGTTCAAAATCACCAAGCCATTTGTGGATTTCTTAAATTTCGTTTTAGTTTGTATGATACAGTAGCATTTTTCTCATTTTCATGCAGTATATTTATTGAGCTCCTGCCATTCCAGGCAGAACAAACTCATTCTGGGGCTAATGCTAAGATGATATTTGGCAGTGCAGCATTCGCTGCTAACAAGTGGTGCAGTAGAGACTCGAACCCACGTCTTCCAATTCCACTGCAGTTCATTGCTCTTTATGCCAGGAAAAGGTCCCAAACTAAATCTACTTGCAAAAAGAAAGGGGCAGATGGATGTGGTAGACGCGAGTGTACTGGAATTCGGAGCTGGTTGACGGAAGAAAGCTAAATGTCAAAGAGGCTTTGGGCTGAGTCCTAAAACAGGAAAGGGAGAGACAGTTCTCACCCAAGACTTCATGAATGAAGCTATGTGGGCGATTAGACGCAAACCTTGAGAATTGAAACTTCCCTTCTGTAACAGTCTCTACCCCAGCCGCCTTCAGTTTTCCGTGCTTTACCGCTGGCTCTCCTGTCCTTTTTTCCCAGTACTTCGGTCTTTGAGCTCAGATCTCCTACCTCTCTCTGTCCTTGGAACTGAGACTCGAGTAGTCACTGCTCCCTTTGTTGTTCAAATCCTTGTATCATATGGCATCTAGAGCAGCATTTTCCCAACCTTTTTACAACCAGTCAAGAACTTGAATCCTGTTCGTTGACAGAGGTGGCCACTTGCATTTTTAAGGCTGTGAGTTTTTGTCTTTACTTAGGTTTTATGAACAAGTTGTAACTTCCTCTTGTGTATTCCATTCAGTTGTACTGGCATCTCTGAATTAGGCCAAAGGGCATTTGACTGACCTTGCACTTGCTAACTTGAGTCAATTAAATTGCTTTTCCAAAGATGAAACAAAGAGCAGATATAATTAGAATTTCCTTAGGATGTTGTTATAAGGCCTTATCATTATTTGAATGTTTCTGTAACTTGCCTAAGGTTAAATAATTAAAAATAAAGTGCCTGCCATTTCACGTTATGAAATGATAACTGTTAATGAATTATATAACTTATAAATGAAACAGTAATTGTTAGAGACATTGCAGCATTTTACTGTGAGTTCCTCCTGCCTATTTGTCTTCAAAGTGAAGTAAATATGCTTTAAAAAACAAATCATTTTGGATTTTGGATAGAGATAAGCAAATAAAATCAATATAAGATAACTAGATCATAGGTTGTATTTTTAAATGCATACAGCTCCTGCTATCGTTTCATAAGGAAATTAATATTAAATCTCTTTTGAAAAATGTGCTTAAAATTTAACTTTATAGCATATAAGCCTATGTAAAGTGACAGTGAAGACAATGTTTATTTCATCAGAGTGATCTCTTTTCATACTAGTAATCTACATTCTATAACTCTGAAGGAAACAGATACGTACATATTTTTACTCATTCTTTTTTTAAAAATATGTAACCCTTCATGAATTTGCATGTCATCCTTGTGTAGGGGCCAGGCTAATCTTCTCTATGTCATTTCAATTTTAGTATACGTGCTGCCAAAGTGAGCACTACATATATATTATTAGAGGTTAGTATTTGATCCTTCCAAGTATAACAGGCAAAAATTAATTTTTTGGAAATGATCAATTTCAATTATGAAATACTATGAAAACAACATAAACATACTAACATGATTAAGTCAGTAAATTGCTGAATATGGAAACTGACTTATCAGACATACTTGTTTTAAAACTTTAACCCATAAATTATCATCTTCAAGTGGAGACATTTTGTAAACTTACTTACTTCTCTTCTTTCCCATGTAGTTTTCTGTTACCAACTTGATCTCTAAGATTAGCACTCAAATTAAAACCAATTTGCAGCCCCTAATTATTTTGTAGTGGATCAATTAGTGGTTACACAGTAGATAACTATGTTGAGAGAAATTCTTGGGCTTATCAGGGTCCACAGAAAGGATCTGTTTGATTTCTGATGTCTGTTCTACATGTGGGTGGAGAGAGCAGCTTTGTACATATTTGATATCCTTGATGTCTGGGCTCCAAAGTCCTGAAGACTACTCCCACCAAAATGATAGCTTAAAAGCTGTATCTGGTACATCATACAATGTTAAGAACCAGCATTCTGTGGGAATATTTCAGGACAATTAAAATATGGCAGTTATGCAAGTAGCACCTCTGCTTCTGGTATGCCTCTCTTTGATAAGTGAAAGAAAAATGTCTGTGGGTAACTTTCTAAAGAAGTAATACAGCTGCATCAAGTTTTAGAAATAGTGGTATGTGTTTTGCTTGTCTTGCTTAATGGAACTTTTAATATGGCATGATGCTGTGTGTTCAAAGCACCAAAGTGCAAGAAAATGTGTATGTCATCTTACTTTTGACAAATTCAGCAAGCAAAGAGAGTAGTAATAATCACTACCTCAAAACTTTCCCATTACCTAATTAATGATCAAGAGGGCCTTTTATAGATATTGTGGACTTTGTATTTTTAAGTGTGGGGTGTGATTTCTGTGTGAGAGTGAGGCAATCTCAAAGTGTACTACCTGGGCTACTGAAATAATTTCAAGATCTCAGGTACCTCTTGGGCTTTTGTGTAAACGATGCTGAAACTTGATACTATATATGAAATACTCTATACCCAATCAGAGTTAACATCTCTCTCTCCCTCTATGTATCTGTCTATCTCTCTTTGTTTCTCACTCTTTTTCCCCTCTGTATCCATCTACACATGTACACACGGTTTGACTAGAAATATACGGAAGTGGTGGAATGCTTTTATACAGATAGATAAAGACAGAGATATATATGTCACATTATATATGTCACTTCAAAAGATTATTGAAAAACAAATATGTTACTTGAACATATTTCTGCCAATCCTATGTAAGTATAAGAGTGTGTGGAAATATTGGTTGTTTTTTGTTTTGCTTTATTTTTAGATTGAGTTATGTGAAATTTTATCTCTTCACATTGTTTACCAAAAGGGATCAAAAGGAATATTTTTTTAAAAAACCCTTATTCTAGTGACTAGAATGGGCAAGTAAAAGAAAATCTCACCATAAATCATAATTAAAATGATAGCTTTTTAAATATTGGCACAACTACAATGATTTTTATTTTTTTTTCCTTTTAAGTAAATGTTTACAGTCTGGAAGACAATCAGATGTCTCCTACATTGTTATTATTATGATAATTCTATTTGTGATTCCTAAATTCTTGACAGCACTGTGTCAAAATAAGCCAGTATGTAGCCTCAATAACTTTATTTTTAAGGCTTAAATGTTTCCTTAAGAAGTAAAATTGTCTTTGTGATACTATCTTAGAATTCCTATGCTATAACAATAATGATCCAAGGATAATTTTTGTTTTTAACAGGTTTTAGACTTTATGGGATTGAAGGTGAATGATGAAAAGTGAGATAACATTTTGGGGAAAAAAATCTGCTTTGTAAACAGACATTAGAAGATATATCTAAATTGGTTTTTGGAGTCCAACAAATTCTCAGTGCTTGAATATCTTCGTATAACATTTACCCACTAATCAAAAACCCAGTTGTTGGAAGCTTGTCCTTTTAGTTTTATGGCTTCATTTACTAGGATGACACAATTTAATTTACAGTTGTATGACTTAAAATTAATAACTGAAAATGTACAACAAAACCATTAAAACATCTTTTAGAAATTTGTATCCCTTTGCAAAGAAAAAAAAGAATCTGCAATTACGATTTTAGTATCAAGTCTTTAAGACAAAATTTAGAGTTGAAACTATTAAGCTAAGCTAAACTGTTACATTAGAGTTGAAACTATTAAAAGCAAGTAATTTAAAACAATGGCTAGTGGCTCTATCCTCTTTGCTCTCTTCTTATAGTGTTTATATCTCCTATGGAAGTGCACGTACCCTATCTGTTTACAGATCTGTCTTCCTGACTCACATCTTAGCACCTCAGTGCCACACCTTGCCAGGTATACAGAAGCCCTTTCATAATTATGTGTCTAATGAACAAATGGTTAATGAACAGTAACTACTCTGTGCTAACCTTGGAACTTCCATTTAGGTTTCAAAAATGATAAAGAAGATTGCTTCCACATTTTGTCAATCTTTAAATAACTCCCTCCGTTTTGAAGCTCCTATAAATACATTCAAAATTAATTTTAGAAACATCATTCGTCTCATAATTTACTTCAACTCAAATCACCCAATACACTGGTTAAAGGTAAAAGAATAGAGCCCAGTGATATTCTTTTTCCTTTTTAAGTCACACTTCATGTGAAAGAGTCCTGTATTTCCCTTTCTTTCTTTTTTTGTGTAGTACTAATACCAGTGAAATATTCAGGTCTGAACAAATCTACAAATATTTATTCTAAATTTATTTCTGAAATGTGACTAAATCTGACCATAGTATAAAACAGAAAAGAACAAGATCTGACATATTGAAAGGATTCAAAGAAATATTAATCTAATTTGAGACTAAATAAAATGAACTAGTGACTAAACCAGTTGACACATCATGGACATGCTTTCTGTGTACCATTTATTTTCATTCCAATGATACAAAGTTATCCTTTGTAAAATCACCGTAATATTCAAGAATCAGCAAGTATAGAGTTGCAGTTTTGCAAGATGAAAGAATTCTTGAGATTGGTTGCACAAAATGAATATTCTTAACAATACTGTAATGGCTAAGATGGTACATTTTATGTTATGGATGTTTTACCACAATGAAAAATAATAAAAAAAGGATCAGCAAGAAAAAAGTGAGAGGATACCTTGAGTTCATAAGTTCAAATATGAAGCAAAGTTTTCATAAATTCAGGATGTTATTTTTAAGGGGCAAAAAAGAACACTCAATTCAGTATTTTTGCTACCAGTGATTAAAAACAAAAACAAACAAAACAAAAAACAAAAACAAACAATAAAAAACAAAACAATAACAAACAAAAAAATGTGAAGAAACTGTCAAATTTCCTGACAGCTACGGTGTTTTATTTTTGCTATTCATATATTCATTTATTTAGGACTTCATGATTCCAGGTCGATGACCGACTATCATTTGGCCTGTGCATAGCCCATTTTGATTTATTTACTAGCTTACATTACTTAGTTGTTTTTAATTATGTAGTAAACACTTGAAAATGCACCATCCAGAACAAAAGCTAAAATCTGTTAAATAACCTGTTTATTACCGCCAGTATAATCTTTTTATCAGTCTTGGGTAACCATCTTTCTGAGCCCTGTATTCATCACTCTGTTGCTTTTCTTTTTACATATTTATTGTATCTACATATATACCTAAAAAGTGTCTTTTATCTTAGTTGTTTTAAACATTATTCTATGGAGATCATGCTGTTTGTCATTTTGGGGAATATACTTTTTTCACCTAATGATGAATTGCTAAGGTCCATTCATATTGCTCTTCATTGCTGTAGTCCATTCATGTTTTATTGCTGGCTACTATTCAAAATTATGTGAAAGTACAATTGCAGTGATTTAAAGCATTCTTTATAAATAGCCTCTTTAGGTCTTCATTGTGAACCACATCCAGGTTAGCTGGTCACCTGAACCTGCTGTTGGCGCTCAACGACCCTATCTATGTACACCCTTTGATTGTAATTTGTAGTTGTTAAAATGTGCTCTAAATGAACAACCTTACTTCATTTAAAAATCTCAGTAATTTAATCGTATTTGTCTGTTCAGAGACTGTAAGTGCTAGTCTATGTTCTTCTTTATTCAGAGACATAAAACCCTAAAATTTCACTATGAGGATAATATCATATAAACATTAGTGACTTCTAAATCATTTGTTCATTCCAGGTTTAACAAGTCTCTTTCAGTGTATTTCCTCAGGATATTTTCCTTTTTCCCCACCTATTAAAATATTTTCTGCTAACATTGGTGAGAAACATAATAAAGGTTTGTCAGGAACTCTTGGAACATATAAGCTACTAAGAGCTTGACTTTCTTGTTTCTTCTTGTCTATAGCTTAACAAAGAGCATTTCTTTCTGTAAGCTAAAGGAGTAATGTAACTGTTTGGGGCCTTATTCTGAAAAACTTCCTGGAAGAATTTCTAAAATTTGTTAAAAAACGAAAAACTATTTGTGATAAGTTCAAGACTGATAAAGCATGATTAAAAGTGACCAATCAAGGAGCCTTCTGCCTTTGTCCTTAATGTATTTGCCCAAATGATATTTATTATGTAGTGGTTGAGACCCTCCCAGTTCAAGGGGCAGACTTTGGGTCATATTTTGGCTCTGTTGCGAACCAGCTTCATGGCCCTTGACTTGTTTAATGACTGTATGAAGAAATTTTCTGACCTGAAAACAGGGAGAGTAAGTACAGGTATCTCATAGGGTATTGTGAGATTGAAATAAGATAATGCTTATTGTCTTACTTAATGTTTAACTAAATGACAGGTGCATCTCAGCTCTATCTGTGTTAAATATTGTCAACAAGTCCACACTGGTCTTTGACTTGGAGTGATAATTTATGCTTGTGACAAAGAGTTGTTTCTCACACCTCATTGCGTGTGTTTATAATGCACTACCAGTCCGAGAAAACACAGAAAAACAGGGTAAAAAGAATTTCTTACCTAAGCAAATGCTAACCTGAAATTCCGTTGACGTCACAATAGGAAGTTATGGCCTACTCAACATGATTTATCTATTATTAAATACATTTTAAAAGAAATTAGAAGATTAACAAGTGGGTGATTCTGCCCAGTGTTTTCTTATAATCTTTTTAGGGTGGCTTTGGAAAATATTTAAATCTCAAAATTCCTACATCCTATCTAACAGCATGCTTTTGTCTTGATAGCCACTCTTTAATTTCACACACTCACTTTCCTAATTAGAATTGTGTGGTGTTTTAGATATTCAGATTCTAACACACCTTGAAATGTTTTACAGATTTATTGGCCTGCTGCAAAGGAACGGGTGGAATTGTGTAAATTAGCTGGGAAAGATGCCAATGTAAGTATGAGACTTTAAAGAACATCTTTGTTAAACTGGTGCTGATATGATAAGAAATATTTATATTGGGTTTTATTGAATTAATGGCATTAGTATATTATTTTTAAGACTACACTAATATTCTGTGTAAAGATTAATATGGTATAAAATGTTTCTACCTTGCCAAAAGGAATGACATTGTTCTCAGAAATTTAGAAATACTACCCTTTCCAAAGTGTTAATTCTGACTGTATTTTCTTCACAAAAAAATCTCAGAAATACATTTGAAATATTTAAAAATAAACCATCAGAAAATACTGTATTTTTAGGGTTGTGTGTTTTTCATCTAATGCATATATTTTGTGAATGTACACAAAATCATCAGTGGTTTTAGCATTACAAACACACACTTGACATCTTAATTTAATTTGGGGTGAAATTAAACTTACAACATCTACAAGAATTCTTGCAAAAGTAGACATTATAGAGCTATTAAGAAAGATTGGTTGAAAATGAATAATACAACATTCTGGAATAAGAACTAGAAATAATTTACTCCAAAATTTATGTAAGAGTAACTATAGGAAATAATTTATAAAGGATAAATAGTGGGGTCCTAGTATAAACTTCTAGTTTAAGCTCCCTTAAGGACCAGAGAAACCCCTTTGACTGGTATAACTGCCCTCATCATCTTTGGGGTGTCTTGTCTGGATTGCTTTTGCACTGTCCAGGCTGTCTTACATGCTTCCCCAAATTGTGTTGCCTTTTTTTTTATCTCCAGCAATGCTGTGGCTCTAACTGCCTCTTCTCATCTGAATGTTCTGATTCAGGCCAGATGCTCTGTGTTCTGCCCTGACTTCTTGCCCTGTAATGATAGGGAGAATTGCTCTTCTTTGGCGAAAGAAATCAAATCCTGAATGTAACTCAAGATGAAAAAGTTGTAACTTTGGGCAAAAGCATGGACATGAGGCTTCCTTTGCAGTATCCTGGAATGTTTCCTCTAACCACTATAACCCAGGAGTATTAAACTGAGCAGTGCCCTCATATTTAATAACAGCAAACAGTATGTGTTGTATGAAAGCATAATTATATTTAACAATTCTCACTTTATTATTGTGATAAAGGTAAAGCAACACGACGTATGTTGCCTAATGAACTTAAGGGGAAGGTTAGAAGACTTTATTCACTCATTTGTTCATTCATTTATCCAACAAATATTTATTAAGAGCCTAAATATGTGCATTAATAGTGTATGAAAGCGCTCATGGATCTTTTAATCTAATGAGGGATATAGATATTACACAAATGATTCCTTATATGTAGCCACTGTACAGTTGGCCACAGGTTCTAAGTCTATAAATTCAACCAACCGTGCATCAGAAATATTCCAGAAAGTTCAAAAAGCAAACTTGAATTTATTGCTTACTGGCAACTGTTTACATAGTGTTTACATTGTATTTACAATTGTTTACATAGCATTTACATTGTATTAAGTATTATAAGTAATCTAGAGATAAAGTATATGGGAGGCTGTGTGTTTGCCATTTTATATAAGGGACTTGAGCATCCTCAGATTTTGATAAATGTCAAGGTCCTGGAACCAATCCACCGAGGATACTGAAGGATGACTGTCCTGCAAAACAAAATAATCAAAACAAAGTAAAAACTTTTGGTTATGCCTCATTCTGTATTCAGTTAGTGTTAAATGTGACTTTTGGGGCACATTTATGTTAGCAGAAATATATCAGAGAGTGTGTGCTTCAAATGCAACAGGAAAAAGTTTTTACATTTATTTTGCTAGAAATGAAAGAGTGTAAACTAATGTAGGATATATTCTTCCTTTCATGTCTCTAATCTCTCCACCCTGTTCATGTCAGATGCCCTGGGAGCAGGTGCCCCAGTCTGCAAAAGCAACAGTACTTTTTTGAACTCATGGGAAAGAAAGATGCTTTGGTTGTGATTTTTCAAATTTACTTTGTTGCATAACAGTAGAAGCATGTCATAAACAGTGTGAACACTTTTGTGTTTCATCAGTATTGAGTGTAGGATAAGGAGGCAAGTAGGAAAAGGGTGTTTTAAATCTACTCCAACAGAGTAGTGTCAATTTTCCCATGGAACAGGTGAAGGATAAGCACTCAAGGTTAATCAGTGAAGTTTTAATTGTGACAGTTTTCTCATTTCAGTATGTTCACTAATTCCAGTTGTAGAGTAAGTCGGTTGCCCCTCTTATCAAGCTAAAACAAAGGGTGATAAACTTTCTTGAAGGTGGTATCCTAGAGAGTACATAAGACCCAGTATATGGAACCTATTCTTCCAATTCAATTGTATTTGAGAGCTTGTAGTCACCTCTGACTTTAAGTACACTTTAAAGTACACTGTGTACTTTAAGTACACTGTTAACCTAGGATTAGAGATTTAGGGAGCTTCTCTCTTTTTACGGAAGTCTATAAAGTTTGCTGTTGAATTAGGTAGGTGTAATGCAAGTCTTTGTTTCCTTCTTTTCAATTTGCCCCTTTAAAATAATACTGTATTATAGAGTTACTAAGAATAGCTAACATTTTTATAGCACTTACCATGTTCCAGGAACTGCTTTCAAAGCTTTATACCTATAATCTCGTTTAATCCTTACAATAATACAGTATGTTAGATTTTATTTTTATTCCTCATTTTCCAGATGAGAAGACTGAGGCCAGAACGTTTAAATGACTTGCCCAATATTACATACCTAGTAAATATTGAATTGAATCCAGAAGGCTTGCCCCACCATCTATGCTCTTATAATACACTATAATCTACACATCAAGGTCTGAGTTCTATGTGTAAGGTCTACAAACTGTATCCCTCAAATCATTTCTCTCTTCACGATAACCATAATGCAGATCCTCATTTTACAGCATTACATAGATTTGGGCCAACAGAAAACTGAGGCAAGTGTGTGGTTTTATTAACATCTTTTATTGCCTTTGGCATTACCCTCTCTCCTCCCTTCTCTCTAGTAATTTTTACCTACTTCCCAAGAGTGTGTTTTGAATTAACAAGTGTTTGGAAAGACTGTCCCTTTACACAAAGGTACTATATAACTGAAAAATAGTGAATTATTTACCATAATGAAAGTTAGCTCATTGGCGTGGGAAGGGAGTGGAAGGAGAGGAAACAAAAGAGAGCTATTCCACTTTCTTGAGCACAGTCCCCGGTTTAATCCAAGGAAGGGAAGAGGTGACAGGAAGCTATTTGGTTGCATTTTGTGTCTGCTTCAAATATTATTCAAAAGAAAGTCACTAAAGAAATGTCTGGTCCTGCTATAAAAGAGTGGGGTAAGCTGCTCAGTCCAGGCAAAAGAATGCATGGGGTGTGGGCAGCCTGAGTCGTCGGCTTAACTGTAGAGGCGCACAACCTTGTCAATGGAGACATTACATAGGGTTAAAGGGTCTTCCATCTCTAAAGTTTTCTGATTACATTCTTTTCTTCTTTTTTCTTTTTTAAGAACATCTAAAGTAAACAAAGTGTTCATTGTAGAAAGTTTGCAAATTATATAGAATTCATCTGTAAATAGTTCTTCCCCCATGAATATTACCCAGAGATAGCTGGTGACATTTTGATGTTTATTCTTCTATCTTATCTATTTACTATTTTTCAGAATGAAATCATTGTATACATAGTCCCTTAAAACATTTTTTTTTTCACTTCGCAGACTGCCATGAGCATTTTCCCATGTCATTAAATTCCTTTTTTATAACACTACTTTTAATAGCTGCACTGCATTCCTTTATATATTATTTCATCAATCCCCTATTGTTAGAGTTTTGGTAGATATCCAGTTTTTACTCTTGTGAATGATGCTGCACATGAAAAGCCTTATATATAAATATTGTGAACATCTTAGGTTACTGAGTACAATTACTGGTCAAAGGATATAAAATCTTTTATATACATTGTAAAATGGCCCTCCAGAAAGTTTATCCTTCTTATGCTTTATCCAGCAGTGCATGCCCTTAAGAGGGTATATTTCCCCATACCCTTGCTAATGTTGGATACAACATATAGTTAATGTTTAATACTAATACATTAATGAATGAAATAAATATATTTAATTTTTGCCAACAAAAAGAAAATTATTTTTGTTGTTTTAGCTTGACATTCTTTTTTTTTTCGGTACGCGGGCCTCTCACTGTTGTGGTCCCTCCCGTTGCGGAGCACAGGCTCTGGACGCGCAGGCCCAGCGGCCATGGCTCACGGGCCCAGCCGCTCCGCGGCATGTGGGATCTTCTGGGACTGGGGCACGAACCCGTGTCCCCTGCATCGGCAGGCGGACTCTCAACCACTGCGCCACCAGGGAAGCCCAGGCTTGACATTCTTTAATTACTATAAATGCTAAATATTTTATGTAGTTGTAAAATTAGGATTTATATTCATATATTATTACTTTCTGATCCACTCACATAAAAAATATTCTTTCCTAGATATCCTACTTGATATATAGATTTTTATAGGCATATCTCTCAATTTTTTTCCTTTAAAATGTTGTTCTTTGCCCTTCTACCTCAACTGGTTTTGCTCTGTAGAAATCCTCCCCTGTGAGATGTTTCATTTTTAAGAGAGAAATGGGATATTTGGATTTTCATATACTTATTTTGAAGCATTGACAACTTATTAAAATATTTTCAACATTGTAAGACCTAAACAGACATCTTTGCAGACTGAACTCTATCAGAAGTCTGCTAGACAAACGTAAGATGTAGCACAATGATAGGCATGTGGCGAATGATCACAAAATATTTGAGGATCACAATATTCTGCAAAATATGCTAAACACAAAAACAGACCACATTCTTTTTTTTAATCTATCAATCTTTTTCTTTTTTTTAGATCTTGGGGGTAGGAGTTTATTAATTAATTAATTTTTGCTGTGTTGGGTCTTCGTTTCTGCGCGAGGGCTTTCTCTAGTTGTGGTGAGCGGAGGCCACTCTTCATCGCGGTGTGCGGGCCTCACTATCGCGGCCTCTCCCGTTGTGGAGCACAGGCTCCGGACGCACAGGCTTAGCAGTTGTGGCTCAGGGGCCCAGCCGCTCCGCGGCATGTGGGATCTTCCCGGACCAGGGCTCAAACCCATGTCCCCTGTATCGGCAGGCGGACTCTCAACCACTGCGCCACCAGCGAAGCCCAGACCACATTCTTAATCATAAGTGTCTTTTCATATATAACCTAAATAAATTAAAATTAGTGATTATAAGTCAGTTATCAGAAATACATATAAAGCTGTATTGGATTTAACTGGACTATATGTAACGTTAGAGAATTACAAGTAGTTCTGTTTTGCTAATATTTTTCTAGGTATTAGGGGGAAACAAAAATTCTAAGTGTTGATATATAAACTAATATTTACTTGTCTTTTCTCTAAGTATTGTTTCATATTTGTTTTATTTATTTAATTGCATATCTCTTTAGATATATGTAAGGATGTGGATGAGAGGTAAAAATTGAAAAAAATAATCTTACTTGAGAGAATTAGAAAGTTGATACTTGTTTTTAGTTCTCTCTCTCTTTCTTCCAGTGGAGAGTTAGGGAGGTGGGAAGCGTGGGGAAGGAAGGAGAAATTCAGTTCTTTTCCCAGGTTGAGTACGTTACTGGCTGAATTGAATTGTTTGGTGTCATGCCCCAACCCTTGCCATTGTGGGCAATAGCTGATAAATTAGCCAGCTTTCAGGGAAAGTTAAAACAGCTGCTTCTCGAATTTATCTTTCTTTATGCCTCACAGAATTACACCACCATTAATAGCCATGCCGGTCACTAAGTGAATTAAATCAAGTTAATTATTGATCATGCTGTTGAAGCAAATCTTGGAACCTTTATAAATTAAAAGAGAAATCATTGTAAAGGCTTTTGCTTTGCTTCCAGTGTTTGGCTGAAATGTCCACCCCAGGCAAAATTTAAAATGAGACCTTCTCTTTTAGAATCTCTGTCCCCGGTTTCTTCCCCTCACTGCCCTGTCATTGCCTCCAGGCTTCCCAGAGAACTGCCCTCCATCAACTTCACCACAGAAAACTTTGAGCAGAACTGACTTTTTTTGGTAAACTGTGTTAGATAACTCAGGATACATGGTTCTATTCCATGGCAGCCCAATCTGAGAGAAGAGAGGAATTTCAGAAATACATCCTTGGTGACATCTCACCAAAGTAAAAACTAGTATAATAGGTTACTTTCCAGGGCTGGCTGCATTTTAATAAAGTAACTCCCAGGAAAGTTAAAGGATGGGAAATGTTTTAGGTGTGATTCAGAGCTTTTTCTTTATCATCACTCAAATTATATCTCCTATGTGTGTAAAACTTCCCTCTGGGCCTCATTTGCCTTTTTAAACAGTGCTGTGTCTCTCACAGTCCCTAGTCTTTCTGACTTTATAATTTATAATCTGGAAAGGCAGTTGTTTTATTTCTTTATACAAATATTGATTTCACAATCTTGTAAGATTACTGTGTTACTCGGCTTGGGCTACCATAATAAAATACCATAAACTAGGCTGCTTAAACAACAGATATTTATTTCTCACAGTTCTGAAGGCTGGGAGATCCAAGGTCAAAGTGCAGGCCGACTTGGTCTTTGGTGAAAATTCTCTTTTTGGCTTGCAGGTGGCTATCTTCCTGTGATATCTGCACAGGGCAGAGAGAGTGAGAGCGAGTGCCCTGGTCTCTTCTTAGAAAGGCACTAATCCTATCATGAGGACCTCACTCTCCAAACCTCTTCTAAAGCTAATTACCTCCTAAAGGCCTCACCTCCTAATACCATCACCCTGGGAGGTTTAGGGTTTCAACCCATGCATTTTTGGGAGGACACAGATATTCACTCCATAACAATTACCCTCTAAATTCTATGATTCTTTGGTAACACTGAGCTTTTGAAAAAATGGTGAAATCACTGGCAGTGAGTGAATCCCACCTTACTCCAGGCATATAACTCTACTCTTGCCCTCCCTGTGTACTGTTCCATGTGTAGATTTCACCCTGCATAAATCTCTTCATGGGGAAAAGACCAATAAATAAAAGTCCCTTCAGTGAGCATGAGTGAGCAAAATGAAAGCTAGAGAATATTAAAATCTCTTACCCTAGCAGTGAAGCCATCATTGCAATTTATCTGCTGATTGCATATATTTTTCCTCTTTTTTTTGCCTTGGCTTATCTCATATTACTGTGTCATTCGTTCAAAACCATTAGTAGGGCATATTTACTCTCTGAATTAGGTTTTCATTTGCGATTGTCTAGCATGATGTAAAAGAACATGAAGCTAGTTCTCTGTGGTGCCTTTGTGTCAATAGAAAATAAATTCTCTTCATCAAACACCTTGATGGAAGGGTGGAAAACACAGAATATGATTTTGTTAAGTAAGATTATCTGACAGAAAATTGTCTTAATGAATATAAAATTTTCCTTTCTTAGGAGGCTATATATAATAATTATATGAGAACATATACTAAACATATGAAAATATTCAAGGTAACAAAGATGTCTGCAGTGTGATTTGCACTTCCTCAGATAGGACTTTTTTCACAGCATACAACCTGTGTAACCATATGCAGTGGCCCTTCTGCTGTTACAAAGTGCCCACTCTTCCTACCTGATAAAGAAACATCCTTCCCTTGCGTGGTTAACTGAGGGGTTGGAACTGTCCTTTCATATAGTCTTAAGCAACTTCTTTGTTTATAAGGAAGCAGAGAGCAGAAAACTCAATAAGTTAGTTCTTTATAACATTTTTCTGTAGTAGAACGTGCAGATTTTATTCACTGGGATCTACAAATTCTTGAGACATAAGATTGCCAGGCTAGCTGGACAGAGGAAGAACTAGGTACTAGGAACTCTGTACCACAGATATGGAGACATAGCTATTCATTCTAAAATCAGAACAGCCACTGGGATATTGATTATTCTGTATAGATCAAAATCAGAGTAAGTGATAAACAATTATTAAATGTTATATGCTTTAATTTAGTCCACATAACAATCATAATCCTATCAGCTAAGTTGTTGTCTGCCTTTTAAAAATTTACTTAATTTTAAAAATCATCCTACCAGTTCGGTCATTATCTTTTTTATTTTAAATACCCTCCTCCTAACGACCCTAACAACAACAGTGACCTGACAGGTGAAGGACCTGTGGCCACTCAGGCAGAGAGAAAATGGACTTTTTCTCTGAATCTCAGTCGTTTCGTAGATTTCCAACCTCCTTAGTAAACACCTGCCCACCTCCTGGGTAAAGTTGATCTAGAATAAAAGTAGACTACTGCCCAGTGTTTCCTCAGGAGTCTTTGGGCCCAGGAATCATGAAGCCATGGTTAACAAATTATTGCCATTAATTATGTAAAGAGAAGGGATGACTTACAGAAGATGAATTGAAAATAATATATAATAACAAGAATGACTACTCTGAAAAATTGAGTCACTATTTACAAGTAATTGGGGGATAGAAAATAATTAAGTTATAAAGATATACATTGGAAAGAAATATTTTTAGGCCTAAACATTTGCAAAAGAGGCAGAAATACGTCTCTTAAAATTTTGACTTGGTGTAAAAAAATATTTATGGAAAAAACAGAAGAGATTCTTGAAATAAGCAGGAATTAAGGTAAGTCTTAAAGGCTCTGTAACATTGAAAATAAATGGAAATAAAGTGGTAGGCAATTCCGGAAAATAAGAACGGGCTAATATATAGGAAGACACATATGTGTTGAGTGTTTTGTTTAGCGTAGCTGAGACAGTTGAAGTTGCACACAGTAGGTTCTATATGGGATAGACAATGTGGGAACATCAGAGCATGATGGGTTTGGTTCTGTAGGAAATCCTTGAAAGAAAGTATGGATACCTCATTCACATTATGTTCATTCTCTAGGCCCCATTGAGTCCCACTATAGAGATGTGCATTCTAGCACTGTGATTAGTTCAAAACCTTATTCAAAAAAACTTCAGTCACTCATTAAAGCCATAGTTTCTAATTTGTTTTACCTCCTTTGCTAAGTCAGGTGTTAAACATTTCTCATAAGTCTTTTTTATTTTAGTATTTATTTTTGATAATTAATCTACTTGGGAAACAGGTGGTATGAATGATAATCTTTCAAATACCTGAATTGTATGCTAATGCTTTTATTTTTTTATGCCCAATAGACAGAATGTGCAAATTTCATCCGGGTACTTCAACCCTATAACAAAACTCATGTTTATGTGTGTGGAACTGGAGCATTTCATCCAATATGTGGATATATTGATCTTGGAATCTACAAGGAGGTAAATATAATGAAATAGCACAAAAACAATTATAATAACTTGTTACTTAATGCCTATGACATAAAATAGTTAGACTTGAATATAAAGATTGAATCGTATTCTGTGTGAACTGAATAAGAACTTATATTCCAAACCACTTTATGGATTGCCATTTTGATTGTACACTTTATCCACCTAATAAAAATTTCTTCATTAAAAGTTTTTTTAGTGATATGATTAAAATAAATGGTATACAGTGTTGAAAGTGCTTGTTTTCTAGGCTCTATGTACAGCTTTATTTTCTCTTGAGTTTCCTTTATAACTAAATCTATTTAGTATGTTGCGGTTGGTAAAAATTTATTTCCCATAAGACCTCGCAACGGAATGATATCTTATAAATAATTTAATTTTTCCCATCCAACAAATTTGACCTGTTACTTATGTTTAGAATAGTAGACACTAAATACAGATAATTTTAATGATTTTCTTAAAATTGTATGGATAGTTGTTATCACACTGGACTTATTATTTCTGCCAGACCAAAGTGACATAGTGGAAATGTGGGATGTATTAATTGGGAGTAATGTATTCCAGCAATCAATGAGCATTTCAATAAATGAGAAACATGCAGGTTACAATAATTTAATTAACAACTAACACGTTAGAGTACTTTCTTTGTGTCATGGACTGTGCCAGGCACTTTACATGGATTGTTTTTGTAATTTCACAACACTGTTAATGAAGTTGGTACCTTAATAACTTCCAGTTTGCAAGTTAGTAAAAACTGAGTCTCAGTAGAATGAAATACCATGCCTAAGTCACCCAACTAATAAATGGCCTAGCAAGGAATTGAACCAAAGTAGTCTATCGCTAGAGCAAGCATGCCCAACTGAGCTTTAGAATATGTCCTCTAAATCATTCCTTTGTGTGGGTTGATGGGTTACACTGTCATCCTTATGTTTATGTATATACTTCTTGTGAATAACCACACATATTTGCAGGGTAATTGGCTGTGTGTTTGAAAGTAAAGTCTGGGCTCATGGTACAGGTTTCTTTACACTGATTTAACTGATTCAAGCAGAGATCAAACCCACAACTGTGGCTGGATAAATTTTTCTCTCTAACCAACTTGTCTAACCAGCCCAGACTCAATGGTTTGAAAGTAAAGCAACCCTGATAGTTAAATCTCTGAACCACTAGGAGACTTGGCAACTTGAATCCATCATACTTTGTTGCCAGTGTAATGTTCTCTTGCCTAGCTTTGATGAAGGGTAATATGTAACAGTGGCTTATAGCATAGGCTGCAATTACATGAGATAGCCCCACATCTTGGATGTGTTTTGAGGCCTGGGGCTAAAAGCCAAACTCACAACCTGCTGAGGGATGCAAATAGTGTTCATTAACTCCTAAAAGTCACAAATGCTGAAAGGGAATATAGAAGGAGCTAATTACTTAGCTTGAGACTGTCAGAAAGCCCAGGGGCAGTCAGATTTACAAGTTCTGTGAATAAGACAATTATGATTGAGCCTTGTGAGTTTTCCACTAGTCAGGAGTACAGGTAATTGTATGGCAGCCCTGCTTGAAGATCGTTCTCTTCTAAAATGAATTATTAGTCCCAGGATTCACTGTCCATTCAGAGGGAAGGCACTTCCATCTTCAAATAGATAAGATTGCTTCTCAGGTGGCTGGGAACAGGGAAGAGCAACAGATAACAGGGATGGAGGAGAGAAGTGTGCGAAGCCCTCTTCCTGGGGACCACTGTTTTGTGTGCCTGGGGCAATGGGAAGAAAGAGGAAACAGCTAAAATAAATCCCAGATTTCTATCTTTGGCAGTGAGTTGGAGAGGGGTGTTATTTGTTGAGATGAGAAGAGTAACAGATTTGTGGGGGAAATCGTGAGTTAGTTTTGTACATTCTGCATTTGAGAAATGTTCCGTAGGTCATACCAAGTGGGCGGTTGGATTCGGATTTCAGGATAGAAGTCAGGGCTGTTGACAACAACTAAGAGCTAAACATGAGGAGCCAGAGTTTGAATTATGGCTCGGATCGTTTACCATGGCTCCACGGTCTTCTGCATAAACTCTCTAAGCTTCTGTTTATTCAGCAAAATGATGACAATAATAATAGTAACTCAGAGTTATTTTAAGAATAAAATGAGAAAATGATTGTGCATAGGCTTCGGTATAGCCCTTGCTCTATTCCAGTCACTTAATTCGCAGCCGTATTAGGCAACAAGAACACAGAAAGGCAGAGACAAGTATTTCAAAAGTATGTATATAAACTTTATTTCAGAATAGTGTCTGCAGTCTCTATCTATCTATCTATCTATCTATCTATCTATCTATCTACCTACCTATGTATCTACTCTGCAATACTGGGGGTGCCTGATAGTTGTTTAATAATTATATTGGAAGTATGTTCTTTCCTCTGGGATCTCCCTTCTGCTGCAAATCTCATATTTAAATATTAATAGTATTAATAATATTAATAATAATTTTTCCTAATGTGATAGTTAAACATTTCCTATTCTTATCTTCTTATGTCTTTACTTCAACAGTATTTCTCTGTGTGCAGTTTAGACAGGTACTTTTTTGCATGATTAATTAGGCTTAAGGAATTTAATGGGGAAAATCTTATAAAATTGAAGTTGTCTCAAAAAAAGTGTCATGTCATTCAGTTTATCTCAGGAAGTCCATTTAATCAGCCATTATTTTTTTACATCATTTTCCTGTTGGTATCCTTGACTCTGGCTCAAGGAAACTTGCTTTCCTGCTGTCTCCTTTCTCCAGGAGATTATAAGGGAGACCTTGTCCTTAGCCTCTGCAAATACCAATTCTATGGGCTTATCTTGAGAATTTAATGAAATGCTGCATTTTGACAACAGAAGTCTGTACAATTATAAGGGTTTATCTAGGACTTTGTATCAACTATGACATTCTCCCAGATGTTTTCTTGGTTTTTCTTTTTTAGCTTTTCACTATAATCTTCTGGCACACCAGGATTCAGTTTACTTTTTCCCTTTACAACATCCCATTATAGGCTTTAGAGTCAACAGTTCTGTTTGACCTGTGGCGAATAATGTGCCCTTAATATTTAAACATTCTTAAGAGCCGTGATCTGTAGGTGTTTTTCCCTGACATATCTCTAGCCCCATCCACAGTTGGGAAACATGCCCTAAATGTGTTCTCACTGGACTTTTTTCATGCCTAGGCGCCACTATCACAACTTGTCATTAGCTGAACTGTTCTAACTAAACATACTTGGGCTTGATCATGTTACATGGTCATGGTGAGTCTATACATTAATTTCAACACATTTCTAAATCCATGAGTTTGAAATCCTGAGACTAGATTAGTTAAGAACATGAACTTTGGAGACAGCCCTGAGTTCAAGCTACTGCTTTGCCTCTTATTCACTATGTGATGCTGAACAAGATACTTACCCCCTTTTATGCTCAATATTCCTCTTGTAAAGCTGGAATTAAAGTAGCTACCTCTTTAGGTTAGTGGTGAAGATTCAATGAGACAATGTACATCAAGTTCCTGGCCCATGGTTAGTATGTATTAATTGTTAAGTACCATTACTCTTAGTATTAAAGTGTATTTACTTAAAACTATAAAATGGCAAATGTTAATCATGCTGTTTAAATTGGTATTACTATTTTTTAATAAGGCGGTAATTACTGTTGATCCTGTTAATAAGAAAAAGATCTGAAATGACACATCATACAATAATAATAATCCAAATATTTCCTCTATCCCTTTTGCTTCTTTACTTGCTTTCTAGGTAAGTGGCACTGAATGATCCCTTTTAATTGCATGTGTGCTCTGATATAACTGTAGATATGCCATCTAGAGAGAATATCTGAAATGCTGAATTTCTCTAACTAGTACATTTGCAGCCTGAGTCATCAGTCTTTTTGCTGGATGACAGTGTTGTCATTGTTATGAAACACTCAAGCTCATGGGGCCATATTCATTATACATTCATATTTTTCTTGGAAAGTTCAACTTAAGATGTTTTTTTTTCCCTGAATGTTAAAAGTCTGCCAATGCCATTCTGTCTGTGGCCACTATTATAAAAATAGATGTTTCAGCCAAAATAACTATGTGGCTTTAATGTGCATAGTGTTTTCGTAATAGTGAAAATACTACAACAGGATTTTTTTTGCCCACAGGTATCAACAGCTCTGAAAATGAACTGCCTGCCTTACAACGCTTTTAAGTCACTAAAATTACAAAATATCACGAAGCTTAAGTAATTTGGTATAGTTGTAGATGCTTAGGTAGATAGACCATAATAGTTATGAAAGTATAATTATTATAGTAAATTTATTCCTTAGAGGAGGAACTTGGCTTATTAGGCTCAATAAATTAGTTATTAGGCTTAAGAAGTAGGCGTGTTTGATGGTGATTTCGATTATGATAGTGGTCCAGGCTAAATGAATCGATGAGGATATTGCTACTTCCGGTTGAAAAATTCATTCATTATTATCATCATTACTTTGGGCAAATGGAGACCAAAACATGGGAACTGAGTCTTGCTAGAAATAATATTTGTGGAAGAGTTAAGAAGCACAGCATGATGTGTGTGCTGTATGCTCAGTTTCTGTTGAATTAATGAATTAGAATTTCGTTCTTATCTCCTACGTTCTTGCTGATTCGGATATTTTTAAAAAAATCTCACTTGTGTTAATATTTCTCATAACAGGAAGTTATGTTCAAACTAGACACACATCATTTGGAGTCTGGCAGACTGAAATGTCCTTTTGATCCTCAGCAGCCTTTTGCTTCAGTAATGACAGGTAAGATCCGTGATGGATAGTTCTAGCTTTTAGGTGTTTTTCTAAAAAGGTGTGTGTCGATTCAACCACATTTTCTCAATGAGTTAAAGATTATTTTGGATTAACCATCCACTGGCTGTTTGGTTGTAGTTTTTTAGTGTCATGTCTCTCTATACTTAGCTCCTTATCCATAAATTGAGGCTCCAGTAATCCCTAACGTCAGCACAGTTACATTTTAAATGAACTTCAGGTTGAATTCTTCTTAATACAAATGACACACACGCAGTTGTGCTATAATTCTACATGTAGCTGTCCCAGATTTTCTTATCTTTAGCGATGCCCCATTTGGTTCACTATGGCAGTTAAATTGAGCAATTCCTTGAACATAATATGTTACAAAATATGTTGAAGATGTGAGGGGGGGGATTAATAATAAGACGTAAGTGGATAAATGAATAAAACAAATAAATCAAACTGTAGAATGCAGATAAAAGAATGGTATAACACCTCTCACCCCAGTTTCACCATAACCTGATTACATTAATGGCAATGTGAAATTTTTGCTAGCACATTCAGTCTTCTCTTGCTTTGTATACATCTTAAATTCTCTTATGGGAGGACTGTCCTGTTTAAAGAAGGCAGTACTGTGTGGTCTGAAGTCTTTTCTGAGGAATGTCGGCATGACCTCTGAATTTCAACCATTATAAGGACTTCTTTTGTCTTGGTTTGGTTCATGACTTCAGTCTCTTTTTATTTAACTTGTCCATCAGATGTCTGAATAGACTATCAGAGTGACGCCCCATGACATTTTAATTTTCACTTAGCGAGAACTAATGCTCTTCCTTTGAAGTGGAAGTGTGTGTGTTTTTTGAAAATTATGTGACTAATGTTCAGTCATTATCCTCAGAAAATGAGATTGATGATTTGTGATTCTGATCTGTCAAGTGGGGTTGACACACCCTTAATAAAAAACAATAGATGTAGGTGTTGGTGACCCCTCGTAGGAACCCCTGAGTAATTTAAATACAAAGAAGACAGTTTTAAAGTCTGGATACACAGATCCAACTTTTATGTTGAAATACACCATTTTTTCTGGCAAAATGTTTGAATATTTGTAGTTTTATGTTTCAAATTGATGGTGTGTTTTTATTCTTACCAAACTTTTTTCATAATGTCTTTATTGATGTTGTTATTGTTATTCTTCTACTTTTTAAAACTTGCCCCACAATGAAATACTGCCTTCCACCATATATACTTAAGAGATGGAATCAGTACCATGTCTACATTTACTTTACATAACTGGATTTCTCTCTTTTTTTGGGGGGGGGGTGGTTTCTCTCTTTTATATGTATGTGTGTGTGTTTCCCCCTTTTGAAAGTCGACTATTGTCATGAGTATTTAGGTTGGTTGTCTCAGGTAGTTCAGGAAAAGTCTTATTTCAGTGGATGTAATCGGAGGATTTTGAAAGTATCTGAATCACTTATGCAAAGGCAGAATTTTCAAGATATGTTTCTGAGGAAAATTGAACTTTAGTGATAAAACAGTGTCTGTAGTTGTTCTTCTATTTAGGCATTTAAAAAATCTAAATGCTCTGTAGAGATTAGCTGTTTTTTAAATTTTAGTCTATTAAGTGTAACCCCAAGTAGTTGAATATAAAGATTTCTTGAAACAGAGGCTTAGCTCTCAAAGGGGTAATGCATGCTATTGTAGGGACCGTATTCTTTCTGCCTCAGGCCGCTCTGCCACTACATGCTAACCAGCATTAGGGAACATGGACCACCATTCCCCTCTTTTCCAACCCCCATCCTTTTCTCCCCCCTCCTCTCCCTTCTATCCTTTCTTCCTCTCCTCTCCCCCATCTTCCTCTCCTCCCCTTTCCCTTCTTCCTCATTTCTTTCCTCCCTCCTCCCCCTTCTCCACCTCTTTCTACCTCTCTCACCCCCTTTCTCCTCTTTTCTTCTCTTCTCTCTCTCTCCTTCTGTCTCTGGTAAACATGGATATTCACTTTACATAAATAACAGGACAGAGAAGTTTGGTATGCAGTAATGGCAACATCTTTCCTTTTTCAGAAATGCCTGTTTATCAGAGCTATTAGAGACATGATTAGCTACAAGGAATGCAACATGTTATAATTACAAAGTATGACTTCAGTGCTGAAAGCTCCCTTTCAGCAGAGGTTAGGCAAAGAAAAGTTGTCGTCACTGAGGTTGTGTCGGTTAAGTAAATACTAATTACACAATTCATTCCTCATTATGGCATTTACTTTCTAAATATTTTTTTTGCGTTATTACAAAGAGAGACTCCTAATTATGATATGTCCTTGAATTATTTGTGGGGAGAAGGGAAAGAAGAGGAACTTATTCATAACAGAAGCTAAATGCACGTGCAATTATTAATTCGGAAGACACCGGCCTTTTTTATATTCAAGTAGTAGTTAGCATCGGCTTACCAAAGTTCACTGAGTTATCTTTTCTTCAACTAAGCAGATTTTTCAAAATCTGAAGGGGAAATTTATGAAACGATATATTTCTGATGTTAAGCAATAGACATCATTGGTTTCATGCTGTGAAATTAGTCTATTGTCAGTAGTGTCTGCCGGTAAACTCTTAGAAGTCCTGAGTATTCGTTTCTCCCTTGCAGATGAGTACCTCTACTCGGGAACAGCTTCTGATTTCCTTGGCAAGGACACTGCATTCACGCGGTCCCTTGGGCCTACTCACGACCACCATTACATCAGAACTGATATTTCGGAGCACCACTGGCTCAATGGTTAGTGATTTTCACACTTTTGATCGTTTTGCCTTTGCTTTTGGGTAGATAAGAAACTCATGATTATTCATTCAGATGTGTTTTGGAAGTGATTTAGCTCAACATATAAAATACATTTGAAATAGTTCCTCAGTGCGTTCGACAAATCTCCAGAACCTACTGTGTATATAATAATAACAGTTGACATTTATTGTGTGTGTGTGCTATTGTCCTTGACATTGTTCCATGCGCTACTTGATTTTATAAAATATTCACAATGATGTAATATGAGAGATGTGTTATTATTATTATGTGCTTTTTTTTTTTTTTTTTTTTTTTTTTTTGCTGTACGCGTGCCTCTCACTGTTGTGGCCTCTCCCGTTGCGGAGCACAGGCTCTGGACATGCAGGCTTAGCGGCCGTGGCTCACGGGCCCAGCCGATCTGCGCGGCATGTGGGATCTTCCTGGACCTGGGCACGAACCCGCGTCCCCTGCATCGGCAGGCGGACTCTCAACCACTGCGCCACCAGGGAAGCCCTGTGCATTTTAAAGATGAATAAACTGAGGTAGAGAGAAGTGGAGTAATTTGGTCAAGGTCTTACAACTTGTCAGTTGCAGAGCTGGGATTCAAGTTGGCAATCTTTCTCCTGCTATCTGTTTTGTAATGACTAAGCCAAATGCTGTCTGTGAGCATAACAGAAAGGGGTTATTGTAATGCTAACTTCTTTTATTTAAAAAATAATTTCTATTTTGGTTAAAACATGTCCCTCCAAAAATTTAAGCATATTGATATTGACATGAGTTTGTCTGATTACTTTTGTGTTTAGCGGTCATACAGTATTCCGAATTTTCAACAACAAAAAGACTTCCTAAATGAATTTATTTAATGGAAGGAATAGTGAAAGCCTTTTTTTTTTTTATTTTGCCCCACTGCTTTACAACAGGTCAGGTTTTATCATGATTTTTTAAAGTTTTCTGATTAACATAGGAATTTATTTCACCGCATGGCACACAGCATTTCTCATTCCCGCTATAAATATTGGGTTTTAGTGGAGGAGGCCTGGGTAGAGATTTCCTAGGGGCTATCTCTGTATCTCTCAGTATCATTCAAGCAGTGACAACATAAACAAAAGGGAAAAACACTTCTAAAACATTTCTTTAGTCAAAACCTCCAGATCCATTTGTTTACACAACAGTGTGATCTCTGTTGACCAAAAGAGAACCCTATTAACAGAGTAAACAAATTTAGAATATCCCCAACTAAGTGATTACTGTTCACTTCTTAACACTTGTGCAAGGCAGGCTGATCTTGTGAATATTGTGAAGGTTTCGTGGGAATTACTTGGTTTGAGAGTGACTCCATAGATTTTACCAGTAGAAAAGCTCAGTTATCTGTTTAGGTAACAAGATATTATGGATTTATTTTATTTTTTTTAAAGAGTTTGCTGTTTTGAAGAATGTTCACTCTTCTTTCTTAATTAATTTATTATTTATTTATTTATTTTGGCTGCATTGGGTCTTCGTTGCTGTGCGCGGGCGTCCTCTCGTTGCGGTGAGCGGGGGCTACTCTTCGTCGTGGTGCGCGGGCTTCTCACTGTGGTGGCTTCTCTTGCCGCGAAGCATGGGCTCTAGGTGCACGAACTGCAGTAGTTGTGGCTCACGGGCTCTAGAGTGCAGGCTCAGTAGTTGTGGCGCACGGGCTTAGCTGCTCCGCGGCACGTGGGATCTTCCTGGACCAGCGCTCGAACCTGTGTCCCCTGCGTTGGCAGGCAGATTTTTAGCCACTGTGCCACCAGGGAAGTCCTGATATTATGGCTTTAAAATGAAGTATAGATTGCATTTCCCAGGCTTGGGATGGCAAACATCATCATGTTGCCACTGCTTTAAGAGATTAGTCTATTTTTTCCTTACCTGTGACATGTCCAAAAGAAGTCAACAGTATTGCTAAAACAGTAAATGCGGGAAATATTTATTCAACTATTATTTGCCTAACATGCTGTTCTTAGTGCTGTGTGAAGAGAATTACAAAGTAAGAAACCTTTGCGCTGGTTTAGCATTCTCTTAATAAACAACTTTTAAGGGCCTGTGGCATACTGAATGCTCTTCTGTCCACTGGGCCTGCTGAGATTATACGGGAGGGTCACTGACCTCATGGATGATAAATGCCTGGAGCATAGGAGGAGAGTGGGTGATGGAGCCAGAAAGCTGTAAATATTTTCCTGAAACTACTGTGAAGTCATCTATTATTTAATTCTTTATTTTTATTTTATTGAGGTATAATTGATTTACAGTGTTGTGTTAATTTCTGCTGCATAGCAAAATGACTCAGTTATTTTATATATATATATATATATATATATTCTTTTTCATATTCTTTTCCATTACACTTTATCACAGGATATCGAATGTAGTTTCCTGTGCTATACAGTAGGACCTTGTCATTTATCCATCCTATATACACTGGTTTGCATCTGCTGATCCCAAACTCCCAGTCCTTTTCTCCCCCATCTCTCCTCCGTCGTGGCAACCAGGGGTCTGTTCTCTATGTCTTGGAGTCTATTTCTGTTTCATGGGTATGTTCATTTGTGTCATACTTTAGATTCCACATATAAGTGATATCATATGGTATTTGTCTTTCTCTTTCTGACTTACTTCGCTTAGTATGATAATCTCTATGGTCCATCCACCTTGCTGCAAATGACATTATTTCATTCTTTTTTATGGCTAATATTCCATTGTATATATTTACCATGTCTTCTTTAGCCATTCATCTGTTAATGTATTTAATTCTTTTTTGTGTGTCTTTTTTCGTAAGGGATAATTGACATATAACATTGTATTAGTTTCAGGTGTACAACATGATTTGATACTTGTATATATTGCAAAATGCTCACCACAATAAGTCTAGTTAACTTCCATCACCACATATAGTCATAGAATTCTTTTCTTGTGATGAGAACTTTTAAGATCTACTCTCTTAGCAACTTTCAAATATTCAATACACCGTTATTAATTATAGTCACCATGATGTACATTACATCCCCAGCACTTATTTATTTTGTAACTTGAAATTTGTACCTTTTGGACCCCCCTTCACCAATTCCCTAATTTTAACCAGAAAATTAGATCTTTGTTGTTTATAGAGGTAACTGATAATAGCAGGAAGGGAAAACTAAAGGAGAAGGAGGACAGAGAGAGAAGGGGCCATTGCACCAAAAACAGGAAAATGAGGGTGGGACAGGAACAAAGGTAGTGGCAGTAGAGGTGGACATGAGAATATACAGCAACAAGTAATGGAAAGAGAAGATATCTGTTTGGGAATAGAAGAGTCCCAGGATATGAGGAAAAATTCAAGAGAAGATTTTGGGTACTGGGAAAACTTTGCAATGAAAGAAGTCAGTAGAAAGGAAGAAACTGAAGGAGGGAGGCAGGATATACAGTAGAGGTCTCAGTGGATTGAATGCAGGCAAATGATTAAGAATTAGGAGACCTATTATTTATGGTTGTAGGACATTTAAGGCAGATTGCTTAGTGGTTAATAACCAGAGGGACCATATAACCTGGTCTGCCCTGGACATTTCCAGTTTACCTTTGCTGTTCTTTAACTCTCTGAAGTGTCCCAATTTAGACAAAAATTACAGCTCTTTTTTGTGGAACTTAATTACCTAAGTTTAAATCCTGACTCTCACTTATTTGTGACCTTGGTCAAACCTTTCTGTGCATTTAAATTCTTTGTCTAAAAACTTGGCATAATAATAGTATCTGTTCCCAGGGTGTTACAAGAATTAAATCTTATAGGGGAGTCTGATGGAAGGCAATTGTAAAAGCAATTCAGTGTCAATATTATCATCACCATCATTATTGTTATTCCTGAAGGTGAGAGAGGTAGCACGGTGGGACTAAAGCTCCGGATGCTCTGATTCTCTGATATCTACTTAGCATTTTTAAGTACAGACCACCTTTTCCTTCTCTCTCTCTACATTTCATAATTCTGTGAGTTCATCCATTCTAATAGTTTTCTGTGTTCTTGTTTCCTAAAACTGTATTTCCAACCTTTTCCTGTAACTAAGTGACCTTAAAAATATTTATTTCTATGTCTTACATTGTCATCTCAGATTAAACAAAAGGAACTAGTTGCTTAATATGGGAGTAAAGATATCTAAGCCTAGGCCTTGATTGTACTACTAAAGTGCTTTGAGATTTATACAAGTTGTCTAGTGATCTTTTGCTTTAGTTTCTTCAAATAGATATATAAATATAGATATATAAAAGACTAATTGGATCTAAAATCCTGTGAGTCTAACTCAAAATTATCTTGTTTCCCCTTTCTAACCTGCCCTTCAATACCTGTTTCCTGATTTTTATCTATCTTAAGTTTCTTAACTTCATCCACTCAGTTACCTTGAAGTTATCTTTAATTTCTTCCTCTCCTTTATCTCCCTTTATCTAATCTGTCACAAAGAGCCTTTATTTCCTTCAGAATATCTGTTGACCTTGTTCTTTCTATGGCCACTATCTTTCTTTAGGTCTCCATCACCTTGTCTCTGGTTTACTGCTACAATTTTATTATTTGTTAACTCATTTCCCTATGTCTGGTCTCTTCTGCTTCAAATTTATTTTATATAGCATCCTTCCTAGTCACTGTATTAGGCACTTTTAAAGTATTATCTTATTTAGTGGTATAATTTTGAGAGAATTACTATTTCCACTTAATAGTTGGGGATAGATTAGAAGTCAGATAAATAGTCCCTGGTTAAACAGTTATTGGAAGTGAGATTGAAACTCAGGTATGTCTCTCTAGCTCTACACACTTTATTCTTCTCATTGTATGATATAGTCCATCAACCTAAATCCTGTTAATGTGATTACCCATCCTCTGCTCTTGCAGCCTCACTACAAATAGGGTCCACATCATGATGCCATTTTGGGCAACAGCAAACTGAGGATGTGGGTCTGCATATGGAGACCGCGGCAGACAGAGAAAGTGTGGTTAGGCAATCAATGTGGAAGACCTAGCCAGTCAGCTGTAGTCGTTATTGCGAACATTTGCTGAGGGATGGGCTGGCCAGAATCAGAATAGCATGATGCTTCAGGAGGCCCAGTCAGTCAGGAGCTTCTTGGTCCATGGAAACTAGGGCAAAGCAAGGGAGAAATAATAGAAACTACATGAGATTGTTATGAGGAAGTACCCCACATGCTAAGGGAAAAGATTGGCTTTTGGGGGGAGCGTTTCTCTTCTCCATTCTGAGAAGTGGCCATTTTCCAGATATAGTCAGCCTAGGGTCCAAAGATAGAGGTCAAATAGGTCATCTGGCTAGTGTCAGGAATGTGGGGAGACAAAAAGCAGTGATTGCTAAAGGAACTGTGGTGATTTGGGGAATATTAGACATTATCTTATTCAACCTTACATTCCACAAATTGAGACTCAGTATGAAGAAGGGACATGTTCAGGTCTCCTAACTGCCAGACCCATCCTTCCATTACAATACCAAACTTCTGACGAGAGTATCATATCATGTCTCCTGCATCTGGGAGCTTGACTGCCATTTTAGTGGTAGTTATGGGGGTAAAGGCTCTGTTTCTTCCTTAAACTGGACCTGACACAGCACAGTAGCTGATGCAGCCTACTTGCTCTAAAGCTGCACTATCCATTGTGGTAGACACTAGCCACATGTGGCTATTTAAATTTAAATTAAGAAAAATGAAATAAACTTAAAATTTGGTTTCTTAGTCACACTAATTATATTTCAAGTGCTCAAAAGCCACATAGTCTAGAGGCTATTGGACAGCACAGATATAAAACATTTCCATCTTCACAGAAATTTCTATTGGACAGCACTGGTTGGAAGTGTACTTTTTATTAATTATGTACAATAGCATAATCACGCAGTATAATACATATCACAGTGCAATCCACAATCACATAACGCAACAGATGTAAATTTTCTTTACTGTACCATGTAGATGTGAAGCTCACTCCTGGATTTTGTACAGTTATTGCCAGGTTGAAACAACTGACAGATACTTGATATTTCAAATAATGGGGTCAATGTCTAATTAATTTCTCCTATACATAGTATTCCATCATTGTATTATTTATTTCTGGTTAGACAGTTTGAGAATTTTTTTCTGTTAAATTTTGCTTTCTGTACTTTGATTTTTAGTTAAAACCCCTACTTTTACATGTTTGTAATAAACTCTTGTAAACAGATATGTTTAGATTGAGTGGAATACAAAAATTAAATTAAATTTGCAGTTGAGTATTTAACTCTTAAGATGGCAGGTTTTAAATAATTAACCTTTTAAAAAATATGATTCTACATGAATCATTTTTATCACTGAACCGCTTAGGCAGTTTAAAATCTTTGATGCTTGTGTGTATGCCCTATTTTGTTCTTTGCCCTGTCTGGATTTAACCAGTGAGATCAGCTAATCTCTTCAGTTACCAGTCCTAGGATCCTTGTCAGACTTTCTGTGGGACTTTGTCTAATCCAGTGCCAAAAGACATAGAAGTATGAATCTTGATTTCTTCTTTGAGAAATTAACCCACCTATTAAATACCTCACCAGGAGAGAGAAAAATTGCAGAGATGAAGTCTGATGGCAGTTTTAGACGAAGACTTAGATAGTTCCACACTTTTCTTTAACAGCTTAATCGTAGAACATAGCAGGAAATGGGAATACAGATAGATCTCAGAGCGGTTACTCAAACACAGTTGAGCTTTTATGAGAATTTGGGGATAAAACTAAGAAGTATGACCATTTGGAAAATGAAAACAAGTAATGATGCCTCAGATGCATATGTTTTTGTTTTCTTTCCTGGAGTAGATGAGAACTTTTGTTTCAAATTTTCATTTCTAACATGTGGAGGCAGTTTTCATTTGAAGTTTCTCTTGGAGTACTGTTGTCTATAAATTCTTCTTCCACAGAGAAGGATAACATTTTTCAAAAGTGGTAGGAAAAAGATATTACAAGAAGAAATAAAGGAAAGTAAGGAACTCACTATGTATTAAGTCATGGTGTAGGTGTGCTCATCTGGGTGAAAAGAGGTTCTTAAGCAGAAATGAAAGTGATGTGCATTTCAGGCCATGAGGATTTATGCCATTTTCATTTGGCAGTGTCTCCTGGTTTCATGCTAAAAGTTCATTTGTGAAAATGCACGATTTCAAACTCCATCCCTATTAAGGCGTGTGTTTCAAATGCCACAGGGGAAAAATGTGCTATAAATAAAGCCCAGGTGTCCCTTGGTATGATTTTAAATTACTTAATTCAACTGTGCATGTCATATACTGATGAAATGATATCTATTTTTACACAAACTTGGCAGCAAGTCAAAAAGGAGTTTCTACCATAAAATACTAACATCAGTGTTCTAAGACACAGGACCACAGTTGAGTCTGGAAGAAAGAAAACTCTCTATTCTTGAAACAAGTATTTATTTTTAACTCAAAGTTACTTATTATTTAAATCACAGAATAGAGTACTATGGGATACAAAATTACTTATTATTTAAATCACAGAATAGAGTACTATGGGACACTCTTTTTTTTCATAATTAGATTCCTTCACATAATAAATATGTGGCTTAAACACTTCTACCATTTAATTCTCTTACAGTACTCCAGAATAATTTCCTTATAGTACTTGAAAAAGAACCAACATTTAAAAAAGAGTCCAGTAAAACCAACAGTCACTGAATAAACACAAGAACATCTATGTTATGTATTAGTTGAAAGTGAAAAGAAATGTAACTTGGAAACGTATTCTATTTTGCCCCACTGATATTATAATGAAATTCCTGGAATGGGGACTGGTGTCATACTCTAACTTTTGACCATTTCAAATGGCAGTACCTGGCAACAACACCTGGATAATGTTTCACGTAGCCAAAGTGGGGCTGTTCTGTGTATTTCTACAACAGACTGTGTATTACCGTATTTATTGTTTAACTTTTAGGCCGAGTACATTCTGCTGTGTTGTAGAGCTATGTTTCTCTTGTCGAACTCTGCAAATGAGAGACCACCAATCAGTTCACGGAACTGCTTCTCCTATCGGTGTGTCTGAGAAAACCTTTACAAGCAAGTCTCTCCCTCACACTGGAATCCTTTTTACCTGTAATGATTTTCTGTTTCAAATAACTGAGATCTTATTTTCTCTCTGGGGAGAGAAGACTGCAAATTTTGTACCACTATGTTATTTTTAATAAATTCAACTTAATCACGAAGTAGTTCTGATACTAAAATTACAAGGGTCATCGTGCTCTGTGGATAACTTATACTTAGGTTATATTTAAGTGCTGTGATAAATTCTACTTGTGTCATCCCCATTTTAAGCTCATATATTTGTTAAGATAAAACAAGGCAATCATATTCCTGTAATTTCTGTATAGTTTCAGTTTTATCCCTTTTTTGTCCCACTCTAATTATGAAGAATTTGTATTTATTATCAGTCTTCGCTCCTCCTGTCCATACACACATCTGCACTACTGACCTAGCGTTAATGAGTCTTGTCTATGTCCTTTTCCCGTATACGAAATGGTAATCTACGGCAGTGACTCTTAAACTCAGATTCTTGTAAGAATCACCTATAAGGTTTTATTTCTTTATTTTTATTTATATATTTTAAAAATTCACATGCTAGTGCCACTGGAGATTTGCATCCAGGTCAATGGCATTGAATTCAGGCATCTGTAAATTCAAAAAACGTGCTATAGATTATTATTAATGCCTGATCTGTGTCGGTGGGAACCCACAGTTGTCTCTTTCTCTACTCATTGTTGGCAATCTCCTTTCAAGTCATTGGAAACATCAAGACTGGGCCTTCTTCTTAGCCATATCTTGGCCATATGTTAATATTTTCTTAATCCAGATTGTAATTGGTTTGAAGCGAAGAGTCCGTTCTTACTCACTTTTGTATTCTTTATCCTAGCAGTTTTTCTTGTTGTAAGTGCCCTGAATATAGTAGTAATTAGATATATTCTTTGTTTTCATGAATTTGCTAAAATCCTAATGCTACATTTGTAGGAAATTTTATTTCCACAGAGAGTTTTTTTTTTTTTTTAAGAAAACATGATATATTTAAGTCAAAAATTAGAAGTGTTAATTTGTGACTACAAAAGAATTTTAACCTTGCTCAGGGATTCAAAACTAAGTGATGTATAAACAATTTAAAAGAGGGGCTGGAGGGAAAAACAAAAACAAAAAGCCTTGAGTGGAATTGTTAATAGACCTTGCTAATTTAAGATTAATTAGAAAAGAAATTCTTTTAAATCCTGTATGATTTTCTAAAATTTAATTTTTATGTAATTTAGGACCATATCAAAATGAGATTATTGAGGGCATAAAAATCCACTGGAGTTCTAAGTTCCAGAGAAATAACAGGGAAGTAATAAAGAACAAAAAGGAAAAAGATCATACACATATTTCCTGCCTCTCTTTTCCTCTTAAGGTTTCCCATTTAAGCAGAGAATAGACTGGATGAGAGACCCAGGGTTGACCCAGAGAGGCTGGGATGATAAAGACTGAACTACTCATCACTTGGAATCAAACATTAACTTTTCTCTATTGAAGAGTCTATTGTGAAGTCTTGTTTACTGGGCTACTGACCAACTGTTCTACATTTGCAGGGGAATAGTTGTCAGTACTCCTGGAGTATCCGGCAATCGGGGCCTTGGTCAAAACTCTAGAGAAGGCAATGTTAATTTTTTTTCACCTCCTACTTATTATATTTATTTATTTTGGGGGAAACTTTTTGTCCTCTCTTGTTTCCTGCTTCTGCTTCCTAAAGAGTGCTCTTTGCTTTCTTTCAGGCATCTTGTATTTTCTACTTAATTGAAGTCCTCCATTCCTCGATAACCACTCTTTGTCTTCTTTGCTTTAATCAAAATGATTGTTTCTGAACTAGTATCTCCCAATTACAAATCTGTTACCTGATTAACTCCCAGTTATATAAAACCAAGACTTAAAAGGTCCAGTACTTTTTAAACAAGGCATTAGTAACCCAAATTGACTTGTCATTGATGCAGTGCAAAGGAGTTAATTGTATTGCCATTATTTTTTCATTTGATTTGTATCGTGGACATCTTCCCATGACAGTACATTTAGAACTATTTCATTTTTAATAACTACATGTTATTGTAACAATTGTATGGATGTGCTCAATTTTCCATCATTCTCTTGTTTGTGGTCCTAATGATAATTATTATTATCATCCCAGACATCCTTTTAATAATGAATAACATTTATTAAACCCTTATTATGTGTCACGCACTACCAGATAGTAAGCGCATTACATATATCAATTCACTTGATTATCATATCAGTTACCCTACTAGGTAGATGATATTGGTAGCCTCATATTAGGTATGAGAAAATTGAGGCATAGAGAAGATAAACAATTTGCCCAAAGTCACTTTTCCAGTAAGCGGCAGAAACAGGATATCAAGTTGGAAAGAGTGTCTTCAGAGCCAACACTGGACTTGACCCAAGCATTACTGGTTCTTTCAATTTTTTTTGGCAGTTACACAAAGTGCAACAAATAACATCATAATATATCAAAATTTGGGATATGTTTATAGTTTTTCCTAAGTTCTTCATAATGGACATTTTGGTTTAGAAGCAGTGACTGCAATCATAAAAAAGGAAAATATAAAATCATAGAATCTCCAGGTTTGAAAGAAGGACTTTTCTATGTAATTTAGTTGAATTGAAACAATTGTGAATCTCAGCCAGTTGTGTTCTCACCTGATGTCCAGAGTCCTAAAGAACTTGTTCAGGACCTCTTTGGCCTAATACATGTTCCTGCTTTGTGTCATGTTTACTTGTGTATATGTCTCATTTCCCACATTTCATTCATGTGTTTATTTCTAATTCTGCTGCTAATTGTTTTACATACAAAAGACACCAGTACTATTGTGGCTGAATTATTTCAGTATTTTAATGTATAGCTTCTTTTCTTCCAAACAGGAGCAAAATTTATTGGAACTTTCCCCATCCCAGACACCTATAATCCAGATGATGATAAAATATATTTCTTCTTTCGTGAATCATCTCAAGAAGGGAGTACTTCTGATAAGACCATCCTTTCTCGAGTTGGAAGAGTTTGTAAGGCAAGATATATTTATTCCACTTAAGGCATATGTGTATGTGTATGAATAATTAACCATGTAATGTTGAAGTTAATTCCATTATTCATAAATGGTAGAATACATTCATATTATCTTACATGTATAATTTTTGAGATCCAAAAGTAAAAAGAAAAAAGAAGGATGCAAAATTTTCCAATATTACACATTATTTTTTCCAGTCCCTGAGCTATTCCCCAGGTTTGAGGTAGATCTCTTGGGCAGCGTGCTCCTTTTATTGGTGGGCTTTCTGTTTGCCAGTTATTACTGTTCCCAGTAAGATCCCTACATTGTCCTGATCCATGGAAGTTAAAATGTTTTGTACATTAAATAATTTTATTTTGAAATGCAAAGTAACTTCGCATACTCACTAGAGTTCCTTAACACTAACAAAATCATATCCCATATTTTTATCAAAACACATCACATGTAAAATTAGGTATCTTTACGTGAATCAAATAAGTTGAAAATGCAGTTATATAGTCTTATTATTAAAATACTTTCTAGAGCATTAACCTAGATTAGGTTCTGAGAGAAAAATGGGATAGGAAGGAAAGAAAACAATCCAAAAGGCAAAACATTTATCTTGAAGAACACTGAAATTTGCTTTTTAATATTGCCATTTTGTGTAAATTACAGGAAAACAGCAACTCTACGAAACACTCCCATTTTGTGCTATCAAAGTTCTCATTTGAGTGAATACAAGCTTTATAGAATAAAAATGCTACTGGAATCATACTTTTCAGTATATTCTTTTGTTAGTTGGATTTATCTTCACTGAAATCACTTCTCTTAAATGGCCAGACACCTGCAGCATTAACTCAGTTATTAAGAGGAAGAGCTGTTAACTTAATAAATACTCTCAGCGGGAAGCTTTCTTTGGTCTTGTACAAACTTTTCATTTTCTTCCATCTGAGCCTATCACTTTTTTTTCTCAGTCTGTGCCCTCAGGCTTTTGAACACTTCCAGGGACAGAAATATAAACCGTCATTGCGCTTAAGAGTGCTAATGATAACATGGCTTTTGAATGAGACCAAACTTGTGAGCGCAGATCATTCTTTACCTAGTGTCCTAGCCAGTAATGCCGTCCCCCACTGATCCCTTCACCCCCAGGGGACAGATTCTCTAAAAAGCATCCTCATTCTTTCAGAGTCTAAGAATTCACAGTCATTTCTCTTGAAGCCTCTTGCCGAGAGATGAATGGCCATTGCTTGGAGTAGTCGTAGCGTGTGAGTGTACTGAAGCATGCCTTAGAACAACAGTACCCCAGCCGGAAAGCTGTGCTGTGGATGGACATCATTTGTATAAATGAATCACGTTAAGTATGTCATAAGAGATTTACAATCAATTAAATGTATTTTAAGAGTCACTCTGTGATGAGCACATGTATAACAAGTGTGGGTTTTGTGAAGCAGTTCAATACTTATTTCTTGATAGGTCAAATCCATTTGATAGAAATTCATTTATAACAAAGTAATGTTTTTACACTCACACTAAATATACTGAGAGTTAATTTTAGAGGTGGAGAAACATATTAAAGAAAAATTTAGCTGTCCCATTTATAAATTTGTATCATAAAAATATAATCTAGACTTTAAGTATCAGCCATGGGATATTTTATTTATGAACAAACTCCTATAGAACTGAAAAGACAGAGAGGATTGTAGTATATAAGTCTTCCCACCACAAAAAAACTCTGAGGCCACCCAGCAAGATTTTGTCATGCTATTGTGTTTGGATAAAAAGCTAACAAATTGTGATATCAAATAAGGACTTGTGATGGATGAATTTCCTTAAAAAAAAAGAGAGATAATAGAGGTTCTTCTTAAATTGATGTATCTCTTTACTCAATCCCTGTCTTCAATTAACACCCTCTTCAGCATTTCCCACTACGATATGATCCACTGGTCAGTGTTTACAATATTTGGTTCTAAACGCATCTTTGTAATTTCTTAATTGCCTCCCACCCTGCCCAAGTTACTAACTTTATTTATTAATTTAGGATTAAAGTGCGGTAAAAAGTGAGCACTCATAAGTGGAGATTTCACTGTCAAGATTAAAAATGACTTGAAGTCTTTTAAAAAAGAATGTCCTGCAAAACAATAACAAGCTTAAATTAAAAAATAGCTTTTCAGCATCATTGTTGCTGTTATACATTATTTTCACATAAAAAATGTTCTTGTGACATTTGGGGGAACATATTTATGCCTCTCTGTTTCATTTTTTTTTTATCCCATGAGGTTATTATAATATTGTTTTTCTGTTTTCAACAGGTAGTAATGTAATGTACGTCTATGCTGTGAAACAAAATTAAGTTCAATAGATATAAACAAAGCTAAGAAGGAAGAGAGCATGCTAGAGAGAGTTAAGAGTAACTGTGTACACTGTTCTGAATTTACAGAGCTTGTCAGTAACATGAGAGTCCTTTATACTATTTGTCCCACCATGATATTTCCACAGTACCTATTTATTTGGAAATATTAAGGTTTTGTTGTTCTGTTATTATTGTTTGTTTTCATTTTTACCTGATAACCTTCAGGCCAATGAAAAACTGTTGACAGTTTAAGAGCTCCCTATGTCTTCAGCTACTAAACTAAAGTAAAAGTTGTTTTACTGACCTGTCAAAGACATTACTGTTAGTCAGTAAGATATAGTGATTGGTGGGGAGGAGCTTTTGGAAATAAGCAAAAATTACACAAAATGAACAAAGAATTGTTTACAGGATAAGGGTGAATCTCTTCAATTTTGTAACCTATTCCTTCATTATTTTATCATTTCATTATTTCAACAAGAAAATATAAGTTCTGTGCAAAGTGCAGTAAGACTAGACACTGGGAAGTAAGTAAACCACTGTCCCTTTTCTTTAAAACCTTAGAGTGCAGTGAGGGTAATAGAGACATAAACAGATAATCACAATATAATGTGATCGAGGTCAGACTGAGAACTCTGTGCATTCAGTGAAGTTCAAAAATTGAGTCCTACAGAGGTAGGGAGACTACACCAAGGACAGGAAAGGAGGATAGGCATTTCAGGCAGCATTGTGACAAAGTATATTTTGTTTAAAGGACAGTGAAATCTTGTTGTCATTGGAACTCGAGGGGTAGTTGGGAGCAATGTTATTCCATAAATTCTGGTAAATTGGAAGATAAGCAGTATTATTTTCATGGTAAGGAGTTTCAGCTCTGTTGTGTAGACAATGAGAAATTATAAATGTTTTTAGGAAGAGAAGTGACTTGATAGGTGTTCAGCAATTAATTATTTCAAGAATATATCTGGACTGAGAAATATGCGTGACTGGGAGACCTTTTAGGTAGTTCCCTAAAGAAAGTAGGAATGAAGAGATACATATAAGTTCAAGAGATATTTCTAAGATAGAATGTATGTGTCAATTTCTAAAAGGTCCTTAATTTATTACCACTCTTTTATTAATTGCCCAGTGTAGACAAGTGCTGTCTAATATAGAATTTTCTGCAATGATGGGAATGTTCTGTATCTGTTCTCTACAGCATAGTAGCCATGTTGACATGTTAGTCTTGACTAGTATGACTAAGGAACTGAATTTTTGATGTTATTTAACTTTAATTAATTGTAATTTAAATAGCCTCGTGTGGCTAGTGGCTACATTATAAATATAGACTATCAAAACATTCATTTACTTAACACATCTATTGGTAACTAACCCTGTACATGGCATTGCTAAGCAGTAGTCTTATAGAAGTTTTTTTAAAAAAAGACATCATACTTGTCCTTACTGAGTTTACAACCTAGTGCATTATATATGCATTAAACAAGAAAGCACACAGATTAACATATAAGTGGAAGGTGTGATAACTGCTATAATGGAAAAATCACAGGGTCAGTTAGGAAGAATAGGTGGGCTTTAGATTGTATATGGAAGGTCTCTTTGAGAAAGTGACTTTTGAATCAGATGATAAAAATGATGAGGAAATTGCAGGGCAAAGGTGACAGGGATGGGGAAGAGTATTCCAGGCAGAAGGAAAAGCACATGTGAAATCTCAGAGGTGGGAAAAAGCACTTAAGGAATAAAAAAAGGTTTACTGTGACTGGAGCAAAACAAACAAATAGAAAATTAGCAGGATAGTGACTGTTTCCTTTTAAAACATGCACGAAAGTTCAACAGAAGTCTTATCTTTCCTGTTCATAATTAGGACTGATTAATAACTGCAGGTACTGATTCCACGATGTACATAAAAGGCTGCAACAACTTCCTGTCCTATTAGATCCTCCATGCATTTTAATTCTCCCTCACTCCTATTCCAAAGACCTTGATACTATCCCTGTAGACAAAAGACTCCTATACTGTTAGTAACTGTGCTTTCCAGAAGATATGGCAGAAATTAGGAAAATGCACAAAGAGATACATTCTGATACTTAAGAAACACCAGAAAAAGTTTATAGGCATAGATTTTATATTTGAACATATTGAACTTGATGTAGTTCTGGGTTATGCTGTCATAATAACCAGTTAAAAATATAAACCTGAGACTCAATAGGGTCTAGACTCAGGAATGTAGAAATCACCAGTGTATTGGTAGTTCTTGAAGTCATGGAAATGTCTGAAATTGCCCAGGAAGATTTGTAGTACAAGATCAAACAGCAAGGACAGGATCCTGAGGGACAATGACGTTTAAGAAAAAGCAGAGGAAAATGTCCACAAAGGCAATTGAGAAGAAATAATTTGATAGCAGGTAGAGAACTGGACGAGACTACTGTCACAAGTCAGGGATAAAAACGGTTTCAAGAAGAAGGCAGTTATCAGTAATGTCACACACCAAAAGGAAGTCAGGTAAGATTATGACTAAAAGTCACATATTAGTTTTGGCAGTAAGGATATAATCAATAACTTTTGCCCAAATGATATGAATGTTAACTTGAAGTCAAATCTAGACTTACATCTCTGCTTTACTTTTTTTTTTTTTAACCTCTTAATTGGAGTATAATTGCTTTACAATGGTGTGTTAGTTTCTGCTTTATAACAAAGTGAATCAGCTATACATATACATATATCCCCATATCTCCTCCCTCTTGCATCTCCCTCCCTCCCACCTTCCCTATCCCACCCCTCTAGGTGGTCACAAATACCGAGCTGATCTCCCTATGCTATGCGGCGGCTTCCCCCAGCTATCTATTTTACATTTGGTAGTGTATATATGTCCATGCCACTCTCTCACTTTGTCCCAGCTTACCTTTCCCCCTCCCCATATCCTCAAGTCCATTCTCTAGTAGGTCTGCGTCTTTATTCCCGTCTTGCTCCTAGGCTCTTCATAACCATTTTTTTTTTTTTTTAGATTCCATATATATGTGCTAGCATACAGTATTTGTTTTTCTCTTTCTGACTTACTTCATTCTGTATGACAGACTCTAGGTCCATCCACCTCACTACAAATAACTCAATTTTGTCTCTTTTTATGGCTGAGTAATACTCCATTGTATATATGTGCCACATCTTCATTATTCATTCATCTGTCAGTGGACGCTTAGGTTGCTTCCATGTCCTGGCTATTGTAAATAGAGCTACAATGAACATTGTAGTACATGACTAGGATTAATCTCCAAAATCTACAAGCAGCTCATGCAGCTCAATATCAAAAAAACAAACAACCCAATCCAAAAATGGGGAGAAGTCCTAAATAGACATTTCTCCAAAGAAGATATACAGACTGCCAACAAACACATGAAAGGATGCTCAACATCACTAATCATTAGTGAAATGCAAATCAAAACTACAATGAGGTATCACCGCACACCGGTCAGAAAGGCCATCATCAAAAAGTCTACAAACAATAAATGCTGGAGAGGGTGTGGAGAAAAGGGAACCCTCTTGCACTGCTGGTGGGAATGTAAATTGATACAGCCACTATGGAGAACAGTATGGAGGTTCCTTAAAAAACTAAAAATACAACTACCATATGACCCAGGAATCCCACTACTGGGCATGTACCCTGAGAAAACCATAATTCAAAAAGAGACATGTATCTGCTTTACTTTTTTCTAGCTCACTTTCTTAACCTAGAAAATGAGGACACCCATCTCTTCTATGACTATTTTACCAGGCAAATGAAAGGCTTAAATGAGATCATATGAATTTGGATCTTGACAGATACAGAGGAAAGTACTGGAAAACAAGGGCTACTTAGATTTCTGTTTTCAAGCAGTTAACCATCTAAGAGATCGACGTGTGAATAATGTGAGTACATGATCATACCACCCTAAGTTACATGTCAAAAATCATGTACACACATATACACGTCATACATACACAGTTTTGGAGTCAGCTCAATTAACTGCTTAGGAGTGAAAGAGTGGTAGTATGTGTATATTTTGGGAGCTGGGGGGTGGTGAGAGGCAGGTTAGTTACCAAAGTTTACTGAGAAGAGATGGTATTTCATCAGTTTTAAAGGTTAAAATTATTATTATTACTTTGCTCTCATTTTTAGCAATATTTGTACTTTGAGGATAGAACTTATTTTTGGATAGAGTCAGAAGAATTTGGAGACATCTCTGGTGAAAATTATGTGAACAATTTGAACAATGCAAATTTTGGACAAGAGATAGGAACAGAGAGATTCACTAAATAGTAAAGAAACTGACCTAGAAGATAATTGACAGCCTCAGGATAATAAGTACCTTCATCCAAAGAATCTCTTTCAAACTCAGTGTGTTTATCATTACAAATGGGAGAACACATTTACTAATGAATTATTTTTTAGTAGTGTCACTACTTTCCCATCAAACAACTTCTTCAGTTTTCTCATTTTTAAAATAAGGTGCTTAGCCTAGAATGCTTTCTAAAGTCTTTGCCAGGCTCTATAATTCTTTGATTTGAACAGTCAATATTTTCAAGCACTGAATGGTGCACCGTACACCCTGGACTGCTCTCATAGATGGTAAATTACACAGGTCTTCGTGGAGAGGTAATAAATGCTGTCTGAAAGGGTAGGTGAAACAGCATGAAATAAACCCTCTGAAAAGATTTGTGTCTATTTATTTTGCAAGTTAGTCCTTTCTGATACTATTATTTATGATTGTGTGATGTTTATTACCATCTGTGTGTGTGTCTGTGTGTGTGTCTGTGTGTATTTCCTTTCAAAACCCACCCTGTAAGTTAATGTGTATAAATACCAGTCACTTCAGTGGGGCTTGCTTGCAGCTTTCTGCCTCAAGTTTGTTTTGCATTATTTTGGGATTCTGTTCATTTCTGGAAGCATTGTCCATTAGGTTACTTATGCTAGCCCACTCCGGATTACAGCTGCAGGTTATGCCAGTTCCCTTTTTGTTCTGCAGTATTTCCTTTTGTCCACGCCAGGAATTCAGTTTGGTTGCACCTTTCACATAACTTGCCTGGGGGTCTAATTAATAGCCCTTTGCTTTGATTCTACTTGCACTGTCTATTTTGATATATGATCCTATTTGGACAATTACTGCCTTTGAAGATTTGTGTTTTTAGGCTGATGACACGTTCCGTATTTATTGATTTCCCCCGAGTTGTGGTTTTTTTTTTGCTTACTTTCAGCTTGTTGCTTACAACCTAAATGAGAGATTTAGAGCCCACAAGTTACAGATGTGCTTTTGCTTCACTTCCATCTGTTTTCCTGTCAGAAATTCCTAGGCAAGGATTAATACTGTTGGCCGTAGCTTTTAACACTTTTTTTTTTAATTTAATGAACTCTGATCCTACCTGAAAAAGACCGCTGAATATGCCTAGATTTGCCTAAATTTAATCTGTTAAATCTTAGACACTGAATTCTTTAGCACAGTGTATTGCCCAAGTCCTGCATTTCTAATAATCTTTACAAGTTTTTGAAGTAGTTAGAAAAACATGTTCTCCATTTCGATTCTCCAGTGGCAAATCAAAAACAGTCATGTCTAAACACTAGAGTTCTTTTTAAGAAAAAAGTTTTTTTGCCTTGAAAGTCTATTCAGAAGTTATCCCTTAAAAACCACTGTGTGCAATACCTGCCGTACAAGTTTTTTGTTTGTCTTTTCTTCTCCCCTTTGAGATGTTTGAGTTTGCCTAGTTTTGTTTCTTCTACTGCTAAGGTATTTCAAGATTATTAATAGATAAGTAGAAGACTCGTTATTATTTTCCTTTTATGTTTTTATTTTTAGTGATCATAACTTTTTTGCATCTCAATGAAAGAATTAAATGAAATATTGTTATGACGTATTGCTGAAGAAGATTCATAGGCTGAAAAAGAAAGTACAACATAGTTCTCTCATTTGATGCAGTGGGTTTAACTTCACTATCTTTCATGAGTTCATTTAATGTATTAAAATATCCTCACTTAAGCTCTTCCTCTAACAGTGTATTTTTATATATATATATATATATATATATATGACTTTTATTTTAATATATATACATGTCCTCCTAATGAGCCTCCTGGGAATCTTATTCTGGGTTTGACTTTTTGTTTCTACCACATGATGATAATAGTTTCAAACTTCTAAATAGGCCATCCTGCATTTGGATTATCCTTATCATTATTATTGACTTATACAGCCCATATAGACCATCTGTATTAAGTTTACAGAGTTTCTAAATTCTGTCCCTAGAAATAACTCAGAGAAAATTGAGGCAGCCCAGAGAGAAGTACATTGAACAATTGCTCTGAAATGTCAGTTGCTGTGATCTTACTTCAGAATTTCCTGGTGCAAACGGGTCTTTAGGTGATTTGAAGATATATCTCAACACAAGATTATTTAAAACCTGGAAGGTACAGCAGTTATTCTAAATAACAAATCAGATAAAGAGTACGAATGATGTATAGAAATACAACAGGCATTAAATCAAAGACAGAAAAGTATTTAATTGCCCTAATCTTTTTTTAATTTGTAAAAAAGATCAGTAGAAAGCCTGTGTGTTTGTCTCATGTGATAGCTTCAGTTATGGAAAAACAAATGTTTTGTTTTGTGGTATTTGGATCACACTTCACAAGAAAGTGGGTAGTGTTAGTTCAAGATAAAATCTCTGAGATTAAATGTTATTGATGGGTAGAATGTGGGAGAGGGGTGCACAAACTTGCACAGATTATGGTTTCTAAAGTGCTTCAGGGAATTCCCTTCTCTTGTCTGCACAAAGATGCAGAAGAGCTCCATTAGGCAAAATAACTAAATTTTAAGCAAAAGAGAATTTGTAACCTCTGACTTCACCATCAAACCTTTTTTCTTTTTTTAAGTGCTTAAGGTGTACTTATTTATTTGAAAAGCCTGGTGTCCTTCAACTTAAACTAATTAATATGGCTACAAATTTCTGAACGCACATCTCTGTTTTAATAGAATATACCGTGTTCACAAATGTCTTAGAGGTTTCATTGATTTATAAAATGTTCATGATTTAAGAGCAGAGGAGCTAAATGTCAGTTATTACACTTTCCAAGAGCTTCTGTTTCTCAATATAAAGGTGAAAATGACAATATTTATAAAGTGCTGAGAGATCCTTGGAGAGGATGGTATATAGAGATAAAATCACATTTAACAGATGAACCCAGCATAGTGACCCGAAGGTCAAAAGATACACTCAATAAAAGTTCACGTGTTATAGCTTGTAGCTACTCTACATGTTTGTGTAAGATTTATAAGGACTTGAGTTTGCTATGACAGTAGAAGGAAAATGGAGTCACCATTAACCTGCCTCCTGACTGATCGCCCCATTAGGAGATAGCAGGATTAGAAGATCACAGTATTTCATAATATGCAGCCATCACCCAATCCAATGATTCAGAGTTAACTATGCTTTAAAGCTGCACAGAGATTGTAACTTGTGTTTGTCTTTCATTTTTTAAATTTTCTGTTTTCATTAATCACTTAAAAATTAAGAAATATTGCAAACATATAAAAAGCTGTAAAGAATGGGGAAACAGGCAACCTCTGCACTCACCACCCAGATTGCACACGTGGTCGGGCTTGTTTACATTTAATTTCTTTGCTACTTTCATCTGCATCTTTGTGTAGAGGATGGCGAGGCTTTTGGCAATCTGACCACAAAGAAGCTGTGATAAATGGAGTGGAGACACACAGAAGTGACCAGTGACTAAAAGCTGCTGATTTTGACATCTCAATAATAAATCTATAGTGTTAGACAGTTGTGTTCTTTAGAATTTCACAAAAATAAGCAAGGAGGTGAGAGTTGAGTACAAAAGTGGTTACTTCCCTTTCAGCCCTCTTCTGGGCTTAAAGTTCTCAGGGGGGGATTTTGTGGATTTGCCAACAAATCCAGGGACTGAGAGCTGGTCCACAAAGTCAGTCAACTGACACTTCCCTGCAGGAGAAATACAACTCCTTGTGAATTGAACTTTGCCATCCCAGGTCATGCTTCTGGATGTCTGTAAGAGTTACTATCCAGTCATTAAATGCTTATAATCCATTCCTGAGAGCTATTATCCCAGAAACTATACTTGTTTTCCCGTTGATAGCAGGTGGCTTTCATCTTTGACCTGGATTTTTGTGCTTGTTTTTTATCTTTTTATTCCTTGAGAGGCCATGCACAGCAGCTAGATGGGTAGGAGAGAGCATTTAAAGATTCTTTTGTTCAAAGGATTGCAATTTTCCGTTTGTCAGGTTGAAAAAAATATGCAGGTACAGTATAAACCTCTTTTTGGCAAATTTGGAGCTAATAGAATAGAGTTTTTTCATGGTTTGTCTTAAATATGGTGATAATTGCAAATAGAAAGAGGGACGGTGTTTGAAAATGAGCCATTTCTTGTCACTTTTATCTAATAATGTGTTGAAAAGAGAATGTGATTGCTCGTTTTTATGATGAAGTAATAATATGTACAATTGTTAAAGGGATGTTATGGAGCAAATATTTGATATTATCTGTTTATTCACTTAGCAAAGTAATTTGAATAACTGCTCTGTGCTAGGGGTAAAGCAGTAAACCAAACATGGTCCCTGGTATTATATTCATGATAGTTGATATACTTCTTCATGCATATTGAATCAACACTATTTTGTAGTATTTATTACTGAATCAAAATATACAAATATAAGCGATGAAAATTTTATAAATACTATAAATATGTAAGAAGATGCCTTAAAATAGGCTTTAGAGTTCTGCTTAGTACAACTAGGGCTCTGCTAAAATAAAAACATACAGAGGCTAGGTGTGATAATTTAAAAAGATATAAGTCAAGGGTCAGGAGAAAGATGAGGAGATAAGTTATCGTCTATTTTTAAATTTATTTAAAAATCTCTTTCTTTTGAATAATGCCAGATAACACATTTTGTCACTGGGATCCTTCTGTACATTAACATAGAATTCATTATTACATTAGGAGGAAGCATCAGTATTAACATCTGGATTTATATTTATTAACTGATCTGAGGATATTAGCAGTAGAAATAAAAGTCACGTGTAGGGTTTCCCTGGTGGCGCAGTGGTTGAGAGTCCACCTGCCGATGCAGGGGACGCGGGTTCGTGCCCCAGTCCGGGAAGATCCCACATGCCGCGGAGCAGCTGGGCCCGTGAGCCATGGCCGCTGAGCCTGTGCGTCCGGAGCCTGTGCTCCGCAACGGGAGAGGCCACAACAGTGAGAGGCCTGCATACCGAAAAAAAAAAAAAAAAAAAGTCATGTGCAGAAAAGTCTGCCTTTGCATTTGCAGACATAGGAAATCATTTAATAGCTAGCTGAAATATTATTTTTATTATTGAGCAATGGTAAATAATAGAGGCACCATATACAAAATATAAATTTAAGAGCAGTTACAGACATGTTTGTTTCTAAAGCGTTATTATATAAAATATATATTCATTTTCTTCACTTCTTTGCTAATTACTGAATCTTTTAGTAATTCTTTTAGTAATTCTTGTGTACTAAATTACATGCAGACACTTTGGCCTGGTATCAAGCCCTTCCTTGATCTTACCCCAGTTTACTTTCGTAACATTTTCCTCTATTTCAATTTATCCCAGTCTTAGTCTAAACCAAATTTGTCCTGGTTCTCCATACATGTTCTGAATTGTTTCACCAGCTGTTCTTTCCCTCGTCTGTCCAGCATCTAGAATGTTTCCTGAACCAATTTCTGCATGTGTGAATCCACCTGTAATTTTAGAGAGTATTAAACCTTGTAGGTCTGTCCTCATTTTCCCAACAAAGAAATTTCAGAGAAAACTCAGTTTATTGGGCATTTATCTATACTTTTATCTATATTTTTCTAAAGAGTTTTGTCAATTTTATTTTGCATTTTTAGCTATTCATGAATTATTAAATATGATCTTAATAAGTACCTGACAAGCAGGATGTTAGTGGCATATCTGAAGCAGATTCTGCATAAAAGGAATAAGAGAATGCATTTTCTGCTAAGAATTAAAAACTATTAGAAAACCAACTAGATGTTACTTTGCTTTCTATTATCACCATGTATTAGCAATTCTAAACAGTATCAGTGACAGAGTACTACTGCCAGAAAAGTCTTTTGTTTATCCAAGTTCTAAACAATTGCTGTGGTTACCACTGTGTTTCTATTATGTTTATTTATGTGTACATGTATATGTATAGTCAGTCTTCAACACACATGAACTCAGCTACACGTTTCAAGGGTAAGTTCACATTGATTTGGAGTTATTTAAAACTTGCAACACTGAGACATAGTGCAAATTATGAGGTGTGATTATTTTGTTCGTTAAGTGCAAATGTGAGTTCGTGCTAACTGTTGAATTTGAATGTATTTAAAATTTTAAATTATTCTCCTTTTTAAATTGTTATAAACCTAAAGAACTCAAGCAAATAATAATTATTACTCATTTATATAGAGCTATTACTTAAAATACTTCTGTTTAGCAGAGAGGGATGTTAAACACCATTCACTCTGGGTGTCACGGTACACCCTTGGTGTGAGGTATTAAGGCTATAAAGACAGCTATGGTCTCCGTTCTCAATGACCTTGCTTGCCCTCCCTTCTCTCTCCTCCTCCCCATTTCTTTCTTCAAGAAGAGCCTCTATTTATATGACTTTGAATTCTCCTGTCTGGAGTGGTCATGTATATGCTTTTCTTTAATTTTCATAGATAAAAGAATCACAGGGAAGCTAGTCCCTAGATATTGAGACCTGAAATTTGACAGCAAACAGTTTATTAACTTTATGGAACACAGACGGCATGAAAGACAAAACTTTTCATAGAATTTAGATTTAAATGGAAATATATTAATGGAAATAGTGGCTTCATAAGTAATTTTTGAAAGTCAAAATTAAGTACTTAATGTATTTATACCATGAAACATCCTTATTTATTTATCATAAGCATAGCAGATCTAGTTGAGTCAAACAGAAAATCGTATTAATTTAGTGTTCACAGGGACATATTAAATTAAAAATAAGAAAAAAAGCTCTTTATGGTAAATTATTGAACAGCATAACCCTGTTTATTCTACCTAATTGATATAAATGCTTATGTTTTGCTAAATGTCTAAAGAATATCTTTTTCTCATTTTTTTATTGAGGTATAATGGGCATACAACATGAGTTACAGGTGTACATCATAATGATTTTATATTTGTATATATTGCAAAAGGGTCACCACAATAAGTCTAGTTAATGTCCATTACTATACATGGCTGCAAATTTATTTTTTTTCTCTTTTAGCAACTTTCAAATATGCAATACAATATTATTTACTATAGTCACCATGCTGTATGTTACATCTCCATAACTTATTTATTTTATGTATTTATTTATTTTTCAATTTATTTTTTATTTATTTATTTTTTTTGTGGTACGTGGGCCTCACTGCTGTGGCCTCTCCCGTTGCGGAGCACAGGCTCCAGACGCGCAGGCTCAGTGGCCATGGCTCACGGGCCCAGCCGCTCCGTGGCATGTGGGATCTTCCCAGACCGGGGCACGAACCCATGTCCCCTGCATCGGCAGGTGGACTCTCAACCACTGCGCCACCAAGGAAGCCCTTATTTATTTTTTATACAGCAGGTTCTTATTAGTCATCCATTTTATGCACATCAGTGTATACATGTCAATCCCAATCTCCCAATTCATCCCACCACCACCCCCTGCCACTTTCCCCCTTGGTGTCCGTACGTTTGTTTCTCTTCATCTGTGTCTCTATTTCTGCCCTGCAAACTGGTTCCTCTGTACCATATTTCTAGGTTCCACATATATGCGTTAATATACGATATTTGTTTTTCTCTTTCTGACTGACTTCACTCTGTATGACAGTCTCTAGATCCATCCACGTCCCTAAAAACGACCCAGTTTCGTTCCTTTTTATGGCTGAGTAATATTCCATTGTATATATGTACCACATCTTCTTTATGCATTCGTCTGTCGATGGGCTTTTACATTGCTTCCATGACCTGGCTATTGTAAATAGTGCTGCAATGAACACTGGGGTGCATGTGCATGACTTATTTATTTTATAACTGGAAGTTTGTATTTTTTTTTTTTTTTTTTGGCAGTACACGGGCCTCTCACTGTTGTGGCCTCTCCCGTTGCGGAGCACAGGCTCTGGTCACGCAGGCTCAGCGGCCGTGGCTCACGGGCCCAGCCGCTCCGCGGCATGTGGGATCTTCCCGGACAGGGGCACGAACCCGTGTCCCCTGCATCGGCAGGCGGACTCTCAACCACTGTGCCACCAGGGAAGTGCGTAACATTTTTTTTTTTAATACAAGTTGCCTGGCCTTTGCTAAACACTTGACAAAAATTTTCCATTTAATAATCAAAATAGCCATATTTCGGGCTTCCCTCGTGACGCAGTGGTTGAGAGTCTGCCTGCCGATGCAGGGGACATGGGTTCGTGCCCCAATCCAGGAAGATCCCACATGCCGCACAGCGGCTGGGCCCGTGAGCCACGGCCGCTGAGCCTGCGCATCCGGAGCCTGTGCTCCGCAACGGGAGAGGCCACAACAGTGAGAGGCCCGCGTATCGCAAAAAAAAAACCCCAAAACCAAACAAACAAAAATAGCCATATTTCAAGGCATTAATCATATTTTGTCAATGAGAAAACAGAGACTTGAAGAATTAAATAATCGTTTGTAAGTCATAGAGCAAAACTTGGCAGAAATGGGAGTCAATTCCAAGCCTGCCTTATTTACTGTTGGCTTGCATGCATCTGCTCATTCAGCAGAGCTATGGTGTTTACATTGCACATTTAACTGTGAGAAAAGCATTTAATTTTGAAGGACAAAACTGCTTTTTCCCTCCTTCGAAAATTCATGGACTTAAATATTCAAGCTCTCTGTCTTTGTAAAAGCAATGACATTAATAAGACACTGCCTATGATAACCACCAGTTTGAGTTGGTGATAGAATCATGTTGGTAAATCTGTATCTTTATTGTGTTTTTTCTCCCCAGAATGATGTAGGAGGACAACGCAGCCTGATAAACAAATGGACCACTTTTCTCAAGGCCAGACTGATTTGCTCAATTCCTGGAAGTGATGGGGCAGATACTCATTTTGATGAGCTTCGTAAGTCACGTTTCATTTTTCTTCAAAAAGTCTTACTAATTAAGTAATTCAGCATTTAATTTATTTTAGCCCCAAATGACTGATTATAAAGCCCAGGACAGCTTGCAGGAGTGGTGCTTACTAAGTTCCCACACGCAAAGAACTTGGAGGTGCTCTAGGTCTGGGTGTTCATCGTAATGAAGAAGTTCCCCTTCTGTGAGTGTCCTCAAAGTTACGAGGGAAACAAAACTGCAGCAAGAGACAGAAAGATACTAGCTCTGGGACTACAAAGCCCATCCATTCTTCATGTGGTCTTTCATTTGGAAGGAGCCACTGGCTATAGGTAGCAAGAACTTGGGTTCCTTATTCTGCAGACGCCCTCTGCTGGAGAGCCCTGGAGATCTGGTGAACTCTGTCGCTCTGACTTGTTAATAAAAAGGATACTCTGAGAAGCGTTAGATTCTCCTCTTTTGTTTCCCCTTTTTACTCCTCTCAAAGCTAATTCTAGAAGGAATTTTTCAGCTGTAAAGTTAGTATCATTAGCTTTTACTTTTTGAACTTTATTTTTGGTTTTGCCATGCAGTGTAAAAATGATGATATCATTGAAAGACTTGTGTCAGTATTGTATTTACAGTATTAAATTATATATTCAGTATTCATGGATGATTTTTCATGCTGTATATAAGTATGCTCACCTCTTAAATGATGTTTTAAAGAATATTATTTACATATACTTTAGTATCAGTGTTGCACAAGTAATTACACAATACCACACAAGGAATGAACTAGTCTAGCTATTTTCATATTATTACCAAATAGGTAATTGAATTACTAACAAGTTGACACAATTACAGGACAACACTTTTTTAACACTGGAGGTAAAAATAACCTGTTTTTAGTTTCTGTTCTATATGAAATCACATATTCCTAATTGGAAACAGTCATGGAGATTATCAAGTGAACCATCCCATTCATAGGTGATTGAAGTAAACACCTTCGAGGGTGAATGTTCAATTAAGTGTCACACAGCTAGTGAGAACTTGTCTTTTTCCCCTTAATTTCTTATGTCATAGTGTAATGACTTTCACTGCTATCTTAATTTTATATACTGTTTAGAGTCTCAGGAATATTTCATTATTAAAGAAAAAGCAAACATGATACTGAAAAATACAAATGTAGAATCATTATTTTTTTCCCATTAATAGAAGACATTTACTTACTCCCCACAAGAGATGAAAGAAATCCTGTAGTATATGGAGTCTTTACCACAACCAGGTAAGTTAAAAAAAAAAAAATGCCTATAATCCTTCTAGAGAATTGTTGTATCTATGTAAGAAAATACTTATATGTTCTTTTTGTCCCTTCCTTTTGTGTGAAAAAACACACATTTAAAAAATTTTATTTTCATTTATTGCTTCCTAGAAATCTTTTAATGTCAGTACATAAAAATGTCTCTGTTCTCTACACCAGCAAAGTATCCCCTATATGGATTAACACAATTTATTTAACTAGTCCTCTGTACCTAGGCATTTGCGTCATTTCCAGTCCTTTGCTAGTACACATAATGCTTCAATGACTAACCTTGTGCATACGCTATTCCCTGTAGGAGCAAGTATATCTGTGAGCTAAATTCCTAGACTACAATTACTGGATACAAGGGCACATACATATGTTAATCATAATAAATAGGTTGAGCTGCATGACAGAGAAGTAATACCAACAAAATACATGTCTTAGTCATTGTCTAGGCTATCATCATGAGATGACACTCTTGTCTTTTAAAATGTCTTCACATGCTCTTATTTGCACTTCCCCATTACTCTGCAAAGATGGAAGTGTGACTGTTATTATTACCATGTCATCACTGCTCTACTAACTTAGGCAAAGGAAGTTTGTATTACATGTACTTGTCCAAAGAAGAGTAGCCAATTAGTAGTAATACTGGGACTTCGACTAAAAGTATCTTCCTAATTTCTACGCATGTATTCTTGTCTTCTTTCTGCATAATACTGGCCTGTACTTGTCACTGAGGCTCTGTCACTTCCTTAAAAGTTGTCCTAGCAGCCATGAAGCTTTCTCAAAGAATATTTGGACCCCCACTTAATCTTATTTAATATTAATTTTATTTAATTCATTAACTTACATTTGACTCTGTTCCAAGTGCACTTTTATTCTTGTTACCTACTACTGCCTGTGTTACATTCTTTGAAATACTTTTCACTTTTTCCATAGCGCTGCTATCGGTCGTTATCAATGTATATTGCTATCAGTATTGGAGGAATTGGCAGTATTGGCATTAGTATTAGACAAATGGTCTTACTGCCTCCTTTTGAATAAATTATTAAAATATTTTGTGGGAAAATTATAATTTATTTTCCGAGATATTACTGTCATTTAGTTCACAAAACCTTATGGATAAAGTCAAATATACTATTGGTTCAGAATGTATCAAAAACAAAATACTATTTGGTTAATTATAAAATTAGAGTGGAAATATTTAAATATGAGGCTAGAGAAGATATCCTAAGAAGCTGCTATTTTGAACTCCATGTTTCTGCTAATTTATATCTGAACTAAAAAGGTGCAGGAAGACCACGTGCCTGTAGTTACTCAAGTCAAGTCTCTCAGCCCTGGTTCTCTTGGCATCTTTCCATTCACAGAATTTTCTTTAAAGTCACTGTGTGTTTCACTCACAAGACATAGATGTGTGCCAAAGAAATGTAGCCGCAAGATACTTCTCTTTTTCTCTTATCGAGTTTTTGCCCACCCAGAGTGTGAAGTTACAAGTCAGCTCTTTGTTCTTGGTGTACTTCGTTATTTTATTTTTAATGCTGCCCTGAAGACTGAGGTAATGTCAGGATGCAAGTCACATCCTTGGTCCAATGAGAAGATGTAATTAATCTGCAATAACAGCATGATGTGTCGTTCCTTTAAAGTATTGTAGGCAGGTCATATGATTTTTATGGGGCCATCACTTCCCTTCTTAGCAGCTAGTTTTCTCCCAGCTGCCTATTGACCATCAGCTCCTGATGCTTCGCATTAATGTCATTCCAAGAATGATTAATGATTGAGTTACTCATGTTAGTGAATCCTAAACTCATTTGTGTAGTGCTAAGTCTCTTAGAGTGTAAAGTGTGATTTTGTTTTTAAGAACAGGAATCATTGAAAATTTTAGATTCAGAGAAAATGCCTTTTAATTTCTGGAAATAAACCAAGATGAAATATCTGATGCTGCTGCTAACAATTTTCTTCATTAGTTTGCAAAAATTTGTTGAATTCCCATGGAGCTTTGCTGCCTCTTAATTAGATGTGCCCCCTTACTGTGTAATCATGATTAATTTTAAGCCTCAGATAAGTTATATACATAAACTCAGAAATTCAAAAAGGAGCAAAAAGATTATTTCAGTGTTTTTAAAATTAATAAAAATTATATGAGGAAATCATTAATAGCCAGTATTTATGGACATTCACTCACTTTAAGAAAGATAAATATTTATTATTTACATATCTAAATATTCTTTTTTTAAAAAGCAGGTAATATAACTTCTGATTTCGTAAGTTCTTTAGAAGGCATTATGCTATAATAACTTCAAATAAAATTCAAGAGCATGTGAATAAATATAATACTCTTTCCTGCATATTCCCGTCTATCCTCCAATTTTTCCAGGTAATTCCTATTTGTCTGTCAGATGTCAATTTAGATGCTACCTACTCCCTGAAAACTTACCAGACAGCCTTGTATTGGGTACCCATCTATGTGCTTGCTTAGTTTACTATAATTACCTGTAATAAAAGTGTTATCAAAACTTATTCGGGATTAATTGGCTGTAAGCTCCTTGAGGACATACACACATTTTGTCTGCCGCACCTGTCAGATAGAATGTCCCGAATAAATGTGTCCACAGTACCTGGTTATAGCATGTGCTCAGTGAATGTCCACTGAATGGACCAGTGAATGACTGAATCATGTTGCTTCCTTTCAGCTCCATCTTCAAAGGCTCTGCTGTGTGTGTGTATAGCATGGCCGACATCAGAGCAGTTTTTAATGGTCCATATGCGCATAAGGAAAGTGCAGATCATCGTTGGGTGCAGTATGATGGAAGAATTCCTTATCCCCGACCTGGTACAGTATGTATCCATACTTAATAATCAAAGTATTTTAAGTCCATATTCTCTTCCTAATCCTATTATAATAAACTATGCTATTCACCACAGCAACATGCACTGTGGTTTTAAAATAACTGTTTACTTACAGTGATGTGTTAGTATGTCTGACCTTCACTGGAACTTAACATTTTTCATTTGAGTAAGAATTTTAAATACTGCAGGAAACAATGGGCTATATCGTAAGGAGCACTACTCTGAGAATATAGGGTTTATCCTCAACATGTCTATAGAATCATCAAAATGATTTAGTATTTAGAATGACAAATATTCCAAGTTAGAAGGAAATGCTAGTAAGTATTCATCACATACAGCTCTGCATGTAGTTAAGAGTCTTCTAGTCCCCACTTCTGCCTTAAAAAGACTACATCTGTTATAATCGTTCATTTAAATGATCTGTTCTCTTGTTCTGCATTTATCTTTTCTTTATTATGTTGCACCTTGGAATTATATGCATATTTTAGATGTGGAAAAGACATAGAAAGCTCTGAGTCCAAAATTCTGTTCAAATAGCATAAGTCATGTTTAGAGCAGAAATGAAACAGGTAAGAAATGTGTTTCAGAGTTTCTGCATCTGTTTTGGAAAAACTTTGCGATTTAAAATCTGTATGTGCATTATAAATGGCTTTTGTTTTCTTGATGTGATTAAAACAGTTTGTTATTTAAATATTTTAGAATTAGTTAATTGGCCTAATATACAGGTAAAATGCCTCTTTTAAAAAATTAGGATTCATTATGAATGTTTCTACCAAGAGCTCAAAATAGTCATCAAAATCCCAGAAAAATCATTGATGTAACCCATCTAATTCTACTGAGTTTTATCTTATGTGTGTTCTTGAAGAGAAAACAGCTGGTAGCCAGGCTTTCTGAATTCTCTTTTCATCTTCCTGTTATGTAACCTGATTAAATTTGGGAACCACACTTTACAGCCATGTCTATTTTCCCTTTCGTAATTCCTCAATATGTTTCAGGGATGTTTCTGAACTGATTATAGGATAATCTCAACTTTGGTGGAAAAAACTTTCTGCAAGTAATATTATGATTTTCAATATTCACTTTTTAATTTTCTTTGAACATCAAAGCTGTACTTGTTATTTTTTTTAAACAGTAACATAGGGTGTAGGTACTCTTCTAAAGGCTTTTTAAATCTTAATGTAATCTTTATAATGACTCTATAAAGCAAATGCTATTACTATTAATGCCATTTTACAGATGAGCTATCTCAGGCCCAGGTAAGTGCAGTAACTTGCCCATGGTCACAAAGCTAGTGAGTGATGCAACTGAGTTTTAAACCCAGATATCTTGTTGGTAGAGTCCAAGCTCTGAGTCCTTGTACTTGGACACTACATTAAAAACTTTTTATGTTAAATTATATCTATTTTTCCCTTCAATGGAAGATCTTTTACTGAATATACATAGTATATACAATGATTATATGTGTGAAGGTTGTTTGAGTTCTTTGGTTTGTTTGTTTTTTGTTTGAGGAGGCTGATAAAACTTCACAGGGTTCTCTAGCTGGGGAAATTTGACCATACTAGGATTCTGGGATTCAGTGTCAGAGACTATCATATTCTGAGTTGTTTCTACATATGTTTATTCTAAAAAATAAAGACTGTGACCATTCAGGCCATTAAAAACAAATCTTTAATTATCTGGATTTACATGAGAAAGAATTTGGGACTGAAATCACCTACATTCATTACAGAAAATTATTTCCCTACCTATATACAGCAGTTGATTCTTATAATGCTAGAAGTTGATTATCAAAATCACCACCTGCCGATACATCCAGATCACATCTGACAGTGTAGACTGGAGATGCTGCAGAGGTGGCTGCTGTCACCACTTCCCTGCTCCTTCCTGAGAGACCTGTGAATGTCATGGGAGCCTAAAGGCAACTCCCACCTTACATGACTCTGCTCGGAAGCACATGGGCACTTCTCTGATATGTGACCCCCGAATAGTAAAACATACATGTCAGTGAGGAGGGTTTTCATCAGTAAGGAAAGAAGCACCTCCTTATGTTAAACAGAGCAGCCTTTGCTGTTGGAGTACTCAAAATACAAAGTGTTTACACTGTAGATATTTTCTTGAAGAGTTCAGAATTATCTAGGGAATAAGCTGTATCCAAACTACCAAAAATACTTTTCTTTCTTTTTAATAATTTAGATAAAAGGAAAAATATCATCAGGCATAAGGAAATGCTATTTAACAAAATTATTCTTTTATCCTTCCTAAACATCATTATTCTCCTATGCTTTTGTAAATGTGTAAACACATTCGCATCTGAAGCTAAGCTTTGAGAATTATGCCTCGTAACTAATCTTTAATCCACAGCCCATACTCGGGCCACTGTTGGTAACTGAGACAGAAAGACAAAGTCTCCCTTAGGAAGACTCTGTTAGAACACTCTTTGATCAGGTACATTATGTTCTTTTATAGAATTTAGGGACAGAAAAATATATCCTAGTTACTGTCAGGGATTATTTATCTTGCTTTATAGTTTCACTTAAAAGCAGCATTCTTTCTTGTTCTGAACTAAACTCAGATTGTGTCTACACTGGTTTTAGATGGGGAGCAACCAGGTAAGCCAGTTAAAAAAATTTATTTATGTAAAATAATATTACTGAGATATTAAATTTTTTTTTTTATTTACCATCTTTTTCCAATTGATTCTCTGTAAGAATAGTGATAACCACTCCCCCGAAAGGTTTGCAAGAGTATCGAGAAAGCTACCATAACTAAAGGGTATCAGTTATTTCGAAGTAACTAGCTACTTTAGTACTCTCTTTGAAATCTCTGTGACCACATTTGAAAATGTCTAAAATCGTATGTAAATGTGTAACCTTTGGCTTCCTTAATTCTTTGTTTTCAGTGATATCTTACCTTTTAGTTGCATACAATGCTTAGTCAGATTTTCCACATTATATTTTATATTTGGCGGGCTGGTGCTGAAGTTAGGAATATCATCTATCTGATATGAAAATCTGCTACACAAATAAGCTTTTCATAAACTAAGGTTACCATTTAAATAACTCTGTCATTTAATCACTGAAATTATATTTCACAGTGTATCAAGTAATGTCTCTTGTTAAGTTTGAGAATCTAAGAACCGGAATGGATGAGAGACACAGCATAATTCACTCTCATTTTACAGAGGAGGAAACTTATGCCCAGAATAATAATTTTCTCAATATCATATCACCAAACATGGCAGAGTGAATAGGGATGTTGAAGTTTTCTGACCAGTCTTTTTTCCTTTATTCTTTGATATTCTCTAATACTCACCTATCCCCTAAATTCACCTGATTAATATGCTACTGAATGCTCTACCTAAAATTAACTGCATTTATTTTTACATATTCTCCTGACATACTTGCTCATCTGTTCTGTTTTGTTTTAAGCAGCCTAATTGTAGTAATTTTTGTTTAAGTGAAGCTATGAGTCTTATTTTCTACAAACCTCCAGCTCAGAAATTTTAGTCAAAAACCATCATTGAACCTGTCTTATGATCCTGACACAGTAATAAGGACTCATGTTATCTGTACATTCTTACAGACAACTTAATGGTGTAGATATTATTATCCCAATTTTATGGATAAGAAAAAGCCCAATGAACCTAAATGTCCATCAACAGATGAATGGATATAGAAGATGTGGGATTTATATTATATGTATAGTGGAATATTACTCAGCCATAAAAAATGAAATAATGCCATTTGCAGCAACATGGATGGACCTAGAGATTATAATCCTAAATGAAGTAAGTCAGACAGAAAGACAAATATCATATGATAACACTTGCATGTGGAATCTAAAAAAATGATACAAATGAACTTATTTACAAAACAGAAATAGACTCACAGACATAGAAAACAAATTTATAGTTACCAAAAGAGAAAGAGGAGGGAGGGATAAATTAGGAGTTTGGATTAACAGATACACACTACTATATATAAAATAGATAAACAATAAGGTACTACTATATAGCATAGGGAACTATATTCAATATCTTGTAATAACCTATAATGGATTCTGAGAAAAGAATATATATATATATATGAATATAAATGAATCTCTTTGCTGTACACCGGAAACAAACACAACATTGTAAATTAACTATTCTTCAATTTAAAAAAATAAATAGAAAAAGCCAGTGAGGGTAAGCACATGCTCATGGTCTCATAGTTTTTAAAGTGGTGAAACTAGGATCAAATTTAGAGCCATGTAACTCCAAATCAAATGCCATTAACCCCCATGCCATTCTGCCTTCAAAGTGATAAAATCAAACAACCAAACAGAACCTTACATTGTTTCTCCAGAGATCAGTCTGTTCTCTACAAAAATAATAGTGAAGTGTTGAAGCCTTATTGCACTTGGCATTTCTTTTATTGTAATTCAGGGGAACACATCTTACTTTAATCAAAGCATTGCTGAATAATTTGCTTTCTATGAAATGTCAGGATCTTTACTCTAAAAGCCACTTTCCACTTATGTTAAACATTTTAAATAGATTATTTTAAACACCACCTTTGCACTTACATTTTCTCATCCATGTTGCTATGGAGGTTGAATTCTTGGTTGTTCTCCCAGCAGTGCCTTCTGTTGACATTATCACTCCGGTAAATAAACATTAGAACTTTCTGTGTGCCATAGCTACTTAATTTTTTTAGTTTGACAGACTTCTGTACTTCCTGTGATAAAAAGTCAAACCTAAACTCCTAGCCTTACAATGATATCACTACTCTACAATGTTAATAAGCCTGGAAATTCAAGAATACACAAGATTCGCTTACATTGAATTCCTTCACTTCAAGTGATTCTTCTGCCCTCTGGTGTCCAAACAGAGTCTCTGAACAAATTATATTTCGTTCAGATGGGCCTTACTGAACTGCTGGGTCTTGGTAATAAGTTCCAAGTGAAATGCAGTATGGAAGAATCTACCATACAATGAGTGATAACAGGTCAGATATAGAAACCAAACTGAGATCAGGCAACAAAATCTAGGGAAGATTTGTAAAGGCAGAAGATTTTATTTTTGACATTTGATTTATTATTAAAAATTTACTCTGTAGTTTCATTCTGTGTTGATAAGGGTTTTTTATGATTTATGCATAAATGTAAATATTAATACATGTTTACTTGAAAGTGAGCTTCAGTTTTTAAACTATTCTTTTATCAGAAAGGTGAGAAGAAAGGACTTTTTGAAAAAAATGTATTGTGTTAAGGACACTTATCATGAGATCTCCCCTCTTACCAGATTTCTAAGTGTACAGTACTGTATTATTATCTACAGGCTGTAATGTTGTATAGCAGCTCTCTAGAACTTACCCAGTGTAACTGAAATTTTATACCCACCGATTGATGACTTCCCATTTTCCACTCCCCCGAGTCCCTGGCAACCACAGTTCTATTCTCTGCTTCTATGAGTTTGACTATGTTATATATATATATATATATATATATATATATATATATATATATGTGGAATTAAGCAGTTTTTGTCCTTCATGGCTGACTTATTTTACTTAGTGTATTGTCCTCTGGGTTTAACTATGTTGTCACAAGTGGTAGGGTTTCCTTTCTTTCAAGACTGAATAATATTCCACTATATGTATAGACACTTTTTTAAAAAAAATCATTTATTTTATTTATTTATTTTTGGCTGTGCTGGGTCCCCGTTGCTGTGCGCAAGCTCTCTCCAGCTGTGGAGAGCAGGGGCTACTCCCCGTTGCGGTGCATGGGCTTCTCATTGCGGTGGCTTTTGCCGCAGAGCACAGGCTCCAGGAGCGCAGGCCTCAGCAGTTGTGGCACGTGGCCTCAGCAGCCGTGGCGCACGGGCCTAGTTGCTCCACGGCATGTGGGATCCTCCTGGACCAGGGCTCGAACCCGTGTCCCCTGCATCGGCAGGCGGACTCTCAACCACTGCGCCCCCTGGGAAACCCTATAGACACTTTTTAAATTCCATTCATCAGTCAGTGAACATTTAGGTTGTTTCCACATATGGTATGAAGGGTTGTCAAAAAATTAAAAAGTAGAACTACCATATGATCCAGCAATCCTACTTCTGGATATCTGTCCAAATGGATTGAAACTGGGATCTTGAAGAGAGATTAGCACTCCCATGTTCATTTGCATCACTATTAACTATAGCCAAAATGTGGGGTTTTTTTGTTTTGTTTGTTTTTTGCGGTACCCGGGCCTCTCACTGTTGTGGCCTCTCCCGTTGCGGAGCACAGGCTCCGGACGCGCAGGCTCAGCGGCTATGGCTCACGGGCCCAGCCGCTCCGCGGCATGTGGGATCTTCCCAAACCGGGGCACAAACCCGTGTCCCCCGCATCGGCAGGCGGACTCTCAACCACTGCGCCACCAGGGAAGCCCCCCTTCTAGGTTTTTGATTCTAGAAAGGAGAAGCAGAGGCAGGACTAGAATCTGGGCCTCCTGACTCCAAGTTTCTAAGGGTGTATGACAAAACATCTCTACCATTTTCCTTTAACTGTATATAGGCTGTGTTTCTCTCAAATGGTGAAAGGCAGCTGATTCAAATAACAAATCAATCTCTTCAACTGGATTTCAGCTTTCTTTTCCATAGGGCCAACATTTGCTTTTAAAATGAGGTTCTCCAAATCCTAGGCTACTTACTCCATTCAGTCATGTTTTCATTTTTCTGGTATAGAAATTCTTCTAAAAAAAAAGAGAACCTTCAAAAAAAGATAGACTTACCTGTATATTTATATCTCTGGCCCTTCTAACTCATATTGAATATAGCATCTTTCTTTGCCCATATATGTTATAAACTGACTCTTAGAGGAATAAGTAGGGGGATAGGATGACACCTATTAAATTTGCATGTTTTACTTTATAAATAAAAATGAGACTTCTTTACACATTTAGCTTATTTTTCCCATTTTGCTAAAAATGAAAGCCCAGTTCAGTTGTGCCTCATGCCATGTCTTCCCTCGCACTGATCACCCCTCTGATTTGTTTAAAAGGAAACTGCAACCTGTAGAGAATAGCCCGAAGCAGCAGGGGGAGAAAACTTGTAACAGCTGTCTGGGGACCTGCCAAGGGGCAAAGTTCTCTCATTGGATAAAACCCATTTTTCTCCTCTTATCCATTGCTTCCCACTGCACGACTGAAGGCCCTCTGCAAACACGCAGATGTGCCAAGCATAACACGATCACACCTAGTCAGGGTGGCAGCCAGCCCTGGGAGATAGGCATGCAACCAGGGCTTATTGCCGCTGGGTTTACCCTTTCATCTCAGAGCTGCCTAGGCAGGTCCTTTTTTCTTCTGCTCTTGTGCTGGTATTGTTTCCAGCAACATACGGACATTTTAGAGTTTTGGTAATAGCTCGCTCTTTTTTTTTTCCCCCCTTCATATTTTAAACTGTCTTAGAGTTTTTTGAAACAGTAGGTGGAGACACAGATAAGTTCCCTGATTTATTTCTTACAGTCACAGGAGCTAAAGTGATGCAAGTCAGACAAATGTTAGAAAGCTGGAAGCAGAAATAAATTGCCCTCTACAGTATATTCAGATGGACTGAGTCAGCAGGTAGAACTTAAAGTACATACATACAGAGGAAAAATTCGTTAGATTTTTAATACCTGTGATGTATAGCTGCAATAGGAAAGTCTTCTAGGATTTGTGGAAGGAAAATAATTGAATATGGTTATTTAGATGTAGCATTTCCCCCACGCTTTCTCTTTTTCCTTTATGGAATTTTTCTCTCCTACTTTCCATTTACCTGCATAAGATACTTGGCATCCCAAGTTTAGATCTGTGTGAGATGCAGCTATGATATCAAAGGAAAAATTCCACTGGTTTTTAATATTTGGTTCAAACTGTACAATCTTAAACCTCAGGGAGTATCTCTACCAAATCACTTTCATTTGTGAAAGCAGAGTGGAGACGCAGACCAGAGAGATCACACACAGCAACTTAGAGGATAAAGATCTTATCCAAACACTGGCAGCATGCCATGAGGAAAAGCTGCCATATGAAAAAAAAAACATTTTCAAAGATCATTTTATAATAGTCAGTAGAAGCCAGGTTTCCCTTCTCTTCTTTTTTTGTTAGATTTTATTACACTGAAACTTCTTTGTCAGAGGTGAACAATGAGGAAAATTATCACGTTTGTTTCTTTGATGAATGTTCCTAGCTTCATTCACCTATCCTTTCTCACATTAAAATTTCTTATGGTTTGAAAATTTGATATAAAAAACTGACTTGAATGGCATGATGTTATTTCCTTTGAAATATTGGCTACTGCATGATTATAGCTACAAAGTCAAAAGAGATGTTTTTCTTAAGTTGGAGGGCTGTTTCAAAAATGTAATGCAGGCAGAAATCTTGCATTTGCTTTGATTTTAATAATAGACCCACCAGATAGTACCACAGGCATTATAAGCTATAAGCCCACTATGAATGGCCTTTGACTGAGTCTCAAACATGCACCCTGTAATTGGGCAAGAGCTTTGTATCATTTGAGCTCCGTATCCATTTTGAGTTACAGCTTAATCTACTTAATATAGGGTTCCTAGCATTACTGAGTTGACAGATTTCACTTGGCTGAAAGCAAAGTGCTAGAAACAATGACTGAAGATACAGTCATAGATCTTTAGACCAACACCCAGCTAGGAATATGATCAGTAAGTACCAAATGGCTAACATTCCAGGACATTTCTAACCTTTTTTGGTGCAGACCTGGGACAAGTCAATAAAACTGATCAAGAAAAGATCAGTTTCTTTTCACATGCAAGATTCTTATGAAAGATATATATATTCTCAAGCTATTTACAGAAAATTATTAACAGATTTTTTTTTAAAGTACAACTTCTTTGCTATTTCTTGTAATTTAGTGAGCTATTATGATTTTATTGCTGTAAATTTGAGGTCAGGGTCATTTACTGTGACTAACTCCAGTATCTTTAGTTCCTTGAGAATGACGCTTGTGAATGCTTTGAGAAGCACAATTTCGAGCCTTGACAAGATTCTAATTAGTGTTGGGTGTAAGTGGCTCAGTTCAGTGGAGATGATGTTTCAACTTGTCTAAAAACTAAAACAGGGAGAAAGCAGCACTTTCTTATAAACTTTGCTTAATATTACTCGTTTTCTTTTCTATGCCTGCATCATCCAGCTAAACTTTTCCATTCCAAGAGAATGTATTAGCCAATGAAGAATTCAAATGTGGTAACAGCATTGTTCTCTCTGAGATAACTTACTAAATTACAATATAATAAAATCATAAAATAGATTCAGTATGTGGGAGGGGAGATATTTGAAGTAATATTTTGAAGGGATTTATGAAATAATTCCCCTTTCATGTTTTGGGAGAGAGGCACATTGAATTCATACCAGTGTGAATGTTTTACTTTTACCACCAGGGGGCAGGGTATGCTAACTATTGAATTAGTGGATGTCAGAAGGCGCACAGGAAGAGCATTTTAGACAGAAGTGAAAAATTCCCTGAGGGTTTCCCCACAGATTCTTTAGGGGAAGTTGTTGACTTGCTCACAGTAAATTTTCACGCCAGTTATGAAAAACTAGATAATTATGGTATCAAACTATTGAAGTTCTTTTACAAGTAATTCTATGACATGTTGATTTGTTCCATTTTATTAACAATCATGGTTTTAAGTTAAAACTGAAATTTTACATTAATTAAAGGAAACTGAAAATAATAATGTTTATAGATCACTTTCTTAATTGTTTCAACTCAAATTTCATGTACCTTTGCAAGAAAAGAGCTCACTTTGGGAACTTTATAAAACACAGGTAAATGGATATAATTTAGAAATCTTTTTGGAGAAACATTGAGAAGCTTTAATAAGCATGATAATTTGTTTCATAAGGTTCTCTTTGATGATCATTAGCCATTCCATCTGCCAACAAGCAAAGACAGTTGTCTTTTGAGATCTGAGGCTAATTCAAGAAGAGAATAGTTCAAAAGACTAAAGAAATATCTAGCATGGGGGTTTTGTATTTAGTTTTCTGAAGTCAAACTTCTTGGAAGAAAAGATATGGATTGGAATTATCAATGTTTACTTGTGCTTATGCAACTGAAAAGTATTTCAAAAGCAAGAGCCCAACTGGACATTGATAAAAGATTTAAAATATGTGCACAATGAATGTTTTATTGAGGTATCAATGATATATAACATTAGTTTCAGGTGTACAACATAATTCGATATTTGTATATATTGAAAAATAATCACCACAATAAGTCCAGTTAACATCAGTCACCATACATAGTTACAATTTTTTTTTTCTTGTGATGAGAACTTTTAAGATCTACTCTTAGCAACTTTCCAATACACAATACAATGTTAGTAACTGTAGCCACCATACTGTACATTACATCCTCAGGATTTATAACTGGAAGTTTGTACCCTTTGACCCATTTTGCCCATCCTGCACCCTCTACATCTGGCAACCACCAATCTGTTCTCTGTATCTGTGAGCTCTTTTGTTTGATTCCACACGTAAGTGAAATCATACAATATTTGTCTTTCTCTGTCTGACTTACTTCACTTAGCGTAATGCCCTCAAGGTCCATCCATGTAACAAATAGTAAGATTTCATTTTTTGTGTGGCTGAATAATATTTCATTGTAATAATTAAGAATATTTTCGAAAGCAAAAACTGGATTTATATACACTGCAGGTAAGCCGCATTTATTTACATCTGTCAATACATGTGATTTCATATTGATCCTGGTGACCATTCCTTTAATATTATCAATGATAAGGCTTAAAAACTTTATTAGAAGTGAAAATTTCTCAGATGTGTGAACAATGCCTTTACTCCCCTCCTCATTCCTTTTCAGTGTCCAAGCAAAACCTATGACCCACTGATTAAATCCACCCGAGATTTTCCAGACGATGTCATCAGTTTCATAAAGCGGCACCCTGTGATGTATAAATCAGTATATCCAGTTGTGGGAGGACCAACATTCAAGCGCATCAATGTGGATTACAGACTGACACAGATTGTGGTGGATCACGTTGTCGCAGAAGATGGCCAGTACGATGTGATGTTTCTTGGAACAGGTATGCTAGAGCCAAGTTATGCCTTCTTTCAAATGAATTTTTCATTATTAGACAAACAAAAACTTCAAAAAAGTTTACCGGCCAAAATGAAAATGAGTAACTATTAGCTAATACCCAGTGTTTTTTTTAAACTTGCATAACATGTGCTTTTAATCGACGATCATACATATCTCCCAGCCTCCATTAGTGTTATGTGAGATTTCAAAATATACTACTATATCATGACTGCAATGTGCCTGCTACAGATGAGGTGCTCAATACCTATTTGTTGAATGACTATGGACTAAAACAAATAGGTAAAGCAAAGCTTCTCTATTTTCAAACTTCACATTTCCCTCTCTCTTCAGAGATATTTGATAACCTTACCCCAAAGGATCCCTTCACCCAATTTTGAGAATCACTGACTTAGGTGGCTTATGGTGGTTTCAAAAAAGTTAATCATTAATTTGTAAAGAACTTAAAGTAGAAACTACTTGGTGATTATTTTTCCTGTCCTTGAATTTTTTGGATTAAGTATCACTTTCATTATTAGAGCCCATTTTATTTATTTTTTTTGACTGCCAACTCAGTAATTATAAAATGATTACCTTTTTTTTCAAGGGAAAGAAATATTGCTTATTTGGTGCATCTCGAAAAACAAAAAGTAATATCTAATAAAGTCCTGTGAATTGTATTGGTAGTAAAGATAACATGTATCATTAAAACAAAAGCACTACATCCTAGATAATGTTATGTAATTTGATGGATCACGCATTGCATAAAGAAATAGAAATTTGATGAGTTTTTAAGAAATGGACATTTTTATTGAAATGTTTTTAGGACTATAAAACAATTTTAGAATAATTTTATTTTTTAAAATATATTGGTTTTACAAAAGTTAAGTTTATTAGGAAGCGTCTGTGTGACAGACTCAGAGGACTTTAAGAACACCGGTTGTCAAACCTGATTATGTTGCAGATGGCAGTACCAAGGCCCAGGGAAAAAAGTAATACTTTCAAGACTACAGAGATTACTACTGAAGCGTCAAAACATGAAATAATTAGTCCTCCATTCTAATGAGCTTGCCTCCTAATTGCACTGCCCACCCAAAGCTCATTTCTAGTTCTTCAACATTTCAGGGTCAGAAAAGCCATTTAGCCACTAGGTGGTACTACCTAACTTTTACTTAGAAAATTATGAGGATACTAAGATAGATTGATTTTCAATTATGACATTTAGAAAATATATATTTAATATTTTTCAAAGATCCTAGAGTCATTTAAAAACAAATAATCCAGACTATTTTGTACAAATAGGATATTCCCATACATGTTAACCTACTTCAACCTCTGTGCTCAGAAGTTTAAAAGCAACTATTTTAAATTTATTTTTATGTGTAAGTCAGTCTATACATTAATTTCCAAATGGGATTTTTTTTCTAAAATGTTCTTTTGATCGTCCTTCTGTAATAACATACCACCTTGTGGACTGCAATATATGATTAATCTTGTGATAATAGTTTAGTTCTTTTAAATTGAACTAAAATAATTTGACAAAATTTTATTTTCTAGCCCATTAATTATATTTCTGTAAGTAAAATACATTTTATGAGTGAGCTACTACTTCCCCCATGTAGATAGCTTCAATGATTTCTCTTACATTTGTTAAGATTATTAAAAATATATATATTTATCTTTCATGGTGAACTGGATAAGTACTGAATAAATATTTCTTACATTGAGAGAGAAAATTTGTTAATATATTTTAACCTTTTAAATTAAGTTCCAAAAATGTTGTTCCTCTTTTGTTACCCTTTCAACTAATTTTTAAAGGAGACATCTCTATTCCTTGTGTTAGGAATACACTCTGAATGTGTGTCTTTTAATATTTTCTTTATAAATGTGTTTATGAGCTGAAAGCTATAGTATTTCAAAAGGGGAGAATCATATACATTAAGCTTCACTTCTCGCATGCTTTGTTTAACCTGATTGCTTGAAAGGCATTGAAAAAAAAATGAGGGGAGCCATGTGAAGGTTGCTAGGAGAATGCTTAACTAAACATTGAAGTAGAAACAACAGGATCGTGTGTAATGTATTTTTTCAGACGTTGGAACAGTCCTAAAAGTTGTCAGCATTTCAAAGGAGAAGTGGAAAATGGAAGAGGTAGTACTGGAGGAGTTACACATATTCAAGGTAAGACTTAGGCCAGAGTTCCGGGAGAAGCGATGGTGAACTTGAGCAGTTCTTATATAGGACATGTTCGTGTCCGTACGTCACCACTCTTTCTGAAGAAGTCTTTTCAATTAGCTTCTTTATTTTTCTTTTCCTTAAGCGAAGGAAAAAGTTTTAAAAGCAACTAAGAATGGGACTCATTTTCCCCTGCAGGAATATCACTGAACTTGGGGCTCCTGGGTTGCCCCTCATGACTGAGTTCTCTAAGCATATGTTCAGACAAATCACCACGGTAGATGAAAGCCTAGGGTCTCTTCTACTATCCAGATGCTTTTCTACTTTATAAATTTTACTTTTCAATTTTTCCTCAATTGAATTTAAGGAAACTGGAAGAGTGTATAAATCACGTGTCCCTGCATTTCTGTAAGGAATTCTTTTTTTTAAGTCGCTTGATAGTAAGTCTTTATGCATGCTAAATTCCCCTCAACCACCAGAAGAGTTAGTAGATCTAAAATAATAGTTCTCCAGATTTGGGGAATGTCCTTAGACTTTTAACAGTAGTAAATTTGAACTGTGGCATTCTTTGTAGACCTTCAATGAAATTCAATTTAGCGTTATTTTCTAAAATGAAATTAGAAATAAAATTGCATTTCTTAGAAGAGCTTTTTAAAAATATGCTGTCTTTTATACCATTTTTTGTTGAGACAGTTTATTAAAATAGACTGTTACCATGTAAACTTCTATTGCCTTAAAAGAGAGTAGAGCTCTCTGCTGTGAGGGGCTCAAGTTAATTAAAAGACTGGGTTCCCCAGGATCCTGTTTACATTGTGATGATAATAGTGGTCCAGGAGTTAACAAGAACAAGACCTGCTCTCTGGACTCTACCAGAAACAAAGTCGTGGGTAGTTCCTGAGGGAAAAGCCAATGTCAAATATAAGTGCGAACCCAGAGGGCAAAAATAAAGCCTCCGTGATACCCAGAGGCACATTAGACTAAGTCTACTCAGGGGTTATTACTGACCAAGAGGAATTGTTTGGATTCCACTGTTAAGATTAAATAATGACCCTGTTTGCTTAATTCATTAAAAAAAGTTATTGGATAGAACTTTCTCATTTAACATTTCTTTTCATTTTTTTCATATATTTTCTTAAAGTTTTAATATCTGCTTGTGTTTATTACTTAGTAAATATTGGCTGGTGAGAAATGAATAGTCATACACATAGAGAGAGACATAGACGATAGATAAAAAAATGCTTAAACATTCCATCCTTTTTAGTTTGGCAGCTTTTGTGTTCATGTTTTAAATTTTGTATTGCACGCATAGAGGCTTGTTTTCTACACATAAAACTTTCATGTTGTGAAACCACGTGCATCGTATCTTGCAGTGTTTTATAAAGAATATGCTCATCCACGAGAAGCACTATAACTTTTTAGAATTTTACTACTTGAACAAGTTTTTGAACTACTGATCTAAGTAAGCAGAAAGAGGCAATAAATAATTATGGAGATGTTCTTGTCAACACTAGTTTGAATTATATGGAAGCAGTTAAGATAAGCAGAGTCAGAAGAGGGAGAAACCTTGTGGGTAACCGGGAACAATTTTCAGTGCAGAGTGTCTCCTCATACATTTAGGTAATTTTTCTTTAATAAGATTTAAAAATAACTATTTTGATACTTTTTATTAAGGTTGAATCACTACACATGGGAAGGAAATAGCAAACATTAGGATCTTTTTCTCCTCTATATATAACAGAGCCTTGAAGTTTACTCCAATTATCCTTGGTACACAATAAAACAAAATATTGGCTACTCTAAAAGATTGTTCATGAATATCTTTATTAATAGTTAAATTTTATTTTCAGCATTCATCAATCATCTTGAACATGGAGCTGTCTCTGAAGCAGGTACTTTCTAATTTTTGTGTAAAAATTAGCCACAAAAGCAAGACTGTTTGCATCAAACTTTATTTTAGGGAAAATCCATTGAAACTAGAAGTTAAATTATAAATAGTGTAAAAAGCTTTAGATTATTTCTTTCTTTTATAACTGATTATAGGGCATTGTTTCTGCCTTGCCTTAGGAGACAGGGGACCCAATTCCATTAATTGAATAATACATTCTCCCCTTCCTTTGGCTCTTGAAAATTGAGCTCACTTTCCTAGTCTCATGAGAATGTCATTCTGTCAAGGCTGTAAAGTAATTCATGTAGAATACTAGCCCTAAACATTAAAGATGGTTTTTAATCAGCGAGTCTACGAGTTAGACTATGGACTGCAATGGCAAACAGCCCAATAGTCACGTGGAGCTGGAAGGCAAAGGAGCATGCTAACAAAGTAGACCAAGAATGGAACCGCGTTCTGGGGAAACAGAGAGGAGACGAACTGGTGTAAAAGGGAGCCAGGGGAGCGGGAGAGACCGGCAACTCGAGCTATGAAGGATGCTGCAGGTAACCAGATAAATAAACAGAAGGATGGGACGGGGAAGCATATGCCGAGTAGAAGAGACGGCCCTTTGAAAAGGCATGAAGAGTGAAAGACTCGAACTTATTCTAATAAGTTTGTGTACAATTGGAGCAGACAGCATAGCTGCACTCGAGGGGCAAGGAGGCTAGAAAGGAACCTGGGGAAGTAAGACAGAAGAAGAGTAGACACATCCTTCCATGGATGCCCTCCTGAGCTGTTGAACAAGTTTATCCGAGACAATGAAGACCTTTAAAGACGTTAAGCAGGCGGGTGTCATGGTAAGATTTTCCTCTTAGAGAGAGTAGCCTGGCGTGGCAGTGTGGAAGAGGGGTTGAGTCCTGGGGTGGAGGTGAGGGTTGCCGGAAAACAAGGGTGAAGCCAGCTGAAACGGTAAGGCCACTTACAGGTCATCGAGGAAGGAGATGATAAGGACTGAGAAAAGGCAAGGGGCAGTGCAGAACGAGGCAGAAATGGATTTGAGAGCGCCGTGTAAGAGAACGGAGAGATAAGGTGGCAGACAGACGGAGTGAGAGTGAAAGAAGATTCAAAGACAACTCCCAGATTCGTGCTGGGGGCGACTGGGATGGTGTCTCTTGGTCAGGGTAGGGTAGGAAGACTAGATTTAGGGGAATCAGCGTGTGCGTGTTTATGTTGTTTTCAAAATAACTCTTGAGCCTTTGTACAGGAAGAAGAGTAAAGATGAGAATCGCAAAGAGGGAAACCCAATGTTCAAGGCAAAGGAAGGAATCATCAAAGGAAACAGAACTCTAGGCAGAAATAAAGAGGGAGAACAAGAGAAAGGGAAGAGACTTTCAAGGAGGCTTTAGTCTTACTGGTATCAAACGCTAGAGAATTATATAGTAAAATACTAAACAAAGTCCACACTTAGCCTCCAGGAGGTCTTAAGTGGTAGGTAATGTGTAAGACAGATTTCTATAGGTGGAGTCCGTGTACGTTATTTGTGCCAATATCTATTTCTCAGATTTTTTTTCCCCTCCATTTAAAGTTTGGCATGTCCACTAGACTTGACCGTAAGTTACCTGAAGGCACAGACTATGGCTTATTCACTTGTTATCATCCCTCCCTCTGCCTCCACCACATACCCTCAAGTGAATACATGTAGGGAGCAGTGCATTATTTTCAGGACTTATTTTCAAAATGTGATTCTATTTACTGAGTTTGTCAGTATCCTGCAGGCTTTCACGTGTGATACAGCATCCCACAAACCTCCTTAATACTTTCTTCATAGTGATAGCAAATACTTTCTCTCTCACTTATCACTCAACTTCCTTCAGGGATCCGTACTTCATTAACAAATGAAATGGTTAGTTAAGATCACAGGAAAGTTTTTCATAAACCTCTTTTCAGTCAACTCTTATATAAGAAGCCATGGCAGGAGAAGACCCATCAGTGTTGCCTATAGCATCTGTGCTTGATATAATCTACCAGAGTGTATTTTCAACTACTAAGAAAGAATCTGACATCTTAATTCCTCAGTCTAGCAGCTGGTTTTTGACCTTCTTAAATTACTGCCAAGGTTACTCTAGCTCTCTAGAATGCCGTCCAATTCTGTGTCATCATCTTCAAACCACCATCCAACCAGGGATAGAAGACCGACTTATCTTACTCCCTTATGTTTCTGTGCAAGTGTTTATAACAGGCAGGGTACCCGAGGAGACAGATTTAGGTCTGTGATGTGGTATTCAAGAAAGGGAAGTTCTTAAGACTCGTATGAAAGATGCTTCTAATGCATTTGTTTTGCCTGATTTGCAGCAACAGTTGTACATTGGTTCCCGAGATGGACTGGCTCAGCTCTCCTTGCACAGATGTGACACTTACGGGAAAGCTTGTGCAGACTGTTGTCTTGCCAGAGACCCCTACTGTGCCTGGGATGGAAATGCATGCTCTCGCTATGCACCCACTTCAAAAAGGTGAGAGGCACATCAAATTAAGATGAAGCCTTGCTTTTCACACAATGAATATCTTACACGAATACCTTCTCTTGTAGTTTAAAGAGAAAACATATAGAGAACATGGTCTGTGGTAGGAATATTACAATCTAAATGTTTTAGAGTTTTTCATACAGCTAAATTTTGAAGGAGGATAAAACAGAATGTTCTGAAATCCGGAAATGTGGAAGTCTTACCAAACCAGTTTTGTTTGATGCACAGCAAGCCAAACGTGGAGATGCCAAGATGTGCAGCAGGGAACGGGTTTATTCACAAAGCAGTCAAGCGGGGAGATGGGAAAAACAAGTCTCAAATTCGCCTCCCCAAAGGCGAAGGACTGAGGATACTTACGGGAGAAAGCTGAGGCGTGGGGAGCCTGGGAAAGGTTAATTGGAGATAAGAAAAAGGTGAGGTAATCATCGTTCTACGCAGATGAAACTAAGCTACAAGCTTCTTCCTGGGATGCCTGCTCTGAGCATGGAGTTTTTGGCCTCTGATGTCAAAAGGTCACTGGACACTCCCACGTGCCCAGAGGGAGGGTCAGTGGTCCTAACCAGTCTTAACCGGCTAGAGCTCAAACTGAACACAGCTGACTCCAAGTTCCTAAACAACTTGGGCAAACATCCTGTTTAGGTTACCTGAGGCTTGGAGGACACGCAAGTTTTTATAGCAACAATTAAAGCAAGCTTGACTAATGAAGGCAGGTCACAGGTTTCATGGATTTAACTGATGATAACCCTCGGTTTCAGAGCTTTAAAAAATTCTGATAAATTGTTTATATCCTTTTTCTTCATCTTTGTCTAAAAGCATGAAAAGTTTGCTTTCTTTACTACTCTACCCTTTGTATATTCTTCCCTTATTTATAAATATGTATATACTCGTAGTTACTGTTTTACAAATAATGTGTAAATATGTTTTTGTAACAGTGTAGATTATATACAGCCCACAGCACATCCCAGTGATTCTGTATAATTTTGCTTTTACTCCAACTTGACCAATTTCTGCCACCCAGATATGCTTAAATATCCAACTACATCCTGCTGTTTGTAGTTTCTTGCTTTATGTGCTCTTAAAAATAATGCTATTCTGGGCCAACAGTACCCAGCTAGGAATTTATTTTACACACACGGGCAAAAAAGTACCACAAATTATATGTTTGACTGTCATTTCAGCACAGTTTTCAATAGCAAAATTATTGGAAACACCCTGAATGCTCATTAATATGACTGATGGTGGCTGAGTATATTAAAATATCATTATTTTAAAGTGTGGTTTATAGTAACACTATTTTCTAAAGTATTGCCCAAAGTATATTTTATTCTACATAAAATGTCAGCAAATTGTATGTGGTATTTTTTTTTTCATCTTTAGGTCTTAACAAAATAAGGTAACAGGTGAGCATATGTTAGTCCCGCTACTACATATGCACTTTTATTTTTTTGAATGTTTACTGATTTGTCAAATTGCAAATTCTAGTGATCACAGATTGAATGTATAGTACAAAAACAGATACTATTCCAAGACCTTTTTATATTCCCTGAAATCTCTGAATTAAATGTAAGTGGGGAGATACCATTATTTCAAGTTTAAAGTAAAAAGTCACAACATTTTTGTTATAGTTTTTGACAAAGAATATACTCACCCTAGTTAGTCTTTGGGGAGTGCTTTTCTTTTCAAGAACCTAAAAAACAAGAATGCTCATTTAGTTGGTAATGAACCTTCAGTTTGATGAATTGATCCTGTTCCTTAAGAAGCCAAGATTTAAAAACATTCTTGACCTTATGTACCTTATACCATCATAATTTTTTCTTCTTGTATTTCTCAAGACTGTATCTCTGATCTTGCAGACAAGCCACTGTGATGTTCTCCCTTACCTAACAATGTCCATGTGAGCCAAAAAATGTGTATGATAAATGAATCTCCCACAGGGCTGTCATCTGGTCAGCATGCCCCTTAAGGAACACCCTACATATCACAGAATGTTTACTGTGACATCTAGGATCTCTGATGTGGCAACATAAAATAACCAAAGCAAATGAAACTGTACTCCGAGTGTAAGACTTATTTAACTTAGATGTGGCAGATCTTTACTTTTTTTATGCAGTAGTTACTATTTTCTCTTAAGGAAAATATGTGACAATAATGTACCAGGCCATTATTTTATTATCATTATCACTACTCTCAGAGAAACAATGTGAACTATGTGTCAGTAGATAGAAATAACATCTAGCCATTAGGCCATATCAAACTTGTACTTCTGTTTCAAATGATATTTATCTCGTTGTTTAATCACATCAGTATAATAATGAATCTTCATACGATAAGGCATTTTGTATTTGTGTGTACTTTCTTACCCACTGACTAAAGCTCTTTTATATCTTATTACTTTTCCGTTGGCTGACTGAAAAAAAGAAGATACAAATAGTTACCCCCATAGGAAGTATATAATAACTGGATTGTATTTATATTCAGCCTGTTCTGTTGAATAATTTGTCAAAAGCCAGAGAAAAAGAAAACTGGGGTAGTTAAATGAAATTCAGATCATCTTATTACCAAAACAGGATTTATTCTGAAATAAAATTCAGATCATCTTATTACCAAAACAGGATTTATTCTGTTAGGACTCTACCACTAGTATTATTTGAATTAATGTTAGAGTGATTGGAATATTGACCTGCATTTAAGTTGAGCAGTAAAGCATAATTCTGCTTCTGCTACTGTTATGAGTGTTAGATGTAGACTTTGTATATCTCAGATATCATGCTTGAAGTTCTATTTAATCCCTTTTGCACAGGCGAGCTAGACGCCAAGATGTGAAGTATGGGGACCCAATCACCCAGTGCTGGGACATAGAAGACAGTAAGTATAGGTTTAATATGCTTTCCTCCCACTGAAAATTTTAAGCCTGGTCTTTGTGTGTCTTTTTTATTATACGAGTTAAAACACCTACTCATTTTGTGTAATGCTTGCATTCTGGAAAAGCAATAGGAGGTTTTATAAATCAACCCCCTGTTCACGTGCCTAAGTGGTAATTCTTTGTTATATTTGCTTTATATGGCTTTTAAAATTCCTATACCTTTTTTTTTCTTTTTTAATGCCTTATCCATCCTTGTAAAGTTTGAAACTGCTATTAGAGATAAAGCAGAATATAGTCCAAAACATATGGACATGTAGAGTAAACTCAAAGAGACCCTCCTAGAAAAGTTTGATAAAAGTGTTGGACTTACTAGAAAGAAATTTTAGGTAGCCTGTGCATTATTTGTATTCACTTATTAATTTGTGTATCCATTCAATCAGTAAATATTTATTAAGTGACTTCCATGTGCATGTAATTGTCCCGGATCTACTTTGAGAGAAAAAGCTCCTTGGAGAACTTACAATTCTTTGGGGAAATGTCATAAGGCACAATTAGTGATGTGGGAGTTTAGCAAAAAAAGAGGTCACCAGAGGCTGTACTGTTCAGAGAAAATGTCATAGAATGGAAGATCTTGAAAGTCTGAGTGTGAGAAGGGCAGAGTGGAGAATTGAGAGGAAGTCTGTTGAGTGACTCTGATAACAGAGAAAAGAATCTGTAGAAGTATATATTCCAGAGCTTTAGTTACTTTCCACTCCCAAGCTCTGCCTTCAGATAGAAAATATATGCACACGCACACACACACACACACACACACACAACTGGAAGAAGAAATGAACTGCCTTTCCATCATCATATTGTTAGTAACCACCTACCACTGAATAAACAACCCAGATTTCATAGTCTATAACTGCTGGTCTGGCAGAGTTTTCTTTTTTAAAAACAAAACAATTATTTCTAATTTATAATATCATTCTTCTGAAAAATAAACTCTAGTCCAGAATAGTACGTTTGTCTTCCTGTTCTAATGTGTAGGTGACTCACTGTAATGTATGGTGTTTTATTTAGCGATCATTACTGTATGCTATGCACAGTTTTTCACATGTGCACATGAGATTAGGAGGGACTATTTTAGGTACTGAGGATATGCTAATGAACATAAAAGAAAACAATCTGTGCATTCATGGATCTTACATTTAAATGTGTGTTAGGGGAGGGAGCAGGCAACAAACATAAAAACAAGTAAAATATATGCCATGTCATATAATGATAAATGTTATAAGGACTTATAAAACACCATTGCTTACTAAGGCACTCACAATTATTGTGTCCACTTCATCACAGCCCATTCTTGTTATAGCCCATTGCACATCTCCTTTTCATCATCACCACTCTAACCCAATATATTTTTTGTCAAGATCACCAGCAGTTTCCTCCTTGCCAAATCCGATGGCCACTTTTCCGTTCCCATTTTTACTTACTCTCTAGCTCCCTCCTCCGCGGAACACTTTCTTCACTAGGCTCCATGCAGTGATGGGCTGGAGCCAGCTCTTATGGCCCCATGAGAGCTGACTGTGTATTTCGGAGGAATTTTGTGAGCTGAGTTTTAAACCACTGGTAGCTTGAATCAGCCGTGGCAGGAGTGTTTACACCAGGAAAATCGGCAAGCGCTACAAATAAGGGCTTTTTGTTTTCAGAGATGGTCTCCCCAGCACCCCTCTGCTTCACGGCACCACAGGGAAAACTTCTGGTTTTTCTCTTACCTTACAGGTTTCTCCTTCTGAGTGTTCTTAACTTTCCTTTTCATCCTGCCATCTAAACATCCAATCTCTGTATATTCACTCCTTAACGCCATCCATTTCAATACTATCAGAGGCAATTTTTTTTAGTTTTTTTTTTTTAATTGAAGTACAATGTTGATTTACAATGTTGTGTTACTTTCTGGTGTACAGCAAAGTGATTCAGTTATACATACATATTTATTCTTTCTCATATTCTTTTCCATTATGGTTTATTACAGGATATTGAATATAGTTCCCTGTGCTATACAATAGGACCTTGATGTTTATCCATTCTGTATATCATCATTTGCATCTGCTAATCCCAAACTCTCAATCCATCCCTTTGCCGTCCCCCTCCCCCTCCCCCTTAGCAACCCCAAGTCTGTTCTCTGTGTCTGTTTCTGTTTCATAGATAAGTTCATTTCTGTCGTATTTTAAATTCTACATATAAGTGATATCATACGGTATTTGTCTTTCTCTTTCTGACTTACTTTGCTTAGTATGATAATCTCTAGGTCCATCCATGTAGCTGCCAATGGCATTATTTCATACCTTTTTATGGCTGAGTACTATTCCATTATATATATATATACCACATCTTCTTTATCCATTCATCTGTTGATGGACATTTAGGTTGCTTCCATGTCTTGGCTATTGTAAATAGTGCTGCTGTGAACATTGGGGTGCGTGTATCTTTTCAAATTATAGTTTTGTCCAGATATATGCCCAGGAGTGGGACCATAGGATCATGTGCCAACTCTATTTTTAGTTTTTTGAGGAACCTCCATTCTGTTCTCCATAGAGGCTGTACCAATTTACATTCCCACCAACAGTGCAGGAGGGTGCCCGTTTTCTACAGCCTCTCCCGCATTTGTTATTTGTAGACTTTTTTTTTTTTTTTTTTTTGCGGTACTCGGGCCTTTCACTGTTGTGGCCTCTCCCGTTGCGGAACAACAGGCTCTGGACGCACAAGCTCAGCGTCCATGGCTCACGGGCCCAGCCGCTCCGCAGCATGTGGGATCTTCCCGGACCAGGACACGAACCTGTGTCCCCTGCATCGGCAGGCGGACTATCAACCACTGCGCCACAAGGGAAGCCCTGTAGACTTTTTAATAATAGCCATCATGACGGCTGTTAGGTGGTACCTCATTGTCGTTTCAATTTGAATTTTTCTACAATTAGCAATGTTGAGCATCTTTTCATGTGCCTATTGGCCATCTGTACGTCTTCTTTGGAGAAATGTCTATTTAGATCTTCTGCACATTTTTTGATTGGGTTGTTTTTTTGGTTTGTTTTTGTTATTGAGTTGTATGGGCTGTTTGTATATTTTGGAAATTAAGCCCTTGTTGGTCACATCATTTACAAATATCTTCTCCCAGTCCGTAGGTTGTCTTTTTGTTTTGTTTATAAGTTTGTAAGTTTGATTAGGTCCCATTTGTTTATTTTTGCTTTTATTTCTATTGGCTTGGTAGACTGACCTAAGAAAATATTGGTACAATTTATATCAGAGAAATATTTTGCCTACATTCTCTTCTAGGAGTGTTATGGTTTCATGTCTTATACTTAAGTCTTTAAGCCATTTTGAGCTTATTTTTGTGTATAGTGTGAGGGTGTGTTCTAACTTCACTCAATTTACAAGTGGCTGTCCAACATTCCCAACAACACTTGCTGAAGAGACTGTCTTTTCTCCAGTGTATATTCTTGCCTCCTTTGTAAAAGATTAATTGACCATACGTGTGTGGGTTTATTTCTAGGCTCTCTATTCTGTTCCATTGATCCATATGTCTGCTTTTATGACAATACTATGCTGTTTTGATTACTGTAGCTTTGCAGTATTGTCTGAAGGTTGGGAGGGTTATGCCTCCTGCTTTGTTCTTTTTCCTCAGGATTGCTTTGGCAATTCTGGGTCTTTTAAGGTTCCATATAAATATTAGGATTATTGGTTCTAGTTCTGTGAAAAATGTCAGGGGTAATTTAAAAGGGATCTCATTAAATCTGTAGATTGCTTTGTGTAATATGGCCATTTTAACAATATTAATTCTTCCAATCCAAGAGCATGGAATGTTTTTCCATTTCTTTAAATCGTCTTCAGTTTCCTTTATAAGTGTTTTATAGTTCTCAGTGTATATGTCTTTCACCTCCTCGGTCAGGTTTATTCCTAAATATTTTATTTTTTTTTTGATGAGATTTTAAAAGGGATTTTTTTTCTTTCTTTTTTTTTTTTTTCACTTTCTCTTTCTGATGCAACCAATTCCTGTATGTTGATCTTGTATACTGCTACCTGGCTGAATTTGTTTATCAATTCTAGTAGTTTTTGTGTGAAGTCTTCAGGGTTTTCTATATGTAGTATCATGTCATCTGCATACAATGACAATTTTACCTCTTCTCTTCCAACCTGGATAACTTTTCTTTCTTTTTCTTGTCTGCTTGCTGTGGCTAGGACTTCCAGTGCTATGTTGAACAGGAGTGGTGAGAGTGGGCATCCTTGTCTGGTCTGGATTTCAGCAGGAAGGCTTTCAGCTTTTCACTGTTGAGTGTTATGTTGGCTGTTGGTTTGTCATAAATAGCTTTTGTTATGTTGAGGTATGTTCCCTCTAAACTCACCTTGATAAGAGTTTTTATCATGAATGGATGTTGAATTTTATCAAATGCTTTTTCTGCATCTGTTGAGATGTTTTGTTAATCATGTGGTTTTTGTCTTTCTTTTGTTGATTTGGTGTATCACATTGATTTGCATATGTTGAACCATCCTTGTGACCCTGGGATAAATCCAGTTTGGTAATGGTGTATGATCTTTTTTTACGTGTTGTTGGATTTGCTTTGCTAATATTTTGTTGGGAATTTTTGCATCTATATTCATCAAAGATACTGGCCTGTAATTTTCTTTTTTGGTAGTGTCTTTGTCTCATTTTGGTGTCAGGGTAATGGTGGCTTCATAGAATGACTTCGGGAGTGTTCCCTCTTCCTCAATCTTTTGGAAGAGGTTGAGAAGGATTGGTATAGTTTCTTCTCTTATTGTTTGGTAGAATTCCCCAGTGAAGCCTTCTGGTCCTGGACTTCTGTTTGCAGGGAGTTACATTATTTCAGATTCTATTTCACTTCTAGTGATCAGTCTGTTCAAATTGCCTGTTTCCTTTTGATTCAGTTTTGGTAGGCTGTATGTTTCTAGAAACATGCCCATTTCTTCTGGGTTGTCCAGTTTGTTGGCATATAATTGTTCATAGTATTCTCTATCAGAGGCAATTTGACTCCCAGATTGACTGTCCAGTTCTGAAGTCTCGCCTGTGTGCAAGACTTGTATGCTCTGTGCCTGCTCAAGAACCCCTCTCATGTGCCTAATAAGAATCTCAAATTATACCTGGGAAAGAATTCTTGTCATCTTCTCTAAAACTTATTTGTTCTGCAGACTTCCCCATATTAATAAATAGCACCACCACTCACCCAACTGCTTTGTCAAAAAGCAGCTAGGAGTCATCTTTTTATGCTTCTCTTTCTTTTACATCTTATCACCAGCCTCTCAGTACAGACCTTTGGCTCAGTGGTCACAACTGCCACTTCTCATCACCTCCACAGATGCCATCCTAACCAGACCCACCAGAACTCTTCAGCAGCTGCTAAACTGGTCTCCCTGCTTCCATGCTTGCCTCCCTTCAGTCTAGATCCCACTCAGTAGCCAGAGTAACCTCTTTCTAAACTTCAGTCACGGGGCTTCCCTGGTGGCGCAGTGCTTAAGAATCTGCCTGCCAATGCAGGGGACACGGGTTTGATCCCTGGTCCAGGAAGATCCCACATGCCACGGAGCAACTGAGCCCGTGCACCACAACTACTGAGCCTGTGCTCTTGAGCCCGCGTGCCACAACTACTGAAGCCCGCGTGCCTAGAGCCAGTGCTCTGCAACAAGAGAAGCCACCGCAATGAGAAGTCCTCGCACCGCAGCTAAGAGTAGCCCCTGCTCGCCACAACTAGAGAAAGCCCGTGTGCAGTAACGAAGACCCAACGCAGCCAAAAAAAACCACACTTTAATCAGATCTTGTCACTCCCTTACTCAGAATCTTTCACTAGCATCTTAGAGCAATTAGGAAACACTCCACAGCCTTTACCATGGCCTGCGAGATTCTACCTGATCTGCTTTAACACCTTGTCTGACCCTCGCATCACTGTGGCACAGCTTGCTCACAGGCTTTCTCTTTTTCAAAAGCACCAGTCTGGTTCCTGCCTCAGCCCTGTTTGCATTTGTTTCCTCTGTACCTGAAGAACTCTTCACTTCAGGTGTCCACGTGGCTCCATCTTCACATCATTTAATCCCGGGATTGAAATGTTAATTTCTCAGAGACACCCTTCCTGACTAACCTACCTGAAATACCCTTCTAACCCTAATTATTCCCTAATCTACTTTATTTTTACTTGTAGTGCGTAACACAGCCAGATACTATATTCTTTATTTATTCATTCACTTGATTATTTTGTCTCTGTCACTGGAATATAAAGGTGGTGAATTTGCCTGTCATAGTCATCCGTATATTTCCTGCACTGAAAGCAATGCCAGTATGGTAGACATGAAAGAATCTTTGCATAATGCATAGGTAAAAGGAAGGATACCCAGATGGAGAGCACTTGAGCTGTGCCTTAAGGAAACAATCAAATTTTACTAAGTAGATGAAGTAACAATTATTAAAATCAGAAAGAATTCACATAGGTTTTGTTAAGTTTGTGATGATCCCTTTGTTATTGTCTAGAGTTCACTCTGTAGGTGCTAAGGAGCTATTTCATATTACTAAGAAAAATTGTTTTTAAAAATAAAAGTAATTTATACCTGTTTGGTGACTGATTGGAATAGGAGAAGCCAGAGACAGAGAATCAATTGTGAGAATTAAAGCAGAGATTATGAGGGTATTTACAAACTAAGCGTTTTCGATCTTAGGGGAGAGGAAGGGTCACATTTGAACACTTGTTTCTGGTAAAGAAGAAAGGAGATGACTTGCTTATAACCCACCATAAATATGTGTTGCATTGAGTCGGTCAAGTCTTGAATAACTGGCAAATAGCTGTTTTGTTTCTTCCTTCCTTCCTTTGTTCATTAATTGTTATATACTGTGATACTGCATGATTATTAATGATATAAAATCAGTAATTCATGTAGATGAACTGTGTTTAACAATGTTAAACACATATAATCTTGCTGCAGTGACTTCAGTGACATGTCATATGTGTATTCTAAAGAAATATTCCAGATATTTCTCTATGAAAAAAAATTTTTCCCTGCAATCTGGAAGATTAAAACATTATCTTTAAAATTATTTTATACTTAATGAGAAGATATTCTGCTATTTAAAAACATTATTGTATACAACTTTTGCACTTTTAAAAATGGATAGTAACAGACATTATATATAGTATGTATGTATATATGTGTGTGTGTATATATATACATACATACATATAGGTTTAAATTTAAAAATAGAAAATTTTAAACTCACAGATAAAACAAACATTATTGGAAGAAACAGTAAATTAATTTCCAGTCAAACTGATGTAGGGATGAACTTTGTTTCAAAGGGTCACTGTTTCTACTGATTTGAAAATGGATTTCTTATAATCAGCTCACTATTTCACTTTTCCAGTTGATTTCACTAATTTATCTTTCACTGAATTGACCAATTCTTTGGTTGAATCTGTCTAATTGAGTTTCTCCCGAGCCCTTGCCCCATCACCTAAACAATCAGCCTGCATCCTCCCTGCTTTGTTCATGAACTCCCTTTGCTCAGGAAAATGGTATCTGTTACTATGAAGTGATGCGTGTCTTTCTCTTCCGTGATCGGCACTGGTGATCTTCCTGTGCATTAGGAAGTTATTAGCTGTGAAAATCGTGGCTATAATCTGTTAAGTTGCCAGAAGAGAGTGGATAGATTACAGATTTCAAGTGGAATCCACACATTTTGAAGGTTAGGTAAGGTTAATTCATAATGGGGTCAGCATGTTTGACTTAATCACTGCTGGTAAGACACAAATAAGTTCAAAAGAAGTTTCTTGAAAAGAAGCCTAACTGTTGGATGCATGTGCATTCATGCCATTTGCTGATAATTCTGCGTGCTTAGGTTTAGGATTCACTTAGGCCCCTTAAGCCTTACTCTGGTTTATGCCTAAAATGCTAAGTAGGCCCATCTGCAGAATTGAGACATGTGAATATACGATGAAAAAGTGCATGTTTGGGCCAGGCTGAGAAGCTGTCATTTTTTATTTGATCAAATCTGAGCTACAGATCTTAGATCACACATGGGACACAGCCTTTGGCTACTCTGGAAGGAATGTATTTCAGATGGTGCAGTTGATTTACGAGAATAAGGTGTCTGAGACACTGATCCTTTAGCCTCCCATTAACTATCTTATAGCAAATGCATGTTGGGCTATAATATCCCTCTTTGAATAAAAGAGAACATTTTTGGTAGATAATACAGATAAGGTCCTGATTCTGAGTATTAGAGCATCTAACTTATTAGCATCGTCATAGAGTTTCATTAAGTATAGAGCACTGCACTGACTTTTCTGAGATCAAAATGTCATATGGTCATAACACATGGTTATATGTTATATGGTCAGCTCTGTGGACCACATCATAATAGAATTTCTCTTTAGAGGTAAGATAAATTGCTCTTCAGAAGTATCTGAAGAATGAGTTATATTTTATGTAAATTAAAAGGCATTAAAGCATTAAAAGATGTTGAAGTTTATTCAGTTCAGCTCAGAGAGGCTCAGTGTTTAAAGTTAGATCTTGTGAATTCTTATTTAAAAAAAGAAATTGCAAAAAGTTAATATATTGATGAAAGAGTAAAAATTGCAGTGCAGGGATAGAGTTTTAAAAATCAATCTATTAGATAGTATTCTACTCTCAGGTTACAACATTATAACATGAATTTCCTTTCTCTTTAATAATGTGTATGAATCTTTTCTCCATGGCATCTGTTCTAAATCAGTCTATTTTCCCATTGCTTTTAAAATCGTGTCAAGGTTAATCTCCTATTCCATGTTTGCTTTCCAGGCATTAGTCATGAAGCTGCTGATGAAAAGGTGATTTTTGGCATTGAATTTAATTCAACCTTTCTGGAATGTATACCTAAATCCCAACAAGCATCTATTAAGTGGTATATCCAGCGGTCAGGAGATGAATATCGAGAGGAGGTAAGTTATAGTCATCAAAGAATGCTCACCTTGAGGGAAACAGTGTAAAACTTAAATCAAGTTTAGGTTGTGAGAGGAGATGTTCAACTTTTAGTGCCAAGTGGAGCTCTTATCACTACATGATAACAAGGAAAATAAAATTTTATACTCTCTAGCACCCAAGGTAACAATGCCTTTGAGATATGAATAGGCCAATTTAATGCAAATGTGTTAATAAATACACTTAAAAGCAAATTGAATTTAAAAAATACAGGATTCTTCTCCTACTTTTTAGTTTTCATTGATGGTCTATATTTTAGAATAATTCCCTGATCAAGAACAAGACTTTCCCCTCACAAAAGCACAATGACTAAATTCTCTCTCTCATTGTGTTCAGTTTAGATCATAAAACATGTCAAGTTTGTACAGAAATGGAAATATCTATCTTATCATATCATAGGAGCAAGTTGGATAAGTATCTGGACATCCGTACCTTTCCACTCTAGTGTATTAAAATTAAATCAACAGAGGGAAAAGTAATATGGATGCTCTACTCATCTTTTGACTTTTTTCTGTTTGTTTTTTTCTAACACATACATGTGATTAAAACATATCACAAAGATTTTGTGAGATATGTAGGTTATATATGTTACTGAATTTAATGAGATGAGTTTGGGTAGTCTGAGAAATCCTGTATTATTCAAATGTCATGTAACAAAGGTTAAATGACAGAATTTTTATATTTCTATTCTAATGCCTATGAGAAACCAGTGATACTCAATCTAGATTTCTAAAAGCCCCGATATTAAACTAAGGACACTGTAATGGTAATGGAACGAACGCAGGCTCAGAATTAGATGCGTTGAGTAATGATTCTTTGGTAATATTACTGAGGACTGTGGGCTGGAATTTTCCAAGGTAAATAAAATCAATGCAAAAGTTACTATCAAAATTAAATGAGAAAACATATACAAGAATGTGTATTTCAAAGCAGAGGATTACTCACAAGTGTAAAGTATGCATATAAAATTGCAGGCACTCTCTACTGGGAGGACGTGTGAAATACGAAAGAGCACTGATGATGTGTTCACCCTGACTGCTGAGGGTTCGTAAGCAGGTGGTGACTTCTCTAGCACTCAGTTTGTCTGCCATATAAGCAGGTGGACCAGATGTTCTCTAAACTATCAGCCTCCTTGTGAAGTCTATAAACATTTAAATAGTATATGTAATCGGTCAAACATTACTGTGTAATAGTGGTTCTCAACCTCAGGTAGTTTTGCTCCCAAGGTATTCACATTTAGCAATACCTGGAGACATTTTTGGTTGTCACGACTGGGTGGACGGAGGATGCTACTGGCATCTAGTGGGTCGAGGTCAAGGATGATGCTACCATCCTGCAATGCACAATACCTCACAATAGATAGCCATCCATCTCACCCAAATGTCAGTTGTGCTAAGGCTGAGAAACCTTGGAGTCAAAGAACCAAATTTTATCATAAGTGATTAATGTAAAGATATGTTCCACTGTTACATTAAGAAATTATCATTCTCTTCATCTGAGAATAATTTCTGTATCAAAATATTGACCCTTCACATACTTAATACTAAGGGAATAACTTCCTTCTTTATTTCAGATTTCCCTGGTAAAACTTGATTCTTCATTGTTCCTAACATCCATAAGTTCTAAGAGTATGGCATATCCATATTTATACTAAATATTTATTTTAAGAGTCTCACTGTTTACCAATACATATTGAAGTTTTACCTGACACAGAGGTGATTTAATTTCAAGATATAAAGCATTTATTATTTATCCATGAAATATTGCAAGGACATTATCTGAATTTTTGTAACATGCAGATTTTCTTTTAGATATATTGCAGTATTTTACTTTTGAATATCCCAGATGACTATTTTTAATTTTATAGTTAATAAAGTTTGATAATTTCATTTAAATATAATTTTTTAATGATTTTTTTTTTTCTCCATGACAAATTTAATCTGACTTTTAAAAAATGTGGAACTCTGCTTGGGATACTCTCCCAGTTATAGAGATGTACGTTTGCCTATGCATGTTTGCACTCACATCTTTCATGTTTCCTGAAAATGCTATACATTACTTTAATGTATGTTTTAAGTATATCAGACAGTCATGGTGGTAGCATGCTCCATAAATTTCAATGGAGCAGAAATAGTGTATTTATTGATTTATACTTTAAAATATTTTAGCTGTAATGTTTCAACTGGTATTTTCATCTACCTTTGTAAATAGTTATACATTGTCCAGGATATGCAGTACTGCTTCCTGAACTGAGGAAAGGGGCAAAATCCAGACTAGATTTGAAGCATTCTTCCCAGCAGGATACCCTCTGCTCTTTACCAGGAAGGTCACAGTTTGAAATCTTTCCTCCACTCAAAAAAAGAAAGAAAAAAAAAAAAAGCCTGAGGGAAGGCCCAGGATCTCCTGTGGCACAGAGGCTGTCACCAGGTTATTCTCTGCCAGGAGGAGAACATTTCCTTACTGAGTTGTTTCACAGTTGGGTGCTGTTGGGGAGGTCATGAGTCAGTTATTCACTGACTTTCTTATAAAGCTGTTCTTGAAATTGATGATGTTTGTGCTGTAACTAGCAAGTTAATCGGTCCCCAAGCTTCTGTTGAACTTCTGAGATCTGAATAAATAAAAGAGGCAGTACCTTATACCATTTGTGATAGTATTTTTTCTGTGGATTTTTAAAACATTTTAAAAACATCTTCAAATATTTGTATTTTTCTATCTGTAGGTCTTCGTTTTATTTTTGTTGCTTTTATTATAAAAGCAATATAAATGGTTTTGAAAATAAACAACTATGAGACCACTAAGTGTAGATAAGCACAAATACTATTCCGATGTCTATTCCACCTTTTTTTTTTTCCTACTTACCATTACACTATAAGCATTTTCCCCTGCCATTCAATTTTAATACCATGTTTCCTGTCCCACATCCCTGCCATCCTGATGACACAGTCATCCACAGATGTTCCATGTTTTATTAAGTTCACGTAACCTCTTAAAAAAGCAATCAACTTTCCTTTAGCTAAATCTTTCTCTACTTGTCTATTTTCTTAGGACAAATTCTTAAATGTAAAATAAGTGAGTTAAAGACTTTAATTATCTTACAGCTTTGGATAAACAACTGCATATTGCTAATTTCTCATCAAAATCACCATATTGGTAAATTGCCTTACGTATCATTTGCTTGGTTTATGTTGATACATTCATTTAAAAATTATTTTAACAAACCCCTTTATATTATAGATATTATCATTTTAATGTTATGCGTATTATATGTAACTTTTTATTGTTTTCTATCTCTAAAAATTTTTGTGTGTCCCTAACACACACAAGTTTTATGTTTTATATAGACAAATCTATTGATTTATATTTCTCACTTGTGCTTAGAATTTCCTTCCCCAGTGAAACAGCAAATATATATTTTCTAGTCATTTTATGATTTTATTTTTACAATTACAGTTTACATTTTATATTTACATTTAATTAAAGATATTAGTTAATCTAGCAGTGAGTTATGTATTCATTCGATTTTTTTTTTCTTTAAATAATGAGCCAGTTGCCTCGGCACTATTTTTAAATAAGTCGTCTCCTATGTTTGTTGAAGAAGGGAGATATTCTTGAATCCCTAGTCACTTCCAAGACACGTGCAGTGCTTTCGCTATGAAAGACCTGACAGGTGAATTATATGCAAAGGAATTACCATTAGGCTGCTATTATCAGAGAAGGAAGTCACTGACCTTTACCTGCTGTTTAGTACCTAACTGTCCTTTGTCCCTTACCATGTTTCTCTTTTCACTTCAAATGAATTGCCCTTCACTGAAGATCTACATTGAATAATGCCAAATATATTATCCTTGCTCACATTAAGCAAATGGATAGTTGACCCCGGTTCAAGCATGGTTTTGATATGTAAGGCTGAGCAGTTTTTACTTATCACTTCTAGAGTGAAGAACATTCCATGAGTTTAAATCACTGGTCAGAGATTACATTATCTCTTTGTAGAGGAGCTGAATTTTCTAAATTGACTGTGCTGACATTTCACTGTCGAGATGCAGTCTGCATAATGCGTCCTATTCCAGCACGGAATGAAAGCACTACAGAGAATGGGAATGTAAAGTAGGCAAATGTTAATCAACCACTTAATTTCTGGGTCACAGATTTCTATCTCTAGACTGCAAAAATCCTATGAAAATACATCAATTCAAAATGTGTTTTATTAGAGATACCATTTCATGAAAGGCATAGTTTTGAAATTTTAGGAAGAGAAAAAAATCACTTAAATGATCTAATAGACTTTCTGATCTAATAAATCCAGAAAGAAATTCATTAAAGCAAACTTTTTATCTGTAGGTCAAAAACCAAAAGAAAAAGTAAGCATTCCATCAAAGAAAGGAAAGGTGAAGGACCACGATGGAGTAATGAAATGTCAGGTGTTTACGAAACCCTGAGTCCTGTTAGGGACAGAAGTAGACTGGAAAGGAGAGAAGGGGGCCAGACTTCAGAGTAGAATAACATAAATGGGACACAAAAAGAGAACAGCAAAAATAATGCTGAAGTGTTGCATAGTATGTGTGAAGTCACAAAGTCATCATTCCTTCCTGTCAGAAGCTTAAAAGAACAATAAAAACTAGTGACTCAGAGCTGTGACAGTCTCTAAAAGCCACGTTAAACGCAGTTTAAACATTAGCAAGAATACCAGCTAGGAAAGAACATCCAGAGATGAAACGGAACGGAAGTCACGCACTTTGGTCATCATGCTGGTAACCACAGGCCATTTTCCGTTACAGAACTACAGAAGTAAAGGCTTCAGGACGTCACCTCTCCAGCAATATGGCAGCAGTCTATGATGCTGCTAATAATACTTCACACTCAACCTTCAGAGAGCTTTACTTTTGACACCCCAAACACACCGTACGCTGTGTCACCAACTTGATAAATGGGACACCAATTGGGGAAGATAAATGAGTAGTCATAGGAAGCAGAGCAGATAGGGACCAGAACGTGGGCTGTGGAGTCACAGTTTCAATTTCACGTTCTAAGATATATTTAAATGAAAAAACAATAATTCCTACAATAAAATTATTTAAAGGAAGATATGTAGTATGTGTTACATTTGAGATTGATATGATTGTTTAAGACTGATCCTTTAGAGCTCTACCAATTCAAATTCCCTTTTATTTTTGGCATCAGATTCCTATAGTTTCTGAGAATGTAAGTCACTTCAACATTAGTTTGTATTACAGTAGCATTTAAAAATATGTGGGCCTTTAGATAAATCCATTAGAAAAAAAAAAAAATCTACTACACACCAATTCACCAAATGGGCAAAGTAAGGGAAACAAACAAACCCCTGATGGTGTGGATTCGTTGTAGCGCAAGGGCAGGGCTGGAGACCATTCAGCCTCATTAACCAGGGATCTGAGCTGTGACCTGCCTTTGGCCTTGTGTGGTACCCCGCCAGCTGCACTTCTCTGGCATAGAAGGTGGTTGGCCATATACTTGTTAGTTAACTGGGCTGGTAGCCAGAGATGTTTCTTTGCCTTTTCTCATATTTCCAGAATTGGAGGGATTTTTCCTACATATTTTTCACATAAAGATGCAAAGTATAGTCCACCCACTGTGAATAAATTTAATTTAGCCGTCTTTATGCCTCCTTGATTTCCATCAACTCTAAGTCTACAATACAGGGGCAGATGTGTAAACTGGGAAATCTTCCAGACTTCTTTGTTGTTATTCTACTTAATGCTGAGCCGCTCAACAATACTCCACATTAAACAGGGCTCTTGTGTCGGTAAACATGCCTGTAGTTTATTGAAGATAGGTTCTCTATTCACACCAGATTGGAGGCCAGGCAAGCTTAAATGTTTGAATTGTCTTTCAGTACTACTGCTTCAAAGGGCAAAGAGCGTCACATTTCAGTGGAGGTTCTTTTTGTTCATTGAGCTTTCTCACACTTGAAATCACATTACCATGTTATAGTATACCGAGGTATGGCAAATATTTCCACAAATGACAGTCTAAAGTATCACACAGACATAAAGTATCAAAATTCAATCCACAGTAAAAAGAGAAATTCAGCTTTAAATGTTGCTAAACTTCTGACTGTAGGGTCCCATTCAGTACAGCCCTGACATCCAAAAGGCTGTACCCTCCATGCCTTTCCACTTGACTTTTAACAAGTCACCACTTACAGTTTCCATAAGCTACTCAGATCATTTATTTGGCAATATCTAGCAAACATTAAATTCCTTTCGGAATAACTGCTCTCTTCTACATTACAGGTAGTAGTGTGCACTAAAGCTCTTTTTCTGCACAATGACTGTCAGAGTCCCATTCTAGCTCTGAAATTCAGAAACAAATTGGTGCTCTTAGTACACCAATTAGTATCTGAAATCTTTGTAAAGATGGTCAGTTGATAGTTTCCAGGTTTACTTCATTAACTTTCACAGCTTTTTACTCCTATCTGTAGACTGGAAGAAAACCTAACTATATTCCAAAGGCTCAGTTAGATGTAATCAGATGCAACCATACATCTTTGGGGGCTGTTACTTTAGTTGAAAGAGAGTTTAGTCACTGTGTTCGACTATGGCTGACAATACTATGCTTAATGACAGAGAGACAGGGATTGTATCTTTTAGTTTCATCTAAGTAAAACTATGTAGCCTCTTTGCCTTTGCTCATAGCCCTCTCTGTTTCTCATTTATTGCCTACATTTTTCCAATTCTGCAGTTGAAACCCGATGAAAGGATCATCAAAACAGAATACGGGCTACTGATTCGAAGTCTGCAGAAGAAGGACTCTGGGATGTATTACTGCAAAGCACAGGAGCACACTTTTATCCACACCATAGTGAAGCTGACTTTGAATGTCATTGAGAATGAACAGATGGAAAATACCCAGAGGGCAGAGCACGAGGAGGGGCGGGTCAAGGATCTGTTGGCTGAGTCACGGTTGAGATACAAAGACTATATCCAAATCCTTAGCAGCCCAAACTTCAGCCTCGACCAGTACTGCGAACAGATGTGGCACAGGGAGAAGCGGAGACAGCGAAACAAGGGCGGCCCAAAGTGGAAGCACATGCAGGAAATGAAGAAGAAACGAAATCGAAGACATCACAGAGACCTAGAAGAGCTTCCTAGAGCTGTGGCTACATAGTTTTCTATTTAATTTAAAGAAAAAGAAGTCTTCACCTGCAAAAATACTGTCTTCTGTTTTATTCATCCTTACGTTAACTCATAAGAGCTTTCCATGGAGTTTTGCTAAAGCACAAGAACAGTAATCTGAATAAGACTGTATCTGGTGGATATGGCATTAGCAAGGGCAAACCATTCATCTGAACCAATTTTCCAAGAACTAAACTTATACCTGCAAAGTATCAGAATTATCTCAAAAGAGGGGCTTTACATTTGTAAATGTTTTACACTCTGAGTTTTTGAATTTATTATGTTACATAAATGAGCTAAGAAAGTGTCAAATTTGACATTGTAATAAGGTGCTTTATTTCCCTTGCATGGCCTTTAAGCACGGAGTTGACCATGCAATTGTGCTATATGTTCTTATGAACAGATACATCATTCCACTCTAGAACTGGCTACCTGGTGGTAGGATTGGAGGGAAGACATAAGATACAGCTCACATTATCAACAGGAACTTTCCCAGTGAGCCATTCACTCTTGGTGCATGGTTTAGGAATTTGGAGAGGTGCATTACTCCTTTCAGACTCCAGGGGTTACATTTAGTGTCCTGGAGCATTGATTTACTGAAGAGCATAAATGTTCCTCCCAGGATTCCTTATGACTTGTCAGGATAACAGGTTCACAGAGAGAAGTTGGTGCTCAGTTATGTGTCTTTAGAATATATGCTGAGCTTTACAGGGACAGAATGCTTAATAAATATTTTAATAGGCTATGGGAAAGCATTTTAATAAAATAAGGGAAACATCATGATGTATACTGCATCCTAATGGGAAAGCACACAGCTGGGATTTGTTAAGAGAAAGAAAGAAAGACAGCCATAAATTCTGGCTTTGGGGAAAACTCACATCCCCATAAAAAGGAAGAACAATCACAAATACAGTGCGTGAAATGTACTGCAGCTTTACTCACTGGAATATAAGTAGCTGCCAATTTGTAATCCATCTGTTAAAAAAAAACCTCTAGATTATAACAAACTGCTAGCAAAAGTCTGAGGAAAAGTAAATTTTCTAAAGGATCATGGGAAAAATGAATACAAATTTATTTACAACCAATGGGATTTCAGTATGTACTTCCTCTTTTTTTTCTAAAAATGCATCATGCTCTATAAATTATTTCTATTTACTGCCTTATGCTCTCCCAAATATTGGATTATTAGATTTTATTTGAGTGAATAGGAAAAAACAATATATACATATATAGAGAGATAGAATTAGGTAGACAACAGTGGTGGGGAGTGGTAATACTATATATTTGTTGAATAACAGAACAAATGCAAAAATTTTGACAACGGAAAGGGTTAAATTAACTCTTTGACATCTTTTCTTCACACAATCTTTTTGCATTTCTGAGATTATATGCTGTAATTCAAGTAGCATTGTTTTAGTAATTTAATAATAAATAAGCCTACTGCATGTAAAGAAAACAAACTCACAACATTAACATAAACATTTTTTCACATTTTGTTAGCACTTGCCAATGTTTCCAATGTGTCCTTTCCTCTGAATATGTATGGAATGTTTCCTGCCTGTTTAAGAAGGACTCACCTTTCCTTCGTATAACACAAAACCCTTAGCCTTCTTCTGTTTTGCCTTTTCATGCCGTTTTTGGTGTGAAATGAAAAATTAGTCACTTCCTCACATGGAAGGCAGCTTTTCAGAAAACTAAATAGCAGACATAGCTCGTTTCTCATGCATTCTACGTGTCTTGAAAATAAAAGCCTGTGAGAACCCTGTGATTATAGGGCAACTTATTACAGAGTTCAGTATCACGTCTGTGACTGGCTTTACGCTCAAAACGTTCTATCTTACATTCATTGTGTTTGCATTGTTTACCTACTCAAAGTAGTCACACTGATCTATGAGGTTAAGTCGCCTTTTGATATGATACTCATAAATATGTGTAGACGTTTTACTGTAAGGAAAACTTAAGGAAGATAGTTGTTTTTTCTTTTTTAAGTGAACCAGAACAAATCACTCTATTAAAAAGTAATTCCTAAGAATAGTTGTAGCAAGATCAGACTGCTAACAAGAGTGTTTGTAACTTGATTTGCGGGCTCAAAATGTTCCAGGAACTCATAGTAAGCTCAAAGCTCAAAGTAGGAGCATGTTTTTTAAAAGATTTCCAAATATTTGTATATCAGACAGTAGTGATCAAATTATGGATGGCTTTGGGAAAATTTCATGAAGCTCAAATGTTAGGATTGACTTGTGAAAATAAATTTGGTTTTCATCAAAATATGAATGTCCAACCCATTTTTTAATTAATTCCTTCTAATCTTATTCAGAAAAAATTGGGGGGGACATTTTAATTTACAGGCTGCTTTGGATCTAAAACTATTAATTTATGATACTTAAAATATATTTGAAATATTGTTAGTAAAATAAAAAGTCATAATAAATAAACCATATGGGCAAGGATTTATGTGTATTTATAAAGACAGAAGACATCTAAGCTACTATGTTTAATTTTTTAATCTTTTAATTGCCTCGAACACTTAGAAGAACAGTGTGAATATATTAAATCTAGAGATGAGATACAATATATACTTCCTCACCGCTGAAAGTTTTTACCAAATTTTCTTTGAAATAATGAAAAATGAAATTATAGTTAATAGTTTCAAATACATTTGCTAAGAAATCAGCTCTTTATGGAGAGGTCTTAAAACGTCTATGTTTATTCTTGGTTTATATTTTTTCCCCTGTTTTGAATACGTATGGCTCTGACTTGCATATTCTCATCTGCATTTCACGCCAGCTATTTCTGCTGCTAAATGGAATCCTGACTATCTGCATTCATTTACATTCAATTTATTGGGAATTTTAAGAGTTTGTTTAGAAAGGGATAGTCTAAATAATTAATTTATATATAAACTGTTTCTTCCCCAAAGAGCTCAAAACACTACATTCACATTATTGAATAAACATTTTTGAAAACCAACCAAATTATTTAAGAAATGGAAAACTGTCACAGAGAAATTTAGAAATTTGCAAAAGCCACAACAGTAGTGAAAAAATTATAATTCACACCATACCTCATCTATCCGCTGACTAAATAATGCTTATTTACAACATGCTGCCTGCAAAATGGTCTTACTCTTGAATTTTTCCTTTGGTCTATGTTTCGGTTCTTTACATGCTATTAATTTTTGTTTCTGCTGAATTGTGTAGACTCAACTAAAAAATAAGTTTACAGTTGTCGGTGCCTGTTTTTCCACATTACATTGAAAATTAAATTTTCAAGGACGGTTTGGTAGCATCCAGACGTCTACGAAATACTACATTGGACCAGAGCATTAATTAAACACTGATATTTTAAATTTAAATATGATATTTCATATATATCATAAATGAAAGTGGAAATCAAAACGGAAATAGCTTCCCTTTAGAATTTGTCTTGGACAACATGTTGGAACTCATTAGCCTTATTGGGAATGGATAGTTTAGTAAGAAGAGATATTTGAAATGTTTTTATAGAAAGAAATATTTTTTTCTCACAGTAAATGACCACAGTATTTAAATAATTTAATTTGCATGTGAGATTAAAAAATGAGATCTAAAATTCCAACATTGTACACATTGACAGTGCAAAGACAGGAACATGCACATGACTTATACCTCTCATTTAAATATTTTGTCCTATAAAGTATTTATGGTAAGTTTGATTTGGGTGATTTGGGGGTGAAGGGCAAAAATCTGTCACTTAATTGTGTAATTTAATTCTTAATAATTGTAAGTGGTTAGCAATCTATTTTGAATTTGTAGTTTTGCTATTTTAAAAGAAATGTAGTCTTGTAATCTAAAATAATGGAAAGTTGTTAAATGTATATTTTGGTTGTATTATAATAAAATACAAACATTAGTGTTCTATGGTTATTAACAGAATGTTGGTTTGTGTGCAATTTTGTTTTCAAACCCTAAACATGGTAACCAGATTTTATACATTGACTCGCACTAAATCAAATACCAAGGAAAATATTTCCTGACAATTTTTAGTGGATATAGTTTGCACTGTAAGTATGCAGTAATTTCCCTTATGAAAGAAAAGAATAAGTTTCTCTCCCCAATTAATACGACTATTACAGTTAAGCTTTACTGTGATTTAAATTTAGACTTTGGTAGACTGAATTAATATTACTACTCCAAGTAACTACTTTTAAGATTTCCAACTACCATTCTATAAGTGAAATTTAAAACTACTCATCGATGTGTTTAGTACTGTATGAGTATACTTTTTTAAAGGCAGAGGCTGAGGTTTTTTGTTTTTGCTTTATAAAGACCTTTCTTGAATTTCTTTTAGAGAAAATTATATTTCTTGTTAATTTGGTACACACATAAGGGATATTTTGTGTTTACAAAGAGGTATTATGATATCCCCTCCAACCTTGTAATGAAATAAATTGTAGGGATGTTGTATAGAGAAATGTCACGTTTTCTGAGGGCTCTGACAAGCTTCGAACATAAGAATTTATAGTAGTATATATACATAACATCTTTAAAAGAAAAAAATGTATATAGGGCACTCTTAGGTGGATCATGTCCAAGCTGTTACTATAAATAAAATACAACAGAAGATTAATAATTGAAAACATTCCAGTTGTATTTGTTTGAATATAGAATGTCACGCGAGTGATTCTCAAGACAAAAGAAACAAAAGTTTAGCATTTGAGAATCAAAAGCATCTATAACCACACAACTTATCCTCTTTAACATGATTTGCTAGTCCAGGAAACTCTTGCCTAGGAAGATGAAGCTGCGAATAACTTTATTGTTTGTTTCAGAAGCTCATATACTTTTCATTCGTGTATATACTGGTACAAACACATCTTGGACAGGGATTTGGCAATATCCAATGAAGTGTAAAATGCACATACTCCAAGAACCAGCTTTTTGCAATTAAGTATATACCCTTGAGAACCCTCTCCACATGTGCAGTAATAGACATTTTTAAAAACATTTATTGTAAGATTAATTATAATAGAAAAAAGAGAACAATCTATATATTCTACAAAAGGAGAACGGATAAATTGAAGTATAGTCACTAAATGGATACAGAAGTTTAAAATGGGAAAAAAAAAAGAGCTACATTCATCAACATAGAAAAACCTCAGAAACAATGTTAAAGGAATAGAATCAGGGAGTACAGGAAAGCAAAAGGAATTATACTAGGTATATCAAGTTGAAAGAAGCAAACCATACTGCTTATGGATACATACATTTATATGTAAGCAGTCAACATATAAAAAATTTCTGGAAAAGTTAAGCACCATATTCAGAATATGTTTTTCTCTAAGAAATAAGAGAGAATGAGGACACAGGGAGCTATGACTGTTTCAATATACATATTTTTAAATCTAAACTCAATATTATATTACATATATTTGTAGGAACTAGTATATTTAAGTGTTAATATTTCACAAAGTTGGGCGTTGGATTATAATTTAAATACATTACTCTCAACATAATTCTGTGTGCTTAAAATATTTCATAATAAAAAAGCAGATGAACGCTCTACATCTCAATAAAAGAACAAGTTAGCAGTAAAATCTAAAAAGAGAAAGAAAAAGACAGGGAAAGAGAGAAAAGAATAACATATAGAAATATTAGATATGCAGCCATCATAACAGATGCAACTTTCCAGTTCCCCTGACTCTTACATTATGGACTTTCTTGGACACCCTGATTATTTTAAAAATGTGACAGCTAGGACCTTGTTTGGCCTCACGGACCCTGGAATAATGCCTATTTTTCAAAGCAACGCCTTATTGTTATGGAAATGCCTAAGGCATCTAGGATATGGAACTATGTGCTTAACATGCCAAAGGGCTCCAAACAGCTGAGTTGGCCTTTCTTGGATTGAACAGTGTTCAAGATTGATATTTCAAATAGACAGCTTCTTCTTTCTGGCTTACATATCAAATTGATAAGCCAACTTATGCTCTTTAGGTAAGCTGAAGAGGGACGAGACATATTTACATCTTGCAAAATGTCTTTAAATGATCTCATGAACCATTATTTTCTATTGGAAAGATTTTATATAAATATAATCCACATTTTTCGTTTACTGTGGATGTTTTGCTCATGTGTAGAGATGGGTCAAAATTTAGCCCAACGTTTTTGCAGTTTGCAAATTCTCAATTTTATTGGGTCCTGTTAATGAGGGGCTAGTACATTTAAATACACATTGTATGAGTAGAAGGGGGCATATTCAGAGAGTATTCATTTAAAGTACATAAACTTGGATAAGAAGAAAATGAAACCAATTTACCAGATAGGAAGTTATCATTTAGAGTCAGGAAAGGGGTTGTTTAATGGGCCATATCCCTCTAAGCTTTTAATATATTGAAACAAATTACTATCAGGTAATTATCTCCAATTATCGAATTGTGTTATAATTGCAGCCCTTTCCTACAGGTCATTTTTACTATTGAAAAACAAATAAAAACTTAAAATCTCCTGTGGTAATTTGTGTTGTTACAGTTAGTCTTTATAGACATTTGGAGGTAGTCTTAGGTTTCAGTGCCCACAGGCAAAGTTAAGTGTGAGAATAACCATATCTTACTCAGGTGTGGAAATCATAGAAAGCTGGCCAAGAAGTCAAGGGTCTGATTGTTAGGAACTTTATGATTCAGACGAGATAGAGATTTAATCCTGCAGACAGGGGGAGACATTTTGGTATTTTTAATCAGAGACATGATATAATGAGATTTTCATCAAATCTGCATTTGAGAAATAAACATAAAGTGAAAAATGACCCCTTAATTTCTATGTTTTGGAAATGGATGGATGACAGTTTAAAAAAAAAAAACAAAACAGGAATTATAGTGGGGAAAAAAGGAGGTTAGGGTGGGAAGATCATAGTTTCTTTGGGATGATCTGGGGAGTCTGGGATGTGAGTTTGGGATGATTTGAGGAGTGTCTGGTAGACAGTTTGATATACGGGTGTGATGCTCAGGAGAAATGAAAGCTGGAATTATTGTGTGGTCACTGGTATAAATGACAGAAGTAACACAGTAGGGGATTCAGTGAATACAAGCAAGTCGGGTGGTCATTTTAGCCTAAATTAGTGTGTCTCCTGATGTGGGTTATCATTCATTTCTCTGTACCTCAATGAGATGTCTCTAAGGTACCAAACAACTTAAAAATTTATCTTCCACCAGAAACTAAATTTCTGGAAGACAAAATCTCTATTCTTAATATCTAGTGCAGTCTCTGGCAACTAAAAACCAGTTAAACCTGTGCTGTAAAACGACGAGTTTTCCTCAGAACTGTTATGATTCATTACTTAAGGAACTAGTAAGAAAAAATTCCCCCAAATGGAAGCATTTTCTAAAATTCTTACCCCCTGTTCTGCTTTTTAAATCAAATTGGTAAATTGATGAAGGTCTATTTTCATTTTGAACGTTCATCTGTTTTAAACAAAACGATTACAAACTGGTGTTGGTTTTTTTTTCCTTTGATTCAGGTGGTCTCAGTGCCATAATCTACAAGGTTTAAACTGGTAGAAAGAAGGTCCATATCATTTGTAAGGGTTGGTTTGTTGAAACACAAGGACTTTGAAAAGGTCTTTGAAGAAAACTTTGAACATTTAAATTCATAGCACAGTCAAGAATATAGATTTCTCTAATAGATATTCTGTGGTTAATAATATTTTAAATTATTTTATTTGTGCCATAACATTTCCCTGTACAATTTACATTAAAGAGCACCTAACTCTTAAATGGAATCTTCTTGGAAAAACATTCTACTAGACCTTTAAAGTCCAGTGCTAAATGAGAGTAAACCAAAGTTATAACCCTGTTTATCCATTTTCAACCCTGTTTATGTTGTCTCAAAAATGCAGTTGAATTAGGCATATTGGTTACATTTACACATTTTATCAATCAAATAGCAAAAGTTAATTTCTCTCACTGACTTAGAACTATTAAGATGTATTACTTAAGATGCATCATATATTTTAAAAAGGGAAATATTGACATATGAGAGTTTCCGTTTTTATTTAAACTCAGGATGCTATATGTAACTAGAGCAGAAATCAGCTTTTCAAGGTCCTGCTCCTGGAAAACAAGCATTCCTAACCATTGGCAAAGCTTAGAACTACCTGCTTTCTTTGTTATTATACAACAAACAACAATCCTTTCTTTTGGACCCTTAATATTCATTAAAGCTACTCATAAATGCATTTATATAGCAGTGTTTTCCATTTCTAGTGAACAAATTTAATTAACAAAAAATGATAATTCTTTTTGAGTATATGGAGAGTTGTCCAAAATTTATAAGATGCAGATGTATATCTGGGGAATCTCAGTAGGAACTCCACACCAAACACATTTAGGAACTCTCCTTTGTTTTCCACTTTATCTCACCAAGGGAGTGACTAATATGAAGTGGTTTGTTGCATCTCATGAAAAGATGGCAAATTGGATAAGGTTCGATTCATGCTTCTCAATGTCAATATTATGGTGCAAGGGATGATGGGGACCAAAGGGAAATAAAAGTGCGCTCAATTCTTGTATTACTGGTAGGAAATAAAGATTTTGATAAATATAAGGAATCAGTAACGGTGAATTAATTGGAGTATATGGCTTAAGGACAACCTCCATAAATATTAAAAAAAAAAAAAAGAATGGGGCTCCATTCCAAGTCAACATAAACAAGTGGGGATTTATAGCTAAGAAACAGAGTTGGGGTCAGTGGATGGAAAATACTAAGACAAAAACATCAGTGGTAAGGAGAGTCTCTGCCTAAACTGACTTGACAGGATTCTTGCTAAAACTGGGTGATGCAGGCCCAACAAAGACGGACACTGAGGTCCAAGATCAAATTAGTTGAGAAGAGGCCTTAAAGAAGCCGAAGGATTGGTCAAGGAAAGTCTTTGTCAGTGTGGCATCCCCAAGCCCAGGAAGTGGGGTAGTGGAGGACGCTGGAATACACATGTGTACCCTGGGGTGTTCACATGCATCTGCTTGAGGCCCCTTGAAGTTCAGGAAGCAGAGAGAGTCATGGGCCTGAGGCCTCCATTTATACTCTTGCCCCAGCCATGCAAATATAATGGGCTAGCCTAGATATGGGGATAAAATAAACAAGCAAATAAGCAAAGAAAAAGGATTTGCATGATCCCATGATAACAATGTGTGACGAACTGTGGACTGTAATCTACTCAAATCTCTGTAGCTGAGGTTACCAAGGGAGAGAAAGAGTGTTGCATTTGGGCAGACCAACAGGAGAGGACAGTTACTTAATTACTGGTCCATGGAAGATCTACCACTTCATGGACAAAAACATCCCACCATGAATGTGACTGTAAGAAGAGGGTTCCCTCCTGTGAAGGTAGCCATAGTCCAGATTTCCTCAGTGGGTACTTCAGATGGCTATGTTCTCATTGGAATATTGCTTTTATTTTAGTGAATCTTCGAGTGAAATATTTTTACCTAGACTTTTCCAAGATACTGGCCACAATCTGAAATATAGTTTCTCGGGGAAAATGTGATTTGAGTTTCAAACCGTGGAACCCAATAAACACGAAAGTTGCTAACACCCACCAATGATTGAATGCAGGTGCCGGCTACTTTACAGACATGGACGCAGTTAATGCTCACAACAACACTCAGACGTAGGGATTATTATCCACATTTTTCAAAAGAAGCAGCTGAGACTCGCAGAGAATAAAACTGTGACCTGATGTCATTACAGGTATTACAAAGCTGCTAAGTGGCGGAACAAAAAATTCCATCCAGTCTGTCTGACCCTAAATTCCAAGGTGTTAACAGTAACTGTGTTGTCTCTCGGCCCATTTCTAAATTGAAAGTGTCTATAATAAATATTCTCATTACTGCTATATGGAGATTTAATTTTGTTTCTATTTATTAACAGCTAATAATTATAAAAACTAATATTTATGTAATGAAATGTGCATTAAATTCTCTTAACAATCTAGTAAATACTATTTTAATTTATATTTATTAACAAAAACCTCAATATTCCAGAGATTAAATACATGTTCCGATGATATTTACTTTATACATACTAATATAGGCATAGTTGGTGCCAGTTCTATGGTCTTTAGAAATATTGATTTATTTGTTTCCCACAACCTCGCCTGAACTAGGACTATTTTCATCTAGATTTTACAGATAAGGAAATTTAAGGCACAGAGAAGTGAAATAACTTGCCCAAGGCCCCGCAAGGGGCAGAGATAGGGTTTAATGCTAAAGGGGTTGGGTCTGAATCATTCTGTGTTGCCTTATATCTGCAAATTGATAAAAGCAAGGAAGCAATGACACTCAAGCCCAACCCTTAAACTCTGCTCTGTGAACAGCTATATTACATTATTAGAGTGAAGAAATTATACGCAGGATAATTTAGGTGACAAAAATTGTATAGTCATACTAATTTTCCATGTTGCAACATATGAATTCTTATTAACTGAAGTTGCTCTTTTTCTTCTGAGATGATGTCCATCCTTCTCATTCTCTGAATTAATATATTCCCATAGATTTGGAAAATGCCATCACAGAGTTAGGAAATGGCACTGAATTAACTGGGTAGTAGTTGAGGCACAGGTTAAAATATATGTTCATAAATTCAGTTAGTAGCATTATAGTTATTTATTCGTACTTGCAAAATTCAAGACTTTTTATAAACATTTAGTTACTTTGTATTTTAACATTACCCTTTCAGCTAAGATCAACTGTGGTTTCTAGGGTGAGTATCAAATAAGGCTCTTTGTTACCTCTGCAAGGGTCTGTTGGTCAAAAGTTACCGCTCTTCTGCTTAGAAGTAGGGAGATAGTGTCTGTAGAACTTAAGTGAATTATGGTTCCATTTTAGGAGGCATATTAGACAGAAAACCTCCTCTGGAAGCTCACAGGACTTCATTCCATGTTTCCTTTTGGCGCAGATTGCTTTTCTCCAGGGAGCCAAGTTTGTAATCGGGACATATGTCAGGTAACACTATCAGTAGGAGCAAGCTGTGCTTTTCTGCAGAACAGCATTTGTATATATTCTGTGCTAACCAAGGTGCAGGGACTGGTTACGCCCAAATGATCGCACACAGAAGGGTGGAGTGGATTCCAAAAGAAAGTTGCAGGCAATTACTAAAATGGGTATTTATAAAAACAGTGAGCTAGAGAGAACACCCTGTCCTAAGACTTTGAGTGACTGGGAACAAAATACAGAAAAAAATAAAAGATAAGGGAGAGGTGATTAATAATGTTCTAAATTGTAAGTTTCTGGTGGGTGGAGGTCTGGCAATTTTCCACCAATATTTTATTTTTTATTTCAAACTGTCCCCTGTCAATTATTTTTTAATTTAAGGAGGGTTTATTATGTGAACACACTGTGAATTAATATGTATTACATAATCATCCAATATTACAGAGAGAGTGAAGCAACACAGGTTTATTAAACTGTATCTTTATTTCCCCCTTGGACCTCACTTTCGAACTGGAGATATCCCTAAAGCATTGGGATTAGGCATATTTCATCAGAACAATAATCTCTTCAGAAGCAGAATCTAAGCTCTTCAGATTTGTGTGTGTGTGTGTGTGTGTGTGTGTGTGTGTGTGTGTGTAGGAAATTTTTGCTCATCATTCTGACTTTTTTTGCTCTGAAGATATGTGAGGTAAGAAATGAATCTGGCCAGGGAATAGAAAGCAAAAAGTGCTCCAAAAAGTCAATGTTTTTCTAAGAGGATCTTAGTATGCTAGGAGGTTAACAGAGGCTTATCTCTTCCCCTTCCTGAAATCATCTCCCATATGATTTCCATAGTCTTTTGCAGCCAAGTAAAACTCTACAATATCCTTCCTGGCTATCTGTCCACAGGTTAGCCAGTCACACATGTTCAACCACATACTTCTTTGACTTAATACACGCCCTTCTTAAGTAGACATAAAGACATGTACTGAGTAGGAGGTATCAAGTATATGTTCAATTGCACGTTACACCCATTTATATACACATACAACATGCGCACATCTAACAGATGTTATGAGATTCGGATACAACAGGAATTAAAAGAAGCGGAGTGAAGGGTAGTGACCAGAAGAAGGACATTGGGATAAGATAAAAAAGGAATATGGAAATGGTGAGACAAATAGTAGTAGAAAATTAACAGGGAATAAAACCTGGATGAGAAGCCAAGTGTAAGGCCTAAAAGAGGCTCATAAGGTGGCCCTCAAGTTCTGAGATTGATTTGGAAGTGATATAAACATCAGAATCTGGGGTTTTAGATGCAAGATAGGGAGAATTACATGAACTATAGTGGAGTTATAGTGAGCAAAGACTTCAACTCCAGGGGAAAAATAATAATCCTCAGCTGGAAGGATCCCAGGGATGAAAGACAATATGTAACTTAAATGATGGTATTTCTTACATCCAGGGAACAGGGCTGGGGTGATTGTGTTGAAGAACGAAGGAAGGACGGGGCTACAGCCACGTAGATGACGGAGACCCTCATTTCTCTCCTTCATCACTGTTAGATTAAGACTCAGCTTTTCTAGGAAAACCAATTGAAACATCCCTAGAAACTTCCCTACCACAGATTTTTTTTTTTTTTTCTGCAAAAGAACTTAAGCTGTAGTCAAGTTTCTACTCATTTCCAGGTTCAGCTGACAGTCTCTTTGACAGTGTGATATGGAGTTGTTAAATAAATATATCTTATTTTTTACTTCTCAAAGAGACTCCATCAGTTGCAAATTTCTTCAACTTCCCCTTATCTATATTACACCTGTACGTATTCTTACCCATTTAAAACTGTATCTTAGAATTTGAAGCTCACCTGTCCACTTATGCTCTTGACCTCATCTACTTATGTCTTCACCAAGAATTTATTGCATCAATTATTTTTTTGTATTTTCAACATTACTTGGCTATACTCTCTGGTTGCATTCCTTGGCTATACTCTCTGGTTGCATCTCTTCAACTCTCCTTTCTTTTACAGTCATGGTTCAAGATGATGTTGCTACCATTACTGCATATATTTCTTCTCTTTCCTCATATCCTCAAATCACTGAGTTTTGCTAAGATAACCGGTCATCTAGGAGGTGACAATTCCAACATACACTTATTATTTTTTTTCTTATTTGATCTCTCTACCAACTCTGACGCTGATGATTAATAGTGAATTCCTGCTGAATTAATTTGATCTTTGAATTCTACTGCATAAGTCTCTTATTTTTTAGAGAAGATTTAGGTTTACAGTAAGATTGGAAGGAAGGTATAGAGATTTCGCGTATACGTCCTGCCCCACCCCCACATGCACAGCCTCCCCCGTTATTAACATCACTCACTGGAATGGCACATGTTCCACCAAGGATGAAGCTATTTAATACATCAACACATTATAATCACCCAAAGTCCATAGTGTACCTTAGAGTTTACACTTGGTGCTGCACATTCTATGAGTTTGGGCAAATATATAATGACATAGATATTACTGTATTATACAGAATATTTTCACTGCCCAAACATTCTGTGTTCTGCCTATTCTTTTCTCCTCCCCACAACTGGCAACTGTTGATCATTTTATTGGAGTCAGAGTTTTGCTGTTTCCAGAATGTTGTATAGTTGGAATCATACGGTATTTACCCTTCTCAGACTGGTTTTCTTGCACTTAGTAATATGCATTTAAGGTTCCTCCATGTTTTCTCATGGCTTCATAACTCATTTCTTTTAGTGCTGAATAATATTCCACTGCCTGGATGCATTATACTATAGTTTATTTATCCATTCACCTACTGAAGGACATCCTGGTTGCTTCTACATTTTAGCAATCATGAATAAAGCTGCTACAAGTATCTGTGTGCACGTTTTTGTGTGGACCTAAGTTTTAAACTCCTTCGCATGAATACCAAGGAGTGTAATTGCTGGATCCTACAGTAAAAGTATGTTTAGTTTTGTAAGAAATTGCCAAAGTGTCTGCACCATTTTGTATTCCCACCAGCAATGAGTGAGATTTCCTGCTGCTTCGCATCTTTACCAGCATTTGGTGTCAGTGTTCCACATTTTGGCCATTTTCTAATCAGTGTGTAGTGACCTCACTGCTGGGCTCTTCACAGGGCTGAATAACCAAAGACTGATTCCAGAGTAGAGGAATATGTAAAGGCTAGAGCTAGTTTTATGTTGTACTTAGGTGGGACTTAGGTGAGAACTTGAAGAAAGAAAGATCTTGACAATATAAAAAGGAGAAACAGGCTAAGGAGTAACATACACAGGGAAAGATGGAAGAAAGCTTCTGTTTCTTTATACTGAATGTTTTCAGGTTTTTTGAGGACCCAGAAATCCATGCTTGTGAATCACAAGCAAGAAAAGTAAATAGGTTTCTTTTATGAACAGCTAACTATTCACTAAAATTTGATCATTTTTTTCTAGAATAAATGTTTGTGATACTAAAATCAAAAATTCTTTTTTTTTGTAATAAGTAGTCATGAATGCATTCTTGTGAAAGCACTATAACAATGCAATTATTGCACAACATGGTTAAATTAATCCAAATTTTATCTTGGTTTAAAAATAATAATTCTTACTAAAGGCAATAATCAGATTTTTAGGTATATTTTACTTTCTGAGTTATCTCCAGTTTGGTAAAATTACACTTATGATTCAATGTACCACACAGTTTAAAAGACCTCAGAGGAAAGTTCCAAAAGACCTTTGCATAAAAACTCTATTATTTTTTCCCCTGACTCAATCTTTAACAGTTACAATTCTACCTAGTTTTGTTTATTGAGCTAAGTGCTCCCATAATAGTTTTACCACCAATACTTTCCTCCAAGAAAATAATATATTTTGTATATTATTGAAATGTTTAACTTGATTAATAGCATAACTGCTTATTTATAAAAGGGGCTTCAATCAGTGCTTTATTCTGACTATGCAGTAGATATATAAACATTGGATTCAGATTAAATTTGCAATTGAAGCAATGAAGAGAAACATATTATAGGCTAACTTGAGCTGTGTGACTATATCTTGCTGACTGTAATCAAAGATTTAAACAAAATCATCCAGCTTCTATTGATTCCTATCACTCTATCATTTGGTTTATACTAAAAGTATATGTATTTGGCAAGAGAGTCAAATACAAACAAAGAATAAAACACAGCAGCTTTGGCAGTTTTGGATTATTTACTTGATTAGAAGTTCATTAGACAACGAAACAACTCTTTAATATATTCTAAGATAGCAAAGATACAATATAATTTTATACAGGTAAGTGTGTTCAACGATGATTATCCAGTGTTGATATGCATACATCTTTGAAGTGTGTGATGTAGTGGGAAATTAGTCTGGAAATCATGATCCTGGGTGCTATTCTGGGAGTTGACACTAATAGATGAACTCTGCCAGGTTTCCTTCATAAAAATGAGAAAGTGTGGATAAATGTGAGTTTTCCAAACAGTGCTTTTCGAAATATTCTTCCAGAAAATATTAACTGGTATGAAATTGAAAGAGGGTGATTGATCACGTAAGTTTGGGAAATATTGTATTTTATATCCTGTCTTGAAAATTCACGGTGTATATTTATAAACGAGACTCTAAATAAAGGCTGCAATTTAACTTTCGGGGAACGTGTGTTTAACGACGTTGGGTGAAAATGGAACACATGTTTTATGCTATTTGTAGACCCATTTATAAGCCAGATGACTCCCAAAGTTTTTCTCAGTTTTCAAAGTGCATGATTATATTTCTGGAAGCATTTAAATAACATGCCAGTTAAAAAGAAATCAATCTTTATCAATGGTATCCAAATCTGTGAGCAATGACAGAAATAAAAATGATTTTAAGGTATATTGCTTTTATCAGGCACCGATGGATGCAGAAATTGCAGACTCCCTATTTTACTCGTAAACCATGTTTTTCTGAGCACATTACCAAAATGCCTACATTCCCGTACTACGCATCCACTGGGATCAAGGATCGGTGATTAGAATTTTCTGGGTGAGAGGAGGGAGGCAGTTTGAAGTATAACATTAGATTAATTTCTATTGATAAAGTTCTTCCTTAAGAACAGGTCATCAGGTTTGTCAGTCGGCTAAATGGTCATCTCTTAGCTATGTGTATGTCTGCAATGCTGGGCTCCATGGCAGAAGGACACCTGAGGCTTCCCTCAGGGAACTGAGAGCATCCTTAAGTCTATTTACTACAATCGGTTTCTCTCTCATCTGGAAAGGGACATTTTGCCTGAGAAGTTTGGGTGATGAAATTTTGCAGCAACTACAACCATTTGCAAGTAAAAAAAAAAATGACACATGGAAAACACATCTTTTCTCTTTCAGTCTTTAGAAATCACATACATTTCTCCAGAAAGGAGAGCGAAATGACTACCTCACAAAGCAATTACTCTTCTCTCTTCCCACCAGCTCCCATGGAAATTACCAACAGAATATAAAAATAAAGAAAAGCTACATCAGTACAGAAAACTAAAGAAATCTGTTACTGAAGACCTCCCAGAAATTTCAAAAGGTTTGTTATATCTAGACAGATGGCATAAGTTAAGGGAGAGCATGGAAAAAACACTTGGGATTTTCCCTATATTACTGCATCTTGGACGTAATTCTGACGAAACCCCACTAATATCCCACACACAAAATGGAAACGACAAAGACAAGTTAAAGTGTGCAGGATCATCAATCCAAAAATAAGATACTTGGGGAATATCCTTGACTTGTGTGGCCAAGCCAGGCAGAGTGCAGACACCTACAAGGCTCATTTATGCCACAGGACGCCTTCACAGGAGTGAAACTTCATGCTGTGACTTCTCTGACTCTTGACTCTGTCTTTATTCTCCAGCTGAGAGCTTTGATACTACAAAGTAAATTCACAGTAGCTCTGTTTTCCTTCTCTCTTTTTATAGACCTGAAGATTTCAGGAAGGGACCCGTATCAGTATCTGACAGGATTTTCCCATCTTCCGGCTTGAGGGTGAATCCTTAGTCTAAGTAGGAAAGATTTAAAGGGAGGGTGCAAGCAAATAAAGAACAATAACTACGTGAATAAAAAGATTCTGCACTGAAAAAGCTGGAGGTCTGGCAGTCCAGAGCTGGTAGCTAGGCCTAATGTTTCCAACCGGACATAAAAAATGCTTGCAGAATACTGTCACGCCTCGTTTTATCATGCTTCGCTTTATCGCATTTAGCAGATACTGCGTTTTTTACAAATTGAAGTTTTGTGACAATGGAGCAAGTCTACTGGCGCCACGTTTCTAACAACATTTGCTCACTCTGTGTCTCTGTGTCACATTCTGGTAATCTTCACCACATTTCAGACTTTTTCTATGTTATTATATTTGTTATGGTGATCTGTGATCAGTGATCTCTGACATAACTAGTGTGGCTTGCTAAAGGCAATAAAGTATTTTTTAATTAAGGTACATACATTGTTTTTTTAGACATAATGTTATTGCACACTTCATAGACTACAGTATTGTGCAAACAGCTTTTATATTCACTGGGAAATTTAAAAAGGCATGTGAAAAAAAAAAAAAAGGGCATGTGACTCATTTTATTGCGGTATTCACTTTGTTGCAGTGGTCTGGAAAGGAACCTGAAATCTCTCTCCCAGGTATGTCTGTATAAGCAATACCCAAACCTGGCCATCTGGTGACTATGGTGGACAAAACAGATGAGTCCACACTGTGATTATGCCTGAAACAAGACAGAGACAAAGATACTCTACAACTACAAAAATAACAGCCCTTCTGCTGATTACCACAAGGGACAACTGCTTCTTTATCAATGACAACTTTAGCTTGACTTTAATCCTTTCTCTTTCCAGATAAAAATAACTGAGACAACTGGTCACTGAACTGCCCCTGCTTCCTGACAGCACTCAATCCAAAAAGGACCTTCATTTTCTCCATCCCTTTGTGGAATCACATAGTCCAAACCCAAATACTTCAATAAGCACCCCTCAAAAACTTCTCCAGAAAACCCACATGTTGAGAGCAAGGCATGTAAACCAACAAGTGTGTTTTTCGAAGTCATGGCTGGTGGGCCTCGACCTTAGCTCGAATCATCAGAGGCTGTGATTCAGGATAAATTAGTTTGGCAAAAAACAAATCAAAACAAAGACGACAACACAAAAGATAATGGGGAGAGAAAATTTTAGATTTCTGTTTTCTTCTCCCTTCCAAGTAGATTCAGGAGAATATAGAACTGTGAAACTTGAGTGGATAGGTTACGAGAAATCTGAGCGAAAGGAAGATTTCACGAAGGCAAGAAACAGAACTGATAAATTTAAAAGTATAAGGTGGTCGGTGACCACTAGATTAGAGATTGCATAAAATTAGCTGAGTGAAGGAGGACAGTAGAATGCTGAGTGCACAGTGGATGAGTGAGCCGAGGTTGAATCCAGCCCATGTAACTTGTGCCAAGCAGTAGGTTTTATGAAGCTGAATCCACCTAAAGGAAGGGAAGCATTTTTACCCCCCAAAAGCACCATCTGTCCAGAATACACACAAAGGTTAGAGTATGCTAATAACAGACGTGGAGAAAAGTATATGTCATAGTCTAGGTTACTACTTCTCATGCATTGGACCACAACACATGCAGGTGCTCAGAAACTCAACTGCTCATCCTCTGGGCATCCCATAAGACCTGGAGTAGGCAGGAACCCTGGAAGTCAATCCTCTCTAGCTGCAAGAAAACACTCCCGTTTACCCCTGTTTACCATACATTTCCTAAGCCTGCTGCGACATGAAAGGATGTGGAAGCAATGGCCTTGAACAGTTCACTTACCCAGTCAGCCAGTATTTATCAAGGTGTGCTTAGTTCTGGAGAACGTGTGAACAAAGCGCTAAGGACTCTGCAAGCTTCCTACATTTCTCTACCTTACCGTATCGTGTGCAATGTCCTTCTAATTTTATTGTCTCTCCTACTACCATACAACTCTTGTCTTTTATCTTTTTCTCCCTCCTCTTAAGGACTCTTGTGAGGTACTGAACCTGGGCTCTTTATTTAGCAGCCTTCGCTCTGAATACTTAAAAGGATTGTATTAAGACACATGGATCAACAACCCACAAAATTTCTAAAACTGTTACTGGCAAACCAGCGTCAGCTCACGGCAGCAAAGAAGAGAAACACTGTGGGTAACTTCAGTAAAAAGGGAGTGAGTGAATTGTAAGCACATTCGGATTGATAAAGCTTAGGAAATTGCCTTGAAGTAGGAGAAGGGCTGTTTGTCCCCACTTCGATGTTTATAGTTGGATGTAGAGCTCTACTGTGCCCTATTTAGGGATTTTCTGAAATAAGAGTTATGTTCAGATGTGTTCAGCAAATCCTGGATATAAATTCATTATTTCAATGCTGCTCTCTCCTTTCTGTTCTAGCTCCTTTTCATGGGATGCTACTGCTATTGTTCAGTTCTCCTGTTCATTTATGATATGCCCAGCACAGTGTTTGACACGTAATAGATGATAAGTTGAGTTTCACTTTTCTTAAATTTTCTGCTTGAGCACATCTCCTTTCCCCAAGGTTTCTCTCTCCTACCTAGTCTACCGAAAATTTTCCCATACTTTTTCTCACACTTCATTCTGTATATAATCTGGGCTGACACTGTTCACAATTCTGGACTTTATCATATTTGTAATTTAACAGCAATGCCAAACTCCAACTACGCTTTTAAAATACTAAAGGCCAGTGATTACATTTCAAAACAAATATGTTAGGCCATTGTTTGGAAAAGCTATCAAATCCGTAGTTCTTTTTCTGGGTATGATGTTACTCTAATATTCACCCCTCATGGGAGATGTGCCGACTAATTAGACCCAGAGTGCTTTCCTCTTACACGTCTCTTCCCTTATCCACTTGTCCAAATTCTATATTAGGAAAGAAGACAAAGGAAAGAGGTAAAAGCCCATTTCTACGTTTTTAAACTGTTCCCCCGAGTTCCCTTGAGAATTAGGGCTTAAAACCATATAGACGCTGTTCCCTTTAAGATAAAAGGAGATACTGTTACCCCACATGGTGAATAAATCATAATAAATCTAAGACTCAGAACAAGATGAGCATTAGCAAGAGACCAGAGAGCAAGTTTGGAGAATCTGAGGATTAGCCAATTGCTCCCTAATGTCAAACCAAGATCCAGTAGAAATAATCATTCTGACATCTGACAGAAGAAGTCAAAGGTCAGGATTTAATGTCGCCATAGTCTGATTTCCCAACTTCATTGAGCAGGTGCTTAATAAGGCACGATTATTTGTTATGTTTAAAGAGCTCAGAGCAAAGTAAGATATAGAATCACAAAAGAGAATGATTCCTGGCTCTATTATTCTGGTGAGAACACTGTAACCTTTTTGTTAATGATAATTATGTTGAGGTCATTACTTTATCAGAGTTGATTTCTTTGCCTAAGAAAAATATGGAATGCAAACATATTATATTACACGGAACTACTAATGTCACTGATGAGTCTTCAGGGGTTACAAAGGATAAGAAACAGTTAAGGTCAGCAGAAAGAGCCCTGGGTGATTAGATAAAAATGCATTTTACTGAAACTTTTAAGTGAATAGGTTGTATAAAGCTGGCAGAAATTTCCACACAACCATCACATTTATCCATAAAGAGAGAATGAGAGAAAGTATGAGACAGAGGAGAGAGAAAGAGAAAGTGTCAGATCTTTTCACGGCAGATGTAATTAATGCTCACTGTAAGTTTCAATAAATGAGAACTCCTTTAAGCATAACAAGCATAACATCAGGGATTTAAAATATTGCTTAGTAGGACTGTTTCCTTCTCTTTTAATTTTTGCCCTTAGAAGTCGTTTACATCAAAAATTTAACATGGAAAAAATTAACAAAAAGGACAGGGGCTCAGGAATCAGAACTGCCTGGGTTTGAATCGCAGGTTCCCCACTTAGTGAGGCACCCTTGCTTCAGCATGTTTCCTAACTTTTGTATCTCTGTTACTTTGAAGTAACAGTACACAATTATGAGAATTAACAGTGACAATCCTCATGAAATAAATACTTGTTGAAAACTGAACCAACACTCAACAACACTAATCTCCACGTCTCGTGGTATTTATGCCCCTGTGTCTTTCCCTTCCACCTTGGATCCGCTGGCTCCATGACTCACTTTAAACAAGAGCAATCTTTAAACAACAATATTTAAACAGCACAGAAGTGACGCTGTGCTGAGCCTTAGATCTAATCCTTAAGAAGCCCTGGAGGTTTCTACTTTTGAGCTTTGGGGAGCCCTGAACCACAGATGCATTAAGTCTGACCACCCAGCTGGAGAGAACACAAGGAGAGGGCATGTGTCAAGGGAGAGGCCCTGGGCAGGAGAGAGAGGCCCAGGTCAGCCCAGCCTTCCAGATCTCCCAGCCAAGGAGCCAGACCTGTGATAAGGTCATTCTGGAAGTTCCAGCCCCAGTGGTTCTCTAACACCATCAGCACGAGAGACATAAAGCAAGACCAGAAAATGATTACAAGGTCAACTCAAAGCATTATGAGATATAATAAATTATTGTTATTTTAAGGCACTAATTTGGGGGGAGGGGATAGCTGGTTATAGGGTAGATAATGGAAACCAGCAACAAGGAAAACATTTGGAGCCATGCAGTTCAGTGAGGTTGAGCCCTTGAAATGTGGCTACCATGCCTGAGAAACTGAATTTTGAATTTTATGTAATCTAATTAATTTGAACTTAAAAGCTGAAGCAATGTAAAAAAAAATTTTTTTTTCTTTTTGTTAAACACAACTTTGTTTTGTTAGGATGATGTTTCACTCTTTGATTACTTGCAGTGTTGTTATTGGATTGTAGTTCTGTCAGGACCTGTGCCATTTCTAGAATTACACATAACACACTACCAAGAAAAGACTGTGATACATGTTGCTAATAATTTTTATATCAATCACTTATTGAAATGATATTATTTTGGATATATCAGGCTACATAAAGTGAAATATATTATTAATATTAATTTCACCTATTTCTTTTTACTTTTTGAAATGTGATTTCTAGAAAACTTAAAATCACATATGTGGTTTGCATTATATTTCTACCTGACAGAAAAGGATTGTACATAGAGTTATAAAGGATTAAACATAGAGTTGTTTTAAAATAGACTTTGAGCTGTAGAACAGTTTTAGATCCCATATGCCCCACAGCCAATTTCCACTATTATTAACATCTTGCATTAGTATGGTTCATCTGTTACAATGGATAAACCAATACTGATATATTATTATTAACTAAAGTTGTTCTTTATTCAGATTTCCTTAGTTATTGCCTAGTGTCCTTTGTCTATTCCAGGATCCCATTCAGGATACCATATTACAGTTAGTCATCATGTCTGTTTAGGCTCTACTTGGCTGTCACTGTTTTTCAGACATTCTTTGTCATTAAAATGACTGTAGTGGGTTGAATGGTGGCCCTCAAAAAGATATTTCCATGTTTTAATCCCTGAAAACTGTGAATGTGACTTTATCTGGAAAAGCAAGCTTTTGTATATAATTAAGTTAAAGGTCTCCAGATGAGATCTTCCTGAATTATCTGAGTGGACCTTCAATCCAATTATGAGTGTCCTTATATGAGGCAAACAAAGGAGAGACATAGAGAGAGAAGAGGAAGAAGCAATGTGATCACAGAAGCAGAGATTAGAGTGATTCAACCACAAGCACAGGAATGCAGAAGCTGGAAGAGTCAAGGGACTGAATCTCTCCTAGAACCCCTGGTGGTGGGGGCACAGCGTTGCCAGTTCATTAAGAAATTAAAACAATGACTTTGACAGTGTTGACAGTACTAGTCAGGTATTTTTCTCACACGCCCCCTATTGGAATTTGGTTGATGTTTTTCCCATGGGATATGCGTTCTTGGGAGGAAAACCACAGAGATAAAGTACACATTGAATCAAACACACATACTATCAACATGATTTATCACCGTTGATGTTGACCTTGATCATGTGGTTCAGGTAGTATTTCTCCACTATTAAGTTACTCTTTTTTTCCACACTGTACTCTTTGGAAGGGATTTTGACAGATCAAATAAAACTTATAGTCAAACGGAAAGGAAGAGATAGCCATGAGAGCTTCTGATAGGGAGAAGTAGATACTGAGTGACTACTGGTCATGGGGAAAAACAGATCAATAATAACCACAGTGTAAAACTGGTGGGACCACATTTGAAAAGGAGGGGAGACCTCTACATCTCTGAAACAATAAGAAACAAATAAAAGAGAGGTAAAGAGAGATATTGAATAGGTAATACAAAGAAAGGTTAAAGACCTTATAGATAAAGCCCTCTTCTCAAGAAAGTAAAATTCAACTCAACGGACACTGAGACTTACTATATATCAGACACTGAATTTGGACCCTGAAGAATCCAAATTTAGCTAGCACATTTAGTTTCCATCTTAAGATATTTATCACTTGAAAGTGAAGGATATCATGTGAATATGGTATAAAAATAAATATAGCAATATAGGGATATTTTAAAAGGGCAGTAGAAAAGTAGTATTCACATCTCTCTGAAACTCAGGAAAGTTTCCAAAGATTAGCTGGTATTTGAGAGAAAACCCACTAACCACAAAAAGTGACATGGTAGTATGACCTAAAAATAATTGTCAAAATAGTTTTCAACTTTGCAGTTTCTGAAATGCTATTTGTCACTGACCCAGAATTGATTAGACTTGGGGATAGAATTCAAGCCAAGAAAAATCATAAAAATATAAACCAGAATGAAAAGTATTAATTATATTGAGAACTAAAACTGTCAGACAAGCTCTGTATGGAAAAGTTATATGAAAAGCTGAAATATTAAAACACTGCTTGATACTCTCTGAATGGGAGAATGGGGTATTTGTTTTTCACAAAGGTTCAATGTGTAAAGGCATTAACCTGGCAAGCTTCAGTTGCATAGTCTGTGAAAAATGAGAATAGAAATAGTTCTTACATGAAAGGATCAAATGAAGTAAGGCACGCTCAGCAAAGGCTCTGGAATGTAATAAACTCCCAGGAATTATTGTCATTGTTATGACCAGTATTATTTGTTTAGTCATCAATTTCCTTCCTCATCCCAGTTTCCTTCAAGATGGCAGCCATATCGTACTTATTTATGCCCCTCAAGTGGCCAAAAAAGTGCTTGTCACCAGGAAGAAATGCAATAATCAGCTTATTCCACTTAATTAAAGAGGAGTTGATTATGTCAAAGGACAAGGAATAGAAATAATTTAGAGGTTGATAGAAACAATGTCCTTCAAACTGATTTGCTCCTTTAAAAAAAAGGAAAACATAAAAAATATTCATCCAGTTGAAAAAAAAGTCTTATTAAAAGCGATTTTAATGCTCTTAAATGTATACATAAGAAATGTATACATGAAAAAGTTGTAATTCCCTTTGCAGCAGGACTATGTCCTGTTCTTGATTAAATGGAAAGAATTAAAGACAGGCATGAGGGATTGGGGGCTGGGGTAGCTGTGGTTTGGAGACTTGGTTCCTATTTATAAGTAAAGAATGGAAGAGAAGGTGTCATGAAGTTAAACCAGGGAGGTCCAGTCCTAACTAAATCACAGGCTTGTCTCTATGGGCTGAGTTAAGCCCCTTAACAACTTCTCTGTTTTATTCTCTCCATCTGCTTTACCAGACTATTGGGAGGATTATTTAGTTAATGTTGAAGACTATATTTATCAATTCCACAAAATTTCTGTTATTTAATGATGAGAAAGCTCTAAACGGTGCCATGGGAGTATCACAGGGGCCAGCAACAGTGTTACTGTCAGTTGAGTCCTTCAGAGACCCGCAGGACAAAATATGATATGCAGTTCTCAGAGCGTTTGGAATTGTGTTTCAATAATTATTTCTCCCTCTTACTCCTCCAAGGCAATTGAGTTTTCTACTTTGTGGGCTTGACGAGCAATTTGTTTTTTCTGATGGTGGAAATTTTGAGAAGTCTCAACATTATCCTGAAAATGATTCTTCTAAACAGAAATTATAGTGACACAATGCACTACAAGCTGATAACCTTACTTTCTACAGATCCAGGAACATTAATGCTTCATTTGAAATCCTTATCCAAGATCTTTCTCTTTTCCTTTAGTAAAAGAAACAGTCTAATTTTTAGTAACTTGATCCTAAACTACAGACTGGGAAGCCCTTAATATATCACATTTAATTGCATTTATTTTCTATAGGATATACAACACAGAGAAACTCAGAATTTGAAATAATAACATATGCTGACTATGTCAAGGAGAAAAGAATTTCCTTTGTGATTCAGGGTTTTAAACAGTCTGCATTTTAATAATTCGGTAATAGGTATCATTCTGATTCAGTGCAGATGAAAACACAGCCCAATATGCTTCAGCATACCTCTGATTTCCAGTTCTAGAACATTAACTCAGCACCTTGTAATCTGCAACTAAATATGAACCTTCCTACTTCAAAAAAGGACCATAGGGAAGAAGAATAGTCCCATACACTCTTAATCAGCATATAATATGTCGGTCTTACAGTGAGGCCTGGTAAACAAAATCTCCTCTAAAATGAAACTTCCATATGAGGTAAATCAGTGTTTTCAGGTCAGTAGGGTACCATTTGGTAAATTACCTCTGTTCCTTTCTACCACGAGAGATTGATATTCCCTCACTTATGTGGGCTAGTAATGCTCACCATGCATTAGGCTCTTCCGAATTGCTCCAAGGATCATGCCCGGTTTGAATAAGACTGGAAATATTATTAATGGATAATTCAGACTTGAGGCCTGAGGCTAGATTCATGCTGTTACTCCGTCAGGATATTGGCACTTTCTCTTTTTTAATTTATGTTTGCACAACACTGACATGAGCTAAGGTTGAATATCCTTCCAGAAATCTGGCCCAAATCCCTCTTTGTGTGGGTTTAATTTGCACCCTTCGCAGTATTTCTGTGTATTATAGTTGCTTTCATACCAGGTTGAATGGAATTTCAGACATGATTGAAAGGAGTTCTATTTTCATAATTCAAAATTAATCATGCCCCAGCTACGTGAATGGAGCTCTCTGGGTGGTAATCCTGCAGTTAATCCTCTCACTTGAAAATGAAAACACTTATTTGTGATTTTTATTGAAGGTTATCATGTCTACAGAGCATGTGTTTGGCATGACTTCAGAGCATGGTTCCAGTAATTTCTACTGTGCTGCATGTTAATCATGTCAGTGCAGGGGCTCAGTTTCATGGCAGAACCATAAACAGAGTCTTGATGCTTTCCAATGTGGAGAAGGGTGATGGTAACTGAGCTATCCAGGAAGGGTCAGCAGGGGCCCAGAGGCAGCTTCATAGAAAGTGGAGGTTAAGAGACAGATTCCCTTCCCCGACTGCTAAATATTTATTGTCTTCTTTTCTCCTATGTACAACTGGAGGGGCTTGTAGTAGACAAACACTTATCTGAATTGGCAGTCACTAGAAAAAGTAGGACGCTTGACCTATGTGTTCCAACATAAATTTCACTATTCATCATCCTCCATTCCTGTTACCTTGTCCGGTCAACTCAGTCCTTCTTCCTACTCCTCTTACTCTCACCATGCAGATCCTTCCCCTTGTGCAGCCACCCCCAGAAAACTGCTATAAATTCGAGCATATTACTCAGTTCTGGATCATCATTCATATGTCAGCGATTATGTGAATCTGAATTAATCATTTGATACATACATTGTGTGTGTGTGTGAGAGAGAGAGGGGAGTGAGGAGAGGGGAGTTTTTCCTTTATCTGCTGCATATCATTCCCTTTTTCCAGTGTCCTATTGCACTTTCTTGGTCTTCCTCCCTCCTCCTCTTTCTCTAACTCTCTTGGTCTCTGAATCTCTCTCTCTGTCTTTCTCTTTTTTTCCCCTCTGTCTCTTTAGCTTTCTGTCCTTTTCACTTTCACTCTTCTTTCTCTCGCTCTCATTTTCTCTCTCTCTTTCTCCCTCTAACTCTCCCTTTGTCTCTGCTTCCTCCTCTCCATCTCTCCTTAAATTTGAATTTCTCTAGATTTATTTTCCTTGCAATTAAATAGGACGATGATGTTTTTAAGCATCTTGTAAGACCAGTGAGCAATCCAAGTTTATTTTTAAGTGATTATGTTGTTTGGGGGGATTTCCTTTGTGTCCCACAAATCACAACATTTTACCTAAGTGTATGTAGGAACAGCATTTGTGGTAATGCCTTTTAAACACTGGATATTAAAGGCTCTGCTGGCCTATTTAGAAAAATGGCATGAACCGTTAGCAGAGCTATGATCTATTTTCAGACGTGAGAATGGAGACTGTGAACTCTGAGAAGCCTGGTGGTATTACTGCTAAATCATTTGTATACCGTTAAATGATACAGTGGTGGGGGCGCCAGTCCCTTCAACAGTATTCCCTTTATATTTGCAACTCTCCAAGACTTTTCGCAATTGCCTCCTCTGAAACTGTTGAGTAGAAGGGGACATAAAGTACAGAAATTTGGAATTAAATCTTTTATTTGGGAATTCACTAAATAGAAGGGAGTGTGGGCTCTTCCAGCTATTTTAAGGAGGAGTGAAACCTCACATTCTGTATGGTGTTGCAGTTTCACATGTGGTCATTTTAATGAGACTCAATTATCACCTGCCTAAAAAAGTAATTGGTTTAAATAACCTAAGGTTATTTCCTTATCTTTACCCAAATTAAATACTGTTATGTTGTTTTTCCTGGATTAAACTTTATCTCAAAAGTATGCATTGATTTGAACAAGAGTTTATAAAGTTACATCTACACGTTAAACTGTAATAAGAAAAGCAACCTCATGTACTTACCAATTTAAGAAATAGAACACTCGACTATAACATAAGCCCCTCTGTAACCCTGGTATAAATTTTAGTCTTTTTCAACCCATTTTGTTCTTTTCATTCCCCGTGACACCCCCCCCATATTTCCCTACTTAAGATACCCTACAAAAGAGACTATAAGTAAAAGACAGTATTCATCCTTGCCTTGTTCTTATCTTATTGCTTTCAACGTTTTACCACTAAGTGTGATCTTTAAGTTTTTTGTTGATACCTTTTTATCAGAGTGATAAAGTTCCCTTAAATTCCTGGTTTACTGAAAGTTTCTGTCAGGAATGGAGAATTGAACATTGTCAAGTAAATTTTTTCTACATCTACTGAATGACCAAACAATTTTTTCTTTTATTCTACATCAGACACTGACTATAATTTCTAACCCAAAATTCTCATGAGAGAGCATCTGATTGGTCCAGTGCCAGGAGTGAATGTGGGTCCAGCCAATTATAACCCAGGGGAGGAGACAGGTTAGGTGCATGTAGATCATTGCCCGTTCAGTAGAGGCTATGGCTAAAGATCTATGATCAAGATGGGGAATGTGTTATAGCATATGTGGGGTGGGGGTAATGAGAAGACGATTGCTATCTCTCATATGCTTTCTTTCTTGATATCTTAATTTTACTATATTTATTTGGTAGTCTTTTCTCCAACTAAAGGCAATTGTTGAGTTAATAAAAGATACATGCAGGGACTTCCCTGGTGGTGCAGTGGTTAAGAATCCACCTGCCAATGGAGGGGACATGGGTTTGATCCTTGGTCTGGGAAGATCCCACATGCCGTGGAGCAACTAAGCCTGCGTGCCACAACTACTGAGCCAGTGTGCCACAACTACTGAAGCCCGTATGCCTAGAGCCTGTGCTCTGCAACAAGAGAAGCTACCGCAATGAGAAGCTCACGCACAGCAATGAAGAGTAGCCCCTGCTCGCCACAACTAGAGAAAGCCCACGTGCAACAACGAAGACCCAATGCAGCCAAAAATAAATAAATAAATTTTAAATAAATAAATAAAGATACATGCAAAATGTCATCACCATTCACTAAATGTTTTTTATAACTCACAAAAGCACACAACTAGTTTGTTATGTCACAAAAAACCCCCCCAAAATAGAATCAATAAACCATCAGAAAGCTGTCATTTAAAAAATTTCTTTCTGCACATTATACTATTGAAAGTGTGTGTGAATCTTCTTGCTAGATTAAGGACAAACTGTTAAACTTATTTATATTTAATTTAATATACTCAGCATAGGAGATTATAATAAACTGACAATATTTTATTTCTCATTATATATCTTGGCACAATGCCAAGTATGACATTCATTGACAGTTATTCTGACTTCAAAAAACCAACAATTAAAAAATAAAACGTCCTCAGTGACAAAGTAATAAGCCTATGCATCTCTGCATGGATGCCAAACACATTATTGATGTAGTATGCAGAAAATGAAGAGGCATGATGCAGGTTTTTGCCAGATGGAATGACAAGGAATAATGAAAAAAAGCACAACAAAATTTGAAAGCCAGTGATTTGAACTCCTGCAGAGGCCTGAAGGGTTGGAGCAATTTTCTATCAATCAAACATTTCCAAAATAAAACCGTCTATCAATTATCAACTTAAAACCCTAAGGATGTTTCACTTAATGCAGTAACACAGGGAACTTTGCTTTAACAATCAATAATATTTGAATTGTGTATGGCTGATCGCTTTGCTATGCACCTGAAACTATCACAACATTGTTAATCTGCTATACTCCAATATAAAACAAAAGATTAAAAAAAATTTGAATTGTTATTAGCCTCACATTTATTTTAGTCTACGAAGCCACTTTCTAATAAGACTGCATTATGGAAAGGTGGGAGGTGGTAATCTCTCTGCAATGTTTTGTGTGCATAATTCACCTGCTTAGTGGTATACGATATGGACGAAAGTTAATATTTTGGCCAAATTGTTACTGAACAAACCTGTAACTATTTTTATATCGAGAAAGTGGATATACAAATGGATAGTGGCCAGATCGTATATAACAATAGAACACTTTCTCATAATCTGAGTGATCAGCAGGAAAGGCAAACAGACAGGACTTGGTCAGTGACTGCCAGCTTCCCAGTTTATGCCCCTGCTTCCAAGTCATGATCACCCAGTGAAAGTCAAATGTGCTCCTCAACCAACCCATCTTGGTATGCCGTAGAGGAAGGCATGTGAAAGCTCACAGAGACTGCAGGCCTACAGTAGATTTATCAGTTAAGGTCTGCTCAACCATCCTCTTAATATACCTCCTGGGAGAGTCTAGAGGACACTCTCTCTACAAAGCTTTTTAGGAATGCTTTGTCGACGAGAGTCCTGGCATCCTGGAAGATTTCTGTGGAGGTCGTTCTCCACTGGCTGGGAATACATTCAGAATGCCATTGAACTGGACTCCTTGAATTCAATGTGGATGATGTGTACATGGGATAGCAGAAGCCAACCAGTGGTGCTTAATCACCAAGAAAAGGTGACTGTGGTTACTGTAATGGGCATCACAGTCAAGGCAGTAAGTAAAATGGTTTTACCAGCTAAGGTTTTTGCCTTTGGCTAATTGGCCCTGGTTTCCCTAAAACTGAAATAGATGGCATTCTACAAAAATCTTATTTGATTTACCTATTTAAAAGAGTTCTAAATCTGGTTAATGTTAATAGAGGTCTGACTCAAATGACCAAAATAGAGAGTTTTAATCCCTCCACCCGTTCCTATACTTGACCCAGTTCACAGACTCAGAACTCCTAGAGTGTGTGGGAGGGCAAGACCCCCCAAGGAAGGACCCTGCTACACTGCCAAAAATATACCATAAATCTTCCTCCTTCTTCAAAGAACTTGTGGCCACTTTTCAGAGTGACTCTGAATTTGGGAAGGGGGACTACACAAACTATTCATGGATTACTGAGCACTGACTCTGAACTGACCCTGATTCCTGGAGACACCAAACACCAACTCTGGCCCAGTAGTGTGAGCATGGCTTTTATGGAATTTAGATGCTCAATGGAGGTTTGCCTCAGGTCCATCTCAGAGTGGGTCCAGTGGGTCCATAAAGCCACCCCAGGTGGTCTTTTTTGTTTTAAATTCAGTTCTGGAATTCTTTGTTGGAATAAATACACTTAGCAACTGGCAGAATCCTCACATGTGTTCCTTGACCCATGGACTAGGTGAAAGTTGGCAAACTTCAGCAGCAAACACTCACGGCAGGTGGGGGATGGGTGTTCTGGCCAGTGAAGGGGATTTGCAAGGGACACCAAGAACATCTACCACTGCACATATTTCTGGGAGGATGGGTATGGGAATAGACCCTGACATTTTAAGTTTTCACTTACATTTTATTTTCATTGCATTCCCTTTAAATTCTCTTATCATTCCTTTTCGTGTTTGAATTTTATTTCCATAGGATATTTTATACCAATTGTAAACAATTCAAAGAAATTAAATTCTACTTTTGAAGTTTCCCTTAAAAAGTTAATAAAGTAATGGTTTTAAAGCACCTATTTAACATATTCCTACAGTAAAAACTGGGGATGCCAACCATTTAACCCAAAGCATAAAGCCTCATTCTTCAGAAAATTGGGAGTAACTGATACCAGTTTGCTTCAAAATGTCCTAGATTTATTAAAATTCTCATTATTTCTCCATGTTTCTGTTGACATTTGTATTGTGTGATGATAGCAAAAAGGTCTTTGCAGATATAAATTAGACCCATCATGTTAATGCTGAGGAACTTAGAAACCACTTGGCTCAACCCCCTTATTTTAGAGATAATATTGTGGACACACAGAGGAGGAAAATGAGTTGACTGAATTGGCAGACACTTAGAAAAACTAGGACTCACAACCACTGTGTTCCAGTCCCCCATTAACGTACTTTTCACATATTTACGAAGTTCTAATGCTTAGACTGAAAAAGTTTGTTTATTGGGCTTTTCTTTTCTGATCATCTGTTAAGTCCTTACATATCAGGGAAGAGAGAAAACCAAAGTAGACTCATTTTGTTGAAAGGAATATTCACTATTAGTTGAGTATAAAAATATGATGGAATGATTTATTTACCAAAGTTTTCCTTAGAATAGATTTTTTATTCCAGGGAAGGGGAAAGAAGATTGTGGGAAATATTAGGATAGGAATGAAAAATTCCTAATGTGCATATCAGAAGAGGAGGCAAGGTAGGAGGTTGCCTGACCCAGAGATAGCCCGTAAGGCTAACTATCCTGTGAACAAGTGGTCAGTTCCAAGGAGGCTGAATAAAGAGAGAGAAAACATACTGAATAACAATTCTAATAATAAGCGGGGGCAGAAATGTGTTAGGCATACTATGCAGCAACATGTATAAAAGTAAATAATACTTTTATATTTACCTGCATACATGCAAAACATCTCTGGAAGGATACAGAAGGAACTGATGAGTTTCTCCTGACAGGGAACCACTTGATTGGAAAGAGGGAGGAATGAAGAGTCTCCTATGTATATTCTTTGTTAATCTTCATTTAAAAACCATTTAAATGTGTTGCCTACTATAATTTTGAATTATGAAGTGAAGGTAGAGCTTCAAACTAAAAAAAAATGATGATGACAAAAATATTTAAAACCTTACATTTGTTAAGCACACACATGTGCCAGGTATTTTACATGCATCACCTGACTTAATCTTTACCTCAATCCCATTTCTCAGACTTGGGGAAACTGAAGTTTGGTGAGGTTGTCTTTGTAAGTTTTCTATAGGCTTGACCCTGTGTGAAAGATAGCTAGAGCACTAAACACCTGCCTTCAATATGAGACTGAGAATTAAATATGCAGATAAACCTTGCTATACCAACTAGCATTACAATTTCCCCAACTGTTTCCTGGTAAACATTGCATGTTAGCAAAACTATGTTCTCAAACTTGATTGAAATTGACTAAAATGGAAACAATATTCAGTACCTAAGGCATCAGAAAGACTGAATTGTGGATCCAGAATCTTGTTGACTACAAGCGCAGAGTATGAATATCTTTTCCTGCAGCCACAGTGCTGCCAGCTGATGTGGACCTAAAATCACTCTGCCCTTGGTGTCTTCCCTCTCTGCCACTGACAATGATCTTCAAAGCAGAGAACCAGATTGTGGCATGGTGAAAGCCATGTGGAAAGCATTCTCCTCACTGACTGTTGAGACAGTGTGAGCTTAGGTTCACCTTTTGAAAAATCCTTATATCATTTAGTAGATTGTCCAATATTACACTTTGCACACAGAGATGCTCATACAAATTCTACACATAATTCAAACATCTTATGTTTATAAGAGAAGCAAACCAACAAACTATGCGGGCTCAGACTAGACTCAAACTAGTGTTACACTTCTAGAATCCTGCTTTATATTTTGTTGAATATCTGAAAGAAGATATTCTTCAAAGAAACTTAAAAGATTGTAAATAATTCCTAAAATATCAAAATGTGTAATATCTTCACACATGTACCATGTTCATGAATCTCTGAGTGCTTCATATTTTTGTGCCGGATATTAGTAAGTTTATCTCAATTATTCCACACAGGTTTGAAAAGAAGTGCTCTTATGTACATGAATATTACATTTATCATTTTAACTTCCTGTCCTAACCTATAATTTTAGAATTGATCCCATTATTCTATGCTAATTATCAATTAGTTTAGTAAAAAATATTTCTTGTATTGGCTCTTTTTTGTGTATTTAGATCATATTTGCTTCAACATCTGTTTATTCCGCTTTAAAGAATTTCAAATAATTCCTGTGTTCTAATATATATATACCTTCTTTTACAGTATGTACTCAATAAACTGCATTCCATAAATTATGTTTAGTAACTTAGTATGATTCTGAAGCAATTCAAATTCATAATTATGCATTTCACACGCCAATAATGTTAGTACAAAACCTACAGCCTTCTAAATTTGGATTTCATCTCATAGAAGTAATTTTATTTTTAAAAGAAACTATAATTTTCAAGAGCAAACTTAATGTCCCTCACACTGAATTTCATTTGAAACACTATATTCTGTGGAATGATGTGGAATGAATCCTCTGTGTTATCAGATTTTAATTTTTATTTATTTTTATTTTTCTAACAAGAGAACAATTGACTTCTAAATTCCACTTACACACCACTCATTTCACGAAAACTCCATACCACCTCAAAATAATCTAGCACAGGGTTCCATACATCTCACCAAGCCCAAAGGAGATGGAAACATTTAAATATCTCTTTAGAGGGAAGGAAATGCTCTTTAGTGTGCCTCTCTATGTGTCAACTTCATAGCTAAATTATCCTATGAACTCACACCAAGCCCTACTCTTGGTCACACCTCTTATCCCTTTATAAACCTTTAGGTTTTTATGATTTGTTAGGCATAGATAGATATACATCTGTTCCACAGACCAAAATTTTACGTAGGCACCTGCCTAAGTAGTTCAAAGCCCACTAGTAAAAATACCTTGAGTGTACAAATAGTGCCCAGCTTCACTTTAAGATGAACATATTTTCTATGCACCACAATCCTTATGGCCTTTCTTTCAGCAACTCACATGGTTGACACCTGTGGCTAGCTGGTTCTACATCTCAGGAATAAGAATAACACCTCAGGTGCATCATTTAACAGGAGGAGGGTACAAATCAACCATGGGACCATATAATAAAAATTCATTAAAAAATAGTTGTACCCAATGGGAAACTGAATTTGAATGAAATTTTCTGGGTCCAGATGATATTATAGGAATCTCAAGATTTTCAAAAGCAATATTAAAGCATTTAAAAATACCTTGATTTTGTCCCATTTATTTCAAAGTCTTATCTAAAAGAAGTTGATTAATTAGTACAAGCTGTATATTCTATCATTTAAGTATTTTTTCATTAAAATTTTCTAGTTTTTTCCTCAAATACTCCAACAAATTTTAATGTATGTTAAAAAATAAGGAATGCACTCAATAATTAATAAATTTGGGTTGAATTAAAGACAGCAGAGGTAACAGAAGTGCACTCTTAACTGGAAAAATTCAGGATGTCTATCAAATGGTACATGGAAATAAGAAATAAAGCTATAGTTAAGATTAATTAATTTTTTCTTACTGTGGCAAGCTACTGGACTTAGAAACAGTAGTAAACAGGAATATAATATTAATCATATAATTGATGAGACCATATTATTATATAATGGAGAGAAACAGTATTAAAAATTACACCATGAAGCTGAACTGGGTTTTACTTAAATAAAATATGGCCAGTGTGTATATATATATATACACACATATATATATATACACACACATTGCCAAATGTAAGGTAGATAGCTAGTGGGAAGCAGCTGCATAGCACAGGGAGATCAGCCCGGTGCTTTGTGACCGCCTGGAGGGGTGGGATAGGGAGGGTGGGAGGGACGGAGATGCAACAGGGAAGAGATATGGGAACATATGATTCACTTTGTTATAAAGCAGAAACTAACACACCATTGTAAACCAATTATACTCCAATAAAGATGTAAAAAAAATAAAAAAGAAAGAAAGAAAGAAAATATGGCCAAACAGCTATATGCTAAGCTTACAATTGTGCTGTATTTGGGAAAAATGTAGTCCAGATAGCCTTTGTTAACCTTTTGGCAACCATATAAGAGGTACAGAAAAAGACACTGGGGATTCAATTTGAATAAGGGCAAGAAAAATATAAATAGGAGTAGCACTGTCCATTGCTACTATAATATGTTCTTTTGCTGAAATCTTAATAGGTTATTCTTAGGGGAGTTTTATTTGTAGGCCTGAAGTTTAGAAATTAGAAAAATAAAAGTTTTCATAAAATACCATTGATTTTAGTTACAGGAGTTTCATGCTATCTTGAATAATAAATGATAGAAAATTGGTTTGAAAATGCACTGTTAGTTATTCCTAGAGCAAACAGAGAGCCCTTTCCTATCCCTCTTCTTTCCATCCTGGAGGAAGGATTCCATTAGAAAAATCTGCTAAAGCAGATTCATTACTAGGAGCTGACTCCATCATTAAGTGCCTGCAGAATCTGAGCAGATTTTGAGTTTAGCTGCAGTTACCAGCAAAATATTTGTTCAACGAACACATTATAGGCAATTTTTAATATTTTTAATTCACAGTGAATTTTGCAGTCTATTTTTCCATGAATTCAAGAGAAGCTGGATACATGTGAAATCTATTGGTCATGAGCAATTTAACATTCATCATACTGTGTGTATTTACAGTAAAAATAACGTAAGATTTGTGGCTAAGTTACCTAAAGAATAGATGATTTCTATTACATTGTATGTCCTATGTCTTTGGCAGCTTAAATTTTATTTCACTGTTTTTATAATGATACTAGTGAAAATAGTAACACAGTAAATGGTTTTAAAAGAAGATGGAGGCAAAAGATATATTAGCTACTGTACATTTTCACTGGCTACTACACGTTTCTCTAAAAAAGATATATATACCATTACAGGTGAAAAACATGGACACATACAGACACAGATGCCTTCATGATTCTTTCTTTTTGGTTTCACTGGGTGTTCTGCAGTACTGTGATTAAAATAACAGCAAGTAAGATACAATTATGTTGTCAAGGACTCAACACCAAACATAAGATTTGCTACTGCTTCATTACTTCTCATAATTCTTACCGGCTAGCCCTTTAAGACAGGTGTTGCAGTTATCACTGAGAGAATCTCTCAGCTTTATTCCTGTTTCAATCAACTTTCACTGACTTGTTGATGCAAGGAGTGCATTTGCCTCCAGCAGTTGGCATAAAAGCACTTGTAATGCAGAGAGGAACATTTTATGTTGTCTCTGTTAAAACATTATAATTATAACTTTCTGCCAGATTTATAGATGGAGAGAAGAATCAATTTACGGATCCCAGGTGGAAATTACTGGTGTCATGAGAGAATGGAACCAGTAATTCTGCACTTACCAACAGTTTCAGGAAGGTTCATTTCCATTCTTGTTTACCCCTCCATTTGAAATTTGAAGGTATTGTACGACAGATGACAACTCTCATACAAGTTAGAATGTGAACAGCTTGTGTAATTGGTGCTTCTTTAGACCACACGAGGTTAAGTACTCAGCAGTGTCACAATCATAATGAAAAAAGTTCAAGCCCAACTGCAGACCTGTGAGAATTAGAGATTCCTTCAGACCCTACCCAACTTCCGGTTAGGAAGGGGGTCTCATAACGCTCCCAAGAATAACTGTCTTGGATTCTATAAAATGTAGTTACACTTCCTCCTCTGCCAAGACTCAGATACAAGTCAATGGGAGCTGAATTTAGGAGTCATTTTAGTGACACACTATTCAGGAGCTAATATTTCCCTCTCACTTCCACACTTTACAGATGTTTTCTCTCTCCCTCCTCAGGTAGGTGTTCTTCTTTCAAAGTACCTCAGTTCCACATATGCTGGTCCACATTACTGGCCCTTTAGATTTGCTGCTGCAGGCCTCCTGATATTTAAAAATAATTTTTATTGTGGTAAAATGTACATAAAACCTACCATTTAAACCATTTTTAAGTGTACAGTTCAATGGTATTAACTACATTCACATTGTGGTGCAGTCATCACTACAATCCATTTTTAGAATTCTTTCAACATCCCAAACTGCAACTCTGTACCCATTAAACAATAACTCCCCATTCTCTCTGCCTCTCAGCCCCTGAAAAACACCCTTCAACTTTCTGTCTCTAGGAATCTGACTACTCTAGGTATCTTATAAAAGTAGAATCGTACAATATTTGTCCTAGTGTGTCTGGCTATTTCACTTAGCATAAGGTCTTCAAGGTTCATCCACGTTGTTACACATATCTTTTTAACAGTGAATAACATTCCATTGTATGTGTATGCCACCTTTGGTCTATTCATCTGTCAATGGACATTTGGGTTGTTTCCACCTTTCAGCTACTGTGAATAACTCTGTTATGAACACTGGTACACAAATATCTGTTCAAGACCCTGCTTTCTATTCTTCTGGGTATATAACCAGTAGTGGAATTGCTGGATCATACAAAAAGTTTAACTTTTTGAGGAACTGCCATACTGTTTTCCATACTGGCTGTATCATGTTACATTCCCACCATCAAAGAACAAGTGTTCTAGTTTATCCACATCCTCACCGACTCCTGTTATCTTCTGGTTTTTGATAATAGTTATACTAATAGGTATGAAGTGGCATCTCACTGTGGTTTTGATTTGCATTTCTCTAGTGATTAGTGATAAGCAGGTTTTTTTTCATGTGCTTATTTGGCTTTCTGATACTTTAAGGTCATTCTACCACATCTAAATTTAGAATTGTTCTATGTTAGAGTGTGTAAAGAAAGCAGTAGATTTAGCCACTGGGCTGAAGGCCAAGATAAGTTCCTGGTTCTTAAATTGAAATTCATTTCTAACAAATTAAGGGAATCTTTTCAGGTACCTCATGCCTAACTTATACTGTAATTGGTACCTTGAAGAAGGTCTCAAACTAAACAAAAACTAATGGGCTCAGTGGTCAAGTTGCAAATGTCAAAAAAAAAAAAACAAAACCTACCCTAGGTTGGAAAACTGAAGATCCACCATTTGCAAGGAAAAAGTTTTCCATACGAGCTCGAAGAAACTAGCAGATTTTGAGCCCACTGAGAATAACCCTCTGTAAACTGTTTTCTTTGAAAAAAGAAACCAATGCTGTTAAAACACAGCTTCAAAACAAAGACCAAATCAAGGGTGTAACCATTAAGACAAAGCCCTAGGGCACGATCTACTCAAGGATGTGGCTGGCACAACCTCTGTTAGCCCTATGAAAGGATTAAGGTAGTACCTTGTAGATGCTATGAGTTAGAACAAAGCAATCAATCCTAAGAAGATTGAGCACATGGTGTGCAGAAGCCAGACATGTCCAAAGCCTTAGTAAATGAGTCTAGAGGAAAATGTACTGATCAAGAAGACTTACTGGTTACGAATCATAAACACAGAATACTTACAGAATTTGTGAACTCCATTGGCAACAAAATACTTTAAAATTCAAGATATAAGAATACCTTTACAATTGTAACTTTATGTAAGCACGAAGTGAACTCAGGAAGCTACTCAGCCCTTTTCAGATATGACCAAGGTGAATGACATCAAAGAAGGACATGCCATGTGGTAAAGCAACAATCCTGGAGAAAACTGGACTGAGGAACTACCACAGGAGGTAGATAAGGGCCTGATGAAGGGATATACCCTACCCACAAGTTACGTGAACCTTGCAACATTTGGCCTCCAGAATTTCAGAACTGCTGTGGAATGACAGCTACTATATGGCTCTCATTCCACAACCGCCCCCCCCACCTTTTACATGGGAGTGTTTATCACAGTACTTTCTTGTGCAAGTGGTGTGTAGACGACAGTTTAGTTGTCTTTTTAGTTCATAGGTCTTCTGATCAAGAGGATCCTCATCTGGATCTGAGGTAAATCATTAGATCCTGGACTTCAAGCCCGATGCTGTGACTGGATGAGAATCTGGGAGTTGGGACAGGGAGAGTGAATTTTGCAATGGTAGATTGGATTCTCCCCCCAATTCTCCACTCCCCTTCTGCCATAGGATCTTTCATGTCTTTAGAATAAAGGGATATATGTTCTCATACCACTAACATTGAACATGGCCACATCACCAGCTTTGGCTAAAGAAATTTTACTAGAATGTGATGCAAGCAAGGATCTTTAAAGTATTTGCATGGCATGGCTTTGCCTCTTGTATTCCATTGATATATCATGATATGAACATGCCCTGGAGAACTGCAGGTGCAAGGAGCATCTAGAGACCTGTGGGCTGAAAGAAAACTAGTGTGAAGCCTGGACTCAACCTGAGCGGATACATTACCTGATGCAGGACCACCCTATTCAAATGGCAAACCTGTGAGTGGGGAAAATAAATGCTCTTCCTGCAAGCTACTGAGATTTTGCAGAGGTCTGTTTCACATCCTTAATGTGGTGATACTTGACTAATAAACAGATAATTAAAATAAATTTCTAATCCGAAAAGGACTTCTTTTCAATTTCCTCTCAAAGTTACTAATAATGAAGAGCAAATCACTGAGGACAATCTAACTGTACTGCTTTTGGTATCTTGGTTATATTCTTAAGAAACAATTTTCCACTTCTCCACCCATTTCAGACACCTATTTTAATGTAATAAATGAACATTCTTGCAATCTGCTCTCTACATGTTTATTTAGAGTTTTTGTAACGTATAAAATGTATCTGTATATGTTTACTTTGCATAAATTATACATGTGTTTCTTACTATTTTTCATGGAAAATATTATATTTTGAGATCTGTAATGCTGATGTACATAAGTCACATTTCCTTGACTCTGAATTTCGCAGTGGTATTCAGGCATATATATACGCCTGATTCTCCTATTCCCCTGGTCACAGCAACCCAGATGGTTCTTTTCTTCTACAAACACCAGTAGGATAAGCATCCTTGTCTATGTTTCTGTATAGACCTGTGTGAAAGTTTCTCAATGTTATATCTAAAGGTGAACATGCTTGGATACCCTGACTTCTGGCAAATTTTCCTTTTTTCTTTCTACTACATTTTTTTAATTAGTTATCTATTTTATACATATTGGTACCTATATGTCAATCACAATCTCCCAATTCATCCTACCACCACCCCAGCCCCCTGCCACTTTCCACCTGTGGTGTCCATACGTTTGTTCTCTACATCTGTGTCTCTATTTCTGTCTTCCAAACCAGTTCATCTGTACCATTTTTCTAGATCCCGCAGATATGCATTAATATACAATATCTGTTTTTCTCTTTCTGACTTACTTCACTCTGTATGACAGTCTCTACGTCCATCCATGTCTCTACAAATGACCCAATTTTGTTCCTTTCTATGGCTGAGTAATATTCCACTGTATATATGTACTACATCTTCTTTATCCATTCGTCTGTCGATGGGCATTTAGGTTGCTTCCATGACCTGGCTATTGTATATAGTGCTGCAATTGGGAACATTGGGGTGCATGTGTCTTTTTGAATTATGGTTTTCTCTGGGTATATGCCCAGTAGTGGGATTGCTGGGTAATATGTAATTCTATTTTTAGTTTTTTAAGGAACCTCCATACTGTTCTCCATAGTGGCTGTATCAATTTACATTCCCACCAGTAGTGCAAGAGGTTTCCCTTTTCTCCACACCCTCTCCAGCATTTGTTGTTTGTAGATTTTCTGATGATGCCCATTCTAACTGGTGTGAGGTGATACCTCATTGTAGTTTTGATCTGCATTTCTCTAATCATTAGTGATGTTGAACAGCTTTTCATGTGCCTCTTGACCATCTATACGTCTTCTTTGGAAAAATGTCTCTTTAGGTCTTTTGCCCATTTTTTGATTGGGTTGTTTGATTTTTGCTATTGAGCTGCATGAGCTGTTTATATACTTTGGAGATTAATCCTTTGTTTATTCATTTGCAAATATTTTCTCCCATCCTGAGGGTTGTCTTTTCATCTTGTTTATAGTTTCCTTTGCTGTGAAAAAGCTTTTAAGTTTCATTAGGTCCCATTTGTTTATTTTTGTTTTTATTTCCATTTCTCTAGGAGGTGGGTCAAAAAGGATCTTGCTGTGATTTATGTCAAACACTGTTCTTCTTATGTTTTCCTCTAAGAGTTTTATAGTGTCTGGTCTTACACTTAGGTCTTTAATCCATTTTGAGTTTACTTTTGTGTAGGGTGTTGGGGAGTGTTCTCATTTTATTCTTTTACATGTAGCTGTCCAGTTTTCTCAGCACCACTTATTGAAGAGACTGTCTTTTCTCCATTGTATATCCTTGCCTTCTTTGTCATAGATTACTTGACTATAAGTGCGTGGGTATATCTCTGGGTTTTCTATCCTGTTACATTGATCTATTTTGCTGTTTTTGTGCCAGGACCATATTGCCTTCATTACTGTAGCTTTTGTATAGTCTGAAGTCAGGGAGTCTGATTCCTCCAGCTCTGTTTTCTTCCCTCAAGATTGCTTTGGCTATTCAGGGTCTTTTGTGTTTCCATACAAATTTTAAGATTTTTTGCTCTAGTTCTGTAGACACTGCCAGTGGTAATCTGATAGGGATTGCATTGAATCTGGGTAGTACAGTCATTTTTACAATATTGATTCTTTCAATCCAAGAACATGGTCTATCTCTCCATCTGTTTGTGTCATCTTTGACTTCATTCATTGGTGTCTTATAGTTTTCTGAGTACAGCTCTTTTATGTCCTTAGGTAGGTTTATTCCTAGGTATTTTATTCTTTTAGTTGCAGTGGTGAATGGGATTGTTTCCTTAATTTCTCTTTCTGATGTTTCATTGTTAGTGTATAGGAATGCAAGAGATTTCTGTGCATTAATTTTGTATCCTGCAACTTTACCAAATTCATTGATTAGCTCTAGTCGTTTTCTGGTGGCATCTTTAGGACTCTCTATGTATAGTATCATGTTATCTGCAAACAGTGACAGTTTTACTTCTTCTTTTCCAATTTGTATTCCTTTTATTTTTCTTCTCTGATTGCCGTGGCTAGGACTTCCAAAACTATGTTGAATAATAGTGGCGAGAGTGGACATCCTTGTCTTTTTCCTGATCTTAGAGGAAATGCTTTCAGTTTTTTCAGTCATCATTGAGAATGATGTTTGCTGTGGGTTTGTTGTATATGGCCTTTATTATGTTGAGGTAGATTCCCTCTATGCCCACTTTCTGGAGAGTTTTTATCATAAATGGGTATAGAATTCTGTCAAAAACTTTTTGTGCATCTATTGAGATGATCATATGGTTTTTATTCTTCAATTTGTTAATATGGTATCACATTGATTGATTTGCATATACTGAAGAATCCTTGCATCTGTGGGATAAATCCCACTTGACCATGGTGTATGATCCCCTTAATGGGGATTGGATTCTGTTTGCTAGTATTTATTGAGGATTTTTACATCTATATTCATCAGTGATATTGGCCTGTAATTTTCTTTTTCTGTAGTTTCTTTGTCACGTTTTGGTATCAGGGTGATGGTGGCCTCGTAGAATGAGTTTGGGAGTGTTCCTCCCTCTGCAATTTTTTGGAAGAGTTTGAGAAGGATGGCTGTTAGTTCTTCTCTAAATGTTTGATCGAATTCACCTGTGAAGCCATCTGGTCCTGGACTTTTGGTTGTTGGAAGATTTTTAATCACAGTTTCAATTTCATTACTTGTGATTAGTCTGTTCATATTTTCTATTTCTTCCTGGTTCAGTCTTGGAAGGTTATACCTTTCTAAGAATTTGTCAATTTCTTCCAGGTTGTCCAATTTATTGGCAGAGAGTTGCTTGCAGTAGTTTCTAAGGATGCTTTGTATTTCTGCGGTGTCCACTGTAACTTCTCATTTTTCATTTCTAATTTTATTGATTTTAGTCCTCTCCCTCTTTTTCTTGATGGGTCTGGCTAAAGGTTTATCAATTTTGTTTAACTTCTCAAAGAACCAGCTTTTAGTTTTATCGATCTCTGCTATTGTTTTGTTTCTATTTATTTCTGCTCTCATCTTTATGGTTTCTTTCCTTCTACTAACTTTGGGTTTTGTTTGTTCTTCTTTCTCTAGTTCCTTTAGGTGTAAGGTTAGATTGTTTATTGGAGATTTTTCTTATTTCTTGAGGTAGGATTGTATTGCTATAAACTTCCCTCTTAGAACTGCTTTTGCTGCATCCCATAGGTTTTGGATCATTGTATTTTTGTTGTCATTTGTCTCTAGGTATTTTTTGATTTCCTCTTTCTTCAGGGGTCTCTTGCTTACTTAGTAATGTATTGTTTAGCCCCCATGTGTTTTACGTTTTTCCCCTGTAATTTATTTCTAACCTCATAGTGTTGTGGTCGGTAAAGATGCTTGATATGATTTCAGTTTGCTTAAATTTACTGAGGCTTGGTTTGTGACCCAAGATGTGATCTATCCTGGAGAATTTCCATGTGCACTTGAGAAGAAAGTGTAATCTGCTGTTTGGGGATGGAATGTCCTATAAATATCAATTAAATCTGTCTGGTCTATTGTGTCATTTAAAGCTTGTGTTTCCTTATTAATTTTGTCTGGATAATCTGTCCATTGGTGTAAGTGTGGTGTTAATGTTCCCTACTATTATTGTGCTACTGCTGATTTCCCCTTTTATTGCTGTTAGTAGTTGCCTTATGTATTGAGGTGCTCCTATGTTGGGTGCATATATATTTATAATTGTTATATCTTCATCTTGGATTGATCCCTTGATCATTATGTAGTGTCTTTCCTTATCTCTTACAACAGTCTTTATTTTAAAGTCTATTCTATCTGATATGAGTATTGCTACTCCAGCTTTCTTTTGATTTCCATTGGCATGGAATATCTTTTTCCATCCCCTCATTTTCGGTCTGTGTGTGTCCCTAGGTCTGAAGTGGGTCTCTTGTAGACAGCATATGTATGGGTCTTGTTTTTGTATCCATTCAGCGAGCCTGTTTCTTTTGGTTGGAGCACTTAATCCATTCACATTTAAGGTAATTGTCAGTATGTATGTCCCTGTTACCATTTTCTTAATTGTTTTGAGTTTGTTTTTTAGGTCCTTTTCTTCTCTTGTGTTTCCCATTTAGAGAAGTTCCTTTAGCATTTGTTGTAGAGCTGGTTTGGTGGTGCTGACTTCTCTTAGCTTTTGCTTGTCTGTAAAGCTTTTGATTTCTCTGTCGAATCTGAATGTGATCCTGGCTGGGTAGAGTAATCTTGGTTGTAGGTTCTTCCCTTTCATCAATTTAAATATTTCATGGCACTCCCTTCTGGCTTGTAGAGTTTCTGCTGAGAAATCAGCTGTTAACCTTATCGGAGTTCCCTTGTATGTTATTTGTTGTTTTTTCCTCGTTGCTTTTAACAATTTGTCTTTAATTTTTGTCAATTTGATTACTATGTGCCTCGACGTGTTTCTGCTTGGGTTTATCCTGTATGGGACTCTCTGCGCTTCCTGTACTTGGGTGGCTATTTCCTTGCCCATGTTAGGGAAGTTTTCGACTCTAATCTCTTCAAATATTTTCTCGGGTCCTTTCTCTCTCTTCTCCTTCTTGGACCCATATAATGCAAATGTTGGTGCATTAATGTTGTCCCAGAGGTCTCTTAGGCTGTCTTCATTTCTTTCCATTCTTTTTTCTTTATTCTGTTCTGCAGCAGTGATTTCCGCCATTCTGTCTTCCAGGTCACTTATCCATTCTTCTGTCTCAGTTATTCTGCTATTGATTCCTTCTAGTGTATTTTTTATTTCAGTTACTGTATTGTTCATCTCTGTTTGTTCTTTAATTATTCTAGATCTTTGTCAAACATTTCTTGCATCTCGTCGATCTTTGCCTCCATTCTCTTTCCAAGGTCCTGGATTATCTTCACTATCATTATTCTGAATTCGTTTTCTGGAAGGTTGCCTATCTCCACTTCATTTAGTTGTTGTTCTGGTGTTTTATCTTGTTCCTTCATCTGGTACATAGCCCTCTGCCTTTTCATTTTGTTTATATTTCTGTGAATGTGGTTTTAGTTCCACAGGCTGAAGGATTGTAGTTCTTTTTGCTTCTGCCCTGGCAAATTTTTCTACTCCAAGTTTACAATAATATCTTTGTTATCTTAACTTACACATATGTGATTACTTTTGAATTTATATCACTTTTCCTTTTTTCTTTCATATTGGACTTAATGTATGTTTCTAGTCTTCCCAGGGCAAATTAGGAATAGATAAAAGGAAATAAAAAAGCACTTGTGTCTGAAACCCTGTTTCCCTTTACTGTTGGCTGAAGGTCCTCCCATACCTCCTCCAAAGCACCTTTGGTCACCCTAATGGTTTTCCCCAGTGCTGAAGGGTGTTGTTAAGCATGGCACTGTTATCCACTAACCTTCCTAATCTCTCTATGGCATCTTCAAGCTTGGGATTCATGCTGTTTTTCCCAAACCCAAAATCTCCAAAATGTTTTAACTTTTATCAGCTTGTTATGTTGGTACTTTTCAATATTCCAATAACAAATAATTTAGAAAAAGAGAACATTTAAAATCAAGTAATATCTTTTGACTCTGTTATGCACTGAATGTTTGTGTTCTCCAAAATTCTTATGTTAAAGCCCTAACTCCCAGTGTGATGGTATTTGTAGGTACAACATTTTGGACGTAATTAAGTTTAGATTTGCTTATGAGGGTAAAGCCCCCATGATGGGATTAGTGTCCTTATAAGATGAGGAAGAGATGGGAATGTAAACTGGTATAACCACTAAGGAAAACAGTATAGAAGTTCCTCAAAAAATTAAAACTAGAACTATTATATAATCCAGCAATCCCACTTCTGGTTATATATCCAAAGGAAATGAAAACAGGATATATTCCCATGTTCATTGCAGCATTATTTATAATAGCCAACATATGAAAACAACCAAAGCATCTGTTAATGAATGAACAGATTAAAAACTGAGATTAATACATATAATTATATTACTACATAAAGTCAATAATATTATATATCATGGAATATTAATCAGCCTTACAAAAGAAGGAAATCCTGCCATTTGTGACAACATGGATAGACTTAGAGGGCATTATGCTAAGTAAAATAAGTTTAGACAGAGAAAGACAAGTACTCTTTGATATTATGTACATGTGGAATCTAAAAAAGTCAAACTTGTAGAAAGAGAGACTAGTATGGTAGTTACCAGGGACTGAGGATAGGGAGGAGGTGGGGTAGAGGATATGTTGGTCAAAGAACACAAACTTCCAGTATAAGACGAATAAGTTTTAGGGGTTTAATATACAGCATAGTAATTATAGTTGATAATGCTATATTATATATTTGAAAGTTGCTAAGAGAGTAAGTCTTAATTTTTTTTTTACCACAAAATAAATGGTAATTATGTGATGTGATGTAGATATTAGCTAAAGGTATGGTGGTAATCATTTTGCAATATGTTGTACACATGTGTTAAACTTTAAACAATGTTATATATCGATTACATCTCAATAAATCTGGAAAAAAAGAAGAGGAAGAGAGACTAGAACTGTTGCTCTCTTTCATGTGAGGACTTAGTGAGAAGACAGCTGCCTGCAAGCCAGGAACAAAGCTGTCACCAGGAACCAAATTAGCAGGCACCTTTATCTTGGACTTCCCAGCCTCCAGAACTATGAGAAATAAATTTCTGTCACCCAATCTATGGTATTTTGTTATGGTGGCTTGAGCTGACTAACACAAACCTCCTTCTATGAGAAGGTTTTCATGCATAAAAAATTATCTAATGGAATATTTTGCTATTTTTCTTCAAATTATATCAGTGCTGCTCTATAGGAAGATGATTTGTAACTCTTTCTAGTACATTTCTTGAATTATTGCTGGTATTCCTCCACAATCCCAAGCACATTAGTGCAGGAGTATTCTTACTTCATTCTGGTGTATTACAGACAAACAGCTATATTTTTGCCTTATAGCACTGTCTTTGCCATTTTATACCATAATGAAAAAACTGTAAACTAAAAGATCTTACTTAAGTACAAATTCTAAAATTTAAGAATATTACTTGTCAGTGTTGTGTATTATTACCATATAGAAATACAGTTTTTCAGACCATTCAGTCTTTGATTTTCTAAACAATTTCGAAAGTAAATTTTATAATTCAATGTGCTTAATTCTAAATTTATAGACAATTAAACGCAGTAAATAAGCAAGTGATTACATTAAGTCTTACCAACAAATTATTTCTTTCTATAAATACGTAAATACTTTCTATAAAGTATTCTATAATACTTTATAGAAGTATAAAGAATTATTTCTTTATACTTTATACTTTATAGAAGTATAAAGAATTATTTCTTTCTATAAATACTCACGTAAACAGAGAATATGAATTACATTCGAATCAGAAAGAAAGCAAAAGTAACTTCTTTAAAAGGGGAAGGGGTGTTTTACTATCTATTTTCTATTTGAAAATGCAAACGAGTGGAAGATTCATAATTAAAGACTATAAACATTGTTAGCAAGTCCAAATGACAAATGCAAGACCACACAACCAGAGAAGACAGTTCTTTTCAAGGGTTATCATAGTTGTCAATTATTCTTTCACTGTCATGTACACAGTTGTCAATTGGTCCAGGCTCTATTGATAACCATTGGAGATAAATCACATCAATAGTTCTGTAAATATTAAACATTCCCAAATTGAGACTAAAACATCTCTCTAATCATTTTTTAAGGAAAATATTGCAGATGGTGTGTTTTCAACCCCAGGACCAATAAAATAGTTTAACAGGGGATGCACGTTTCTCTACATATTCCAATGAAGAAAACTGTATGAATTTGAATGAAATAATACAGATAGCAGATTTCTTTTCATCTTGCAATACATTTCAAAGCATTATTAAAAAAATTTTTTAAAGCATATGACTTATCAGAAAAGATTACGTTGAAAATAAGAAATTATAAGACCATATATATTTTTCCCTTCTGTTGATAACATTTCCTCTCTAATCATTTAAAAGATTTCCATTTTTCTTTTTTTACTAACTTAGTTTTTGAGCACAAAATTTCAACACCCTTTATTGAAGCTTACTTGCCTGAGGTTCAAATATATTTATTCTAAGGATAGAATAAAATAATATGTCATTAGCTACTCAGTATTAACAATATTTATAGAAGTATTCTCATCTTGTTCATTACTGATATGTATTCTCTACTTAGTGAAGACCCAAATGTAGTGTCCTTCTATGGAGCAAAAGGTACTTTACACTTAGCACTTTATTATCAGCATAGAAATTCACATCTCCTTTGCCTGATATGAAAACATTCGAGGAAGGAATCTCAAAGTTACCCAAAGAAATGACTTTCCTTTTTTTAAAATGTCAGTCACCCAGTCGTGTGTATGGGCACAGAATAGGACATTTAGACCCCCCCTCCTCCCCCCCACACAAAACAAATAAAAGTTAAAATGAGATTTCATGGACTTTTAATTCCCACAGTATTTAGCGAGCACTGAATTTAATCAGCATTATAAAACAGTCTATGGAAATGTCTAGGACACTGAGAAAGAAAGGGTAAGATTTTATTTAAGGTAGAGGGAATCAATGTAGTTGAATACAGTTTGAAAAAAACTGGACTTCATTCAAATCAATTTTCTCCAGGCTAAAATGAAAACACCCTTTTCTCTTATGGACTATTATGCAAAATTCTTTGACTTTTATATCTGTCGTGAGACTATTTTTGACATAAGTAGATACAAAAACAACATCATTTGAATCTATTTAGTGTAACAAAAAAAGCCATAGAAACTCTAAAAGAAAAAAGCTATTGAGATACAAATTAGTATGTAAGAAAACATCAAAAAAAGACAATTAACATTCTGTTGAATACCTTATCTTTAAGTCTCTGTATAATAATTAATAAATTAAACAGCTTTTTAAAAAGAATTATAAATGAAGTCTATTAACTTTTTATTTCAAAGCCATGTATGAATATTTGAGTCAGCCTTTCTTACTAGCAAACCCAGGTTAATTCTGAAACTAGGAAGTATAAATATTTTATATATTTATTCCAGTAACAAAATCTGTTCATATTATAATACCTGTAGATTCTAGAAGGCTATTAGATAAATAAATCTTGTATCTTCCTCGGGAATAAAGGTTTACTTAGACTTTCTACTTAGTAAATAACATTGTTTTCCTTTACATGCTTACTTTAAATTAGACTGAAAATTATAGATATGTGAGAAATGTAATTAAACATAGAGAGTTTGACATGAATAAAATTTTATCTGTAGCATTTGAAAGTCCCTATCTCTTATCTTACCCACAGTTTACAGTATTAGTTTCGAAGATAGGGCATATATAAGTGACTATTACTCAGATGTTGAAGAATATAGATAATAATCAGTTACACTGTAATTTTGCTCTTGTTGGTAGTGGGGAAAAGGACTTGAATAAAATACAGATTTTGCTCTCAGGGATTAATTCCATTGTCCGTTGTTTTCCATGACTGCTGTTCATTTTCTAGGAGATTCTTTCTTTCTTACTATTCTTCATGGGAACACCTGAAGTGGGTTTGGAAAGTATTCCTTCTTGGGTACTGTACAAACTTCACAGCGGGAATCCTGATTCCTTAAATTTGGGCACCCAATGTTTGTTTCAAATTATCAAACGACTTTGAAATCCAAGCTTGTGGTTTCTTTGGAATACACTTTATTCAAAAATTCCTTAGGCTTCTGGTCTGTTTCTCTTGAGTAACCATGCCAGAAGTTCTTCCTTAGAACTAGTTCTCACGAATAAGCTCCTTCTTTGCTTCCTCTCTTCCATGACTCTCTCAGCTTAATGCTATCTACTCTATAGCTATCTGGAAAAGTAGGCTCCTTGGAAAGGGGGATTCCCATAGTACCTTTAAGTTCTGCTTGCAAACTGGCCAGTTTTTTTCTGAGCTCATCTCTTTTGTGGTAACATCATATACATGCAGCTAACAAAACCCACTCATGATATCAACATTCTGCATCACAACTTGCCCAGTACCAGAAATTCTTTCGGTACATTTTCTGACTTCCAGGTTACCACAGATGACAGTTTTACCAAATATTTTGCTATGATAAAAGGTGTGTTATGTTCTCAGTCCCCTATAACAGTTTCCTCAACACTTCCTACCCAATTGTGAAGTTTGCTATTGGCACATATTTTGGGGTTTTGGCACCATTCTACTTCTGATACCATTTTTTATTGGTCAGCTAACACAGAAATAATGTTTCACAGCAAAACCCTCCAAAATTTGATGGCTTATAATAACAAGCTTTGAATTTTTGCTCATGGTTCTGCAGACCAGCTACATGCTAGGTTCCAGCTTGAGGCTGCAGGTTGGGTTCAGGCATGCTTCATGTGTTTCTACATATTTTTGGAAAGGCAGCTACTCAGGCTAAGCCTCTTAAGCCAAACCATTCAAGCTTGTTTAAGACCTCTGTTTAAGTCATGTCCCTTAATATTCTGTTTATCAAATGAAGTCCCGTGGGCAAAGCCCAACATCAATGAAATGCAAAATTATACTCCACTCATTTTAGTGCACTGCAAAGTCATCTGGCTGAATGAGGCAGGAGAAGACTGAAGAAAAAGAATTCAATCTACATGTTTATCTATCCTCTATTACCACCTATCATGTTTTTATCTTTTTTCCTATGTAACAAGCAGAAGTAGAACTATAACTTAACCTAAAGTGAGATAATGTAATCTATAACTTAAACACCAATCTGTCTTTTTTAGTAAACTTCTATCCTCCTCTTTACATGACAATATAAAGGGAAAAGATGTATATCTATATATACATACATATATTTATATATATAAATGAACACATATTTTATATATAATATATATTTTAATCTATAATTTAATATATATTTTATATATAACAAATATATACCTGTTCTTTATATAAATAAAATACATCTGACTGGCCATTCTGACTGGTGTGAGGTGATACCTTATTGTGGATTTAATTTTCATTTCTCTATTAGCAGTCTTGAGCATCTTTTCATGTGCCTGTTGGTCATCTGTATGTCTTCTTTGGAGAAATGTCTATTTAGGTCTCCTGCCCATTTTTTGATTGGGTTGTTTGTTTTTTTGATATTAAGCTGTATGAACTGTCTGTATATTTTAGAAACTAATCCCTTGTCAGTAGCATTGTTTGCAAATATTTCCTTCCAGTCCGTAGGTTGTCTTTTCATTTTGTTTATGGTTCCCTTTGCTCTGCAAAAGGTTTTAAGTTTAATTAGGTCCCGTTTGTTTACTTTTGTTTTTATTTCCATTACTCTAGGAGATGAATCCAAAAAAATATTGCTGTAATTTATGTCAAAGAGTGTTCTGCCTATGTTTTCCTCTAAAAGTTTTATAGTATCTGGCCTTACATTTAGGTCTTTAATTCCTTTTGAGTTTATTTTTGTACATGGTGTCAGAGAATGTTCTTATTTCATTCTTTTACATGTAGCTGTCCAGTTTTCCTGGCACCACTTATTGAAGTGACTGTCTTTTCTCCATTGTAGATTCTTGTCTCCTTTGTTGTAGATTAGTTGACCATAAGTGTGTGGGTTTACTTCTGGGCTCTCTATTCTGTTCCATTGATCTATGTGTCTGTTTTTGTGCCAGTACCATACTGTTTTGATTACTGTAGTTGTAATATAGTCTGAAGTCAGGGAGTTTGATTTCTCCAGCTCCGTTATTCTTCATCAAGATTGTTTTGGCTATTCTGGGTCTTTTGTGTTTCCATACAAATTTTACATTCTTTTGCTCTAGTTCTGTGAAAAATGCTATTGGCATTTTGATAGGGATTGCACTGAATCTGTAGATTGCCTTGGGTAGTATGGTCATCGTAACAGGATTGATTTTTCTGATCCAAGAACACAGTATACCTTTCCATCTGTTTGTGTTGTCTTCAATTTCTTGCAACAGTATCTTATAGTTTTGGGGGTATAGGTCTTTTGCCTCCTTACGTAGGTTTTTTCCCAGGTATTTTATTCTTTTTGATGTGATGGTAATTGGTATTGTTTTCTTAATTTCTCTGATATTTCGTTGTTAGTGTATAGAAATGCAATAGACTTCTGTGTATTAATTTTGTATCCAGCTACTTTACTGAATTCATTGATGAGCTCTAGTCTACAAATAATAAATGCTGGAGAGTGTGTGAAGAAAAAGGAACCCTCCTACACTGTTGGTGGGAATGTAAATCAGTACAGCCACTATGGAGAACAGTATGGAGGTTACTTAAAAACTAAAAATAGAGTCATCATATGCCACTTCTGGGCATATATCCAGAGAAAGCTCCAATTCAGAAAGATACATGCACCCCAATATTCATAGTAGCACTATTTACAATAGCAAAGACATGGAAGCAACTTAAATGCCCATCAACAGATGAATGTATAAATGCCCATCAACAGATGAATGTATAAAGAAGATGTGGTATACGTATTTACTATGGAATATTACTCAGCCATAAAAAAGAATGAAATAATGCCATTTGCAGCAACATGGATGGACCTAGAATTATCACACTAAGTGAAGTAAGTCAGGCAAAGAAAGACAAATATCATATGATATCACTTATATGTGGAATCTAAAAATTATACAAATGAACTTATTTACAAAATAGAAATAGACTCACAGACATAGAAAACAAACTTACGGTTACCAAAGGGACAGTGTGGGAGGGGGAGAGAAGAGATAAATTAGGAGTTTGGAATTAACATATACATACTACTATATGTAAAATAGGTAAACAACAAAGACCTACTGTATAGCACAGGGAACTATACTCAATAACTTTAAAAATACAGATTTTACAAATTATATATAAGCATATATAAATATATAATCTTTATGCAATCTCCTTACTGGTAATTTACAGAAAAAGTGAAGCTTTTAATTGAAATCTTTGGACAATTGCCTGAATAGTCATTTATTCACCTATCTCTTCACAAAACATTTAATGATCTTGCTATATGGTGGGCACTGTGATAGTAACTAGAAGTTCATAATCATCTTCCATTTTTCTTTTGGCCTTATTTATTTTTAGGGATTCTTTATATAGAGTAGAAATTACCTCTTTGTTTATGATGTGTTGCAAGTAACTTTTTCACTTAGTTTATCATATATGTTTGCTTAGGTGTGTGTTTGATTTACATATAGTTGAACTTATTGTTTGATATATATTTAATTGGATTCATCAATCATGATTTATCAATTATGGATTCTGAAATTTAGTCATAGGAGAGAACCTGAATAAATATACATCTAAAAAACTTAATGGGAAATCTTGGATATATTATTTAATGAGTCTGTAAGGAAGATGACCATTCATGCCATAAAAGCAAAATAAAACAAAACAAACAAAAGCAGAAACTAATATACCCTTTAGAATTTGTGACTTATAGAAGCAAAGAAGAAAAAAATAAGGTAAACATGAAACTATAATATAATTAGTTGCTTTTATACCTGAAGCATCACTATTCTATAGAAATGTAAGACCAGAAGTATGTTTCTCATTTAATTTTTAATCATAGAAAATTTAAAAAGTGAGCAGATTATTCTTTAAGTGTCAATTGTGAAAAAGACTAGGTTTTTATAAACACAGTGGGATACATAGTCATCTACTTTCACAGAACACATAGAAAACCTTTTCTTGAATTAAAAAAACCCTTTTCCTTCTTGATTTGCCATAGTAAAGCAATTTTGAAGCCTGAATCTATTACAGTAATCACAGCTTTGCCTGATACGGCATCAAGCTTTATCAGGCACCATTCCTCACAATATAAAGCAGTTGACAAGCTGAAGATAACCAGAAGATTAGTAGAAGTCAAAAATGTGGTTTCTAGCCAAAAAATAAGAGTAGAGTCCATGTGAATGGCAACCTAAGACACCAGGGGTGGGTAGTCAAAATGAACAGTCACCATTGCAGTGTTCTATAGTGACAGATAATGTTTGCTTTTCATTAGTGTGTGTGTGTGTGTGTGTGTGTGTGTATATGTGTGCACGTGCATGCACGAACTTATGCGTGGAGAGTGGAGATCCTAATGTATTTAAATAAGAAGAAATACATCATTTTTATCTAAAGTTTTTTGCTGGAAATACAACACTTGTACAAGCACATTTTTGTTCTTGACAGTAGCTTGCTTTGCTACATTCAATGCACATTCCTTCTATTCACTGGGACGCCATAAATAGATCAGTTTATAGAAAGAATAACACAAAGTTATTTTACTTCAAACATTTTTGAAAAATATTTACTTTAATTGTCTCCCTGGGCTTGCTGTTGTGATGAAGGTGTTTGAAGATCCAGTGTTAATGTAGAAAAGAACCTGTGCCAGTTATGCTATTAAGATATTCAAGACGCTGCATTGTAAAATAATTGGACAGTAGATAGCCTGGGGAATTTGGAAAAATCGTTTGGGTAACCAAACATTTATGATTTTACAGTGGAGAAGCTAAAGATTGTTTAATGTCAAGAAGTGCAAGACAGGACATCTGAGCAAGATCAGGCATATTATTATTGAATTCCACTCCTGAATCATATTATTAAACCCTTCAGATCACTTTAATCTTATAAATCATTAAATCACTTCCAGTCCATCCCTGTCTGCCCTTTCCAAACATTTCTAAACACACTTATTGTTTCCTTTCTATCATTTGCATGCCCGTTGAGAAACACAATGTCAGTTTTTCTTGTATCCTGTATGTTCATCTTGTTGCTATTTAGGCGACAAGATAATAAAAAAAAGTAAAAGGAAAAATCTCTTTGTAACAAATCCTTTGATATTCTGGTAATTTCTCATGGATTAAAAAAGAAAATCACACTTTCAGGCTACCACACATTTAAGAGCTAAAGTACAGTGTTATGGTAGGTTTCAAATTCAGAAACAGTAGAACTTTAATTTTTTTTTAACTTCTTAACATGACTGAACATCTCATTGATTCAGATATAACCCTCATAAAAGTGGGCTGCTCTTTCCCCAATTAAAATGGAATAAACACATTTTATACACAAAGCAGTATGTATATTACTGGCCTCCAAGATTTAGATATGAGTCCTGCTTCACAGTCCCTGAATTTATCATCAAACCATACTGTTAGACTATTATTGAAATATTGTGAACGTTTCACATAATTTTTGAATTGTTTGAATTGTCTTGTACCAAATGAGTAGGGGTTACGGTTAAGAAAATTTATTATTTGTATTTGCTTTACTAGTATTGATAATCATTTTTAAATGAAAAAATTATAGTAAAATAATTGGGGGATCAGAATTTTATCTGACCAGTTTAAAAAAGCCAAAAATTTATTTATGTTACTCTCCCTTTTCCTGACAATTTTGTGATAATCTACTAGGAAGATAATGTAAGTCAAGTATGGTTTACATATTTATACATCTTATAGATATTTTTAAGGTCATATTTGCTAAAAATTCATAATAAATAGTTCAAATAAACACACTTTCCATAGAAACTAAGGAGGTTATGTATGTTCAGTTTCCAGAAAAGCAAAGAGATAATTGGGGTAGAGAGTAGCATCCCTTTAAATATGATATGACTGTACAGTGAGCTTGATCACATAGATTTAACTGTAATTATTTGAAATAGTATCTCTAAATCTGGTGTTAACACTCTCGGGAGTCTCTTTCTTTATCTAATAATACCTGTAATTACTAAATAATATACTATTCCTTGGGTAGTGTTCAAATAAAATATAAGAAATTACTGTAACTATATTCAGTTCAATGGTCACTTTGTGAAAGACATGGCAGCTCAAAAAGATATTTTTTGGCTATTCTGTCTAATGTATGCAAAGATTAATTGGTGAAATATAAAGCCTTCATTTATCTGAAGCAGATTATCATTTTGATTCTTTTTTTAAAAAAAGAAACCCACTGCATGCTAAATTTAAACACTACAATTTTGTTACACGAGAATATCATTTTTGCTGAAAAGGACAACTACACATGTTTTTTGGTATACCAATTGCACCTGTGGGCAATGCTTTTGAAACAGAAAGTCAATCATTTGTCTTTTTTCCACTTTGGCCACAAAATGGCATTTTCCCAACACCAACCACTTATTCAGGTCCAAATGTTACTTTAGGGAAAAAGGTGATACCAAATCTCATGGCTTAAATGGAAATGGTTATTGGGGACAAACAAAAAAAAATCCATTAATTACTGCATATTAATATTTCAAATTCTTATTCTAACATAGCTATTGGTTTAGGAGAGACTTGTGGTCACTTAGTCCCCAAAGCTACTGGCCCTCTAAATGGACTCTTACCTTTTCGATTCTTAGGCTGGTTACTTAAATCCATATTACTCTGCCCAAAGCTCTTGTTCCAGCAATATATGAGCAATGTATGGAGAAACCAGATGACTAAATATTTGTGCTCACTGTTATGGGCCAATAGAACAAGTAAGATACAGCGTCTGTACTGACAGAATTCATATTCTAATAGAGAAGAATAATATGTTTCTAAGTAGCTATATCAAAATGCCATCAAGTCATAAGTGTAATTCATTCTGATGAGAATTGGAGAAAACTTCACGGAGAGAGTGACATTTGAACTAACCTTGGAGAATCAGTAGAGTTTGACAGATGATGGTAGGTGGCGAATGGTGGAAAACATTCTGAGAAAAGGAAAGAAGGCAAGAAAAGTCCACGAGGTTTATCAGTGTGAACCTGCCATGTGTATGAATTTGAAATTATAGCAGAGCTTTGCTGTAATATTTTTCTTGTGGTATATGTCACAATTTATCTTTATGGAGCAAAAAGTAAAATTTTACTAGTTTACCTTTTCAGTAAAGTAATGATCTAGTGGGAAAATTAAGATAGTTTTAGTTTAAAATAAATGTCACGTATTATGTTTTATTATTTGAGTAGCAATGTTTTACTCTTTGTTTTAAAAAATGATATTGGAAAAGTTTGAATGCTCAACATTTAGTGAATATTATATTAACAAGCAAGAGTTAGCATTTTTTGTAGTATATTTGATCTTTATTATGAGCCTTTCAGAATTTAACATTAACATTTCTAGTTTCTAAAAACCAACTTTTTTTCTTTTACATTATCAGGAGAAGCAAACTGACAAATATGGAGTAACAGAGAAAAAATAATATAATTAGCTTCTAAAACACATATAGTTTGAATACTATATGCTGAAAAAAAGTGATGATGATCAAAGTCTGATTGTGAAAAGACAATGATAGCTAGTAGATTATATATGAAGAGAAAAATCAGTTCCACATATTTGATGCCATGTTTATTCAGTCTATGAATTTATGGGAGGGTAAGGCCATGTGTAAACTACTGAGTTCTATTCTTACTGGTGTTGACAAATTGTGAAGGACATGTACAGGAGCCATGGAAATGATTAAGAGGCCGATGATTCAATTCATGATAAAATATCACAATGTAATTTGGAGAGATTAAGTAAACAATGTAAGTGCCTATGCAAATATCAATGACATAATACTGGTAAAGAAGTGAATTTACTTGGCTAGCCTAAGAGCAAGCTGTTAGAAATAATAAACTATGGTCAGATGATGCATTTTTGTCTTAATTTTTATGTAAACTGTTAGATTGAAATTAATATTGTGCATTTGCTATGTCTATTGATGTGTGATAGAGTTTGAAGTGATAAATATGAGCTCATTCTAAACCCCTAGTTCCTTGTTGAAGGTATTTTGAAAATGATCACGCTAACACTTGATGTTTCTGGAGCTACAGAAAGATGCCCTAATCAATTAGAAAGAAGCAATGTGGGTGATTTAAAATTAAGTACATGTGCTTGGGTTATTTTTCTTAACCCTTCAAATATATAAGTATTTTTCTTAATATATCTTTTCTTGTGGACACATTATTAGAATACTAATCCTGACTGATACTATTTAATTTCTGTTGATTAATTTTACCTTCAAGTGGGAGTTTTCTTTTCTTTTCTTTTTTTTTTTTGCAGTACCCTGGCCTCTCACTGTTGTGGCCTCTCCCGTTGTGGAGCACAGGCTCCGGACGTGCAGGCTCAGCAGCCATGGCTCACGGGCCCAGCTGCTCCGCGGCATGTGGGATCTTCCCGGACCGGGGCACGAACCCGTGTCCCCTGCATCGGCAGGCGGACTCTCAACCACTGCGCCACCAGGGAAGCCCTTTTTTTTTTTTTGCAAGTGGGCGTTTTCTTAAGGGGAGGGTAATGTGTAAACAATATTCAGAATCATTGTCACTTTGTGATTGTGACTTGCTTTTATGAAATAATTAGTATTTTGGATTCCCTTGCTTTTCTCTATGTTAGAATAAATGTAATTACCATAGAACATTCACTGATAATTGTCCCAAAAGCATTATAATATTACAGTCATTAAAAACAGTTCCTTAGGAAAACAAAGTGATATTTGAACATTCTTCTGTCCTTTGTCTTTTTAAGTTGTGTTCTGAAATAAATGAGAGGGTAGAAAATGCAATTACTACCTAACTACTTTCAATCCTTTATTGATCAGGAACTTCTCTGAGAGTTCATTAACTTGGACTTCAGTTGTTTCATCATGTGTCTGATACAGTCGGGTGTCTGATATGTATAGGAGATATAGAATGAGAATAGATTAAGTTAGGTAGCAGAAGGAAGAGGTGAATTAAAAAATAAGAAATGAATAAAAACATAATTATGGGAAAACTAGAGTGAATAAAAAGAAGGGAAGACATATGATAAGTCAGTTATCTTTTTCCTCCATTCATTATTCATAGAGCGGCTTGAATTTCTAAATTACAATTTTAGTATTATAACATTTTTATACCTTTAAAGCAACTTCTAATCCACCTTCCTAATTTTAGGCACTACAAGAAGACAATGTGAATTTTATCAAATCTCTCAAACATCCTGGTTTTAAAATGGGAAGGGTAAATAATCTTAAATCAGGGAAACTTGATCCTCTTGAAGATCATTTATATGAAGTAGATTATTGCTCATGATGTATGAAACTATTTAGCTTGAAGTCTTTGAGTAGAACAGGGAGGAGATGCTGATGCTGAGGGCCAGGGCTTGCAAGATATCCCTGAATGATGGGATGCAGGTGCATTGCAATTACAAGCCTGCACTGAGTCTGTAAGCTTATATAACAGTATTGCCTCTTCTAACTCTCAGATTTTGTGACAATTTAGTAATTTCCAATTAAAGTCTTTGTACTGGAATGGACAGAAAACTAAAAAATGAATAGAAAATATTCACTTGGACTCAAAGCGTACGTAAATTAAATAGAGCATTTTATAACAAACATACCTATGATCAGTACACTGTTACTCTTCCTAATTCAATCTTGGATCACAGGAAAGTGATATTGGAAGTCACTAGTTCTGATTTGGGTCAGTTTTAAAGAGAAACTTGATTTGTTTTGCATTTTATATAATGCAAATCTTTTTCCACTTCAAGAAAGATCTCAAAGGTTTTCATCATGAAGTCTATAACCCCAAATGCTCAATAAATATTTAAGGATAACTACCTAGTGCCATATAATAAAGTTTTTCTATTCATAAAACCAACAGTCTTGGCTTGCAAACTGAACTATCAAATGTATTTCAGGTATTTATAAACTATCAAAGTTGTTTATGAGTATCTTCAAAATAAGCATGATTTGAAGAAAAGAAAGAGCCTGGACTTTAAAGACTAAGAAAATAAAATCTTATAATGTATACCAGGGATATCTTTAATCTGTGTTAGAATACACTGTGCTCTAAGATTGGTTCCATTTGAAAAATAAATTTACTGTATAAAAATTTACCAAAACATTCAATTGTTTTTGCACTTAAAATTTCATGTATAATCAAGCTAACATAACTTTAATTCTGTTAGCACATAACGTCCTATATTGACTCTACTTGTATACAGACTGGCAGTTTTGCCTTTACCTATCCTTTTCTCAAGTTTTTAAGGTAAATTTTATAACTAGATCAAGAAAATATACAGGCTAAAATTCTCAACTCAAATTCCAAAAACTTCAATTCATGGTGAAATTAAAATAGGTTATATGAAAAGAAAAATTTGAAATATATGTGCCCAAATGAGAGATTTTGATGCTCTCCAACTTTAGAGCTCATATGGCTGATGTTACTTTGGATTAGCTCATTTGATATGAGTAGCTATGATCTTTTGGAATGATGTAAATTACTTACAGTTATGTTATAAAGTAACTTTTTTTTTTAAACAGAGAATCAAAAACAGGGAAGACATAATCTTAAATGCTATTGCACGATGTCCGCCAAGTTAGAAAAGCACACGTAGTGCCACTAAGAGGTATTAGTGAGGCAGATAATTTCTGGTGATGACAGGCTGGGGGATTCCTACTTTGAACTGCTCATAAAATTAGGTTGCAGCTAGATGGAGACTGTGGCTGGTGACTTCTGAAAACTTTTTCCGCTCATCTGTGTGGTACCTGGGCTGGGATGACTGAAATTCCTGGGGTCTTTGTTGGTCACCTCTCTCTCCAGGAAGTACCTTTTTATTTTGTATTGGCTTTGTGGCTTTTAGTCAAACAGGCAATGCCTGTTTGAATATCATTCTATTAAAAACTCTGAGCTTCCTATTAATAATATTATAATTTACTACAAAAACAAAAGCCACAGCCTCAAATGTCCTTCAGAAAGGTTATTCTCTATCTTGGGCCCTATGTCAGGTGAGGAGTAATTCCCTTAAAATTCTTAGGAGCCCTATTATTTAACAAAAGATTCAACACGGTATGTCTTTAAGACCCTCAAGTCTTTTGAAGAGCAGAAATTTTCTATGGGGCATCATTTTTTACCTTAATAAAGAACTTAACTTCCTCAGTTTGGATTTTATCTTTGCCCATTTCTTACCTGGAGAATATTTTGCTGGGGAGAAGAAGGATTTTTATTTTTGAATCCAGCAATTCCTGGTTCCTATATATGTCCTCTAAATTATGTTAAAAAACAGAACTACTTTTTCTTTAAGGCATCTTTCTCTTCCATATTATATACAACTAAAAGAAGCAATGTAGAACTTTCAATATTTGGTGTTGAAATCTCCTTAATTATCCACAAGATCATTATAATCCCTTTCTATTTTTCACATCACCAGAGATAACAATTTCTGCAACTCTTCTGTCAGCATATAATTGATGCCTTTTCTTCACCGTCCTTCAAGCTCACATCAGCAGACTCCTTGAGTCCTTTCCAGCTTATAGTTACCATTTCCTTAATGTCCTTTAGTTTCTGCCCACTGCCTGATGTGAAAGCTAACATCATATATTTTATATTTTTTTCATGCATTTATCCTGAATCTAGGAACCAAACTCTATCCCAGTTATTTACTGCTGCATAATGAATTACCCCAATAATTCATGGTATACAATGACAACCATTAAATTTGATTGAAATTCTGTGGGTTAGGAATTCAGGTAGGCCATAGCAGGGATGGCTCATCAGTGGAGCCCTACCTAGGGCAGGTCAAATGGCTGGAGATGGCTGGGACAGCTTAAGTAGGGCCATACATTTGCAGTTTTAGTTGTTGTTTTTCCCTTTGAGACCTGCTAGAGCTGGAATATGCGAGATGATTCCTTTATGCGCATGTCTGACAGCTGGGCCTGTGGTGGCTATGGCCATCTCCATATGGCCTCTTTACCTGGCTAACCTGAGTATTCTCATAGCATGGTGGTCTTAGTTTGTTAGACTTTTTACACGGCTACTGTGATAAGTGAGTATTCCTAGAGTCTGGTATTTAAGAGTTTCAGGGCTTGAAAGCTAGTCTTGAACTCATGCATCATTATTTATGCCACAATCTTTTGGTTACATAGGGTCAGAGCAGATTCAGTGTAGGAGGGGCCTACCCAACAGTATGAATATCAGGAGGCACGATTCATTGGGGGATATTTTGTAGACTTAATTAACACATTGCCTATTGTCTAAGTACAAGAAATGGCTGGAGGCCAAGCAGAGCACAGATAATTAAAAGAGCAGTCCTAGAGACTATCATACTAAGTGAAGGAAGTCGGACAAAGACAAATATCATATGGTATCACTTATAAGTGGAATCTAAAGAAATGATATAAATGAACTTATTTACCAAACAGAAACAGACTCACAGACTACAAAAGCAAACTCAGAGGGGACGGATAAATCAGGAATTTGGGACTAACGTATACATGCTACTATATATATAAAATAATCAACAAGGACTTACTGTATAGCACAGGGAACTCTACTCAATATTCTGTAATAACCTAAATGGGAAAGGGATCTGAAAAGAATAGATATATGTACATGTATAAGTGAATCACTTTGCTATACATCTGAAACTAATACAATATTGTAAACCAACTGTAAGCTAATATAAAATAAAAATTTTAAGAAAAGAGCATTTCTGGTAAGCTAGAATTTAAAATTGTGGTAGAATTTATGAATCTTAATTTACTTCCACTATTGGTAATTTTCATATTCCTTCCTTCAGATTTCAACATACCAACATTCATTCTATTGGGATTTTTGTAAAGCCTTCATAAAAATCTATGGCAATCTTATATACACTTCAGTAGGTATCAAGCTCAGATGTTAGATTTTTTTTCCCTCTGAGGCTGTCTTACAATCTTTTCTGACTGTTGTTACAAAAATTAATGACTTGTACCACTAAAAGAATTTTCATTCACTCCCAAGACTTAATTATGATAATTTCTTTCTTTCTTCAAATTTTTATATTATGTCAGTCCATGGATGACATTCATGATTAAAACTGAATCAGCGTGAAATAATATGTTAAAAAATTCTAGCTTATTTAAAGATGTTTCATTGTTAACGTCAAGTTTTAAATAATTGGCTTTTTCTATTTGTTAACCCTGCAAAACTGTCAGTTGACCAAAATACATTTTGGGAATTCTAAAGAGGTAAATGTTGTCTGTATGTTAAGACTTAAGTTTCAGAATGAGGAGAATCACAAGGGACAAACTGTGTGGGATACTGATACTTTGTTAGTAAAACAGAGATTCAAAATTCTCTTTGAGTATGTCATTATCAGCTGAGACATTCTGGGCACAGCATGGAACACATACTGTGACTAATGATCCTAAGGATGAGAAGTGTGGAACAGAGCATAAAATGGTATTTGAATACAGAAACCTTATGTTGCCCATCAAATTTGAGCAGGAATATTGTGTCTAGGAACATGAAACAGACCACCCGTTCATAGGGTCAGGGAACCGGAAAAAAGAAGATAAGATAATGAATTAAGAGGGGAAAAAGGAGGCAAAACACATAGCACAGATGGCAAATGAAGTATGAGATAAGGGGGGAAAAGGGTGGCAGTGATGCTCTAGTTACATGGTTTTGTTTTTCACATTTTTAAGTGAGTAAACTTGGATAGATTATTTTAATAGCCTGGTCTTAGTTTATTTTCTTCTCCTTCTTTCCCTCTGTGCACATCAGTCCAAATTATTTCCATATTGGAATAAATGGCACTGATATAGATACAGGTGGGGGAAATGGTCGTCTGCTAGTTTTTCTATTAATTCAAAACAGAAACAATCCTTCTCTATCCACCTTCTCTTTTTCTTCTTTGGGTTCTTTAATATCTCCTTCCAGCTTTCCCCAGATTGTTGCAGCTACAGCTGCAAAACACACACTGAATAGAGCACAACCATAGGAAAACAGAGAGAGAAGTTTAGTGAGTGGCCTCCGGTATCTGTTCTTTGTAATATCTGTGGACAATTATCATGCAAACTGATTGTGAATCCTTTTATTTCAATAGAGAGAAAGTGCATTTTTTCTTTCTTTTCTTTTTTTTTTTTTCTGGTAAGTTTATTTTTTATTCTTGGCTACTACTGGAGTACATTTTGGGGAGGCATGAGGAAACACCCACTATGCCCCGTCAGTGTTTTCACAGGGAGATTTCTGTTTCAATAAGATTACATTTAACAAATGAAAATAATCCTGGTAATTCTGTTCTACCAATTTTATTTCCATTAGGATCGAAGCTTAAAATTGAGTCTTGTAATCTGTTTATTCTTAGTTTGGAGCAGAAGTCATGATTAAAGAGAATTTCCTTTTGATCCTGAATGTTTGACAGATAGTGAGTGGTCAAGACCACACAAGATTAGCTGAAGTTGTCGGAAGTAAACTTTTAGAAGGGAAATGATTAAACTACTTTCTTACAAATATGAATTTTTGGAACTGTTTCCTGAAAGAGTTCTATACACCTCTACAGTATTCTTTTAATAAGACTACACCTGGAAACGTGTGTGTTTTGCTCAAGGCATTTTGCTAGAGAAGTATTTGAAAGGTATCAGAGAGATAAATGAAACCACCTGGACACTGTCACTCCAGTTGCAATCACTGGTCTTCCCTGGGATGGAGTTATGTTCGCTTTACTGCAGCTGTCAGCCTCCTACTCTGCTCTTTACAGCTCCTCTCAAAACCATATCCATCAAAAGGTGTCAATTAGCTTTTATAGGTGGCAGCAGCTCCACTTTCCTGAAGGGCCGTTATTAAATATATGTGAATAATACTGATAATGCCTATTTAAATATTTATGAGGGCAAACTATACGACCCAAGTCCTGGAAGAATATAAAACTGCTCACAAAATCAGGAAGTCCAGGAAAGCAGGACAAAGTACTTCAAAGGAGTCTAAAATAATCATTTCTTCACCCTAAAATATTAAAGTTTGAGAGACAACCCAGAAGAAGAATAATCAATAGGAGAACAGAATCAAAAAAGCTTGAGCAGTGCTGCTGAAATTGTCATTATACAGATGGAAAGTCAACTCTCCCATAAAATGTGCTTAGTGTTTTGAGTCTACTTTTATATTTGCTCTTCTTCTGATTTCAAGAACTTATAAAAAACATACACCTGGGCATATATACAGAGAAAACCATAATTCAAAAAATACACACACCGGGCTTCCCTGGTGGCGCAGTGGCCGAGAGTCCCCCTGCCGATGCAGGGGACACGGGTTCGTGACCCGGTCCGGGAGGATCCCACATGCCGCGGAGCGGCTGGGCCCATAAGCCATGGCTGCTGAGCCTGCGCGTCCGGAACCTGTGCTCTGCAATGGGACAGGCCACGGCAGTGAGACGCCCGCGTACCGCAAAAAAAAAAAAAAAAAAAAAAAAAAAAATACACACACCCCAATGTTCATTGCAGCACTATTTACAATAGCCAAGACATGAAAGCAACCTAAATGTCCATCGACAGAGCAATGGATAAAGATGTGGGGGGTGTGTGTGTGTGTGCGCATACATATATAAAATGAAATATCATTCAGCCATAAAAAAGAACGAAATAATGCTATTTTCAGCAACATGGATGGACCTAGAGATTATCATACTAAGTGAAGTAAGTCAGACAAAGACAAATGTCATATGATATTACTTATATGTGGAATCTTAAAAAAAATGATACAAATTAACTTATTTATAAAACAGACTCACAGACTACAAAAACAAACTTATGGTTACCAAAGGAGAAACATGGGGGGAGGGATAAACTAGGAGTTTGGAATTAACATATACACACTATTATATATAAAATAATCCATAAGAACCTACTGTATAGCACAGGAAACTCTATTCAATATTCTGCAATAACCTATATGGGAAAAGAATCTGAATAAAAATGGATATATGTATAACTGAATCACTTAGCTGTACACCTGAAACTAACACAACATTGTAAATCAAATATACTCTAATATAAAATTAAATTAAAAAATACATAAGTATATATTGTGAAATAAGGAGAATCTGGAGAATCACATATTGAAGATACCCATATATTTCTTTAGGTGGATGACCAAGAAAGATAACACTGTGCTTAAAAGGAGTGTTATTAACGTTCAGAACCAATCATTTTTTAGAGATTAAAAACAACCTTTTATTATTATAAAAGCTGTGTATATTTATTGTAGAAAAATAGAAAAAAACAAGCAAAAGTAAAAAAGTAAACTCTGTTATTATGACCACACTGATATTTCCACTTTTAAAACTTTACTGATAACCTCAAAGAATTTTAAACATATTTAGATCTTCTACCTATGTGCATACATACTACATGTGCGTGAAATGAGATCAAACTGCCGTGTGTTAATTTTCATTAACAATTGCTTTTTTCATGTTAATAGACATTCATCTTATCAGTAGATTTGGATTTCTCCAAATTTACCTAAACTATCCTTAGTAGCTGGTTTGGCTAAGCCAGGATTCAATCCAGACTCATTTACTGCATTTACCTGTTATGTCCTTTACGTCTCTTTTAATCCAGAACAGATTTTTTTGTTGTTGTTATTTGTTTGGTTTAGTTTTCATTTCAAAGACTCCTTAAAGAGATTAGGCTGGCTTTCCTGATGAATGATGTCTTGATTTGTCTGACTGTTTCTTTGAGGTATCTTATAACTTATTTCTCTATCCCCTATACATTCTGTAAATGTGCATGTGAATCTGAAAGCTTGGATTTGTTATTTTTTTCTTTCCAGAATGCATTCAGGATGATGTTGTGGACTTCATATTTTATCAGCCCAGGAGGCTCATAATGTATGTGTGAACCACCATTATGAATGCTGAGTTTGACCACTAAGTTGCAGTAATGACTAATGATCCACAGCACTGTTTTGTGCTTCCCTGTACAACATGAGAGTAACATGTGCAATGATACTTTGGTACTACATAAACGTCCAGTTGCTCATCTACTGTCCACCTAATGGTTTTTAAACTGTCATTTGTCTTTTGACCTTGATGATATTGTTTTCTGTCTTGGATGTTTTTGGTTTTACAGAGGCGTCTCCTACTTCAAAATTAATAGAGACTTTACAGATTATTTTTTAAGCATTTAGATCTCTAGTCCTTTTGTAGTTTATGCTGGTATATGGTATGAGGCATGAGTCTAACCTGATTTTTTTTTTTTAATGAATTGTACTCATTTGACCCAACACCATTTATTAAAATGTCCATTGTTATCTCGGTAAATTGAAGGGCTGCCTTTAACATATACTCAGTTACCAAATGTGCATGGTAGTATTTCTGGCTTTTTTTGTTTCATTTCTTATCTGTCTTTTCACATCCCAATACTACTACTTTTTTAGGCTTTATGATATAGTATAATATCTGGTAAGACTAGTCCTATCTTGTTTCTTTTCAGATTTCTCCCTGCTGTTCTGGCTTGTATGTTTTTCGTATAAGAGCATCAGAAACTATTTGTCTACTTCCATAAAAATACCTGTTTGTATTTCATAGGAGTCTATTTTGAATTCATAAATTATCAAAGAAAATTGACATCTGTATGATTTTGGTTCTTCCAGTTGAATGGCATGACAAATCTTCATATGCAAGTCTACTTTTGTGCCCTTCAGGAGTGTGTTAAAGTTTGCTTCATACAGGAACCATTCCTTTCAAAAGGACTAATGTCTGTTTATGTTTTATTACTCCCAAACCTATAATGTGGAAAGCATGTACATATATATAACCTGACAATACTTCCTCCTTTTTCTGATGGGCTAGCATAACAGTATGAAATGTCTTAAATTCTTCATTTCCTGCTGTTTCCTTTCTCTTTCATGTATGTTTTGTCCTAATATATTATTGCCATTTGCTTTAAATTCATTGTATGTTTGACGGGAGACCTTTCAGCATTACCTATGCTGACTCCCCTCTGTGTTTCTTCTTCTTTTTTTTTTTGAAAGATGTCTTTATTTTAAAAAGAGGCTGAGCCATGTTTTAAGTCATATCAACTCCATTTTGGTGTTCTTAAGACACAGGTTAACTTGAGAATTTAGTATCTTAAAAAAGGTATGAATGGATTTTATTCTGAAACAAAAATGTCCACATATTATTAAGCCTACATATAGTACTTTTAAAAAGTTAATACATATGTTGTGGAAAGTAAACTATGCTCACCTATTTTGTCTGTTGTTACTGGAGAATCTGGTACTCCTGCTAAAAATTAACAAATGTATTATAAAGTAAAAATATGGTCATATTAGTAAAATTAATTTTCTTTTTAATTTTGTTTACTTATAAAAATATTTATTGAGCATATCTATGTGCTAGGAATTAGATTACAGATGGTTCCCTACTTATGATGGCTCGAATAATGATTTTTTTGACTTTACAATGGTGAGAAAACAATACATATTCAATAGAAACAATGCTTTGAATTTTGAAGTTTGACCTTTTCCTGGGCATATCAGTAAAATATAATTCTATTATATGGCTTTTAGGAAAACAAGTACAAATATTAAAATTAACTTTAATATCCTCAATGTGGATCCCTCTTAGGTGATGTAAGAAGAATATTGTTCAGAAACAAACTGTAGACAGAGGCAGTGCTCCTATCTTTACAGTTAATATAATTCATGAAATATCTACATTTCCTAGTTCTCTGTAACAATGTATATGATATAATATTTGAGTGCTGTAAAAATAAGCTATTCTAAAAGGATTGGTTAAAAAAATGTCAAATGAAAAATAAAATATATTCATTAATAAAAAAGATTATAAGTGAAATAACCTAGTTGCCAAAAAACAGAAAAAATAAAAATATATGGCTTACCTGAGAACAACTACAAAAGTTGGGCAACCGAGGGCTTCCGGGAAGATGGTGGAATAGTAAGACGCAGAGATCACCTTCCTCCCCTCAGATACACCAGAAATACATCTACACGTGGAATAACTCCTACAGAACACCTACTGAACGCTGGCAGGAGACCTCAGACCTCCCAAAAGGCAAGAAACCCCCCCTCGTACCTGGGGAGGGCACAAAAGAAAAAAAGAATAAACAGAGATAAAAGGATAGGGACGGCACCTGCACCAGTGGGAGGGAGCTGTGAAGGAGGAAAGGTTTCCACACACTAGGAAACCCCTTCATGGGTGGAGACTGCGGGTGGCAGAGGGGGAAGCTTCGGAGCCGCGGAGGAGAGCACAGCCACAGGGGTGCGGAGAGCAAAGCTGAGAGATTCCCGCACAGAGGATCAGGGCTGACCGGCACTCATCAGCCCGAGAGGCTTGTCTGCTCACCTGCCGGGGCCGCCCAGGGCGGTGGCCGGGGCAGCGGCCGGGGCTGGGAGCTGAGGCCTGGGCTTCGGTCGGAGCCCAGGGAGAGGACTGGGGTTAGCGGCGTGAACACAGCCTGAAGGGGGTTAGCGCACCACGGCTAGCCGGGAGGGAGTCCGGGGAAAAGTCTGGACCTGCTGAAGAGGCAAGAGACTTTTTCTTCCCTCTTTGTTTCCTGGTGCGCGAGGAGAGGGGATTAAGAGCGCTGCTTAAAGGAGCTCCAGAGATGAGCGCAAGCTGCGGCTAAAAGCGCGGAGCCCAGAGACGGGCATGAGACGCTAAGGCTGCTGCTGCCGCCACCAAGAAGCCTGTGTGTGAGCACAGGTTAGTATCCACACCCCCTTCCGGGGAGCCTGTGCAGGCCGCCACTGCCAGGGTCCCAGGATCCAGGGACAACTACCCCGGAAGAACGCACGGCGAGCCTCAAGATGGTGCACGTCATGCCGGCCTCTGCCGCCGCAGGCTTGCCCCGCACTCTGTGCACCTCCCTCTCCCCGGCCTGAGTGAGCCAGAGCCCCCGAATCAGCGGCTCCTTTAACCCCATCCTGTCTGAGCGAAGAACAGATGCCCTCCAGCGACCTACACGCAGGGGCGGAGCCAAATCCAAAGCTGAGCCCCTGGGAACTGTGAGAACAAAGAAGAGAAAGGGAAATCCCTCCCAGCAGCCTCAGAAGCAGCGGATTAAGGCTCCACAATCAAGTTGATGTACCATGCATCTGTGGAATACATGAATAGACAACGGATCATCCCAAATTGAGGAGGTGGACTTTGAGAGCAAGGTTTATGATTTTTTCCCCTTTTCCTCTTTTTGTGAGTGTGTATGTGTATGCTTCTGTGTGAGATTTTTTCTGTATAGCTTTGCTTCCACCATTTGTCCTAGGGTTCTATCCATCCGTTTTTATCTTAATAATTATTTTTTATTTTAATACTTTACTATATTTTATCTTACTTTATTTTATTTTATCTTTTCTTTCTTTCTTTTTTTCCTTCCTTCCCTCGTTCGTTCGTTCGTTCGTTCCTCCCTCCCTCCCTCCCTCTCTCTCTCTCTTTCTTTTACTAATTCTTTCTTTCTACTTTTTCTCCCTTTTATTCTGAGCCATGTGGATGAAAGGCTCTTGGTGCTGCAGTCAGGAGTCAGTGCTGTGCCTCTGAGGTGGGAGAGCCAATTTCAGGACACTGGTCCACAAGAGAACTCCCAGCTCCACATAATATCAAACAGCGAAAATCTCCCAGAGATCTCCATCTCAACACCAGCACCCAGCTTCACTCAACGACCAGCAAGCTACACTGCTGGACATCCTATGCCAAACAACTAGCAAGACAGGAACACAACCTCATCCATTAGCAGAGAGGCTGCCTAAAATCATAATAAGGCCACAGACACCACAAAACACACCACCAGACGTGGACCTGCCCACCAGAATGACAAGATCCATCCTCATCCACCAGAACACAGGCACTAGTCCCCTCCACCAGGAAGCCTACACAACACACTGAACCAACCTTAGGCACTGGGGACAGACACCAAAAACAACGGGAACTACGAACCTGCAGCCTGCAAAAAGGAGACCCCAAACACAGTAAGATAAGCAAAATGAGAAGACAGAAAAACACACAGCAGATGAAGGAGCAAGATAAAAACCCACCATACCTAACAAAGGAAGAGGAAATAGGCAGTCTACCTGAAAAAGAATTCAGAATAATGATAGTAAACATGATCCAAAATCTTGGAAATAGAATAGAGAAAATGCAAGAAACATTTAACAAGGACCTAGAAGAACTAAAGAGCAAACAAACAATGATGAACAGCACAATAAATGAAATGAAAAATTCTCTAGAAGGAAACAATAGCAGAATAACTGAGGCAGAAGAATGGATAAGTGACCTGGAAGTTAAAATAGTGGAAATAACTACTGCAGAGCAGAATAAAGAAAAAAGAATGAAAAGAACTGAGTACAGCCTCAGAGACCTCTGGGACAACACTAAATGCACCAACATTCGAATTATAGGGGTTCCAGAAGAAGAAGAGAAAAAGAAAGGGACTGAGAAAATATTTGAAGAGATTATAGTTGAAAACTTCCCTAATATGGGAAAGGAAATAGTTAATGAAGTCCAGGAAGCACAGAGAGTCCCATACAGGATAAATCCAAGGAGAAATACGCCAGGACACATATTAATCAAACTGTCAAAAATTAAATACAAAGAAAACATATTAAAAGCAGCAAGGGAAAAACAACAAATAACACACAAGGGAATCCCCATAAGGTTAACAGCTGATCTTTCAGCAGAAACTCTGCAAGCCAGAAGGGAGTGGCAGGACATATTTAAAGTGATGAAGGAGAAAAACCTGCAACCAAGATTACTCTACCCAGCAAGGATCTCATTCAGATTTGATGGAGAAATTAAAACCTTTACAGACAAGCAAAAGCTGAGAGAGTTCAGCACCACCAAACCAGCTTTACAACAAATGCTAAAGGATCTTCTCTAGGCAAGAAACACAAGAGAAGGAAAAGACCTACAATAACGAACCCAAAACAATTAAGAAAATGGGAAGAGGAACATACATATCGATAATTAACTTAAATGTAAAGGAAATAAATGCTCCCACCAAAAGACACAGATTGGCTGAATGGATACAAAAACAAGACCCATATATTTGCTGTCTACAAGAGACCCACTTCCAACCTAGAGACACATACAGACTGAAAGTAAGGTGACGGAAAAAGATGGTTCATGCAAATGCAAACCAAAAGAAAGCGGGAGTAGCCATTCTCATATCAGACAAAATAGACTTTAAAGACTATTAGAAGAGACAAAGAGGGACACTACATAATGATCAAGGGATCGATCCAAGAAGAAGACATAACAATTGTAAATATTTATGCACCCAACTTAGGATCACCTCAATATATAAGGCAAATACTAACAGCCATAAAAGGGGAAATCGACACTAACACATTCATAGTAGGGGAATTTAACACCCAACTTTCACCAATGGACAGATCATCCAAAATGAAAATAAATAAGGAAACACAAGCTTTAAATGATACATTAAACAAGATGGACTTAATTGATATTTATAGGATATTCCATCCAAAAACAACAGAATACACATTTTTCTCAAGTGCTCATGGAACATTCTCCAGGATAGATCATACCTTGGGTCACAAGTCAAGCCTTGGTAAATTTAAGAAAACTGAAGTTGTTTCAAGTATCTTTTCCGACCACAACGCTATGAGACTAGATATCAATTACAGGAAAAGATCTGTAAAAAATACAAACACATGGAGGCTAAACAATACACTACTTAATAACGAAGTGATCACTGAAGAAATCAAAGAGGATATCAAAAAATACCTAGAAACAAATGACAATGGAGACACAACGACCCAAAATCTATGGGATGCAGCAAAAGCAGTTCTAAGAGGGAAGTCTATAGCAATACAATCCTACCTTAAGAAGTGAGAAACATCTCGAATAAACAACCTAACCTTGCGCCTAAAGCAATTAGAGAAAGAAGAACAAAAACCCCCTGAAGTTAGCAGAAGGAAAGAAATCATAAAAATCAGATCAGAAATAAATAAAAAAGAAATGAAGGAACTGATAGCAAAGATCAATAAAACTAAAAGCTGGTTCTTTGAGAAGATAAACAAAATTGATAAACCATTAGCCAGACTCATCAAGAAAAACAGGGTGAAGACTCAAATCAATAGAATTAGAAGTGAAAAAGAAGAAGTAACAATTGACACTGCAGAAATACAAAAGATCATGAGAGATTACTACAAGAAACTCTATTGTAATAAAATGGACAACCCGGAAGAAATGGACAAATTCTTAGAAATGCACAACCTGCAAAGACTGAATCAGGAAGAAATAGAAAATATGAACAGTCCAATCACAAGCACTGAAATTGAAACTGTGATTAAAAATCTTCCAACAAACAAAAGCCCAGGACCAGATGGCTTCACAGGCGAATTCTATCAAACATTTAGAGAAAAGCTAAAACCTATCCTTCTCAAGCTCTTCCAAAATATAGCAGAGGGAGGAACACTCCCAAACTCATTCTACGAGGTCACCATCACCTTGATACCAAAACCAGACAAGGATGTCACAAAGAAAGAAAACTACAGGCCAATATCACTGATGAACATAGATGCAAAAATCCTCAACAAAATACTAGCAAACAGAATCCAACAGCACATTAAAAGGATCATACACCATGATCAAGTGGGGTTTATTTCAGGAATGCAAGGATTCTTCAATATACGCAAAACAATCAATGTGATAAACCATATTAGCAAATTGAAGGAGAAAAACCATATGGTCATCTCAATAGATGCAGACAAAGCTATTCACAAAATTCAACACCCATTTATGATTAAAACCCTCCAGAAAGTAGGCATAGAGGGAACTTTCCTCAACATAATAAAGGCCATATATGACAAACCCACAGCCAACGTCTTCCTCAATGGTGAAAAACTGAAAGCACTTCCACTAAGATCAGGAACAAGACAAGGTTGCCCACTCTCACCACTCTTATTCAACATAGTTTTGGAAGTTTTAGCCACAGCAATCAGAGAACAAAAAGAAATAAAAGGAATCCAAATCGGAAAAGAAGTAAAGCTGTCACTGTTTGCAGATGACATGATACTATACATAGACAATCCTAAAGATGCTACAAGAAAACCACTTGAGCTAATCAATGAATTTGGTAAAGTAGCAGGATACAAAATAAATGCACAGAAGTCTCTGGCATTCCTACACACTAATGATGAAAACATCTGAAAGTGAAATCAAGAAAACACTCCCATTTACCATTGCAACAAAAAGAATAAAATATCTAGGAATAAACCTACCTAAGGAGACAAAAGACCTGTATGCAGAAAATTATAAGACAGTGATGAAAGAAATTAAAGATGATACAAATAGATGGAGAGATATACCATGTTCTTGGATTGGAAGAATCAACATTGTGAAAATGACTCTACTGCCCAAAGCAATCCCCAGATTCAATGCAATCCCTATCAAACTACCACTGGCATTTTTCACAGAACTAGAACAAAAAGTTCCACAATTTGTATGGTAACACAAAAGACCCCGAATAGCCAAAGCAATCTTGAGAACGAAAAACGGAGCTGGAGGAATCAGTCTCCCTGACTTCAGACTATACTACAAAGCTACAGTCATCAAGACAGTATGGTACTGGCACAAAAACAGAAAGATAGATCAATGGAACAGGACAGAAAGCCCAGAGATAAACCCACACACATATGGTCACCGTATCTTTGATAAAGAAGGCAGGAATGTACAGTGGAGAAAGGACAGCCTCTTCAATAAGTGGTGCTGGGAAAACTGGACAGGTACATGTAAACTTATGAGATTAGATCACTCCCTAACACCAAACACAAAAATAAGCTCAAAATGGATTAAAGACCTAAATATAAGGCCAGAAACTATCAAACTCTTAGAGGAAAACATAGGCAGAACACTCTATGACATAAATCACAGCAAGATCCTTTCTGACCCGCCTCCCAGAGAAATGGAAATAAAAACAAAAATAAACAAATGGGACCTAATGAAACTTCAGAGCTTTTGCACAGCAAAGGAAACCATAAACAAGACCAAAAGACAACCCTCAGAATGGGAGAAAATATTTGAAAATGAAGCAACTGACGAAGGATTAAACTCCAAAATTTATAAGCAGCTCATGCAACTCAATAACAAAAAAAACAAACAACCCAATCCAAAAATGGGCAGAAGACCTAAATAGACATTTCTCCAAAGAAGATACACAGACTGCCAACAAACACATGAAAGAATGCTCAACATCGTTAATCAGTAGAGAAATGCAAATCAAAACTACAATGAGATATCATCTCACACCAGTCAGAATGGCCATCATCAAAAAATCTAGACACAATAAATGCTGGAGAGGGTGTGGAGAAAAGGGAACCCTCTTGCACTGTTGGTGGGAATGTAAATTGATACAGCCACTGTGGAGAACAGTATGGAGGTTCCTTAAAAAACTACAAATAGAACTACCATATGACCCAGCAATCCCACTAGTGGGCATATACCCTGAGAAAACCATAATTCAAAAAGAGTCATGTACCCAAATGTTCATTGCAGCTCTATTTACAATAAGCCGGAGATAGAAACAACCTAAGTGTCCATCATCGGATGAATGCATAAAGAAGATGTGGCACATATATACAATGGAATATTACTCAGCTATAAAAAGAAACGAAATTGAGCTATTTGTAATGAGGTGGAGAGACCTAGAGTCTGTCATACAGAGTGAAGTAAGTCAGAAAGAGAAAGACAAATACCGTATGCTAACACATATATATGGAATTTACGAAAAAAAAATGTCATGAAGAACCTAGGGGTAAGATGGGAATAAAGACACAGACCTATTAGAGAATGGACTTGAGGATATGGGGAGAGGGAAGGGTAAGCTGCGACAAAGCGAGAGAGTGGCATGGACATATATACACTACCAAATGTAAAACACATAGCTAGTGGGAAGCAGTCGCATAGCACAGGGAGATCAGCTCGGTGCTTTGTGACCGCCTGGAGGGGTGGGATGGGGAGGGTGGGAGGGAGGGAGACCTAGGAGGGAAGAGATATGGGAGCGTGTGTATATGCATGGCTGATTCGCTTTGTTGTAGAGCAGAAACTAACACACCATTGTGAAGCGACTGTACTCCAATAAAGATGTAAAAAAAAAAAAGATTGGGCTACCAATTATGGCAGAGTACATTAAAACTAATGAAAAATTTAAAGTAATTAGTGGATGAAGAAAAACTATACTCTTATAACAAAAATTTTATAAATATGTGAGACTTCTCACTTTCCAGGTATAGAACTAATTCTTGGAAAGGTGAAGGCCACTTACTCAGAAAATTCATCTCCTTATTTCAAGGTAAGAATTGTAATTCAAGTTTTCTGAAAATTAGTCTAAAATATTTGTTACTAAAACACACTTTCTGATTTAAATATGTTGCATATTAATAGTGCTAAATATCATGAGAGAATTTGTGCACAAGTAACTATTTATATAATAGTTTTTAATGGGAAAAACCATATTTAGTACTTTTATAATAAGCTTAATTTCTTTATTTAAGCCAACCATGATTAATATAGTATTGTTATAAATTTCCTTTTTCTTGAAATTGGGACTTGAGGAAGGGCTGCCTTACAAATTCATCACATTGTATTAAATGAGGTAGACAAGCTGACAACACTGAATGGCTGGGACTCATATTAATGCATATGATGTTCTAAGCAGAAGATGCAATATATGTATAAGAGCATTCATTTATATTATTTAAATTATATAAATAATTTATATTATTAATTTATATTATAAGAGCATAATTTATATTAATTATATATTAATATAATTTATATTAATATAAATTTTTATATTAATTATGATATTATAATTATAATTAACATATATCCTTAGGGAGAGAAAGGAACACACACGTTAAGGCGCTAGGATTACGAAGGCATGATATTTCATATTCCTTGGTAAAATTTTACTGGCACAGACAGCATTTTATAGCTACAAAATAACTTTTTATAAAAGTGCCTTGTATTGACTTTTTAAAAACTTTACTAATATATAACCATCATAGAAATATAACTAGGAAATACAAAAAAATATTCAGGGGTTCATAATTTACTTAGAGATCATCAGTTTAAACAGTTTTGTGTTTATAGTTTTAGACAAAGACATATAGGCTTCCCCACAACAAAGTTTCATTTTACAAATACTGTTTTGTAGCTTGCTTTTTAACTTCTTTCGATGTCGTATTTCATTTGTGCCATAATTTCTAATTGTGGACCATTTAGATTTCCATTCCACTGTTTCACATTATAAGTGCTGACATGAATGCTCTCAACTGTGCTGTAATTTTAGTTGCCAAGGTTGCTAATATATCTACGGGGTTTATAGTATTGCTATCGGTGGTAGATTTCAAGAGGTAAAGCTTTGTATTCCAAAGAGGTAGTATCTGGCATACTTAACTGGGAGGTTTGGATAGTCTATTAATCCATTAATGTATTCATCTACTAAATGCAGTCTATCAATAGAAGCCATCACATATTGAATTATATCATGTAATGCATGATGGCATATGTGTGAGGGAAGTGTCACATAGATGATTTGACATGAAAAATAATTCTGAAGGTTATACATGAAGTGCACTTTACTCAACAAAACTAAGAAGACTTGCCATAATTTTCATATGCATAGGAAGAAAATTTGAGGGAAATTACTGATCTCTAAATATTCTCTCTTATATTGTAGAAAACAAAATGGAAAGGATATAAGAACATCAGTTTTCCACCACATTACCAAGGCTGCTAGATTTTTAAAAGTAGTACGTTAACAATAAACATCTTTCCAAAATGGACTATAAGGATTAAAACCTAGTAAATGAGTGGGTAAATAGTTGTGTTAATCCATGATCCACTGAAAGTAGATCTTTTAAACTTTTTTAACCTTCATGAATTACTAAAGTATTCCTGTTGGCCTAATTGTTGTAATTATAGCTATTTTATACATCAAAAACTAAAATCATATGCTGATTATAGATTGGATTAAAAAGATTCAGATCTAAAAACAAATTTAAAGTACCTCAATACTTGAATAAAGAAAGAATTCTGGTACCTTCAGATTCTGAAAATATGACCATTTATATTGGAGCAAACTGAATTATATCATACTGCATGGGATTCTTAATGATATTTGATGAGTGTGACCTGTGTATTTCTAGTTTAGGTTATCTAATTTGACATGATTTTAGAGACCCCTGAACTGACTTAAAACCAGGAACTGGTTTAAATAATTGGAAATATAATTTTCACTACAAGTTATGGCAACTTCCTACAGCTATAAATAATGATGAAAACTCTTCTTATTGTTTAACATGAGGTTTTATTAATATTTGGGAAAGAAAAAGGTATAATTGGATTCACTTTAAATAGAAAATTGCTGACAGAGGGTAGGCACGTAGATTATAATGCTCTAATTCTAAAGAAATCTAAATTCTTCTCAATGCTTAGTGAAATGAAAGGTGGCTTCAATTTAATGTGGAAAAATCCTATTGTAACTATGTCTGTTAAAGCATAATAGACATATGGAAATAGCTTGTGACTCAAATGAAGTTCTATATATAATGCATTTATTGTGTTCCTGTAAAATGCCAAGATCAAAAGCAGACTTGATATTGGCTAATCCATGGACTATTATAGTTACAGGAGGAGAAATCTATCATTTACTGTGTTACTTGGGACTCCTTTGTTATATTTAATGCAAATGGGCATTATCTTTTCAGATTACAACTTAATCGGAGTGGCTAATATTAGAATTAAGTTTGATATTTGAATAAGCTGTCCTCCACATACTTCTTTGCTGGCCCCAAAGATTGTCCTGTGCTATTTCCGCTGATGCTTGTTAACTTTTAAAGAACAAAAGATTTTCTCTGCTTAACTTATTTCATAGGGCTTAAGTGCTTTAGCCTGTTCCTTTTAAGGGATGCTGAGGAATCCTAGTGATTTCATGGACAATTATGCAGGGAAACTAAGTCTCTCTAAATTAGAGAGTTAGATTTCCAGAATCTAGTTGAAGGGGTATTGAAACAATATGACATTTTTAAACTAAAATGTTAAGTCATTAAAGACATGGGCTATCACTGCTCTAGGAGTATGATTCTAAGAACTTATTTTTTAAAATAATTATGGAAAAGTGAAACAAATTTTTAAGTGACCGTTTGAGTTACTGGGGTAGAGACAACTATATTAGACTTACTATTTTCTAAGGAGCCATGATGCTAAATAAGTTTCTGTGAATATTTTATAACAAAATTTAAGGAAAGGCACTTAAATCAGGACAGCACTATATGATTTATCTGTGGAAACATGTCACTGCATGAAAAATTCTATTCTAAAATTTCCCCCCAAAACTCAAGGGCTATGCACTGAGGCAACAGCACAGGCTGTGCTATGGAGGCCTGTGGGGATTAGCAGCCTGGGTCCATTTTCCTCTCTTTGGAATTGAAACCGTATCCAAACCTCTAAACTCTCAGTTCCCAAGGACCTGGAAGCATGCTGAGGCTCCCATCAGTGGAGCATGATAAAAATTTTTCTTAAAAAGAAAAAAAATACAGTGTTCTTTCAGTAGAAGAATTGTAAAAGTTTGCACTTATTATCTGGATAACATTTTAACTGATGTTATTTTGAGAAATAAAACTAAAATTTAAAGCATGTATAATGTTAGCATATGATAGGCTAACTTAGTTCAGTTAACCCTTTTTTCGCTCCGAGACTTGGAATATGGCTGAAATTCCCCGTCTTAAATTACACTAAACCAATATTCTAGAGTTCATGATTCTAGGGTCCTCTCTCTGCCTCTCTTCCCGTGGCAACTGGAGGGATATTAAAGGAAATCAGATCATTTATCTCTCAATTTATCACTCTGGATTACTATCTTTTAATGGTTTTCCATCACCCTTAGATTAGAGTTGCCAGATAAAGTGCAGGGTAAGTGTTACATGTTAAGTATAAGTATTGTATTACTGTAGTACAAGTATTGATGAGACGTTTTACAATAAAAGCTAATCATTGTTTATCTGAAATTGCAATGTATTTATTTATTTGCTGAATCTGTCACTCTAGCTCATAAAGCAAATCCTTTTTAGTGGCCTACACACCTCACCCTCTCTGGGAGCTGCTTATCTTGGCTGCCATTATCATCCTAAGCAGTCTCTACCATACTCTCTTCTACCCTGTTTTACAAACTGCAAGGTGACCAATTAGTAGAGAGTGAAGTCATCTTATGGCCTTCATCTGTATTTGAGAGAGAGAGAAGAAGAAAATAAATAAAGCAAAGATCAAAGCGTATTGTAACATGTAGTAAGAAAAAATGTTTCATAAAACTCTTTCAAGTTATATTTATGGATGTGTGTGTCTGCATGTGTATTAAGTGGCAATATAAAGTTAACTTTGCTGTAGGTCAGAGTCAAGAATTTTGAAGGTCACTGCTTAGCCACATTGCCATTCATTCACTTCCTCAAACTTGAAAGTGCAATCATTTCCCTGCTTCTGGGCCTTTTGCTAGTGCTCTCTCCTCTGCCTGGAATAATTCTCTTCACAACTCCTTATTCCTCTCATGTATCTACCTATTTGTTATCTTCTGGTTCTAATTTTAAATGGCACTTTCTAAAGAGGCTTACAATAGTGGCATCTGTTGGGTATGGAGAGCCTGCCCAGCCCTCTTCAATGCTCTGGAGCTGACAAATATATTGAATGGTAATACACACACACACACACACACACACACACACACACACACACACACACACACACACACACACCCCTACCTTAATTTTATTTGAATTTACTATCAAAGAAAAGTTAGCCAACTCTATTACATAGAACCAACTTTTCTGAGTTGGTTCTATGTAATATTTAGAGCAAGTAATGTCACTTTTTTTTTTTTTGGAATTACATTTCATTATCTCTCTTTGTTAAACACAATCACAAATAATGAAATTTAGGAGAAGGAATTTTCTTTATTTTGGTTGATCTAATTTACATATTTTTTATAATGTGTAACTACCTGATTTTTGGAAACTGAACTTCTGTGTTCTGTTTTTAATCTGTAAGAGAGATTCACATCCCTTAGTGTGAAATAATTTGTAGAAATCTGTTTTGTGGATCAGAGAAAAACTCTTCTCGAATATGCTTACATGGACTAAATAGCACTGATTTTATTATGAGTGATACTTATAAAAGCCTTTGCATAATACCACTCTTTTCCATTTATAAAACGTCTAAAAAAATGAGCATGCTTGTCTTCTAGCTACTAACAAAAGATGTGCTTAGCATAAAACATCAGAAGTAGATTTTGCAGACTGTAGTTAAGATCTAGTAAAACTGGAATGAAAATTTGCCTTCAAGGGAGCAGTGTGCTATTTTCTTCTGCAAACCTGTTTCACATTTTCCTTAGAAGGGAGGGGGAAAGGATGAGCACTCATTCGTACTTCCGTACTAGCACTGCCTCTGCTTACCAACTTTTTAAAGAGTTAAAAAAAAAAAAAGGTTCAAATTAGTCCTTGTCTAAGAGACCTTAAACGAAAGGTTTTTTAATTTAAAAGAGTAGAGATAATCCCTTCTGCCACTTTTATCTGAAATAGTTTAAAATTCAATTGTGTTTGTCATAGATAGTTTTCAACCATTAAGCATTCCTTTTAATTTTTTTTTCTAAAAATTGCTCTGAATTTAAAGAGCAATAAGGTAAGCTCAAAAGCATCTGAGACTGCCTCTTCCAATTTATGACAAAGAAACTGACTGCACAGGCTTCTTTTAATATTTATAAGCCATTTTCTAAAGTATTATGTTCTATAGTACATCAATTTTCCTTTTAATAACAATTATGAGAGGTTTTCAAGTTCCTAAGAGCAATCTTTGAATATACCCCAATGTTCTGGTATACTATATTTGTGTTAATAATTTGGGGAATACAGTAGTTTTTAATAGTAACTTACATTTCGACAGCACCTTGCAATTTCTGAAGTATAAATTTACTGTTTTAAATTCTCAAGTATATTTTTGTTTTTGCAAAGATTTGTAAAATGTTTTGCTTGTGAAATTTTAACAAACTAAATTCAATTTCTAAACTAGGCTTTTAAAAAAATTAATTAAGATGGGATCTTTTCCATTAACTTTTTTAGTTGGCTTTATTCAACTATGCTATGAAACTAGAAGCTCTTTATTAAATCCATTAATCATCAGGAAGCACTATGTAAATATTTATAAGCAGTTAAAATGCTTGTAATTCTTTTCTTATAGAATTACAAGCATTTATTTCAAGAAAAAATATTGAAATTTTATTTATTTATCCAGATTCATTGTACTTTACATTTCTAGAGATACTATGCAGCTGTGAAAGACACTGACCGAATCAGTGTGTACCCCATTTTTTGTGGAAATGATTAGTTTTGTAATACAACTTGTGTGATGACAAACCAAAAGTTTGTTCTGCATTAATGCACAAATAAGATTTATTCTTTGATTTGCTACTGCAGAATACATTTTCAAAACGAATCACTATTAGAAAAATTGTTTCTGACCTGTGGTTGGCCAGAAGTCTTGACTGCAGAACACCCCCATTCCTGAATGTAGGGCACCAGGTACTATTATCTTTTCCTCAGCACTTGACAGCTGCAGTACTTTAAAGCCAAGTCTTGATGCTTTGCTAAATTATTCTCTTCTTCCATGTACGTATTGATGTTTCGTAACTTTTAAGCATTTTGCTCTCTCTTTTGTTGGATGAACACACCACTGAAATCACAATAGGGACTGAAATTCAAGAGACTACAAAATTTTTGGTGATCCTGTATTGGCTTTTTAACATATAAATTCCTATAAAAGGAAAGTAGTAAGTATTGCTAAAGAAACTGACAATGAAATCATAGACTATATCTGTGGTATGTTTAAATTTCAAGATTTCATCTGTAAAAGAAGATTGAATATTATAGTTTTCACATTGTCCCCAGTACTTGGTCTGTGCATCATGCAACACCTTGAGAGTCTTCTAGATGTGATTTTCAACATTTAGTTTTTTCCTATGTTTTTCTTAATGTGCTGCATTAAGTAACAGAATTCAGTGGTAAGTAGCTGTAGTGACAAGTTTGCATGTTACGGCTTTCCTGAATGTGCTGAAACGTGTCCTTTCGTATGTCCAGTCTTACTATCCACAGGACTGTAAGAATTCTGCAAGGCCTCCAGAAGGCTCACACATGCTGGGATCTTAATTCTAATTGTTTAGCTTATGCAATAAGACAAATTGGAACTGCTTTTAAGATGACAGGAAGCATATGCTGACAGCACCTGTAGATCAATTGTCATTTTGTGCTTATCGTTGAATGGAACAAATTTAAAGGTACAGAATTTGGCTTGGCTGGACTAGATCTGCAAATGACACTGTATAGTTGACATAACTAGGATGGCCGTTAGCATCCTCCCACTTGCCGCTCAGATCTCCAGCTGCAGGGAGTTTAAGAGTCTGATGGCCCAGAATGAGCTTTGAAATTCATACAGCTGCTTGTGCCAATGGGCTTTCCTCAGGCTCTTCCTTGCCAATGACTGAGCATGGCAGGGATACCAAGGCAGGCATGTTCCTCAGAGATGCAGAACTCCTCTGATGAGAGATTTTGCCTTATGGACTCACTAGCTGCCTTGCCTAACTTTTCTTAGAATTGACTGCATGGCAGTCTGAGATGTCTCTGCACTCACTCACTCACTGCCTATGACTTGCCTCCTTTCCTTCTTTTTCTGCTTTCTTTTCCTAGGAGTCAGATTTGTATCATGGTCTAATGACTGTACATCTCCCTTAGCTTTCTCCCATTTTCTTTCACAGGCTTATGAGACTTCTTTCTCATTTAATCCTGTTTTGGCATCTGCTTCTCAGAGGACCGGGACTAACACAAAACTTATTCTTACATTGTGAAGTCGTAAAGAAGTGAATATGTTAGACCTACTATTTTGTTATTATAATGAGGTCCATGCTTGCCACAAAATATCCAAGGAATTCAGAAATAATTTCATAAGTAAATTCAAATAGATTGGCGAATAGACAGGATATAAATTATAAACGAAAAAAAGTGCTTTCTCTACTTCCATACCTAAAGATATAGAGATAAAATATATTGCTCACCTCCATATCACATATATTAACGATAGGAATAAATGAGTTAATGCCTTAAAAGATGCCTTAAAAGATCTTTGCAAAGTGATTGGAATTAGCATGTAATCCATAAGGTTAAAATATTAACTTACTTTACACTGAGGTTTTTATGTGTAATTATATTTCTAATTTCAGGATTGTTTTGGTATCTTTATATGTTTTTGTTTTTTTATGCTAGAAATTTAGACTATCATTAGACTATAAAGCCCTCATTAGTCTAGATCATTAGACTATAAATCCCTCACTAGTCTTGATCATTAGACTATAAATCCCTCACTAGTCTTGATTCCCTTGAGGACAGAGACTATGATTAATTATACTTTGTATTTCAAATACCAATGAACGCCCAATGCAAAGTAAGTGCATAATGACCACTCTCACACCTTCCTACTCAAATTGTTGTCCCTGGGCCAGCATTATTGGCACCACCTAGGAGACTGTTAGAACTGTCTATGTTCAAAGGTCTCCTACAGACTTTACTGATTCCAAATTTTCACTTTATCAAGATCTCCAGGTGGCTTTTTTGCATATTAAATTTGTGAGATTCAGTGATCCAGAAGACTTGTCCATTGAATGTGCATCCTTTCTACATCTTCTTTCCTAAATAACCCTAGTTGTAATCATGTAGTCTTCTCTGCCTCATAGCCATTTGATTCAGGGAAAACTAGTAGTACCTTCAACATCAGGGGAGAAGCCACATTTATCTAAGCTTGGGGTGCCTGATTCTCTTTGCAAATGATTTTGCAACAAGTCAGGAGGAAAATCTGCCGGAGGGAACACTTCTGGGCAAGGAGTTATTTATTTCAAAAAGAGAAAACACCCTTTCTTATCTCTGGATGTTGCTGTGTCTTTATGGAACTCTTAGCACTGATTTGGTTTCTTTGCTAGTTGCCTGACAATGAAGCCAAGAGAAGGAAGGTGGGACCATGAGACAAAGAGAGAGGTGGAACCAGAGCCCTGACCTGTTTTTTGAAATGGTTTTTCATCTTTGGAAACCAAAGCCTTATTGACCTCTTTTCAGTTCAGTTACTCTGCCAAATGCTCTTCGAGTATTTAATAAGGGTCGTCAAACCTTCCTTCTTGAAACTCTTGTCTGTCTTCGGCGGCCTATGAGACTCCAGCCTCTCCTTATTCACTCTGATTCATTTAAATACTTCTTCAAATCAACCGTCTTTACTTACTTTTCTTTGCATTTAGGCTATTACCTGTGGACAGCTTGCATTCCCATGCTGGACATTCATCTTGAGCCATCCCTTCCATACTGCCATGGCTTTAACCACAATACATATGCAGGTGACTTCAAAAATCTGTACTTTTGATTTTCACGGTAAGCTAACGATTACATAGTGCTTCCATTATGGACCGAACACTGAACTAAGTGCTCTAAGAATATTAAATCACTAAATTCCCGCAGCGATCTTTTGAGGTAGGTCCGATTATTATCACCGTTTTTTAGATGATGAATTTGAGGTACAGAAGGTGTGATGGTTAATTTTTTATGTTAACTTGACTGAACCACAAGGTGCCCAGATCACACATTTTTTCTGGATGTGTCTGAGTGTGTTTTTGGACAAGATTAGCATTTGAATTGGTGGACTCGGTAAGGTAGACTGTCCTCCCCAGTGTGGTGGGCGTCATGCAGACTGCCCTTTCCAATGTCAGTGGGCATTAACCAATCCACTGGGGTCTGAATAGAACAAAAAGAGGAGAAAGAGCAGATTCATCTCCTTCCTGCCTGCTTGAGCTGGGACATGGGTCTTTCCTGCCCCTGGACTGGAATTTATACCATTGGCTCTCCTGGTTCTCAGGCATTTGAACTCAGACTGAATTATACCACTGGCTTTCCTGGGTCTCTGGCTCGCAGACAGCAGGTCACAGGACTTCTCAGCTTCCATAACTTTGTAAGCCATTTCCTCATAATAATCCTATGAGGTTAGGCTGCTTGGCTTTAAATCCTAGCTCTACTTCTTACTGGCTCTGTGACTTAGACATTCCTCCTAGTGGTTCTGCTTCTCTGGAGACCTTGACTAACACATAAAGGTTGCTTAAGTCACAAAGCTAGTACGAAGCCAAACCAGAGTCTCTGTTTCTCAACACTGTGCTATTTTCCAGTTGCCTTATTGGTCACATTTCTAAAAAAATGAACTCAACATGTTTCTGTTGCTTTCTTCCATATTATGATGTTGGCATCTGCCTAGTCACCAAATTGGAAGCCCAGTATTCATCCTTAACTCCTTATTTCCACCTTACCATTGTACTAAAGGCCATTTTACCAATTATCTCTCCTATATGTTTCCTTATCAGTTTTTTCACGTTAGTCTTGACAGCTACCCTCTCGTATCAGGCCCTTAGTAATGGTGATCCAGACTATTACCAAAGCCATCTGATAAACTTCCCATTCCAGGTTCTCATTCCCATATATACAATCCATCCATCATAATCAACAATGCTTTTCTTTTCTTTCTTTCTTTCTTTTTTTTTTTAATATTCATTTATTTATTTGGCTGTGCCGGGTTTTAGTTGCAGCATGCGGGATCTTCGTTGCTGCGTGCAGGATCTTTAGTTGCAGCATACAGGCTCTTAGCTGCAGCATGCAACGATGCTGCGGTCAATTCCCCAACCAGATTGAACCTGGGCCCCCTGCATTGGGAGAGTGGAGTCTTAACTGCTGGAACACAAGGGAAGTCCCTCAACAAAGCTTTTCTTTTTAGGACACAAATATGATCACCTTGATACTCTGCTTTAAAAACCTGTCAAGGCACCCCAATGCCCAAAGCACAAAATCCAAGTATCTTAGAAGGACATACAAACATTTGACTTTCTTATGTACCCTGTATTTATTTCATTTTTATGTGTGAGATACAACACTGTGATTCTTTTGTATGTCTATTTACCCTGCCTGACCATAAAACTCTAGAAGTCAGGGACCATGACTTATCAAACATATATTCTTTAAGCATCCTCTATATGTCAGACCTAGTGACGGTTACTAATGCTCTACCTCTGACTTTAATCAATGGACAATGTATTTCCAGTGCCTGAGTGACCGTCATGTGATAGTGAATTGATAATTTCTAAATTGAATTGAATAATAGTTTTCCTGATCCTACTTAAACCATGTTTACTTTCATATCTTCAAAGTCAACCTTTGATTAAAACAGCATCACAAAGACATTAAGCAGGATGGTTTTCCCAGGATACAAAGCTTGCACACTGTATACTTCAAATGCCTTCGTATATGCTGTTGCCTTGGCTTGGAATGCCACTGTTTGTTGACAATCTAATGATTGAAGATCCAACTCATTTCTGGGAAGTTTTTCCCAAATTCTATCTCCTTTCACTACCACCTTTTCCATCCTTGCTGGGGAGATAGACTTATTATTTCCAATTTGCTCCATCCCCAAAGTTGGGCTATATTTTATGATATTGTGATTTATAATATACATTTGATATATAACCAGTATATATTTCTTATCCATATTTGGTCTTCCTCCATGGTTCCCCTAACTTTTGGAATTTCCTGAGTAAAAAGAGCAATGGGAGTACCTTTTGTTATAATATTTAGCCTCTTGTCCTCAGTTCTAGAAATAGCTTCAGAGACATAAATGTAAACTGGGTGTCTTGTTGTTTATAACAAGCCCCTTCCCACCACGAATGGGTTTATGTTAATGAGGTGACTTTTGGAAAGCACCTAAAGATGGGAGCTGGTTGTCAGGAGAAACAATCATGAATAGAGGGTTGGAACTGTCAGTCCCACATCTGATTTCTGGGGAAGCTAGAGGCTGAATCAATCATGCCTATGTAATGTAATTATTGATTAATTTATCATCATGACTCAAAGCGAATTCTTTCCCTTTCAGTTCAAACTAGTTTCCATATATTTAACATGGTGAATGATTAAAAATAAATACATACATATAAAAATCATGCCTATGTAATGAACGATGTGAACCTGTGGGGATTTGGAGAGACTGGGGCACCTGGAAGGGTATGGAAGCTCCTTATCCTTTCCCCATACTTTGTCCTATGCACCTCTTCCATTTGGCTGTTCCCGAGATATCTTTTCATAAGAAACTGGTCAATCTAGTAAGTAAAACATTCTCTGAGTTCTGTGAGCCACTCTAGCAAACTAATTGAATCTAGGGAGGGGGTCTTGGGAAACTCTGATTTACAGCTAAGAGTTGGTCAAAAGTACAAGTGACAACCTGGGCTTTCTAATGGTGTCTGAATTGGGGGCGGGGTGGGGACAGTCTTGTATGACTGAACCCTTATCTGTGGGATCGGATGCTATCTCAGGGTAGATAGTGTCAGAAATGAGGTGAATTCTTGGACACTCAGCTGATATTAGAGCATTGCTTGGTGGTGTGGGGGAAACCTCCCTCCCCCACAAATTGGAATTGTGATCAAAACACCGTGATGTTTCTGTAATAGCATGAGTCAGTTCTCTACTGAATTGTATAACCCTCAATTTTTATTCCTAGTACTCTGCAGTTTTTAATCTAGCATGTTTTTAGTGTGATATATTCAATTAAATATTGTTTCAAGTGAATTTAAATCAAAGTATTCTCTGTAGGCAAATACCTATTTCTATGTGCCTTGTTCTATGTGCATATATTCTACCTGTTACCAGTTCGCAATCTGATTTACCAGTGTCCAGCATTTAGACATAGTGCTTGTAGAATAAATATCTATACACACGTGACTTATATTGCTCCAAATGTGTAAGGTGTTGATTTTATTACTAAATTGTTTTTTTTCTCATTCCATATTTAATTACTGGATTAGTTGGAGGTAGAGTAGGAGTAGGAAACATGAATGCATAGATACAAGCCTAAAAGCATTAAAGGCTTATTTAAACGTTTGTCTTGCTATCTGTTGATTGAAGGATTTTAAATTACTAGTGAAGAGCAGAACTAGACATTACCATGTGCACTAGGATTGGAATCAAGATACTACAAAATTCAGTCTTTATTTAAGAGGGTTGACCCTTTACATGGAAAGAGTCCTGCTTTTGATTAAGAACTAATTTAAGGGTTATTCAGAGACAATTATGTAAGGCCCTGAGATTTCTCATGTGTATGTCCTCCTGGGATGCAGGTGCTTGAAGCGAAATCTTGAAAGAAATAATAGAAATAGAATTCCCAAAAGATACCTTAGAATCATAATAGGGTTCTATAAAGAAGGAATTAGAAAAACGTGTAAATTTCTTTACATCTATACAGACTTAAAAAAATTCTCCTTTATGTGTAATACTCAATTTTTAAATAAGGGAAAGCAAAAGCTTACTCCCTAGTAAGGGAAAAAAGATATACTACAGAAACACTTTGAGTCCATAATATAGTCTATAGTGCAATGACCTAGAAATTTATCAAGATTTTTCAAAGTTAGAAAACCTGCTTCCTTGGAAGTTTACAATTATTTGTAGTCTGGTACTGTAGGATTTGTAGACTTGATCTCAATGATGCGAAAAAGAGATTCCCAAGTTTGTTAAAGAGAGACACTGCTTGCTAAGGGACGTTTACAATACTTATTTAATAATAGTGTAGGACATGGTGACCTGGTCTTCTGCATTATAAGGACAAATTCTTGGTACACTTCATTGTATCAAGTTGATCAAACTTGAAGAGGCTGACTCATGTTGATTAAAATCAAAAGCGACATATATAAGCTACAATGCCAATTTATTCTTTTACAATAGAAATATAACTGTCATAGCACATTTCCTTCATGCAAGCTACATGAGGAGACCATTATCAGAAGATTGCTGGTTGACAATAGGATCAGAACTGGTGTCTGAGTGGTGGGAACAGGGTGGAGGGATAGTTATATGATTTGAATATTTAATGCCCACAGGCTAAAATAGACAGATGTATCCATTTTCTCAGTAGATTTCACTTTCTCATTCTATAAGAGGGGTTAAGTTTTTGGCTCAGGGCAATCTCTTTCTTGCATAATGATAGATGGCTGCTGCCAAAACTCTCCTTTCTTTTTCTGTATACATTTCTGACAAAATTCAGTTAACACATTTTTTTTTTTTCCAGCAAAGTTAATTTTTTAATCCTTTTTTTTTTTTTTTTTGCGGTACACGGGCCTCTCACTGCTGTGGCCTCTCCCGTTGTGGAGCACAGGCTCTGGACGTGCAGGCCCAAGCGCCCGTGGCTCACGGGCCTAGCTGCTCTGTGGCATGTGGGATCCTCCCGGACCGGGGCACGAACCCATGTCCCCTGCATCGGCAGGCGGACTCTCAACCACTGCGCCACCAGGGAAGCCCAATTTTTTAATCCATTTGATGTCAGGTTTTTCTTGTAAGTGATTCTATCTTCATACAATGTCATCCCTGGCCTTACATATTATGTGTTGAATTTAGAGTTTAACTTTCCAAATGAAAACCTTTGTCTCTTATTTCCTACTTCTTGATGGGGGCTTTGTTGCCCTACTATGCAATGATTAAAATGAGCAAAAAACTAGATTTACAGAACCACACAATACTCTCTTCTCATTAAAATCATTTTGCACATTTATATTATTGTAAACTGTATTTTTACTACCATAATTCTGTAGAACAATGATATGAGTGAGATAAAAAAATTTTCCCAGTATCTGTTTCAAATAATGTCATTTATTTGGAGATGTGGAAAATTCTTTAGATTATTTGAGGCTTACATAACATTTAAACTGTTACTACATATCTAACAAAAATACTCAGATACATAAGGTGACTCTGTGTAGCAGTTAAGGGGTTGATTAAAAATAACTTTTTTTACATTTAATCAAAGATTAAACAAATTATCTTATACATAGTAGTTTGTATCTGTCTCTTAACTCCTTACCTCCATCTTGCCCCTCCTCCCTTCCCTCTCCCCACTGGTAACCATTAGTTTATTCTCTCTATCTGTGAGTCTGTTTCAAAAGGTCAATACTTTTGACAAAAGCATGCTTGGTTGACATATAACTAACTTTTTGGTTTGGGAAATCTGATATTGTCAAAGCAAAATGGAACTTAAAAGTCTAACCTACGTATCAATAATTTCCTTCAGAGTATCTCAGCTGAGATAAAATCAATTAAGGGCAGGTGGGGAGTTGCACTCTATTTAGTTATTATCATTCTAGAATTTTGTATCAACTGGTATGGAAAAAAAAATAATATACAGACAATAATTGCTGAGTTCAAAAACAGATTTCTAATTATCAGTATTTTTCATTTATGCCATCTACTGCATGGGGAGAGCATTCAGGCAATTTACTGAAGGGCTTTAAAGCTCTTGCCATAATTTCTGCATTTAAGATCAGATGACCAGAAATAGTTTCACTAAGCTAGTTAGTAATTAAAGGAGAAACCATGTCATAATAAATAATTTGCTTATAAACTTTTTTTCTAAGTAAATACAGGGAATGTTCAAAAACTGGTAGTTTATTAATTTATTTTCTTCAAGTTTTGTACGCTTATTAGCAGTGTTTTGTATATATTTAAAAACAGTATATTTTACAAATAACCAATATATTATTTTGATTAATATATTCAACACACATTTACTGAGCACCTACTGTATAACACCACTGTTCTAAGCACTGGGGATATTCTTGAGAGGGGAGTTAGATAATAAACAAGTAATTATAAAATATGTCAAGTAACAATAGGCACTCTGGAAAAAACAGGTTGGGGAGAGAGGGAAGGTGCAATTTTAGATAGAATTGTGAGGGAAGCCCTGGCATTCAAGGAAGGCTGTAAAAGAAGTGAGAGAGGGTACAGCCACTATGGAAAACAATATGGAGGTTCCTCAGAAAACTAAAAATAGAATTACCATATGATCCAGCAATCCCACTCCTGGGAATATACCTGGACAAAACTATAATTCAAAAAGATACATGCACCCCTATGTTCATAGCAGCACTATTCACAATAGCCCAAACATGGAAACAACCTACATGTCCATAGACAGATGAATGGATAAAGAAGATGTGGTACATATGTACAGTGGACTACTACTCAGCCATAAAAAGAAGGAAATAATGCCATTTGGAGCAATATGGGTGGACCTAGAGATTATCATACTAAGTGAAGTCAGAAAGAGAAAGACAAATACCATATGATATCACTTAGATGTGGAATCTGAAATATGGCACAAACCTATGGCACAAACATGAACCTATCTACAAAATAGAGACAGACTCATAGACATAGAGAACAGACTTGTGGTTGCCATGGGGGAGAGAGAAAGGGAGAGGGATGGACTGGGAGTTTGGGGTTGGTAGATGCAAACTATGACATTTAGAATGGATAAACAAGGTCCTAATGTTTAGCACACGGAGCTATATTCAACTATATTCAATATCCTGTCATACACCATAATGGAAAAGAATATAAAAAAGAATGTCTATATGTGTATAACTGAGTCACTTGGCTGTACAGCAGAAATTGGCATAACATTGTAAATCAACTATACCTCAATAAATAAAAAAATTGGAAAAAAAAGAAGTCGGAGAGATATACTTTATTCTCCTGGATAACTGGCAGCAGGGGGTCTGAGATTGAGGCAGACCAACCACACTTAAGCTTTTTACAAAAAGATTTACCTTTAACTCTGAACCTGACTACATTACTAAACTTTATTGGGGATTTCAGGCCGCAATGCAATCTAACATTAAATGAAGTTTTGAAGAAAAACTGGACTTTGAGTGCTAAAATTTAAGGGAATATGGGGCCCAGCCTCACTGTATTCTAACTTAGAAACATGCATGTATACATATCTAGTATGAGTTATGCCAATTTTAAGTGACATATTTGAAAATTATGTCAACTTAGATGTGGTGGTGGGCGGCAGTGGTCGCTTGACAAGGACAAGAGATAAGGATTATTAAACAGCCTAGGGCTTGGCTCAGAGTAAACACTTCATGGGTGTACATGCTATTGCTATTATTACTATTGCTGTTATTATTATATTGGTGTTTTACCTGAATAATGGAGATAAGTGGGAAAATACCATAACTATCCACAGGATGAACAAATGATGGCTGACCAACTGCTAACCTTCAATCAAACTGGCTTCGAAGTCTTAAAAATCTATCAAAAAAGGCATTTCCCTGATTTTCACCATCTTTATGGAATTTTCTGATGCTCTAGCCACTGCCCTGTGTGAACTCAATAGGTGCATGTAGCCCGTTAGAAAATGCCAAAGTAAACCTTGCTGTTCTGTCTAAAGTTACAGAGATTAGCCAGTCGGGCCTCTGTGGAAGAACTGTGGAGGGTGGAGGACAGAAACGAAGGTACAGGCTGTTGTTGAGTTTCAAATGTATCACACTGGAATTGGACATTTTGTAATAAAAATACCCAAATACCAAATTGTTCTTTCCAGCTTTTTGTCTAAATTCATATTGTTCCCTTTGACAGGAGTGCTGTTTCCCCACTCACGCCTTTCTTTCCTGTCCAAACAACTTCTCATGTTTCAAAACTCAAGAATAGAATTAACTTCTCCAAAAAGGCTTCACTTTTCTCTACCCATAACTTGTTTCGATGGGTGCTACACCTTTACCTTCCAATAGTATGTTATATTTTGGCATAATTTAACCTTGTGTATTAGACTTACCTGTTCCCTAAGTGTTTGCCTACTTTCATAGTGCAATACAGTTTGCTGGTTTTAATGCTGTCTTGATCCAGTTTTAAGGCCCTGACTAGAGGCCCATTTCCCTTCGTGAGCAGTTAATTAAGTCCACACCAGACCCTTCCCTTTCTGGCTCTCACACTTTGGGCTACTATGCATCTGCCCTAATCACCCCAGGAACAGGTAGCAGAAACTAGAGACAGCCCCCTTGAATGTGCAAAATTATTCAAATTAGCCAATCCACAGACAACCCACAAAACCTAGTTAACCCCACCTTACTTGCCATACATAAACTTCCCCTACAGCTCCAGCTTGCTGCTCTCCTGTCCTGGGTGCAACCCCCTTTGTGAATCCACAACTGTAGCCTTCTCTCTTTCAGAGCTGCAAGGAACAAAGAGTTCTGCCTTTCATCTATCCCAGTGTCATTGTATTGTGTCCTTCCAACAAAACAATCTTAAAATTTTATAAAACACATAGTCAGTAGACTACTCTCTGGTCCCTATCAAGATTACAGGACCAATTCCTGGTTTCCAGGCAAACTAGGTGGTTACATCTCCCAACCAGTCTCTCCGGAGAGCTTCCTACTCATTCTCACATTGCATTAACATTCCTATAAATAGAATCCACTTGTGATCACTTGAGATTGAATCCCATGAAAATGTCAGTATTCAATATTATTTGATCTCAAACATAGCAGTTTCATTATCAACATGATTATATACACCTTCGCATGTAACACACAGCATGTGAAACACAGCATGTGAAACATCTAGAGATAGTAGACCTCATTCCTCATCTCTCCATGCTTCTATACTTTTCCCTATCATTCTTCAGTCAAATAGGAGTTGGTGAATTCGTTGATTACACTGATGACTCTTCTCTAATGAGCAATCTTACTGTGCCTCAAAGCTAACACCTGTATACTGCCCGCTGTCTGTAGTAAGCAAGCAAAGCAGGACTTAGAACCAAGGCCTCTGCCCATATTTACAGTCTCTTCCAAGCCACTGCTGGGAAGGATAATTTAGGACAGGATCTTCCCTCTTCATACATGCCTGTGCCTGGTTTTCACCCAGAGACTTCGGTATAATTTCTGATAAAACAACCACAATGGAGGTTGTTTTATCAGAAATTATAATCCGCAACATTTAGGAAGGAAGCTACATGGCAGACGTCGTGTGTTCTTACTGAATCTTCTGAAGACACAGACTTGGAAAGGTCAACATTAGCAGTAGCACAGGGCTAAGAACATCTTGAGTTTTGTTACAGAAGCAAAATTAATCTTTTCAGTTAATCTCTTGATATGAGATTTGGGTAGGTGATGGTTGGAGGGGGAAGGGGATAGTGTTGGAGTTTCCACCTAAGCCTTAAACCAAAAGAAATGCACCAGCAATTCGTCTGTTATCAGAGAACACTGCATTGCAGAGTGAGAGATGCTGACTCTTATGTTAATGAAGAAGTGCCTTGATTACAAATGTTCTCTGCATTCATATTGTTTATTCCTTTGGGAAGTTTGGATGATTTGCAGGGCAAGATTCAGGAAGTGTGGGGAGCTGGATAAAATCTTATCATCATGGCTACAAAATCTTTACCCTATTCTCTAAGAAAATCTTATTTAATCAATAAGAAAACATAATGATATAAGGCAATTGATTGACTTCAAAGACAAAGATCCTCCAGAGAATTCAGAGGCTGTCTCATAACAGTAATGAGGAACAAAGAGGGAGAAAAGAAGATGTTTAATGTGAACAGAAACTACACACACACACACACACACACACACACACATTTTTATGGTCCAGGGAGAAGCGCCATACAATCACATTCAATTATTTCCGAAGAAAGCAACTTCAATGATCATCTATCCAGCAAGTAATTCTATCACTGAATGTTCTGACCAAAATGCCCAGAAGTAGCCCTCACTGATCTCTTCCTTAGGTAATCACTTAGAAAATTCCTTTCTTCTGGAACCAGCTGTTCTCAACCGACTAGTCCTCTTTGACATCCTAGCAAATTAGAGGGGTGACCTTGACGAGTTCCTGACAAAAGCTATGGAATTCTATCATACTAGCTCTGAAGGTATATTCCATATGTGATTGATTAAATGAGAGGTCAATGAAAAAGTTATAGATGATCTCAAGTGTGCAAATGCGAGCAGCACATGTGACAGAAAGGTAACGGAGGAATACACTTAGAAAATCATCTCTCTGTGTCTTCTGTAATGAATCATGGCAGTGAGAGTCAGACTGTGAGAGATTAAGAAGTATAAAGCATAACTATGAGAAATTCGGCACTAAGTGAAAAGTGTTTGGGGATTTCATTTATTTGCATACTTGTGTATGTGTGTGTGTGTGTGCGTGTATGCATGTATGTGAGCACGTGCATTTTGTTATTTGTAACTTAGGGGGAAATGTTTGTTGATGGGATGGCATAAGAAAAGGGTATGAAAATACTACACTGTGAACAGGTTAAATTAGGAATGAAGATGAAATCAACCGTGAACATGGGTGGGAAGCTCATGCTGGAAAATGAGGTAGAGAACGTCTAGTTCAGACAGACTTCTAGTAAAAAGAGATAGGGTCCCTTCAAAGACCCTTATTGATCTGTGAGTTAAATGATTGTTCTTGTAATTTATTCCTTTCCCAGGTATTGTATTCATAAAGTTTCTAGCATATAGGATTATCGGCCCCCAAGTTTCCCATATCTCATTCTATTTTGTAGAGTTAAAGTGCTATAAACATCACAGGATTTTAAGCTGAGTGTGGATGGGTTAATAGGACTCGAAACTCTTGAACTTTCTGTTATACTGCAGCCCAATTTTTACTCTTAAAATTATAGTGCATTCTTTTTTTAAAGAAAAACCTCACAGAGTTGGATCGGGTTTTAACAAATAAACAATGCAAGCTAAATGACTTCATTCCTTTAAAAACCACTCAGTAATTCTTCGTTGTCTTGAAGAGACCTAAAGTCAAGACCATGTTGTAGAAGCTTTCTTCCCCTCCATGTAGGCAAGCTACACTTTCCCTCTTGAACTTCACATTTCAAACCCTTAGGTACAAACTGTGCTTCCCTGAACCCAGAACCCCTCTTGTCTATGTCCTTATCACTCAGCCTTTTCTTTCCCTTCATCTCCACCTCTCTGTTCCAACTAAACCAACTTCCCCAGGCCTCCCCTTAGCCCACTCACATTTGATGGGTTAATTACTGCTAATTATCTAAGCCTCAGGCTGGTTATTTATTTCTTCCATGAAACCCCACCTGAACTATACTCTTATGACTTTGATTCCTGCTTTCTTGGCATTAATTATAGCCTATTTTAGTGATATATTTACTTGTCTGTTACTTGCTAACCAGAGAGTATGCTCCTTGAGAACACTGTTTCATCGTCTTTTTATAACAAAACCTTAACTATGGCTGGCACATAAGTAGTCAATAAATACTTCTTTCTTATGTGTGAACTCTAAGCCTTTATTTTTGAAGTGGCAACCCAAGGGGAGAGGGACATATTTCTTAGTTCTTGTTTTTAATAGTTTACATATAGAAGACTATATGCAAACAAGTGATAGATAATATTTTTAGGGAAATGTTCAGTAGCCTTCGGAATGCAAATAAGAACTACCAGCGATTTAAGTAAAATACAATAAGTAAGGCAGTGAAAATTCACTCTTTTGGTAACCACAAATTCCTCAAGACCATTTTTTTTAAGCTCATAGATAACACCGAATTCATTTGTACAATACCCAGCTAAATATAAATGTTTAGAGAATTAGTATCTAATACGAAATACTTGCTTATTTAAAAAAATTTTTAGTTAAGACAAGACCTTTATGTGAAATGATTAGAAAATCTGTCAATAGAGGTAGAAAGATATAGAATACATGTGTATAAATGGGAAGCTTATACTGAGCCATATTAATAGAGACCAATGTTTACAGGAACATACTTGTTTCAAAGCAGTACTAAATAATGTGTCCACTTTTTATTTCTTTATTTACTTAAATGCCTTCTACATCCTTTTAAAGAAAAATTGGGGGATTCTATGTCTCAATGTAAGAGAAATTACTGGTTTCCCCTACTTGGAAATCCCATCTTGAGTGACACATTTCCTAGGAGTATGGCATCATTTTTCAAAGACAGCAACTCCGTGTTCTCTTAAGGCACTGTTTGGTTACTCTCAGCCCTTCAACTGCAATGTAAGGTCTTTTTTCAGAAAGGCAAGTATCAGTCATATTTGGTTTTTTTTTTACCAGCTTTCTACCTACTAACTGAAAGCAGTGAACTGCTCCACTTTTTATCAAAAAAAGAAAACCATAACTTTAAAAGTAATAAAACAAAACCTCTTATGTTTAGCTATACAGACTCATGAAGAACATTATTTGTAATCACGACAATATTATGCTTTTAAGTTAGCCTGAAGCAACATCTGTCTTCGGTAACTATTTTGAAAACTTATATGATAAAATATATAAATATGTTTTTAATTACATATATTGTATTTGGCAAAAATTAATGTTTTTACCATTCTAGAGACTGAGATATAAAACCTCCATATAATATAAATATCATTTATAATTAAGTTATAATCTTCGAAATACACACATACACAAAACACACCATAAATTTTGGAACATAGAAGATGTATTGTTTATCTTAACATGTAAATTTTTCCATTTAATATATATTTTAAAAAAATTTAAACTAACTGAAAGTAATCACATGGATTATAACACTCCCTTATTAATTGAAAAAACGATACATTCTACCCCATTGATAGATTGAGATTACTAAAACCATATCTAAATAAGAACTGTTTTTGCTAAGTTGAGGGAAAGTTTAGAAACATTCAATCAAAAACCTGTTGCTTGGGCTTCCCTGGTGGCGCAGTGGTTAAGAATCCACCTGCCAACACAGGGTACACGGGTTCAAGCCCTGGTGCGGGAAGATCCCATATACCGTGGAGCAACTAAGCCCGTGCACCACAACTACTGAGCCCACATGCTGCAACTACTGAAGCCCGTGCGCCCAGAGCCCGTGCTCCACAACAAAAGAAGCCACCGCAACGAGAAGCCCACGCACCGCAACGAAGAGTAGCCCTCGCTCGCCACAACCAGAGAAAGCCCATGCGCAGCAACAAAGACCCAACGCAGCCAAAATAAATAAATTAATTAATTTAAAAAACCCAAACACCTGTTGTTTGAATTAAATCTCTTAACATTTATTTGGGAATAAAAAATTTGAGTTAGAGATAAATTAGTTCAGGCTAAGTATAAAAAAGTAAGATTTCCTTTGTATTTTTTTCTCCTAACTGCTGTCAGAGAGTTGAATGTTTCTTCCAACTTATTTCTGTAATGTTTATTTATGTATCAATTGATTCTAATTTGGGTAAGTTACATTCCATTGAAGTTCATTCAATGATGAAATTCCATTCAACAATTCAAAAACTATTTTAAATTTTTTAACTTTTCATTATAGAAAATTTCAAAAGCAGGTTAAACTAGAGAAGACAGTATAATGAACCCTCATTTACCCATCACACATTTTATCACTCAATTATCAACTCATGACCAAGATCATTTCAAATGTATCCCTACCTATTCCTCCCTGTTCATATTAACACAAATTCCAGACATAATATCATTTATTTGAATTTCAATTAATATCTGAAAAGACAGACTCTTTTCCAAGATAAAATCACAGTACTGTTACCAGACCCAAAATAAGAATATCAATATTTCTTCAATATCACCAAATATCCAAAAGGTTTTCCTGAATGTCTCATTACTTTTCACAGTTTGAGTCAGAATACAGTTAATATCTCCTGTTAAAAACAAGACAGCAGGACCCAAATGAAGTCACTTATGCTAAGTGCCACATCACAAAACTGAAACTTAATTAGTTTCATCTTTCCCCGAAATGAATCTTAAACCAGTCAACCAGGAATCACCTGATCAGCACTAACTAATTAAGCAATCTGCCTGACAGATCCACGCAGTTCCCTAACGGAAAGTCAACTTGCAATAACCAACTGCTTTTTTTTTTGCCTAATAGAACTTTCTTGCTCCCTCTCCCTTCTGCCTATAAAAGTCTTTCATTTAATACAGGTCCTCAGAACTCCTTTCTTTCTACTAGACTGGATACTGCCCAATTGGAATCCAGTTTTACACACATAAACTCTTAAAAGGCCTCAGTTTATCTCTGAACAGGCCTGGTGTCAGGAGAGGGAACAGCAGGAGACACCGGCGCACTGCCCCCCGGCGCACTGCCGCCCCAGCCCCTAGGCGCACTGAGTAACCACGCAGAGGTACCTGCTAAGTCCGGCGAGCTCGCTGCTTTCCCGCTGCCTCCGGAAGTGGTGGGCGAGTCCCTGGATCTTAGCTCCGCAGCGTTTGTGTTATGAGCTTTCAGACTTTCTTTGAGCACTTCTTTTTCCAGGATGGGTTGAGAAACTGGCCAGAGTTGAACTCGGACAGACGCAGCACCCAGCGTGGGTGCGCGGATGGATCCGTTTTGAGCCGGAAGCCAGACCGCGTCTGGGGATGGACTACTTCCGACTCAGAAGCCGGGCCAGGTCTGGAGAAGGAGCGGTTTCGACTCAGAAGCCGGACCAGGTCTGGGGAAGGACCGGTTCCGACTCAGAAGCCGGACCAGGTCTGGGGAAGGACCGGTTGCGACTCGGAAGTCGGACCGGGACTGGGATATGACGGGGTTCAGCTTAAACTGGACTGGGTCCAGGGTGAGGCCTCAAGTGAGTAACATTTTGTTTTAAGGCTGAACAAGTAGGTTAAACTTACTAAAGATAATCTTGACTACAGTGGCCACGGTGGAGAACTTCTAACTTAGATAAACTTATCCATTTATGAGGTGCGCTGTAGCAAAAAGTGTCTCAGTCAAGCACTCACTATAGAGGGTGAAGGTCAAACTATTTTTCCTCTCCTCTGGCTTCTAGAGACCAGGATGAGAACTGCTACCACACCCCACTCGCTCCAGCGCCTGTAAACTGGATCCTGAGAAAAGTAGCGGAAGTTGGCAAAAGGTGAGAATTTTCACCAAAGTCATTTCTTCCCGATTTCTAACTGTGGTGCCTGGTCGAGAGAGGAAGGTAAAATTTCACATTTTCCTTTCCTTTCCAATGTTTTTAAGAATTGCCTTTTCTAAATTAAATTTTATTTTTTAACTATGCAAAATATTTACATGGTTCTAAAATCATAGTTATAAAACAAGGTCTATTCAGAGAAACCTAATAATCTAATTGGAATCTAACAATTCCAACACGCTACACCTGGTTTCCTCTCTCTCCTGTAGGTAAATATTTTAAAATGTATATTTTTCTTCCACTTTTACGTATAAGAAAATATGTTCATATATATATTCATTGTGTATGTGTGTATATGTGCTTGTGTGTGTATGTGTGTGCATGTATGTATATATATATTCAAATCAACCCCCCCCCACCCTTTCTTTGATAAGCAGTGGAAAAGTATATATACTTTTCTGTACTTTGCTATTTTCACTGAACAGTATGTTTTGGAGATCACTCCATGGCAGCACAGAGAGATTTTCTTCATTGTTTATAGCATAATAGACTCTATAGTGTGAATGTTCCATAGTTTATATTAGCAGCTACCTTTGGGTTTCTTTTTTCTTTCTTCTTTTTAAAGAAATTTTTACAAATACTGCTAAAATGAAGAGCCTGGTTATGGATACATCCATATTTTTTCCAATGCAAAAATATGGAAATAGAAAGTGGAATTGCTGGGTCAAATTTCATATACATATGCATTTTTCCTGTTTGTTACCAAATTTTCTCCATAATGATTTTATTTTGGCATACTCTTAATGATTTTTATAGGACATAGTAAATATGATAGTATAATCAAGTTTCTTAGGCTACTTTGTGCCTTCATATGATTCTTTCCTTTGGGAATTAAGAGGACTCCTATTTGCAATCATAGACTCACAAATTGAATTCCTATTTGAAAGTTGGCCTAAATAATAAATTGCTCAAACTGCTACATTGTATGCATTCATGAGGTGGAGAGTGCATGTCTGGAAGTGATGCAACTGGATGAGTTATTAAACCATAACTATTTTCTTATATTTATAGTCCCATGGAATTCCAGATACCATTGTCTTTTTTTTTTAAACATCTTTATTGAAGTATAATTGCTTTACAATGGTGTGTTAGTTTCTGCTGTATAACAAAGTGAATCAGCTATACATATACATATATCCCCATATCTCCTCCTTCTTGTGTCTCCCTCCTACCCTCCCTGTCCCACCCCTCTAGGCAGACGCAAAGCACCAAGCTGTAGATACCATTGTCTTAAAGGCATTAATGCTTGCTGAATATTTTATTTCCATTTTGTATTCAATTTTGTATTCTTTTGTATTTGGGTATTCTGTAGTGATTTTTTTTCCTGAGATAATTCTCAAAAAAGCTTTAATGTGAAAATAATGGAAATAAAAGGGAAGATTTTGCAAAGTAAAGCATTTTTAATCACTTCTTAAACATTTTAAAGTCCTTTATGTAACAAAACCCCAGTATTATAAAAAGTAGTTCTGTGTTTTTGTTTGTTTACTGGTTAAGAATTCCCTTAGATTACAAATTGGGTAACTTACTTTTTCCCAGAGTACTTCAAGACCTAGGAATGATTTTAAGAATGTTTCACTTTCAACTCTGAAATTGCTTATGATCAACCGAGCAGAGTATTAGAAAACCTTTTGTCAAAGGGTAGAAAGAAGGAGGACAGGCAGAGAAAACATGTCAGAGGAGTTTCATTTTAAGTTTTGAGCTACTTCTCATTGCCACTCTTCCTTTTCAGCCAAGCATTGTTTTAGTCCGTAATCACTGTCTTTCCCTTATCATCTTGCATTCACACCTCAGCTCACCTTTATCTGGCTTCTGCTCTTCCCTGAAATGCCTCCCAAAGTCCAAAACAATATTCTGTTGACACTGTTCAATTCTTATCTTACTGGATATCACAGTTGCTTTGTACACTATTGATGACTTCCTCCTTTTTAAAACTTACTACTCTAGAATCAGTGGAACAGTCCTGTCCTGGTCTGTTCAGTCAAACAGTGGAGCTACTCAGCTCTCTTTCCTCCACCAATTTTCTTTTATATATGTATGGTTTCTCTCATTCTTCCAGCCCTCTATCTCATTTATACGTTTGATTCCACATAAACATGACTACAGAGCTTCTGAATCATGTCATTGTTTCTGTGTACCTCTTTTTGGATATGCTATAAGCCACTGACACTTAAAATATTCATCTTTCTTTACACCCTTTCCCATCAGTATTTCTTATCTCAGTTTATGTCACATTCACTAAGAGAATCTCAAAACTTCAGCTCTTATTTCAAAATTTTGCTCTCACATTCACCTCTAATCAATCATACAGTCTTGATATTTCTCCAGTAGGCCTCATTGCCTGTGTCTCTTTACCCATGGACCAAATTTAAGCTCTCGTCATTTCATGCCTTGTCCCTTTCAATAACCACCCAACTTGTCTCCTTGCGTGAAATCTTACCTAAATCAAGCCAATCATCTACATTGGGGCAGAAGGATTCATTTAACACAAATTTGATCCTGTCACTGGCCTGCTGAAAATATCCATTGCGTTCCCATCACGTACAGGATATAACCCAAATCAATAAGAAATGCCTATCCCTCTAGCTCATCCTCTGTGACTCCTTGCCTTAAATATCATGCATTTGCTTTATCAGATAATCTTTCATAGCTCTGTGCCTTCCCAAATGTTTCCTCTAGTCAAAACGGTTATCGTCCAGTTCTTTCTTATCCTGCTTTTACATTTACTTTCATATTCAACTCATTGATTCCCCCAGAACAATCCAATCATTCTCTGTATAACTTTATCATAGTAAAGACCACAAAAAATTGAACTTCTGTGATTGTCTCTCTTCACAATAATGGGGTTGACTTCTTATGCTCCCAAACTCTAGCAAATTATATGGCATAAATAATGTTTGGTAAATGTGGGTTGAATTGGACTGAGAAAGGTGTATTAGCATTTCTGTATTGACTGAAATTGAACCAGGTTGGTGGAAAGAAAACCATACAAAAAGAATCAAGTCAATGGAATTGAAAGAATAAGAAAGAGCTAATAAGTAATATTTGGATGAATTAATTTATATGCTTAAATTATACTTCTCCTCCTACAGCATCATTTAGTGCCTGATTGACTGTCTCCACATTTGTGCCAAGTGATTTTCAAACCATGGGTTGACGTGGTTATGAATTGCTCAGTTTTGTTAATTTTTTAAAGTAATTTTGTTCTATATTTCCTTTGCCCTATCTATGTGTTATACTACCTACTAATATCTGCTGGCTGTGTAAAAGACACCTAAATAATATTTATGGGCTTCATGTTCCCTAGTTTATGTTCATGAAAATGGTATTTGAAATTCCATTTGTTTATATGTATTTATTATTCAATTCAAATACAAATTTTACTTAGGATATGAAAACTCAGGGTGTAAGTTCTAAGTATTTAAGTGAATTTAATACTTAACATTCAAGTTCAACTTATTGCTCTAAAAATATGATTTCCCATTTCAAGGAGGTAGCTTTCATAATGTTTCTGAAACATCAGATATTTTCCAGTAAATTCTGAGTAAACTGATAAAAATCACACAGATTAACTTTTTGGGGTTTTTATACATCATTTTTCATTTATTTCACTTATATAAACTTCAAATAACTCACTCTCTTGAAAGGTCCTTAAGAAGAAAATATGACTTTTTTTTGTACACAAAGGCTACGTATTGTAGACGTTTCTTCTCTCTTAGCAACCCTCTTTTACCTTTAACTACCTTTTATGGTCTAATGTTTTGAAATACTCTATTTATATTCTAGTTTTAAGATAGACATTAGCTTGGAACACGAGCAACTAAAATAGTGTGTTTAAGGAGGGATAGGTAAAATATAGGCATTAGAAAATGCTGCCTGAGCTACATGTTTATTTTCAGTTTGTGAATTCCTTGATAGTGTTCAATAACCACAGAGAGGTTGAGGGATCAGATATCCAAAAATTAACCTGCATAATGATCTAGGCAGTGAATTCATAGACAGTTATGGAATTCCAGGGCTTGTTATTTGCACCAGATTTCCAATCCAGCTTTTTTGGTTCATATTTCATGTTCATATTTGCTAGACCTCTTTTTCTCTACGTATTGCAGTGGGCACAGTTCAGAGAAAAATTGTTTACAAGTTGTATTGAAAATATTTCTATATGCAAAGCGTTCAAAACTAACTTGGGGCATTTTGAGGCAATCAGCACACTGCCAAGTTCTTCCATCTTTCAACTCTCCATTTGATAGAGCCTAATTATTGCCAATGCAAACAGTTCTTATAAAGGATTAGGAATTTATATGACAAATAAACAATAGGAACAGATGACTTCTTCAAAGCAAAACTTTTTTAAAATTTAAAGTTCTCAAAAAATAGAAATTTAAATAAAAAATCATATATGTAAACCCTGCTTGAAAAGTTTATATGGTTCTTGGCTTGGGAGATTGCAAAAAAGAAGACCTAACAAGCCTCAGCTTAAATTTGGAAATTAACTTCAGAAATAATGCGGGTGGCATAGAAGTTTTCTGAAGAGTCTGGTAGGTAACAAATGAACAAGTATATACCCTAACTAAAAATGTATTGACTATATAAATAATTGCTTTGTATAAATTATATACATTATTTTATATATATCATTTTCTGAAAGTTTCTCTATACGTCTCTTCGTACATACTCTTATGGGTTTCAAGAAAGACTCATTTAAGACTCATTAAATTTAGATATTTGTCATTGGTGTTACAGCATTTTTCATACTGCATTATAGTTTGTTAAATATTAGTTTTTCCCACAAGATAACTTCTCTGTGACTAAAAATCCTAAGTCATCACTATATCCTTTCAACCTAAATATTTCATATTGCATAAACATATACTTTTTGAAAAAATAAATGAACATATAAAAAATTCAATATAACTATTTATAATGTCTCTTTTAAAGCTTATAAATATGGATCAAACAGTTTATAAGCAAACAATAAACAAATGAATAGAAATATTAAACGAAACATTCATCAGATTTAAGTGTTATTTTTCAGCGTTATCTCAAAATAGTCAATATTTGATGGATACTATCCAAAAAATATTGTGCAGGTTACAGGCTTACCACTAAATCCACCATTTGTACTATTTCTTTTGGGTAAAAGTTGTGTACTTTTTCCCTGCATATAAAACAAGGGAGCAGTAGGAATGAAATTTGCTAATTTCAAAATAGCAATAGAAATATTTTCAATACAACTTGTAATGCATAGCTAACAAATTTAAGCAAAAAATCTCTCTAGATATTCCAAACATTTAAAAAAAGTAGGAGCTCTCAAAGCTAAAACATGCTTGCTTTTAAATCTAAAACCACGGACTATGTACTATTAAAGGACTATTTGAATCACAGTATATTGGATTATTCTGTAATTGAAACTAGCATAAATAGTGCTTTATTAATTAAAGAAAAAAAATCAAGGATTTAGCCCTTAGTTTTAGATTCTATAACTTGTAACATTAGAGAAAAGCTAAGCTGTGTTTTTGCTATTTCTGACACTATTCTCGACTTGCACAAAACTTCACCAAGATTTTAATCGGAGAAGCAGAGGACCTTGCAGGAGGTTTACCACTTTAATGGTTATAGATGGATACCTTGAAAGCTACAGATAAATTGAGGGAGTTAGATAAGTAGATAAATGATATGTAGACATATAATGAACTTTTCCATAATGGTTAATAAACACATTTCATGTGTTGTCCTCGTCTGGATTTGGCAGCCCTATCTTCTCATGATAATCAGGATCCAATACCCCTGCCACTCTAAAAACTCCTCTCTTTGCTTATTACTGCTCTGTTGCCGTGAGGAGGCTACAATGACAAGGGACAGCCATAGCTTTAGGTGTTCTTGGGAAAACTATCTCCTCCCTGCTCACAACAAAACAAAAAATCAGAAAACCCACATTTCAGAAAACAATGATCACTTTTCAAATTAATGTTAGTATCTAATCTCTTTTGCCTTAAAAAAGTTAACTTAAAATGTTTCTTTTTGTTCTAAATGCAAAGCTATATTTTTAGCTGTAATCAAAAATACATGCACACATTACAAAAAAGGTACATTTTTAAATGTACAAACATGACACAAATTAGTTTTATTTCAAACTTTAATCCAGTGGGGAAGAAGTGAAAGAAATGAAATATAGATATTGCCCCTTATTGCTAAGGTATCTTATCTAATATTTTTGCTTTGAAAATAGTTTCTTAACTGCTTGTCTTGATTTGGAAATTGATATTGTGATTCATAATAAAAAACGTGTACTTGCTCTAGTCCCCATTTCTGGCACAGAGTTCCTAAAACCCTTAGAATTTGCTAAGCCACAAAGGTATCTTTTGTGGTGTTTAGAAGGTTACTTTGGATTGCACCAAAAGTTGGGGGCTGGTTGCCAAGAGAACAACCAAGTGATTAGAGGATTGGAATTTACAAGGGAGAGAGGCTAGGGACTGAATCAATCATCGATGGCCAATGAGTTAATCAATCATGCCTACGTAATGAAGCCTTCTTAAAACCCCAGAAGGACGGGGTTTGTAGAGCTTCAGGGTTGGTGAACATGTGGGGATTAGGGAAGAGTAGTGTGCTTGGAAAGGGCATGGAAGCTCTGTGCTCTTTCCTCATACCTTGCCCTATGCATTTCTTCCATCTGGCTGTTCCTTTTATAATGAACCAGTAATCCAGTATGTAAAATATTTCTCTGAGTTCTGTGAGCCACTCTAGCAAATTAATCTAACCCAGAGACAGGGTTGTGGGAACCTCTGATTTATAGCCAGTGGGTCAAAAGTACAGGTAACAAACTGGGCTTGCTTGTGGCATCTGGAGGGGAGGGGAGAGGGGCATGCAGTCTTGTGGGACTGAGTCTCAACCAGTGCAATTTGATGTTATCTCCTGGAAGATACTGTCAGAATTAAGTTGAATTGTAGGACACCAAACAGGTGTCAGAGCTTGTTTGGATGTGTGGGGAAACACCCTTCCTGACACGCACGCCTTCCATAGGCTGGAAATTGGGAAATTAGGTCCAAGAACCCAAAATAGGACCTAATCCTTCTTATTGGCAGTGAGATGAACTAGGTAGTATCGTAATTTCAAAATCAGCTCTAATTTTGATATTATGTAATATGGTATTTCATATAAGTCTTTGACTACATTATGCGTTCATGTAGAAGATAACTTTTAAATATTCATTTTATATCATGGCAAGTTTTGGATATAGATTACTATGTTAGAAAAAAATTGTTATAACAGAGTTGGGAAGAAATCCAAGATATCAATGTTGATCAATTCAAGATTAAAATGTAAATATTCAGTAGGTTAAATAAATTAAACTATTTCATTATTAAGTAAATCCAATCTCTATCATATTTACCATTTAAGTCTAAGCAAATGGTGGCAATAAAAAGATTAATGAAAGATATTTTGTCTAGATATTAAATCCATTAAATATATAAATGAAGGTACCTTACATTCATAAGGATAATTCATATAACTTTATATAAATTATTTATTACAATAAAAATTATAAAAAGGAAAAGTTATAAAAGTTTAAAGATACTGCCTTATCTAGATGTAGAATTCCATGTGTCTAGCCACCAATTATCAGGTGTTGATCATCTGAGACATTATAATTTAGGTGTTATTTACTGAAAATATGCCATCTGTTGGAAGATTCAGAGTATACGGAGTAAATTAGCTATTTCTTTAGCACCCCTAAATCACTTTATATCTTTGTGATACATATAAGTTCTTAAAATATTTGGTGGTTGAAGAAAAAAAATATAGATTTAAAGATGTGGAAATATATACTTTAACACATTTTTCCATATGGGAGAGTTATAATTTTCACAGAGAAGCAAAGCCAAAGTTTATATATCACTTGACAAATCTCCCTGACAGTGAACATTCATTTTGGCATCATATAAACCACCAAATATACATGTGAACATCATGACTTAATACCTCAAACCATGACAAATTTTTTGCTGTCTTAGCTTGCCTTAATTTCAAAACATCATTATATGTGCTCTGAACAATATCAGAATCTGTGCCTTTTCAGTAAATCTGGTTCTCATCTTAACATTTTTAAAATGTAGTTGTTTTTAATGGCTTTTCAAATGTAACAAAGACTGTCGTTTGAAGGGAGGGATAGAAGGAAAAAAGCCAGCAGTAGCATTTTGTATTGATAGTATAAAATGTATCCTTAAGATTATAATTCACGTACCTGCTTATATATATGTGTACAGATTTTATATGTATTACGATAAATGTTAACATTTTAATAGTACTAAATACATGGATACTGTGTCACTGATAGCTATTTATTACTTATTGACGGTGTGCTTTATGCTTGATGCTTTTCAAGAAGTTAAAGGTTTGTCCAAGGATAGAAAAGAATCTCCATTTCTGCCACGCCATTACTTTAAAATATAGGCTATTTTAATAAATTTACCAAATGAGAAGCATATGTGACCTATCAAGACCTGCTTGGTGTCTTATTATAAATTTTTGAAATCTAGGATCTTATAAGTACATTCAAGTTGTGTTTCTTCTCCTGAGTGATTTGCTTATCAGACCAATGTATAAAGTGTGACTGGTCATTTCAGGAAACGCCTGTCATCCCCAAACCTTATAGGACTTGTGCACACATGAACTTGGAGTGTTGCAAATGTATGGCAGAAATGCTTGTTTGGGTTCCTTTGAGTGAATACCAGAGTGGGTCTAGCTGTGAAAATTAAAGAAAATGTGTACATGAGTGTCACTTAAGGAAAAAGCCATGGTTTTAAAAACTACACATATATTCTCACAAAGAAAGAAAAGCTTAAATTGGTGTACTATAATACTTCAGTGCAAATTCCTGTGTCAGAACTTATGTTAGATATTTTATTGCTACGTGCTTTGGTTTTTCTCGTCTTTAAACTAAGAATGATAAAAGAAATAGCTGTGTCTAGAGTTTTTAGAGAGGGCTAAATGTATTAATAAGTGTCAAATATTTAGAATCATGTTTGATACATAGGAAGAGTTTAATCAGTATTACTTTTTTTTTTTTTTTTTTTTTAACGGTATGCGGGCCTCTCACTGTCGTGTCCTCTCCCGTTGCGAGCACAGGCTCCGGACGTGCAGGCTCAGCGGCCATGGCTCACGGGCCCAGCCGCTCCGCGGCATGTGGGATCTTCCCGGACCGGGGCACGAACCCGCGTCTCCCGGATCGGCAGGCAGACTCTCAACCACTGCGCCATGAGGGAAGCCCTCAGTATTACATATGATCATGATCATGATCATGATCACAATGATGTTGGTGGGACTGGCAGTGGTAGGAGTGGTGGTGGTGGTGATGAAAACCAACTAAGAATGATGTCTTAGTTTGAGTACTTCCAAAAGCAGACACTAAGACAGGGGCTTAGTTAGAAGTACAAATTATTGGGAGGAGGGTGCTCCTGGGAATGATTACAATGGAATAGGGAAAAGTAAGACCTATAAGGGAGATACGAAAATAAAGAGCATGTTATAAATGGATTATTAGTGAGGGCAACTGGAGCCCAGTCCTGCTGGGGACTCTGTAAGAAGCCCTGTAGAATTTGCCTTAGAATCATCCCACTGTGGTGTGGAAAGGGGAGGGGAGGGAAGGGAAGAAGGAAGAAAGCTGGGCATTTATTCACTGTCATCATGACCCTGTTGGTTTAAGGAGTTGTTCTCATGGTTCCCAGGAGCAGAGAAAAGAGAGACATAGGTACTTACGGGAGAAGCTTTCAGCTTTCTGGAAACCATCTCTATCTGCTATAGGTGAACTAGATGGGTCAAGGAGTTAAGAGTTAAAACATCAATGTAGTCTGCTTCTTCCAAGTTAACCTGTAACTATGAAATTAATACAATAAAGACTTAGGCAAATTCATGCAAAATTCAGACCAGATTATAAAGGAAAAGTTTGTCTAATAGTTATTGGTTTAGTAAAAAATAGGGGGACATTTGCATAGTTCTAAATTTTACATTTATAGATATATTCTAGACAATAAGTTTATTATATATTAGTTGTTAATTTATAGAGTTCTTCTTTATAGAGATTGTCTACCCACTTTCTTTTGTTCTAGTCAGCACAGGATTACTATGAAATTAATTGTTCAAGCACTTTACTTTTTTCATGATCTGTGACTGCCTCTTATAAGAGAAAATTCCATTACAGAAAGTTGCCAAAAGTACAGTGGCTTAGTGTTGTTTTTCCAAAGGCAGATTAAAAATCTGTGAGCACTAAGTAGACCTTTGAGTTTAATCTATTTTCTTGGTTAGTTGTGGGATATTGTGATCTATGCACACATACAGTGTTTGGAAGATGCATCTCCCATATGAAGCAGAATCTGACATCCCACTTTGGATTTTACTGTAAAGAGACTGTCTTCTCAAATGGTTGATACCTTTTATAGATAAAGCAAAATAAATATTATACTATAATGCTAGAGCAACTCAAAACTAAGTGATTAGACTAGAGTCATGTTCCCAAATTGATGGTAAGGAACTCTGGAGGGCTTTGGATTTATAATTTTACACATAAATCATATAACATGTATGCTGTATATACCTCTTTGACATGAAACATTTCACATTGAAAAAAAGATGTGGTACATATATATACAATGGCATATTACTCAGCCATAAAGGAACGAAATTGGATCACTTGTAGAGATGTGGATGGACCTAGAGAGTGTCATACAGAGTGAAGTAAGTCAGAAAGAGAAAAATATTGTATATTAACGCATATATGTGGAATCTAGAAAATGGTATAGATGACCTTATTTGCAAAGAAGAAATAGAGACACAGACATAGAGAACAAATGTATGGATACCAAGGGAGAAAGGGGTGTGGGAGGAACTGGGAGATTGGGATTCACACATATACACTGTTGATACTATGTGTAAAATAGACAGCAGATGGGAATATACTGTATAGCACAGGGAACTCTACTTAATGCATTGTGGTGACCTAAATGGGAGGGAAATCCAAAAGGGAGGGGATATATGTATATGTATGGCTGATTCATTTTGCTGTGCAGTAGAAGCTAACACAATATTGTAAAGCAACTATACTGCAATAAAAATAAATTAATAAAAAAATTGCTAAGGCTATTGTGAATAAAGAAAAGAAAGACTGATGGAGAAGGCAAAGTCAGTGTAGAGACCAGGAGACAGTGGAAGATGCATTTAGGAAGCCATACCTGGGGCTTTAAATCATTGCTATTTTTTCCTGAAACTCTTGGAGGGATGAGTATTTAATTATTGTTATTTAAATATTATATGTGCATCTTTTTTATGGGGATACATCTCAAGAAAGTTAAAAAGCAAAAAAGTACTTGTGAACTGCCACTATAGAGTAAGCATTGCACAAGAATCACCAGGGAAGCTTCTGACACTGCTGAAAGTTTCCGTGGGAAATGTTCTCCAAATTTAGAGAGTTGTGTGTTTCTTTTGTTATTTTATCTTGAATTATTCAGTTTAAAATTTGCTGATCAGATGGTAGATGTGAAAGTCCACTTGTTCAGTGAATGCTAAGCTACTAGTAAGTAGTGTGATTAAACCCTTCATATGATTTCTGATTAATACAGAATAAGTAATATTTTGCACATGTATCTTTGGAAAAGATTTAAAGTATATTTCTTCATGCTCTAATGGGACCATTTTTCAGACTATCCTGGCAATCTAAAAAGTAAAATTAAGTACAGTAAAGGCAATTTTTTATTTATATTTAATTCATTTCAAATGACCTATAATGAAATTTTTTATCTACTTCTTATATACTACAGAAAAATTCTTACAATAATGTTACCAAAATAAAATATTCTTATTACTGTACAGTTAATTTATTACCAACTTTATGTTTTTAATAACCAACATCATCAAAATGTCTAATATATATAGACTGTATCTAATCCAAGTCTGGAAGGAAAATAAATTTCTGACTAAAACTATTAGACCTTAACATGTGGCTCATTAACAATATCAAAATTTATCATTACCACATACTTTTAAAACAAGGGTCACTGATTTTATTATTTATTTCTAGTCTTTGAAATAAATGCTCTGCTTTTGAAGAAGTTGCTTTGGAAGCTTATTTTTTCCCAGTATGTAGTAAAAGATAAAAAATTAAATTAGCTGATCCATCATCATGTAAGCTTTTCAAAATTGGGAAATATAAAAGCATTATAAAAGTAAACTTGAATGTTCATGATTATGGCTAAGAAAAGTGCAGTCACAGAAGTTTCACTGTACCAAGAATAATTCTTTCTCTGGATGATGACTTGAAGGAATCCAGTTTTTCTTAACCTCAGAAGAGGCCTATAATATGTTAGTAAACTTATATTCTATGGTGACACACTGAATTGCCATAGATTAACCCAGCATACTTTAGTCTTGAAGGATTTATTACATTCTGATCTACTGATCTAAAAGCCAGCAAGAGGACAGATGTGCTGGTGGTCAGGCCCTTTAGAAATATTTCACATGATCATGAAGTAGGGTGGAACAATTTTTTTTCATAACACAAGTCTAGCCCTGATAAGATGCATTTTTATAATAAAATCATATTATCATAGACTCTGATCTGCATATGAAAATACCATCATATCTATTCTCTCAGCTTTCCATGGCCCCACTTAGGTTCTCTTTTTTTTTTTTTTTTTTTTTTTTTTGCAGTACGCGGGCTTCTCACTGTTGTGGCCTCCCCCGTTGCGGAGCACAGGCTCCGGACGCGCAGGCTCAGCGGCCATGGCTCACGGGCCCAGCCGCTCCGCGGCATGTGGGATCCTCCCGCACCGGGGCACGAACCTGTGTCCCCTGCATTGGCAGGCAGACTCTCAACCACTGCACCACCAGGGAAGCCCCCCACTTAGGTTCTCTTACAAGCAGATGCTGTGTCAGCTACCAGACAGTGAGCTGGTCTGATAGTGCTCCCTCAAACCTGCTTACCTCTTCCTTTACTCTTTCCTTTCTTTCCATATTCCTCTCTTTTCATCCATTTATATCTGCATGCTTGAGTCATCTTGTGGGCCAAGAAAAATATTTAAGCCTGCAAAGAGCAGAAATAAAATAAACAAAAGCTGGCGTCCTGTTTAGCATGTTTCATTTTGTGAGCCCATCAATTATTACTAATTGCCAGGTTTTGATAATTTATATTTGCTTTTATGGTGAAGTTAGCATATAGATCTTATAGCTAAATCACAGAGTCCTACTAGTAAATTCCCAGTAAAACTCAATATAGGCAGAAAGAAATTCTGGGCAGAAGAAGATGCAAGAATCAATGCTTTGAGGCAAGAAAGAAATTATTATAGTTGCAGAAAAGATCAAAGGCGGTTGGAACTTCCCTGGTGGCGCAGTGATTAAGAATCTACCTGTCAGTGCAGGGGACACGGGTTTGAGCCCTGGCTTGGGAAGATCCCACAAGCTGCGGAGCAACTAAGCCCGTGCACCACAACTACTGAGCCCGCGTGCCACAACTACTGAAGCCCACATGCCTAGAGCCCGTGCTCCACAACAAGAGAAGCCACCGCAATGAGAAGTGGGAGAATGAGTTGTGAGGGCAAGAGTAGAAGCTAAGGAATGCTTAGGAAGCTATTGCACTCATCTATGTGAGAATTGTGGTGACTATATCATGGTGGTGGTAGCAGGACAGATGGAGAGAAGTCAGTTGATTTGAAATATGTTTTGAGATATATCCTGCATAATTCAATGGTGGGATAACTAGAAGGATCTGGAAAGAGGATAATCAAAGATGACGAATACTTTCCACTTGAGCAGCTGGGTGGTACCATTTACTGAGGAGCTTAAGTAAGAACAGATTTGAGATTGGAGTGAGGACTAAAGAGTTCCTTTGTGACATGACATTATCACATTAAATGCTCTTTTCAATATTAAAGGAAAAAATTTAAAAATCTGTCTCAATCATGCTATTTCCCTTATTTTTTCTTTCTCATTGTTTCTTGAAAAAATATTATCTTCATGTAGTTAAAGATATAGTTAAAAATAGACAGATATAAATATAGATATAGTTAAACCGCTCATTTACGCATCAACCTCTTAGTCTTTGGCCTCTGATTCCACTACTTCACTAATATGCTTACAGTTATTACAGTAGTACGTTGTTTCTCAATGTTCGGTTCTCAAAACAGCAATATATCAGCATCACCCAGGACATTGTGAAAATTAAAATTTGCAGGTCCTACCCAAGATCTGTTTCTGAATCAGATTGGGCCCAGGAATTTTTGTTTTAAAAAGTCTTCCAAGCAATTCTGATGTGGGGCAAATTTTGCAAAAACACTTTGGTGGTAGGACGCTCTAGTGCATCACCCAGATCTCCCCTTCGTGTCTGAGGCATTCATTCTCCCAGCTTCTGGAGGCAGAGATACTCTTACTGGCAACAGAGAACTCTTTACTAAGCCCCCCTCACTAAGAGGAATTGCCCGCCATCAAAGAGAGCTGAGAGCCATCTGGTCCCAACATTATATCCTCTCCTCAGAAGCATCCTATCTCTGTGACAAATAGATGGAGGGGCTGGTATTAAACACCAGGCTCCCTTGCTTCAAGGTGGGCAACTATGAAAGGTCATCCCATTTTCAGGATTCCCTCAAATTCCAGCTGTAATCACATTATAGTTCATTGTCTCCTTTTGTTCAATCCTGATTCCCTCACCCCTCATGGGTATTTTTTCCATAGTACTCTCCAACAATCTTTTTGCAAGCAAATCTCAGACTTTTGATTTCTGATTCCTGGAGAATCTACACTACAATAATTACCAATGGCATCCTCAGTGGCAGAGGTAATAAAATATTCAACATCTGTTTCATTCAGCTGCTATAATAGTTGTTGTTCTATAACCACCATTCTCTCCTTGAAACCTCCTCTTAGTTCCAGAACGCCATTGCTGTCTGGTCTTTCTCTCATCTCTTGATTTGACTTTCTCATGGTCCTTTTGAAGATTCGTTCTCACCATTCATTCTCTCAGTCTTGATATCACTCTATTCTTGTTTTTTTGTTTGTTTGTTTGTTTTGCGGTACGCGGGCCTCTCACTGTTGTGGCCTCTCCCGTTGTGGAGCACAGGCTCCGGACGCGCAGGCTCAGCGGCCGTGGCTCACGGGCTCAGCCTCTCTGCGGCATGTGGGATCCTCCCAGACCGGGGCACGAACCCATGTCACCTGCATCGGCAGGCGGACTCTCAACTACTGCGCCACCAGAGAAGCCCTGATATCACTCTATTCTTGCTTGTCTTTCCACCTAACTCTCCCTTAAAATGTCTTTAACCATGCTGTACATTAAATCTCCAGAACTTATTCATGATGACTATAGTTAACACTGTATATTTACTTAAAATTTGCTAAGAGAGTAGATCTTAAGTGTTCTTGCCACAAGATAGAAAGCTATGTAAGAGGTGATGGATGTGTTAGTGAACTTGGTTGTGATATTTTTTCGCGTTGTATATGTATATTAAATCATGATGGTGTACATCTAAAATTAAAAGAAAATCATATTGTACATCCTAAATATATACATTTTTTATTAATCATACCTCGATAGAGTTGGAAAAATATCTTTTACATCCATAGAATCAAAAAGATGCCAAGTTTATATTCTACTTCAGAACTCCAGTATTATGTACTCATTTTTTTTACTAGACATTTACAGCCTGATGTCCAAACAGCACATCATGGAATAATTTATTTAACACATTGATTAGGTATATCTTACTTATCAGATATTCCAATGTGTCAGCAAATTCAAAATTGAACACTGTCTACTCCCTCAAACTCTGACATGGTATGAGCTAGGTATGTGAGTGAGAAAATCATCTGAACTTAGGGGATTTAAAGCAAGTATCTTGTTGCTGGAAGCCTGTGCTGATTGGGTCAATAGATTTTAAGAGAAGTTGAGAAATGGGTAGCTCATCCCCTGAGGAGAGGAAGCCAGCAGTTCCAGGGAAAATTGCTATGTCATCCAATAGACGATCCACTGGTCTTTCAATTCCCTCCTAGGTTAGAGTCCAGACTCCTTAGGTTCCTTCAGATAACAATACAATCTAATTTTCTAGTCTCACATCCTGACATTCTGGTCACTTAAAACTTATGATTTGCTTAATACAACATTCTTTTTTATCTCTATGTGTTTCCATCTGCACAAATTATTTATTTTACCTAGAATGCCTTTCTTTTGTTTCCCACTTTTTTATCCTTTTTTTGGTTGAAGTATAGTTGATTTACAATATTAGTTTCAGTTGTACAGCATAGTGACTCAGTATTTTTACAGATTGTACTCCATTAAAAGTTATTACAAGTTAATGGCTATAATTCCCTGTGCTATACAATATATCCTTGTTGCTTATCTATTTTATACATGATAGTTTGTATCTATTAATCTCATACCCCTAATTTGCCCCTCCCTCGTGTCCTTCTTTGGTAACTACTAGTTTATTCTCTATATCTGTAATGAAACCTACTCAACCTTACGATTTGCTAAATTGATATTATTCCAAAAATATTTATTGAGTATCTTCTCTGTGCCTGGAAATACTCTAGAGACTGCTAAACAAATGTAATATGAATCTCTGCCATATAGAACTCACATTCAAATGAGAGAAGACAGACAATAAACATTAAACACTGTAAATGAGTATGGATGCCATCAGTTAATAACTGGTATGGCTTAACAAAACAGAGTAGGTTAAAGGAGACTGGACAGTGCCAGAGGATGCAGGGAGCCTTGTTGTAATTAAAAATATGGTGGTCCAGTTAGGCATATAGAGAAAGTCATCTTTGAGCAAAAACTTAAAGGAGATATGGGGATTTGCCATGTGTCTCTCTGGTGGAAGAGTCTTCCAACCCGAGGAACCAGTCAATGTAACAACCCTAAGATAAGGGGGTTGGGCTTGGGCTTCTCTGGTGGCGCAGTGGTTGAGAGTCCGCCTGGCAATGCAGGGGACATGGGTTCGTTCCTCTGTCCGGGAAGATCCCACATGCTGCGGAGCGTCTGGGCCCGTGAGCCATGGCCGCTGAGCCTGCGCGTCCGGAGCCGGTGCTCCGCAACGGGAGAGGCCACAACAGTGAGAGGCCCGTGTACCACAGGAAAAAAAAACAAAACAAACAAAAACAAAAACAAACAAACAATAAAAGAGTGCACCTGACATCTGTGAGGAATAGCAAGGAGCTTTGTGGCCAGGTAAAGTGAGCAAGAGTTCCCTTTAGGAGAGTTGGAGATGGTGGGGCCATAGTACTATCATGGGCCTACATCACAGAGCATACTGTGTGCCATTGTAAGAACTTTGGCTTTTGGATGAAATTGGTAGCTATTGAAAGTTTTGAGTATAGGAGTAGCATAATCCAACTTCCTTTTTAAAAGGACTCCTATAGATGCTGATTTGAAAATAGGCTATAGAGGGGACAGAGGCAGAGCAGAGATACAACTTGTGGAGTCATGGCTATACATAGAGTTTTGTCTTTTTTTTTTTTTAATATGAAACTGGGTGTGATAATATTGGAGTATCCCAGTATTGTGCCTGGGATACTCCAATATTAAAAGTCATGAAAGGAAAGGAAGATTCAACCACGTAGATTGAGAAGAAATAGCCAAGGAGGTAAGAAGAAAAACAAGAGAGTTTGGTGACACAGAAACCAAGTTTTAAAAAAAAAGTTTATTATGGATGAGGGAATAATCAACTGTATCAAATTGGGCAGCTCTGTGAAATAAGATTACATTTTCTATTACTTTTCTATGCTGTCTAACAAAGTCCCACAAACTTAGGTGTGAGGTAACTTATTATTTCAGAGCTTCCCAGGGTTAGGAGTCCAGTATATTTTAACTGGGTTCTCTGCTCAGGATCTCACAGGGCTTAAATCAAGGTGTGAGCTGGCTGCACCCTCATCTTAACACTTAGCTAGGGAATGATATTCCAAGTTAATTCAGGTTGCTGGCAGAATCAAAACTATGAACATACATTTATTATTTCCTTTTAAAATTTTTTTTTAATTTTATATTTCCTTTTTTTAGGTAAATACCTATCAAGTATCTAACAATGTGCAGTAGTTACTCTACTAGGTGCTACAAAGAATAAAATGGTTAATTACACTGAGATATTTTCTTCAGAGAAAACGTAATATTGTCTGTTAGATGAAATCTGTAAACGAACAAGTATAGAGGTTATTCTAAGAAAGACATGTTCATTTTAACTTGGGGCATGAGGAGTGTGGGGAATGCTTTTTAAAAGAAGAATGGGATTTCACAAATAGAAAATGCCTTTGGCTACTCAACTGCCATCTGACTTGATTAAAAGTAGGTTGGAGGGAAAGTCAGAACAGAAAAATATAGCTGTCTTAACCAATTGTCATTAAAATACTTTAGTTTTGCTACTTTTCAAATAACATGTGAGCATGTGGATACAAAACTAGTGTTCTTCTCTAGGGTCAGAGAAAGAACCCAAGCCAAAGGGGCCCTGAAACCAAGCTTCATTTACCTCCTGGTAACCCCACTTCTGCTGGAAGTGTAGGGTAACAGATCACTTAGGGGTTGAAAGCATGGCTAAGCAGTTGGTCTTTAGTAGTTAAAGGGGAGTTACTGAATCAAATGTAAAGTGTGAGGAATTACCTGCGTGATTCGCATCACGAACCAATTTTATCTAGAACATCCGGATGGGGGAGAAAGGAATTTGTTGGGTTTTTATTTTGTCATGACTTGTTTATAAAATTTATTTCATTCTCCATTATGTTATACAAGTGCAATTAAGAGGAAAAAATGAAGCCATTTATTCATGTGAATTTTATTAAATAATTATCAATTCTATGTGTTTATGAAAAACAGATCCTTTTACAGCTTATTTAAAAATGTAAAACATTTAAATTAGCTCTGAGATTTGTCTTTGAAGTAAAATGTTAAAGTATGTAGATGTACTAGTTTTTCCAACAAAAGAAAGGAAAATTTAGTTTTTGTTTGTTGTTTCTATTTTCTATCTTGCATTGTTTGCTTCCTTGATTCCAATTGCAAGCTGAAATTGAACAAATTATTTCTCTGACTGATGCAGAACTTTAACTGAATTAACATGCCTTTTCTAACCTGTTACCTATAACCTTGCTACTCAAAGTGTGGTCTGTGGATCTCATTAAAGTTTGAGAAGAACTGGCCTATAAGACCTAGAAAAAAAGACCTTTCAGGCAGTTCTTGGAAACACTTTAAAAATCCTTGTCAAAAACAAACCATTACGTTATGTATATAAATACAATTAAAATGTCTTTATTTGTTCTTTATTGGTGACATGAATACTGTGACATATTACCTACAGTAATAAAACTGGCAGCTAAAAATGTTATTCCCATGCCTTCTAAACCCTCCTAATTCCCAGAAATTCCTCCCATGAAGAACAAGGGAAAAGAAAGTCCATTCATTTGTATGAAAAATGGAACACAATTCATAATAACTCTTTTGAGGCTTTCACAAGACTGTGAGTAGCTGTAAAAAATAATTTTTTGAAAGCTAAGAGATTCTACACATATTTTATTTGCTTATTATCTTACGATTTATACACATACTACTGCCAAAAATGAGCGGAGGCCCATTTTTTTTAACTTCTTCTTAAGACTTGTCTTATTCCTGTACATAAATTACCACTGGCATTTTTGCTAAAAATAATAACCTGTTATTTGTGATAATCCTCTATATTGGTTATTTCCATGTAAATATATTAGAATAATAGATTTGTAGAAGTGAAATAATAAAGGTCAATTAATCCAACCTCTTACCGAACAGATGAATCTACTCTGCATTGGAAACTATTGCTTGGTTGTATGGTGGTGACAAGCAATTCCAAAATTTTGAGGCTTACAACACTTAAGTCATATCTGACTGCAGCTTGGGGGTGTTGTGTGAGGCTCTATTCCTTGTGCCTTCATTTCAGAATCCAAGCTGAAAATCCAGCTTCTATTTGGGACATATTATTCTCATACCAGAGAATGAAAAACAAAAAAAACCAAAATGAGATTTAGCAGAAAGACCTATCAACAGTTCTTAAAACTTCTCTTCAAACCGGGCATATGTTAGTTAGGCTCATATTTTATTGACCAAAGTGAGTGTCTTGCACAACCTTTCCATGGTGCTGGAAAGAATTCTCCTTCCAAGGGAAGGCAGTGCAAGTACATCCAATTTGAGGAAATGGATAAACCTCCTACAGGGAAGGGGAGCAAATAATTTGGAATGATATTTTTTTAGTACAATTCAAGATTTACCTAAGTTTAAATTAGTTAAGTTACTTACTTTAAATTGCACAATGCGGAGGCCACTCCAGCCTGGGGGAGCATAGTCTATACTAAGTAACGATTATTTCCATCTAGTAATACACAGTCATCTATCAGCTCTACTCAGTCATGAATTCACTCACTTCATACAGTCAAATGCAAACTCCAGCCATTGTGAAGAAGAAAAAGTTTATCTCAATGTGAATTTTCTCCTTTAATAATGCTACCACTTTTGCCTACAATGCCCAGTTTTCTTGTTCTGTCTTTGATGGGCCAGAGCTGCCTGTGAGCTCATTTTTCCCTTTATTTCTCTTTTTCCCATCCTAGCTTACTTCTACAGCTTTTAAAGCTTTACTTTCTAATATGTAAATACTGTAACCAAATTTCTATCAAGGTTTTATTTCACTTGGGAAACATAATTCTTTTTCAGTGAAATTGAATATGTCTCCTTAAGAATATGGGTCAGCAGTGAGGATGATGGTGGTAATTGTGGGTTCTGTGTAGCCGATTGAGTGGGAAGGGTCTTCTGTCACCCCCTGTGTAGAGGAGTGTCTTCTGCAACACTGCATTTGATAGGTAGACTTTTCTCTGGAGGCAACAATTTCAGACTTGTTAATGGATAGCTATAAATCAGTGAGAAGTTAAAGCAAGGGAAAATCATAACTCTTAGTTTGTAATACTAAGCATTTTATTATAATATCAAAATCAAGTAATGCCATTTTTGCCTGTATTTTGTAATGAGAAGTAGCTATAAATTTAGCTATATCTAATTTCTCACAAAAAATTATCTTGAACTGATGAACACAATTTTTTCTTTTCTCTCTTTTTTTTCTTCCTTGCCCATCTATACATAAAATAAAATACAAAATTTGTTAGGCAATTAAAAAATGTTTCTCTTAGTGGATGATATATGAACTAACTGGATAATTTCCTGAATTTCAATTTCCATTTGTATATGTACACATGGCCTGATTTTTTTTAAGCCTAGACAAAAGTTTTTCTGTGGTAAACTTTATGTTTCTTGTTAGAAGATCATTTGGGTTCTGTTGGTAAAACTGTTCAAAGAATGAGGATTTGTGCCGCCAATCACCTATATTAAAAACAATAAATTTACAAATATTTAAAATCAAATATTGAGGTGTGTTTGAATGAACTACAAGTCCTTTGTTGAAAACTTCTGGGAAGAAACTATCTTTAAAAAAGCTTTAGAAAAAAGAAATAAAGTAATCACATACACCTTAACCTCTGTGGATTACAGAATTGCTTTTAACTGTACTGTTTGCTACTACTTTAAGTCTAGTGGGGTTTCCATTTGTTTGACTAAACCAGGGAGCTGCACTAGAGAACCTTGTATGACTGATTTATCACTACTGACTCTAATCAGGGAGCCGTTTCTTCACATAGTCTCTCTTGCCTGAAATATTTTCCCTGCTGTGCCATTTAGTTTGATTGGAAAAGCAGTGATCCTTCCTCTATTTTTGTAGTAAAACCAGAAAATTTCCTTTTTGCCCTTCAACCATCTTTGAAAATATATTTCAATAATTCAAAAGTTTGTAAACTTACAGCAATATGACTTTTTGTCCTTGGAGAAACATAATCTAGTATATAAATTGAAGAATAAAGCGTATTCTTCCAGACTGGTATTTTTGTAGAATTAGGTATTATAGGAATCTTATCTGACGTTTAGGTCACTACTTTATCTTAAAGATGGTAATAAAATTCTAGTAGCATCCAGAGTTATGTTGTTGCATTTCTTAAAAGAGCATTTTATACATGAAACGGAAATATGCTTACTGAAACTGATGCTCTGAATACAGGTTTTTCATATTTGGGGCTTTAAAATTTTTGTAGGGTATAATCATTTAATCGTATAATTAGACTTTATATTGTGAACAAAATAATAGCTCTCGTACTTCTATTTCTAAATGAGAAAATGGCTAAATGCAAATTGAAACCACTTAGAAATGTCTAGATAGCTGGAGGGGATTCACCCTGAAAATGAGAGTTAGACCAGAGGTGATAAATCTCGCTTATTTAAAAATGCTAAATAGGACACCAAAGCACTAAGATTAACCTTTGCCTGCAATTCTTGAGGTGCCTCTTTCACTATAAACTCTGTAACAGCTATTGTTGAAATTGTTTCAAATTTAAACTAAGTTAAATACAGGTACATGATTTATCTAGCTAACCCTATTATTCCACAAGATTCTAGAAAATTTCTTTACATCTATTATTTTGAATAATTTATTCCTCTTGAATTATAATTTGTTTTAAATAATTGTATGCATTTCTTGTGGGGCTGGAGCTGTGGGGAATGAAAATTGGGTAAAACTTGGAATTATTTATAGGACTTGTAAAATTTTGTTTTGTAATACAATCTGACACGATATTTTCTTCTTAGATGAAAGTACTGAGGCTTGGGCTACATTCAAAGGGAAATAAAAATTTGAAACAGTCTTTCAGGAAATTAAGATTTTTATATCTTATATTTGGTAATTTCCAGTTCTTCAGACTATGTTGCATGTGTCACAGATACATATATATGTGTGTGCATACGTATATCAAAAATCAAATAATTGGTTATTTAAGAATTTTAAAATAAATTCAGTGTGAAAAAATTGGTCAGAATAGTAAAATTGTGGCTATATATTTGTTCCAAAACATAGTGAGTTAGATATATTTAGCCTCGTATTTCGTTGTAGAACATGATTAAGTCACCAAAATTATTAAAATATGAATTTATAAACATATAAATGAATGTATTTTCCAAGATTAGTTTTAGTCCTTTGTGTGCCAAAGGAAAATGCAAAAATGTGAAATGACTTTTCACTAATATATTAAAACCTATTATATTTTAAAATTTGTAAAGTTCTAGATTCCTAATCATGAAGTTGTCTCATAACCCTCTAGACAAGAACATATTTTTTAGGCCATATAACACCTAACTGCCCCCCTTTTTTTAATACATTGCTAGAAAAAGACCTTTATGGAAAATACTGTGGTAGAAAAAGTTCTGTTTTTATTATCCTAGCAAAATCAGGTCACCCAAATTTTTTATATTTCTAGTTATGGTGCAAAGTAGCACCATAGCTAGGGTTTTGTGTAGTTTTCTTTGAGTTAAAAAAATCTGTAAAACAATGTCCTTTTGATGCTCATCTATATCAATTCTTAGAACATGTCAACTAAAAAGTATGCCAAAAATGTGATTTAGAGTTTAAAACCATTAAAATTTAATTATTGAGACGTTTATTCAAAGTTAATTCAACCAAAAAGCAAATGGATATAGTTTTATTCACATCCTCTAAATTTATTTACATATATATATATACAGCAAATCATAAAGAAAATGGAATATGATGTTAAAAGTAGGCAAACCTGAGTAATCGATATATGATGTTCTTTATAATTATTTTCAACTAAAAAGTTAAAAATTTAAAAATATGCAAGCTTGTTTCCATTAGTTTGTAACAACTGAATTTGGAAACAAATTCAACCAAACTGGTTAACTTTGGAGCCCTGCAGTTGTATACAATTAAAATTTATATATATTTACTGTTCACTTTTATTTCCATTTACTCTCATTTAGCCATATTTCTTAACACCTGAAACTCCAACTTCAAATGAATAAATTTGAGAATGTTGATCACACTCTCCTCCTTGAAACAGTGTTCACTCAGCTTTGAAGACACCATAATTCTCCTGGTTTTCCTCCCACGTCTCTGGTTGCTCCTTCTCACCCTCCTTTTCTAGTTCTTCCTTCTCTCCCTAACCCTCTGAACATTGGAGGGCTCAGTCCCAGTCTTTGGTCTCCCTTGCCACCCCATCTTTATTCCTAGCTTGGTGACTTTATATAGTCTCTTGCCTTAAACTGCAATGTGTGTGCCGAAAATTCCAAAGTGGACATCCCTCACTAGTACTTCTATTATTTCCAGACCTCTGTGTCCAACTGACTACATGATATCTCCGCTTTGATCTTAAGCTAGCATCTCCAACTTGACCTCTCCAAAAGTGAGCCACTACTTTCGCTCAAGCCTGCTTTGGCCGTCCTCTCTATGTTGGCTGACAGCAACTGTAACCTTTTAATATATTTTATTTCTGGTTATTTCAGTATGTCATTAGCCATATGTTCAATTATTTTCAAGACATGTCTCTTTCTATACATTCAATTGAGCATACCTTTAATGTATCACGTTTACATGGGAGAACAAAACACCTGGAGTCATCCCTGCTCTCACATTATCTCACACTACACATCAAATTCCTCAACCTATTCTGGTCTACCTTCAACATGTATCTCTAGATTCTGATCCAACTCTTAACTGCCTCCATTGTTACATTCCTCTCCCAAGCGACCAACATCTAACCTATATTATTGCAAAGTCTTCTAATTGGTCTTATTTCTGACCTACACATTCTGTATCCTTTCAGACTATTCTTTTTTAATATAAGCATTGAAAGCAACAAATTTCCCTCTAAACACTAGTTATATCCCACAAATTTTGATATGTTAATTTTTAGTATCACTCAGCTCATAGTATTTTCTAATTGCCTTAGTGGTATTTTTTTTTTTTTTTTTTTTTGCGCTACGCGGGCCTCTCACTGTTGTGGCCTCTCCCGTTGTGGAGCACAGGCTCCAGACGCGCAGGCTCAGCGACCATGGCTCACGGGCCCAGCCGCTCCGCGGCATGTGGGATCCTCCCGGACCGGGGCACAAACCCTTGTCCCCCGCATCGGCAGGCGGACTCTCAACCACTGCACCACCAGGGAAGCCCCATTAGTTCTTTTTTATAGTTTCCATTTCTCTGTTGAGATTTCGTATTTTTTTATTCATAGAAGGATGCTTTTCTTTGCTTCATTGAGCATAATTAAAATAACTGCCTTAAAGTTAACTAATGTTTACTAATTCCAACATCTGAGTCTTTTCTCTTTATACTGGGACCCATCTTGTTTCTTCATATATTGAGTAATTTTAGATTATATCTCAGACATTATGATTATTTTATTATAGAGACCCTGGAGACCCTGGCTTCTATAACATTCTTCCAAATGGAATTGATAATATAATACATAACATAATATGTTATATACATAATATAAAATAATACTGTTATATATAAATATATATACATATGTATGTATGTGTAAAACAGTATAAGCATTTCTAACCCATACCCCTGTGGTAAACAACTTTATCAACTAGAATACAGTCCTTTTTTTTTTTCTTTCAGCCTTAAAGACTCCATTTCCAAGGTTACTTAGGTCAGCAGCTGTCTTTCATATTCCTTCCGTGAGGTTGTTTGTAAGACAGTTAGGTGGTTTTTGTCACACTCTGCATTTCATCCTGAGATACACCCAGCCTCCTGTTTTTTAAAATTTGTATACATTGGGCTTCCCTGGTGACGCAGTGGTTGAGAGTCCGCCTGCCGATGCAGGGGACACGGGTTCGTGCTCCGGTCCGGGAAGATTCCACATGCCGCAGAGCGGCTGGGCCCGTGAGCCATGGCTGCTGAGCCTGCGCGTCAGGAGCCTGTGCTCTGTAATGGGAGAGGCCACAACAGTGAGAGGCCCGCGTACCGCAAAAACAAAAACAAAAAAACAAAACAAAACAAAAAAATTTGTATACATTAAGGTTCCTTGTTCCTTAAAGTTCATTTGATTTTGACAAATGCACAGTGTTGTTATCCACAATTACAGTGTTATAGAGAATAGTTTCATCATCCTGAAACATTCCCTGTGTTTCATCTAGCTAGTGCCCCCTCTTCTCCAGAATCCTTGACATTTACTGATCTTTTTAGAGTCTCTTTTTAGTGTTTCCCTTTTCAGAAATTCATATAATTGAAACCATAGAGTATGTAGTTTTTTCAGACTTCTTTCAATTAGCAATAGAAATTTAAGGGTCATTTATGTTGTGTTCATTACTTGATAGCTCATTTACTTTTATTGGTAAATAATATTCCATTTTATACATATAGCATAGTTTGTTTATCCATTCATCTATTGAGAAAGATCTTTGTTTCTTCCAGTTTGGGGAAATTGTAAATAAAGCTGTTATACACATTCATGTGTGGGTTTTTGTGTAGATATAAATTTTCAAATCATTTGGTTAAATACCCAGAAGCACAATTATTGAATCATATGATAAGCTTATGTTTAGCTCTGTAGGAAACTCCCAAACTACTTTCCAGAGTGGATTGTGCCGTTTTTCATTCTCACCAGACCCGAATGAAAATTCTTGCTGTTCCGTGTCCTTGCCAGCATTTGAAATTGCCAGTTTCTTAGACTTTAGCAATTTTAATTGGTGTGTAGAGGTATCACATTATTGTTTTAACTTGCAATTCCGTAATGAAAACCATATTGATCATCTTTTCATATGCTTATTTGCCATTGTGTCTCATCATTGGTACTCAGATTTTTTGCCCATGGTTTAATGGGTATGCTAGTTTTCTTACTGTTAAATTTTAAGAGTTCTTTTTGCATAGTTTGGATACAAGTTCTCTATCAGAAGTGTGTTTTCCAAATATTTCCAGTATATGGCTTGTTGTTATGTGCGGATCGCATACTGAAGAAATTAATTTTTCTATCATTGCTCAAAATTTTCCAAATCAAATGAGGTAAATGTGTTTAAAAAGAATGAATCTGAGGTCTTATTCTATTCTAATGTGTAGTGTTTCCAAATATAAGTAGTTAAACACATAGCTTGTGCTCTCTCTCTCGCTCTCTCTCTCTCTCTCTCTCTCTGTGTGTCTCAATATAAGTTTCATGAGTATAAGTGAATGTTTGTGTATACATGTGTATTTTACCTGTAGTGAGTTCAGTTGCCTGATAAAAATCAATCAATTCATTGGTCTTTATACGGTGGATATTCATGAAAAACAAAAAGATTATATCATCATTCAAGTTTGAAACAAGTAACAGATCCTCTGTTGCATAAAACTGGAATGTAAGCACTAACATAGTAGCAGTGATTTTAACTGTCTTACCATCCAGTATGGAAATCATTGTATGTCAGTGTTAGTATTTCTTTCATCCCTGATGTTTCTCTCTGGAAATTGTTATTGTCTGTAAATTAATTTCAATTATGGTAGTAGAACAATTATAATCACATTAAATGCTGTATTTTGAAAGTTTTCTAAAAAAGAAAAAAGAGTCTGAGATGTTTTTTCTACTTCTTGGATTTCATTATTGTTTGTTAATGTTCACTGAAAGAGCTCATTTGAGGTAATTTTGATTGTAAATTCCATATGTCAACTAGTAAGGCTTAGTTGCCAAAGTATGAAGAATAAAGACAGAAGGGAATTCTTAACCAAGCGCAATACATACCAGCTAGTCATTGTTGAAAAAACCATTGCTGAGTGAAAACTATGTGGAATTATTTTGGTGGTCTGAGAATTTTAGAAAGTGATCCGTAATAGAATAATGTAAATTGGTTATAGATAAGTATATATAAGGAATATATGTGTACTTACCATTGTATAACATTCCAATAGCTTCTGCATGCTTTAATGATTACTGCTGTCTAGAATTGGAGAGAAAATGAGCTGTCCTACATATAAAGCCACCTTCTCAAAACAGTGATTGTTTCCTCACAAGACTCTAGATATTTAAGAATTTACATTAGTTTTTCTTTGGGAAATAGAGTAATAATAAAGAATTAAAGGGTAGATATTTTCAATTTCTTATTTCTGTCATCTAAGGCACACATAGAATCTCTGAGAGTAATGTAGAAACCCATATATTATACAGTGGAATATAAATAGCATGTTTGCATCTGAACAATTTATGATTCTTTTTAGACAAAGGAATGATTATCATACATTTGGACTTCAAGAATAATCATTTTAGTATTTATGATTCTGTATTTGATGGGCCTGAACGTTCTTTGTAATTTTCAATGCAAAAGGATAATAGATTTTATTATTGTAAGTTCAAAAATTCATATATAGATTGACTATTTTAGATCTTTAATCGGAAGAATTTACCCTCTGAATATTTGTCATTTAACTAATAATTGCAACCTCACATGAATGGAAACCGCAATATGAAAAGATAGTTCTCATTGTGAGAAGCCAAAATCTTTAGAGCAAAACTGGACAGACAGCTAGCTAGGACACTTGGAAAGGGGGCTTCACCATCCCTCTACTGATGGAAATTTCCCCCATTAATACTGGGAATTAATTGATTGAATTAATTGAATTATTTTTATTCTTCACATGCTCTAAGACAATCACATACTTTAGCCTTTTTTCAATTCAGTTTATATTTTAGTGGCTTTAATGCTTTCCCCCATATTTTTCTCTTAATAAACACTACAATTGGGGGTTTATGAGCCCTGTAATTACATTTCCCACAGGAGCAATTAACATGGTGATCAGCAGGTACAAAAACTAAGTGGTAACTATTACTAGTAGTATTATGAATTGGAAATGGTATGTGACATATGTCGTCAGATTTCAGAATATGAGTTCAGATTCCAGAACTCAAATCAATGAATGTTTCTACTGCTTTCACCTCAAATCCAAACTTAGCAGCTTTCCAGAAAACAAGTACCGTGTCCATTCTCAAAGGATGTAAACATCAATTTGAAGAGCATTGAACTTTGATTTTGCCAGCCTGTCAAATTATTGAGGTACCTCTCCTAAATAACTTACTGAAGAAACTTAATGTACTTAGAACTATCACTCTCTTCTTTTAAAAAAATGTTTTTAGAAACATTTGCTTTTCATGTAGAAACATTTTTATACTGTAGTGCATAAAAACTACCATGTTATTTTTAATTCAAAGGGAGTTGCTGAGTATCTATAATAAGTATTTTGTACTCCATGTTTTAAAATGCTCAAATAAATGTATACAGCAATGAAACTTTCTTAAACCTATCATAAAACCATATAAATTAATAAATTGCAAGAAATTCCTATCCAAATATTTTGTAGGCTAGTAGCAGAGATTTTATTACTGTTGAATCAGAAAAAGACACGAGTGTCTGCAGGAGGTTACAATATATATTTATCAATAATTTATGCCCTTCTTTATTTCCTCTTTCTGGCAAATATTGCTTGCCACAGTTTTCTGTGAACTAATTAATATCAAATATCCGTACACTAAAACCTATACTTTACTTGTGTATAATGTACGTCATTTTAATTTTTTAAAGCATGAGAAAACAAATTCTGGTTTGTGGTAGTTCTTACTAGTTTTTGTGTGCATGCTATGATTTAAAAGGTAAAGGGCAAGGTCAAAACAGTTGCTGAAAAAGTTTAAAGCATTGAGGATGTTACAAAAAATCAGAGTACAGCACGGCAGAAGGAAATGGTTGCTTGGTGTAAAGTCTTTGCTAAACTGTAGGGCTACTGTCGGGGACCGCTGCACTAATATTCTATTTATACACATATATGCATGTGCATATACACATACACATATGTGTATGTATATGTGTGTGTGTCAAATTTCAATAAGAACTTGATTCCATTTCTTAGAGTTTAAAGTGGGAATCAAGTTCTTACTGAAGTTTTACAACTTTTTTTTTATTAATTCTTGTAATTGAAACAATTTTCTGCTATGACATTTCTTCCTAAGATACCCAGAGCCCTGCTAAGTATTCCAGTAAACCTAGGTAGTTTTGCAGGAGAGGTCATGGAAGCACAGAAGTGTTTATACAGGGTAAGTCATACTATTGGAAAAATTATTTAGAATAGAATTGCCAGCATACTTGTCAGTACAGTAGATGATAAAATAAATCACTTCTTTTAGTTTATTTAGAATATTTAGATGATACCAAAACTGCCAGTGGTAACTATAACAAACTTTATCTATTTTTTATAGTTGACTTCTCTTTTGTGCCAATGTTTGGAATCTTTATCTAATAAAAATACTTTTAATGCACCTCTGAGAATTAATTTAAAACTGTTACTGTATGTGTGTGGTTCTTTCCATTGTAGGTTATGAGGACATGTTTAAAGTATCCCATTACTTTCCTTCATGTTTAACAAGAACTGTTATTATTTTGTGGGCATAATTTAGAAACTCTAGGAGAAACATGTTAGTATTAGTCTGTCAGTTGAAAAATATCAATTGAAGTTATTAAATGTTGGGTTTATTACTTTGTAAAATATGAAGCTATAGATATCATAGATTATAGATATCATAGATTATATATTATTAGACATGCATAGGGTGGAACTGTTACCTTACATTCTACTTTTCATAAAATGGTATTCATTTATTTTCTTTTTATAATAAACATTTAATATTAATACCAACTTAAGCCACGGCACCAAGTTAAAAACCTGGAAAAATACTGGTTTTATTTGAAAGATAATGAAGTGTAGTGGAAAGAACACAGACTGAACGTCAGTAGACATGTCTCTATGTCCGAATCTGCTCAAATTAGCTATGTAACTGTCCATAAGATATTTGGCTTTTGGGGGTCTCAGTTTCCTTAGCTATAAAATAAAATTTTAGAAAAAGGAGTAAATCTCTTTATGTTCTCTACTATGTACTCCACCTTTAGTTGGATTACAAAGATGTAGGTACACATTAAAAAAGAGAAAATGATAGACATGTATATTATGTTATGAAAATGGGTATTAGGTAATGGTTTAACTTACTATTATTTTAAAAAATCTTGTATATAATTGAGGAGGAATAAAATCAGTAGAAAGCAGAATGGTTGTAAAAGCAGAATGAAGCATGTTAGAGTATACATAACGGAAAAGACAAAATAGATATAAAGAAAGGAAAACCATGAAAGAGTATAATCAGGCAAAATGAGAAGACTAAACAAAAACTGAAAATAAACATCTTTCAAGCCTGTGTATTTCTGCTTCAGTGAAGAAATACTTCTATTGTCCTACTATCATTGCCACCACCATTGATCTGCAATTTCTACTTGCTGTTCTTCCTCTTGATTGTTATCTTAAAATTTGTGTCAAATATAAATATTCATAAAGTTCTTCCTGACAAAATTCAGGAGTAAAACTTAAATTTCTATTGTAAATTATATGGTTTCAAATGGCATTAAAATGGAGTTTGGTTAGAAGTATTTAAAGCAATGACCATCATCAAAAGAAGAAAATGTAGATTTATCCAAATACCGTGGACTTCATAATCTGTAAAGAAAGGCAAAATAGGATGGATGTAGTGTGAAATTCACCCATTCATTCATAACAAAAAATATTTGGCATCTGCAGTGTACAAAATATCACTTGATAGGGGTAACATACTACGTCATGGTCCCTGTGTTGGATGAGTTAGTAAGTTATGCTTCTCTAAATAAAAACCTCAAACAGAAATACTCTTGAAAAAAAAACTGAAAATAGACATTGAATGAAAAACAGAATAGAGGCATTGCTTCCATCTCTTGGTGGACCTGTGTGAGTTTTGCATGTGCCTGAGAGGAAGGAGATAGAGGGAGAGCGAGGGACAGGGAGAGGGATGGGGGCGGGGGGTGGAGGAGAGAGAGAGAGAGAGACAACCTAATCAGACTTGTCTGGGTGTTGTAAGTTGTTATTGTGTAAAACGGCGTCCTTTGAAGTACAGAAATTCTAGCCCTATTTGATTTCCTAGTTGACTGAAGGACTGTAAAGTGGGGCAAAATATGTCACATTCAGTGTTTAGTGAAGGAAGAAGAAAGTCCTCAAACATTGCCCTCGAGGATTTCTAGTCCTGACAATGTTTCAGACTTTGGTAAAAAATGGAAAAGGAAGAGAAAAGTTAAATCTAAAAAAGAAGGATGCATAATAATGTTGGATCTCAATATGATAAAAAAAAAGAACAGTATATCCCAAAGGCACCTGCACACTTGCACACACACACACACACACACATATATATATGTGTGTGTGTGTGTGTGTGTGTGTGTGTGTGTGTATGTGGAAGGATAGATACCAAATTGATAATGCTGGTTACTTTAGAAGGTAGAATTAAATGTGTACAGAGAGGCATGTTTCTGTACATATTTTTGTATTATTTTTACTGATACAATAAAAATGTAACATTTGCATAAAAGGAATAAGACCTTGAAAAAAGGGGCCAGTAGTAACATATTTTTAGACTATTTATCCATGGCTTATAGTAGTCTCTACAAAAAAAAAATTATTTTTTTCTTTCAACATGGGTTTCGGGTTTTGTGTAGCAGTTTACTTTTTAGGGGGGGATAGGACATTGTTACAAGCACTTGTGGACAGTGGAACATTGAGATGCCCTGGAACAGTTCACCTTAGCTGATACCTTTTCAGGCTTGGTTAGGGGCTAAGTCAGTCAAAAGGCATGACTATCTTTTGCTTCAGTCCTGTTCACAGGGCAGTGTTAGGGGAGGCTTAGGCTCAGAGACAGCACCTTATGTTTAGTGCCAAGACATAAAAAATGGACTCACTGGCATATTAATTTTTTCATAAATACAAGAAATATTTACTTCATGTCTATCATATGCCAAACAATCAATCCTAAGGAATATAGATATTAATATGACAAACCCCAGTTTTCAAAGAACTCTCAATCCACTGAAGACAGATGTTCTCATAAACAATATGTTATAATACAGTGTGATAAGACCATTATAAAAGTATGTAAAAACATAAGGGATGGCACAGGACCTCTCCATGAAATTGCTCAAGAAAGGCTTACTTAAAGTGAAATTTGAGCTGGATCTTAAAAAAATGAGCAGAGGTTTGCTAGATAGATTTATTACTGGCAAAGGACATTGCATCTGACAAGACAGAGAAGTTAAAAAATAACAGTTTTGGAAAGGTGAAAAGTTACTTTTTCATTCAGATTATAGGGGGCAAAGCAGGTAGCAGCTGGAGATGTGACTGAAGGTGAGAAGTGGGAATGAGTATGTTTATGCCCTGAAAAGGCTTGAACTTTCTCCCATGAGTCATGGACAACCATGGAAACACTATATATAACAAATCAAAGATCAGCACTGTTCTCTTTTTAGCATTGATAATTTTCTGTTTTTCTATTGAGTCATTTGCTTTTTTTCCAAAATGCGACACATTTTCTTCTTTACAAAGGTACATTATTAATCAAAGTAGAACCACGTTTTATTTTTCTAAGTAGGAATGAGAGAGGAAAAGTGACTATTCAAAGTAAAGGCTGAGCATATAATGAAGAATGAGATGGGCACATGTGTGGACTGCCATCAATCAAAGCAGTCGTTCCTATAATTTTTACTTCTAAACATATATTTGGGGAAAACGATGCAAAATATTTTTAATCAGTTTAGATAATGAAATGGGCATCTATTTAAAAAACTTAGAGTAGAGACCAGTGAACATTTCTGAAGTCATCTTTCTAAAAAGACTCTGGAGTCGTACTTCTCCATAATTATTTCGCAAATCGTGTATTATATTAAGGGATTAGTTGAGATTTTTACAAATATCAAGACACGCAAATGCTGTACTTCGAGTTTCTGTTTGAATTGTGTGTGGTCCTACACACAACTGGGATCATTGGCAGCTAATCCTCATGTCTCGCAGAGAACAGAATTCCCATTGTTGCAGTTCTTCGTTGGAAACAGCTGGGCTACCTTTCCTGGGTTTGTTGGCAGGATGGGCAGCTGCATTCCTCAAATCACGCAAATCATCACCGAACCTTATTTTGATTGCTAACTTCTGCTACATCAAGATACCTTTTTTTTTCTTTTACTGTTTTTTTTGTATGTTGCAGTAGATTCTTTCCACACACTGCTTCACCCAGTAAAATGTTTGGTCTGCAGGTCCTCTTTTTCCACTGTAAAGATTCAAGCCTTCCCCAACTCTGGAAAATATTACTCTCTGGGATTTGTTGCTGCAGTTTTGAATGGGGGAAAAAACCCTTTATTTCTTCCGTTTATAGTTGTATTCATAGTTTCCCCTAGGGCAGTTTTGGAATTTGCAAAATATATTTCAACATACACTAAAAGTATGTAGTGTGAGTTTGGAGCAGTTTGGGGCATGGAGAAATGTATATTTCTTTTGCTATGGAGAAAGATTCTCCATTGATGAACTTTCTTCTGAAATGAGGGAATTGCCTTTTTTAGTGTCAGCGTGAGCTAGGAGGGGATGGAGAGAGAGCATTGTCATGACAGGGAGTGACCTAAAACTGCTCAGATAGTTTATACACAGCATGATGCTCTAAATTAACGTACTGTTTGCTTTAATGGGGAAATAAAGATGGTATTTATTTACATATAAAAGACCCATATGTTACTAATATATCCATTATAAAAAGGTTTGAACTTGAGAGAGTATAACTGGGAAATACTTTTTTTTTCTTTTCCTTTCAGTGTTTCCCCACAGAAAAAAATCTAGAATCTCTCTTTTTATCTGTTAGATCTCACAGGTTTTCAGATAGTTTCAATTGTTAATAGCCTGATTTTTTTTTTTCTCTGAAATAGTTGATTTACAATGTTGTCTTAGTTTCAGGTGTATGACAAAGTGAGTCATACATTTATGTATAATATATTTTTTTCAGATTCTTTTCCATTATAGGTCATTACAAGATACTGAATATAGCTCTGTGCTATACAGTAGATCCTCATTGTTTATCTATTTTATATATGGTAGCATGTAATTTTTAATCCCAAACTCCTAATTTATCCCTTCCCCCTGCTTTCCCCTTTGGTAACCATAAGTTTGTTTTCTATGTCTCTGAGTCTATTTCTGTTTTGTAAATAAGTTCATTTGTATCATTTTTTTAGATTCCACATATGTGACATATGATATTTGTCTTTCTCTGTCTCACTTCACTTAGTATGATAATCTCTAGGTCCATCTGTGTTGCTGTAAATGGCATTATTTCATTCTTTTTTATGGCTGAGTTATATATATATAGGCACACACACATACATACCACATCTTTTTTGTTTTTTTGAATTTTGTTTTATTTATTTATTTTTTATACAGCAGGTTCTTATTAGTTATCTATTTTATACATATTAGTGTATATATGTCAATCCCAGTCTCCCAATTCATCCTACCACCACCCCAGCCCCCTGCCACTTTCCCTCCATGGTGTCCATACGTTTGTTCTCTACATCTTTGTCTCTATTTTTGCCTTCCAAACCAGTTCATCTGTACCATTTTTCTAGATTCCACATATATGTATTAATACATGATATTTGTTTTTCTCTTTCTGATACTTCACTCTGTATGACAGTCTTTAGATCCATCCATGTCTCTGCAAATGACCCAATTTCATTCCTTTTTATCGCTGAGTAATATTCCATTGTATATATGTACCACATCTTCTTTAACCATTCATATGTCCATGGACATTTAGATTGCTTCTATGTCTTGGCTCTTGTAAATAGTGCTGCTATGAATATTGGGATGCAAGTATCTTTTTGAATTAGAGTTTTTGTATTTTCTGGATATATGCCCAAGATCAGGATTGCAGGATCATATGGTAACTCTGTTTTTAGTTTTTCAAGGAACCTCCATAGTATTCTCCATAGTGGCTGCACCAATTTACATTCCCACTAACAGTGTAGGAGGGTCCCCTTTTCTCCACACCCTCTCCAGCATTTATTATTTGTAGACTTTTTGATGATGGCCCTTCTGAGTGGTGTGAGGTGATACCTCATTGTAGTTTTGATTTTTATTTCTCTAATAATTAATGACATTGAGCATCTCTTTATGTGCTTTTTGGACATATGTATGTCTTCTTTGGAGAAATGTGTATTTAGGTCTTCTGCCCATTTTTTTATTGGATCATTTGTTTTTTTGATATGGAGTTGTATGAGCTGTTTGTATATTTTGGAAATTAATCCCTTGTAGTCAGTCATTTCATTTGCAAATGTTTTCTCCCATTTTGTAGGTTCTCTTTTCATTTTGTTTATGGTTTCCTTTGCTGTGCAGAAGCTCTTAAGTTCAATTAGGTCCCATTTGTTTATTTTTGCTTTTATTTCCATTACACTAGGAGATGGATCCAAAAAAGATTGCTGTGATTTATGTCAAAGAGTGTTATGCCTATGTTTTCCACTAGGACTTTTATACTATCCTGTCTTACATTTAGGTCTTTAATCCATTTTGAGTTAATTTTTATATGTAGTGTTAGAAATGTTTGAAGTTCATTTTTTACATGTAGCTTTACAGTTTTCCCAGCACCACTTACTGAACAGACTGTCTTTTTTTCTCCATTATATATTCTTGTCTCCTTTGCTCTAGATTAACTGACCATATTATGTGGATTTATTTCTGGGCTTTCTATGCAGTTCCATTGGTCTATGTTTCTGTTTATGTGCCAGTGCCATACTGCTTTGATTATTCTAGCTTTGTGGTATAGTCTTAAGTCAGGGATCGTGATTCCTCCGGCTCCATTCTTCTTTCTCAAGATTGTTTTGGCTTTTTTTTTTTCATACAAATTTTACAATTATTTGTTCTAGCTCTGTGAAAAATGCCATTGGTAATTTGATAGGGATTGCATTGAGTCTGTAGATTGCCTTGGGTAGTATGGTCATTTTAACAATATTGATTTTTCCAATCCAAAACATGGTATATCTTTCTATCTGTTTGTGTTATCTTCAATTTCTCGGGTTTTTTTTTCCTGATTTTTAATTATTTAAAATTCCATTATTATGTAAATGAAAACTTCCATCATACTTCAAATTTAGAGCAGCTCAGTCCTGACTCCTTTGCATTTCAGCTATGAGGAAGGTATACCTCAAATGTTCTTTTGCTCTTCTTTTTCCACGTCTTCCTTTCCCAGAACCCATTCTGCTGCTTTTGGTTTCCCAAGGATGGAAAGGTGGGCAGGAAGAGAAGGACCAGATGAAGATACAGTTTTACCTTCTAGTGTTCTTGGATTCTGACTGTTGGTTCCCTCTGCCTGGTGCAGATGTCACATTCCTTGTCTGACCTCTTATAGCTTCCCCCTTTCTCCTTTCCTGATGATTCACATTCTGCTGGGATCCACACAGCCCAAGAGGCAGCCATTCCTTTCAGATTATGTTCATTCAAGATGGTTCCTACCAGGTTATGTTCTGTCATGTCCATTTGGCCCACAAAAGATTTTTGTACATTTTTGCCTATCTTCTTACTTCTAACCTTGTCAATGCTGACCAGCTTCAGCTCTTCTACAGTAAAGGATATGCAAGCTCAAGGGGACAGATATAATTCTTAGCTGCTCTCTGCTGCAGCCTCTCATCAGCACTGAGCCTTTTGACTTCTGCAGAAGTTTTCAGCTGAGATAACTTTTCATTTCTGGAAGCTACCTTTACAACTTTTTTGACTGTTTTCTTTTGACTTCTTCATTTGGCCATGTGAGGGGAAATACCACAAAGAGATTCTCCTCCAAATAATCTCCAAAGAATCTCTGAAATGCCTCCAAGCATCTGTCAAATAGGTCAGCAGTGAGATATGCTGTAAGCATAAGAAGCCTGGTTTTCTTTTCTTGTTTCAAGCTTGGAAGTGAGTACTTATCACAATTGTTCTCAACATTGCTTTTTAGTCAGAATTTTCAGAAAACAGGAATTGCCTCATTTAACGCCCTAATAAATTAGTAAAAAGTTAACCTATTTTATATATGTGTTTTGTCTTTTGTGATATGTTGATAATAGTTCTCAAAGATATGACCAATTTCCTAATCCCTGGAACCAGTGGATATTACCTTACATGGTAAAGTTTATGCAGAAATGACTAATTTTAAGGATACCGAGATGAGGAGAATATTTTGGATTATCTTGTTGGGACCCAAAGGCCATCACAAGTGTGTTTGTAAGAGAGAGGAAGAGGCAAATTAGACTACACACTGAGGAAAAAGCCGTGTTAAAAATGGAGGCAGATACTGGAGTTATCAGGCCACAAGTCAAAGGTGGCTAATGTACATCCCTGCCAGCTCCTTACTGAAAGAGGCAAGGAATGGATTCTCACCTAGAAGACTCTGGAAGGAATACAGCACTGCTGACCCCTTCATTTCAGACTTCTACCTTTCAGAACTGTGAGAGAATACATTTGTATTATTTTAAGCTGCCCAGTTTGTGTTGATGTTTTGCAGAACTCATAGGAAACTAATATATCTATTAGTGTGTTACATAACACATCCAATCATAAATCTCAGACTTCATGTCACTTGACTTACCAGAAACATTTAATACTGATGACGTTACCCTTCTTCTTGACATACTTTCTTCACTTGGTTTCAAGATGCCACAGTGATTTTCCTCTGCTTTTCTGACCAATTCTTTTCATTCTTCTTTGCAGATTCCTCTTCTTCTCTCAGACCTTTTAACCTTTAAGGGCCCTAGGGCTCTCTTTTGTCCTTGTCTCTAGCTCTGTCCTTCCCTTAATGATCTTTTTTATTCTCATGGTTTTAAACACCACGATGATTCCCAAATTTATGTGTCCAGCTCAGGCCTCTCTACTGAACTCTGAATCACATCTACAAGTGACTAGGCAATATATTTCCATTTGGATTTTAATATATATTACTATATTGCATATGAAGGCCATACTTCTGATCTCTCATTCCCTTCAGATTAGGCTCATATACAGTCTTTCTCTTTTCAGCTGAGGGTAACTCCATTGCTTAGACTAAACATTTTAGAATCATACTTCATTGCTCTCTTTCTCCCTCACACTGTCTCTAAATCATCAGCAAATATTTATTTCATTTATTTTAACAGTACCTCATCTCATCATCTTCAAAGTTACTATGCTGATTTAAGCCCCCTGAATTATGGCAATAGCCTTCTAACTACTCTCCCTATTCTACACTTGCCTCCTATTTGCAACAGAGCTGTCTGAGTAATGGTTAACCTAAGTCAGGATTTCTGCTTCTGGAAAAATGGAGTGGACATACTTTTTCCTACTCCTCCCAATAAATAGAACTACAATTCCTGGACATTATATGTAAAACAAACTTAGAAGACTCTCACAGGTAGAGAGAGGAAGGCAAACCAGCTAGGGATCTCAGGACCCAAGAAACAATATAGTGGTAAGTTCTTTGATTTTCTTTTTGCTTCATATATCCCAGACTGGATACTGGAGAAGTAAGCATCTCAGAAACACCATAAGGACAGAAAAACAAACAGCCCAAGTAAATCCTGCTTTCTCTAGCCAATCAACTAGAAAGGGGCGAAGAGCATTGAATCTACTCCAGCCAAACATCACAGAAAAATCTGTTGCTCCACCCACTCTCAAGCCAGCAAAGGACAAGTGGGGATACCAAGGTGGTGTGAGAAAAGGCAAATGGAGATATCTGGGTATTGTCAGAGAATACTAAGTGGGCAGCCAGGACTTTCATCCCTGCCATGAAATAATGAGCCCCTCACAATTTATGATATCAGAGGAGACTATGTGGGGAGCATGGACTTCACTACCACCCAATAGTAATGAGGCATCCTCCCCCTGCCCCATGCCGCCCTGTCCCCACCATCTCGGGTCACTGCAGTGCTATTAGAGGAGGCCTAATGAAGAATCAAGACATTCACCAGCGTTCAGCAGTAACAAGATCATTTCCCCTCTCCAACACATACAACACAGTGTCAGTGGAGAATACTTGGGAAGCTCCAACCCAGCAGTTATGGGGATCCCCTCACGCACCTCAAATGTCAGTGGGGGCTGAATTTGAAATCTGGACTTCCACTCCATCTGGCAGTAATGAAGCAGCAGCCCTCTTCACTCACTGGATTGTTTTCAGAAAGTTCTAAAACAAGATTTAATCAATATCCAGTGTTTTATAAGATAATAGCTAAAATGTCTATACTCTTTATACCAAGAACCAGCAAGACCTTAAGCTAAATGAGAAAAGACAACTAACAGATGTTAGAATTATCTGACAAGGATTTTAAAATACCCATCAAAAAAATACTTAAATGAACAATTGCTAACATGTTTGAAGCAAATGAAATTAAAATTAGAAAGTTTCAGCAAAAAAATAGAAGATATATGGAATCTAAAAAAAAAAGAAAAAGAAAAAAACAATGGTCAGAAGAACGTAGGGGCAAGACGGGAATAAAGATACAGACCTACTAGAGAATGGACTTGAGGATACAGGGAGAGGAAAGGGTAAGCTGGGACAAAGTGAAAGAGTGGCATGGACATACATACACTACCAAACGTAAAATAGATAGCTAATGGGAAGCAGCCACATAGAACAGGGAGATCAGCTCGGTACTTTGTGACCACCTAGAGGGTTGGGATAGGGAGGCTGGGAGGGAGGGAGATGCAAGAGGGAAGAGATATGGGGACATATGTATATGTATAACTGATTCACTTTGTAATAAAGCAGAAACTAACACACCATTGTAAAGCAATTATACTCCAATAAAGATATTAAAAAAATAGAAGATATAGAGAGGAACAAATATAAATTTTAGAACTAAAAAAAATATAATAACCAATATTAAAAAACCTCAGTGGATGGGCTCAACAGTAGAAATAATGGGAAAAAGAAAGAATCAGTGAACTTAAAGATAGAACAACAGAAATAGCCTATTCTGAAAACAGAGAAAAAAATACACACAAAAAAAGAACAGAGCCTCAGGGACATGTGAGATTAAGACCAAAGATCTAATATTTGAGTCACCAACATCACAGAAAGAAAGGATAAAATATATCAGGATGATAAAGTATTTAAAGAAATAATTGCTGAAATTTTCCAATTTTTTTTCAAAAATGATAAAAGTACAGATTCAAGAAGCTTAGAAAATTGCAATTGGGATAAGCCCAATAAAATCTATGTCAAGAAATATTATAGTAAACCTCTAAAGACTAAGAAACAAAAATCTTGAAAGCAGCCAGAGAGGAATAAAACCTCACTTACAGTGGAGAAAACAATTTAAATAACTATAGATAGCTCATTATAAAACTAAGAGGACAGAGGGCAGTGCTACTATATTTTTTAAGTGCTGAAATAAAATTATTCTCAACCCAGAATTCCATATCCAGTGAAAATGTTCCTCATGAATGAAGGGGGAAGTCAAGAGATTATTATATGAAAGAAAAGAGAATTTATATCTAGAAGAGCTCCTCTAAAAGAATTACTAAACGAAGTTCTCTGAACAGGATTAAAATTATAAAAGAAGGAATCTGGGAAGATCAGGAAGGAAGGAAAATACATAAATAAAAATATGGCTAAATATAATAAAAACTTCTCCTCTTGGGCTTTCCAAATTATGTTTAGTGGTTGAAGCAATAATTATAAGTATCTAATATGGTTCTCCATGGGTATAGAGAAAATATTTATGACAAATGTATTATAAATGGGGAAGGGAAAGAAGGTACATGAGGGGAGGCAAGGTTTCTATACTTCACTTGAAGTAGTAAAATAGAGTCACTGGTAGAATTTGATAACATGTATATATAGTATTATAGCTAGGGCAACTACTAAAAAACAAACAGCAAAAAACTCTACGAAGAGATACACTCCAAAACACTATATTTTCTTCAAAGTGGACCTCTAAAATGCGTTCCAGTAAGCCCCAGTAAGGAAAGAAAAAAAAATAGAAACGAAGAGCAGAAAAAAAACAGAAAACAAAAAAAATTAAATGACAGAATTAAGCCCAAACATAGCAGTATTACTTTGAATTTTAATGTCTAAATATACAACTAAACAATAGATTGGTAGAGTGGATTAAAAAACCCTGTCAAACTGTTTGCTGTCTACAAGAAGTTCACTTGAAATGTAATTATATATGTGGCTTGAAAGTAAAAAGATGGAAAAAGTATACCATGCAAACATTAATCAAAAGAAAGCAACAATAGCTATATTAATATCATATAAAGTTGATGTTAGAGCAAAGGAAATTACCAGGAACAGCAAGGAACTTTGCATAATGATAGAAGGATTAATCTACCACAATGACATAGAAATCTTAAATGTGTATACACCAAAAAAAAAAAAAAAATAGAGCTGGAAAATAATGTGAAGCACAAACTGATAGCACTGATAATAAATGGACAAATCCACAGTTATAGTTGGAGACTGAAAGCCTATATAAGAAATTAAAACCACCATTAACCAATAAGATCTAATTGATGTTTATAGAGCACTCCAACCAAGAACAGCAGAACATACACATTCTTTTCCAATGTCCTGGGAATATAGATCAAGATATACCATATCCTGGGCCATAAAGCAAACTTCTGCAGATTTAAAAGAAAATAAATCATACAGACCATGTTCTCTGGCCACAATGTAATCAATCTAAAACTAGATAACAAAAGATGAGGAAAATTTCCAAACACTTAGAAACTAAACAACACACTTCTAATTAACCCATGAATTAAAAAGATAGTCTCAAGGGAAATTTAATAATGTATTGAACATACATTTGTCCAAACCCATTGAAAGTATAGTATCAAGAGAGAACCATAAAGTAAACTATGGACTTTGGGTAATTATGATATATCAATGTAGGCTTATGCTTGGTAAAAAAAAAATGTACCATTCTGGTGATTGGTGTTGATAATGGGGAGGCTATGGAAGTTTGTGGGCATGAGACATATGGGAGATCTCTGTACTTTCCTTTCAATGTTGTTATAAATCTGAAACTGCTTAAAAAAAATAAAGCCTTTAAAAAGTGTATTGAATAGAATAAAATAATAATACAATATTATTTCAAAATCTGTGAGATGCAGCTAAAATAGTGCTGAGAGGGAAATTCATAGCACTAAATACAAAGAGGGGAGTATCTTCTTATCATAGTTTGTATCTCTAATAGTATACTTAAAGGCATACTTGTAATAGAGCCTTACAAATTTGAAAAATAAACCTTAGCTTAGTACATGAAGAAGTACAAATACTTCATGAAATTCACAGTAACATTTCTTAATGTGTTTCTCTCCTGCAAAACTTAAAAACACTTTTGTTTTTAATCGATGGACTTATTGAAATCTTGGAAAGATTGTAGATAACAATTTTTGATAGAGAAGAAAAATATTTTGATGACATGCACATAATCAGTTCCTGGCTGTTCAACATATTAAAAAGAGGAAATTTAAAGATAAAGCCAATATTAACCTTTGCATCTGACACAATTCTTGAAACATGTCTCATGCTCAGTTGCCACCCTAATTTATCACAGTCAGCCCTGTATTTCTGTGCAGACGAATAGTAAACACAGAACATATTTGTTCTATTTCAAATAAAGCAGAATTTGAGAGTTTAGTATTTGAGAGTGTTAATTCAAGAAAGGTCACACAGCACTCCTTTCATTGATGGTTATGTGTTATGTGAAATAAACATTAAGGCTAAGTTTTCCATTTTTTTCTGCAAGTAAAACTATGAGTCAGAAGTTCATTTTCATAATATACATTCTTTATTTTTTCCAATATGATAGGTACATATAAAACATGTGTCAGACTTACTTCCCTCTTACTGCCAGCTGAATAGATTTCAGCCACCCACTTTACCTGAATGGAGAATGAACAGTGAAAAAAAGCTTATATCAGAAAATGTAAGTTCTTTGTTAGATAACTGATTTGTTACCAATTTGTCCCGTTGTCACTTTTTGTAGATTAAGAGGGCTTTTGCTTTGGGAGCAGGATAACTTTTTTCATACAGTTATTTTATATGTCCCTTACTCTAAACTGGAGAAATTGTTTTCTATTCTTCCATGAAACAATTTTACCTAATATTGATAAATATTTTAGAGTACAAATATATTATGCAAGCAGCCTCTGAGTTTTGCTACATTTTAGCGTTGGAAGAATAAATCCCTTAGACTACCTTCATGTATATGTCCTATATTAAAGTAAATTTTGTTCCAGCACATTGGAATTAGAAATATGTAATTCAGTGTATTTATTGTGGTTCTCTGGTAAGTAAACTTTAATGATAGTTTTTTTAATATTTAAAAGTCTGTGCTTTTTTCCTAATACTAATTATATTTATTGGAAAGGACTTTTGTCCTTTCATTACTAGAAAAGCAAGATATCAGAACAGGTGAAAAAATCTTCATATAACCTAATGTTTCTTATTAGTCAAATATATTAATCATCTGATACTTTTAAACTTTAATCTTTCTTCCATTCTGTCTTTTAATGTATATTTATTGAATGATTTTTATTAAAGTATGGTTGATTTACAATGTTGTGTTCTTTAAAATAATTTTTAAAGATTATTCTGAAGCATCATCTTCTCTCTGAAATCTGTACTACTCTAAGTGGGTAAAATTTACTAATACATTATGCCTTCAATGCCTGTCTTGCATCCTTCTATTATAGCAACCCTTATCTTTGTGCTTTACATGTCTTTCTCCCCAAACCTTGAGAGTAGGAAAATATTTAAATATTTCTTCACAGATTGTAGCAAACAAAATAGCAGACTTGTAAGTGTTTGTTCAAATAATTAACAAGTGACAGCACAATGGAAATAATTAGTCAAAGTAACAATTTCACCAAACAGGGGCCATTGTTGAAGTCCTGTGAGCCCACTGCTGTGGAAGCCTGAAAACTGACTTAATATTTCTTCAGTGAAGGTGTTGGGTAATGTGTATTTGACAATAAAAAGGAGAGAAAATGATTCACGTTAACATTTAAAATACATTATTTTGCCATTTAGGTATATGATTTGTGAAAGTAGACCTATGGGGAGCATGATCTGACAATCCCTGCATAGCAGGAGTTAGGAATAGGTATTCAGGGCTTACATGCACAACTGCATTTTTTCCTCTTCATCACCTATGCGGCTCCAGTGCCTCAACACCACTCTAGTTAATCCCTTTGTAAAAGAACTGCTCTTAACCGCAGAATATTTGGTGGGCACAGAATTTTGTTCCGCCTTCTTTAGTGGTGCTCTAACTGATCCACAATAGCTACCCCCTGGAGTTTCAGTAAGACACTAATCCAGTGAGTTCTAAACACTAAACCATGGTTACTGGTAATTTTTTTTTTTTTTTTTTGGCCGTACGCGGGCCTCTCACTGTTGGGGCCTCTCCCGTTGCGGAGCACAGGCTCCGGACGCTCAGGCTCAGCGGCCATGGCTCACGGGCCCAGCCGCTGCGCGGCATGTGGGATCTTCCCGGACCGGGGCATGAACCCGTGTCCCCTGCATCGGCAGGCGGACTCTCAACCACTGCGCCACCAGGGAAGCCCTACTGGTCATTTTTAACCAGCAATAAGATGAATTTCTCCAATTAAACAACCTGAAGAACAGAACTAAAGTGATTAGGAAATGTTTCAAAGGCAAAAAATAGCAATTTTTATACATGTATTTTAGTGTACATTTAAAATTTATATATGTATATATCAGAGGACTTCATAATAATAAGGTTACATATCATATATTATTTATTTGTGCATAATATAAACTGTCTCATAAATTGCAAATGGGTACTTCCTGGCTTGTTTTTTTCGATTAAGACATAGTCACTCTTTCGTATGTCTTCACAGCCTTCTGTAAAATACCGAGATGATGTGATTTAGTTTTTATTAATTTTTTTTCCTAGATGGATTCCTACTGTGCTTTCTCAACAGCTTCCTTCTGCCTCATTTCCCAAAGAATCCTGCAGAATTGGTATGTAGGCAATAAAGTCAATTGGTCTTGAAATGGTTCTTTTTGTACAATTTTTTTTTTCTCCCTGAGATGGAAGACTAATAATGAGTACTGAAGCTTCCAGGCAAAAGTAAAAACAGTCTTTTAAGAAAAATATTCTATTTCAAGCTCAGTGATGGTTATATGAATGGATGCTATATATATATATATTTACACACACACACACACAAATGTATATGTCGTATGACTGCTTTCTCAAAAGTCTTCCAAAGAATAACAACAACAACAAAAATGTTTTTAAAGGTAGCTAAGCAATTTTTAACTGGCCTAGCCAGAACATTATTCATGAAATACTATCAAATACATAAACTATGTTTATAGTGTATCAGTATAGTATAATTTAATCTATCTCACATAATAAAAACTTGCATATTAAGGATGTATATTTTGAGGGTATAAGGAATGTTTCCAGCATAAAAATAGGAATCATTATATATGCTTTTTAAAAATAAAACTATGCATATGCTTTTGGATATAGATTCATGGACAAATAAATTACATCGTACGTTACCGAATATTGTCCTTATTCAAGTATATGTAATACTTGCATTTATTTTCCTCTTCTGTGGGTGACACTTCATTACTAGAAGTCTGTGCTTTTTTATTCTTTGCCTCATAATTCGGATTCTTGGCAAATGATACTGAATTTTATGGCTAAAACTAAAGTAAATCATGCACAGCTGTCTCTGTTTTAGGTGTCCTCTGTGCTTATTCTAGTAGTGTTACTATTGTAAAACTCAGTGTTTCTGAATCATTGGTTTCCACAATTCTGGATTAATTATGCAGATTTGTAACCATTTTCAATTCTTGGTCACTTTCATGAATGTTCTCTAAATGTGGCTGCACATTTGCAGATGGTATTACTCAAACCTTGGTTCAAAAACCACAGTGGTAATAATTGTAATATACTCTAAAAGCATTTTAGGTCACAGGTCAACAACCTACAGATCATGAGACAAATCCAGCTCATAGTCTGTTTTGGTATAGCTTCCAAGCCAATAAATGTTTTTATGTTTGCAAATGGTTGTTGAAGATAAAGAAGGAGAAGAAGAATATGACAGAGACTGTAAGTGCCCTTACAAGGCCTAAAGTATTTAGTATCTTGCCTTACGGTTTGCCAACCCCTGTTTTTAGGTTATCTCACCATAATTATTCACTGCTTTTACAGCACTTTGTTCATAGTAGTAATTCAACAAAGTATGTTGAATACTGATGTTACTCAATTTAGCGTTCTGTTAATTTTCGTTTATGTTTCTAAGGCAAAAATATAACATTACTGTAAAACGGCAATTAATCTCTTTAGAGCAATAATGTCTTTAATACTGTATGAATTACTTGACTAAAAATAAAAGATATTATCATTAATATAATCCCAGGAGAGAAAAATTGTTTTTAACAGATGATACTTGAACATTTTTAAAGTATTTTCTCAACTCTGAGTGAACAGTTGTATAACACATACAGAAAGGGTCTTGTGAATGAACTGCTTGATAATATAGTTTTTCAGTGAGACCTATCACATTATTAAGGTTTGATTGGCCATAACTAATACTATTTTTGATATGTAAGAAATGTTCACTTAATTAGAAAACAGATATCAATATACATTTGAAAAAAATTTAGTGAGAAGAGTCTATCAAAATCTGCATGTTTAAATTTATTGATTTCTAGCCCAAAGAATAGAAGCATGAGAACAACTAATTAATATATTAAAAGATGCTTATTAATAAGGATCAGGAGTAGATTAAGAATAATTTTATACATTTTCTTACATCCTCTTCAGGAAACTTCTCACTTTATCTCTGTATGACTGAATTTCCTTTACAGACTGACTCAAGTCTCTTTTAATCAGAATCATCCCCATTTTAATTGTCATATTCACTTAATTTCTATTAAAGGCTGCAACATGAGTTTTTGACTGTAATTATTAAACCATAATTGTATTATAAATATAGTTTGTATTTATGAAAGACCACTTCAGTATTGATTATACAGTTGTAAATAACTATAAACATTTATATATTTGATAGAAAAACAATACATAGTGACTGACCATCTTCATGTTCTTGTGATCTGTAATATGTTGGCTGCTGCTTGCCATCACTGGGTATGGGCATTTCTTGATTTTTCTTACCACTGTATTGGTTTTTCTCAATCTTGAGTGCACATTGAAATCAAATGGGATGATTTACCATTACTAGTGCCTGAATTCCATACCCTGAGATTCTGCTTTAATTAGTTTTGGATGGGGCCTGAATTATTAGAAGCTCCTCAGGTGATTCAAATATATTGGGAGTCTCAGGAACAACTTAAACTACTTGCTGATGGACATGTTCCTCACTTGTCCACATCCTCACAAAGCAGTTGGTACCCAAGATTTGATCTGCATGATGAGGGTAAGTGGAGAGGTTAAAATTTGATTTTATACTTTGAGGTTCTTAAGAGTATTTCTCAAAATGTGGTCCCTGAACCAGCACCATTAGCATCACCTGGGAATGGGCTAAACATGCAAATTCTCAGACCCATTCTAGACCTATTGAATCAGAAACACAAGAAGTTGGGTCCCGTGGTCTGTAGTTTAACAAGCTCTCCAGGTGATTCTGTTCATGAGCTATTAAAGCCAAAAGAACTCAAATAAGGGCAGGGATTTATACCCTTTGTCTGCTTTTCCACTGTGAATTTTTAAAAAATCTATACTGCATATTTATTTTATAATTCATGTTTTAAAGGAATATATAATTTATATCTTCACAGTACATGCCAGTTTCTACAGAATCAACTTCATGGTAAGGTCTGATCTACTTAATTCATTAGTCATGTTACTATAGAAGACATACGTGCGTATATATGTATTGTGATATTTCTTTCAAGTATGTTTTGAGTTTGCTAGTATAAATATGTGAAGTATTAAGCTTTTAATTTATAGCAGTGAGGTTACTTGGATTTATATGGAATAAGTAGTCATCTGGTATAATCTGAGTATCTAAAAATCTGTACAGAGATGCATAATTTCAAATCCATCTACATCTATAAGCATGTCTATAAATAAGGTAAGTTATTTATAATTTAGTTACTTATAATAAATATTTATAATTTATATAGTTTTATTATATAGTAATATAATGTATGTTATATAAGCATTTTATTTATTTTTTTATATTGGCATTTAACAGCATGTGAGAATCTTTATATAAATATGTACACTCATTCGGTTGGATTGTTGAAGGCAGAATACTTTAAGAGTCTGGGCCTGGAGTCCTCTAGATCCTAGTTTGTATCCAGCATTGTTCATACTTATTAGCTGTGATTTTGAGCAATTACTTAAATACTTCAGTTTTGGCTAAATTCTGTTTCCTTTATATTAATTTCTTTATGCGTGAAACAGAGATAATAGTAACTATTTCAAAGGGCCATAATGAAGTTAACGTATGGGGTAATATACGTAAGACCGTAGACCCAGTGTTTCTTAGCACTGAATAAATATTAGCTATTTTTATTTCTATTATGTACAAATATTTATTTATACAACAATAACCTTTTTCTTTTTAAGAATATATACTTCTAACGTATTTTGGGAGTTGCATGAAAATAATCCTATTTTGTTTTTCTAATATGTTGATATTTTCGACATTGACATTAAAAGTTTTGTGTTGGAAAGTTTCCAGACCTAAACAACTACTATGAGAGTTAATAAAGGGATCTACATAGTGAGCTATTGTTCATTGTAAATGCAGTGGAACCTTGATAAAATATGACCTGCTATAGAATGAAATTTAGCATAATCCTATTGATTGGTGATTGTTACTGAAAGAACCAGAAGGTTCTTGTTATACTACTTTATCTTTATCTTAGTTGCTTGGCAAAAACCCAAAGAAACATGTTTTAATGAAGTCCATCTTTGAGAGAATAATGGAACAAAACATGATTCTTCTTCACTTTTACAGAACTCATAAAATGTTAATGTTAAATAAATAGAGTGTTAGCAGTGATAGGGAGGCATCATATGTCTGAGAGGGAAGCAAAATAAAACCCCAGATTTTTATAAATACAGAAAGTTGGAAGTTTTGGTCTTGAAAGAATTGAGAATGTAAGACATCTGATAAGAACTGAATTATTGAAGTTGGTTGAATTTAAGGTAGCTTATTGTTTTTCAAGATTATGTTTTGTCTATAAAATTTGATGTAGATATTATCTCGATGATTTCATAATTTAAGTCAGATTCAAAGATTCTAACAGTGTGGTGTAGATCTCTAATTTGTATTGCATACCCCAAATTATTTCTGAGATTTTATTTTGAATATATTGCATAGTTATAGAATGTAAACTATTTGAGATTAGAAGCTATATTTTATACGCTTTGTATTTCAGATGCTAGCATGGTACTAACAGAAAGCAGATATTCCTTAAATGTTTTCTGAATGAGTAGAAAGATTAGCACTTTTCATTCATTGATGGTAAATCACTATGTCCATGATTGACTACTACTCAGTGTTGCTTTCTTTTGAGAAGATAGTAATTCCGAGTCCTGATTATTCCTTGTATTCAAAGGTATATCCAGTAGGGCAACTCTCTTGATCTCTCTCTGCTCCCATTTGTGCCTTCCCAGGAGTAAAGGAGTAACTTAACTGGCAGGTGGCTTTGGAAGTAGGAACTGGGCTTGCTTTGCTACTCCCTTTCTTACCCACTGCATTCTGGGATACATCTTTCATTGTCAATAGAGCCATGTGCTAAGCTTGGAGGTAAAGGCTGCAAGGCAAGACCTATGGTTTTGCTGCTCTGCCTGTGACTGTACTGATGAGTCTGTCCAGTATTTTGGATGCAGATGAGACCAGCACCTAAGGCTTAGGATGCTGCACACATAAGCCATGGTCTGTATCTGCTCCATCAGTAATAAAGCTGATATTTTAATTTTTCCTCTTCCAATTCATCTACCTTACTTGTTTCAGAATTCAGGCAGGAAAAAGTAGGTGCTAAAATTTGACCCTCTAGAGTGTGTGCATGCAGGCTTGCTAACAGTCAGGGCAGAGAGAGCCTTGCAGTGGTGGCTGCCACCTCGCCACATTTCCCAATCCGAAGGGGCCCTGCTCACTACCCACCACAGCCTGGTGTGAGATTAGGCAAAGATTTGATCTATCCATACAGAGCAGACCAAGGGTGCCTGGGGTGAGATCTGGGTGGAGCCGTGGAGACCACTGTCAGAGCACACCAGGTGGTGCCACAGGAACACACAGAGACTAAGCCTTGAATATTGAGCAGACCAGCCCTGGGCAGGCGTACACAGCAGTTGATTTCCCAGGGAGAGTGTCTTGGCTCTGCCTGCTCCACCACCACAGCTTAGCACTTGATCTCAGGCAGACAAGTCCTGAAAGAAGTCTGCCACAGAGACAGCCCAGATCTTAGGCAGCAGCACAGCCACCTCAATTCCTGCAGCCACAATGCCCCGACACCCAGCCTCATCCTATGCCACACCACAGCCTTGCACTAGATCTGGGACAAACACAACAGAAAAAGGGATGCAACTTTGGGCTGCTTCTGAATGGAACCCTGGATGCCCACACAGGTGGGACATAGGCCCGCTGTGACCGCACGGGCCTCAGTTCCTTCAGCAAACACCTCCTTTGGGGTAGGGAACGCACTCAAGGGCAAAGGAGCCTGATCAAGCTTGAACCTCAGGGCTTCTACTCCAACAACTGGGGAGCAGACCCCACCCCAAAAGGGCAGTAACAGCCACAGAGCAGAGAGGAAGCTCCGCCTCACATTCAGCATATGCTCTAGACAGTACAACACCAACTACACCCCCTATTAAGGGGATAATGACCAGCACACTCAGAGGAAAGACGTGGATGACATCCATACAAAAACAAGCCCTCGCACCAAAACTGTTGGACATGCACAGTCTACACAGGAATGCTCTGACATAAATACACCCCTTAAAAACCATGGTAGATAACTGTTTCTCCTAAATTCATAGAGACAAATTTAACTAAAGTGAAAAGGCAGAGGAACCACTCCCAATTAAAAGAGCAGGAGAAATCCCCTGAAAGAACGAATAATTAAACAGACCTTACCATTCTACTAGACCCCAAGTTCAAAAAGGAGGTAATAAAAATGCTAAATGAACTAAGAAAGATTACTGATAGAAATGCAGATCACTGTAATAAGGGACTAGAAACTATAAAGATGAACCAATCAAAAAGAGACAAATAAGTTGCGGCGATAAAAACCAATCTAGAAGCAATGAATAGCAAACTGAATGACACAGAAGGAATAAGTGATTTGGAAAATAGAATAACGGAAATCACCCAATCAGAACAGCAGACAGAAAGACAAATGAAAAAAATGAAAGCAATATATGAGATCTATGGGATAATATGAAACCTGCCAACCTATGCATAATAGGGGTTCCAGAAGAAGAGAGAGAGAGGGAGATCAAAAGGTATTTGAAGAAATTATGGCTGAAAACTAAAATACCCAAACCTAAAGAAGGAAGCAGGTATCCAGGTGCAGGAAGCACAGAGGGCCCCAAACGATACGAAATGTGACCCACACCAAAACACATCATGATTAAAATGGCATAAGTTAAAGATGACGAGAGGATTCTTAAGGCAACAAGAGCAAAATAGTTAGTTACAAGAGAACCCCCTTAAGGCTAGTAGCTGATTTCTCTACAGAAATTAAGGCTAGTAGCTGATTTCTCTACAGCTCAGAAGGGAGTGGCAAGATATATTCAAAGTCCTGACAGTGAAAAACCTGCAACTTAGTATACTCTGCCCAGCAAGATTATCATTTGGAATACAAGGAGAGATAAAGAATTTCTCTGACAAGCAAAAACTAAATTAATATAGCAATAGTAAACCTACCGTAAAAGCAATATTGAAGGTCTTCTCTAAATAGAAAAGAAACAGGAATCTATAGGAAAGGTAAAATCACAATAGAAAAAGCAAATATACGAAAAGATTATAGGTCACTTAAATAAGCCGGTACATAGATTTTAAAAAATATCTGTGAAGGAGATTTTAACTGCAATGAACAGCAAAAGGATAAACATGAAAATGTTAAATAGGACATCAAAATCAAAATGTGGGTGAGGAAGTAAGAAAATACAGATTTTTTAGAATGTGTTTGAGCTTATATTATTACCAGTGGAAAGCAAGTAGGTATATTAATGGATTAACATACCTTTAAACCAGGATAACCACAAATATAAAATATACAATAGATTCAGAGAACCAAAAAGAAGAGAATTCAAGCACAGTACAAAAGAAAACCATCAAACCACAAAAGGAAAAGGAAAAAGAAAGGAACAAAGAAGAAATACAAAATCAACTGGGAAACAAAGTTTAAGATGGCAAGAAATACAAACCTATCAATACTCACCTTAAATGTCAGTGGACTAAACGCTCTGATCAAAAGACATAGAGTTAAAAAAAAAAAAAAAGACATAGAGTGGCAAACTGGATAACAAAAGAAGAATCTACAATATGCTGCCTACAAAAGACCCACTTTAAGGAAAAGGACACACTTAGATTAAAGGTGAGGGGATGGAAAAAGATATTTCATACAAATGGAAATGACAAGAAAGCAGAGGTGGCAATACTAATATTAGACAAAATAGACATTAAAGCAAAGGTCATAAAGAAGGATAAAGAAGGACTCTATACAGTGATAAAAGGATCAATACAAGAAGAGGATATTACACTTGGTAACATATATGCACCCAATATAGGAGCACCTAAATATATAAAACGAATACTAACAGAAATAAAGGTAGAAGTTGATGGGAATACAGTAATAGTAGGAAACTTTAACACCGCACTGACATCAATGGACAGTTCTTCCAGACAGAGAACCAATAAGGCAACAGAGATCCTAAGTGACACAATAGACCAGTTAGGCTTAATTGATATCTTCAGGACATGACATCCGAAAAAACCAGAATACACATTCTTTTCAAGCACACATGGAACATTCTCTAGGAAGACCACATACTGTGACACAAAACCAGCCTCAAAAAATTTAAGAGGATAGAAATTATTTCAAGCATGTTTTCTGACCACGACAGCATGAACTAGAAATCAACCACAGAAGGAGAAAGGAAAAAAAAAAAAAAAAAGATTAATGGATACTAAACAACATGCTACTAAAAAACCAGTGGCTCAGTAACGAAATCACAGAGGAAATTTAAAAATGCCTTGAGACAAATGACAATGAAAACACAACCATACAAAATCTATGGGATATAGCAAAAGCAGTCCTAAGAGAGAAGTTCATAGTGATGCAGGCCTTCCTCAAAATAACAAGAAAAATCTCAAATAAACAACCTAACCTACCACCTAAAAGAATTAGAAAAAGAAGAACAAAAACTAAAGTCAACAGAAGGAAGGAAATAATAAAGATCAGAGAGGAAGTAAATAAAACAGAGATTTAAAAAAAACAATAGAAAAAAAATCAATAAAACCAAGAGCTGGTTTTTTGAAGGGATGAACAAAATCTATAAACTTCTGGTCAGGCTCACCAAGAAGAAAAGCGAGAGGACCCAAATAAGCAAAATAAGAAATGAAAGAGGAAAAATAACAACCAATAGTGCAGAAATACAAAAAATTATAAGAGAATACTATGACCAGTTATATGCCAACAAATTGGGCAGCCTAGAAGAAATGGAAAAGTTTCTAGAAACTTACAGCCCACCAAAACTGAATCGAGAAGAAATAGAAATAATTTGAATAGACCAATCACTAGAAGTGAAAAAGAATCTGTAATAAAAACTCCCCTGCAAACAAAAGTCCAGAACCAGATGGCTTCAATGAAGAATTCTACCAAACATACAAAGAAGAACTTATAATGATCCTTCTCAAATTCCTCCAAAAGATTAAAGAGGAGGGAATACCCCCAAAGACATTCTATGAAGCCATCATCACCCTGATACCAAAACCAAACAAAGACACTACAAAAAAGAAAATTACAGGCCAGTATCTTTGATGAATTTAGATGCAAAAATCCTCAATAAAATATTAGCAAGCAGAATCCAACATCACGTAAGAAGAATCAGATACCATGATGAAGTGAGATTCATCTCATTGTCACAAGGATGATTCAACATATGCAAATCAATTGATGTGATATACCACGTCATATCAACCAAAGGAGTAAACCACATCATTATCTCAATAGATGCAGAAAAAGCATTTGATAAAATTCAATATCCATTCATGATAAAAACTCTCACCAAAATGTATATAGAGGGAACATATCTCAACATAATAAAAGCTATTTATGGCAAACCCACAGCCAACATAATACTCAACAGTGAAAAGCAGAAAGCCTTCCCGATAAAATGTATCCAAATAAGAAGGGAAGATGTAAAACTGTCATTGTATGAAAATGACATGATACTCTATATAGAAAACCATAAAAGCTCCAAACAAAAACTATTAGAATAAACAAATTCAGCAATGTAGCAGGATACAAGATTACTATACAGAAATATGTTGTGTTTCTTTACACTAACAATTAAGTATCAAAACGAGAAAGTAAGAAAACAATTGCTTTTAAAATTGTATCCAAAGAAATAAAATACCTAGGACTAAACGTTACCAAGGAAGGGAAAGACTTACACACTGAGCACTGTAAAACATTGATAGGGACTTCCCTGGTGGCATAGTGGTTAAGACTCAGTGCTCCCAATACAGGGGGCCTGGGTTTGATCCCTGGTCAGGGAACTAGATCCCATAAGCATGCCGCAACTAAGAGTTCGCATGCCACAACTAAGGAGCCCATGAGCCACAACCAAAACAAAAATAAAAGGAGCCCGCCTACCGCAACTAAGGAGCCCATGTGCCACAACTAAGAAGCTGGTGAGCCACAACTAAGGAGCCTGTGAGTTGCAACTAAGGAGACTGCCTGCCACAACAAAGACCCAGTGCAACCGAATTAAAAAAACAAAAAAATTGATAAAGGAAACTGACAATGATTCAAAGAAATGGGAAGTTCTCATGCTCTTGGTTTGGAAGAATTAATGTTGTTAAAATGGCCATACTACCCAAAGCAATCTACAGTTTTAATGTGAACCTTATCAAATTGCCCATGACATTTTTCACAGAACTTGAACAAATAATCCTAAAATTTATATGGAACCACAAAAGATCCAGAATTGCCAAAGCATTCCTCAGCAAAAAGAATAAAGCTGGAGGTATAACCCTTCCAGACTTCAGATTTTACTACAAAGTTACAGTAATCAATACAGCATGGTATTGGCACAAAAACGTATAGATCAATGGAACAGAATAGAGAGCCCAGAAGTAAACGCATGCACCTACTGTCAGTATATGACACAGGAGGCTAGGATATACAATGGAAAAGACAGTATCTTCAGCAAGTGATATTGGGAAAGCTGGACAGCTACATGTAAATCAGTGAAATCAGAACATTCCCTCACACCATACACAAAAATAAGCTGAAAATGGTTTAAATACCTAAATATAAGACTTGACACCATAAAACTCCTAGAAGAGAACATAGGCAAAACATTCTCTCACATAACTTGTAGCAATATTTTCTTATGTCAGTCTCCCAAGGCCAAAGAAATAAAAGCAAAAATAAACAAATGGGGCCTAATCAAACTTAAAAACTTTTGCACAGCAAAGGAAACCATCCACAAAATGCAAAGACAACCTACGGAACAGGAGAAAATATTTGCAGATGATGCAAATGGCAAGGGGTTACTATCCGAAATATACAACCAGCTTATACAACTCAATATCAAAAAAACATACAACCCAATCAAGAAATGAGCAGAAGACCTAAATAGACATTTTTTTCCAAAGAAGACATAAGATGGCCAACATAGAAATGAGAAGATGCTCAACATCGCTACCATATGATCTAACAATCCCACTCCTGTGTATAAATCCAGAAAAAACGAAAACTCTAATTCGAAAAGATACATGCACTCTGTGTTCATAACAGCACTGTTTACAGTAGTAAATAGACATGGAAACAACGCAAGTGCCCATCCACAGATGATTGGCTTAAGAAGATGTAATATATATATGCAATGGAATATTACTCAGCTATAAAAAGAATGACATATTGCTATTTATAGCAACATGAATAGACTTAGAGAATATTATGCCTGGTGAAGTCAGACAAAGACAAATATTATATGATATATGATATCACTTATATGTGGAATCTAAAAAATAATTAAAATGAATCTATACACATAACAGAAACAGACTCACAGACATAGAAAACAAAATTATGGTTACCATAGGGGAGAGGGAAGGGAGGAGGGACAGATTAGGAGTATGAGATTAACAGGTACAAACTACTATATATAAAATAGATAAGCAACAAGGATTTACTGTATAGCACATGGAATTATTTTCAATATCTTCTAATAACCTATAGTGGAATATAATCAGAAAAAAATAACTGAATCCCTATGCTTTATACCTGAAACTGACACAATATTGTAAATCAATATACTTCAATTAAAAAAATGACCCTGTAGAACTATAAGTCTTATATGTGTATAACTTGCATATTGGAAATATCACTGACACAAAGGGTTGGGATAGGCATGGAGGGCATGCAAGTAATTACCATTCACTTGGCTGGAGCTCATATCATACCTAGGGAAACATGACAACTCTTTGCACCTGAGAACTCTTAAAACAAAGGTTGTAGAAATTATCATGATGCCAGCAAATATTAGCAATGTGGTATTCACACTGTGACTGAGAATTCCCTATATCCCTAATTTTCTATGAATATTCACCAGATTCTTCTTAATAACTGGCAAGTGGACAGAAAATATTTCCATTCCTAGTTCTGTGGCCGCTGTTACAGTTTTGTACCTTGTGTAATAGTAGCCTAGCCTATTTTTCATACCATGTAATAGTAGCCTGTTTTTCTGTCTTTTCTAAATCAGTGCATATTTCTCAGCTACACATCATCCTAAACTTTACTCGTATATTGGCAGAAATATTTTTCTTCCTCATGAAACTGCCATTTGTATACTACCATCACATTAAAATCTGAAAAAAATTCCATATTTATCATTTTCCTTTATATCTCATTTTTAGTCAGAAGTTCAGCTTCTTATTTCACATAAAGTTATTATTTTTATACCACTCTATATTTACATGACTAGCAGCCTACTCTTCACATTTTTGGAAAGATGAAATAGTGTAAACATATATACTCTCATTTTTTTCCTGGTTGATGCTCTGTCAGAGAAGTGAGCTTATTATTAAAAGCAAGTGGAGCTCAGCTGTAAAAATCTATAATATCTGGTATGGGATATATCATCAGGAAATGAAAGTGACTATATAAACATATATGTAATATATAAACTATATGTAATATATAATTATATCAGTATCCATTATAAAAACTTAACAATTGTCTCTCGTTCGATTTCTCTAAATTACAGCTTTATCCTATTATTCCTCTTCCTCCATCCTATATGCTCTCATTTCTTTCTGCTCCTATTTCTCCCCTTGATTTACTCCCCTCTATTTCTGGCCACACTAAATCCCCTAAAGCACATTTGCCTCTTAAAGATAAATCACTCTCATAACCGGCATGCCATTTAATAGGCCCTCAACAAACAATTGTTGAATGAATGAATGAAGTAGTTTAGGTCGGAGGAGTTAAATTTCAATCCAACTCTACCAGTTTAGAGATGAAAGACTAAGTTTATAGTTTTAATCTCTGTGAATATCTGTTGATGAAAGACTAAGGTTACAGTTTTAATCTCTGTGAACATCTGTTTCCTCCTCTGCACTTTGGGGTTAATGAATTCTCCTTTTAAGTGTTGTTAGGAGGATGAGAAGTAAACGAGTTAAGTACTTTGTATGTGTAGGTGCTCAATAAAAGGTTTCTAGTGTTGTTAATAAAAGTTTTTACATTATTAATAATTGTTATAATTCATGATTTAGAATATTAATCATTGCTGTTAATTTGTATATTATGATAATTTGTACTTACTGTTGATAATTAAAATTTTTCAAAGATAAGGCCACTTAGAAAAAAAAAGAACACCAGTGAGTCATACAGTATTACAAAGATTTGGGAGGAGGACGGAATGTAGATACTAATAACATGAGTATGGTTTCTTCCCGGGCACATGCCTTGACCCTCCTTTGCCTGGATTTTCCTGCATTTTGGCTGAGAACCATAGACCAGAAAACAGGCCTGTGTGGAAACTGGACCTGGGATATTTACATTTTCAGTTCACAGCAGATATTCCTGACATAAAGGTTCATCTGACCCTGGAGCCAGTTTATAGGGCATGGTATTCTTTTTTCAGGCATGGTTTTCCACTGTTCCCTGCATTAACTGTACAAGAAGCCTTAGAGGGACTGAGTGTGCTCTAGTGGCAGAGGAAAAGGTAGTCGGTTTTACCACATTTTAGGTTCACTTGGGACGTAGCAGGTTTTTGAGGCCTTGCTCTGAAACCTAACCTGTGAGACATCATGAATAATATAGCTTCAGTGGGGAAATTCCTTCTGAGTTCTTAACAAATGATTTACAAAGGAATTTTAGAAACATACCCCTTTACAATTGCAGACGACCTATATTTCAAAGGTTTCAAATGGCTCCGCATACAATTTACATCCACTTTGGAGTTTTCTGTTCATCATTTCATGAAACATAATGATCATTTCTAAGTGGACAACTTTGATTTGGAGATTACTGGGCACACTGTTACCTATTTATTTTTTCCCTTGTATTTTTCCCACGTAACTTTTCCCTTAATGTGTGCCTTAACGTTGTTATCACAGTTCTCATATCAATGTTTCAAAGCCCACTTTTGAAAAACATAATGCCCTTGTTAAAGGCAGATTTGTGTTTGGCTTTACAGAAAAATAAACTTAAGAGACGCTTTACTGAAATGTGAATACTAACCCAACGGGCATTATATTCAGCAAAGGTAACTTTGCACCACTTCTGAGAAGCTGAGATTGCTGAGTTCTCTAGCATTTGTGTGAGGCCTTGGGGGAGACACTGAAATAGAGGAAGCCCATCTCTAACTCCTTTCTCTTTTCTTTGTAATGGAAAACACTACTGTGTCTTTCTTAAAACATTTTGAGTTTCTGAGATGAAAGACAATAAAAGAAAAGAAGGGTATTGCTTTGTGATTAAAATGAAAACAGATAAATTTTTACTGAGTAAAAAATGGCTTTATCTCTGGCAAGACTGCAAGAGAATGTTGTTCTAGAATGTCATGGGATTTAGTCTGATATACTAATCTCGGAATCTGAATGGGGATGAGGACTGTCTTAATTTCAAACCTATTGAAGTTTTCTTCTCAGCACATTCATGGTTATTGGGAGATAAGAAGTTACAGCCACTTAGGCCTGTTTGAAGTTTATAGAGTGTGACCTATTTATGAGGTTGTATATAAACAAGCTATATATCCCCATAGCAAAGAACAAGGGTAATTTATTTGAGCAACAATTTGAGTATTAGGTACTGATTAAAACAATCAGACTCTTCATGAATGCAGCATTTAAATGTTAAAGCTAATAAAATTAGCTATGTTATTAAATATTTCTTTCTATTAATCATTTTATTTTTAATGTTAATATTTTTAGTATTTGACTCAGAGATTTTCTCAGAATTTTTAGTTTGAAACTTTTAAAGATACAGGAAAGTGAAAAAACTCTATAGTGCCTATCTATCCCTTATACCTTCATCTGGAGTTACTCATTTTAACATTTTGCCACGTTTGCTTTATCTCATTATACACACACACACACACACACACACACACACACACACATACACACACGCCTATGGTTAGCTCTATATATGTACTTCAAGTTAATTTTTGTGGTGGCATCAGAAAAGGGATACATTGATTCTTCTATATGAGTATCCACTCGTTTTATTACCATCTCTTGAAAAAAAATATTGTTCACCTAATTGAATTACCTTGGCATCTTTGCCAAAAACCAAGTGGCCACATACGGGTAGGTTTATTTTTAGACTTCCTATATTGTTTCATTTATCTGTATGTTTATGGCAATACCATGCTGTCTTGATTACTGTCATTTTATAGTAAATCTTGAAATTAGATAGTGATAGTCCTCTAGAAAAAAATAGAAAGCTATTCTTTTTCTAAGTTGTTTTGGCTCTTCTACATCCTTTATTTTTCCATATAAATTTTAGACTTATTTTGTCAATTTCTGTAAACCCACTTGCAGAGATTATGTTTGGGATCATATAGAATCTATAAATCAATTTGGGGAAAATCGATATCCTAATAGTATTTCGTCTCTTCCAATCTTTGACCAATTATATATCTCTGCAATTATTTAGGCCATCTTTGATTTTTCCTGAAATGTTTTGTAGTTTTCATAGCATAGGTCTTATACATATTTTATTGTATTTATTTTTCTATTTTTCACAATTCTAATGCTATTGTAAACCTGCATTACTTTTCCTTAGTCATTGTTGGTTGTTTGAATTAAAAATGTAATGTAAATGCTTTAGTTATGAAGGCACTGTAGTAGAATTGGAAATGTCCCATATCCGTAAAGACAAACCGCATTAATTGAGCTAAGAGAATGAGGCAATTTGATGTATCACTTGTTGTATAAACAGTGACATCCAGAGCTGCCATTAGAATTCCTTAATATGTGAATAAGTTAAAGGTTATCATCTGCTGCAGATTTAATGGATTGCAATAGAATTACAGCACATGAACGTTGCAGGTCCTTTAAACTTGATCGATCACAATGTAATTGTCAAGGCAGAATAGCAATTAATTTTCATTAAGCTAGGAGGTAATTAATACTTGTTGTTAGTGAAAATGGCTATTAAGTTGTGATTTAATAGATTTAATTTTTTTTTTTTACAATTAAAACCCTTGCTTAATTCACTGATTTCATACAGGCAAGGGAGCTATTATAAAGCTATCAGTCTCACTTCATGTAAAATTGATAAAATGTGATACAACTAAGAGAGTAAAAATAACTGTGTGTGTGTGTGTTGTGTGTGTTTGTGTGTGTGTGATGGGTAGTTGAAATATAGCTTGTACAAAAGATATTTTATGGTTAAAAAGAAGGCTGAGTTTATACAATATTGTTAGATTGGCTTCACTTGTAGGTTATTATATTTCTATATATTTTACCACTTTTTTAATAAACTCATTTTTCACTTAAAAATATATCAGTACATCTCTGGACTTCTTACAAATAGAAGAATTAAAAAGAAAAGCTTACCTAAAATTTAAAAATTGGCTTAAACATTCAGGTACTCAATATTGTCACTATCACATATCTATTAAATTAGAAACAAAAAAAGTATGAACTTTCTTGAAATCTGTTTCTTCATTTCCTAAATTAGTGTATTTGAAGTATTGTGAGTGTAAAATATAGAAAAACTTAAGATGAAATTTCCTGGGCTTCAGCCTTAACATAATTATTTAGCAAGCGTGAGTCAGGGCTCAGGACTACATTTTAAATTAGAATGGCAGGTGATTCTATGGATTGGTTTCTGAATGCGTCACTACCTTGGGTTTATTCATATATACTTTTTATGTAAATAAACAAAAATCCCATATTGTGTGCATGTTTTGTAATCTGCTTTTATCATTTTATTATGCATGTGGTACTTTAAATGTCAATCAATATACTTATATAACATAATGTCAATTAGTATGCTCATATAACATAGTCCTTAATGGCTATATAGATTTCCAGTGTATATATAATACTTTATTTAATTAATTTTCTGTTGTTGATAAATTAATCTGTAGGCCTTAAGATCACCACATAACCATGCTTTCTCTCCTGAAGCTAGGGGAATCCTAGAGAATCCATTATCACATATGAGTAAATACATTGTATAATAGAATGAATAAACGCAGTAATAAATTCTCCATCTTCTTTAGAGTTCGCACAATTTTCTATCTTAAGCAGAGCTTGATAGTATTTTAATTTTTTCAGTATAAACTAAGCAAAATATTCTTCTTGTGGTTTTTAAATATGGTAAGATGCAAAGGAAATGCATTATTAAATAAATCCCAAACCTTTAAATATATCTTGGTTCTTCATTACACTCTCTAAGGGAATTGTAAATTGCTTCTTTGTTTCTCTATTAGGAGGGGCTAGTGAGGCAATATTACTTTTCACTAGCAGAAGTAAAAGGTTTGAAGATTGGGAGGAAAAGTAATTTTTTGCTCATCATTTTTCTTTTCCAATATTATGCTTACCTTACTTATTATAACTTTAAATTTATGAAATATGTTTATGATATCTACATAATGCCCACTTTAAAAATGAATGAACAGAACATAGATATTTGATAACTGACATAGTTAAAATTTTCATGAGTCAAGGTTTTACTCACAGCAAAGGAAACAATCAACAAAATGAAAAGACAGTTTACGCAATTAGAGAAAATATTTGCAATCCACAGATGTGAAAGTGGTTAATATCCAAAATATACAAGAAATTCATACAATTCACTAACAAAAAAACAAGCAACTCAAGAAATAGGCAAAGAACCTGAATAGATTTTTTTTCCCAAGACATACAAATGGCCAACAGGTACATGGGAATGTGCTCAGCATCACTAATCATTAGGCAAATGCAAATCAAAAGCACAATGAGGTATCTCCTCACACCTGCTAGGATGTCTGTTATCAAAAAGATGAGACATAAACAAATGTTGGTGAGGATGTAGAGAAAAGGGACCCCAGCACACTGTGGGTGGAGATGTAAATTGGTGCAGCATCTAGGGAAAAAAGTATGGAGGTTCCTCAAAAAATTAAAAATCAAACTACTTACTGTATGACCCAGCAATTCCACTTCTGGATATACATCCAAAGGAAATGAAATCAGGTTTTCAAAGGAATGTCTTCATTTCTGTGTTCAGTGCAGCATTATTCACTATAACCAAGGTATGCAAACAACCTAAGTGTCCATTGACAGTTGAATGGATAGAGAAGTTGTGAAATATATATATAATATTATGAAGCCTTAAAAAAGAATGAAATTCTGATATTTGTGACAATATGGATGAACCTGAAGGGCATTATGGTAAATGAAATAAGCAAGGCAGAAAGACAAATACTGTATGGTATCATTTTTATGTGGGATCTAAAAAGAAAAGTTCAGACACATAGAAACAGTAGAATGGTGGTTGCCAGGGACTGGGGGTGAGGGAAATAGGGAGAGGTTGATGAAACAATATTCACTTTCAGTTATAAGATGCATGAAGTCTGAGGATCTAACGTATAATGTGGTGACTATCATTGATTATACTGATTACATAATTAAAATTTTCTAAGAGAGCAGAACTTAAGTGCTGTCTCTAAAAAAAAAAAAAGGTGAGGTTGTTCTTAAAGTTTGTTCCAATGTGTGTGTGTGTGTGTGTGTGTGTGTTTTTCCTGGATGCCTGTTGACTACATGAGTTTGGAAACAAGTATAATGATTTCGATGATATCTAAATCTGAATCTGTAATAACAAGATATCTGTGATATCTGGAACATCTAAGTTAGTTCATGAAGTACTTTTAATTGGAAAATTTCTTAAATAAATAGAAATTATAAAACATGGTTGAAAAGTACCATTGTGAATTAATATCAAATGATGAGTTTGATTAATTTTAAAGTAAAGTAAGATGATTTATCAGAAATTTACTATATTTTATCTGATATGCAAATTGTGTCTTATTACATCTGTAACATATATATATATAACCCATAATTTCAACTTATGTATATTTTAAAATGGGCAATTTATTATATTAAAAATAAAACTTATGAACACATATTTTTGGAATCTATTTTTACTCTTTATGATTTAAAAATATGTGTTTTACCCTATATATAGTAAGACTATATATAGTACCTGGGAAATGTATATGGAGAGGAACTCAAGCCCTTCTATCACTGTGGTCAATAAATATCCTCACTTCAGTTTACAATTAAATTTTATTTTCTGATAACTAATCAATGGCAGAGAGCATAAATTTCTCATTATTAAATGAAAGGCAGCATTTTTGTCATGAATTTAATACATTTATTTAATGTATTATTAGTTTAATAAAATTCATTTAGCACGTAGAATGTCATTAAAGGGAGATTATGTAACATACCTATTTTTTTACATACCTTGTCTCCTCTCCTTCCTCCCCTCCCCAAATTCTTTGGCTATAGATGCCTTGAAGATAAAGAATTAGCTTTATTTATCTATTTTGTGTCACTGGTGCCTAAGCAGTATCTGTTTGTTGCCAGACTTCCAATAATTGTTAGTTTAAATAAATCTTAGAATGCTTTTAAAGAAGATACAAAATACTGTTTGTTTGTTTTTTTGTTGTTGTTTTTTGCGGCATGCGGGCCTCTCACGGTTGTGGCCTCTCCCATTGCAGAGCACAGGCTCTGGACGTGCAGGCCCAGCGGCCATGGCTCACGGGCCTAGCTGCTCCGCGGCATGTGGGATCTTCCCGGGCCGGGGCACGAACCCGTGTCCCCTGCATCGGCAGGTGGACTCTCAACCACTGAGCCACCAGGGAAGCCCCAAAATATTGTTTTTTGTGACTGTTTTCTATACTGACTTTCAATAAAACCTGAGACCATAACACTAAAATATAGATTGTTGATGTATTATATTGCTAGAGGAGTTAATGACTTCCAGGTACATAGCTTCTGGTCACATAACTTGCTTGAGAAATAAAATTTAGAATACCTGTACAAATCATATAATAGAATGTTCTTAGATAATATTCTTTTAGATATCAATTCTTTAAACTCAAGCTGTATAAGGTTACACTTGGTGATGAAAACACGAAGTGTGTATTATTGGCTCTAATGCTTGAAGATAATCCATATGTTTTAGATATAAGAAGAAGCAAACAAAGCTAAGAGTTGATAAAGAAAGTTAAAGAAGACAAAATGATTACAAGAGTTTTTGAGTAGAATCAAAATTTGTAAAAGGACTTCAAATTTTCCTCTAGCAATAAAAGAATTTTGCGTAAGATGGTGGAGTGCAGCAAAATGGGCATTGTAGAAGCAATTACTGTCACAGCCCAAAGCATGATGGAGTTTCAGGAACTTAGACTTCTCGACTGGGAGGTGAGTCAAAGTGAATATACAGAAAGCTGACAAGATGCCACTTGCCAGGGACTTCCCTGGTGGTCCAGTGGTAAAGAATCTGTTTTCCAATGCAGGGGACACAGGTTTGATCCCTGGTCAGGGAACTAAGATCCCACATGCTGCGGGGCAACTAAGCCCGCCTACTACAACTACTTAGCCTGTGCCCCTCAACTAGAGAGCCCGTGTGCCACAAACTACAGAGCCCATGTACTCTGGAGCCTGCGCGCCACAACTAGAGAGAAGCACACGTGCCACAACTAGAGAGAAGCCCACGTGCCACAATGAAGAGCCTGCGCGCTGCAACAAAAAAAAGCTCCTGCATGCCACGATGAAGTCCCGATGCAGCCAAAAAAAAAAAAAAAAAAAAATGATGCCACTTGCCTAAGAGCTATTTCTATTTCCAGAAAAAGGAACTGGCCAAAGTCAAGCAGGACACCAAAGATTCAGATTGGTGGGATGTCAGGGAAGAATTCTAAGTCTGCAGGAAAAGGAGTACCAATGTGGTACTATAGAAAGAAAATGTAAGCAGCAACTCAACCCTGGGGACTGGAAAAAAAATGTAGAGTGTACTGAAGATCTATTTAACGACTATGGAGTTGTCCATGGCTCACTGAATCTCAAGGAGAAAAGGAGAATTAGCATAGAGATGGGGCAGGGACAGATGTATGCCAACAAGTCAGAGGAAATTGTCATACATCTGCTTCTGTCAGACACAATAGGAGAAATTTGGAGGGCATGAGACTATAGTTTGGGGGCAACAAAGGATATAGATCTAAGAAGCCAGAGCGAAAGATATAAGATAAACAAAGAATACATTGTCAATTTTATATTAAAAAATGGAAGAAAGATTCCTCTCTTGTATCATTTATCTATGAGAGAACATCTTATAGTTTCTGTGAATTGTTTTGGTTGGGCTACATTCCTCCTGACAGGCCTGTCAAGATGAGGTCCCTGAAAAGCACCCCTTGTTACTAGGAAAATTGACGTATTGCATTGGTATAACTTAGTATTGTCAATTTGAACTGTGATTTTTATTATGTAACTTGTGATATTGTCACTGGAATATTATTTGGTGATTCATAATAGTAAAATTGTATCCTTACTATTTAAGGAAGATAATTGACTTCTTTAAAGAATGTAATGAGTTAAAAATTAAAGCAATGATTTTGGGGGGCAAAAACTTTGTAAATATGCAGTGGAGACAAAGATATATAGTGTATCAATATTGTCTCTCTGCTCCTTGCTACCCCAAGAACTGGACGAAATAGAATTGGAAGACTAAAATTACTTTTATTGTAAAAAATTACTGAATAGGACTAAGGTGTAAAAGAGACATAAAGCAAAGGAAGAAATGAAGAGGGGGCAAAAAGACAGAGCTTGATGGAAGACTTTGAAAAGAGTAGGTTTTTTCTTTTAAGCTAAAAAAATGTGTGGGGTGGATTTAAGAAATGCGGAAGAATAAGAAATAGATGGACAGAAACAGGATTATATGGACTTACGCTGTAAACAATTATTTGTATCCCCTTTGATATTCATCAAGAGACTCTAGTAGAAACTTAAAATACTATTAATTTGCTCTTGGCTGCTAGAGTGAAAGAAATGCAGAGACCTTTTTCACTTTGAGCACACTTTATCATTTGTTAACATTTGTAATTATTTCTACTTGCAAAAGCTATCAGTTACCTATCCAGATTATGAAACATTTTTTTTTTTTTTTTCTTGCGGTACGAGGGCCTCTCACTGCTGTGGCCTCTCCCGTTGTGGAGCGCAGGCTCCGGACACGCAGGCCCAGCAGCCACGGTTCACTGGCCTAGCCGCTCCGCGGCATGTGGGATCTTCGCAGACCGGGGCACGAACCCATGTCCCCTGCATCGGCAGGCGGACTCTCAACCACTGCGCCACCAGGGAAGCCCAGATTATGAAACATTTTTTAAGATATTTTTATGTATTTGAAAGGGCAAGGCAAGACACACTCCTGCTTTATAACTTTTGAAGTAGAATTATCAGCACATAGGAGATGATCTTTGCTCTCTCTGATTTTCATATTTTTATATTTCATATTCTGTGACTTTCAAATGCTTAGATTTGGAAGAAGAACAAAAAATTTCATGAATCTAACCAAGAAGACTCAGGAAATTAGGTCACTTATGGAAAACCTGATCAATTTACCTGCCACTAAAAATAAATCAGTTCTGGTTTCAGCTTCAAAATGTAAAAGTCTTGGAATGGTCACTCCCATCCCTAGAACATGAAAATGCTCAACCAACTGAACATCAGTGACTTTTCCTGAACCTGTCAGAGAACTACATTGGCCAGGCAAATTGCCACCCCCAAATGTGAAGAGACATTTGAACACAGAGAGTTGCAACTGGGATCTGTTTACTTGGAGCAGAAGCTTCTGGAGCCACCAACTGATAGGAACATTTAAATTTTAATTTTGATGATTTCTTAAAATCTGAGACACTGAGAAATGCCAGGGCCTGTAGTCTGAGGTGGTAGTGGGGGTCAGCATCCTTTTGTGGGTTTGTCTCCAGGAACCCCACTAGTTTTTCATAGTAAGGTGTCAAGAAAGATTCCCCTTTTGACTCTGTCAAGAGAAGGGGAAGAGCAATCATTGTGAAATATACCCACCATATTCTCTCTCTAAAAAAAAAAAAAAAAAAACACTACTCTGTAGAAGACTTTGCCAGTGCTTTATCCTTTACTGCTGGAGGAAGAGCATTTCCTTAATTCCACACCCCTCTAGCCTTTCTGTCTCACCTAAGCGGAAGGGGAAAGTTTGGAAACAATGTGACTGTCACAATACAGGGTAACAGGTCCACTGAAAGACTGAGATTTAATCGTAAGATTATAGAACACTTACCTCCCCGATGACTAACCACCACAGCACCACAGTGGTGGCACCTAACCACCACTCAACATTAGTGATGTTGAGCATCTTTTCATGTGCCTGTTGGCCATCTGTATGTCTTCTTTGTAAATATGTCTATTTCAGTTCTTTGCTCATTTTTTAATCAGGTTGCTTATTTTTTTGATGTTGAGTTGTATGAGTTCTTTGTATAATTTGGATATTAACCCCTTATCAGATATATAGTTTGCAAATATCTTCTACCACTCAGAAGGTGACCTTTTTGTTTTGTTGGTAGTTTCCTTTGTTGTGCGAAAGATTTTTAGTTTGATGTAGTCCCATTTATTTATTTTTGCATTTGTTTCCCTTGTCCGAGAAGACTTAAGAAAAAAAAATGTATTCTGTCAACGAGCATGCTACCTATGTTTTCATCTAGAATTTTATTGTTTCAGTCTTACATTTAAGTCATTAACCCATTTTGAGTTTATTTTTGTACATGGTGTGAGAAAGTAGTCCAGTGTGATTCTTTTGCATGTAGCTGTCCGGTTTTCACAACATCATTTACTGAAGAGGCTATCTTTTCCCCATTGTATATTCTTGCCTCTTTTGTCATAGATTGATTACCAATATAAGTGTGGGTTCATATCTGGGCATTCTGTTCCATTGATCTATGTATATGTTTTTGTGCCAGTACTGTAATGTTTTGATTACTATAACTTTGTAGTATAGTTAGAAATCAAGGCGCATTATACCTCCAGCTTTGTTCTTCTTTCTCAAGATTGTTTTGGTTATTCTGGATCTTTTGTGTTTCCATGCAAATTTTAGAACATTTGTTCTAGTTCTGTGAAAAATGTCATTGGTATTTTGTTAGAGATTGCATTATCTGTAAATTGCTTTGGGTAGTATGGTCATTTTAACAATATTAATTCTTCCAATACATAAGCATGGTATATCTTTCTATTTGCTTGTAGGTTTTGTTTTTTTTTAAACTGAACTTCTTTTTTAAGTGACAAGGGTCCAGGTGGGTGCTGCTTTAAATGTGAATGGTCTTAATACATCATTCAATTGAAATATGCATATTTCTTCTCTCTATAGATTCCTGTGTTAGACACAGGTAGCCCTAGGAAATAAAGTTAAGATAGTCCATTGTACTTTGATACTATTAGCATTGTAAGTTTGCCTTATCCCAGACTTTTAGATAAATCACAACAGCAGATTTTTATATCAGGTCATACATTTTGACTCTAAATGTTTGTGGTTTCTAAATAAAAGTTAAAGGATAAAAGTTGACAGTTTCATACTATTATATTGTATCCGTTATTTGTATGGTAGTGTATCATTGTAATCAAAAGGAGCTGTGGAAGCTGGTGTGCATACGGTTTTGACCAAAAAATACTTTCTATTAAAATAAATTATTTTCATTTTTGCAAGATGACCTACTGCTATAACTCATATTTTACACAATAAAAGAGCAATATGAGTCTACAGTGTTTATTTTCTAACTGGAATATTTGCTATGCAGTTCTTTTATATTTTTCCCATTTATTTTGCATATTTGATTTCTAGTTGATTTCCCACATATAACTTTATCTGTACAACCTAAGTCATGTCAGACATTGCAAATCTTTTAAAGGACAACTTTCTTTTCCTACAACTCCCTTATGTGGGGGCAAGGCATTTTTACTATAGAAAATCTAAGATATTTTCATTTTTTGGGTCTCCAAATTAGTAGTTTTCTTCGTGAAACTACCCACTCTACCAATGATGTCACATAATAGCATCTGGCAATCGAAAGTTATAATATTGTAAAGCAGTATGCGATACAAGTGATTTAAATAACGTATAACATGTTGCCTTAGAGACCAATATAGTTATGTTTTGGCTTAATTACCATTTTCTTCCAATTACCTTTGGCCCTCAGCATCCACAGGTCCCACGTCTGTGGATTCAACCAACCATAGAATTCATACTAAAACCATTCCCTGCAAATACCTAGGGACAACTATAATCCATTCTCTGCAACTTTATTTTTACCATATATAATAAGGAAATACCTTAATTCATGTTATTTAAATTGTGATTCGTAGCTATTATTTTATTATTATATATCATGGGTCAGCAAACCTTTCTGTAAAGGGCCAGATAGTAAATATCTTAGATTTTGCATGTCACACTGTCTTTGTTGCTGACATGGACAATGAACAAATAAATGTAGCTGTGTTCTAATCAGACATTATTTATGGACACTGAAATTTAAAGTTTATATAAGTTTCATTGTCATGAAATATTATTTTTTATTTTTCAGTCATTTAAAATATAGTTCATAGCCTGTGCAAAAACAAGGCAGAAGACTGGATTTGATCCATGAGCTATACTTTGTTAGTTCTTATTATACATTAATAATAAGTAAATCTAGAACTAGACCTTTAAAGAAAAAAATCAGATTTTTGATTCAATATTTACAAAGACTTTTATGTTAGTAAATTTTAGTCATGAATAAGTCTTTAAAATATGCAGTAGTTTCTGCAAGACAAAACATTATCACAAACTCTTCTTAAGAGATTTGAGAGAAAGCATTGCAGTGGAAAAAACTCATTCATTAGAACAAGTCAGACTTAGTTTAAACGTAACCTGGTTTCTCACTAGTTTTAAAAGTCATGCTGCCTCTCTAATCCTCTGTTTCCTTATCTAAACTATGAAGACAACATTTTAAAAATGTAAGGTAATTGTGAGGATTGAAAATAATGTATGTAAAGTCATTCAACAGTTCATAGCTTTCCTAACAATTATTTTAGAATTATTTTACGGTAAAAATCTGTTGAAAGGCAAATATTTTGTAGGCATATTTTATGGAATATCACTGATTCTTTGTTAGCTGAGTATATAATTTTTATTCATCAACTTCTATTTCATTTTTTGAGTGTTCTTTATAGATAAAAACAATCTGGAGGAATATAATGTTTAACAAACTGAATATCAAAAATTTTAATAACCCACTAGTAATATGCCTGTACCATGGTAATCATCTTAATATTACAGATTATTTCAACATACATAATTGATATATAAATGATTCAATTTATAACTAAAAGTTTATAGTTATATACTCATAAGCTTATTTAATTATGATTAAATATTAAAACTTATGTTAGAACAACTAACTTGTAATTTGAGTCTTCCATGAAATATTACAGTGATGACAAGGTGATAACTCACAAAGTTAATGAGCCCGCTTTGGTTAGAACACATCAAATTCAGAAATGTATTAAAATCATTATTAATTCTGGATATATACTTTACTATCCAGTTCTGATTATCTTTCAAAGTTTGCTTGTAAAATACATTTCTAATTCAGTTACATTTTCATTCCCAAGTTATGAGTTATTCAAGGAAGTTAAATAAAGTCCTTGTGGAATACTCAACCCACTAAAAAACTTGAACTCAGTCTCAAGTACAAAATAAGTGCAATTTTGGACTAAATTACCATGATTTCATTCTAAATCTCTATATAATCTAGTACAACCAATGTTGTATTCCAATATTCACTAACATATGTTTTAGCAATGTGTTTATCTGACCCAAGGCCTTCATAATGCTGCATTTTAATGAACTAAGTTTTCAGTATATATCAGAGCTATATAGGACAACATGTTCACATTTTTCTAGAAAGCCATGTGCATTTGTAAATATTTTAGTCATTGTTTGGCTTAGAAATGGTAATGTGAATGTTTGAGTATGGAACACTGAAGCTTAGAACAACAGAATAGAATTTAGACATCAACTGTCCACTTTGAATTTTGTTTACTTTGGATAAGTATCCTGTTTTGAAAATAAAAAGATCAAAACAATTTACTGGGCAATCAAGTATTTTTTTCCCCGAACAACTTTTTGATGGGTGAAGTGTAAATGAATCAGAACCATATGGGGAGAGTTTGCGTTACAACACGCACTGCTTTAATGGGAAAAGTGTTTATGAGAATGCATTTTGCTTTTTAAAATTTTGAAAAATATTCTGAGAAATAGTTTAACAATTCCAAATGTGGTTTGTTCATCTGCTCCTGGTACAATACACATCAAAAGAAAGTCTTGGAAACAATAACAACTCTAGGGCACGGTTAATCAGGGTGGTAGCCCTAACTCTGCTGTTTATCAAGGCCTCCTCAACTAGAACAGGGCATGTCTCAGGGAATTGGGCAAGGTAGAGAAAGAATTGGTTCTGGAAGTTTGAAAAAAATAAAAAGAATTTGTGATCATCACACAAACTTTCATTATCATAAAGGCAAAATTTTGGAGCCCTTTTGGGGGCCAGTAAATAGCACCTCTCTTCTCCACCTAATTTCTGAAACAATTGAAAAATATAACAAAAGAATCAAGAGGTGAAGAACTAAAATGGCACTAATTTTGCTGGGAAATACATCTGGAAATTAGAGAAAAATGGGTTTTCTATACCCTGCTTCCAGAGGAGGACACAAAGCAACTCTCTTGAGGGAAACTTTAAGTTTGCTGAGAGGAAAAACTGAACTCTGCCTCTGACTGGTCAAGCACAAAGGAAGGTCAAAAGAGACCAAATATACTTTGTACAGAATTTTTGATATATTTGTTCCACTACAAGGAAGCTAGGTCAATGGCCGTATATTAGTTTGCTAAGGCTACCATAAAAAGGTACCATAGACTGGGTGGCTCAAACAACAGAAATTTATTTTTTTGCAGTTCTGAAGGCTAGAAGTTTGAGATCAAGATGTTAGTAGAATTGGTTCCTTCTGAGGACCGTGAGGGAAGGATCTATTCCAAGCCTCTCCACTTGGCTTGTTGGTGCTTTTCTCCTGTGTCTTCATATCATCTTCCCTCTATACATGTCTGTGTCCAAATTTCCTCTTATAGGTACACCTGTCATATTGGATTAATCCCACCTTAATGACCTAATTTTAACTTAATTACCCCTGTAAAGACCCTGTATGGTCATTTTCTGAGGTACTGGGGTTTGAACTTCAGTGCATGAATGGAGTGGGGGAGAGGCACAGTTCAGTCAGTAACCAGGTGTAGTTCACTAATCAGGGTCTCAGTTCACCTACACTGGAATTCCTTTAGCAGCAACCTGGGCTGTCTCTAACTCAAACAAGTATAGTTCTTTCAGGAACTCAGAAATTATGTTTGTTCAACTCTAACTCTCTTTTGAGCTTTATTTTTAAAGAGTCACAGATTTGATAGGACATTCGTGATTATCACAGCACTGGCCCAACCCCTACCAAAGTTAGAAAACAAGCCAGTTCTGCTCTGAATAGTGGTTGTACCTGGCAAAATCATGCTCTGTTCCCAGAACTGTTAACAAAGACCATAGTGAGCGTTACATGCTTGCTGAATGAAGAAATGCAGATACAGAATATATTCTTGTGTTTGGTCTCACCAGGATGCTTGATTGTTTATGATAGTTGTCCAAAATCCACTAACAGAGAACGAAGGTTGAGTTGAGAAAAACTTGGCACTGTTCATTTACCATATCAGGGGAAAATAACCATTTATGCATACATAAATCTTCAGTTCTCAGAGAATAGAATTTGTTGTTTTCTTAGGCAGTTTAGCAACTTACTATAGTGACAGCCACAGTCAGAAGGTCTTATTTGTGGTTTCTTTCTCTACTTCCAAAATTTTCAAAATATGTTAATTACCATTTCCCCTTTGTCATGAAGAATTTAAATATAGACCCTTCTAATTCTCTGAATGGATACTGAATTCAATTACTTGCAAATTTAAAAGCAGCAAATAATGCTTTGCTTGCTAACACCTAAAAGGCCTTTACAGATCGATCCTCTTTTCCCTATAATTGAATCCTTGCTTCAGCTGCATCTGCTTGCAGTCTCTCAGGGTGTGCCGTAGCCTATTGCTGGCACACACATGCCAAGCTTTGTTCAAGGTCAAGGTCTGGTATTCTGTGCTCAGAGCTTGTCTGCACCTGCTAAAATCATGTGTAAGGGTTAAACAAAATGTTTTCTTTGATTTCTTCATGTCCTATATCCCTTTAGGAGTGGTTTTACTTGGAAATAAATAATAGAACCTTCCTTTGTACTAAAAAAATCCAACTCCCTTCAATTGTTAGTATTTTTCATTTAGAAATTTTAAATTGCTTTATAATAACTGCTTTAAGCTCACCTTTTGGATAGCCTGATGTCTAACTAAAAAATTAGTAAATCTATTTCAAGAGCTCTTTGATGAATATGACTTGTGGCCCGAAATTTATTTGTAACAAGTCTGTAAGTATGATGGACCACAAAACTAGATTTATCATACATCAGTTATCTTAGAAAAACTGTTCTAAAAGTAATGAAGGGAGGTTTCTGGGAAGATGTCTTTTGGGGTGCCTGTTGCTCTTCCTCTACCCCTAACTCCAACCTGTCTGCTTCTTTAGAGACAAGCTGCTGCTGGAACTGACAGGCAATTGAGTGGGAATGAAGCCTTTGGATTTCTTGGGGTACTGATAGGCTGGTCAGGAGTTTAGTCACCACATTGCACAGCCCTGAAATGAAATCAGAATGTGGTAGGTTCATAGATGCTCATGGGAAAGGTCCACGTAAGTCTCTTGTGATTAAGAGGGGTCCCTCACATCCAAGAAAGATAAAGAGGATCTTAATGGTGGGTGGAATCTTCTCTATTCCTGAGAACTAGAAAGGGGTAATGATACAAGGAGCCCAAAGGCTTCTTAATATCTCTGAAGTAGACTGGTAGCCTCCCTGCGGCCACACCTTTGGAACAAAGACTACTTTATCTTTCAACATTTGAGGTAATGGGACTCCAAAACCAGAATAAGACTCAACAAGGAAAGAAAGAGATTTCTAAGGGAGCTCAGTAGCTATAAGAAATGACAATCAACCAGATAACGCAGATCATGTTGCTAGATCATTGAGTTCTATCAAAGAGTTAGAGCTGTGGACCCCTCAGATAGATTCCTTGGTCTTCTCATGTTCTTCTCTCTGTTTCTGGGACTAATCTTTCCAGGTTTCAATGCTCTACACTCTAGTACTCACATTGCCATTTCCAGGTAAAACAATTATTAAAATATTTATAAATGTGTATTACTCTCCAGAAAAATGTGAAGATGTAGTTTTTGTCCCATATAACTTTAATATAATAGCCTTATGCTGAAAATATAGCTCAATTAAATGCAGCGTATGAAGATTACTAAAACCAGACCTTGGGTCAGATAAATACATTGCTAAAACATGTGTTTCAATGAATATTGGAATAAAAACATCAGTACAGTTACATTTCATAGAGATTTGGAGATAGACACAGATTTAATTCAAAAGTGTACTTATTAATTATTTAATTGAGACTGAGTTCAGGTTTACTAGTGAAGGGAGTATGTCCTTAAGGACTCTATGTAGCTCCCTTGAGTAACTCATAACTTGGGAATGTGTTATTGAATTAAAAATGTAGGCCTTTAAGGTGCCATGGTATATTTGTTATATTGTGTACTGGCTCACATTTTCAGAACTTATGACTCCCCAAAGTTATTTTTGACATCAACACTGAATAATTAACAGGCTCAATTAAATAAAATTATATAAAAAGATAAATTTTTATCCTTCAAATATAAACTGTATGTCTGTAGATGTTTATAACAAATAATAATGTATCTGATTGTAAATAAAAGTTTAATTTTGTAAAACATTGATTAAATTTTAAAAGTTAGAGCCCACATTCTCTAACGAAATTCAAATATTAGAAATAACTGACCACAACTTAATTATGTGGAAATTAGAAATGAATTCCTAGATGACTCTTGAATTTAAGAGAAAAATTTATAAAAACAGGTTAAGGGCAGTTAGTGGTGTTCAGTACTTTCCATTTCTTCATTTTCTTATAACTTAGGCTATTTACAAGCAACAGTACATTTATTTTGTATTCTTAATGGTTTTGTGCTGATTTGTAGATTTCTTTTTTTTTTAAGATCAACTTTAATGTGGCCCAATGAAAATAAGTAATTTCCTCTAGGTGGGAGAATAGAAAAGGAGGATAAAAGGGAGCTAGATGAGATAGAACAGAGTAAGGACATCCATGCCTTTTACGAAAATGTTAGTTTGAATTTTTGGCCACTTCTTTAGTCAATCCATCAAACAGGGAGTTGATTTTTCACATGAAACATTGATTACTCAGCCAGACAGGACAAGTTACCTTTTTCAAACCAAGTTCTTTCAAACTTCTTTCAAAGTAGTCTCAGAGGTCTACTTTGTATTTATTCTGTATTTGTCTGAGCTGGCATGTACGTTTTGTGAGTTGGCTTACTTGAGATGAGATGGATTTCACCCTGACCAGCTCCCTTTTGTTGAGTGATCAACAGATAAGATGGTGTGAAATCATTTCTACATAGTAAGAATTGCTAAACGTAAAAGGCTTGATCTTTCTTTTAAAATATTATAATTTTATCTTGGCCTACAGAGTTCTATTGAAAATAATTTTTTGACAGTTTAAATTTCTTAACTAAGGACAATTCATATTAAAGGAAAATACGTAGTTCATTTCTCTTTAAAGGTAAAAGCAGTAACAATTTGATTCACTCTGTTCTAATTGATTTGACTTGCTTAAAAAATTGTCTGCTGAGCAGGTATTCCAGATCATTTTTCAGCAGTGACATTTCACAGCTATTAAAGTATTACAACTTTATAGAAAATGCTAAATCTGGAAAAAGTACTCATTATTTGAGCAGACAACTGAGGCTTTATTGTCATCATTACTTTGCCAAACTGATAAGATAATTTTTACTTGCAGTAGTCAAAGAAGACAAAAAAGGAAAGCCAGGTGTATGTCTTGTTATTTGTGTTCATATTTGTTCTCTAGAAAATTCTCACCAGTGTTTATATTGATTTACCATTTTATTTTTCACAGTTTCATTGCTTTAAAATACACAGATTTCATATTTTTGAATTCTCATCACATATTATTTAATCTTTAGCCATTTTATATCAACTTTATTTTTTGATGGAATTGTAAAAGAATTGAAAATAAACACCCTTAATATTTCTAAAGGGCCTCCAAAGCATAAAGACTTAGCTAAGGTACAAAATGATTATGCTGAGCTCAAGGACAGCTTTCAAATTTGTTTGCGTGTTTCTTTGCAGTTAATTTACATTTAAAAATCTCAAATCCAAATTTCTAAGAATATGCATGTCTACAATATGTATTGCTCTCTTAATCACAGGGGTTGGATAAAATTGACTTATTTTGGTTGTTTTTTTTTCCTGCTAGGATTTTCTATTTAATTTGATACAGTGCAAGTTAGGCATCAGTATATATTTATTTACAGTTAACATAAGCTCTTAAGGCTATAATTGGAGAGAGAAAGTGTATTTATTTTGTTTGGGCATAATTTTGTTAAGATCTGTTAACAAGTCTGGAAATCCATTAAAAGCAGAACTAAAATTGATGGAGACGTGTACTTTGGTATGGTTTAGATGAATTCTGTAGCCTCACTAAATATATATGGATAAAACCTAAAGATGTTGAAAAACATTCTTGTAATAATCTGATTGAATCATTGAGACATTGCTGGAAGGCATTTTTATTATTAAACACCTAACCTTTTCATAATGCGATACACTGGTGTATTTACTAAGTGAAGACGAAAAATGAATATATAGAACAAAAGTACATTTGCATAATTTTGTACCATCTTTTAGGCTAAAAAAAGTGCAGTCTGAAGCATGGAATTTTTAATGTGTATCCTATGGCTATTTAGCATGCTTTTAATGGCAATTACTAGCAGGTAAATGCATATCATACTTCCAGAGTACAAGGCATCTGAATGCCTAAGTTACACTGGAATTTAATATGTTAATATTTTTGCATTAATTTCAACCTGTTTTCATGTGGTGTTACCTCTCCTTAGCAGTGTTGTCACCAATAAGCAGTGCCTTGTCTCCGACCTTCTACTCTGGCTTTGTGTGACTGTCACTTTTAAAGCAAATAGGTTTTTAGTGCAGCTCCATCCTAGCTTCTCCCCAGAGACTTAGCAGTCAAAAAGTATTTAGAATTCATAAAGAACTCAACTACAGCCAAGTTGTTCCAGCAATGAAACATGAAAAGATGTCATAGGTGGGGCATTTCTGAGGAATAATGTACAAATCATGCAAAAACCACCCTCAGGGTTTGTACCTCTCTGAGCACCCATCATTATTTCCTCCCATTTTCACTCCCTATATTGTGTATAAGGCTTAACCGCGAAGTATGGTAAGTAGTAAAAGTAAACTAGAAGTAAAACTCATCTCTATTCTTTTAATTTTGCTAACTTTTCAACAAAATCTAATATTCAAAAAAGTACACATAAATGTACAGCTGACTCTTCACTTACTGCACACATCCATGTAACCAGCATCCAGTTGAAGAAGCAGAACAGTAGTTCATATGTCCTTTTGTAAACTCTTTCAGTGGTTATCCCCCCAAAAGTAAACAGTATCCTGACATTTTACAGCAGATATTTGTTTCACCTGTCTTTGTACTTCTTATAAATGAAATCATGCTATTAGCATTGTTTAGTCTACCTCCTTTTATTCAAAATGCGTTTGTGAGACTCATCCAGTAGTCACATTAGGTGTAAATAATCACTCCTATTGCTGTAACGTACTATTCTTTATGCATTTATCCAAGTTGCTAAATTCAATATCAATATACAAAATAGAAAATGAAATAAATAAACAATAAAATTCACAGTAGCATAAAAACAATTCATTTTAGGAATACCTAACAAAGTATGTGAAAAACCTTTACACTGAAAACTAGGAATCACTGAGACAATTTAAAGAAGACTTAAATAAAAGGGTAAAAATCCATGTTAATAGATTGGAAAACTCAATATTATATCATGTCAATTCTTTTCCAAATTAATCTATAGATGTAATGAAATTCTATTAAAAATTTAAAAGCTCAGCAGTATATTTTTTGCATAAATTAACAAGCTGATTCTAAAATAAGTATAGACATTTAAAAGGCAGTGAATTACAAAGGAATTTTTGAAGAAGTGATGACAAGAAAATATTTGCAGTAATATAGGAGAGGGATAATGAAAGTCAAAATTTAAGACATGGCCTAAAGGGGAGAAGAGGGACAGATGGCAAAGACAAGGAGGAATTGACCAGACTTGGCAAATTACTGGATATAAGAAATAATGAGAGGAAGTCATTATGGAAGACTTCAATATTTCTGACTAAGAAAGCTGAGTAGATTGCAGATGACTTTATTCAAAATAGGAAATAGCCTCACAATGTGTGGGGATGAGCAATGCATAATTTAGGCGTGGGCACTATTAGTGGTTGTAAGGAAGAAAAGCAAATTTAGAGGGGATAATGAAAAAAATTATTGAGTTTGAGATGCCTTTAGGATTATGAGTTGGAAATTTTATTTGATAACTAAATACAGATGCTAGGGGTCTGGAGTGAGGCCTTAGCTAATGATTTCGATTCCAGCATCATCAGGATCTCTTAGTCTGTCACTCTTCTATTCATACTGTTTCTACTCTAGTTCAAACTCACCCAGATTCCACTTCCACCCTCTAATTGCTCTAAACTCCAATCCATCCTTTGGGCTGCCATCAGGTGTGTCTTCCGTTCATTCATGACAAATCCTGTCACTACTTAATAAATCATTTCACTGTTAACTATTATATTTAAAATGGCATTCACATTACCACACCTTTCACCTTCTAGCATTAAGAGCTTACCCTGTTTTTCGAGCTGATTTCCCACCAGTCCTATATCCATGATCCACATTCTGTAGACAAATACAATCCCTCCATGTTGGTCAAACACAACCTGAATTCAACAATCTCTGTGCCTTTCCCCTGCTGTTTCTTTCTTTCTTTTTTTTGTTCTTGTTTTCTGGAGGTGTAATTCATCCAACCTCCAGCACCACTTCCTTAGCACATTGGTAAACACCTGTGAAGCGAGAATATATCCCTCATCATAACAAATGAATAAAGTCATTCCATCCATCTTTTGAAACCCTATCAACTTGCATTTTTGCAGCATTTTGCAATTTATGTTGCACTTTATAAACAGTATTCCCTTGATTCCTCATAAAAAGTCCCATTTTACAAATGAGTAAACTGAAATTCAAAGACCCTTAACGACTGCATGATCACAAAGCTAGTGACTGGTAGGTCTTGGACTTCACAGCGTTCTGGCTCCAAATCCTGAGATTTTCCTCCAAGTTCTTCTCTGATCATACCTACATTCACTCTTGTGATCGAGTTTTTTGCATTATACTATCCCGTTAGTCTAAATCTCCTTGTGAATAATCGTGATGCCTCATTGACCTCTGTGTTCTTGGCAGTGCTTAACATGATGCTCAATATATATATTTGGTTGAGTATATATTTTGTTGAGAGATTTTGCAAGTAAAAACTAATTATTTTAGGAGATCCAGTTTTAAATTTGCCAATAAAAATGACACTACTACCACAGAAAAAAATCAGCTTTCGTGTATTTTTTATTATATGTTTCAGTTGTACAGCATTAAAATTCAACATCTGTATATACTACAAAGTGATCACCACCACAAGCCTAGTTACATCTCTCACCATATACTTGACCCTCTTCACGCATTTTGCTACAAAGCCTCTTCCCTTCTGGTAACCACTGATCTGCTCTCCGTATCTATGAATTTGATTTTGTTTTATTTTGTTTGTTTGCTTTAGATTCCACATATAAGTGAAATCATATGGTATTTGTCCTTTTCTGTCTGACTTATTTCACTTAGCATAATAGTCTCAAGGTCCATCCACGTTGCCACAAATGGCAAGATTTCATTCTTTTGTATGGCTGAGTAGTATGCCATAGTGTGTGTATGTGTCTGTGTGTGTATATCTTCCTTATTCATTAATCCATTGGTGGACACTTAAGTTGTTTTCACATTTCGGCTATTGTAAATAATGCTGCAGTGAACATGGGGGTGTATCTTTTTGAGTTCGTGTTTTTATTTTCTTCAGATAATTACCCAGAAGTGAAAAAGTTGAGTCATATGATAGCTCTATTCTTAATTTTTTGAGGAATCTCCACACTGTTTTCCATAGTGGCCGCACCAATTTACACTCCCACCAGCAGTTTATGAGTGTTCCCTTTTCTCCACACCCTCTCCAACATTTCACTTTTCATATTTTAATTAATGAGAATCAAAACTAATTGTTTTCTTCTCTAACAAAACAGTTAAAGTGACTTTCTCTAGTGTTGAACTACTATTAACATTACTCTTTTGATAGAATGAATAATAATGACTCTGAAAAACTTGAATCGATTAAACTGAAATTCATGCACCTGGGAAGATACAACTGTTGCTAGAATTAAAACAGTGATACAGTGAAGAAAAATATGTTTTCAGTGACTCAAAAAGACCATAAACTTCAGACTGAATTAACAAATCTATTTCTATCTACACACACTATGGTTTATTCTAGGTATATGAAGTTTTCACTCTCCAATATCTGTTTTATTTCTCTTTTAAATAATACTGTCCTGAAGGATAAAGTTTTACCTTAATATAGATGCCTAGCAGGGAACTTTATTGTACTTCTGAGTTGTAAATTGACGTATTAATTTGATTTCAGAGTCATTCTTTAAATAAATGAAAATTTATATTATCAGTATATAGTACATATACGTACTGTAACACAGGTGATCCAGTTTTGCTTGTATGGTTCTTGTCGCATCATTGGATAATGTGGACCAAAACATGAGCCATTACTCATGCCTGGTGATCTGGTGCTTCAGTAGCCCTTGGTCATGGAACAAAAATATTTTGGTGACCTAGTGTACCACTGTAGTCTGTGATTAGGCTGTGGTTTTCCACATGGAGGATAAGCATGTGTTATGCTAATACTTCATTCATCACTGCACTAGATTTCCAATTTCAAAGCTACTTTAGTAAAGGAAAACTTTTTAGTTTACATGCACACACCATTTTCTCCAAAGTATTCTGTCTCTTGCATGTACCACCACTTATTCTAGTACTTCTCTTCCCCAACTAGTCTGGGCAAATCTTGATTATTTTCCAGTCTTAGATTTAAGCTGTCCCAGATTTATCCACGTCATCCTTCTTCTTGGTTCAACTCTGAGAGCAGAGGAAGTTTCTCTTTCTTTCTCATACCCAAGTACTGCAATATTTCCTGTCCTACATATGCCATTGTCCCCATCCCACCCTAGAGGAGAGCTCACCTTTAAAATTATCACTAATACTAATTAAAGTTCTAAGGAAATTACTTTGTAACTCTGATCTTTGGTTTCTTCATATGGAAAAGGGCCTGTGTAAAAATTTTAAATAACCTCATAGACACTAAGATCAAATAATAAGAATAATAGAAAAGATCTAAACAAAATACATATGTTTGAGTTATTCTTAAATCCTTCCCAACTCAATAGTAACAAAATTAGGGCTGGGGAAAAAAGATACGTTACTCAGAAGATTTTCTACTTCAATGCAAATCACACATTATATCAACCCTAGGCAGGGTTATGTTGGTATACCACTTGCAGTTCTATGTGAAAGGGGGATTTTATTATAATAAATTAAAAAGAGGTTAGGAAAGATAAATTGGGATGAGGACAGGAAACAGGATTCCAGTGGAGAAGACTTTGTTGAAAAGGATAATTGCATCTTTGTATATTATTCTTTCCCTGTCTTCCTGCTGTGCTCAATGGTAAACAGAAAGTTTTCAAACCAGTTCAGTTTCTCTGTAGAATTGATAATGATGATGATGGTGGTGGCAATTTATCTCTTTAAAAAATATAGACATGAAATGGTAACTTTAAATTATTTATAACATACCCTGAAATGATTTGCAGTTCCTTGATGGTTGCCTGATTATTGAAAATTTCAAAGTATTTTCAATTTAAAATCATCACTCATGCAGCATTCTAAAAAATTAATTTTTGCTTCTCCTCACATAAATCAAGAAGTTCCATCAAGGAGTTTCATTTCCATCATAACAAGAAACTAAGAAAAAAATCATGATGGAAGATTAATATGGTCATAAGAGCATGCTAATTTGCATACATATGATTTCAGAAAATGTTCTCTACCTTTACCTTGTGAGTATTAAATATGTTTAATGCAACAGAGACTATCGTTTATGCTTTGTGATATTTGGAAATGGCTGTATCACTTTTAAACTGGAGGTAAAGTAGAATATCTTATTTTCAATATAAGTAACAGAAAAACAGATAATGTGTGATTTACTCAAGATTTCATTATTTATGTATCTAAGTTTCCTGACTCCAAGCAAATCCTCACCAAGTGGCTAACCTTGGTTTCTAATGCCACATTCCAATAAAGAAACCAGGTTTCCTTGGATGAATGTCTGATTCTAGGGGAAGGAAATCTACAAGTTGAACCTCCTGAAGTATTGTCTAGTGCCAGGAGTTAAGTGTGTATACACACACACACACACAAACAACACATATATTTTCTATTAGATAGCTTTTGTGTCCCTTTGACATATATATATATGTATACATATTTTATATTATATATAATATATATAATGTATGTGAAAGGGACACAGAAGCTATCTAAAAGAATTTTCAATGGCTAAAGCTGAAAGAATTTTAGCAACAAAATAAATAAAGTGGTACCAGATTATAATCCAAAATATAAAATTAACATACATATGTCCATACTGATGTAAATGAATGATTGAATAAATAAATAAGAGGGAATAAAAATATTTCATGCAGAAAAATTTCAAAAAATTTATGTAGATACCCTGTCCTCAGGGAGCTGGAGCATAACTTCCTACTCCTTAGGTGTGGGCTGTACATAGTGACTTCCTCCAAAGAGTACAATGTAGAAAGAGGGGAAAAGAGTAACTTTACACAACAGAAATTTGACAAGCACTCCCTCCACGAGGTGATCAAAGTCAAGGTCAGTGATAAGTCATGTTGATAGTATGTACCCTTAATATGATTTGGTGAGAATGGTGTTTTACCCCTGTGGTCTTCCTCCTCAAACCCATAACCTCAGTCTAATCATGAGAACATTAGACAAATCCCAGCTGAGGTATATTCTACAAAATACCTAACCAGTACCCCTCAAAATATCAAAGTCTGAGAAAATGTTACAGCCAAGAGAAGCCTAAGGAGACATAATAACTAAACATTATATGATATTATAGAGGAAATCTGGAATAGAAAACAAGCATTAGGTTAAAAACTAAGAAATCTGGATAGAGTATGAGCTTTAGCTAATAACAGTTTATCAGTATTGGGTCATTAATTGTTACAGATGTTCTATGCCAATTTAAGATGCAACAGGAGAAACTGCTTGTAGAATGCACAGGAATCCTCTGTATTAGCTTTGTAATTTTTTTCTGTAAATCTAAATCTATTCTAAAATAAAGTATTTATTAAAAATAAAAGAAAGAAACATAGAAAAAATCCAGTACATAAATCAGTTTCTACATACATACATTTGATTATGTTTGTGTGATTGTTTCTCTGTCTGAGACTAAGTTTTGGAACTTGTTTAGCCATTGCAGGGAGAGGGTAGGGAAGAGCTTCTTTTTTAGTAGTTTATTTTATTTGGAGTCAATTACCATATCGCTGGGAATTTATCTGGAAAAGAATCAGTGCCCTGTACTTACATACTATAGACAGTGAAGGACAAGGGACGGGTTGGTATATTTAAACCTCAGTTCAATGTGCTTTAGTGCGTAGCGGGTGGAAGGAAAGTCTTATCAGGATGGGGCACGAATGCTCCCCAGATGCTCGGTTTCATTCCCACCTTGCATTAAAAAAAAAAATCACTGTGTAGTACAAGTGAGTGGAAAGGCTAACTACATAGGTCAGAGTGTTATTTTACTTTACCTAGAGGTAATCTTTAGTGATTAGTGCCTCATGGATTTTACTATGTAACAAAAGCAGCTGTTAAACACTAAAGTCACTAAGCAGCGTATGCAGTTTCAAGATACTTGCACAGTTTATGTACTTTCTATTTATAAGCATATATACACATATATGTACGTAGGAATATATACATATACATGCATGTATATATATATATATATATATATATGCGTACCTATGCTGTAAACATTGAATTTGCATGTGTCCATTAATTTAAATTTACTTTCTTTAACATTTTAGAGACAGAATTATGAAGAATTGTACTACCATTTTTATGATTGGAAAAATTGGCATTGTTTTATGTCTCTTATAAAAGACTTCATTTGAGCCAGCCATTTGTCAATTATTTTGCCATTTAAAGAAATCATGATGTTAAAACAGAAGTCTCTCTTAAATCAATTCCTCTAGTAGCCCCAAGCCCAGTGAAAACATCAAAGTACCTAAATGAGGCGAGAGGTCTGGATTTTCAGTGATGTGAAGGGAGAAAATAGCCTTTCCACCTTTAAGCATAACATATGCTGTAACTTGAAGGAAAAAAGGTCTCAAGTGGTATCCCAATACAGTGTCTTGTAATTAAACTCAGATGTAGGTTTGACCCTTGCACTCTTACTTCCCTCCAGATACTTGAAAGGAGAGTGGATTAAAGACATTTAAAAGTTTAACCTGTGTTGGTTGCTTTGGAGGATGAGCCTTTTTTACCCAGAGGTGCCTGTATTAGTCATTTCAGAGAAAGTTGTTTTCTTAGACACTCTAGTTCAGCCGTAATGTTCCAAGTGTTGGTAAGTTCTTTTATGACTGTGTGAAAATGACTGAAGTTATACTAACAGGAAAATGATGCATGGGATTGCAAAGAAATTCACTTAAATGGTATGAGCAATTTAGTTCAAATATATATATTCTAATTGCTAATTTATTATAAACCTTAGTGTTTTTGTTACGTCTACATAATAAGTTGAAAGTAAGAATTAACAGAAGGTTTAAAATGTGTAGGTTCAACAGCCAATCCAGATCCTTCTTCATGCAGGTGACCACTTGGTATCGAAATTCTATAATTGGTTCTACCTTCTTCCCAAAGTTCTGAATTTCCCCTTGTAGTGCATGCGTGCTTGAGTATATTGGCATATTGCAAACACTTTTAAGGTTTTGCATCAAAGGAAGCTGATGCTTTTTATGCAAAGTCCTGATTTTTACATGTGGACCCCTAGGATTGCCACTAACAGGAGTCATGTGTCTAACTCTTTGCATCAGAGTGAGCAATAAATGTATTCAACAATAGTAAATTACCTTAACCTCTCCCAGGAAATAAATGGCTTCACAGTGAAAAAGTGGTTGCCTGAGTCAAAAGCATAAAAATGCCAGCCGTAAATAAAGGTGAAAAACCCTCATCCCCGCTGGGATAAAATAACATTACATTCCTGAGATACTGACTGGAGACAGACAATTTCTTGGAGATTTGTTTGGTCCAGGACTAGAGAGAAAATAACTTCAAATAATTTATTATCATGTCGCCCCAAATCACAACCTTGAGCGTAAGAGGAGAAAATCTACTTTCAAATCAAATTTTCATTGACAAGTAGGGAACTAAAACTTTGGTGGGAAAAGTTATCTATGGTAAGATTTATATGTCTGAAGACAAATGCATATTATATTTTAGAGATGACATTTTTATCATATATGTACATGTATTTCCTCATAATTTTAGAGTTAAATAGAAATCAGAAATCTTTTGGAAAGGTTGTTTTTCAACCCAGTATAAATGACAAATGCCATAAAATGGAGTTGTAGATCTCATTTTATTTATCCAGCTACTATTACTTTTTCAGTGGTATTTAAGAAATTATAATGCTTGATTATTAATCAGTATTTCCACAGATTTAAGCTAAAAGCAGAGAATAGTACTGTTCCCTCAATAATTGTAACAACGAAATTTTAAAACTGCACTTTACAATTAGTCATATATTTGAACTAAACATCATTAACATAAGATTTGCTCCTAACTGTTCGGCTGTGGAAATGAAGAATAATTGACAATGAAGTAAATAAGGGCAGGTCCATTGTTTGGTTGTTTTTACAGTGGAAAAAGTAAGTCTAGCACTCAAAGAAACTCCAGACTGCTGCTGGCTATGAAAAGACCACTTTCTCATTACTGCTGTTTTCTTATCTGTCAAATGCACTTAATCACAGTCACCTTGTTCTACTGTATGTTGTTTGGCTTAACAAATTAATAGCTCTTAAGTGCTTTGGAAATATAAATCTCTTTATAAATAATAAAACATTATTACAGCCTTGGGTTAAGTTGGGGTGGGGGTGGGGTTAAAGAGTGATGACTTGTTCTCTAGGATTGTAAAGGTTTCAAAGAGTGGAGTTTTTTAACTGACTATTTCTTACGATGGTATAAAATCTTCTCAAGACTGACTAAAAACAGTTATATTGGATAATTTAAGACTGTATAAGCAATTATAATTGAACCATGATGTTAAAAGACTATCCATGTTAGCAATTATAATGAAAGCAATAGGACACTCTCCCTTCCCTTCTTACTAATTACATACTCATTCAGGTGTTATTTTGCATGTGTGCACATTCTCAAATTACAACATGCTTGATGATATGGGGATTGCAAGCAGCTAAAAAATATGGTTTCTGGCCTGAAATATGGAATCTTTCAACCTTATAAGAGAACTAAATGTATACAAATTTCCTTAGTACAATATATACTTGGATGTGCTAATTACTCTTAGGGGTATGAAAAAGAGACAGTTTTAGAATTGCAGAAGAACGGGAGCTAATCAGATACTGATGTGGCAAGGGAAGATGGGGATATAGGAGAGACCGGGGTCTGGATGTTTTTGATAATGACCCAGCCCTGGATCTGAGCCTTGCAGTAGGTGAGACTTTGGAAATGCAAAGGCAACTTGGAAGACGTTCAAAGCAGAAAGAATAGCTTAATCAAGACAAGTAAGCAGGAAAACACAAAACATATTCAGGAAAATAAATAGTTTAGCAGCTTGGGATGTGTCAAAGTGGGTCAGAGGAGATAAAGCTCTGAAGATAGGTTGGCGCCAGGTTGTGTAGGCTCTTGAACGACACGTTAAAATGTATGAGCTTTATTGAGTGGGAGATTGTAAACTACTTCTTAAAGTCAAATAAACATTTTCCTAAGAGTTGTTTTAAATAGTCAGAAAGAAGACATTTTATTTAAGATGAGGCTATATACAGTTCATTTAGAAATATCCTTCCTGCCTGTGGTTAGAAAAATATATAATATGACAGTCAATTTGACACTAGATTTCTGACAACACAATGGTGATGATATTTAGACTAAGGCTACATTAATATGAAAAAGCAAGTGATTAAACTATTCTCAATGTTTAATGGGAAATTAATTTTAATGGAATAGCAACTTTTTACTTATTACTGTATTTATAAGATAACAATTTGATTTGTGCAAATTTGAGTCTAAATTTATAACATCACAGGTGTCTCTATGGATCTTACATTTTAGAGCATTTTCTTTAGATCATTTCAGAACTTGAGAAATGTTAACATTTTTTCTCATTCAAAAGGTAATAGAATTCAAAAAGCAAGAATCTCACTTTCACGATTCATTATTTACTCTTTTTCTTTCTCTTCACCAAAGTAAATTGGACTTTACTTTAAAATGTACTTTAGATAGACAAAATTATACCAAAAAAAAAAAAAAGCTAAAGAACCTGAAGGTTTATAAGGACCTGTACTCTATAAATGACACATTTTATGTGTATAATAACCTGTGAATATAAAAACTTTAAGAGAATTTCAACCTAGGAGATACATTAAGGAGGAACTAGTTTTAAATGTTTGTTCTGAATTATTTCGGTGATTGGTAATTCCTATGCAAAATTTCAAAAATTTAAACTTTCTTCTAGTCTTTGAAATTATTATATTCTATTTTTTAAGCAAGGTTACATTTTAACAAATGTTGAAACAAACAAAAAAATGCCTAGAGAACACACACATGCACAAATGATTCACATTTTGTTAGTTGCAACAAACACAAGAAGGTGGAAAATATTTTACCTTCCTAATAAACATATTGAGGCTATTTTAAATGATCTAAAGAGAAACCCATTCATGTGTATTGTGCAAACTGTCAATGCCTCAGACATCTAGAACCTCTAAAATGCTCTGACTTTTCTTTGTTCTTCAAAGCCTTGCAGTAATCATGATTCATTTCTATCGCTTTGATGGTTAGATAGCAAATTCCCAAGAAATCCGGGGAGACATTAGCACATACAGCCACAATTTCTAATAAGACGTCTACTTGCCTACAAGATCAGCCACAATTTAAAATGCGTTGTGATAGGTACAGAAAGGCAATAACAGATTTATATTTGCATGTACAATACCAAGATTCTTTTTACAATTTAATTCCTTGAAGATTACATCTCATCACCTCCTTTTATAAAGAAGACTCCATTCCCTGAGGAACTAACTTGCTCTGAGACCCAGCTAAACTAAAATATGGATTAATAAGATAATATTTATTATTTATGAATTTTGTGTAGGAATGATTTCGGATTAAATCATCAGAGAAGTTTTTAACATTCTTGAAACTTGATAACACGTTTTTAAAGAACATTATTTACTCTTAAACCAGTCATAGTAGCAACAACTTCCTCTCTGGAAAATTCCTTTAGAAGCAATATTGAAATGAGTTGGGATCCACCCACCTTGGAAGTGATTTGGTCCAGACTTCTTGTTTGTGGATGAAAACAAATTAATAGCCAGAGATATAAAGTGACTTGCCCAAAGCCACACAGGTTTTGCTATCAAACCCAGATCGTTTTTTCCCCCTAAATTCAATGATTTTCCAGTTACAACATGATGTTTTCAAAGGCAATACTTTGAAGTATCAGCTTTGTATTAGGCTAAGCCAAATACAATATTTTCCTTTTATTATTATTTGATTTAAAAACTGGCTTTATTAATAATGTCAGTGAAGTTAATTACAAATATTAGCAACTTGTACTTTTGTGGTTTCTATTGCACACCTTCTCTTCTAAAATAAAGCAGCGATTACACAACTTCTGAGAAGTTATTCTAAAGGAATGTTTTTCTTTACTGACTTAAATTTATACTTAAATATACAACAAATATAATAAATGGCACTTAATGGATACATACATGATTTTTGAATATATATATACACATTGTTATACCATACATAGAACCTTTTCTTGACTACTTGACTTTAATATTCCATTTGAACTATGGATTCCATCAAAAGGGTAATGAGTATTAGTCTTTGTTTATAGAAAGGATCAGTATGGTTTAGGATTTCGGAAATCAAGAATGTTTTATGAAGTAACAGGGTAGAGTTGGCTATGAAAGTGTTTGATGATGATAATGTGGTTTTGTCATGTATAGTTATACAAATATCAAGTGTAATTTTTTCTACTGATTTTATTTAGTTGTGATCGATTGATTTTTCATAGATTTTTCATTAATTCAAATGTTCTAATTATTTTTTTTAGGATGGCATTTTGTGGCCATAAGTGTATCAGTCTACTTGCTACCCGATAGTTCTACAGGGTGTTTTTTTTTTTTTTGGAGCTTTTTAACTGTCTTATATAATTCTACAGTCCAATAAACATATATTGAATTAAAGGTGGAGAAGTACTTTCCATTTTCTTAACTCCACTAGTTAGAAAGTGACCATGATTAGGCTATCATGCTTACCTGTTACATAAACTGTGATATAAAGATTTGGAAGAGGAGGGAAGATTACATGTACAGAAAAATTTGTGGAGCTATAGCATAGCTTTGCTTTTTTTCTTCTCCCTGATGTCTGTCACCTCTCCCTCCTCCTCCTTTTGTCTGTTTGCTGTAACTCTTGTCTTTCTGAGTTAAGAGAGTATTAAAATAACTCTAAACAGTAAGGCTAACAGCCGGGGTTGACTATGTAATTTGTAGGGCTCAGTGCAAAATGAAAATGCAGGACACTTTATTAAAAAATTGTTCAGGATTTTGAGATGTGACAGCATAGCATTAAAGTAAGCAAGGGGCCTTTCTAATCATGGGGCCCTGTATGACACCGCAGATCACATGCTTACAAAGCCAGTCCCCTGCTACAACTTTCCGAAAGAGATGCACAGATTTCCCGCTTTATCTTTTTCTTCTAAATTCCTGACGGTTTTCTACATGGGCAAATCTCATCACAGAAACAGAACCATAGATTGCTTCATTTCTATACTTTCCTTATGCACAGGAGCTAATGATTGAAACAAAATCATTAATTAGTGTTTGTACTAGTTCCCTATTGCTTCTGTAATAAGTGACCACAAACTTAGTGACTTAGGACAACACAGATTTTTTATCTTACTATTCTAGATGTCAGAAATCTGAAATGGGTTTTACTGGGAATCAGGTGTCAATAGAGCTCTAGGGAAGAACCTGTTTCTTCTTTGCCTTTTCTAGCTCCCAGAGGTGCCTGTGTTCGTAGCTTCATGAGTCCTTTCTCCATCTTCAAAGCCAGCAGCCTAGCATCTTTAAATCTGTATCACATCACTCTGACCTGCTTTCATCACCACCACGTATCCTTCTCTAACTCTTTAGAGAGCCCTGTGATTACACTGGGACACCTAGATGATACAGGCTACTTTACCCATCTTAAGGTCCTTAACGTAGTCATATCTGCAAAGTTGATTTTGTAATATAAACTAACATATATACAGGTCCGAAATATTAGGGTGTAGACATCTTTGGGGTGCTATTAGTCTGCCTAACACAGTAGTTCTTCTTGTACACATACTTTTTTTACTAGTTATAGTAATTCTATGGACAATGTCATATATTCAACTCAAAGTTTTCTGACTTAAAATTTATCTAAATAATTAATTTTCCCTGAACTTCTAGTTAAGTGGATGTCAAAAATTAACCCCAAATTTAGTTTAAGATAAGAAAGACATCTAATTGTTTTCTCTAGGCAGGAGTATAATTTTACCCTCAAACACCATCTATAACATGTCTGAAATAATTTTTGCTTTTTACCTAAGAAAGACCTAAAAGCTAATGTTTATGAGGCATATATGTTTTTTTCTATATAATATGAAGGATCACTCTTTTTTTCAGATACACATATACATACATACATTTGTAAGTTCATATTTCATTATATTGCCAGTTAACAAATTTTCCTACCAACTTCATTTATTCATAGTTGCTTTTTAAAATAGATTCAAATTTTCTAATCCTTTAGTGAATTGTAAGACTAGTTGCTTCTCACAAATAAAAAGGTTAGTAAAAATTTAAAAGACTTGGGCTCATGTATGTGTTCAGTGTTTATTGCATGCATACCCCAATAATAGGAATTATAGGGAATATAGAGCATAAATTAAAAGTTTCTGGGGAAGCTATGCAGATATCAAACAGTAGATATAAATTCAATAAAACAAAATATACATCAGCTCATGAGCATGGTGAGCTGTGGGTTTAGTATTCATCTAGAAAGTCTCCTTGGAAAACCTTTATTTTGGGGAAAGAACGTATTAATGGAATGAGAGGACCTGGCTGAGTGAATAAAAGAAGGTAGTCCTCATAGTAACTGAATGGTGTAGCAAAAACATCAGGACTGCAAACAGAGGACTAATGGAGGGAAAGCAAACATGCATACTCACTGTGAATGGAAAAAAGAACAAAACAGCTAGTGTAGCTGCAGAAGGGATTCCTTGTTAAGGGTAAACGCAAGAAGGATCCATTACTGTGTGTTTAAGCAGTTGGGTTTAATCTTCAAGGTAACATAATTATCTAATATCAATTTAGTGGGTTTTTTTTCATACTCAAAGTATGAATCAGCTGTGAAGATTTTAAAAAGAAATTACATTATGGAGCTTGATATGTAATTTGGCTGAAAGATTAAAAACAAGCTTGAGGGAAAAAGGAAGAGTCTAAAAAGTTAGGCTGTTACAGTATTGCCAGCATAGCCTAGCCAGAACTTGGATTTAATGGTGGAGGTAAGAGAAAGATAGGTAGATCCATTGAATATTACACACACACACACACACACACACACACACACACACCGGCTGCATGAGATACATTTCATGTGTAGTGGTACATTGAAAGTCATATCAAATATCTAAACATATGTGATGACAGTAGTAATGCTAGTTAGCTTTGTTGAGTATATTTGTAAATGCCAGACACTGTGTTTGGGGTTTTCCATTAATTTAATTCCCACAATAACATTGCATAATCCTCTTTAGAGATGAGAAGCTATAATGGCATTTAAGTGATTTGCCAAAGTAACCAGTAAATAGATACTAGAATTTAACTCCTGGCTTTTGAACTTCAAAACCTACACTCTTTCTAGTTTACCAAACCAAAGACAGTGGCATTTGGCTTAAGATGCATTCCCTTTGTATGCCCAAACCTCATTTGATCTTAGAATCATTAAATCTTAGCATCAAAAAGATCATAAATCTCATTTAATCCAAAATTCCATTCTATGTTGGAATTGCCACTGCAACCACTGTAGAAAATGTTCGCTGCTCCTTGAACATTTCCAGTAAAGGAGACTTTATCAACTCTAGTTTAAATTTTTGTAAGTTCCAGTGCTAGGAAGTTTGTCCTTATTTTGAATTGAAACCTGCTGCCCTGTAACCTTCACTTTCTAGCCGTGACACTGCCCTCTGGAATTATACACAGAAAAAAAAAAAATGCCTCTCTGTTCCACAGACAGCTCTTCAAAGTGCTTGAAAATGACCATCAAAAGTCCATTCTGGGGGCTTCCCTGGTGGCACAGTTGTTGAGAATCTGCCTGCTAATGCAGGGGACACGGGTTCGAGCCCTGGTCTGGGAGGATCCCACATGCTGCGGAGCAACTAGGCCCATGAGCCACAACTACTGAGCCTGCGCGTCTGGAGCCTGTGCTCCGCAACAAGAGAGGCTGCGATAGTGAGAGGCCCGCACATTGTGATGAAGAGTGGCCCCCACTTGCCACAACTAGAGAAAGCCCTTGCACAGAAATGAAGACCCAACACAGCCCAAAATAAATAAATAAATTTAAAAATAAATAAATAAATAAATACTCCTGTTCTCTGTTAAAAAAAAAATTCAAAACAGGCAAATTAAAAAAAAAAAAGTCCATTCTGAATGAAGCACCTTGAGTAGTTGTCTAAATCATTGAACAAAGGTGTTCATTTCCTTCACCATTCTTTCCACTGCTCGGCATGCTACAGCATGACATAGGTAAATTACTGTTATTAATCTGTTTAAGACAATATACCATTTACTTTACATTTCACCTGGGTCCAGAAGATGGTCTATAAAATATTTTGATCAACTTACTAGCTTTCTCTACATGAGTACCAATCAACAAAACCAGTGTACTTCAGTCAATACCCTCTGCTTTCCACAATTAAAATAGACACCTAACTTTTGATAAAAATAAGACCTTAGTTCCAGCTGCAATATGAACACCTGTGAAGCTGGAGCTTTGGAAATCTGAGAATTGTGAGGGCACTTAATCATCCTTTACACTTCACATCTTTAGTGCTCAGATGTGAAGTCCCAACCAGTGACCGGCTGACGACTTTTCCAGTAAAACAGAGGAGACATAAACCAGGGCAAATCAGACATGCTTAACAAGAGCCTTCTCACCAGCTGTCAGTGAGCCACGCAGCACTGAGGGTGCCCAGTAGGAGACTCTCCTATATCTGACTTTTGACTAGTTAGGAGTGTTTGGTTAAGCATTTCGAAAAGTGATAGGTGAGTGGGGTCTTGAGTTGAAGTTATGGGTCAGATTCCAGGCTTGCAGTAGCACATAGCAGACAGAGAAAAATAAATTACTGGGCTTTCAAGTATACATAGACATAAAATACTTCATGGTATGAATGAAAGCTAAGCTCTATTTTATAAGTTAACATAAGTAAGAAATATTGTTAAAGGGAAGTTAAAACTCCTAAAATTTCTTGTCAATAAAATAATGGCAAAAGAAAATAAATAATGGAGAGGTGGATATCAAAGGCATATGAAAGATAAAGTAGCATGTGAACCTGAGAGTAGAAGGAAACACTTTCCCTTCTTTATCTTAATACCCTGGAGGATGATGATTTAATTTTGTCACCCTGTCTTCTCATTCATGAGATGTTAAAGTTATTCAAAAGAAAATTTAAGAGAAATTTATTAAGAAGAAATATATTTATTTGAAACTCACTTTTAGGATGAAATTTTATAGGGAAGATCTTGTTATCACATACAAATTTCTTATAATAATAGATTTTTTTATCATATAGATGTGACCTCTTGATCTTACTTGGGTCTCTTAATTAAAGATGAAACATGTATAGATGGAGATGTGTTTATTCACAGATATATATATGTGTGTGTATATACATATACCTATACATGAATGGAGTAATACTTATTATGTATTAATGATGTCATTATGTATGTAATGTACATATTTCAATGTATCAATCACACAATTTAGATATTAAGTTATTGCACAATATTAGAATTAATAATATTTATGATAATACAAGTATTAAAATGTTATGTTATTAATGTATTCATGATATACTTTAGGTATTATCGAATTACAAGAAAGATACTACTGTTGGCTAGAAATTTACATTTTCTCAGAAAGCTAAAAATGGAATCAAACTCTGCTGCATAAATAATTTATAATTAAATATGTCCGTTAATAAAAATATCTCATATTAATGCAATTTAGATATTTAAATGTTGTTCACAAACATCATCTCATTTGATTCTCTAACATTTAACCTTCACTTGGCTTGTGGTCATCATATTCCCTGATTCAGAGTTGATGATAATGAATTCTATGCTTTTTCAGAGTATTAATAAAAGGTAGAGAAAGTATCCAAATTCAGTTTTTCTGAATCACTAACCTGATCTTTTTTCCCCTTATAATGAGAACTTATTTGTCCAAGAAAGCAGCTTTTTACATGTTCAATCACATAGAGAATGCATTCTTCAATTTGCAGTCAGTAAGAATTGATCAATAAAATGGTACTATCTTAAGAATAAACTCAAAGCTTTCCAGATATCTAAGAATCAGTACCTTAGCATGTTTTCTCTGACTTTTTTTCCCAAATATATTTAATGTAATTTTATGAGGAACAACGAGAGGAAGAGAGCAAGAGCTCTTCCTGAAAAGTTCTTTATTTTGAAACAAAAGCACTTATTTTTGTATTTTAACAAAAAATTTTTTTCTTTCTAGATTACCCACAGACTAGTAGGAAAAATAGCCCTGGTTGATTTTTTTTTTTTTTTTGGCTAGTCTTATGACTCAAGTAAAACCATTCAGAAACAGAGTCCATATGGCTGGCTTTTTGAAGTGTGCTTAGTTCTCCATTTGGGATTCTCGATTTATACTGCTCAGTCTGATTTGGATAACATGCAGGTTCCCTTCAGTGAACTGACCTGGTGCAAACATGAATGGCTTAATTCTATAATAAATTATGGAGGAACTAAAGCTTTCTAGATGAGTTTGCCTCTTAAGTAGCAATCTTTTATGTCGCCTTATAAAACTGAACTTTTGTTTTATTTGTAAGTCATTCTGGCATAGTAAACTGTTTGAATTTGGGGCATTTAGTTTTGGGTCTGAGCATATTCTTTCTTGGTGCATTATTTTATGATGGTTCTGGAGCTACTTATTAGCCAAAGCACCTGAAAGTTCTTGGAGGATACTAACATCTAGTCGAAATAACATCACATCTAAAGGTACATGGAAATATAGACTCCATATAACTCTGAACTCCAACTGTTCTTCATCTATTTATTTTTCTATTTATTTTATGTCTAGAGAAAGCCTACCATTTGCCATGCACTGTTGTAATAAGATCACTTTGCTTCAGTTTTGTGTGAAATTATATTGTATAGAATATGCATTTAGGCCCTTTATGAGATTGCTATTAGGGTAGGAAATCTGTCTCAGGCAAATAAAGAAATTATGGATTATTTGATCATATCCTGATGAACACTGGGTGGTAAAAATGCCCAGAATAATAATTCTTGCCCTTATTGGATAACTTGTTTGTTGTACTTAAAAAAAAAAAAATACCCAATCCTTTTTGTTACTTAATCACCACGCATGGGATTATCTAATTTAAGGGAACTTTATTTTGCTCAGTTTTGAATTTACTTAGGTCCCAAACACCAGAGATTTTTTTTTTTTTATAGATTTGTTTTATTTATTTACTTATTTTCTGGCTGCGTTGGGTCTTCCGTTGCTGCGCATGGGCTTTCTCTAGTTGCGGCAAGCGGGGCCTACTCTTCTTTGCTGTTCGAGAGCTTCTCATTGCGGTGGCTTCTCTTGTTGCAGAGCACAGGCTCTAGATGTGCGGGCTTCAGTAGTTGTGGTACATGGGCTTCAGTAGTTGTGGCACATGGGCTTCAGTAGTTGTGGCTCACGGGCTCTAGAGCTCAGGCTCGGTAGTTGTGGCGCACGGGCTTAGTTGCTCTGTGGCATGTGAGATCTTCCCGGACCAGGGCTCAAACCCGTGTCCCCTGCATTGGCAGGTGGATTCTTAACCACTGTGCCACCAAGGAAGCCCCCTTTTTTTTTTATGTTTTTCACTTTTCATACAGGTTATGATATAGCAGATATCTGCAGAGATGTTGTTAAATTAGTGAAGTTTTATCAACCCAGATCTGCATTAAGAGTCCAGGAGGTTATTATGAGTTGGGTATTAGGGTGGACTTGGAGGAAATCACCTAGACCCCAGGCCACAGGGATAATATAATAGCATATAGATGTTGAACATTGGTTCTGCCCTCAGTTCCAAAGTAGGCCTTGGCTTCACTAAAGGCAAGAAATGTTTTGCTATTTAGTAATTTTGCCATTTTCTAGATCTGCCATTTGGCTATATGAGTCCAGGAAAATTACTTAATTTTTCTGAGCCTGCTTATTTGATGAAACTAATTTGCAGTTCAAATAAGGTTTTGAGTGTGAGACATTTACAAAACAAAAAAAATTATAAATTCTAGAAATTTATAAAAGCAAATCGAAGTGAAAATCTAGTCTTCGCTGCCTCTCCCACCCTCACTCTGTATAGGTGGATCTTTTAAAGGAGAGTTGGAGATATTGTGCTCAAAACACTTTCTTAATTTATCCAAATTGGTGGATCTTTTCACCTTACATTGCATCAGTAAATTTTGGAAATGAATGAGGGAGAAGCTAAGGAGTTTTTAATACCCATAAATTCATGGCAGAAATGGCCTATTCCTAATGAGAGATTACCACTTTAACTCCCAAATGCAGTATGGGAAGATAAAAATAAACAGAAAAATAAAATAGAGTCCAAAATTCATGTCTGCCCTTACAGACTTAGCTTCTCAAACTCTACTTCTCTGTTTGGGAAATGGAGATTCATTCAAAACAAAAGAAAACATTTTCTTAGTACTTAATAATGTCTTTCACTGAAAATAGAGAGAAGTATAAAACACTGCTCCTGTCCTTAAGGAATACATTTATAATTTTTTTTTTGAGTTCAGTCTAGCCAGCTTCACATGTTTCTGGTGAGGATCAAATGAACATGTATATTAAAATGCTTTCAAATCTGTGAAGCACACAGAAATGGAAATAATAAAGATATTAAGGTAGTATCAAATTCAGGTCAATTAAGTTAATTTCATTAAGATTTTTACTATTTACTGAATTTATTACATTGCAGTAGTATGACCCTGAACAGAAACAAGGTCATGCTCTATCTACCTTACATCATCTCTAAGGACAGAATGGCTGTTAGAGCTGGTCAAGAAAATAATACTAGTTAGGCATGTTCCATAGATAGTGAGCCTTTATGGGGCAAACCTTGTTGCTTTTAGGCTTTCACAATTGATTCTCAATGGACTAGTATTTATAAAGTATCAGAGTTATCTATTAGTTTCTTAGGGCTGCACTTACAAATTACCACAAATTCATAGCTTACAGGAACAGACATTTATTCTCTCATAGTTCTGGAAGCTAGAAGTCTAAAACTAAGAGGGCTCTAAGGAAGAACCCTTCCTTGTTACTTCTAACTACTGGTGATCGCCGGCAATCCTTGAAATTCCTTGGCTTGTGGCCGCAGAACCCACATTTCAGCCTTTGTCTTCACACAGCCATCTTCACTCTGTGTCTCTGATCTGCTTGTGTCCAAAATACCCCCATTTTGTAAGGATATCAGGATATCAGGCATAGGGTTTAAAGGCCCACTCTAATCTAGTATGACCTCATCTTAAGTTGATTATGTCTGCAAAGAACCTATTTCCAAATACGACAAGTACTGGAGTTTAGAACTTCAACATGTCTTCTGGGGAGACTGATTCAACCAACAAGTGAGTCATGGGATTCAAAATTTGAATGTGTTTTTAGGTGGAGGCAGCAATGTAGGCAATTTGAAAACTCTGATCCTAGAAATGCACTTGAAATGCATCTAATATGAAAGAGAAACTGAATTTTCAATTTAATTTATAATAGCCACATATGGCTAGTGTTTGCCATGCTGGACTTCGCAGGTCTCTCAGCTTTGCATAAAGTTACAGGGACGTTACTGTGCTGTAAAATAGTGTACTCTTCAGATTTCCAGATGGGTTCAGTGCAGTAATGTTCACAAATTGAAAAAAACAAACAAACAAAAAAAACCCAAGTTATCTTTGTTCACATCAGTATTAAATTTCTTTCTTGAACTGACAAAGTCTTAAATTGAGTGGGATAAGAGGAGAAATGATGAATAATTTCACTATATCAATAGTCATTAAAGAATAAAATTTGTTCTGGCACAATTACTATGTACTTTACAGCTCATTTAACTAACTGCTCATTATCCCATGAAATAGAAAAGCATCTTGGTGCTCAGTTCCATCTGGATGACTAAAGGTCACTGAAGTCTACTTAGAAAGTCAAGTGAAACTGATTATTTCCTACCAGATAAATGCTTACACCTAAAATTCTATTCATATATAAAGTATCAATTGACATCATTTTTGGCAAATTCAGCAGGGAGATATTGAAATTAAAATTAACCCTTTCAGTGAAAATAATTCCTTTCAGCCACGAAGGAGTTATCTTACTATTACTATTTTTTATTACTATTTTTTGTTATACAATTAAGAGTATAAAAAAATTGGAATTTTTTGTTTTTGTTCCTGCCAGATTATGTTTTCCTTACAGAGAGGGACTGAATCATATCCGTTTTTTTAAGCGAATATATGTTTGTAACTTAATGGGGACTTTAAAGTATACGTTTAAAGAAAACATGAATAAATGAATTAAGGTTATGGTTGTCTTTTTTTTAAGTTTCACGTATCACACCATGTAATAATTAGACTATTTCACGTAATAATTAGACTATTTTATCCACATCTGTGTGAGACTTTTAAATGTTTATCTCTACACAGTTCTCCATTTTATAATTCACACTTTATAATTACTTAATTCATGAGTTTGCATGGTGGGTATTACCTGTAGGTCTTTCTTTAGCTGTGTTTGCCTCTTGTAGCTCCTTCTTTAACCTCTTTTTGCAGAATAGTCTTCATACTTCCTCATCCTTTGGCATCACAAGATGTAGGATGAAATGGCCAGATAAGTTATGATTTAAGACTGTGAATCCAAATAATTGTTCACATTGGGAAAACGTATTTTCTATGTAAATAAAAATTACGTATTTAAAATTAGAAAAAAGGTAGTATGCTCTCATTTTTCTCATGTAACTTAATACCTTCATTTCTTAATTTATACCTACTTTAGGATAGGCCTAAATCCTTCCAGATTTTTGATTTTTTTATGAAGCAGCAGTCCAAACTCAATCTTCAGAGGGAACTAAGTAGGTTGGTTTTCAGGACCAGAAGGAAAAGCAAACTACCTAATTACTGGGAATTTCAAGGACGAAAATGTCTTATGCCAAGTCTAAAATATTTAAATTTTTCTTGAATTAATTTATAGCTGAGAAAATATGGATTTTTAGTTCTCAAAAATGAAGACTTAAAAAACCTACTTGAATTTGTGTGTTTCTTTAAAACAACATAAGTTAGTGTAAATGAATCAGAAACATATGGATTAAATTTCCTTAAACTATTTATAGCCATAAATAGAGGAGGAAACCAGATAGTTGGCAAAATGTACTGTGGGCTTGCCACACAACAGTCGTTTGACAATTACTTGAATAATTTACCATCAATGAACAGGGCTGGTTTATCTCTCCAGAATTACTTTGAATGTGGTGAAAATATCTGTGGAATTTAGTAGACCCCATTAATAGAAATTCTTATTTCTCTTTGTCTGGAAAGCTAAAATTTCAAATGGTCACCAGTATTTAATCATAAATGTTCATAACACTCATTGGGAAAGAAGTTATATTACTTTCTCTTTATTATTTGAAACATTTACTTTACTAATCATTGAATTTTGTCTACAAAAATGCTGCTACATTAGGAGTATAAAAAATATCAATAAGACTGAGGGTAAATATTGATATTTCATTAGTAGAGAATAAATGAATAATGATAATTTGGAAATAATGAAAACACATGACTTTCTGCTGTTAAGCATTTTATACAATTGTATAAAAAAATCAAGAATTTGCATTTTACTAATATATAGTATATTTACATTGTAGTAAATAAGCATTAATTTTTATTTTATTAAATCTACTTACCCTTGGATATCTGAAGAATCCAGCACAGCACAGAGTCACAGATTGGTAGATGCTTAAATATGAAAACTATTATTAGTCTTCGTAAATTACTTCAGCATATTCCATCTGACACTGGACAAAGCCAATTTTGGGATCAGTCTGCTTTATAAGCCATGTAAATTAGTATATTATGAGTAATGCTTTCACCAAGGATTTGAGTGTGGAAAGAGGCATCCAAATTCAACAAAGAACTGCTGCTAGCAAAATTTCCCATTTTTCCCCTTGGTTTTTATAGGAACCAAGGCATTTTTACATCATTAATTGGGTGGGGTAATAATAATAATGCCACTACCAGTCATTTAGCACCTGCTTTTGGCCAGGCACTGTACTGTCTACTTTATGTTTTGTTCTGGGGTTTTTTTGTTTTTTTGTTTGCTGGTAATTACCTTTACTAATTCTTGACTTCATTAAACAAATCTCATATTCCTTTACTCTGTGATGATAGACTGACATAAAATCATAAATACTGCTGGATTTAAAATTTTAAAGTGTTTCTAGTTCACTTTTTCTGTCTAATCTTTTGATGATTAAACTGTACAGTTCAGTGTTTCCTATGTAACCTGGCACTTGTGCCTATGTGTCTATCTTCATGCAGGTGCGTTCAGGCAACCTGAGTCATGGAGTTTCTGTGGAATTTGTTTTTATGAAATATAAAATTTAGATAACAACAGTGAGAAAATTATTGAATAAAAAATTGTGGATTCGTAAACATCAAAGACACCATTGTGTTTAATATCAGACTTTGTTCAGACTCATGTTTCAAGATAGTTTCCAAACTCTCCAATTTTAGTTATGAAACATGTTGTCCTCTACATAATCAAAAATGTATGAAGCTCTATGCCTCTACACTATGTTCTTGACATGTTCAAAAATCAATAATCCCATAGATGTTTTCAAAGAAAAATACTCTCTTTCGATAGGATGGCTTGTCTATGCAATTGATGAGTTCCTGGAATTGTGTTAAATTAACATCTCAGGGTGAGATTGATCAGCGTTCCTTTGCTCTTCTTCCAGGGGTGGGGGTCAATCAGTGATTCAATAATATAAAGGTTTTTTTTTTTTTTCTTTTTTTTTTTCGATACACGGGCCTCTCACTGTTGTGGCCTCTCCCGTTGCGGAGCACAGGCTCCGGACACGCAGGCTCAGCGGCCATGGCTCACGGGCCCAGCCGCTCCGTGGCATGGGGGATCTTCCTGGACTGGGGCACGAACGTGTGTCTCCTGCATCGGCGGGCGGACTCTCAACCACTGCGCCACCAGAGAAGCCCTAAAGGTCTTTTTAAACTCCAAATTTTTGAGCTCCTACTGATTCAATGGCAATTGCATTTTTACAGACTCTCTCTTCCAAATAAATGTTTGAATTGATTCTTTTCAAAGGATATCTTTTTTATTTTAATCTTTTTCTTGGTAAATGAAAGAAATAAGAAAATAAAAAGGAATAAAAATTGATATATTTTAGTAATCTTAAAATAAGTGCACATCTGATAAAGGTTTGTTATCTAGAATATACAAAGGTCTTTTATAACTTAACAATAAGAAAATAACCTAATTAAAAAATGGGCCAAGGACCTTAACAGACACATCAAGGAAATATACACATGGAAAATAAGCATATGAAAGGATGTTCAACATCATACATCATCAGGGAAGTGCAAATTAAAACAACAATGAGATACTATCATATAGCTATAAATATGGCCAAAATCTAGAAAAATGACAACACCAAATGCTGGTGAGGATGTGAAGCAACAGGAATTCTCATTCATTGCTGGTGAGAATGCAAAATGGTGCAGCCACCTTGGAAGACAGTTTGGCAATTTCTTATAAAATTAAATATTCTATTAACCATATGATCCAGTAATCATTACCTTTGGTATTTACCCAAAGGAGGTGAAAAGTTATATCTACACCAAAACTGGCCCATGGTTATTTATAGGAGCTTCATTCATAATTGCCAAAACTTGGAAGCAACTGTGATGTCCTTCAGTGGGTGAATGGTACGTATACTGTGGTACATCTGGACAATGAAATAGTATTCAGCACTAAAAAGAATGAGTTATTAAGCCATGAAGAGACATGGTGGAAACTTAAGTCATATTACTAAGTGAAAGAAGCCCATCTGAATAGACAACCTACTGTATGTTTCCAACTATATAACATTCTGGAAAAGGCAAAACTGTGGAGACTATAAAAAGATCAATGTTTGCCAGGGCTGGGGTAACAGGGGAAATAAAGATGAATAAAAAGAGAACAGAGAATTTTTAGGACAGTGAAAATACTCTGTATGATATTATAATGATGCATATATGTCATTATACATCTGTCCAAATCCATAGAATGTGCAACACCACGAGTGAACTATAACATAATCTATGGACTTTGTGTGATTTTGCTGTGTCAGTGGAGGTTCCTCTTCAGTGAAAAGTGTACCATTCTGGTGAGTGAGGTTGGTAATGGGGGAGGTGATGCAAGTGTAGGGGAAGGGAGTATAAGGGCAGTCTCTGTACCTTCCCCTCAATTTTGCTGTGAACCTAAAACTGCTCTTAAAAAAATGAAGTCTTAAAATGTAATTAATAATTTAAAAAATCGAATAAATGTTATGTAGGACTAATTCGAAGATAACTGACTAATGGAAATGAAGTTTAAAATCTTCCATATCTTTTCTGTTCCATTGATTTTAAGAATGTAAGACTTTGTGATTGTGATCTAAATTATTGTGTTGGGCTGGTTTAGGGAAGATGAGAACCTTATAGGCGAAAGTACATCCTTTTTTTCTTTACTGAACTGACTTTTTAAAACCAGTAGAATTTTAGCATACCTCTTATAACACGATCATATATGTGACATGGTGTTAATTAAAATAATAGCTAAGACCTTATAGGTGTGGCAACCTCAGGAAGAGAACCAAGTGATACAATACCAGAAATCATGACTTAGATTGCTTCTATCGTTTTACCTAAACATAAACTATTATTCAATAAATAAATATATACATGGATAAATAGAAACTATTGCTACACAAAATAGTCATTTTATTGAATCGTTCATATTAATAATTATAACAATGATTTTGCGTTCATCCAACAATTTTCAGAGCTGACCATTTTAATTCTTACATACAATCTCTGATCTGTTATTGTTATTCTAACGATAAAAATTTCTTGTTGCATTATTCTTATTATAATTCCTCATTAGACCTTTCATACTGAAAAATTACCAGTAGTAAATCATCCATAGCCAGTAAATCTTTGTCATCTACAGATAGTTTCACTTTTATTCTGATACTTTCCTGAAAGCTCTGCCATATGCTACACATGCTGTATGACAGAATTTCTGTCTTACACAAGAAAACTATGGTCTCAGAGCCTGATGGAAAAGGACTGTGAAAGGAGCTCTAAACTATTAACACCTCAAAGAACAGACTCTTGGATACAGGTTTCCATGAGACTCCATGGGTACAGGTTTCCGAGCATGCATCTCTTAGACAACTTTCAGACTCTTACCAGTGGACTGAGGCTGGATTTCCAGGACCCTTTTTTTCTTTTATCATTTTTTTTAACATCTTTATTGGAGTATAATTGCTTTACAGTGTTGTGTTAGTTTCTGCTGTATAACGAAGTGAATCAGCTATACATATACATATATCCCCATATCTCCTCCCTCTTGCGTCTCCCTCCCTCCCACCCTCCTTATCTCACCCCTCTAGGTGGTCACAAAGCACGGAGCTGATCTCCCTGTGCTATGCAGCTGCTTCCCACTAGCTATCTATTTTACATTTGGTAGTGTATATATGTCCATGCTGCTGTCTCACATCGTCCCAGCTTACCCTTCCCCCACCCCATGTCCTCAAATCCATTCTCTATGTCTTTATTCCTGTCCTGCCCCTAGGTTCGTCAGAACCTTTTTTTTTTTTTAGGTTCCATATATATGTGTTAGCATACGGTATTTGTTTTTCCCTTTCTGAGTTACTTCACTACGTATGACAGACTCTAGGTCCGTCCACCTCACTACAAATAACTCAGTTTTGTTTCTTTTCATGGCTGAGGACCCTTTTTATCTAGAAACAGACAGCTTCATGAAAGCAAACTGCTGAGCCAAATGCATCAGAACAAAGATTAATTATATAATGCTGAATTAATTCATGAGTGAAATTTTATTATGGTTTTTTTGTTTGGGATAGTGTTAATATTGTCTTAATGTTATATCTTCTGGTTCTATGAAAAAGACCTTTTTCTTCTTCCACTTTTCTTATTAATTCATAAACTCTGCTTTTGTGAAATAAAATAAAACATTTTAAACTATCAGATACTCACTGATTCCCCTAGAGTTCAGAAACTCTTACTAAGTCACTTTTCATGGAAAAATAGTTATTTGCATAGGTTAATAAGAATCTGTCTTCCTTTTTACCAGGATGTTTTTGAGCAAATTGATGGGAGTGTCACATTTGAGAACAATGCCATTTTAAAAGGTTTGACAAACCACTTTTTATGGAACAAAGGTGGTTTTACTTATGAAGTCAATGTCTACAAAGTTATCCCAGGAAATCTGGTCTGTTATCAGACTTTACTGGGTCTCAACTTTACAGGTAGTAACAAAGGTCACTGCCTAGTATTCCAGGAAGCTACTCAATTGGGGAACCTTGTGAAGAGAGGAATTTACCCAAATATATGGGTACAGCAGGTGAAATCAAGTTGGAGAAAATTTGTAGGTCTTGTTTTCCTAGACTCTGCATAGCAATTTAGATCGGCTTTCTAAAGTTCAATCTGAAAATTTTTAAATGAGTTATCAAGGTAGTATTAATCCTGTAACCTTAGTAAGTGTTGAGTATTGTATAACTCTAGATTTACAAAGTAAACTGTAGGAGAACTCTATAGTAAATTAATGTCCTTGCAGCACGTACATAAGTAATCAGGCCAAATGTAGTGATCAGACCAAACATATTATGTAATCAAGAATAATCGATATATAAATCTTATTCACTACCACACTAAAAGTGTCAGCATTACAAAAATTAATATATAAGATGAAAATCTACCAGGATTTGATGTTGACTCTGTTAGATTTCCCTTACTTTCCTTTGCCTGGGGGTTTGGATACTGGAAAAACAAAGCATTGAGTTACTGAGAACAAGAGCAATTGTCTTTTTGCTTTCAGTGGCTCTTAAATTTATGTACAAGAATGTTCATCACAGCATTACTTAGAATTTTAAACACTGGGAGAAACCACAAAGGGTAAATGGTTAAATACATCCACATGGTAGATACTTCAGCCACTAAATTATGTTCAAAGAATTTTTAGTGACAAGGTACAAACCCTGTATTAAGCATGATCCCAATTATGTAAATGTATGTGTACATATAAGCCCACTCTGACCACAAACTTCAGCTTCCTTGATCATCTTTCACTGTTAATAATATTCCATCTCACTTGTACTTATGATCCCTTGTCCTGTTCAGTTTCTCCCTATCCACTGGGCTCTTGCTACATCCTCTTCACCTTCAAGCTGGGGTTCACAAATACCTAATCTGACATAACAAAATCCTAATTCCTAAAATTTTAAATCAAAACATTTTCTTTCTACATGCTATCAGAAAACAGGTGGGAAAGACTGATTAGCCATCAGAATACATCAATGTAAACACATTATTATCAACCTTAACATGTTCCTCATACCTTACAAGACATCTTAATTAATATTTTTCTAGCCACTTCTGTCTTCCATTTTCTGAGGTGACCCATCTTCCTCTCTCATTGTCAGCTGATAATGTTAACTCATGGAGGAAATATTGCTCCTTCTGGCATAGGCCATTTATCCAGGTTCCCTTGGGACCACATCCCCTCCCAGTTTCTTATTCTGTCGTCCTTTATTACGTATCTTCTACTAAAACCTTTTCTGTAGTAGTAGATTTACTCTTCTCCTTTCACCTTCTATTCACTTCTCAACTCGTTTTCCTTCCACTAAAACCTTTTCTGTAGTAGTAGATTTACTCTCCTCCTTTCACTTCCTATTCACTTCTCAACTCATTTTCCAACCATCTTCTGCCCCAAACCCCAAACTTTCCCATAGAACTGATTTTGATGTGTTTACCAATAATTTCCAATAGAAACTCATTCATTACCTTACTTGCGTCTCAACTGCCTCCAATGCACTTGACTATTCCTTCCATCTTGGAACATTCTCCTCCTTGCCTTCTCAGATACTAAACTCTTCTAGTTTTGGTTCTACCTCTCTTGAAGTTCCTTCTCATTCTCCTTTGTTTTCAGGAGTCTGGCACCTCAGCTCTCAAACTTACTCACGTTAGTTCTCTCCTTTGTGTTCTAACTAATTTCAATGACTTTAATTGTCATTTGTATGCTGACTGCTCCCAAATTGTAATCATCAACCCAGTCCTCTCTTCTGAGTTTCAGACTGTATATATAACTGTTTAGGGAACATCCCCTCTTGGATGGTATTCACAATTAATGTCTTCAAAACGGACTCATGATGTAACCATCCTAACTGTCTCCTCGTCTAAAGTTATATGAGAAACCATTACATCTTTTATTATACCTCCCCCCTACCATACCCCCACATGCAATCAACAACCAAGTGCTTCCTAAAAGGTAGAATATCATTATTCATAACTAACTTACTGTTTGTTCATTTCAATGCAAATATATAGCAAAACAGTGTAATTTGGTAAGCCTCAAAATTTTAACAGATTAGCACCCCATTTAGGGAGAAACAGTAATGTCACTTTGTCATGTCAGAACATTTAACAAATGGATTGAAATTTATCATATTTTATAACTAGCTGTCTATTGAAATGGTGGAATTTTTCTACTTGGAGCTCTTTTAAAACAGGGAAGATAGCCATGTATTGTTTAGAGGAAGTTCTGCTTTAAGGTAGGAAGGTGAAATAAATTACCTTTCAACCTTTTTTTTGAAGACTATAATTCTTCTAGATTTCAAAAATCTCTTAGTGGACATTTCTCTTTATAAGCTTCAACTTTCAAAAACTATCTCTCCTGTAATATTTTTAAGTGCTTTCTACTTTCTAACATAAGATTTTGATGAGTATTCTCCCCAGTTGTTTTTTGTGTGTCCTTTTTATATTTGTTTTAATCTATGTGACTTGATTTAAAAGAAGTCAGTGAACATTATTCAGGTTTCCAAAGTGTACATTGGAATGAAATTCAGGAGTTAGGACGTTGAAGAAAAAAGAAAGAGCTGGAGTTACATGATAAAACATTAGAATTAGTTTCTGTTTAAAGAACACAATTTTCTCATTATCCCTAAAGCATATTAGATTGTTGATTATATTTTATAATTAAGTATTCTTTTTCTGAGAAATCGCACTTTGGATCTTACTTACTTCTAATTTTAACAGTCTCAGGACACTAAATTCTGCTAAGTGTAAGCATGGCTCAGAAACCTACATGAAACAATTTCTGATAGACATTTAATAGCTGTCATTTATTGTGTTCCTAATAGGTGATAGGTATACCAAATATCTTACAAACCTGTCTTTTTTTTCCTTTAATCTTATTTTTAATCCTGAGAACCTTGCAAGATTGATGTTGTTGAGAATCCAAAGTTCATAAATTTATCAAGCTTTTGTCAACTAAATAGTGACAGAGCAGTACTTGAAACAAATGTCTCTGATTTCCAAATGTGAAAAAAATCGTTAAGTCCCTAGATATGAATTTTCATTTTCTTGCTTTTACCTATACTTTCTCGCTGTATTTTTGCCTGTGTAATAACTACTTTCTTCAAAAACTAAAGTTCACATGTGTGAGGGAGGGTGTTAATATAGGCTTATTTCATCATAATAACGTTGAGTAATTCTCAAGCAATCAGTTGCATTAAGGTTTTGAAGCTCAACATAAACTTAAATTTCCACTTTTTATATTCTCTAATCTTATTATAGTGAACCATCAAGTTGTAAATAAGCCACCCATCATTTTATAAAAGTCTTTTCTGCTTTAGTTTGGCCTTGGGCAAATCGTTGTGTCATCACTACACAAGAAATTAAGCTGTGTCTGTGATGACAATTACTTGTGCAATTTCCTGAAATCCCAAACTAGAGCTGAGACCATGGCCCATGATTAAAAACAGCACAATGGAAATATAGAGCTTCATGAAATATGGAATAAATCTATTGCAAAAATGATAGGGCTTTTTCTTTGGAACAACAGAATAAAGAATCCTTAGAGAACAACTATTAACTTTAAGAATAGTTAAAGTTAACTATTAACTTTAATATTTGCCTATTGCCTAGATATTAAATATCTTACTTTTCATAGTTTTTCATGTTCTTAGGCTGTATGTAGGACTTTATTTTTAGTCCAAGATCTACTCGAAATAAAACATTATACCTTTAACTATGTTTCAGTTCTGTGTATCTTGATTAGATTTTTTTTTTAATCAAAGTCCTGGTTTTCACATTTGAAATATTAAAGCACTTTCACACTTGCTTCTCATTCTCAATTCAAACAGGTGAAGAGAAAAAAAAAGCAAAAAAACTTTACAAGCTTTTCCCAGACTCTGGAGGGGCTGATTTGCAAGATTTTGAATCTCTGGAAAACAGTTTGGTTTAACTAAAAAGAAAATTAATCTGAGATGTTCTGATAACCTGCAGATCATCACCCCTGATCAGCACATCTTTTTTGTAGAAAGACCAGACACATCTGAATTACACAGACTGAGAGATAATTAACCTGATTTTCATTTAGCTTTTCAAACAGTAAGTATAGAATCTTAGGCATCAAAGCGTTCACATCCCTTGTGCAAATTACAATGGCAGTAATGTAGTCACTTCAATAATCAGTTCCTTTTCTTTTTTCTTTTTTTTCTGTTTCAAATCCAAATGCTACCATCCAGGCTGTAAAATGATCCTAATCTATTTCGTTTGAGTTATCTTTTTGAAGGAAGTCAGAATACGAAGCCCCATACGGAAACAATCTTTATTTTCCATTGGCTGCATATGTTGCATGTCTAATGAAATGCATTTCACATATTTATTTTAGGTATGTGATAGAATTACAACATTGACAACTTTCATGATCTTCAAAAACTGGGATGCATTTTAAACATATGGTGATGCCTATCTCTGTCAGAAATGCTTAAATCTAATGTATTTAATTCGGTAAATATGAATACATAATTAAATATATTTTATTTATATATCTATACATTTATATAAATATCAAATGTATTTGATATTTAAGAAACAAACATAGTTTTGAGATACTTGGATTTTTAAAAAATTTTATTCATAGCAATTTTGTAAATACAACAGTGAAATGTCACTGAAAATCTGCAGGTGAGATCACAGTTGATTATCAATGTGGCTTTGTCTGTGACAGGCATATTGGTTGAGAAAACTTTCTCCAAATTAAATCAGTAACACAATAATTGACACCTATATTTTGCTACAGTGTTTTCTCCAATTTTCTCAAACAACTGAAAATTCTCCCCTCATTTTCCCCAGTCTCCAAATTATTTATTTTAATTTATAAATGCCCATGTTTTAAGTACTTTAATGCAATATGTGGTGTCTCAAAATTATAGCAATAATAGTGCTACTACACCAAGAAGTCAGGAATTGCTCTATTGATGACTAATAGATTTGAGTGCCAATTTTGAAATCAAGCTGCACAGGAAAATTAGAACTGGAATTTTCTCTTCTGTGATATTTCTTTTCTCTGATACAATGGCACTAAAACACATTTATACTTAAAATACTCAATTTGGAAGATAACGTTTACAGATTTCTACAAACACTCAATATTTTTCATGTAGCTTCTAAGTACATTCAACTTTTTGCTGTTAGGACCTTGATATAATCCTAGGCAGTGTGAAAAATTTCTCTTTCAGGTGAAATGTACATGCACATCATGTAAAATAAAGCCAAGTACTTCAAATATTTCCCAAGGAGAAAGAGAAAGATGTTACTAATAATTCTTTTTAAAATTCTCCTTTGAAATGAAAAGTGCTCCTAAAACTATTGTGCTTTAGGTCAATTGTTGTTTCATGGTTTCATTCACATTCTACATCACCTACTTTGTGAAGGCGAGTTCAAAATTGAATAAATGTGAAACATATCTTAGTCTTTTACTACTTTGAGGAGAAAATTGTATATTTGGACAGGTGTTCTTAATTTGGGCTCCATTGACACCTAGGACTTCCAGGGAAGGGATTCAGGGGGTTCATGAACTCCCTGAAATTTTATGCAAGGTATCACATGTTTGTGCATAAATAAATTTTTATAGGAAGAAGATCCATGGCCATCTTACATCCACAAAAAGTTAAGAACCACTGCACTGAAGCAAAATCTTCAGCATTTTTATCTGGGGCTCCTTGAGTTTTGTCTACATGGTATTCATCACTTAGTACACATCTGCTGAGTTACTTTGGTTGCAATCAATAGAAACCGTCTCTGGCTGGCTTTAGCAAAATGAGAGCTTATTGTAAACACATGAAACAGCTCTGAAAACTTAAAGTAATAATGAGGAACCAAATTTGGAATGAGCTTGGAACCGGGGCAGGCTACTAGTGGAGGAAGTTAATTGGTAGTTTTATCAGGCAATTACTACTGAGAAAAATCAGTAGCCAAACTTTCTCCTCCTTTTGTTGAGTATTCTAAGAAGCCAAATCCAAGAAGAGAGTCCAGCTCTCCTATACTTTGGTTAGCAAAGGCACAGCGTGTTGCTTAAAATCCAATGACTTCACAAAATTAGAGTGAGACAATTTCCCCAAAGGATTTTGTGGGGGTAGTCTTAAAAGGAGAAGGAGAATGGCATCCAAACTAACATGTACCCCATGATACTCAGTAGGACCTAGATAGATCCCACTAGTAAAAGTAGTCCTTTCAAGCCCAAATTTAGTCAGAAGGCTTCACTGTTTTAAGTTAAGGTGAAATACCTTTCCTTTGTGCCTACATATAATTTACTTGCTAACTCATAGAACTTATGTTCTGTTATAACTGACATTACCCATTCCAGGTTACCTATTTTGCCTGAGACGTTACAATTACTTCCCAATGTGTCTCCCTGCATCCATGTTTTGTTTCCTTTAATTTATTTTCCCCTCAGCAGACAGAGTAATCTTAAAATGCAAATCGAATCATGTCAAGTCCTCTCTGAATATCTTTCAAGAACTATGCATTATTTTTAGAGCAAAATTCAAAGTGCTTAACACGGTGTACATTTTTCTTCATGATCTGGCTCTTGCTCCATTTCTATATCAAGTCATTCTCCCTCTACACTCCAGTGACACTGCACTCCAGTGACTCCAGTGATGCCAGTGCTTTCTTTGAAGCACCATGCTTCTTCTCTCAGTAGGGCTTTTACTAGTCTTGTCTGCACTCTTCTAGAACTGTGTTGACATCTCCTTCACTTACCTAATGCCTGTTTATCTTATTCACATTTCCTAGTATGAATATCATTTCCCAAGGAATCCTTTCCTAAACTCTAGTACCAAATCCCTACTTGAAATACTGGGCTTATATTTGAATTTCCTATTATAGTCCTATAATTTTATGTTTAATATCTCTCCAGTAGAAAAAGAACCCTGTTTCTCTTATCCAGTACCATATTCCCAGCAAAGAGCATGAAATAAAATGATAAATTAACAATCAAAGGAATTGATTCTTCTGCTAGAAATCCCATTAGACACAGATCCTAGCTTGCTTATTTCCCATTTTTTCCCTAGCATAAAACACAGAGCCTGACACATAATAGTTGAAGAAGAGATATTTGTTGAGTGAATTAAATAATGCCACCCTACATTAACAAAGCACCAGCTATATGCCAGAAAACATTAGGCACAGGACATATGTTTTCATAATTCCCATAATTTTGGTTGTCTTTTTTATCAACTTCATTTTACAGATTCAAAAAAGTGGCATGATTTCAGTTTTTACTGTGCTCTGTTAGATTCCAAAGCTGCAACATGTTATATGATGCTGACTCAAACAATTACTATTAGGATTTAAATGCTGACTTTCTTCAAGCTACTCAGTACCCACTACAAAAATGTCTAGAATTTTTAAAACACAGATTTTTACTTTTGGGGCTTTAGAAAGTATATACATGATGGGGTTAGGTATATTTTAAGTTTAGTTTCTGGTAGGCAGAAGCCATATTTACTTAATTTGCTTCGTATCTGTATATTTCATATGCTTTCCTCTTGTCAGAGTAACTGAATGTTGAGTAAATAATATTGATAACGATACAGTTTTTACATTTTTCTGAAAGGTGGCACTCCAGAGAAAAATCTCTTTGTTAACAGAGAATAACTTATGATAATCTGAATATAGTGTTGTGTTTTTTAGAATTGGTCTATTTGTTATGTGAATCCTACTGAAGAAGCTAGTGGTCTTGAGGTAGGATGGGGGCAAGTACCTGCTAGGTTTTAGAAGCCTGGCTTCCAGGCTCATTTCCCCTACTTATTAACTGTAATGTTTTGATGAAACTGTCAGATCCTCCTTCAGTTGATGGGGGGGAGAGGTGAGCAATCAAAGGCTCTCTGATTTTGCTTCAAAACTCTGATGGCTCAGGAATTGAAACAGAGGATTTTGAAGATGGATTGCTGTGCGTCACAGAAGGGAGGATGGGTGAAATTTTATGTAATGAGAATTTAGGTACCTAAATCTCATCTGCTACCCAGATCAGCCACACACTGTCCTTCTCCAGTAGTCTGAAGTTTTTCATTCTGGGACATCGTTAAGTTAGAGGCATCAGGCAATGGTGAGGGCAGGGCTGATATGCTGGACTGAAAATAGAGGGATTGTCTGTACACTAAAGATAAAACTCTATTTAACCAACCTATTCTTAGAATGTGTGGGCCAGGCAAAGACCTACAGAATAACTCTGGAGGATTTTCTGGGGAAACGCATTATTTTAAAAAATCAGAGATATAGATATTTGAGAGGCTGCAACAAAATACCAGGTACTCTCCTATAGGGAAGGCTTCTGCTCAACAAGACCTATTTAGGCAAATAAATCATCAACTCAATTTGTACTGCCTCACTAAAGACAATGATGGGTCACAAGAAATTTTATAGATGCCTCTACGGTGAAAATCAGAGATAAAATATAATAAAGCAAAAGGGAAAAAAAGTAAACCATAGAAAACAAAAAAGATTGCAAAAAAGAAAAAAACTTCAAAAATATCTTCAGAAAGACATGAACCAAGAACAGTATAGTATGGTAGTGGATTATCCAGAGAAGAAAAATGAGTCTTTAGAAATTTAAAAATTGCAGTGAGGAGAGAGAGAGAAGGGGGAAAAATCAGTAAGAAAATTTAACAAATATCTCAGGAAGTTTAAAAACTATTGATAAGGAGAAGTGTTTTGCTATTCTAGTAATATGACACCTATAAAGAGAAGAGAGGGCTTCCCTGGTGGCGCAGTGGTTGAGAGTCTGCCTGCCGATGCAGGGCACATGGGTTCATGCCCCGGTCCAGGAAGATCCCACATGCCGCGGAGTGGCTGGGCCCGTGAGCCATGGACACTGGGCCTGCGCGTCCGGAGCCTGTGCTCCGCAACAGGAGAGGCCACAATAGTGAGAGGCCCATGTACCGCAAAAAAAAAAAAAAAGAGAAGAGAGAGACTGGAGAGAGAGTTATGGGAAAAATTTCCGCTACTGAATGCCATGAGTTAAATTGAAGAGCCTCACTGAATATTTAACACAATAAATGAAAAGAAGAATCATTCTAAGTTATCGTAGTGTAATTCCAAATCCAGGAACAATAAGAAAAAGGAAAAAAAATGTGGAGGGGAGGTGCTTGCAAATATAAAATAGGATCATGATTCTAAGCGGCAAATCTGGAAGCCAGAGAACAATGGGAAAATACTTTCAAAATTCTTAGGGAAAGTAATTTCAATCTATAAGGTCATTCATTAATTGAGTGTGAAGGTTGAATTCAGGCAAGCAAATTATCCAAAGCAAAATTCTACACCTGAATTAACAGGTTTAATCCAAGCATTCATTATGACCATGATCAAATTACTTAAACTCTGGATCTGTTCCTCCACCTGTAAAATAAAGGAAACAAAAGTATGGATCTCTACCTTAGGGAAATAAAGATATCATAAAATAATGAAGTAATACTTACATAAATTGGAGCGTATAGACACAGGTTCTTATAATTCTTACTTTATTCAAAATGAAACTTTTCACACAGTAGCAACTATCTGTACCTCGCTCTCAAATCAATAACCCATACTTCTGAGTCTGGATAAATAGTTCTCCCTATTCTATCACTAATTCCAATTACATTGACAGTTTGAAATGAGGACAGTTAAAAATAATGATTCTCTTTCAATTCACATGAACTGTTAAGTAAAAACCTTATTAGATAGACCAAGTGAGTCCCCTAAAAGTTTTAGAACCTCAAACACCAGATCAAATTAATTTTTAAGCCTATACAACCACTTTGAACTGGGTTTACTTCGTAAACTGTTTTAAATCTAGCTTTAATGATGACAAAATAGGGGAAAATTGACAGGAGGTAATATAAAATGAATAATTCTGCTCTGGCTTTCTAATAGCACCACATATAAAACAGAGATGACTACATTTTTAAAAAAATATTTTAATAGTTTTACTTCAAATAAATCATACAATAAGATCTTGTAAAGATATTTCCTTTTAGAAAAAAAATAAGTTAAAAATGTCAGTTTCTAGGAATTTTGCTCAAACCTGTTCAAATTTTAAATAATCAGATAAACAGAAAAATGGAGACTGTATACATCAATTTCTCTTCTTTTTTTAATGTTTATTTATTTATTTTTTCTTATCAGTCATCCATTTTATAAACATCAGTGTATACATGTCAATCCCAATCTCCCAATTCATCCCACCACAACCCCCACCCCCCGCTGCTTTCCCCCCTTGGTGTCCATACATTTTTTTCTCTACTTCTGTGTCTCAATTTCTCATCTGCAAGCCGGTTCATCACCATTTTCTAGGTTCCACATATATGCATTAATACACAATATTTGTTTTTCTCTTGCTGACTTACTTCACTCTGTATGATAGTCTCTAGATGAATCCACATCTCTACAAATGACCCAATTTTGTTCCTTTTTACGGCTGAGTAATATTCCATTGTATATATATACCACATCTTCTTTATCCATTCATCTGTTGATGGGCATTTAGGTTGCTTCCATGACCTGGCTATTGTAAATAAAGCTGCAATGAACATTTGGGTGCATGTGTCTTTTGGAACTATGGTTTTCTCTGGGTATATGCCCAGGAGTGGGATTGCTGGGTCATATGGTAATTCTACTTTTAGTTCTTTAAGGAACCTCCATACTGTTCTCCATAGTGGCTGTATCACTTTACGTTCCCACCAACAGTGCAAGAGGATTCCCTTTTCTCCACACCCTCTCCAGCATTTACTGTTTGTAGATTTTCTGATGATGCCCATTCTAACTGGTGTAAGGTGATACCTCATTGTAGTTTTGATTTTCATTTCTCTAATAATTAGTGATGTTGAGCAGCTTTTCATGTGCTTCTTAGCCATTTGTATGTCTTCTTTGGAGAAATGTCTATTTAGGTCTTCTGCCCATTTTTGGATTGGGTTGTTTGGTTTTTTTAATATTGAGCTGCATGAGCTGTTTATATATTTTGGAGATTAATCCTTTGATGATTCATTTGTAAATATTTTCTCCCATTCTGAGGGTTGTCTTTTGGTCTTTTTTATGGTTTTGTTGCTGTGCAAAACTTTTGAAGTTTTCATTAGGTCCCATTTGTTTATTTTTCTCTTTATTTCCATTACTCTAGCAGGTGGTTCAAAAAATATCTTGGTGTGATTTATCTCAAGGAGTGTTCTTCCTATGTTTTCCTCTAAGAGTTTTATGGTGCCTGGTCTTACATTTAGGTCTCTAAGCCATTTGGAGTTTATTTTTGTGTATGGTGTTAGGGAGTGTTCTAACTTCATTCTTTTACATGTAGCTGTCCAGTTTTCCCAGTTTTCCAAGGTTCATGGGTTTATCTCTGGGCTTTATATCCTGTTCCATTGATCTATATTTCTGTTTTTGTGCAGGTACCATATTGTCTTGATTACTGTAGCTTTGTAGTATAGTCTGAAGTCAGGGAGTCTGATTCCCCCAGCTCCGTTTTTTTCCCTCAAGACTGCTTTGGCCATTTGGGGTCTTTTGTGTCTCCATACAAATTTTAAGATTTTTTGTTCTAGTTCTGTAAAAACTAGCTCCTCTTTGATGTCTTCAGTGATCTCTTGATTATTTAGTAACATATTTTTTAGCCTCCATGTGTTTGTGTGTTTTACGTTTTTTTCCCTGTAATTGATTTCTAATCCCATAGCATTGTGGTCAGAAAAGATGCTTGATATGATTTCGTTTTCTTAAATTTACCAAAGCTTGATTTGTGACCCAAGATGTGATCTATCCTAGAGAATGTTCCGTGCGCAGTTGAGAAGAAAGTGTAATCTGCTGTTTTTGGATGGAATGTCCTGTAAATATCAATTAAATCTCTCTGGTCTATTGTGTCATTTAAAGCTTGTGTTTCCTTATTAATTTTCTGTTTGGATGATCTATCCATTGGTGTAAGTGAGGTGTTAAAGTCCCCCACTGTTATTGTGTTACTGTCAATTTCCTCTTTTAGAGCTGTTAGCAGTTGCCTTATGTATTGAGGTGCTCCTATGTTGGATGCATAAATATTTACAATTGTTATATCTTCTTCTTGGATTGATCCCTTGATCATTACATAGTGTCCTTCCTTGTCTCTTGTAACATTCTTTATTTTAAAATCTATTTTATCTGATAGAGTATTGCTACTCCAGCTTTCTTTTGATTTCCATTTGCATGGAATACCTTTTTCCATCCCCTCACTATCAGTCTGTATGTGTCCCTAGGTCTGAAGTGTGTCTCTTGTAGACAGCATATATATGGGTCTTGTTTCTGTATACATTCAGCAAGCCTGTGTCTTTTGGTTGGAGCATTTAATCCATTCATGTTTAAGGTAATTATTGATATGTATGTTCCTGTGACCATTTTCTTAATTGTTTTGGGTTTGTTTCTGTAGGTCCTTTTCTTCTCTTGTGTTTCCCACTTAGAGAAGTTCCTTTAGCATTTGTTGTAGAGCTGGTTTGGTGGTGCTGAATTCTCTTTGCTTTTGCTTGTCTGTAAAGCTTTTGATTTCTCCGTCAAATCTGAATGAGATCCTTGCTGGGTAGAGTAATCTTGGTTGTAGATTCTTCCTTTTTATCACTTTAAGGATATCACGCCACTCCCTTCTGGCTTGTAGAGTTTCTGCTGAGAAATCAGCTGTTAGCCTTATGGGAGTTCCCTTGTATGTTACTTGCTGTTTTCCCCTTGCTGCTTTCAATAATTTTTCTTTGTCTTTAATTTTTGTCAATTTGATTACTATGTGTCTGGGCATGTTTCTCCTTGGGTTTATCCTGTATTGGACTCTCTGTGCTTCCTGGACTTGGGTGGCTATTTTCTTTCCCATGTTAGGGAAGTTTTCGACTATAATCTCTTCAGATATTTTCTCGGGTCCTTTCTCTCTCTCTTCTCCTTCTGGGATGCCTATAATGTGAATGTTGTTGAATTTAATGTTGTCCCAGAGGTCTCTTAGACTGTCTTCATTTCTTTCCATTCTTTTTTCTTTATTCTGTTCCACAGCAGTGAATTCCACCATTCTGTCTTCTAGGTCACTTACCCGTTCTTCTGCCTCAGTTATTCTGCTGTTGATTCCTTCTAGTGTATTTTTCATTTCATTTATTGTATTGTTCATCTCTGTTTGTTTGTTCTTTAATTCTTCTAGATCTTTGTTAATCATTTTTTGCATCTTCTCGATCTTGCCTCCATTCTTTTTCCGAGGTCCTGGATCATCTCCACTATCATTATTCTGAATTCTTTTCTAGAGGATTGCCTATCTCCATTTCATTTAGTTGTTTTTCTGGGGTTTTATCTTGTTCCTTCATCTGGTACATAGCCTTGTGCCTTTTCATCTTGTCTTTTTGTGAATGTGGGGTTTTTTGTCCACAGGCTACAGGGTTGTAGTTCTTCTTGCTTCTCAGTTTGTCTTCTTACCTGCTACATATCTCTCCTTTGAGAGGGCCTTTGAGTTTCTTGAAGACCAGGGCTCTTTCTTATTTGTCTTAGTATCTTCTACTCTACATATTTTGATTTGTAGGTGCTAAATGAGCACTTGTGGAAGGAGTGAATAAAATGTTAAGAATATACTGTTATTTTTACTCCTGAACTAATACTTCCCCTTAAAATTTTAAACACATTTTGAAATTTTGTAGCAAAATTTCTTAAAAATGGATGTGCTGGGCTTCCCTGGTGGCGCAGTGGTTGAGAGTCCGCCTGCCGATGCAGGGGACACGGGTTCGTGCCCCGGTCCGGGAAGATCCCACATGCCACGAGCGGTTGGGCCTGTGAGCCATTGCTGCTGAGCCTGCACGTCCGGAGCCTGTGCTCCACAACGGGAGAGGCCACAACAGTGAGAGGCCCGCGTACCGCAAAAAAAAAAAAAATCGATGTGCTATCAATACTTGCAAACATTATTCAGTGCTTACTTTGTAATGTCTTTGTGTTCTAACATTTTAGCATTTTTTTCCAATTTTTTAAAGATTAAAATTGCCACAGTATAAAGTTGACCAGAAGAATCTAAATTGATCTAAACTTCAGAGAAACCATATGGGCTTAACTTGCCATAGATTCTGTATCCTCTGTATATTATATCATAATGCTTTAGAATGCAACTCTATCCATTTTAGGTCTTGTGAATGATGTAGTTGGCATTCCAAAATTTAATATTTCATGTTGTAATAGTATCATTTTCTGAATCAAATTTTCAATTCTGTTTTAGTAAAGTAATTTCATTACATTATTCGTTCTTCCTTTGTCTCTTCAGTGTTTCATTCTCTGTAAGCTCATATTCATTGCTGCATTCAGAAACTTTGATTCTACTGGTAAGTGTGGAATGGATGTTCATTTTCCCTTATACTATTCAATACAATATAAATAACATATAATAGATGAATTAATACCTCATAGCAAAGTCTCTTCCTGACATTGGGTCTAATTTTTAATAATAGAAATCTTAAATCTTTAAAATTTGTATGCTTAATGTTTATTTTGGATTAAGTTAGTTGAGTATTCATTAAATGATGTGCAAAACAAACTGTAAGTTCAATATTTGACAATATATCAGCTGTTGCAGGAGCCAAAATCTCTCTTTTCAGAATCAAACTGATGAAGTTATCAAATACAGATGCATGGTCAAATAAGTTAGAACAGAGAATCCAAACGTTTTCCTAAAAACTTACCATATTTAAACCGTAAAATTGCTTGGAAAATCAGCAAAGAAAGATGTGTACAAGCACTGTAGAGTTATTTACAAATTATACTTTTACTTCCTGGTTGGTAACTGAATTTATGCTTAGATTCTGGAATGACCTCACTTCTTAGACCACACCTGTGATAAATAAAGAGGATGTCCCCATATTTTTCTATTTACTTATGTAATCCATTCCTTCTTCCATAATGATGCATCTTTAATTCATAGACATAAAATAACGTTTAAATGGAATAAGTTATTCAGCCTTTTATCAGGATTATGGTAGATGAGAATGGATTTTATAATTAGTGAAGCATGGTTATATGCTTTGTTATTTTCCTGGGTGCATCAAACAGACATTTATCCATTGGTTTCTGTGCTCTGGGCTTTTTGCTGCACACTGGAGACACAACAGTGAAAGAGACAGAAAATGTCTACCCTCTTGGAGCTTATGGTCTAGTGAGGAATAAAGACAAGTAATTAGGAAATTATTATATATTCTCTGTTGAGATACAGTTGTGGGAAGCACAGAGCAGAGGGTGCTATGGGGACACATGAGAGGATTTTTAAACTTAGAATTGTAGATTTGGGGGTTGAGCAGAGAAGCCTTCCAGAGATAGGAATATGTAAGCTGACCAGAAAGAGAATGATTAAAATGAGTAGGAGTTATGCATATGAGGGATGACTGGGAGCGGAGAGGGGATGGCAATGGAGAAACCAGTCTAGGATAAGAGACAATGTGCAAAGGTGAGCAGAAATCTAGTGTTGGGATTAGTGATAGTTATTTAAAATGTATAAAACTTAAAGTAGGAGGTTGGGTTACAGGATGGTGAAGAAGATGAAGCTGGAGAGCATATGGGGAGCCAGATAAGCAGTGTCAGGTATCTCCTATTAAAGAATTTGGATTTTATGTGTTGAATAATGGGAAGCCAATGGAGTATCTCATAAAGAGAAATGGTATAATTTAATTTGAATCTGTAAAAAAAAAACCTCATATTGTCGTGTGCAAAATATTGTGAAGATAAAACAAGAAAAATGTGAGGAATTTAGAAATAATCTTGGTGCAAGAATACATGAAATAGATTAGTGGCAATGAGGGTGGAATTCAGGAGTGAAGAGATTAGTAGGAGATATACAATGCATGTATTTAGTAATTCATAAAGAATGAAGAGGTCGGCTTAACAATTGGATGGATGGAGAGAATCATAGAATGAACAAATAAAAGGAGAGGTAGTTTTTTGATTGAGGACAATATATTCAGATTTGGAGATGTTGACTTATAGAATATCTAAGAGTATATTAGATTTTGGGACATACTGGGCTTTCAACATCTGTTTGAATATAGGTGAAAATCAAGATCATAAAATAGGTGAGACTGTTCAGTCAGTGAATAGAGTATAGGAAAGGTGCCTCCCACCTTTAAAAGAACGACAGATTAAAAAAAGAAACGAGTAGCTGGAGGAAATTAGTAGTGTGCTATAATAGAAATCAAGTAAGAGAGTTGGAAGATGATCACACATGTCAAATGATGTTGTGGGCTCAAGTACAGTAAGAATATTGTTAGACGTTCAATCGGTATAGCAATATCAATCGATAAAACCCATTGACTAGAGTGTTGGGGGCGGGGGAATTTTGTTCTGAAGATGGCGAGTGAAGGGGAGGCAAGGCACCAGAGACAAGGATGGTTGTGAAAAAGAGGCAAGAAACAAGACAATGAGGGAGAATGTGGAATTGGAAAAGTGTTTGTTTGATTTTTAGTTTTTAATCTTTTGTTCATTTTTTAACCTGGGTTTTGTTTGGGTTTTTGGTTTGTTGACCGCTTGACTGTATATTTTAGGATGGAAGTATCTGAGATGATTAGAAAAGTAAATTGAAACTGAAATGTGAGAAACGTGCTGATTAATGTATCAGAAATATGGCAGAGCAGCATTGAGGACCCCATTGAGGCTCCCTACTTCATTGCCACTTCTGGGACTTGTAGGAAGTATTATTCAAGCTTATCCGCGGCATAGTAAAACACCAGAAGACGCTCTGCTGTTCACAGTTGGTTTTTTACAGTTTTTATATTTACAAGTAACTATAAAAATTTGAATCCTTTCTTTGACTCTGTCACCTTGGCCAAATCACTTAAACTTTCTGACTCTCAGTAGCTTTATATGTATAAAGTTCCTTCTAGTAATGTATATATTAGGGTAATATATATATGTGGTAATTATCAATATATATATAATAAGTAATTATATCTACATTCAAGACCAATATAATCCTCTAAGCTCAGATGAAAAATATAATTGAATAAATAATGTAACTACTTAATAATATACAGAATATTCCTAGAAGAAAATTTTTTAATGTAATAGATGATATCCAAGATTAACATTTCAGTTTCTTGAGAAAGTCCACTTCCTCTGAGACTAATTATGGTGCTATTTAGAATTATTAGGAAAAAAGTGGCTACAATAAATCCCTTATTTTATAGAAGGACATATCTTGGTGTGCTTAGGAGGAAAATGTTTTTTTGACACAGTCTCAACCTTTGTATATTTATAAAAATGTAAAACCATAGAACTTTTTTCTGATCAGATGATTTCCAAATACGAGGCTTATTTTTTTCTTCCATGTGGAACGTTATCACCAGAACACATCTAGTTTTTTGGCACTGAGATCTGATAAAGAGACAGGATTTGCAGATGTATTTTCCATTCCTTTTAATGGGAGTTGTAACTGCTCATCAAGAGAGCAAATGTATCTGTAATATTTATTCATGATTTGGTACAGATGCAGTTATAAAAAAGTATTCCAAACTCTAGTGGGTAATGGCAAAAGAGTCTACTTTTATTTAATCAGAGCTAAATATTTATTGGCAACTTAATCACCTAATTGTTTTTTCTATTATGGCTCCATTTTCATAAAAAATATAGTAGATATAAAATATTTAAAATTTGATCACTTTATAATAATTGTAGAGAGAAGGAATATGACTGGAGATGTAACAATTGGAGTACTTAGAGAAACTATAGAGTCATCTTTGTTTTTCATTGTAATTATACTTAATTCTTATAAATAATATATGTGGGACATTTTGAAATGTTGAAAATAATGCTAGTTTTGTGTCATAAGTTTATTTACAATGAAATTAATGTGCTTAGATCTATAGACTGTAAGATATCTTTCTTTTTATAATGAGATATGGAGAATCTGTTACTTGTTCTGGTTTTGAAGCCTATGTACGTGGTTTATAGAAATATGGCCACAAAAATTATGGCAAAATCATCAGTGTGAAATATGCTGTTGTACAATAAGTTATTGTAATGGGTATTAACCACTGACAGTAACCATTGTCATGGTTATTAATGTTTGTTCAGTGCTTGTTCTGTATTTATTTATTAATCCTCATAACATCTCTAAGAATTCAATACTACTTTTACCCCATTCACATTTAAGAAAGCTAACATTATGAGAACTCAGAATCACATAACTAACATGTGGTGAAGCCATGAATTAAGTCCAGAGATTATGGATATAACCATCATGCAATCCTATCTCTCAGTATCTCAGTATCCTATCTCTCAGTATCTCAGTATCCTATCTCTCAGTAAGATAAGACAATGGAGAGCTTCAGAATTGTGCCTTTTTAAGGCTCTCACTCATTCTCTTTTACCATCTCTCACCACTTTTGCAGTGACCTACCTTCCTTATAGGTTTCAGTGTTACCAACTTGTCTTTTGAATATAGTTTTTCTTCTATTCCTCATACATTGTTTAACCCAGATCTTCAATGAATAGATTAGATATAAATTACTTCTAATTATTATTCTAATATAAAACTCCTGTGGGCAATCCCAGGAATGGTAAGGAAATGTGCAGGTTATTTTTATTAAAAGTGACTAATAATATCTCTGAAAAACTATACTGAAAAATAGGCTTTATTTAAGTAGGATTTAGTCATCCAAGTTAAGATGTTTCTGCTGTAATGTGAAATACAGTTTCAAGGTAAGATGCTACCTAACATAGGTATGGATACCAAATCCAAATCTCTGGATTCTTTCTCTTATTATCTAATACATATCGTTAAGTAAACCACTTATCATTTTAAAGGACTTTCAAAAATTGCCTGTCTCTACGTGTCTGCCATATTGTTGTTTGGCCCGTAGAAACTAGACCAGTTTTGCAGAATGGTAATCAAGGAGCCAAATACACAAAGCCAAGTTCAGGCACATTTTGAGGTGGGCTGTGTACTAACCATTGACTGGGCTCAGGGATTGAGGTTTACAAGACCAGAAGTCTTGTAGCTGATGCTTCCTGGGTGCCTAAAATCAAGCCAGAGACCACTGAACATAGCATGATTCAAAAAAACAACAGAAAAAAAACACAACAGTACTAGTCAGAGATGAAATCAGGAACCCAGAGCCACAGGTTGCTGAGATGGGGATTTGGAAATATGCAGAAACTGCTATTTGAGTTGGAACAAACGAGGAAATGACATAAGCACTGAGAGGTATGGGTGATTTATAAAGAAGCTAGGTAATTTACAAAGAAATAGTTAAAAATAATCCATTTGACTGTTTGCTTTAGTAAATAAGATGTATGGGTGTGTCAGACTGGCTCAAAGTTTGGGATAGATGAAAATGCTTTCAGCTATAGTCAGTGTACCATTCACTTACTTCCATCATATTGGAATAAAAGCAAGTGTTTGCTTTTTAACAGTAAGGAATTCCATCACTTCTATCCTCTTTCCTGACAACTGTATACAAAATGACAGAATTGCTTTCTAATCTTGATTGAATGTAGCATCTCTCCATAGTTTCAGTGATGAAATTTCTTTCCTTGCATTTTTTTATCCAATCAGTAGCAGCTGGTCAGTGGCATTATTTTCCAACTTGTCCTAATATTTATTACAACATCACAATTTTGTATATATAACCAATGCATGATTATTTACCTCTTCCTAGACATCTTTATTGTTCTTTAATAGAAATCTCAATGTTAAAATTGACTTACTGTAGATTTTCCTTAAAAGAAGAAACTAATGATTCAATAAATAAGGCTACCAAAGTGCATAAGAACAGTTATATTTTTTCTTATGAATTCAATAAATGTTTGGAAATCATTGGTGATACTACTAGAATCTGAAGTTCACAAAAAATCTAGTATATGCTTGTTATGTGTCTGCTAAATTTTAAAAAAAGGACAAAGAAAAAAACAATATTCTGGTAGTGCTTAATTTTGAAGAACTTAAGAGTGTTTTTTATTTATTCGTTGACTACAAAACATTTGTTGTGAACTAACAAATAAATTGTTAAGATCACAGGAGAGAGTGTAAAATAAAAGAGAAACAGCAAGAGTAAGATTAGCAAAACTAGATGTCAGAAAACCTGGTCCAAGTCCCAATTCTGCAACTCACGTAAATAATCTCTTCCTTAATTATAAAATTAAGGCTTGGGTCAAATGATCCTAAGAATCCTTTGAGATCCTTAGTAGTACTCACAGCTAAAATTCTTTAAATATGGAGAGAATAAGCAAAAGCACAAGATATAATTTTATATAAAAATTTGCCTGGGAGACAAAATATATTGGCATTTAAAAAAATGTTTCATTCAACTATAAGAAACTGTGCACCATAGAGAACTAAGTTTTGTGACAAGTCGTCAATCGACACTGCTGCTCCCTTGCCCCATGCTGGGTAATTGGTCTAGAACTGACTCAGAGGAAAGATCACCACCTACTGTATCACCCATATCACTTCCTATAGCACCTGGGTTTTTCTTGGAATGTTTCCATCCAAATGTAGATCATATCTGTCCTTGATCTGTTTGCAAGGGCTGATAAGATCATAGCCTGGGTTGTAGGGCACTGAGCCATGTATGTATAAAAGCATTTTTTTTTTTCCTGAGGGTTATGTAAAGGGTGATTTAATCACTAGCCTGGTCACTAACATATGACCAAATGGGATTTCTTGAAACACATAATTTCCTTAATGGTTTCCTGGTTGTAAATGAACTCACCAATTTCCCATTAGGACTGATTTTCGTCACAAGACTTAACACTCAAGATCCTCATAAATTTTTTTTTCATGTGCTGTGAAAGAGTGGAAAATTACAAACTGTCCAAATTCTGGTACAGGAAGTACAAGTAAAGGAAAAAAAAATGATGTCCAGGTCATAGGAAATACAATAAACAATATTCAGTAAGTTGTGCTATTCCTGTAATGTTGCTGAAGTTTTGAGAGGAAAAAGCACAAATCTTGCAGAGAAATCTGTAATTCTGTGGGAGGTACTTTTAGCATCGCTATTTATCTTTTTAACAATATTTTCATTAGACTTGACAAAACGAAAAGAACTAATGCATATTTTGTTAACTGAAAGTAACCAATATTTGACAAAACCTTCTCTAAAATGATATATTTAAATAGATTTGATACTGGAAATGTGTTTGAAAGTCTTCACTGATTGTGTAAAACATTACAGATTGGGTGTAGTTTTCAAATATTCAGTATTCTCTTTTTATGAAAGAGAAAATTTAAAAACTACGAGAAAAAATGCCCTGATTTTCCAGTTTATTTTCTTAAATAGAAATGCAGAATATCCTTCCCTTTTCTCTTTCGGCTACATGTGAGAACTCATGCAGGACAGGACAGGGTCAACAGCCTTCAGAGAAAGACTACCAGGAACACACCTATATAATTAAACACATTGAGTTTATTACAGCAGAGAGAACATCATGGGACAAGGCCCACCCTCATTATAGAGAGTAATCTGCTTTACTAAAAGTCTACAGATTTAAATGTTAGTAATATCTTTTTTAATTAATTAATTTATTTATTTTTATTTTTATTTATTTATTTATTTGCCGCACTTGGGCTTTCTCCAGTTGCGGCGAGCAGGTGGCTACTCTTCGTTGTGGTGCACAGGCTTCTCATTGCAGTGGCTTCTCTTGTTGCAGAGCACGGGCTCTAGGCACATGGGCTTCAGTAGCTGTGGCTTGTGGGGTCCAGTAGTTGTGACTCGCGGGCTCTAGAGCGCAGGCTCAGTAGTTGTGGCGCACGGGCTTAGTTGCTCTGCGGCATGTGGGATCTTCCCCGACCAGGGATAGAACCAGTGTCCCCTGCATTGGCAGGCAGATTCTTAAGCACTGCGACACCAGGGAAATACCAAAATGTTAGTAATATCTTAAATAGCTTCAGGGTAATATCTATAGACTGGTGTTTGGCCAAATAACTGGGCACCTAGCCAGGTTGACACATTAACTGTCAAAATGAGTAATCATGTAGTGTCAAAGTAAGAGGGTGTTAGAAAGAATCTATTATAGAAATTTGGGGGCTTTTTGTGGGTAATTTAGGGGAGGGCTTAAGGAAACCGCAGTGAGGGGGCTGGTGCTGTAAATTGGATGCTGGGAGAAAGTGGGACAATATTATGATTGGTATTTCAATGCATTTTATTTGTAGGGAGAAGAGGTTAGGATGAGGATAAAACTATGACTGTATTTTGTGATTGGCACAGTGACCTTGTTTTTGCCTGGGCTTTGACAAAATAGTGGACTGGCTTTGTTTTGTCTCACTTTGTCATGGACTCAAAGTAATCTTGTCTGAAGTTGGTATTCTGTGAGCTTATTTTTGCTCAATGGGAGAATTGCATGGCTTAGTGGTGAGTATTAGGCCATATTCTGGAGGTAAGATGGCTGCTCATTTTTACTTTTTCCTTTCTTAACAGTCTTTTTTTTTTTTTTTTTTTTGGCACTTCAGATTGCTGGTAGTAGTTGGCTTTTGTTTGTTTTGCTGTAGTCCTCAAAACTGACATTAAAATGTAGTTATACTTAATACGTTACGTGGAACCTGGGTACATGAGGGAAATATTTTGGTTTATATCCTCACCTTCACTCAGCTTTCCTCAGTCTATCTCTGCCCTCTAGGTATGTCCTGTCATTGTAAATTCCCACCAATACCATTGCAAATAAGTCCATAACACAGGACTTGATTGAACAGGTACAATATTTTTATGTTGTAGGTGGATCATCTGTTGCTGATTCAACTTTACTAACACCCCTTCCAAGTTTCCCTTTGCACTCAGACAAGAATCCCCTTCTCTCTGTGGTTCACATTTGTAGTTAGCCAGTAAAAGGAACACAAGTACAATTTGAAAGGCAGAAGAGGAGAAATATGCTGGAGAGTTGTATCATGGAGGTGGCCACACATTCACAGAGGGTTCTCGGGCTGTACTTGAGAATCACCCACTTCACTATGGCACAGTGAGAGAATTAATACGTGCTTTTCAGATACTCTTGAGAAGTGAAGTAGTTTTTCTATAAGCTTTTAAGAACTACCCAGTTTTTGTGCCTCAAGCTGAGATCTTCGGTCGTTCCTTCCCTGATGTTCCAGCTGCTGTTCCTTAACCTTTGCTCCTCCAATTCTTCTAACATTCCTTCGAGACCTGATTCCTATATTATACCCTCAGTTCTCCAAATCCTGAAAGTGGCAGTGTTTTCTTGCCTGAACCCAAATAAATATAATGCCCACTGGCATTCCTACTCTGATTTCAAATCAGTTCACCCTTCTACCCTACTATAGGCCACTCCCTCCACACAGTTCATTGTGTCATGTATGTGTTGATAGTACAATATATGTCATAAGGTGGACACATCTGCTAATAACCTCCAATCAAAGATGAACTAAAATTTTCATTCAGATGTTAGTGTCACCGTTATTATGATTTTGAAACCCGATTTAAAAAATGACACAATATAAAAAAAAATGACACAATATATAATTTGACTCTGAAATGCTCATCACGAAATGGATAGTAAAATCTCAGGTAATGGTGGAGTGCATATATATATATATATTAATTTCACTCCCTCATAAAACCCCAGGAACATGACAACAGAGGTCTAGATTCACAAGAATAGAATGAACACAAGAGAAGAAAAAAAGGGAGCTTCCCTGGTGGTCCAGTGGTTATGACTCTGCGTTTCCACTGCATGGGGCGTGGAAAACTGACATAACAGACTCAAGAAAGCTGAATCTTAAAGCAGCAGTGCAAAAGAACAGGTCAAATCCAATTTGTACTGCAAAATCCCCCAAAGCTCAGGAATTGGTGTCACTAGGTATCTCTAGATGTCAGTTGAATAGAGAGAGGGTGTTACCAGAGGAAAGATTGGTTAAAAGGCTGTTCATAGAGCATGTAATTGCCCCAATTTTTTACCCTACTCTAGGTAGCCAAGTTATAGTCCCATCCTGACAGGAGAATGGAGGCTTGTTTTCTAGAGAGAATGAAGCAGAAGATCTCTGAACTGGTACATGCTAGGTATAGTTGAGTGTGAAGCACTAACTAAATGTATGTATATTTATAGAAAAGGCTGAGACATACCCTCTGCTCAGCCACCTTCTTTCTCTTAGTTCTCAGGCAGAAGACTGAAGAGTGTGGAGAACCTGACCACACCAAACGGCAAAGCATAAAGATCCTGACATAGGGATTTTCCAATGAAAATGGCCCAGTCAGATCCTTTTTCAGTGAAACCCACAGTTGACCACCCATACCCACATGCTCAGAACTTCCAAATAACATCTTAGTCCCCTACTCTTGAATATAAGTAGACAACTAATGATGAACAGATATCTGAGAAATTTCTTCAAGATGGAATTTAGTGAACAGAACAAATAAGCTAACAGAGGAAACAAAGTACATAGGGAAACGTAAATTTCAAAAAGTAAACATCATTGGTATCCTTAGAAAGATTTTGTGACCTCCTTCACTGAGTGACCAAAGGATGCCGTCCAGTTTGGAGAGACTAGAGCATGATTTGAGGTCACTGAGCACAGATGACGTGCACAACAGGCTCTGGTGGTACAGACAAAGCATCTGCAGCCCACATGGGTGGTAGAGATCTACACAACCCACTTTGTGCTCCCGTAGAAGCACTGCAGCCTCTCCTCTGTGTAGTCTGAAATATAGAAAGCTGGGGGTCTTCCTGAGGGCCACTGATGCATGTACTTAAGCAGAACAAAGGAGTACACCTTAAGTATGAACCAGGGAAAGATATTCCCACAGGCAATAAGCCCAGCCTAGGCTGGGAAGACCTTTTATCTCTTGGAGAGGAAGTGTCCAGGCCCAAAGCCCATTTTTATGTTAGCAAATTGAGGTAAAAAGATTGCATGCTCAGGATTGTCTTTCCCCAGAGATATAAAGGACTATGAATTAACGACAGGGTACTATTTCAAAGGGATATTCAGATAAGAAAAGAGAATAAGAGGAGCATTCAAAAGAGTGCAAAATCCAAATAGTAATAGTTCTGTAAGAACAGAACAGATAAAAGCAGAGGAAAAGAAATCATCAAATAAATCTTTTAAGAAAATTTCCAGTAACTGAAGGCTGTGTTTTCAGGTTTAAAGACCTCATCAGATGCCAGCACAGTGAATGCAAATAGACCTCCACCTGTGCACATCATGGTAAAATTTTGGAATAATGGGGAACAAAGAGACAATTCTATATACCTCCAAAGAGAGAAAAATTGACACATAAAGAATCAAGAATCAGCGTGTCCTCTGACTTTTTGGCAGCAATGCTGGAAGCTAATAGACTATGGATTACTATGGATTAATATATTTAATATTCTAAAAGAATTTATATATATACACATATATAAACATATAATATAGACATATTAATTAAGCATATTATATATTTATTTATATAGTATACAAGTATATAGGTATGCATTTAATGAAATACCCAACATAGAACACTTAAAGAAATGTCCAGTGTACCAAGTTCTAGAACTCCTGTACGTGTTATACAATGTATAATGTATACATGTATTATACATTGATGTCATTTTAAAATAAAATGACAAGTATGGATCATGTGAGCAGAATATAGGAAATATAGTGGAAGCTCATATTTTCTAGGAGAAATCATCGTACATTCTATATCTATTCTATGGAAAGCAGTTATAGTCTTTTTTTATTTAAACCATATAGTCTTAAAACCTTATGGTTGCCCTCAAATTTTAATCAAGAGAAGATATCTGGAAAAGTGGTTAAGTTTAGCACTGCTCAAAACAGAAATAATTTGCTCAAATTCCTTAAAACAGTTTTTCAAAACACCTGTCCCAAACTGTTCTACACTCTTCTGTAGTTGAACAAACTATTTCTCACAGTTGGTACACATATGCATTTGAGGCTGCTTGAAGGTATATCATGGTAATTCATATGTAGTAAAACCTTTTACATAATGCCAGATAGAATAATTATCACTCAACAGTGGTAACTATTACTAATGATAACGTGTAAACTGCTTCAAACCAACTTAAAAATGGATGACTTTTGGGAAAGGAGAGGATAAGGAATAAACATTAACCTGAGTACCTTTTAATGAACAAATTTCTTTTTCCCAAAGACTTCCTAGAGTTAAAATGTTCCTGGCTCACTCAAAAGGAGGACTGTGCAGATTTGTTATGATCAAATTCAGGATATTACAGTTATATTTTCACAAACAACCCCTGTTGGGTTTGCTGTTTTTTGGCACTTCAAAGCCTTATGTAATTTTCTTTTCATTACATTTTTGCCCATGATTCATTTTTTCTAAAAATCATCTCTGCTTTTAAGAGTTATAGTTAATAAACCAAGTGCTCAGAGAAAGCCATTAAAAAATCACTGCAAATATCAAGAGAAAAATAAATTTCCTGCTCTAGGTTGTTATTTATTATTCTAACACAGACTGTGTGAATCATAATATTGGAAATTCCATATATTTTTGTAAGCAGGTCTCTTTCCAGGTGAGTCTAAACTTTGAGCAGGGAGGCTTTTTGACAGAAAACGTTACATAGCTTTTCTTCTCCTTTTCCTTTGTGCTGAGCAAGTGCTCTCCAGAGACACATGAAATCCAAATACCAACTTGCACTGCTCAGTGTATAGCAAGTAACACGTATAAACCCAAATAATAATAACAATAATAAAATAAAAACATAAGGAGGGAAGGAAAATGCTGGCCTGAACAGCAGAGCTTTGTTAAGGCATCGATGGCATCAGGGCTGCATGTAAGCTAGGAGTATGAGGGATGGAGGAGGTCTGTGTTCCCTTATCAGCTCTGTGTGAATGTAACAGATGTGATATCAGGGCTGTTCTTAAAGGGCAGACACTGAAGTAGGCAGGATTTTTTTTTTCCCCTTGATTCTGCCCACTTTCTCTTCCACATACTGTTTCTCTCCCATTCTCCTTGCAAACCATAACTCCACACTTGCTTTCAGACTTGGGGACCCTCAGATTCTGATGCTTGACCTTAATAATCCTTCCCAGCCTACCATGGAAAGAGACATTTTTGACCCTACCATGGGATCCTCTGTAGTCCCCACCCAAACTTATCTGTTATCCCCTCAGGTCCCTTTTTTTTTTTTTGCAAACATGTACAGATTTGATCAAGTTTTACAATGACTTCCTGTGTCATTTTCTTGGAAATATTTGACTCCAAAGAGCAAGCAACCAGAACCCAAAGTAATGTATCATATTCTGCCTTGTACCAGAGTAATGCCGTCGCCTAGACGTTCAGCTTTCTGCTGTCAGAGGTTATACTATATTCATCCTCATATATGCTTCACTATTTCTTACAGTATTGGGGGAATAGTAGGCACTCGCCTACGGATATGTGGAATTAATATGAATTTAAATTAATGAAACAATATTCCCATAAAGCTTTTCAGGGAAATGGATGATCTTTTGGCCTCTGTCATTTAGATACATTTTGATAATTTTCAGACTATTCTTTGGCTGTTTTACTGGTCAATAAATACTGTCAGCACAGATAAATGTTGTAGCTGATCTGCCTTAGTGATTGATTCATAAATGCTTCCAAAGGCCCATCAGTCCTCTTGCATCATTTTGCCCCACTGTGCCCTTCAGCCCTTTTTTTCTCTCTTTGGCCTCGTCCTGCTTCCTTCTTCCTTTCGAAGAAGTACATGAACTGTGTTCTGTACTCATTCTTTGTGGTGTTCATTTATTTGCTTCTGGGAAATTGTGTGTTCGTTTGGCATCAGCAAAAAAAAAAAAAAAAAAATAGGACACAGTAGGCAGACCACATGATAGATAGTTCTGCAGTTTTCTGCAGTTAATGACATGTCTTCTGTGAAGCATTGGACATTATATTTTGTTGTTTGTGAGAGCACAGTCTCAGGGGAAATTGCCACTCTGTTTGAAGGGCAGTTAATAAATATGGATATAGTGTCGTCTTTCGCCACAAAACTACCATCTCTTCAGGGTATCTGTTAACAAATTCACTTTTGGAGGCCACTGAGCGAAGCACTGTGAAGGGAACGTTTGCTTAAGTGAGGTTTGTCCTTGTTTTCTTTGGGAAAGAAGGATTTCCAGGAAGTTTGATAAGATGGCCGTTTCCTATTGCACTGTCATGACGAACTTAGAAAGATACCATCCAGGATGCAGGTGTCCGGGTCAAAGGAAATAAAAGGGAAGTTCAAAAGCACTCCTCCCATAGTTGCTGATCTTATATCTCTATTAGTATGTCATGCGAAGTTTCTATGTGAGCATATGCTGGAAATTAGGCAAAACCTAAGTTGCATATCACCCAAATGAAACAGGTTAAAAATATACCTCTCAAAAAATGCATTTATACTTAACAATACTGTAATGTTCACTTAAAAATTTGTTAAGTGGATAGATTTCATGTTAGGTATTCTTAACACACACGCCTACACAAAACTGGGACAGGAGGAAACTTTCGGAGGTGATGATATATTTACTAACTTGATGGTGATAATAGTTTCATGGATGTATATTATATGTCCAGATTCATCAAATGGTATACAATAAGTACATGCAGGTTTTTTTGTATATCAATTCTACTTCAATAACATTATTTTTTAAAGCATTTAGAAAGAAATATGAAAAATATATTTTTTCATATTCAAAACATTAATTTTATTTTGAAATAATTTCAAACTTCTGAAAAGTAGCAAGAAGCATGCAAACAACACCTGTGTACCGTTCACACACAAAACCTTTCTAAGTTTCATTTCAGTGGTTCTTCGTTACTTCTACTTGTACTACTTCCCGTTTATTTATGGATTTGCTTATTTATATCTGTGTATTCATTGATTCCTCTTATATTCAGTCTGTTAATGTCATTATCTAAATAAATGGTTAGATTGATCTCTGTTTGGCCAATGAGAACCCCTGAAAACTGGCTTATACATCCTTTTATTATACTCCCATTTTTCTTTGATTCGTTCCTTACTATCTCAACAAGATATTTCTGGCTCATATTATACTTGTTTCTGCCCCAGTACTAAAATTAGCTATTTCTCTAACAGTGTCTGGTGCTTTTTAGTGGAGAGTGGTACTTAGAAGTTGATAAATTCATTATTAATGTGATGTTCCAGTGTCAAAATCTTCTAATGTTTGTACCTTCATTTTCTGTCATTGAGAAACTTAGTTTCCAATATCCTTAATATATTTACATATTTGTTAATTCCCCTTGAAGGATTTGAAGGCTGCCTTCACCACTTCACTCTGACACACAGTGTCTGCATGGCTGTCATTACTGGCCACGTCTGCCCACACTCACTGCCTCACTCACTCCACATAAACCCTATGCCTGCCTTCATTACTACCGCAGCCTAATGTCTTTTGGAGGCAAAAGAAGAGAAATGAGGAGCATTCAGGTGAAGAGAGGATTAAAGGCAGGAGAGGAGTGAAAGGGAGAAACAATGTTCATATTTTAAACTCCATTTATATTGTATTGTAGAATGCATTGAAATATTCCAAACCGTGTGAGGTTTAGGTAACAAAAGCAGATATACATGTTTTATACTTACTATGCTCTACATATTGATAATTGAAATGCTACCATAACAAAACTTCCTAAAACATAAACATCTGTGGGGGAAAAAAAAAGTATGTATCTTATACTCCAGACTGAATTTCTCAGGTATGACATTTTCTACTTAGAAGAACCGTTTATACTACATGTTAAAAAACTATAAAAATGTCTTTGACTTTTTCTTGTCCAAGAAACACATATTATCAAAACCCCAACATTCCTCTGTAAACACAGCTTTCCATGATTCCATTATCTAACACTGGCAAGGTCTTAGAAATAATGACACATCCACTAGTCTTTAATAGACACATGATGAGCATAAGCTCTAGTCTCATCAGTCAGTGAACTAAATATAAAAGGAATGCTTTATAAAGTACCATTTAGATTCCAGTGTAATAGAGATGTAATGCATATGTCAAGTTATTGAGTTGTCAACTTAAATAGAAGCCAGTGTGTCATCCAGTAATTATTGCTATTTAGGCCTAAGGCATTGGTGCTAATATTAGCATGTGAGTGTTAAGTATGCAGAGTACAAAAGGGAAAAGATGAGATTATATGAAGTAAATCCTAAAGAACTCATTATGTTACTAAAGGCCACAATCTATCCTTTAGATATGTGCAGGCATTTTCAAATCAGGAAACATTTTGTAAGAATATATGATCCTTGGGAGGAGAAAAGACAACCAGGTGCAAACATTTACCTGTCATTTTTGGAAAATGTTAGCATATTATCATTACTCTACATAGTTAAATTGCTTGTGAAAATCATCACAGATCTATCTGAAATTAAATTTGGTGTTCAGTTTTCTAGTTGCAACAATTTATTGACCGATATTTGCAACTGCACAGTTTTTTTGAAAAATCCCTGAAATAGAGCTTCATATTTAACTAATATTTAAAACCTAGCCTTTAGCCCTATAGGACTCTCATGCAGCATTCCACCTGCAGAGGCTTGGAGATTACACACACACACACACACACACACACACACGTACACACATACATATAAATATTAGGTCCCTCTTACAAGCAGAGCATCTAATTTAAAAGCACAGTCACTTTTAAGGTCACTCTTTCAAAGAGATAAATTGAAACCTGCTGTTTGTAAGTGTATTGTATATATGAGCAGTCCAATAAAAGAAAAGAGGAAAAAACCCACTCTGGCATCCCTTTCTGGCCCATTCCTAAAGAACATTAAGTAATAAAAGGATCCATGTGAAGATTACGATAAAATCTAGCAGGACCAACACTGTCTTTCCTAATTCTCTATGCAGACAACAGAGTCAGCAAAAAAGATTGGACTATTTCCAAATCCTTTTAAAAGCACATACTCGCTAAAGCAGAAGGCATCTTTGCGCGAACAGACACCAGCACGCACACACTTATACCCACCCTGGCCTGAATTTTATATTAATGGATTAAAACCACACAGTGCAGGACCACATTCTTTTAAAGGAAGGATCCTATGTATTTAACAGTAGGCAACACAAGGCAAAGAACAAGAAGGCAGAGTCCGCCTGTAAATAGTCAGATGCCGTTTGACTTCCTCTTTGGACTTCGTCCATGTTGCAGTACATGCTCTCCAGCGGCTCAAATCTTCCCCTTCCTTCAAGGTTCAGCTCAACCATCTTTTCCTCTGGGAAACCTTTCCTTTCTGCACCACAGTGGCACTAAGCACCCTTTTTTTGTCTAACATTTTGAGTATACACTTCTACAGAAACACCTACCACTTCTGTTTAAATGAATACCTCCTTCACTAAACTAAATCAGGGCAGAGCCAGTATCTTATGTCTACCTTCCGCATGCCTATCACATGGACAGTGGTTACAGTGAAGATCAGATTTAAGGCTATAATTTTTCCTCTTGGTCTTTACTGAGAAAAGGCCTCTACATTCTAAAACAGGTTTAGCTAGTTTTTTCTTTAGAGAAGTAGGTGGGAATTAAAATCAATCTTCATTTTTATTGCCTTCCCTCCTATTCTTCAGAAGCACCAAACACTAAACCACATAAAAAGGGCTAAAGAAGTTGTAACTACAAGTTTGATCTTAATTGTGGAGTGTAATTTGGAGATTTTTTTAAGAAAAAAATGAGAAGCTTCCTTTAGATAATCTCTCCCTACTGGTTTCCTGGTATTTGAACATATTCCTATAGCAATAGATATAGTTGTTCATTCCACACTATTAAAAGGATGTTCAAGATACAAAAGATGAAAATGCATATAGCTTTGAATAAATAGCCAGGTATTCAGTTACTATACTTATAGTCAGTGAATAACTGATTGGTAGTATATGTGTTTGAAGGTTGATAGGGAAAATGAGGCTAAAGAAGATTCTAGGTGTTTAAAGGAAGAAAATATTTCCACATAGAAGCAGTCAGGGTGGTTCAGGGATTCTTTGCCTAATCATGTTTGATCCTAGCTTAGTAAGGACAAATCAACACTATGGTCAGAGATATTTCTTATGTTTTAGTAGTTTTCAGTACTGCAGTTCCTGAGGTCTAGAGAAAGATATTTAATACGGATTACATTGTTAGAATGCCACTGATTTGTTTCCTTAAATTTTTTCCAATCTTATTTTATCCCATTGTTATGGTGCATTTCCTTTCATTGGAAACCCCAATGTACAAATTAATGGTCATTTATATACAACCTTTCTCCTGAAGGGCTTATTGCAGCAGAATGGATTCGATTATGTCTTTTTTGTCTTTACTTAACACTTCTTTTGATATGGAGTTTTGTTGCTTCACAACTTTAAACTTGGTTAACAAATATCTCAGAATTTTGCATGTATATTCATTAGGGGGATTGTTCTGTAAGCGTCTTCTTGGTGTTTCATGTTGTGTTTTGTTATAAAAGTCAAGCTGATCTTATAAAATAAAATGAGAAACTTTTTCTAGGCCTGGGAAAATTTCAATAACATGGCGATTATTATGTTTTTTAAAGGTTAAATGCCTTTTTTTTCAGTGATAGTGCTTTGAATTATTCCCCATTTCTTTTTTTAGTACTTCCTAGATTGAAGTTTTTTACTTCCTCTTGGGCCGATTTTGGTCATTTCTTCTTTGCTACAAAGTCATATGTTTTCCCTGTGTTTCAGGTTCATTACGTAGTAACATGTGGCAATCTCAATTTTTTTAAAGTCTCTTCTTTATGTTTCAGTGTTTTTGTATATATTTTCAAAATATATTTTGTATATATTTTTGTATATATACAAAAATTTTGTATATATTTTCTCTCTCTTTTGCCTTTATTAGAACTTGAACAGGATTATCTGCATTTGTTTTACTGGTATTTTTGAAGAACAAGCTTTTAGATTTTATTATTCTTTCTATTATATTTCTATTTTGATTTCCTTAATTTTAAAGTTCATCTTTTTAAATTCCCTTTCATAGTTTTTAATAATGAAACCTAAAGGAATTTTATTGAAGTATTTAGAGGCAAAACAATTATTATTTTCTATCTTTTTCATATGGAATTTGATACCTAATATTTAAAGGTTTAAGCTTTATGTCTAAGATATTTCAAATCATCTTTTATATAATTTATAATAATGTGTATCTCAAATATTCTGTAACTCATTACAGAATAACAGAAATGTCAAACAAGCATAAACCTTTATATGTCAGTAACTTTTAAAAAATATTGATCAGTATGACATAACAACAGTTTTGTTTTGTTTTGTTCTTTTAATGCTGATACGCATCTGCTCACATAACATTCTCATCTTGATTGACTTATTTGTCAGGAATGAGTTCAAATGCCGATGCAAAGGTTAACCTTTTGGGCCCCTCCATTTAAAAATATAAGGTGACATCCCTTGACCTGTGCTTGGCTTCTTGTATAATTGTATAAAAAGAATGTGTGAAAGATACCAACAGAAAAAGGTCAGCTAGAAGAGGGGAAGGATAAGAAAGCATTTTGTAATTTACCACAATCTCAGTGCTATCATCTAATATCATTCCCTTCTGCCGTCCCCCCATAGAAACACCATGTCCCTGCCCCTCCTCCCCAAATCATACTGGTATAAATTATCTACTTTGGAATAAATGTAATTCTTATTTGCATAATGTTCTTTTTTTTAGGTCATTGTAATTAAAAATTATGTTGCTTTTTACAACTTTTCTGAAGTATAATTTATATATCATAAAATCCATCCACTGTAAATGTACAATTCAATAATTTTCAGTTAATTTATAGAATTGTGAATCACCACAACCAATTTTGGAACATTTCATCCCTCCAAAGATTCCTTTAATCCTTTTTACTATCAATCCTTTTCCCCATCTCCAGCCTCAGGGTACATCACCTTTTCTTGAGAATTGGTGGGTCGTATATGAGTTTATATTTAACTTTTTTTTTTTTTTTTTTTTTTTTTTGCGGTATTTGGGCCTCCCACCGTTGTGGCCTCTCCCGTTGCGGAGCACAGGCTCCGGACACGCAGGCTCAGCGGCTGCGGCTCATGGGCCCAGCCGCTCCGCGGCATGTGGGATCCTCCTGGACCGGGGCACGAACCCGTGTCCCCTGCATCGGCATGCGGACCGCCAACCACTGCGCCACCAGGGAAGCCCTATATTTAACTTTTGAAGAAACTACTAACTTTTGAAGAAACTATCTAAGTGTTCCTCCACATCTGCTCAACCATTTCTCTACATCCTCAACAACCACTTGCCATTGTTGGCCTTTTAATTGTAGCCACTCAAGTTGGTGTGTAGGGGTTTTAACTTTCATTTTACTTATAACTAATGGCGTTGTACTTTTTTTCATGTGCTCAGTAGCCATTCACATATATTTTTTGATGAAATGTCTGTTTAAGTCCTTTACCAATTTTGAAAAATTCAGTTATTTGTCTTCTGATAAGTTAGTTGTAATAAGTTTTTCTTTTTGTTTTGTTTTAAATACATCTTGTATACAAGTATTTTATCAAATATATAATTTGAAAATATTTTCTCTTTGTGATTAGTCTTTTTCTTAATGGAGTCTTTTATACACAAAGTTTTTCTTTTTAATGAAATCTTATTATTTTCTTCTATAGATTATGCCTTTATTGTTGTATCTAAGAACAGTTTGCCTAACCCAAATAGTCACAAAGATTTTTTTCATATATTTTTCTTCTGGAAAATATATAGTTTTATAGTTTTAGCTCTTAAATTTAGGTCTATGATACATTTTAACTTCATTTTGGGGAATGTTGTGATGTAAAGATCTAAGTTCATTTTTTGCATGCAGATATCCAACTGCTCAAGCACCATTTGGTATAAGAGACAACCCTTTTCCCCACTGAATACTCTTGGCACCTTTGTCAAAAATCAATTGACCTGGGCTTCCCTGGTGGCGCAATAGTTGAGCGTCCGCCTGCCGATGCAGGGGACATGGGTTCGTGCCCCGGTCCGGGAAGATCCCATGTGCCGCAGAGCGGCTGGGCCCGTGAGCCATGGCCGCTGAGCCTGTGCTCCGCCACAACGGGAGAGGCCACAACAGTGAGAGGCACACGTACTGCAAAAAAAAAAAAACAAAAACAAAAACAATTGACCATAAATGTAAGGCTTTATTTTTAAACTTCCAATTCTGTTTTATTGATTTGTATACCAATCCTGAGGCCAATACCTCAATGTCTTTTTTTTTTTTTTTAAGTGCAAACCATTTTAAAGAAAAAGAGTTGTGTTCTGGACTATAGAGAAAATGGTTGTTTATTCTCTTATTGCACTTTGATTCTAAACTTCAAGTTAAGAGAAATATTAGTCAGTTACATAGGTTTCCTGTAGAGGATTTCATTAATAATCTAGTAATCAAGAACAAATTGATCATGTTTGGATTTGGTTAGTCACCTAGCATTTAATCAATGGCATTCATTTGTTTTTATTTATATACCTATTTGACAGATATCTAGGGAGTACCTATTATGTACCAAGCACTGAACTAAGGTCTCAATACCGCATTGCCTTGATTTTTGTAGTTTTATAATAAGTTTTGAAATCAGATAGTGTAAGTCCTCCAACTTTGTTTTTTCTTTTTTAATATGATTTTGGCTATTCTAGGACCTCTGAATTTCCATATAAATTTTAGGATCAGTATCTACCTAAAAAAAAAAGCCTGCTGGGATTTTGGTCTATAAATATAGGTATTATACAGACCTATAGTATACTGATCTTTAGAAAGGGGAAATGAACCCTTGTTTATACTTTTTTATTTTGAATAGGCATTTACCTTTAATTGCTCCTTATACTAGTTTGAAAAAGAATTTTAATTGAAATCTAAAACTTAATTTAGTTCTTTGCCATAGCATTAGCAAACTAACAATAAGAGCATGACTTAATAATTCTTATCTCATAATATCTACATACCTAAAACACCATGATGTGATATGATACAAAGAGCAAGAGACCAAATGCTGGAGACTTTGGCTCAACTCATATTTGCCACTTACTAGATTTATGACCTTTGATAAGTAAGTTAGCTTCTTGGAAAATTGGCTTCCTCATATGTAAAGTTAGATATTACCGTTCCAGCTCTATATATGCAATAGGATTGCTCTAAGGATAAAATCAGATACAATGGAAAACAATTTCAAAACTTATAGGAATACTCTGCCACTTATTCAGATGATTCTGGACAAATTACTGAATAAGTTTTTGCCTCTGTTAACTAACCTGAACATGAGAGTAATAATTGGCATTATTTCAAAGTCTGATTCACATAAAGATCTAAGCAAAGGTCTAGCACATTGTTAACACTCAGAAAGCATTAGCTACTTATACTAAAAGTAATGATAATCGAAATTGAAAGTGTAATAAAATAGTTGATTGGAAATAATACTGGCCTACATCAGAGAATGTCTGAATATTACTTAGGCTCTCTTAAAATTAGTTGATGAATTTGAAGCAAATGATTTAAACTTTCCAGGACTGAGTATAATTGTGTGTAAGATAAGGGTAATAAACAACATGATCTCAAATATTTTTCTTGCTCTGAAATTCAGGCAGTGTTTTATTATTATAGGGACGTGGTAAATGAATATTAGTTGCATCTTAGTAAGTATTATGTATTAGCCTCTCAGCCTTTACATCATGGCCAATGTCATTTATATATAATATACAGTGTTATTCTTTGCTTCAAAAAAAAGATTAATCTAGGGAATTATACTTAAAACCATTTCTTTGCTTTTGATTAATTTGGTTTTCTGCAGAACTCGTCTTAGAAAAGTAAATACATAATCTCCTTATAATTTTATGTCACCTTGGTGTTCTTGTAACATGAATAATTCAATTGGAAAAATTCCTGAACTCTCCATTCTTAAGGGTGTTACTTCACTTATAACATTAAGACATTTCTCTAATAAAATTTCAAAGTGGAGCAAAATCCTCATTCTTACAGATGAATAAATTTATATACAAAGACATTTATCGCCTTTACTAATTCTTTTCCTTATATTGTAAGATGAAGAAAGTGGAATAAAAATTATTGATTACTTAAATGCCCTAGTCTGTGAATTGGAAAGGCTGCAGTGGAGTTCTAGGTAACAATGGAATGTGCCCAGTATGACATATTCAATGAATCAAATATTTAAAATACCACTGTGTGCTGTGTGTGGAAGCAAATTACATGAACTCTCACATACAGTCCTACAGTAAAGGTAAGGCTTGTAATATTTATTTTATTTCTTAAAAAAAATAAAGACAGGTGTCATTGGCGGCTTGAAACAACATTCATGCCTGTGCAACTACATTCTAATCACATTTAACAAATGACAAAAGCATTCTTTACCTGGAGTTTTTCACTTGATGGCTCTGTACCTTCTAGGGACAGGAGATAAACGAAGGAAAGCTGACACCTTCAGATGTTGTCTTGATTAGTGTTGACATTTTTATATTAGTGTTGACATTTTAAGTTAAATTAGTTTAATTTAAACATGAAACAGAGGATCAAAAAATACCTTTTAAACAAAATTTCACTGAAAGGTATATTGAGGCACCTCTATTACAAGTAGTAATTTACTTAATAGTAAATAAGTATAATTTGCTAGATCCCAAATTGCCACTGTTGTCCCACTCATGTAATTGTACTCTTTAATTTTTAAGTAAAACTTCTCAAATGCAGAGATTATAGAAAATACATGAAATTAAATCAAAATGTTTCCTTTACAGTTATGTCATTCAAATGGGCTTTCTATTCAGCGTTTCTGAATGAAAATCAAAAGGTGTAGAGTATGGCATGAGATAATTTTTATGCAAGTTGTCTTTATTCCTAAATCATCTTTAAAGATGATGCTTTAATAAAAATTTTTTTGAAAAAGAGAATATAGTTTATAGGCAGACTACTTAGATTCTTTTCCTCTTTCACCTCAAATTATCTTGTGTTCTAAAGAACATGTGATCGTACTTTGTTTTCTGACACAGAAATACCTGAATTTCTAGTTTTCTAGTTTTCTTTACAGAATGAAAATAAAACCGAAATACATGAAAGTGCTATCATAATTAAGGGAGAATGTTGTTAATAAAACTAACAACTACGTGTGTACCACACTATAGTTTGAAAAACACATTTGTCATCTAGATAAGATCTAAGTGGACAAGTTGAAACATTCTCAGAAAAATGCAGGACAGGGTCATCTGCTGTGAGGATGAGAGTAAGAGCATACAAAACTGGAGTTGTCAGAAGGAAGTTCTAAAGTGGCTTGAGGTGGAGGAGTGAATGAATAAAGGTTACATGAAAAGACTGATGAGCAGAAGTGCTGCTCTATTTAGAGTAAAGAAGTTCAAACTTGGAGTGAGCCAGCAAGTGCTGGAGGTTAAGAGGACATGGCAGGAAGCAGGCAGGAAAGGAAGGAGTTTCAGATTACCCATAATCTGCGTTTAACTCTTGCTCTCTGCAGAGCACAGAGACAAATGGAATTTAGGATATGAGTAACTGCTGGGGGTGGAGAAATGCCGTATTTTTCTCACACTGTAGTACTACTAATGTGAATCATTGTTACTTTTGTTTGGCCAGAATGAATTTCTGTGCTAAAACGAGATTTCAGAGATCATTTTGCAGCCATTTCAAACTCTGCTACCATACCACAAGCCTTTTTTTAAAAAAATTTATTGGATTATAGTTGATTTACAGTGTTGTGTTAGTTTCTGCTGTATAGCAAAGTGAATCAGTTATATATATATGCATATATCCACTCTTTTTTAGATTCTTTTCTCATATAGATAATTACCGAGTATTGAGTAGAGTCCCCTGTGCTATACAATAGGTCCTTACTAATTATCTATTTTATATATAGTAGTGTCTGTATGTCAATCCCAATCTCCCAATTTATCTCTCCCTCCCCTTTCCCCCCTGGTAACCGTAAGTTTGTTTTCTACATCTGTGACACTATTTCTCTTTTGTAAATAGGTTCATTTGTATCATCTTTTTAGATTCCACATATAAGCAATATCATATATTTGTCTTTTTCTGTCTGACTTACCTCACTTAGTATGATAATTTCTAGGTCCATCCATGTTGCTGCAAATGGCATTATTTTATTCTTTTTATGTTTGGGTAATATTCCATTGTGTACAAGTACTACATCTTCTTTATCCATTTATCTGTCAATGGACGTTTAGGTTGCTTCCATGTCTTGGCTATTGTAAACAGTGCTGCAATGAACACTGGGGTGTATGTACCTTTTCAAATTAGAGTTTTCTCTGGATATATGCCCAGGAATGGGATTGTTGAATCATATGGTGGTGTTATTTTTAGATTTTTAAGGAAGCTTCATACTGTTCTCCATAATGGTTGTACCAATTTACATTCCCACCAACAGTGTAGGAGGGTTCTCTTTCTCCACACCGTCTCCAGCATTTATTGTTTGTAGACTTTATGATGATGGCCATTCTGACCAGTGTGAGATGATACCTCATTCTAGTTTTGATTTGCATCTCTCTGATAATTAGTGATGTTGAGCATCTTTTCATGTGCTTTTTGGCCATCTCTATGTCTTCTTTGGAGAAATGTCTATTTAGATCTTCCACCCAATTTTTGATTGAGTTATTTGGGTTTTTTTGATATGGAGCTGCATGACCTGTTTGTATATTTTGGAGTTAATCCCTTGTTGGTCACTTCATTTGCAAATATTTTCTTCCATTCTGTGGGTTGTCTTTTCATTTTGTTTATGGTTTGCTTCGCAGTTCAGAAGCTTTTAAGTTTAATTGGTCCCATTTGTTTATTTTTGTTTTTATTTCCATTACTCTAGGAGGTGGATCAAAAAAGACACTGCTGTGAGTTATGTCAGAGTGTTCTGCCTGTGTTTTCCTCTAAGAGTTTTATAGTGTCTGGCCTTACATTTAGGTCTTTAATCCATTTTGAGTTTATCTTTCTGTATGGTGTTAGAGAGTGTTCTAATTTCATTTTTTAACATGTAGTCATTCAGCTTTCCCAGCACCACTTATTGAAAAGAGTGTTTTTTATCCATTGTTAGTCTTACCTTCTTTGTTGTAGATTAGTTGACCATAGGTATGTGAGTTTGTCTCTGGGCTTGCTATCCTGTTGCATTGATCTATATTTCCATTTTTGTGCCAGTACCATACTGTTTTAATGAATGTAGCTTTGTAGTATAGTCTGAAGTCAGGGAGTCTGATTCCTCCAGCTCCCTTTTCCTTTCTCAGGATTGCTTTGGCTATTTGGGGTCTTTTGTGTTTCCACAAATTTTAGATTTTTTTTGTTCTAGTTCTGTGAAAAATGTCATTGGTAATTTGATAGGGATTCCATTGAATCTGTAGATTGCCTTGGGTAGTATGGTGATTTTGACAATATTAATTCTTCCAATCCAAGAATATGGTATATCCTTCCATTTGTATCATCTCTGATTTCTTTCATCAGTGTCTTATAGTTTTCAGAGTAGAGGTCTTTTGTCTCCTTAGGTAGGTTTATTCCTAGATATTTTATTCTTTTTGATGCTATGGTAAATGGGATTATTTCCTTGATTTCTCTTTCTGATATTTCATCTGCAAGCCTTTTTTTGTGTTAATTTGTTTTCTGGAACATGGGGGCAGACTGGTAAGAATGGAAGCAAAGAAGAAAATTTGAAAAGACCTAGGATTGTTTGTGAACTAGTCAGCCTAGACAATAGGCAGAATGGGACAGATACATTCTGGGAAGACATGGTGCTACAGGAAAAAAGAAAGTATCCACATAGATCAATTCTAGGGTGACCAACTGCTGAATTTGCAAGTGAGGATGAGGGAACTTCCATTATTCAAGAAGAGAAAAGGGCTGTTGAGGAAAGCCAAGCCATTTAGAGTCAAGCAGTGTTAGTTTACTGTAGGGGGTTTTTCAAGAGAATCTCTTCACGTGAGATCTTGTTTTCTCTAGCTTTCATAAACCTTGAGCACTTCCCACTTAGCTTCTTTTTGGAAAATAAAAGTAATGTTCAACAAGGTGGAATTGCAGATAAGAAAATATGTGGTCTAAAGAGGTAATACCATATTCCACAATTTGGTTACTCTTGTTGGTCTTGTTGGTATCGTTACATTTTTATAATGTGCCACGTACTATACTAAACACTTCATGTGGCTCCGTTCATTTAACCCTCATCACAACTCTATGTGGTGGGTACTGTTATAACCTTTAACCGCAGGGATGTTTAAGCAGGTCTTCCTATATCATATAGCTAATAAATAATGGAATTTAAGACCTGTAACTGGTCCTAGCTGATGAAATATGACTACAAATTATATGTATCACTTTCAGGTGAAGCTTTAAGAACTTGTTTTGCCACACTCTTTTGCCATACTCTCTTCCTGCCATTATTCCAGAAAGTGACTTTTATTGCTTAGGGAGGTGATGGTGGGGTGGGGGGCATGATGACACAGACCTGAATGTCCAGCCAATCAGGGGGTGAGAGGCATGAATGACTTGAGCCAGAAATCTACGTTTGTTGTTTTGAGACTTTGAAATATAAGAGGTATTTGTTACTGTAGCACAACTTAGAATATTCTGACTGGTGTGATCCACATATTACATAGGTATATCCTAGGTCATTTCACATTTTTGAAGTACTAATTACTGGGCTTCTCATTTTCTTTCTGCAGTGTTCATAGTTTCAATGTTTAAGTACTTCATTAATGACATCTTTCTTCCTAATCACTAGTTCACAGGTCCTTATGGTTAAAAGAAACTAAGGGGACTCACCCTTGCATTTCAAACCGTCCAAAATTGACTAGCAAACTATTTGGGAAAACCTGTCCTACCTCTTTTGTAGTGGGAGAAAGGAAGCTGTAATATATTTTAAATGCTGCCCCTATTATTTAAAAAGATTTTAATGGGCTTCCCTGGTAGCGCAGTGGTTGAGAGTCCGCCTGCCAATGCAGGGGACACGGGTTCATGCCCCGGTCCGGGAAGATCCCACATGCCGCAGAGCGGCTGGGCCTGTGAGCCATGGCCGCTGAGCCTGCGTGTCCGGAGCCTGTGCTCCGCAACAGGAGAGGCCACAACAGTGAGAGGCCCGTGTACTGCAAAAAAAAATTTTTTAAATAAAAAAAAAATAAAAAGATTTTAATTATTTTTTTCTGTGGCAGCAAACTGGTCAGTATAGCATATGTGTCTTATAAGATATTAATATTCTACCCCACACTGAAGAGCTTCATGAACATATCAATTTGGATAAGGAAAGTAAGAACATGTTTTTAGTGTGTAAAGCTAAGCATTTGATTATATGAAGTCTATATCTCCAAAAGGGTGAAGTGGAAAACTGTATCTCTTACCTGCTTCTCCCCACCTTACCTTCTCCTTCGCCCTTCTCTCCTCTCTTCTCTCCCAAAAACTACAGACTTTAATGAACATTTCTTTCATATTTTCATGTAACACTCTATCAGATATTCTTTCTGGCCGTAACTGCTTGAGACTTTTGTTTGTTTGTTTGTTTATTGCTATTGTTGTTTTAATCATTTCATGCACACTTGTAAGTAGGCTACATTATGATTGCAGTTGAACTTCCATTTTCCTAGATGTAGTTGTATACTCTTATAACACCCAGTTCCATTATTTTGCATGCCGTAGGCATTAATATGTATTTGTTGAAATTTCTCCAATTCCATCATTTGTTAATTAGCACTTTGAGAGAAGTTGAATGGTTCCTGCTTTTCAGACTCTTAAAATTGAATCTTGCATTTTCAGATCAAGTAATATGACATTAAGGTGCTTTAAGGCTTTAAAGTGTAACTATATGGAATAATTGTAATAATAAGTATGATAGCTGTTTAACAGATGCACCTTCAAATCCAGTGACTTAACCCAATAAGAGCTGTGTTCTCTCTCAAGCATCAGTTGGTACTGGTCTTCCTGTTTGGCTGAGGGAGAGGATGTTATGTTTCATGCTGACACTCTGAGTCCCAATTTAACAGTCTTCTACACATGACTTCCAAGCTTGCCTGAGTATCCACATCCTATAGGCAGGAGAGGGGAGAACATGAATGATTTCACAGCAAGGCTTTTGGAGCTAGGCCCTTAAATATAATATGTCATGCTGCTTGCTGTTAGGAACTCAGTCATATGACTATAATTAACTACAATGAAGACAAGAAAATGTAACCTAGGAAGAAGTTAACCATTCTTTGCTATAGTGTTTTATTATTACTGTATTTCATCAAATCCATAATTTACGTTTCTTTTCCTTTTTTGCCAACTTTGGAATCAAGATGCATCCTAACATTTAAAATGTTATAGACTTTTATTACAGCTTAATTGGCAATATCTTTTTTCTTTCTTAATAGTACATCAAAAATAATGAATTTGACAATTAATAATGTCATATTTTTCAATTAAGTATGGTAATATCTCAACAACTTCCCAAGAAAAATTAAGTTTTTAGGTAGTAATTGCAAATATTTGGTAAGTACTAAGGTGCTATAAAATCTAACAATTTAAAAATGTTAATCATGCTAAGTAATACCAAATGGATTGTTTATACCTTTTTACTCTTTTTCAGAGGACCATTGACAATAAGTGCCAAAAATCAGTAAGTTTACCCATTGAAATGTGAATTAGGAACATAAAATACTGAGCAATTCTAAGGAGTAAGGCAGTCATATATACCCATAAAAATGCCACACTTTAAAAAATATATTGGATTGATATACATTTCTTGAAAAGTAATTTTGCAATCTATGAAAAATCAAACACATAATATAGTTGGAAGAGGGATATTTAATATATCTTGCTAGGTGTCTTGTAATAAAATGAGTCATATCGAGAAACTTACAATCTAACCATATTAGTTATATAGCTTGGAAGACTCCAAAACAGTGAGGAATCAAGGTACTACATTTTTAAAATAATAATGCCTTTTAGCCCATTTCCATTTTGGGCTTATGGTTTTTGTGTTCACAATTGTTTAAGTATTTTTGAAAATAATTTTTTTTTTTTTTTTTTTTTTTGCGGTACGCGGGCCTCTCACTGTTGTGTTCTCTCCCATTGCGGAGCACAGGCTCAGGGACCGTGGCTCACAGGCCCAGCCGCTCTGCGGCATGTGGTATCTTCCCGGACCGGGGCACGAACCCGTGTCCCCTGCATCGGCAGGCGGACTCTCAACCACTGCGCCACCAGGCGCAGAAAAAAAACCACCATCAGAATTTTTAATTGAAATAAATATGACTGATGAAAACTATATAAAAAAAGTTCCTATTTCTGTACTGTCTTTTCTTCTTTCATATGTAAATATTACTTATTTTTTATTTTCAATGGAACCTTTTTATAAGCAGTATTGCAAAATATATTCATCTTTAATATATTTATCTACAAAAATGAAAAGTCACAAAATTAGATGAGAATTCTCATGTGTTTAAAAAATTGTCACCTTTATGTGAAGAAAATTCAGATTTGTTTGACATTGTCTTGGAAATGGGTAAATGAATATAAATTAGCTTACTTTTCCATTGGTAGTCCAGATTCCAGAGTGTACCGATTTAGAAAGGCATTTACCCTCTAAATAAACTAGAGGCTGATGGTCCATCCTCTAAGTGTTAACCTACAGCTAGCTACCTATGCAAACTTCTAATTTAGCACTTCTCATTATCGAAAATTTCTATTTTGTTTTCAGCTTCTCTCACTAGACTCTAAGTCCATTGAAAGTGTTTCTGATGCCCGGCATAAAATAGTCACTCAAATGTTTATTGAACTGAATATAAGCTAAGTGAGTAGAATTGTAATTAGAATGTTGAATGAGCTGTTTGGGGGACACATCACATGCTTTTGTTTATGGATGACAACTTTTGTTTTAGAAACTGAGTGAAAATCTGGTGTGTTAAGTATGCTGTACATGGACTGATTTCACTTAACATGTAATCCTTCATATTGCAAGAAACAGAAACTATTTTACACTTTGAAATATTTCACACTGAGCAGTTTCTTATTTTCTTCTTTTGTATATTAACATTGGAGGGCTTCAAGGCTCAAACCAGATTTGAACAATTGAAGTTCCACTATCAAAAGATATTTAAAAGATTGAGCTTGTTTTCAGCCATACCAAGCAAAAATGAATCAATGATCTAATCTTCACACACAGTTTGACATCACAGAAATAGGAGATATTCTTACCATGACTCGGGGTAATTTGGGGGTAAGTCATTTAAACTTTTACTCTCCTTATTTTCTTAAATATAAAATGAGAGAAATATTATCTTCTCTCTCTCTCTCTCTCTATTTCTCTCTCTCTCCCTAGCTGCTGTGGGAATGGAATAAAACAGTAAAATAAAGACATTAATTGTAAAAACACCAAGATTTTTTCAAAATATTATAAGCATCAATAAATAATAGTAACTTTATTTCATATTTACCAACTATAAACTTGATTCTTCAAAAAGCTATTTCTAATACCCTCCGTAACACACAGCTTTCACATTTCTGAGCTAATTACTGTATTATGTGAATAATTGATAAAGATTAAAAATATTTCTGGACCATCCAAGTTCAGAGTTTTTAAGAGAAGTAGGATATAAAATTGCTGTACTTCAGCCTTCTTTAAATTTTCCTCTATTTTAAAGAAGTTTCCTTCAAGTCTTACTTATTTTCATAATAAGAATGTACATGTATTTTCATGTGTTTCTAGATAATATCAACCAAGAAAATAATTACTGCCTCATAGAGTACATAGGAAGAAAATAATCTCACTGGTACTGAAGTTTGAGCAATTTCATCAAAAGCAATACTGCTAATACTTGATGGCAACAATCAAATATTTAACATATGTATCTTCAGTGTATTCATTGGAAGTTATCAGATGAAGGCAGAAGTAGTGTTAATAAACAGAAAAATCCTCCAAGACTTAAGTGTTATTAACAGGATTTGGAGAGCTTGAAGAGCAAGTATAATTCCATATATAGGATCTGTTCTTTTTAGCTACTCAGGCTGGATTCCCCATGTGTGTTTTGGCACTCTATGCCGGAAGACATGTCACAGGCTTCAGTTCCAGCTCATCTCCACTTATTATCACTAGACTTGTCAACCGTATGAAATGACCCCCTCATGCGTACCGTGTAACATAAGAGAGGAATGTATTGGAGAAGTTCAAAAGCTACCACCTCAAAGAGCTGGTTTCAGTTTCTACTCTACTCTTTTCTGCCACATCCCTACGTTAAACCTTCTCTGAGTCTGTTGCCTTATTATACTTAGTATGTATATGGTCCATTTCTATTTCTTATGGATCATTTAGAGGGATGTGTTCTATTGTGGAATATGCCCTGTGTTCTTGGGTTGACTAGCTGTCAGCACTTCAATCCTTTTTCTGCTGTCTTATATGCAATAGAAAGTAAGTGGAGCTTTAAAATTGAATTAAATGCATAGAATAGTTAATGCAGTTTTATATCATTCTCATATTTCTCTTCTTTTGCTCAATATTTACATTTTACTATTAGCTTAAGAAAGTACAGATTCAATACAATATTCCCTATATCATTACTATTCTTATTTTTCCTTGTTTGAAAGAGAAGTCGTCTTTCCTTGTTAAAACAAAACACAGAACCTCCAAGATTTAAAAGAGAGAGGAACCTCGAGATTCGGTGTGGCAGCAGACCCAATAGCTAAACACATTTAAGCTCCTCGATCTGTTGCCCACCAAATCTGGAGGTACCTTTTCCTCTCCTGAATTGTCAAGTTTCTTTATTTTGTTTTAATGAAAATGACTCTTGTTAGAGATTCACTGGCAAATTCTATAGGTCCCAGCTTCAGAATACATCCACTAGATATAAGCTACGTGCAGTGCCTGGCACATAGTAGGTGATCAAAATATTTGTAGACAGGAAGAATGACTAAATTACTAAATCCAACTCTAGTCATCTTTTCCAATGTTATGCTTTTGGTCAGAGCTCTGTATTGGTCTCCTACCTGTCTCACTGCTTTCAGATATTCCTGGTAAATGCTGTCCTCGAAACAGTAGCCATGGTGATCCTTTGGAAGTGTTTTTGCATACTGTCATTCTTCTGTCTAAAAGCCTCCAGCAACTTTTCATCTCAGAGTAAATGCCAAACTCCATACAATCAGCAAAATGTGGCGTACAGTCTAGTCTCTTATTACCTATCTGACCCCTTCTCCTACATTCTGCTTCACAATCACCCTGTTTGTTTTTGGCTCCTTAGATGTGCTCCAATTCCTTATATTTGCTCTTTGGTGTTACTATTGCCAAAAAATGTTCTTCCTTCAATATAAGCATAGGTTGTTTCCTTAGCTCCATCAGGTCTTTGTTTAAGTTAGAGATTTTCAGGGAGGCTTTCTGTGGTAGATTACAGATTAGATATATTTGCTTCCTCTCCCCATCTCATCTCCACAAGAGACGTGTACTTTTCCTGCCTCCTTGACTTTTGGCCTTTGCCATATAAATTACCCGTGGAATATTACAAGACTGTTCCTGCTTGAAAAACACTTGCAATGTCAGACCTGCCCTTTGTCATTCCTGCTGCAAAGATGAGAGGATATGTCCAGGCTGGTCCACTGGTCCCAGGAGGAGAATGACAAACACATGGAGCAGAGCCAAGTTATCCCACCTGGCCCAGCCACCAGATTTGTGAGCTAAAAAATCTTTATGGTTGTACCTCAGTGAGGTTTCTGTGATTGTTTTTACTTAGCACCCTTGTGGCAATAGTTAACTGATTCACCTACTATGATCAGCCTGTTTAAAATTGAGTGTGTACAAGATATAAAAGCCAGAATGAACAGATGTTTTTGCATCATGCCATCTATAAAATTCTCTTCAATTCATTGACTATTTAAGAATTTACTACACTACTTTTTTGAGGAAAAATGCACCCTACTTGCATGATTTTCCATGAGAATTGAGAGTGCTTGCACGACTTGCTCATGCCTTTGTGACCAATCAGAGCAACACTGAGAGCAGATGCTTTGGATATAATTTCCCATTCATCTTAGCTTTCTCTTCACAATGCTTGATTCTTGCAGTTGCCTGAACAATTTCCAGAGTGAGATTCATTGTATAAGCTTAAAGTCAGGAATTTTAGCATTTAGAATAAACAAATGCATACAGATTGCTCCTGCAGAACAGGCTTTGGGCCCAGAAATTAGAGGACTCTAACCGTTCTCTTGAAATCTTTAGTTATCTCAGAGCTTAATAAAATAAGCTCTTTCCAGGCATTCCATACATTTCTTTGTCCATAGTTCACCAGCCCTTATCCACAGTTCTCTTGGGTATTCTTTTTAGAACTTAATATTTAAACATGGATATAAAAAGAATTTGCAACATGAGATTTAGCTGTGTGTGCAGCATTTTATTTATTTTTTACATATGGTTGAGAGAGTTCATAGCTTTTTATTGATAGCCTGTTATTGCCTAAGTGAATCATTCAGGAAGTTCAGATCTTATGTTTCACTCATGTGGTTCTCCAGTTTTTACTCCTTGTATCCTGAATAATTTAAATTAAGAGGCTTCATATTGTTGCTCCAATGGCCTGCTATGTTTTTATTGATTAAAAAGTCTTCATTATAAGAAATATTCCATTAATATATTCACATATTTCTTTGATTAAGAAGGAAATATCTTAAAAGTATTTAAGCCTTTTAAAATCCATATCTACTAAACCTAACAAGGTTCTATTTTTCTTTTTATTATACTGTCTTATTCTAAGAAAATTAAAGTGAAATTGCTTTAATTTATATATACAGGTATATAGATAATTTCCCATATGGATACATATCATAGAGAATACTGTACAATCTGTTACACACTATCATTTAGCCAATAGTTGATTAAGTATATTTTACGTGAAAATACAAAAGCAGAGAGAAATAATAAAATGGTTCGAACAAAAAACTCATTTCAAACTTGTTTCAAATTGCCAGTAAAATCAAGTTTTATATTAAAACATGTATTCTTATTCAAAGGACAACCTAAAAAAAAGTTTTATTTTACTGTCTATCAAAACTTTTCTTCAGCTATTTTCTTTGGTCAATATTAAAACTTTATTGTGTGGTTATTACTTATGAATGTATTATCTATTTATTACATGGCATTCATGAAGAAAATAGTTAACATTTTGTTCTGCTTGTTTTCTGTTAGTTCTTTTCAACTCTTGATAAGTTTGTTTTCCTGTTAAGGAGCATGCTGATAGAAAAATGGGCTTTGTGCTGATTTCCAACTGGAAAATGGATAAAGCTCCTCCTTTAATGGTCCGCATTTGAACCTATGGGTATTGTCTTTAGTGAATGGCAACATGCTGTTTAATAAGTCATCATATCAGCAGCTTCACTGCAATGCACCACACTGCGGGACGGCTCAGTAGCTGACGTTTCTCTTCTACAGGCTTCTGAGTTTACTGACTAGGTTGTGCTGTCAAACTCAGTTTTGGAGCCCTATTAAGATACACATACACAGAAGCACTAAGCACATTGCTCTATCTCTCCTATACTTTTTTTATCCCTGTGGTACGTGTGTGTATATAAGCATAATGGATTTATTCACATACAGTTAATCAAATTTAAAACATTAAAATATTTAGATTTTGTCATTTTGAGATTTGGTATTTTTAAATTGAAATATAGTTGACGTTCAACATTCTGTTAGTTTCAGGAGTACAAAATAGTGATTCAACATTTAAATATATTATGAAATGATCACCACAGTAAGTCAGTAACCATTTGTCCCCATACAAGGCTATTACAGTACCAGTGATGATGTTCCGTATGCTGCCCAATGAGATGTTTGATATTTTTAATGGCTAATTTATAAGATAACACTTAGACCAAATCACATGTTAAAATACAGTGGATTTGTGGTCAGTTAATGATTATGTTGAGATATGAATTAGAGTGACCTGAACAAATGTTTTTGATAGATAATGCAGGATAGCTAAGAGGCAGCTCCTCAATCATCTTTTATTTGCATACCCAGGGGTACATTTTAAACTTTGTATTTCTCAATTTCTTCCCTGCACAACCTTATAGGGTTTTAGTAATAATTAACTGGGTTAATCCACAAAAGCACTAAGTGTAAAGCAAAGAATGTGTTGAATGAATGTGAGCTAAACTGGTTAATTGGCTTTATTCTTAGATGAACAAGAACTAGGGATAAGCCTAGGAGTGTCTATTTGTTGAGACTCTTTCTAAAGAGTAAGATTTCATCTTTCTCTATATCAGGAACAACACGTCCCTCAAAATACTTGGGTATTAGGTATAGAAATGTGTATGTCCACTGTTTGAGATTTCACAATATTAGCATTTATGGTTTGGGATGTTCAGTGAGACAAAACAGTACTTATATTATCTATGGATTCCTGGTAGTTCAGAAGTATAATAGCAAGGGAGCTAAGAATTGATACAATGATAAGTCATTGAATATTTATAGTTGGAAAAATATGATGTCTTGACTTATAAAACACTATTTCTCAACAGTGTGCAGTTAGTTGTCATGTAACTCAAAATAGGCTAGGTTATGTTACAGTAACAAGTAACCCCAAATATCAGTGTTTTAATTCAAATTGCTTGCTCATGTTATATGACCAAGGAGTGCCAGCAGGGAGAGAGGGGCGTCTAGAGGCTCATTGTAATCATTAATGAGCCCACAATGATGGATGCTCCTTCTGGACACATGCTTCCATCATCATCAAATCATGTAAAGGGGAGACAGCAATTCATGTACATGTTCTGAAAGCTTCTGCCCAGAAGTAAAACATGTTGCTTACGCTCGTGTTTTATTGGATAAAGTAAGGCACATTGTCAGGCTTAATTTCAAAAGGAATGGAGAAGTGTCCTACCAGATGTTAAGAAGGAAGAGAAAATATTTCTTAATAGCCCTGATAACTACCAAAGTTACTAATTAGTATTTAAATTCCTAATTACTTTCTATCATACTTATTTTTTAAATCAATGAAAACTAAACATATGATTACTATTATGTGAGCATTTTCCAAAATAAAATCAAAGGACTCTTTTTTCATAAAGACTAGGTATTAGTAAGACTTTCGTGTGTTTTACAAGCATAAAGAATCACTGCTCCAGTGTGTCCAACAGAAAGGCATGACCTTGGTTAAAAATTAATAATGGTCCAAGCTTTGTGACTCCAGATTCTTGAATTTTTTCAGTGATTCAGAATGATCAGACTCAAAATATCTGGCTCATATTAACCAAATTTATAGCATCTGATTCATAAACTAGGATAGTTCATTAATTAATAACAAGTATTGGTCAAGACAGATGTAAGTTTGCTGAAAAGGCAAAATACATAGAATACCAGATTATGGTTCAAGGATTGCTTAGTGAACATGGAATCAAAACATGGCATGTTAGATTACATCAGTGACTGAAAAAGTTATATGTATAATATGCATATGTTACATGTTATGATAGCCAGATGTGTTTGTCAGTACTACAGAAGTATTTCTATGATACAGACTGTACTTTAGGTTCGTGGGTCAAGGTGTCCTCCCCATTAGACAAAGCCTTTGTTTTCAGAATTGCAGTACAGATAATGGAATAATAAACTTTAGTTAACATTTTTTTCTTTAATCACAATTCAGCTTTAATTCCAGTCATAATTTTCTGAGTTTATATCTAGTCACCTGGAATTAATGTTTATGTAATTTTTCTGTCACATATGCCTTGTGTAGTCTCAAACCTACAGATATTAATATTACTGCCACTGTAATACCTATTGTTTACTAAGTGCCTGTTATGTGTTATGACTTTACATATTTTATATCATTAAATTTTCCCCATAACTCAGTGATATAGGCATTATTTTTATTTTAGAGATAACGAACTTAGGAATTAGAAATATTAATTGATTTTGCCCCTTATTCACCTAATGAGAATTTGGCAAAGCAGCAGCAATTTGAATGAAAGTCTATGTGGTGCCAAACCACACTCATCCCAATATATTTCACTGGCTCAGTTCAGTTTTAACTATTCTAAATTTCATTAAGGGATGATCTAAACTTCCATTGTTGTCACAATCCACATACTTCTTTTACTGTCCACAATGAACAACCAAAAAGACAAACAGATGGCTGAGATGACAATATGATAGTCAATTTTAAGGAAGAGCTAAACATGTCTATAGTTGATCCCTCATTCCTTTTTGTCTTATAGAAGAATTTTCTTCCTTTGAGTATTGTTCTGTTATTTGAGGGTTTCCATATTCTCCTCCAGCATAAATTTTGATCTTCATTGAGCATCTGAGGTACACAGAGATCAAAGTTTCTTCACTGATTGAAGTCTAACTGTGGTCAAAAAAATTCTAAAAGAGAAAATTCTAAACGAGAAATTAAAATCCCATTTAATCTTAACTAAAACTACTCACTGTGAGGTAGTTATTCTATCTACTAAAAAACTGAAGAAGTAAGAAATAAAGTCATTGCCCTCATCTTTCACTTCCATCCTATTTCAGAAAAGCCACAACTCAGTCAGGAGATAAAGAAGATATATGCAGTCAGATCACTAGCATGCTGTAATATATGGATGATGGCCAAATAGGAAAGAAAAAAAATCCACTTCCTCAGAAACTCTATAGTGTTCTCATTTTCTAAACAAAATTAGTTTTCTAATCGATTAATCAATTAGCATTTGCTAACAATTTCTGTGTAGTTAAGCAACATATGATCCACTCTTTAAAACTGCATCCTCAGAATCATTCTAACTCCATGCATAATTAGTCATTTAAATGAATGGTAGATGGACTCAGTCTCATGCAAACTGGTCACTAGATTTTTTAATGTGACAACACATGCCTCCCCAGGGCAAGTACAGGAGATCATTCTATCTGAATTAATGTACACCATCAAACATGCTCAGCATCAAAGTTTGTATGGGGGAAAAAAAAAGAGTAAATGTGGTAAAGAATTGTTCTGGAGAAGATGCAACTTGATAGGCAATTTCAAATATATGTGGTCTGTATACCCTCAGTAACCAAAATTCTGGGAAATGATTAGTACACATTCCAAGAAATTGCAAACTTTTAAGGACACTGAAATGACCAAGATTGAGTTAGAATTTAACCCTGAATCTCTGAAAGAAAAGGGTGGGTACTGGGGGGATCGTTTCTTTTTCCATCTGGAGTTCTCTATCTGAACTATAACCACAGCAAACTGGCAAAGCCCACATATTCTGTCCAGTTACCACTGTTTAACGAGCATATAGTACACACAGAAATGGGGAAAAAACCTGATAGAATAATTATAAAATGTACATTTCTTAAACATCTAAGCTCTTCATAATTCTAAAATTAATATGAAATATATCATTAGGTATAAAAGTTATCCTTCATAGTTGTGAAAAAAGAACTAAAATGCATTGACTATTATCGGCTGTTTTATTCAGAACTCTATCTGTAAAATTGCAAATATTCTCATGCTTATGATATTTGTATTCAGTAATTGTCCATCTATTAATATAAAGTGCTGATAAATAAAAAAGGAAAATCAAAATAGCAATTCAGTTAGCATTTCCTTGGACCACTTCTTATTGTGTGGCCTTATTCCTGTTTAACGTTAATAACAGATGTGGCTTTCACCTCACCCATCATAGCGGGAATTTCCTTTCATGTGTCATGTTGTTGTCAAGTTTTCATCACCGTTATCTTCTTCAGTATTCCCCACAGATGGACAGTACTCTAATCCTTGAAAAGCATCCAATCTGGTTGTTTAGATATAGACAACATTTTAACATTTTCATTTCAAAGTGAATCATGTTGCCAGATTTGCAATATGCCTGCTGGGTGAGTTAGGGTGTGTCACAAAACTTGGTGTTTCAGGATCCAGTTCTGTAAAGTAGTTATTGGTATTGATTTGTTCTCCAGGAAATGTGATACATCTGTGTAAAATATTATTCAATTGATTTGTTATGTGAAAAGGTACATCTCGCCATAAAAAGCACTTCCTCAGGGAAATGAAGGCTTCCGTGGTTGTGAGACATTTTCTTAGCACTGCCTTAAACACAACTTTCAAATATGTATTCTCTTGTTCCCTTCATGTTCAGCGTGTATTTCCTAAATATTTTGGCCATTAAAATATTTACTATTCTGTTCACGAAGAAGAAGACATGAAAATAAACAAACAGAAATAAGACATGATTCTAAGTTTCAAGACAGTCACAACAGAGGAGATAGCAAAATGCAACGTAGATAAGAAACTATAAGAAATTAGCGCAAAATATTGTGTTTGTTGGATTGGTAATAGTATAATATTTAGTCTGGCTCACTAAAATAGATTTAAGTGGTTACTGCAAATATATAGTGATACCTGGTGATATAGCCAAAGGAGTTTAGTTGTGGAAAAATAAGGGCATAATAATATATTAAAGCCAGGATAAAACGGTAGGTATGGTGAGTCATAAATGGTTGGAGTTTCCCAGGAGATAAAACCAAAAAGGGAGAGACCTTCAAGATGGCAGAGGAGTATGAGATGGAGATCACCTTCCTCCCCACAAATACATCAGAAATACGTCTACATGTGGAACAACTCCTACAGAACCCCTACTGAATGCTGGCAGAAGACCACAGACTTCCCAAAAGGCAAGAAACTCCCCACGTACCTGGGTAGGTCAAAAGAAAAAAGAAAAAACAGAGACAAAAGGATAGGGAAGGGACCTGCACCAGTGGGAGGGAGCCGTGAAGGAGGAAAGGTTTCCACACACTAGAAAGCCCCTTCGCGAGCGGAGACTGCGGGTGGGTGGTGGGGAAGGACGCTTCAGAGCCATGGAGGAGAGCACAGCAACAGGGGTGCAGAGGGCAAAGCAGAGAGATTCCTACACAGAGGATCAGTGCTGAGCAACACTCACCGTCCTGAGAGGCTTCTCTGCTCACCCACCAGGGACTGTGGGGGCTGGGAGCTGAGGCTTGGGCTTCGGAGTTCAGACCCCAGGGAGAGGACTTGGGTTGGTTGAGTGAACACAGCCTGGAGGGGGCTAGTGCACCACAGCTAGCTGGGAGGGAGTCCGGGAAAAACTCTGGACCTGCCTAAGAGGCAGGAGACCATTGTTTTGGGGTGTGTGAGGACAGGGGATTCAGAGCACTGCCTAAACGAGCTCCAGAGACGGGCGGGAGCCACGGCTATCAGCACGGACCCCAGAGATGGGCATGAGACACTAAGGCTGCTGCTGCCGCCACCAAGAAGCCTGTGAGCGAGCACAGGTCACTGTCCACCCCTCCCCTCCCAGGAGCCTGTGCAGCCCACCACTGCCAGGGGCCCGTGATTCAGGGACAACTTCCCCGGGAGAACACACGGTGCACCTCAGGGTGTTACAACGTCACACTGGCCTCTGCCACCGCAGGCTTGCTCCACATTCCGTACCCCACCCTACCTCCCGCCTGAGTGAGCCAGAGCCCCCTAATCAGCTGCTCCTTTAACCCCATCCTGTCTGGGTGAAGAAGAGACACCCTCAGGCGAACTCCACACAGAGGTGGGGGCAAATCCAAAGCTGAACCCCAGAAGCTGTGAGAACAAAGAAGAGAAAGGGAAATTTCTCCCAGCAGCCTCAGGAGCAGCAGATTAAATCTCAACAATTAACTTGATGTACCCTGGATCTCTGAAATACTTGAGTAGACAACGAATCATCCCAAAATTGAGGTGGTGGACTTTCGGAGCAACTGTAGACTTGGGGTTTGCTTTCTGCAACTAATTTTGTTTTGGTCTTATGTTTATCTTAGTTTAGTATTTAGAGCTTATTATCATTGGTAGATTTGTTTATTGATTTGGTTTTTCTCTTCCTTTTTTTTAATATATAGATATATATATATATTTTTCCTTTTTCTCTTTTTGTGAGTGTGTATGTGTGTGCTTTGTGTAATTTTGTCTGTATAGCTTTGCTTTTACCATTTGTCCTAGGGCTCTGTCTGTCCTGTTTTTTTTTTTTTTAATAGTACAGTGGATTTGTTTTTTGTTTTTGCTGCATAATGATCAATGGATCAATCCAAAAAGAAGACATAAAAATTGCAAATATTTATGCACCCAGCATAGGAACACCACAATACATAAGGCAAATGCTAACAGCCATAAAAGGGGAAATCAACAGTAACACAATCAGGGTAGGGGACTTTAACACCCCACTTTCACCAATGGACAGATCATCCCAAATGAAAATAAATAAGGAAGCACAAGCTTTAAATGATACATTAAACAAGATGGACTTAATTGATATTTATAGGATATTCCATCCAAAAACAACAGAATACACTTTTTTCTCAAGTGCTCTTGGAACATTCTCCAGGATAGATCGTATCCTGGGTCACAAATGAAGCCTTGGTAAATTTAAGAAAATTGAAATCGTATCAAGTATCTTTTCTGGCCACAATGCTATGAGACTAGATAACAATTACAGGAAAAAATCTGTAAAAAAATACAAATACATGGAGGCTAAACAATACACTACTAAATAACCAAGAGATCACTGAAGAAATCAAAGAGGAAATCAAAAAATACCTAGAAACAAATGACAATGAAAACATGATGACCCAAAACCTATGGGATGCAACAAAAGCAGTTCTAAGAGGGAAGTTTATAGCAATGCAATCCTACCTCAAGAAACAAGAAACATCCCAAACAATCTAACCTTACACCTCTAGCAAGTAGAGAAAGAAGAACAGAAAATCCCATAAGTTAGCAGGAGGAAAGAAATCATAAAGATCAGATCGGAAATAAATGAAAAAGAAATGAAGGAAATGATAGCAAAGATCAATCAAACTAAAAGCTGGTTCTTTGAGAAGATAAACAAAATTGATAGACCATTAGCCAGACTCATCAAGAAAAAAAGGGAGAATACTCAAATCAACAGAATTAGAAATGAAAAAGAAGTAACAACTGACACTGCAAAAATACAAAGGATCATGAGAGACTACTACAAGCAACTATTTGCCAATAAAATTGACAACCTGGAAGAAAGGGACAAATTCTTAGAAAAGCACAACCTTCCAAGACTGAACCAGGAAGAAATAGAAAATATAAACAGGTCAATCACAAGCACTGAAATTGAGACTGGATTAAAAATCTTCCAACAAACAAAAGTCCAGGACCAGATGACTTCACAGGCGAATTCTATCAAACATTTAGAGAAGAGCTAACACCAATCTTTCTCAAACTCTTCCAAAATATAGCAGAGGGAGGAACACTCCCAAACTCATTCTATGAGACCACCATCACCCTGATATCAAAACCAGACAAAGATGTCACAATGAAAGAAAAATACAGGCCAATATCACTGATGAATATAGATGCAAAAATCCTCAACAAAATACTAGAATCCAACAGCACATTAAAAGGATCATACACCATGATCAAGTGGGGTTTATCCCAGGAATGCAAGGATTATTCAATATACACAAATCAATCAATGTGATCCACCATATTAACAAACAGAATAATGAAAACCATATGATCATCTCAATAGATGCAGAAAAAGCTTTCGACAAATTTCAACACCATTTATGATAAAAACCCTCCAGAAAGTAGACATAGAGAGAACTTTCTTCAACATAATAAAGGCCATATATGACAAACCCACAGCCAACATCATTCTCAATGGTGAAAAACTGAAACCATTTCCTCCAAGATCAGGAAAAAGACAAGGTTATCCACTCTCACCACTATTATCCAACGTAGTTTTGGAAGTTTTAGCCACAGCAATCAGAGAAGATAAAGAAATAAAAAAAATCCAAATCGGAAAAGAAGTAGTAAAGCTGTTACTGTTTGCAGATGACATGATACTATATATAGAGGATCCTAAAGATGCTACCAGAAAACTACTAGAGCTAATCAATGAATCTGGTAAAGTAGCAGGATACAAAATTAATGCACAGAAATCTTTGACATTCCTATACACTAATGATGAAAAACCTGAAAGGGAAATTATGGAAACTCTCCCATTTACCATTGCAACAAAAAGAATAAAATACCTAGGAATAAACCTACCTAAGGAGACAAAAGACCTGTATGCAGAAAACTAAAAGACACTGATGAAAGAAATTAAAGATGATATAAACAGATGGAGAGCTATAACATGTTCTTGGATTAGAAAAAGCAACATTGTGAAAATGACTGTACTACGCAAAGCAATCTACAGATTCAATGCAATCCCTATCAAACTACCACTGGCATTTTTCACAGAACTAGAACAAAAAAATTCACAATTTGTATGGAAACACAAAAGACCCTGAATAGCCAAAGCAATCTTGAGAAAGAAAAATGGAGCTGGAATAATCAGGCACCCGGCCTTCAGACTATACTACAAAGTTACAGTAATCAAAACAGTATGGTACTGGCACAAAAACAGAAATATAGATCAATGGAAAAGGATAGAAAGCCCAGAGATAAATCCATGCACATATGGTCACCTTATCTTTGATAAAGGAGGGAGGAATACACAATGGAGAAAAGACAGCTTCTTCAATAAGTGGTGGTGGAAAAACTGGACAGCTACATGTAAAAGAATGAAATTAGTACACTTCCTAACACCATACACAAAAATAAACTCAAAATGGATTAAGTTAACCTAAATGTTAGGCCAGACACTCTACAACTCTTAGAGGAAAATATAGGCAGAACACTCTGTGACATAAAACACAGGGAGATCCTTTTTGACCCACCTCCTAGAGATATGGAAATGAAAACAAAAATAAACAAATGGGACCTACGGAAACTTAAAAGCTTTTGCACAGCAAAGGAAAACATAAACAAGATGAAAAGACAAGCCTCAGAATGGGAGAAAATAGTTGAAAATGAAGCAACGGACAAAGGATTAATCTCCAAAATTTACAAGCAGCTCATGTAGAGCTCAGTATCAAAGAAACAACCCAATCCCAAAACTGGGCAGAAGACCTAAATAGACACTTCTCCATAGAAGATATACAGATTGCCAACAAATACATTAAAGGATGCTCAACATCACTAATCATTAGAAAAATGCAGATCAAAACTACAATGTGGTATCACCTCACACCAGTCAGAATGGCCATCATGGAAAAATCTACAAATAATAAATGCTGGAGAGGGTGTGGAGAAAAGGGAACCCTCTTACACTGTTGGTGGAAATGTAAATTGGTACATCCACTATGGAGAACAGTATGGAGGTTCCTTAAAAAACTAAAAAGAGAACTACCATACGACCCAGCAATCCCACTACTGGGCATATACCCTGAGAAAACCATAATTCAAAAAAGAGTCATGTACCACAATGTTCATTGCACCTCTCTTTACAATAGCCAGGACATGGAAGCAACCTAAGTGTCCATCGAGAGATGAATAGATAAAGAAGATGTGGCACATATATACAATGGGATATTACTCAGCCATAAAAAGAAACGAAATTGAGTTATTTGTAGTGAGGTGGATGGACCTAGAGTCTGTCATACAGAGTGAAGTAAGTCAGAAAGAGAAAGACAAATACCGTATGCTAACACATATATATGGAATCTAAGAAAAAAAAATGTCATGAAGAACCTAGGGGTAAGACGGGAATAAAGACACAGACCTACTAGAGAATGGACTTGAGGATATGAGGAGGGGGCAGGGTAAGCTGTGATAAAGTGAGAGAGTGGCATAGACATATATACACTCCCAAACGTAAAATAGATAGCTAGTGGGAAGCAGCCGCATAGCACAGGGAGATCAGCTCCGTGCTTTGTGACCACCTAGAGGGGTGGGATAGGGAGGGTGGGAGGGAGGGAGACACAAGAGGGAAGAGATATGGGGACATACGTATATGTATAACTGATTCACTTTGTTATAAAGCAGAAACTGACACACCGTTGTAAAGCAATTGTACTCCAATAAAGATGTTAAAAAAAGAAAAATTTTCCTACATTTATGAATAGATTCCATAGTCTTATGGCAAACCTACATAAACGCCAGTTGCTACAAATATGCTTTGGTAAGAGTTTGGTATCAGAAAGTTCAAGGTTATATTCTCTAGTGAAAACCTAGAGAATAAATATAATATGTTGTTTGTTAGGGCATATTCTTTTTTTTTTGCTATGCGGGACTCTCACTGTTGTGGCCTCTCCTGTTGTGGAGCACAGGCTCCGGACGCGCAGGCTCAGCGGCCATGGCTCACGGGCCCAGCCGCTCCGCGGCATGTGGGATCCTCCCGGACCAGGGCATGAACCCGTGTCCCCTGCATTGGCAGGCGGACTCTCAACCACTGCGCCACCAGGGAAGCCCTAGGGCATATTCTTGATCTGCTGGTAAAGTTAGTTGATAGCCCCTTAAGTAAATTAAGTTGTCAAAGCAACACTGAGACTGGAAAAGAAAAGGCAGTTGAAGGTTATAAGTTATTGCCAATGTCTTCTTCCACAAGGGGTTCAAGGATAATACCAAAGATGAACAAATGAATAATAGTAGTCTTGAAATTTTCTCATAATGTTTGGCTGAATTAACACTATCCTGACACATTTCCAGAGCATTTATTACCAATATCTCAACATGCATAAAAAGGCATTGCATACATAAAATGCCTAATGTTTAGCAATTCGACTTCTAAGATATTTCAACATGTACCACCAGACAATAACAACAGAAATAAAACAGCAACATTTACCTGCTACATTGGTTGTTTGATGTAAACAGCATTGAAGACTTATACCAAGAATAGTTAGTTGTATTTCAGTCTTTTCTTTTGGACAATATACATATATATTGTACAAATATACCAATAGTCTGTAAGGACATTTATTTATAAAACAAAGATGACAATATTTACTTCATTGGATTTGTGAGAACTGAATGAGATTCATTATATAAAATAAGTGACATTTGGTACATATTGAATTAAGTTATTTTCCTGACCCTTTGCTAACTATTTCTTAGGTCCCATTAAGTATGCCTCATCAGATGCAGGGTAAGAAACCAAATATCTTTTATAGTGCTGTGTCTTGTTTGTTGTTCTGAGTTCTTGTCTAGTCTCTGTCCCAGTGTCTTAACCTTCAATCTGGCTCCTTTGCAGTTGATGATATATATGTTTTGTTTCTAGAATATGGATTTCCTTAATCCTCACTGTTCTGATTTCATCTTGAATCTAATTTCTCAATACAGCCCTCTTACATATGAAATGAGTACAACTTTAATAAGTTAACCATGAATAATATTGTAAAATATATCAATGTACTAAGCATATTGCTTAATGACACGAGAGGAGTTTGAGACATGTACGTAGCACTCATTGTTTCAAGAATTAATGTGTTGTGATATGAAACTGTTTGTGGACATGTTTTAGGTAAAGCTTTAGGCTAGGCACTTTAATGAACAAAGGTGTGTGGATAAATAAACAGAAATCAAACAATTAGATAGTAGTAAAGCACACCTATAATGACATAATAAATAACATTGCATATACTATGATGCAATGGGATTTTAGAGGAGGAAAGACTAACCAAGAGTAGAGCAAAATAAAGGGATTTGCAGATGAATATTTGACTTGGAGCATGCAAGTAAGATGTTGATTATGAAGAAAAGGTAAAATTTTATATTCCACTGGGGAAACAACCTAAACAGCAAATCGCAGTAAGAATAAATTTGGTAAATATGTGAAAAGTGGATAATAATTTTGTTTTAATCATTCTTTCTTCATTCTTTGATTCATTCAGTCAAGTCAACAAATATTTGTTGAGTGAGTACCATACCAGCCACTGTTCTAAGGGCTAGTTACTCAGCAGGATAAAACGAGCTCCTATTGTAGCGTAAATGAGGAGTGGAGAGGCAATGGCAGCTAGTGAGAAATATTGCTGGATATACAGGGCTGTAAAACCTAGCAAATAAACCTTTTTTTTTTTCTTGTTTCTTTGCTTAAATTGTTTCCTTTGCTTAGACTGCTAGCCTCTTAATCATCACTGGCTACCTTGCTTGTTTATTGCTACTGGTGATTAAAATCTTGCTTAGGGAGGCCCTGTCTAAATACCCAAATACACCTAGGTTCTCCTGATCTTGCAAAACTATATGACTGTTTTCCTTAAGACATCACATTTATTATTTTACATATTTTATATAAATATTTTTTATGTTTTCCTTATTGAACTGTGAGTTTCATGAGGGTAAGGACAATCTAATTTTGCTTCTTAATTCCTAATGTAAGAGATCATTCAGTTAACCTTTATAAATTAAAAAAAAAAACTCAGACCTTATAGAGCAGGCAAAAAGAGAGCTATTACAGTCCCTTTAATTAAAAATATTCAAGTCTTCTAGGTCCAGGAAAATTATATTGTAGGCCAAAATTCATCATGGTTACATTAGCAAAATCACTCCTGGTATTTTCTGAGAATTTAAGATAAATGGAAATTAAGCAGAGGTAGTAAATACCTCAGTTTTCAAACTGAAAACCCGAGTAAAATTCAAAAATGCCTAAGCCATCCTAGATTCTTTACTAGGTTCCGAAGCATATGGTTTATGTGGTCTTAGGAATGTTGAGAATGCTAGAAGCCAGCATGAATTCACTAGGAACAAACCATGTCAAACAAGCCTCGTTTCCTTTTTTTGACTGTGTTATTAGAGTCCTAGGTCAAATGATTGCTCAATACAAAGGCAATAGTAGTTGTCAAAAATCTCTCATGACGTACTTATGGATAAGGGAGACAAATGTGTCTGAATTTTGGAAGAGATAATGATTGAATAACCTGAAGAATTTGTATGGTGGATTCCAAACTGGCTGATGTTTTTTAATGAAGCTGATGTGTTTAGTTTTGTATGATTCAACATTTTTACCTATAAGGAAAAGAAAAACATACCAATCCTAATTGCATTTGCAAATGAAAAACAATGATAGTGTCAGTTTATATAATGGGTAGTAAAATCAAGATGGATAAAGTGTACACTCAGCAGCAGGAAATGCAAAGAACCATATTTGAATTTTAAATACAAATTATATAAATATATATGTATCATATACAAATATAGGTTAAAAATTTGATTTGTGATCACTTCACATGAAAAAGCCTTGAAATTTTAATTTGTCACAGGCTCAGGGTGCACCTACAGGGAAATCAAGTGGCAATAAAAGCAGCAAAGAGAAGATAAGAGTGTAGGGTTCAGAATAAACTGAGTAAAGTCTCAGTTAGACTTTCACTTCTAGACATGATAGAGTAATAAGAAATAGACTTAACCTCCTGCTATAAACAACTAGAACGTGAGAAAATATATGAGACAACTCTAAAGACTTTGGACAAGAGACAGCAAAAATCTGATCTTCATGAGAAAGAAAACAAATTAGGTGAGTCCTACAACCTCCCTGCCTTTCCTCCTAGACCCAACTCCTAAATTATAGGTGCAGAATAGAGGAATTTAAACCATGAGAAGGTGAAGATTAGAATTTGGTGAGTCTTATGTGGCTGTAAATTGCAAGGTATATTTTCAGAAAGAAGGGATACATGCAGAAAAAAGGGCTTTTGAAATCTACTTTTGGACGCCTTGAGTCTTTGCTATTAACATCCTCATTTGGAGACTGAAATGTCATAAGGCAAGGCAAAATATGACAGGAGGTTTGTACCAGAAAAATCTTCACTGCTCACAAAAGGTGTGAAGATATTTGAGTTGTCACGAGATATTGGAGAACCCTCAGAGACTGCTCAGTACTCAGTGAAGACCCTAAGTCATGCCTTAATAGTTGAGATGTGTTATCTTTCAAATGAAAGTTACATTAAACCTTCTCTAAGAAAGCTTAAAAACAGGTCCTCAAAGGATCAACTAGAAAATAACTTAGATATCTGCCAAAACAAAGCTCATTTCTCTAAAATGAAAGACAATAAAATCCAGACAATTGACATTATAAAACAATGCCTAACACACTACCCCAAATTACTACAATTTCCAAAAGGCAGGAGAATGTGATTCATATGAAAACAGAAATAAAGGCAATCATAGAAAAATCAGAAGAAGTGGTAAATAGTCATTTTAAATATAAACAAGTATTTAAAGGACAACATGAACAAAATGGGAGAATGAAAGATGCAAAAAAGGACTAAATAGAAATTTTATGTAGGAAAAGTAATAATTCTAAATATAAAATTGTGTAGGATTAATATATTAGATATTGTAGAAGAAGAATGTAAGTGGACTTGAAGACGTGGGACTGGAAACTATTTAAAATGAAGTACAGAGAGATAAAAGACTGAAAAAAAATACCCTTATGACAGGTGGGATAATATTAAGCTACCTAACAAATATATAATTGCAGCACATAAAGTTAAAAAAGAATGGGAAAAAAAATTGTGGAAATAAGTAAGGGCTAATTTTTTTTCTGAATTAGAAAAAAATAATAAATTCACAATTCAAGAATCTCAATGAATTCCAAATAATAAACACAAACCCACAAATAAAACAAGATTCATAATAATCAAATTGCTGAAAACCAGAATAAAGAAACACAGCAGCAGAGGAGAAAATACACTTTATGCACAATAGAATAACAATAAGAAATACAGCTGACTTCTGTGGGAAATTATGCAAGTCAGAAAAAGATAATAGAACAGCACCATTAAAGTGCTCAAAGAAAAATTTTAAAAATCAGCCCAGAATTCTGTATCCAGGGATAGTATTTAAAAATAAAAGTACTTAAAAAGAAGAAAACTTTTATGTAAAAGTACATAAAACCTTTCTTAGACAAACAGATGCTGAAGCAATTTATTTCTAGAAGACTTACAGTACATGAAATATTAAAGAAATTTTAGACATAAAACACAGAAGGCAAGTGATTAGTCATATCAGATGTAAACTTGGGTGTATACAAACGAATGAAGAACACCAGAAATGGCAAATATATGAGTAAATAAGTGATTTACTTTTAAATTTTATTAAATAGTTAATGTTTTCTTTAAAGCAGAAATTATAAACTATTATAAGTTTTATAATGAGCATAGAAGTAAAATATATAATGTTAATAACACAAGGAATGTGAGCAGGGAAGTGGGAACATAATGTTTAAAAGTCTTTCATTGTAAGTGAAGTGATATATTATTCCTGGAAGGTAGATGTGATAAACTAAAGATGTGTATTGAAAGCCCAAGTAACCACTAAATAAAGCAATTAGGAGATATAGTGTAATACTTTAAAAATATATAATCTAAGCAACTAAGGAATATTTGCGAATCCTATATCTGATAAGGGGCTAATATTCAAAATATATAAAGAACTCATACAACTCAATAGCAAAAACAAACTAACAATCCAGTTTTAAAAATGGGCAGAAGATCTGAAGAGACATTTTCTAAAGAAGACATATACATGGTCAACAGGTACATGAAAAGATGTACAACATCATTAATTGTCAGAGAAATGCATATCAAAACCACTATGAGATATATCACCTCACACCTGTAAGAATTGTTATCATCAAAAAGACCACAAATAACAAATGTTGGTGAGGGTGTGGAGAAAAGGGAACCATTGTACAGTGTTGGTGGAAATGTAAATTCGTGCAGCCACTATGGAAAACAATATGGAGATTCCTCAAAAAAGTACGAATAGAGCTACCATATCATCCAGCTATCCTATTTCTGGGTATTAATCCAAAGAATACAAATACATTAATTTGAAAAGATACATGCACCCAATGTTCATAGCTTTATTTACAATAGCCAGGATATGGAAGCAACCTAAATGTCCGTCAGCAGATGAATAAATAGAGAAGATGTACATATGCATATATATATATATATATATATATATATATATATATATATATGATATGGGAGTATATCCAAAAATATACAAAACCTCTGCAGTTTAATAGTAAGAAGATAAACTACCCAATGAAAATTTTGGCAAAAAGTTTGAACTTACACTTCACTAAGGAAGAAGTACAATGCAAAGCCTAATTGGTCGTTAGGGAAATGAGAATTAAAACCATTTGCAGTGTCATAAAGTTAAAAATACAATTATCATATGACCAAAAAATTCTACTTCTGAGTATTTACTAAGAAAAATTTTATATATATATCCACACAAAGACTTGATATCAATGTTCATAGCAACTTTATTCATAGTAGCCAAAACCTGGAAATAACCCGAAGGTTCATCAATGGATAAATGACTAAGCAAATTTTATATATATCAATAGTTACAACAGAGAAGTATTTAGCAATAAAAATAAATCATACTAATATAGTCAACAGCCGATATAAACATACACTCTGACATACACCACAGCATGGGTGAGTATTAAAAATATTATGCTGAGGGATAAACAAGACACAGAAAAGTTCATAATGTGGGATTCTATTTATATTAAACCATAAAATATAAAACTATAGCAATGGAAAGGTCAGTGATTGTTTGGGGCTGGGCATAGGGGGACAATTGATTGAAAAGGTACACAAGACAACTTCATGAAATGATGGAAATGTTTTGTATCTTGATTTATGATAGTGGTTATATAGGCGTATACATTTGTCAAAACACATCAAAATGTACTTTTTTGATGTTGTCTTTATTTAGATAAAGTTTTTTTAATGCAAAAAGAAAGACATTTTTATAAAGACCTCAACTAGAACTCTGGAGTCATACAGATCTGGGTTTGAATCTCAGCTCTGCCATTAATGGCAGAGGTAATTATTCTCCTTGAACTTCAGTTTTTTCATATGCAAGGCAGAGATGATCATGGACCCTAACTTTTAGGGTAATGGGAGGAATAAATGAAGCACTACATGTAAAGTACATAGCATAATGACTGACAAGTGTATAGTATACATGTTCAGTGTATGATAACTCATACCTTGAAGGACTTAGACTTAACCCTAAACTACCTTCCAACATATTTACAAGTAAGAAGGAACTAAGTTCACCTCAGATTTTATTTGTTGGATAAACTTGACTGTACTCTGGAGTTTTATTTGTGTTCATTTGAAACATTTAATATTATTCAAGGGAAATATCTGAGACATCCTAGGGAGCCCCTCTCATCAGATCCATAGAGCTGCAAATTACTTTTGTACGTAAACAGGAACGTGGCTGTGATAAGATAGGCAAAACTTTCCCGGTTGTAGCATAGTGAACTACAAAGGAGCTCTGCCAGGAAGCTATAGTTAGTTGTAGGATACACGAAAATTATAGTATGTGTAAACAAAGCGCCCACCCAGAAAAATCAAGTGCCCGTATGTATTTGGTTGGGATACTATGAATTCAAAATTTTAAAACGGGCTGATAAATTCTTACTGATTCAGAATAAATGGAAAGTGATGCAGCCTCTGATGTTCCTAATATGCATGCAGAGAGATTTGTGCAATGGAATGTTGAAGTGACTGTGACTCATTTTGCTGTTTTCTACATGTTTAATTTTGTCCTCAGATATTTAGAAGTATTAATTTTATCTTTTCAGAGAGAAAAAACTAGATAGTTCTCTGATGATACTGCTTAAGAGATGAAGTTTAAGTCTGGATGGCTTTTTATTTATGTACATTTGCTACCAACATTTATTGAATTTTGTGATTAAGAAGCAGCTGCCTTCTCCATACTTCAGTGCTATTTTGGTGTTTTTGATTGTTGAGTCTAATTTTATTCTTAAAGTATTGATCATATAAATATTAAAGAATATATTTCTAAGTAGAAAGATAAATTAGATCATATTTTGATATGATCAAATTTTATAGCTATTTATATTTTCAAAGGAAAATCAGAAGGATTTTTTTAGATGGAAGAAAAATAGTTGTTATAATTCTGAGGTACTTTTGACGTCTTATATTAAGTCAACCAGCTTATACATGGTGGAACAGTTATTTTTGGAGCCACCTTTTGTGGAATTGTTGTATTCTGTTTGTTCAATGGGATTAAAAGATTTAGGGTTCTCTATATGTTACAGCCAATGTATGTAGTAACAGTTCCTTAAAAGTACAGGTTTGTGGAGAGATGAGTATATATTGTAAGATTTCTTATTTTTTAACTCAATAAAACATGAAAATTGAATCAATGAATGATAATTGGCTGCTGAGGAAAAACTAGTAACAAAGTTGTGTCATGACATAATGAAAGGTATATAGGGAATTAACTTTCTAAGTATTTCATTTGTTTGCTTGCTTTATAATTACTTTTTCACGTATTATTCGTTTCTCGATAAACACTGTTTCAAATTGTACTGCTATTAACACAATCCTACCTAAACATAAAATAAGAATAAAATATTTTTATTTCTTTTGAAATTATAAAACAAAACTGATTAACAATATTTAAGGTATTATTTACAAAATAGATTGTCTCTTTAAAAATCATAGTTATGTGCAAAAAAATTAGTAAGATATAAAAAGTTGTTGGAAAATAAAAGAACTGTCATAATAAAAATGAGAGTAGAAGATCAAGGAAACTGGGAAAAGTAAAGACATGCTAGAATGAATCTGTCTAATACCTAAGAATAATTAGACTCTATTTTATGACCTTCCTTAGATTTAATATAGAATGTTTGGCTCATTTGTTTTGTTTCCTGGGACTCTGACATCACTTAGACAATTTGTTATTCAACTGATATGTCTGATCCTTTCTGCAAACTATAAATATCTGTGTCTCTGCATTTAATGCATAATTTTGTGCTCCACCCAACCCCCCCCCCAAAAAAAACCCTGTGCTCTAGTGTTTTTTCCCTCTGACCTAGAATTTCTGTGGTGCTGTTTTTCTTTAGATTCAAGTATAACAAAGTGTTTGTAGTGAAACTAAATATTCCGTTACAGAAGAGTTTGAACTTTTAAAAGATTGACATAGCTGGGTTTGAAGACAGTAATCATTTATTTATTCATCACATACTTAAGGAGCCACAAATATGTGACAGGTACTGTGCTAGGTGCTAAGAATATCATGTTGAGAAAGTAAAGAATCATTTACGTGATAGGTTTTATTTGGAAGGCTATCCGAATTTTTTTTTTTAATGTGTTAGGGGAAATTATTCTCTGAAAACTTTCTACGTGATAGCTATTTATGAATCATAAATACAGAAAGCTTTTATTTGATCTGGATCAAGTAGTTGATCAAAATATTAAAATGTTATGACCATAAATAAAGAAAAATAATTTTACAAAAATCTAAATAATATTATTCTAATTCCAGAACAATACATGATATTAAAAATAGTGTAAAAATGTGCAGTTATAAACAAAGTATAAAAAACTTTAGTTTTTATTCCATAATGGTTACAGTTATTATACTGCTTTTCTAATAACAAGGAAAACATAACAACTTAAAATATATGAAGCATTGTGCTTTAGATTATTTATTTTCAGGAAAGTTGGCATTTTACACAGAACACTGTATATTATTTTCCTCTCTCTTACACTGATATTTTTCCTGAGAAATCTTGGATGCTTTCATCACAACTCTCTGTCTTGCAACCCTTTTCAGACATATAAAATAAGAGAACACACTTGGGGAAAAAAGGAATTTCTCAAAACTCCCTAATGTTTCACATATTGGGTTACAGAGTATGTATATGTGCTCTTTCACTTCCTCATCTGGGAAACAAGGTATGAAGTAAGTAGGATGACTTTACTGTGAATTTATGTTACAAGAATCCAATCATCATGCCAGATTGTTAATGACTAATAGCTTTTTAACCTGCCTTATGTCTATACAGCCACAGGATCAGGTTAAGTTCACTGAAAATTTCATGGTTTTAGCATTTAACATTAAAGTTGGCAGTGAAATATGAATATTTTTAATGCCACTTTAGGATTGAAGGAAACACACATCATAAGAAACGTCCTGTGTTTAATTTCTAATTCATTCCACATCACCAGATCATACTCACTTTTAATGTTTCTCAAGTATTTTCTGTTCAGAGCAGAAACATTGGGGTTAAAAATTAATGTAAAGATCTTTTCTAGTGAAGCAGTGTGCTTGAAGGAAATCACTAGAGATTAGCTGGATGATTCTGACTCATGACAAGGGGTGATCTTGACAGGAAAACGATGACCTACCCTCCCAAAACATCTTTAATAAGAAAAATGTGTGCTTGATATCTAGGGAGAGAATAGAGCATTAGAACAGGAGATATAAATTCAGCAAATCTGCTTACTCTTTTCCTCCTTAGGACCAACTAAGACATCTTAACTACCATAATTTCTGGAACACCCCAAGCCATAGATACACATGTATTGAAACTGGCAGGAGCTCTAAAAATAGAATTGCACTCCACAGTGATTCTAACAGCGGATTTCAGTGTAAATTTTCATTCCTTGAAATCTACAAAATTCTTTTCCTGGCATTTGTATGTTTGTTACTTGGACTTAGTGAGTCTGACCTATGCAGAGAAGGATTTCAGGGGATTGAATATCTGTTCAGGGAGAGCAGCCTGGCTTAGTAAACCAAGAATCAGAAGTAGTGACTACCAATTGCATAGTGATTTGATTCATACTAGAGTTAACTGCAAGAAAGAATGTATATTTTCCTTATGAATTCTTAGAAGATGTGTTAATCTAGTCCAGAGTTTCCTGTAAAGTTAATTGCCCCGTGAAATATAAGAAATTCTGTAATTTTATAATATTTATAATGCTGGGCAATTTCAAATAATTATTTGAGCATTCAGTTAATACAAACCTTCATATCTCTGTGAGTCAGCATTTTCTTTTTATTTAAAAAGAAAGATTCCTGAAAACATGTCATTTGTTTAATATAGTATTATCCTTTGCTGGTTAGACGCTGTCACTATTTATTTGTTTATTTATTTAAATGTCTGTTCAGACAGACTCCTTTCTGTGTACTCTTTAATTTTGCTTGAATACTGAATACCATTACAGGGTATCTGTCTAAATAAATAGTAGTACAGTGAATTGAACGTGGTCCAGTTTGCATATTGACTACAAAGATGTGGTTGCTTTGAATCACATGACTTTTACAAGTTGCAAATGTTTTCTGACTTCTTTCTGACTCACTGAAGCTTTTGTGAATCCAGCCAAATGTTTCTTATCCAAAAGGGCAGTCAGTGCTTATAGAAAGATGACAAAAGGTGAATGGGTAAAGTAGTTGCCTTGGGAGAACTCTGAAGTAATTTCTTAATGTTTCAGCAAAAGTCCCTTTGGGTTATCACCCACTTTTCTACCAACATTCATCCTTCAACACACACACACACACACACACACACACTCACACTTTAACACAGGAATCAGATAACGATGTATCATTTTTTTTCACATCGAATCATATTTGTAAGAGTACTATTTTTAAAAGAAATTGAAGTCAGCAAGATTTCAGTCTCTATCCACTAAAGTAAATTATAAACTTTGGCAAATCTACTTCTTAAACAGTTGCATAGAGAATTTCCAAAAACAAAATTACTTAACGGGATTTTTTTAGCAATTATACAAAGATTAAAAAGCTTTTGGTTTCTCATTATATTTTTAGAGAATATATGGTAAACCTTGAGAGACTGCATGTAAGTTAATGCAGTAATTGTTCTAATTACTGTTTGTCTCTACCGGAGCAATAAAACAGCAGTCACAAGTACAATAAATGGAGTTGTTAATTTTACAACTAATCTCATGAGTACACTTTCATAATATGGAAAAATATATGATATTAAGCGATTAAGTTAAAAATGAAAAGTCTTGAAGGACTTTATTAGTTTTGTACATTAACCCACTCCCCCAGAAAGATGTAAATATATATAGTTATGTTATATTATTCAAATAGCCCTCCATGCTACACAATGGAAACTTAGTAGTATGGAGAGCTTAGTTTGAATAAATAAATAAATAAATAAATAAATAAATAAATAAATAAATAAATAAATCTTAGTCTAGAAACTTAAAAATATCTAAACAAGAATAAAGTTTGTCATTTTTCCTGTGTGACACTGAGGCTTTTGACCCATGACCATGAGGACATGACCTGAATTGTTTTTCTAGTACAAGTGATGAATCCCTCTGCAAAAGAAACATATTTTCCTGGCCAGAATAAAGCATCCTTGGATCAGAAATAACTGCCATGTTTTTAACAACTGAGTTAACTGAATAACAGAAACAAGGTGTAAAGTTTTGGAAGTTAACAAATTTCTTACTTAAAAATTAAAACTTCACTAGCATTGGTGAATGGGGATTAGAGACTTTTTGCAATCAAGATTTAAATTTAGGTGTCTTAGCCAACAAGAATGTTATTAGTGCTTATTCCTGAAATTTCCAGCCTTTTTCTGTAACAAGCTATGGTGTTTTCAGTAATGCCATGTATCAGGAAGTTTTCAAAACCAACAATATTTAACTATGAGGATTTAAAGTTTCACATGCTTTATGAGTATTAGGTAGAGAAATTAAAACAATCAAATACATGGAAGCAGGGAGTCATTGTCAATATCACTTGTCTCCAGGAAATATACCATAATATTAGTTATATTTCTATAACCCAGGAGGTTAAAATCTATTGGGGGAAGAAAAAGAAACACACATGAAAACACATAATAAAAGACGGCACATCTCTTGGTATATGTTTCTGGATATGTTAGAAGTAGAAATGGAAGAGAACTAACAAAGAGATTTTTTAAAATAAAGGACTCAGGCATTCCTTTACATCATTCATCACTGACTCCATTAATATGTCATTTATAAAAAATTCATTAAACATGTATTGGGTTCTGGATTTGTGCCAGGCAGAGTGTGATTACTTAGGATACTTAGGTCAACAAGACACAGTCTCTGGCCACAAGAAGCACATAGTCAAAAAGAGAGATAGACAAGCAAACTCCTAAAGTTGCAGTGGAGATAGAACAATCCAAACAGAGGAGCATATACAAAGGAGAGAAATAGCAGAGAAGGGGCCATTAACTCTATGGGATAGATCAGGAAAGAATATGTTTGGCTCTAAATTGCTAGAATAAATGTGTACAGAGAAGAAGTTGTAGGTTAAAAACTTAACAGGACTTACTGATTAATACGAAAAAAAATCTTAAAATTGCATTGATTGAGTCAAAGAGAAGTTTCACAGAAAGAGAAGTATCTGATGGCTTTAAAAAATTTATAAAGATACCAATTAAAATTACTATGATGAATCAAAGAAGGGTGATGGATAAATAACCTTGATTGTTAGTGTATCAGTTATGTATTATTGTATAACAAACTACCACAAACCTCAGTGACTTAAAACAACTATAGACTTATCATTGCTCATAATGTTTTGGATTGGCAGTCTGGGCATTTCTTCTGCTAATGTCACTTAGAATCACTCATGCAGTTGTAGTTATCTGAAAGCGTGATTGGGTTGGAGGGTTTAACCTGGCATCAATGCTAGCCTTTGGTGTCACATGTCAACTGGGCTGCCCCAGTTCTCATCCATATGCTTTGTATCCTCCAGCAGTCTGCACTTTTTACCAGCACGGTAGTCTCAGGCTTCCAAAAGAGCAAGAATGGAATCTGTAACAACTCTTAAATCCTAGGATCTGAAATTTGGACAGTGTTAATTCTGCCACATCCTATGAGACAAAGCAAATCACAAAGCCAGCTTCAATTCAAGAAGGAAGAAAAGTCGACAAATAAAAAATGTGACTTTGCAATTATTGCAGTCAACTATATGTAGAGAGTTTCTCCAGTAAGTCAGAATTTTAAAAGTTAGAAAGGATGAACCAGTGGGTCTAGGATAATTAAAAGCAAGAGGAAGAATAAGCTAATCTTAGGAATAGATTTAGAGATACTGACACTAGCAAGCAAAGGAGCCACGATAGAGCCAGAAGGTATCTGATGCAATGAATGAGATGGGAGATGACAAAAAGTGAAATATTTAGTATGATCAAAGATGAGATTTAGTATCCCTGCAAGAGTTGGAGAGAGTTCACAAGCAAGGGGTTGGGGTTTGAGACTGAGTTTAGTGAGAAAAAAATCCATGTTCTTTGTTTTACTTGCTCTCAGATGGCAGTAGTGTTGAACTAATAATGACTATAGTGTGAGATTCCCCAGAGGCATTTAAATTGATGTCGGAAGTTTGTCCCCCCTTACAGTCACCATTCCACACTATACTTGTAGCATAAGGTATATCTCTTCATTATTAACAATTAGTTTAAGCAACAAATCTAATCTAGGATTTCGGTTAACACACACATCACCATTCAAAAAACATTTGAATAATTTTTTAAAGAAACTATTTCATACAAGAAAATGTTAGCAAATCAAATCCAACAACATATAGAAACGTTTACACTATGACCACATGGGATTATTCCAGGAATGTTATTATTATTTCAGGAAGGTTTAACATCCAAAGTCAATTAATGTAATACATCAGATTAATAGAATAAAGGGCAAAAATCATGTAAACATATCAATAGATGCAGAAAAAGCAGTTGACAAACATTTATGATAAAAAAAGCTCTCAATGAACACAACCTGGTAAAAATGACTTATAAAAACCTACAGTTGGGCTTCCCTGGTGGGGCAGTGGTTGAGAGTCCGCCTGCCGATGCAGGGGACACGGGTTCGTGCCCCGGTCCGGGAAGATCCCACATGCCGCGGAGCGGCTGGGCCCGTGAGCCATGGCCGCTGAGCCTGCGCGTCCGGAGCCTGTGCTCCACAATGGGAGAGGCCACAACAGTGAGAGGCCCGCGTACTGCAAAAAAAACCCCAAAAAAACAACCTACAGTTAACATCATAATTATAAAAGAGCAGATGCTTTCTCTTTTAGATCAGGAAAAAGGCAAGGATGCCACTTACACCACTTTTATTCAACATTATTCTGGAATTTCTAAAGAGTGAAACCAGGTAAGGAAAAGAAATACAGCCCTCTAGATTGAAAAGAAAGAAGTAAGATTTCTTTATTCATGATGACACAGTTCTGTCTATATTGATAAAAATGTTAAGGAATCTCCCCAAGTCTATTAGAACTGGTAAAGTTCCAAAAGTTCACAGGATAAAAGATCAATATATACAAAACTGAATTGCATTTTTTTTAATGTTGAAGTGCAATATATTTTAATCTTTCGTGTATTTAAAATCTCCATTTGTTAATACTACAACAAAATGAATATTTATAACTAGGGGTAACATCAACCACTGCTATTACTAGAAATCATCGCCTCCTCGAGTAGCATTCTGCTGACTCTACAACCCCAAATGGCAGAATGCCTGAGAAATGTGCATATTCTGTACAGAAAGCAGTCTGTGAGGGGCACCTTGTTAAAATGAATCTTTTTAATCGGACACACCTGCACACTGTTTTAAAAGTCAAACAGTTTTACAAGAAAAACAGATGTCACTTGCCCTGTACCCATTTTTCACATCCCTAAGGCAAATACTTTCAAGTCTTTTTAGCTATTTCTTCTGGCATTTTTTCCCTATTTCTACTATATAGTAGGTCCATTAGAGTTATTTAAAATTTTTTCCCTTTAGGAAAAAAATTGACTTCCTGTTAAAAGATAATGATTTAGATATGTTACATCTTCCCATCATCATTTTTGGTTGAATCAATTGTTGGTGTTTATATTATTACTATGGCTGTAAATAATATTCACAGATGAGCCAAAAGTACATCATGATTACTGTTTCCTTTTTTGTACGACCTTGTTTTCCTTCTAGTTAATAACTGCATTTTTGCATTTGCTTAGTTTTCTGTGTAACTATGGTTAATTCATCTGCAAATTGCTAAAGTGTTAAGTTTCCTCTCAACATATTCAAATATAACAGGTAAATCTCTGTTTTAATTTCCTTTTTTTTTTTTTTTTAATTTTATTTTTGGCTGCGTTGGGTCTTTGTTGCTGTGCACGGGCCCCTTCCAGCAACGGCGAGCGGGGGCCACTCCTCACCATGGTGCGTGGGCCTCTCACTGCGGTGGCTTCTCTTGTTGCAGAGCATGGGCTCTAGACGCATGGGCTTCAGTAGTTGTGTCATGCAGGCTCAGTAGTTGTGGCATGCAGGCTCTAGAGCACAGGTTCAGTAGTTGTGGCACACGGGCTTAGCTGCTCTGTAGCATGTAGCTGCTCTGTAGCATGTGGGATCTTCCCAGACCAGAGATTGAACCCGTGTCCCCTGCATTGGCAGGCGGATTTCTAACCACTGCCTCACCAGCAAAGTCCTTTAATTTCTTTCTTAAAAATATACTTCATACAATCCTCCATCAAGTTCAAATTAAGACTTCTTATTCTCTAGGTCTGATATAAAACTATGGTCATGGAATTTCCCTTTAACTTATCCTGGGACTTCCCTTGTCTCTCTTCGTGTTGGACCCCCTGATTCCTTGATCTCACTTCTTCCTTTCTTGATTTTCTCTTTTTAGTGGGGTATTTCCTCCAGTAGCTTCCTGAGAAGGGGGCATGGGAAGTACACTTTTTTAAAAAAGTCCTTGCATTGTCTAAAAATATCTTCATTTACTCATACTTAATAACTGAATCTGGCTCAGTATAGAATTCCAGACAGGAAAGTATGTTCCATCAGAATTTTGAAGGCCTTTCCTCATCATCTTCTGTTAAGAAGCCTGGCACCATTCTGATCTACAGTCTTTCACAGTCACCTATATATCCCCCTAAGGAAGCTTCCAGAAGCTTCTCTTTATGTGTTCTGAAATTTTACAATAATGTATCTTGGAGTAGGTTTTTTTTTTTTTTTTTTTTTTTAACTGTATGAACTGATAATTGCTAAGTCTTTTACATTTAGAGATGTATGTCCTTCAGTTCTGGGAAGTTTTCTTTTTTTTTTTAAATAAATTTATTTCTTTATTTTTGGCTGCACTGGGTCTTCATTGCTGAGTGCAGGGCCCTTCCAGCTGTGGCAAGCGGGGACTACTCCCCATTGTGGTGCACAGGCCTCTTACTGCGGTGGCCTCTCTTGTTGCAGAGCATGGGCTCCAGGCGCGCAGGCCTCAGCAGTTGTGGCTTACGGGCTCTAGAGTGGAGGCTCAGCAGTTGTGGTGCACGGACCCAGTTGCTCTGCAGCATCTGGGATCCTCCTGGACCAAGGATTGAACCCGTGTCCCCTGAATTGGAAGGTGGATTCTTAACCACTGCACCACCAGGGAAGCCCCTGGGAAGTTTTCTTATAGTAATCTTCCTTTGAATTTTTTCTGTTCTCTTTCTCATATGCCTATTATTTAGATACTGGCCTTGCTAGACTGATTGTCTAATTCTCTTTGGTCTGTTTTCTTTTTCCTCTTGCATTTACATCTCTTGTCTTTAGCTCTATTTCCTGGGAGATTTCCTCAACTTCATGTTCTAACTCTTCTATTAAAATGTTAATTCCTATGAGCTCTTTTCTGTTTGCTGCATATTTCTTTTTTTTCTTTTCCCTCTGCATCTTGTTCTTATTTTACATGAATATAGTATCTTCTTTTCTCTCTTTTTTTTTTGAATTTTATTTTTTTTTTACTACAGCATCTTCTTTTTTCTTGAGGATATAAATAAGTTGGGTGTTTTAGGTTCTTGTTTTCTTCACCTGCCTGCACTGTCTCTGTAATTTGAGTGCTTTCTTGCTATTTTCTCTAGTCTCTGCCTTTCATGCTTGACGCTTTCCTTTAGTAAGAGGGAACCTTTGACTGTACATTTATATCTTTAGTTACACACTGTCTGCCATCTTGCCCAATTGCATTTTATACAATTGATATATACACAAATTGCAATTGCATACAAGCAATGAACAATCCAAAAATAAAATCAAGAATGAAATTCCATTCACAATGTCATCAAAAAGAATAAAATAGTTAGGAACAAATTTTAAAAAAATCCTGAGACTAGTACACTGCAATTCAAAAACATTATTGAAAGAAATTAAAGAAGATCTAAATAAGTGGAAACATATTCCCTGTTCATGACATGGAAGATTTAATATTGTTAAGATGGTAATTCTTCCAATTAACCAACACATTTAATTTAATCCTTACCAAAGTTACAACATGCTTTTTTTTCTTTGCAAAAATTAATAAGCTGATTCTAAAATTTAGAAAATCCAAAAGACCTAAAATCACCAAGAAAATTTTCAAAAGAAAACAAGTTTGGAGGACATTTATTTCCAGATATCAAAGCTTACATAAAGTTATATATACAGGATATGTACATATAGTACTTTAATATATATATTTAACATTTTATATACTATTATATATATACTATTTACTATACTATAGTATAAATTGTACTATATATATGGACATATGTACACACATATAATCTCCTTTTGCATAAGGATGCACAGCACATACAGATCAATAGAATAGAGTTGAGAGTCCAGATATAAACTCTAACATTTATGGTCAATTGCTTTTCAACAAAGGTATGAAAGTAATTCAATGAAAAAAAAGACAGTCTTTTCAACAATTGAAGATTCACAGGCAACAGATTAATTTTGACACTTGACTCATAGCAAAAACAGAAGTTAACTAAAAATGTATCATAGGTTAACATGTAAGAGCTAAAACTATAAATTTTTTGGAAGAAAACATCGGAGAAAATCTTTCATACCTTGGACTAGGCAAAAATTTCTTAAGATACAATACCAAAAGCATCGTAAAATAAATAAATAATTGATATTCAAAATGTGTGTACCATCAAAGGACAGCATTATGAAAATATAATAACCGCCAATAAACTAGAAGAAAATATTTAAAAAACAAAGGTCTGATACCTACTTCTATCTAGAATAAAAAAGAATAAGCCACTTAATAATAAAAATATTTAAAAAATGATAAAATAGACAACTGATTTAAATAGTCACCAAGGAAGATAAATAAATATCCAGTAAGTATACTAAAATATATTCAAAATTATTAATCATTAGAGAAATTAAATTTAAAATCACAATGAGATACCATTTTATACCCACTGTTATGGCTAAAATAAAAAGACAGATAATAACAAAAGTTGTTGAGGATCAGAGAAACAGGAACCCTCATATTTTGCTATGGGAAGGTAAAATTGCAGAGCTGCCTTGGAAAGCAGTTTGGCAGTTTCTTTAAAGTTAATCATACGGGCTTCCCTGGTGGTGCAGTGGTTAAGAATCTGCCTGCAATGCAGGGGACACGGGTTCAATCAAGCCCTGGGCCAGGAAGATCCCACATGCTGTGGAGCAACTAAGCCCGTGTGCCACAACTACTGAGCCTGCGCTCTAGAACCCGCAAGCCACAACTGCTGAAGTCCACACACCTAGAGCCCATGCTCTGCAACAAAGAGAAGCCACCACAATGAGAAGCCCTCACACCGCAACAAAGAGTAGCCCCCAGTCACTGCAACTAGAGAAAGCCCATGCACAGCAATGGAGACCCAACGGGGCCAAAAAAAAAAAAAAATGTTAATCATAAATTTATCATACAACGCATGCATTCCACCCCTACGTGTCTACCCAAGAGAAATGGACACATAGGTCCACACAAAAGACTTGCATATGGAAGCATTCATAGAAGCATTCATTATTCATAATAGGCAAAATCAAAGCAACCTAAATCTTCATCACCTGATGATGAAATAGACAAAATGTTGTATATAATTATTAATTATCATGTTATAATATAATATCCCATATCATGAGATATTAGTCAGCAATAAGAAGGAACCAACTTCTGATAAATGCTACAACATGGACAAAACTCAAAAACACACTAGGTGAAATGTCAGTCATAAGGGATCAAATATGGTATGATTCTATTTATATGAATGAAAACCCAAATAGTGTTATGTTTGCATAACTCAACTTATTTACTAAATCTAATTTATTGTACTCTTGAAAATATAGATAAAATATACCTCAAAATTAAAAAAAAGAAAAAGAAAGCATTTCATTAAATACCCAACTCTGAGTGGGACCACACAGGAAAATAAGACTGACAACTAGTGGAAAGTTCAGTAGACTGGGTGTCAGACATGAGATTCCTGGTGCCAGGTTCTCCTTGCCAGTAAAAATGTTGTGTTTGCAAGTGCCTTAATGTTTCTGAACCTCAATGGCTTCATCTATTGTAAGAGTAAGTTGGAATAGGTGATTCCTAAAATCTCTAATTAGCTGTAAATTTCCATAAACGTACTCATTTCTTAAAAATTATGAGACGCATCCATAAAATCATAGGATAGGATGTTAAATTATGAAGTAATGTTTACCACATCATCGTTTTTCTCTCTTTAGCAATTCTGGGATTTTAAAATGTACTTAGATACATAATTTCTAATGTATTGGGTCAATCACATTTTATTGAGTAACCACCGTATATATAAGTTATGGATGCTATGAAAACAAAAAAAATTAAATATGTAATTCCAACTCAACAGATTTTTTCATTCTCAAAATAGACAGAAATTATAAATGGATGATATAACTTGCAGAAGGATGTAAAAAGCAATGACTCATGTAAGAGATACAAATAAAACACTAGGTTTCAAGGCCAGAAGAGATTGCTTATGACTGAAAGGTAAGAAAAGCCTTTATGGAGGAAGTATAATTTGAGTTGAGCCTTGAAGAATTAGGTAGGACTTAAATATGTGACAATGTGAAAAAATGATACCCAATGGGAAAAAGTACATGAGTAAAGAGAACAATTCAGAGAAAATATTACAGTTTGTCTGTATAGGAATGAAAAATTGAAGCAAAAAGATACAAAGTTGGATAGTAAGTTTGAGCCATATTGTGGAAGATTTAGAATGTCAAGTGGCCTTTCATTAATTGTTAATGGGTAATTCTTATCAAATTTTTAAAAAATTGACTTAATTTTTTTAGAACAGTTTAAGATTCACAGCAAAATTGAGGGGAAGGTACTGAGTTTCCCATATAACCCTTTCGCCTACACATTCATAGCCTCCACCATTATCAACATCACTCACCAGAATGGTACTTTTTTTTTTTTTTTTTTTACCAAGGATGAACTTACACTGATACATCATAACCATCCGAAGTCCATAGTTTTCATTAAAGTTCACTCTTGGTATTGTGCATTCTATAGATTTGGACAAATGTATCCATCGTTATGGTATCATGCAGAATACAGAATACATCATTATGGTATCATACAGAAGAGTTTCACTGTCCCCCCAATCCTCCGTTCTCTACCCATTAATTTCTGCTCCCACTCAACCCCTGGCAACCACTAACCTTTTTACCACCTTCATAGTTTTGCCTTTTTCAAAATGTCATATAGTTGAAATGATACACTATGTAACCTTTTCAGATTGGTTTCTTTCACTTCTTCACTGCATGTAAGGTTTCTCCATGTCCTTTTATGGCTTGGTAGCTCATTTCGTTTTAGTTCTGAATAATATTGCATTGTCTGGATGTACCATAGTTTATATACCCACTCACCCACTGAAGAACATCTTAGTTGCTCCCAAGTTTTGACAGTTATGAGTAAAACTGCTGTAAATATCCGTGTACAGATTTATGGGTGGATGTAAGTTTTCAGCTCCTTTGGGTAAATACTAAGGAGTGTGACTGCTAGATCATATGGTAAGAATATGTTTAATTTTGTAAGAGACCACCAAACTTTCTTCCGAAGCAGCTGTATCATTTTGCATTCCCACCAGCAAATGACAGTTCCTATTGCTCCACATTCTTACCAGCATTTGGTGTTGTCACTGTTCCAGATTTTGGCCCTTCTAATAGGTGTATAACGGTATCTCATTGTTATTTAATTTGCATTTCCTGATGACTTATGTAGCACACCTTTTCATTTGCTTATTTGCCATCTTTATCTTCTTTGGTGAGATGTCTTTTAAGATCTTTGGACCATGTTTTAATTGGGTTGTTTAGTTACTATTGAACTTTAAGAGTTCCTTATGTTTTTGGAAAACAGTTCTTTATCAGATATGTCTCTTACAAATATTTCCTCCCAGCTTGTTGCCTGTCTTCTAAATCTCTTGGCACCAACTTTTGGAGAGCAGAAGTTTCGAATTTTAACAAAGTTTTCCTTAGCCCTTATTTCTTTCATGGGTTGTGCCTTTGGTGTTTATGTAAAAAGGCATCACCATACCCAAGGTCATCCAGATTTTCTCCTATAGTATCTTCTGATCTTATATTTTTGTGTTTTATATATAGGTCTGTGATCCATTTTAATTTAACTTTTGTGAAGGTCCGTAGCTAGATTCATTTTTTGGCATGTGGATATCCAGTTGTTCCAGCACCATTTGTTGAAGAGACTATCTTTGTTCCATTGTATTGTCTTTGCTCCTTTGTCAAAGATCAGCTGACTCTTTACACGGGGGTCTGTTTTTGTCTCTGTTCTGTTCCATTGATCTATTTGTCTATTCTTTCACCAATACCACAGTGTCTTCATTACTATAGCTTGCAGTGGGTAGTGTCAACCCTCAACTTTTTTCTTCAGCTTCAATATTGTTTTGACTATTCTGAGCCTTTTGTCTCTCCATGTAAGCTTTAGAATCAGTTTGTTGATATCCATAAAATTAGACTGTGATTGCATTAAATCTGTAGATCAAGTTGGGAAGAACTGACCTGTTGACAAGATTGAACCTTCCTATTCATGAACGTGAAACATGTCTTTATTGTTATTTTTTTATTTTGTTCATCAGAGTTTTGTAATCTTCCTCATTTAGATCTTGTACATATGTTGTTTGATGTACTGATTTTGGGCAACAGAGTAAGTTTATCAGAGGTTTGCTTTACGAACATTAATCTAATTGCTCTGAAAAAGGGAAAATTGGAAGTTGTGAGGCTGGTTGAAATGCAAGATAATAAATATGTGGACTTTATTAGTTGTAGTGAGAACAAAGATTATGACATAGATATAACTGATGTTGCATAATAAGATTTGTTATTGCCTATATGTGACTACAAGAGACTAGCAGTAATGGGCAATGTTCTAAATTCTTTACCTATTATCTCATTCAACCCTCCAAAGCATCAATGAGGTAAAGGCTATTATCTTCATTTTATAGGTTAGAAAACGGCACATAAGATAACCCAAGGTTCATGTGTACAACATAGTCATGGTGGGGTTTGTTGGAATATAGCTGCTGGAGTACACACCACTCTGATACAGTTCTCTCCACAGGCTGTGACATTAACTTCAGTTACTGGAAATATTGTGGTTCTGTTGACATAAATAGGGTACACAGAGAAAAGTTCATTTGGGATGGAATAAGAAAAATTGAGTTTAGATAACTTGTTTTGTTTTCCCTTACTATGTGTATGTGTATGTCTATGTCTGTTTTGTAAGTCCAGTGTTCATAAATAATGTTGGGAAAAATAAAATTCATTCAGAAACTATGAATTTTTTTAATCTATTTTTTATTGAAGTATAGTTGAATTACAATGTTTTGTTAATTACTGCTGTACAGCAAAGTGACTCATTTATACATATATACATTCTTTTTCATATTCTTTTCCATTATGGTTTATCACAGGATATTGAATGTAGTTCTCTGTGCTATACAGTAGGACCTTGTTTTTTATCCATTCTATATATACCTGTTTGCATCTGCTAATCCCAAACTCCAACTCCTACCCTCTCCCACCTCTCTCCCCCTTGACTACCAGTCTATTCTCTATGTCCCTGATTTTACAGAAACTATGAATTTTTAAATGAAAATCTCCTGTGAAATTCTTGGACTATAATGTCAGTAAGTACTTTGTTCTTTATGATCTTCTTCTTTACAATAGAGCTTTTTAATAAGAAAGTATATCCTCCTATAAATTTGCAATGTCTTCTACCACTTTCAAGTTGCATATGCTGTAGCATTAAAATCATATAGAAAAAAGTAGTAATGTGGACACTTTTTTACATTTTTATGAAAAGGAGATAAAATAAGTGGTTATATTTATAAACTATGTGTATGTACATGCACGTGCATGTAAACTTGAAAAATAACTAAAAGGGTATATATAAAAATCTTAACTTTGGTTATCTTCTTGTAGTGAGGTTATAAATATATTTTTATTTTCATTTTAGTCTTTCCTGGAGTTTTCAGTGATCTGACATGTATTACTTTAGCCATTTTTAAAGGACTTTAAAATAAGAACTTTATTATATCCAGCAAAACTGATGAGTATTGATAAACTATATGATTCAATTGCTGATGAAGTTCTGTTTCCCAAGTTACTTTGTTCATAACTAAAATTGAAATTTGTCATCTTCCAGAGTTATACCTCTTGCTTCTTCCCTTCTTGTGTTAACCTATTTTATAGAGCAGATTTTTACATTAATCATATTTTGCTAATTATTATTTTCCCCACTGTAGCAAGGACTTCTGTTGCCTACCCAATATTCATTCTATCTTTCTTCCTTAAAAATGAAACTCTGATTTTGTTGGCAGTAGCACAGCACCCAGTTAAAAAACAAACAAAAAAATGAAACAAAACAACAATAAAAACCAATGCATCCAGGCTTCTTTAGAAGATGAAGTGTGTGTGTGTGGTACAGTCTGGTTCGTATGCTATGTCTGGGTAGTAGTTTGTAGGAACTTGCTATGAGCTTCTTAAGTAGCGTTCAGACTCAGTAGGCACATGCCCTAAATTATGTCTTTCTCTTTCCTCCTTATTTCTATACAAAACTCAGATATATTGGCTGGAGATTCAGTAAACACCTTATTTCATTTACTTTGAAAATTATTGTTAGAACTTAATGCATCTATTTTCATTGTACATTCTAATTCAATTTACTTATACCTCCAGAGTTCACACTTCTATTAGGCCCCAATCATCTGCTTCCTGTTGGATACACCAGTATTAATTAATCACAAAGTATATTCCATGTGATAGAATAAATTGAACTCTTAACGTGGATTTATTTTATACTTTACATTAAAAGGCTCCAGAGTGACAATAATAGGGATTTCACTGTTGATGATGAGATATTCTTTTGAGTAAGAAGTATGCCTCTGCTTTAGTTCTTTCATAAGGCTATTTTGGTTCATAATGAAAACTCTACATAATTATCAGAGAAGAGGATAAACAATGATAATAATAGTAATAATACTAATAATAACAACAACAAATCACCACCACCAATAATAGACATAACTGTAGTTTACTGAGTGCTTGGTATGTGTGAAATCTAGGCTGAACACATTTAAGTTCATCATATCATTTAATTCTTGCACCAACCTACTATAAAGTAGTCATCTTTATTTCCACATTTTACTGAAAAGCAGAGGCACAAATTTACTAAGCAGCTTGCCAAAGGTCACACAACTAGGAAATGGTGAATTCAGAATTTGGTCAAAGTTCTTTTTGACTTCAAAGATTTGCTAAAGTTATGAATCCCTATTCTGTTCTCCTACTTTGTTTCCATTTCCTTTGATAAGAGAATATTCTTCCATTCATCTAAAACAGTGTCAACTTATCTGTATATAACTTAAAACAAAGAGAGTTTAGCGAAAGAATCTTGACGTTCACTCATTCCCATAGCATTTTGACCAGAAAGGTCTAGGTCTAGGTCTAACTGAGGGCCATAGCCCAGAGGGAATACTTTTGGTTCTTCCTCTCAATATGCATGTGTTCAATAAAAGTATTTATGGCCTAAAGAAGTATAGGGGACTGTGGACAATGTGAATGCTACATATGTAGAATAAAAGTGTCTTGCAGTATTTCATTTGAGCCATAGTATTTTGATGTCTGAAATTTACCAAGTCACTGGTTTTTCATCCTGTTATCCCCTCATCTTCTTGTAGCCTTTCTTATAAATAGTTAAAGTGAATTGACACTGGAATGGCAGTAAATACTCTAAATTCCCTCAACAGACATGCATTCCATAAAAATTAAATAATAATGTAATAACAAGGAAGAGTATATACTGTTTATTCAGAGATAGCTATATGATTATCTTTCTAATCAGAGTCTAATTTATATTAGTTCCATCTTTATTTGCTATGAGACACTGGGCATACTATGACTTACTTCCCTGAACTTCAGAGAAAGCTGAGAGATCTGGTGTAATCATTAATAGTGAAATTAAGTTTCTTAAACATATGGTGCAATTACAGAAAACATGTATATTCTGCTGGAATAAAGAATCAAATAAAATCATGAAACTCTCTGAATTGTTTTCTCTATGGTTTTATCACTTTGTTTCCTACCTAAATTCGAATAAGAAATTGCTTTTCATAAATGCTGCTTTTGCAGAATTTCACGGTCAGCAATCTAGTGTTCCACATCAGTGTAGAAAAGTCTAGCCAGGGAGTTGCGTTAGCACTAGACACATGATAAGGCACTGATAAATACATGGCATTTAGTAATGCCATTAAAATATTCTACACTACACAATGGCAACAGATGTCTTAAGTTCTAACAACTAATCAAAAAGTAAATCAACCGACATAAAAAACACATCTGGAATCCTAGAAATGGAAGAATTTAGTCGTATATCATTCAATATCCTATCAAATTTGTGTTAATTTGTGAAAAGCTGTGCTGGATGTTTTTATGTAAATGAAGCCAAATATACATTTCGCTCTATGATCTCCAAAACGATTTACTATAGAAAGCACTTTGTCAGGTCCTGAAGTGCTTCTTCCCAGGCCTGAGATAACTCAAGCTTTCTGAAATAATTCTCTTATTAAAGCAATATGTTCAAAGTGAGCAATGCAAGTCCCCAGGGAACGCTGCTGAGAAAGTAATGGTCTGCTGGTGAGTTGATGGACTGTATTAATGGTCCCAGCCAATCTGGAAAGGGGACTGACAGCAACTCAATTTTTAATGTATTTCATATGTAGAACATGTTTAGGAAAGAGTCCTAAATATTAGAACTGTGCATTGGCTAATTAAACTCTTTGCAAATTACGGCACTGCAACCATGAATTATACTCAGGGCATGCGTCTTTAATCTTTAGGAACATTCCTATCCACATATTAACAGTAATCATAAAGGCAGATAGATTTACATGGAATATATTTCAGTTTACTTTTACTTACAGTATTAACTTAATTTGGGGCTCCAGAAATTCATTTCCTGGGAAGTGGGCACCTTCAGTATTTTTTAATAATACCAAAAAAGAATGAAGTATTTGAAAGTTTTTCAAGTGATTCGAAATATTCTGAAAAATTTTTCAACAGTGCCATCAGGAAAGGTAAAATGTTATATTTCAGTAAAAATCATAGCTAAATCATTCCAAATCAGGAGTTACAGTACCACAAAATGGACTTAGATAAGACTGCAGTCCTAATGAATTCTAGTATTTAAACTGACTTATTATTTCCTCATTTTTTAGGCAACTCTACCTGAAAATGTTGCTCAGGTTTATATTGTTTATCCTCTGTAAATAAAGAAGAGTAAATAAACATGATTGTTATTGCTCTTTGAAATTTTCTTTTGTAAATAACAAAGAATATTTAGCTACTATAAATTGCTTCTCTGGTGACCTAACTCGTTAATGTAACAAATACAACAACAAAGCTGTAGTTATTAGCACACAGTTTGCAAGTTGCCTTTCATCCTGGGCGATCTTAAGGCACATTTTAAACTGTGAACTCAAATTTAGCACTGAATTGCAGCAGTGATTTTATCTTTTGAATTTAAATGTGACCAAAAAAAAAAAAAAAAGAAGAAGAATTTCCAAGCTCCCCTTAACAAAACATACCGATGAATTGTTATGCTTTTGTATTGTCCAGAATTTCCCTTCCCAGTGTTATTTATCTTTTACTTAGACCAGAAAGGTAGATGAGGAACACTTCCTCCTTAGCATGCCATTTTCAGCTTTACTCTTTTACTCCACTCCTCTTTGTGGAGCATCTAACCATGAAAGTCTTCCAGAAGTATCAAGAAATGCTTAGTAGTACAAATTTTAAAAAGTACAGAAATACAAGTCTTAAACTGACATTGTCTGGAACATGAAACATAGCTCAGAAAACCACATTGTCTGGAACATGAAACGTAGCTCAGAAAACCAGTGTCCATGAAATGTTTCCATTGGATGAAAGATTTTATTTTCCCTAAAGAATAATCCGTGATTCAACTTTGTCTCCAAATAATGACAGTTCACATCAGAGAAAGAAAGAATGCTTCTTCAGTAGGAATATATACAACTAATACTCTAAATGGTCATCTTTCTGGCATATTTTTAGGAGACAAAAAAGTGAGGAAGAAACAGAAAGTCCCAAACTATTAGGCATGGGAAGTTTATAGTCTTTGCACAATCACAGAAGCCTTGATGATCCCTTGATGCTATTAATTCCTCTTATAATTTTAATAAACTCAAGTCCTGCACTTTACCTCTCTTACAGCAATAACACTGAACCCAAATGATGCTCAGATTTTTATCTCATAGTATTTATAAAAAGCTATGTCACAAGGGTACTTAATAAAACTGAATGTGAGATTTTACTAGAGATAGGGGACTTGCCAGATCAAAGCATATCCATTTATGAATGTTATAAACGTTTGATAAAATGAGCTGTCATGTGATGGCATGTTTATTTCAGAAGTAGGGATGAAAAAATGATACTTTTAATTAAAAACAATAAAAGCTTTCTGCCAGCAGGTGGGCAGTAGTGGTGGGGGCATATGGTTAACAGCTGGACATTATTAAATATCTATTAAATTGAGCACCTCATTGGTGATTCTTTAATAAAGCTATCTTTTTTTCCTTTTATTCCTAGTTTGGAAGGGTCACACGTTTGCACTCACATGGACAAAAAAGATGTATTTTAAAAAATTTTTTCTATATTGTAATCTTTCTCACAAACCACCTACTTTTTAGGTAATGGATATCTCTAAACTTGTTGATTAAGAGTAACTTAGTCATTCTCAGTTAAGCTGTCAGGCAGTGTAAAGTTCCAGTTCCTAAGGGATTGTTTCTCCCCTTCCCTCCTCCTTCTAAGATGCATGGCTGTGTGGAGGTTTCCAGACCTTACAGCTCTGAGGAAAGTAAGGCTCATCTGTGGCTGGTTCTCTGCTCATCTCTGCTGGCTAGTCTGATTCTGAATGTCAAAGCCGACTATGAACTTCTTTATTCTCTTTCCATTCCTGTTGTAATAACAACAGCACTCTCCAAGGCAAATTATGCAACTAAATTGATATTATCCCCATCATACTCGATAATTCTAAGCTTTGTGTAATTGATGCCAACTAAGTTTTCATTTTTATTTCCAAACTCCTCAAAAAATGTGTTCATCATTCGAATCAGTACAGTAGAGTTTCCAGATACCAAAATTCAAAAAGATTAAAACAAACAAAAAGATGAATTTTTCAGGTCAAATAGGCAAACTCTGAGTCAGGCAGAGGTCTCACTGATGATTGGCTACAAAGACTTGAAAATCTTAAGGAACACCCCCCCCACCCCCACCGCCGCCACCTCCCACCGGTTCATCTCTTTTCCAGCTCTGCTGGTTAGGTGTAAAGATGTGGTATTCTTATAGACTTGTGTACCGACCGAGTTTGAAAAATAATCAGGAAAACACTTCAATTGATTCACATTAGGCCATGAACCTGACTTTTGGCCAGTAGGCAGTTTCCAATGCAGGTCATACAAGAATCACCTTGTTTGAAGAAGCATTTCACAGGGGAAGAAGTAGGAGAGGGTGTTGAAATAGAAGAATCATACATACCCCAAGTGCAAGTAATTAATCATTTTATTGTCAATATTTTTAATAGGATGTATCCATTTCCCCCAATTTCTTTCAGGATCTTTAAATTTTAACAGACTCATACCTTAGTAGAAGTGCCCTTTTCTTCGTTTTTAATGAAATGTTGCAAGATTGACTCTCTTCAGTCTTAAACTAAACATGGCTTGCCCTTGCTATCTCCTGCAGCATTATCGCTACAGCTGCGTGGATTCTTTTTCCTGTTTCTGAACACAACCTCTTTCTTCTCTGAAGTCTTTCTACCGTCCTGGCATGTGTCTCCCCCTGGTTTGCTCCTTCTCTTTCATTTCTGAGACCAATTCCTACCACCTTAATTATAATCTTATAATCTTCGTCTGCTGATTTATTGATTATTCATCTCTTCCACTGGACAGTCAAATCCACAAATGCAAGGAACATGCCTCTACCACTCTATCCCCAGAGGTTCGCATCAAGCCAGGCACATGGAAAGCTCTAAACAGCCTTGTGTCAACCTAATAGTTAATTGTTAAATAATAAGAATAGTTAATAATAATTTATAATATTATAATAATAGTTAATTGTTAAATTTGACATTTTACAACTTTTAATTTGTTACAGCCCTTCCTCTTCATCAACCCTCTCCTTCTTTGGCTTCTGTAGCAATTCTCTCTCTGGCTTTCTATTGTTATTCTGGCTCTAAGCCCTTTTGTTTTTCCTCTCCTTCACAAGACAGTAGTTTTCTGGCAATCCCTATTTTCTTCTCAAACTCTGTACTCTGACCAATTTGATTCTTGATGGTTTCAACTACTGCTCTTATGCTTATGGTTCACAAACATCTGTTTTTACCTCTTCTGATCATCAGGATTATTTCCTGCTGCTATTGACTCTCACTTTAGAATATTTTTAAATGGAATTCAGCATTCCACCACCCTCAACAAACTCATCTTACTTCCATCTCGTTGAAAGAGAACACCTGGGCTTCTCTGGTGGCGCAGTGGTTGAGAGTTTGCCTGCCGATGCAGGGGACGTGTGTTCTTGCCCCGGTCCGGGAAGATCCCACATGCCGCGGAGTGGCTGGGCCCGTGAGCCATGGCCGCTGAGCCTGCGCGTCCAGAGCCTGTGCTCCGCAACGGCAGAGGCCACGGTGGTGGGAGGCCCGGGTACCGGAAAAAAAAAAAAAAAAAAAGAAAACACCAAGAGGCCAGTCACCCAAGCTAGAAACCTAGGAGTTTCATCCAGTAGTCTCACTCCTTTTCATCATTTGCCATTTATACCTGCAGTTACATATTCTGTACCAATATTCATTAAGTTGTATTAATTTTAATTAATCACTACATATAATAATTTAATTATTAATTTTAAAATGTATCCTCTCTTCTATAACAGTCCCTAATCTGTCTCCTTTCCTCATGGTATTGCCCATGATGATCAATACTGTGGATTTTCTAATCATGAACTTGCCTTTCATAGGATTTAAATATTTCAGTTGTTTCCTCTTGTCTGTAAAATATTCCTCATTTAAGCAAACAAAGTCATTTCTAATCTAATTTCCAGATATTCACAAAGAAACCTGGTGTTAAATCTACACCTAATCATTAGGAATCTCTCAGATATTTTAAGTTCTTTTACATCTGTGTGGCTTTAACACATTTTTTTGCCAGTCAACTGGCTCACCTAAAAGTTACCCATTCAGAATCAATTATGGGTCACCTTTCCATAAAAGCACTTGCTGATCACCACACTTCAAAATGACTTAGTTGTATCTCCTCTTTACCATCATAGGACTGTATGTGTAAGCCTATTATGACATTTATGATACTATGTCATAATCCTAAATCCGAATTAATAGATCCTCTGCACTAATGATTATCTGGTTAAACTCGGAACTAACATTTGTAACAATTCTAGGTGACTGCTCACATTGTCCAATGAAGTGCGCTTGTCTGGTGTAAAAGAAGAGAACTCATTCAAAGACATTCAGGCAAAAAAGGCATTATATCAATGAAACCCAGATAAAAACTTAGGAATCCTACCTCTTCAAATCCAAGAAAATTTAACCAAACTTCTCACTTCCAAGACCAGAGGAAGTCCAAGCTGTCCTTGGTTTCAAAAGATTCCCTAGAGTGGAGAGATGGAGAAGAGACCAGATAACACTAGGAAGTTACCATATTGTTGCAAACTTGAATTCCTACCTCTTCTCCGTTGCCCTCTCCCCCGACATACACAAATAGATACATGGTCTGTCTTACACAAAACTTCAGAAGTCTAATGGATAACACTGAGGTGCCAGGGGATAGTTTATATTGCACTACAAAACAAATTTACAATCTCTGTTTGAAATTTCTATTATTGAAAGTTTCTTTAAATCTCTCCTCCACCAGGAGGATTTTTCCTGGCTCTTTTTGCTTTGCTGCAGTCTTTCACTTCTCACTTGCTTCTTTCTTGACCACTTCTTTCTCATTAGGTTTTCCCAGGAGCTCAAAATTCGTCTTCTGTTATTAACCAGAACAAATGAGTTCAATCCAGTTTGCATTTTTAAACTTGCACTCCAAACACATGAGGCTGTTTTATGTTTTTTGCCAGAGATCAGTTCACAACTCTTTCATGTTGTAGACAGTAACCTTGGGCAAGTTACTTAAGCTCTCTGTACCTTAGTTTACTCATTTGTATAATAGGGATAATAGTAATTACCCCGTATGTTTATATTGATGATTAAATTACTTAATACATGTAAATCTGAACAAACCCTGGCAGAGTTAGGGGCTTAATAATTGTTAATTGTTATGATTGTTATTTTTGTGGTTGTTTACCCTTCTTGGAGTTCTCTGTGGTTGTAGAGACATTTTTCTTTTTGTTTTCTCCTCTTCCTGTCCTTTCTTCTCCCTCCCCCTTTCTCACTGTTAAAGAAAGCTAGAATGGAATCTCACAGAACTCAATTACAGCTACAATTACCTGGGTCACGTAAGAACAAGAAAACAGAAAGCAATGCATTTTCTTTCTTTCTTTCTGCTCCCTTATTGCCTTTGACCTCCCCTGCTCATTATTTTATTTTATTTTTTTTGCGGTATGTGGGCCTCTCGCTGTTGTGGCCTCTCCCGTTGCGGAGCACAGGCGCCGGACGCTCAGGCTCAGCGGCCATAGCTCACTCACCACGGCCCAGCTGCTCCGCGGCATGTGGGAACTTCCCGGACCGGGGCACGAACCCGCGTCCGCTGCATTGGCAGGCGGACTCTCAACCACTGTGCCACCAGGGAAGCCCTTCACTGCTCTTTTAATATATGCTTTATTAATCTTATTGCATATGACATGTGACATATACATAATGGTCACCCAAAATGATGGTCTAGGTTCCCAAATCAATATATTCTACCCACTCATTTCAAGTTTCTAGGAGAGAAAGTCTCCTTGGCCCCTCTTAAGTCAAGGGTCCACTCCTAGTCCAATTATTTGTGTTTGAGATGAGTAATCTTTCTGAACAAAAACAAAGCGATTGGCCTCTTTTAAAAACACGCCCTCTCACTTCATCCCAGTTTACCCTTCCCCCTTCCCGTGTCCTCAAGTCCATTCTCTATGTCTGCATCTTTATTCCTATCCTGCCCCTACCAAATGTAAAATAGATAGCTAGTGGGAAGCAGCCGCATAGCACAGGGAGATCAGCTCGGTGCTTTGTGACCACCTAGAGGGGTGGGATAGGGAGAGTGGGAGGGAGACGCAAGAGGGAGGGGATATGAGGATATATGTATATGTATAGCTGATTCACTTTGTTATAAAGCAGAAACTAACACACCATTGCAAAGCAATTATACTCCAATAAAGATGTTAAAAAAAAAACCCACTCCCTCTATATACCTGTGTTCCTGGCCTTTAAGAAATGTCTCTTGTTTATCTTTTATCCCTAGCACTAAGAACAGCCTTGACCTATAGAAGATTCCAGTAAATGTTTACTGAGAGAATCAGATATTGATTTCTTTTGTGCTGAATTTCACTCACTAGCAAATTTTGTTAAAGTAACATGCTAAGGTTTTAGGTTATTAATAAACTAAACTATCGTTGCATGTTTAAATGGCTTTCTGGTGACTTAATACAAAATAGATGTGATTGTTGAGAAGATTGAAAAAGCAGTCAAAGCTGAGGTTGTTAGTTTACAGGGCTAGAGAATGAGGGAAATAAAAGATAGAATATGCCAATAGCAATATATAGGACACCAATAACACTCCCATTCGTTTTCCTCAATTTTCTAAAGAATAATGAAATAAGAATTATAAGCATTTCTTTTTTTCCACTTAAGTAATCTTGGAAGTAATTTTTCGATAGTCCACTTTTTAGACAGTCTACATATCCATCTACTTCTTCCTCTGACCCATATATCAAATTTCTATAGGAGAGTGTTTGATGTTACCTATTTTTCTAAATATTTTAGATATCTTATTTTCCTAAAATTTTATAAATTTTATTTAATTTGAAACAATGTATGCAATGTGGCCAGTATTAATTTGGGAAAATTTGTTTATTAGGCTCTCTTAACGAAACACATTTTGTTGCAATTCAAGGTACTTAATTTTACATTTGCCTGAACAGTAAGTAGAATAATAACCAGAAAAGACAGGCAGGAGAGAATCTTTAAATATAAATATAAATAGTTTTTTTAGTCCTGATTCTCAGTCACGCTTGTTACCAACCAAAAGTCAAGCCAGATCTTATTAGAGTGTGTTGGTGAGGAAAACATTAAGCCAGCAGCAGTGGAATGGAAATAAAGTGATTGGCAGCCTGTAGGAGAACAAAACCCTTCACTACAGGAAATGAACGCCATTCCATTTTGATTTTACAAACAAATATCTTAATTGAAAAGATTCTTAGTGTGTTGGAAAAGCTTATCTCCCACTACATGTTTCTTGTTCCATAAACCATTCCTAAAGGACGATTTAATGATCAAAACCTAGTTAGAAATCCTGAAATTCATCTGCCTATAAAAATATTTACAGATTTTCAGAGAAGTGGCTCAAATATTAGTTTTTAAGTGAATGAATGTGTGGGTGTATACACACATATACATAATACATATACATTTGTTTTATACATTACGTAGCTTTTTTTTTGTTAAACTAAAACCTATTATTCTTTACTCATTAAATATATATGTGCAGTGGTTTATATATATGTATACATGTGTGTAAACATATGTGCATTATATATATAAACATAAATGTCTTTCTAAATGTTTCTAGGTTGTTGGAAACCCTTCTCTGTTGTTTTTCACAACTTAGAAACCTATGCCCAAATGATAAGAGTACAAAATAAACAAGTAATTTTACTCTTCCACATTTTTTTTTTCTAAAAGTACTCATAGTTGCCCAGGGAAGTTATCAAACATTATGTTGAAAACTGTATAAAACCCAAAGAACTAGTTACCTTTTGTTTAATAAACTTAAGTTGAAGTGTGTATAAATTACTTGGCATAACACTAAAACTGTCCATAGACAAGCATTATGATAAGATAAGCAAGTTTGCAAAACAAGCTACATTTGACTTGTAATAGTCTCAACACTCACTGTTTGTTCTTCCTTCCCTCTGTTGTGAGAATCCAAAATTTCCTAGAGTCCACGTGGAGGACTTTGTGGAAAAGCCCCACCTCATCCCTAACGTACTCTTCTCATCAGAATACATCTATCTTATCAATGCTCCAGTTTCTTGATGCCAAACTCTCTGCACTTTAAGATTATCTTCTTGCGGAACATTTTGTTTTTACGTTTTAGACAGAAAAGAGATAAAAATGGCTTAATCATAGGGTGGTAAAAGTTCCAGAATTACCTTTGTTGGCCAAAAAGAAATATTCAACACAAAGCGATTTAGTCCTTTGTTTAGGACACTTGAAAGACTTGATGGCAAATCCACCATCATTTACAGCAATGCTTGTTAATATCTTATTTTTTTCTCATCCTTTTTATCCTTATACCCTCAGTAGGTGAGGCTTTCTTCTTTGCCACCCCTCTCACATACATACTGTTATCCCTTCCCTTACTTAGCATTTAATTAATTGGTGATCCTTCTTTCTTGTTCTGTTTTATCTCTTTCTCCCTCAAGGATGCTTTTTCTTAAAAGATTAGTCTTTATCTCTTTCTTGCTACAATTGAAATCTCTCCTCAGTCTCCAGTTCTATTCAGATGACCACATTGTCACCCTCTCTAGTCTGGAGTTAGATGCTAAATTCCAGGATTCTCTGCATTTTAAGTGCTTACTTGGCACTTTCACCCTTTATGGGTCTCTAGCAGCCATAATGTCACCACCAGCCTTAGTTTATCATTTTCCAGACCAAACACTTTGAATTCTCCTCTAGCTTTACCTCCTAATACTGTAATCAGTTGCTAAATTCTATAGATACGGTCTACTAAATAAAGTTTAAAGTTGCTCTCTCTTCCATTGATATTTATGACAATTTATTAAAGTTATAATAGCTGTCATCTATACTTTTAAACTTTCTTCCTAACCCCTGTATCAGTTCTCAGACTCTTATCTCTTCAAGTAAGATTCACCGTGCCTCAAGTTCATATTATTAAGCACACAATACTAACCCACAGAAAACAGACTTAAAAAAGGGGAGAGGTAGAGTGTATTTGTACATGATAGACTAGTAAATTTGCATAATACCCAAATCTTCAGGGTATCATTCACTGCTCCCATACTAATAACCTCTAATCTATCAAACTGTCCTATTTATCAACCCAGGACATATATTCTGAAATTTGTCTTTGCTTGCAATATTGACATCATCTAGAATGCTCTCTGTATCTCTGTCCTTTAAAGTTCTATTAGTTTAAAAGCTATTTGAAATGGGACTTACATTATGGAGTGTTTTTTTGAACTTCACATATTTAGATATAAGCTCACTCTCTCTCCTTGAACTTCAAGAAAACTCTGCTCCACAATGATTTTTTAAGATTTTTTTTTTTTACTTTGTGCAGTGCATGTTAAACTTTATTCTATGACTACCCATACAATTATTAAAATAAATAATTCCATTACCAATGTATAAGTTCGCTTGGCTTAGTAAATTTTTCTAGATCATAAATCTCTAAAGATGCGAGTGGAAGAGAGGGATGTGACTATTAAACTGACGGGAAGTGTCTGATAACCATATTCCAGTTTCCCAAAATTGCAAAATTCTATTTTACACAGTGTCAATACAGCTTATGTAAAAGACAGTGTCTAAAAACCTTAATTATTTTATTTTAATGTAATGAAACTAAATATTTAGTTTATGACCTGGGGCAATTTTTCCGTTTTTTATCGTACGTTATAAATTTAATTGGAAACAGTACATGAAGCCTACAAAATATTTTCTCAGGTAATATTTTAGCTGAAAACATTATTTCTTGGTGTTGTGCTTGTGGTTTCTGAGAAACTATAGCTGTAGAATGAAAAAGGAACAATGTTTATTATGTTGCTTTATAGGATTAATGTACTATATAGTGAGTTTACATACATTAATTCATGGATTTTGCACAATGTTGGAATGTAGTTATGTTCTTTGTTATTATACAGAAGCACCTAAGTGTGAGAGAGATTAAATAACTTATCCAATATCACACAGCTTCTAAGAGCCTTGAGTGACATCTCCAAGTCTGTAATTTTCACTATACCGTAGTCTTATCTAGACAAGTATACTACTCATTTTGAAGATGAAAACCTAGTAACAGGATGCAAAGACTTTTGTTGTTTTTGGTTGTTATTTCGACTTTTTTACATTGTATTTATATAAAATTAATTATGGATTCAGATAGTTAAAATATCAAACGATTTCCATATTTATGTAACGGTTAGCTACTTTGTGGATATTTGCATATCAGTGGAAATGAATTGTTATTGATTTTTCCTTTAATTCCATTGCGGTCAGAAACACACACGGTGATTTTTGTCCTTTTAAACTGTTGATATGTGCTTTATGGTCCAGGATATGGTCTCTATTGACCTACATTCTGTGGGTGATCAAAAAGAATGGGTATTCTGCTGTTTTCAGGTGAATTGTTCTGTGAAAGTTGGTTTGATCCTGCTGATTAATGGTATTGTTGACTTTTTTAATATCCTTGCCTATCTTGTGGATAGCTGTTCCACCAGCTATTGAGAGAAAGGTGTTGAAGTCTCCAGCTGTATTTCTCAATGTGTCTATGTCTCATCTCAGTTCTATCAGTCTGCTTCACCTATTTTGCCCCTCTGTTGTTTGATGCATACATCTTTAGGATCACTATGACTTTTTATGGATTGGCCCTTTTAGCATTATGCAATCTCTCTCATTGTCTCTGGTAATTATTTTTTTTACTCCTAAGCCTACTTCATCAGATATTAATCTGCCACTTTTGCTTTTCTTAAAACTGTACAATATGATAGTTTTTCTTATAGTCACAGAGTCTGTAACCGTCACCATAATTGTAATCAATTAATAATTATATCATTATATAACAGTTAATTATTGTGCTATACTACTTATAATAGTAAAGTAATTATTAAAATGGCACTCCTATCTTGACGTCAGTATTGCCCAGGTGGGGGTAGCTGACTCATTAGTCATCTTTGCTGCTACATACCTTGTTGCTGTCACCAGAAAACTTCACACTCCCTAGACCCCCAAGAGTAACATGGATTGCACTCATAAAGACAGTGGTCCAGTGTTTAATTCAAAGGGAATAAGGGAATGAATACTTTATCCCTGAGCCTCCCAAACACCAGCCAAAAGACCCAGTTACTCAAACAAAGGGGCTAACAGGCCCAAGGACAGGCTGCTGTATCTCTTAAATGCAAACCTGGATCCCTCCTAGATGGAGTGGGAAGACCTGACAGGCCACTGAGACTCCCTGCCCTTTTTCCTGTAGCCACCTAAAGGGCAGTTCTGTGAGTTATAGGAAAGAGAAGAAAGGTGAGAATGGCAGCTAGAATCCCCAAAACAGAAAGAAAAATAAGAGTGAGCTTGTGTGTGTGTGTGTGTGTGTGTGTGTGTGTGTGTGTGTTGGGTTTGGGGGGGATGTATTAGGAAGAGACTGGCAGGTTCAAAGGGAAAAGGCAGTGTCATAGCAGAGGGAAATTCAGAGCTATATCAGATGGTGGTTTCAATCCAGCCATCTCTGGGTTGTGGATCCAGTGCTCTACTGCTGCACCACTCTGCTGCTCATGGCTCTGTTGCAACAAAAAGCATTACCTTCAGGGTTTTAGGGGAATTACCCACGGTACCCCTACGGCCCAGCCAAAAGGCTAATTCAAACCCAGCTTAAGCCAGATCTGGAGTCCTTAAAGCATACAACCATTGCCATGGAGGAGGTTCTTAACCCTGATAATGCTGAATTGGAGATCTCTAGAGGAAGGAATTTATAAATATAATCAGTGTAAAAAGAACACCCCTGCCCCAAGTATACCCAGTGCCTCCTCCCCAAAATGAAATATATAAATATACATATACACATATATATACACATTATATGTAATATATATATGCTTTAAGTGGCCCAGCCTCGTTATATCCTAGAGCCACAAAAGTATGACCCATCTTGCCCAAGTGTGTATCCACTTGGGAAGGATACCCTAGTTCTACAACCTAGCTGACATCTCTCTGGCCAGGAGCTCATTGCAGGTGAGTTTACCATGGACACTGAGACCACTGCCTCAGTGATGCCCGCAAACTGCCTTTCCTAAGACGCTAAAATGTTGAATATGGGACATTTATTGCTTTTCTTTCTTTGTTATTAGGGATTCTATTATATTTCCTGAACTCACTGTTTCCATAGCCCATGTTGTCTGCTCTCTGCCCAAACATACTGCTCTATACTCCCATGCCTAAAAGGAAGTCTTGTAGAGGTCACTACTATCTATGCTATTTTAAAAATTAATGGAGGGCTTCCCTGGTGGCGCAGTGGTTGGGGGTCCGCCTGCTGATGCAGGGGACATGGGTTCGTGCCCCAGTCTGGGAGGATCCCACGTGGCCCGTGAGCCATGGCCGCTGAGCCTGCCTGTCCGGAGCCTGTGCTCCACGACGGGAGAGGCCACAGCGGTGAGAGGCCTGCGTACCGCAAAAAAAAAAAAATTACTTGAGATAATTGATTTCCCCAGAAGCCAGCTGCCTCATATGGGTCCACCCCTTGACCCTATGAGAAGACCTCCTCACATGAGTGAGACTTCTCACTTCCCAGAGCCTTCTCTTATTCTCCCACTCCAGCCTTGCACCACGGCTTCTCAAACTGTGTCTCTGACCATGACTGCCACAACTGTCTCTTTCTCCTAGGTTGCCCTAATGTTTACATGTACCTTATGAACTATCTGTTCATACTCTTCAACAACATAACTCCCGGACCTGCTGCCCTTAATATACCTAGATATTATTGTCATGAAAATACAACTTATACCTTTAACACATTTTTAACTTCACCAAGACATTATTAGAAACCTCAGATATTTCAGATCTATTTTCTTACCTAATGCCATATAAATGGGAAACTTAGTTAAGGCCGGCCTACAAGGATTACTTATACTTCCACTTGTTTTCTTCCTTTTTACTCTCATAATATAATAGTTGCTAGAGAGTATAGGGGTACTTATGCCCTACTGTCTGGAATTCTCCTCTACTATTTGAGCTGAATAGGCCAAATAATTCAGTTCAAAATGGATGTCAAGACATCAGCTGGAATATATTTTTGTTTTGTCTTGTTTTTGAGGCCTTAGCTAGAGACCTGGTCAGTTTCTCTTCTTGAGCAGCTGATTAAATCCACATCCCAAACACTTCTCTTATTGGGCTGTCATTCCTCCCATCCACCATGCACCCACCCTCATTGCCCGGACCCAGGTACCAGGTAGCTAGATACAGATCCTATTCCCCAGAGCTTGTGAAATTACTCAAATTAGCCACTCTGCACAAAACATAGCTAACCTCATCCCACTTGCCACCTGGAAGCTGCCCTCTACAGCTCCAGCTTGCTGCTACACTGACCCCAGGTACAATCCAGGCTGTGGCAGCCCTGTGTGGCAGCCTTCTCTGGTTTGGAGCTATAGATAACAAAGAGCTCTCCCTTTCATCTCTCTGAGCATCACTGTGTTGTGCACTGCCATCAAGAGAATCCTTAAATCTTATAAAACAGTTATATGTATTTTAAGTCTTAAAATTATATGTATTTTAAGTCAACAATACCATAGATATTATGCTATCAAATTAGACAATCTTTTATTAAAATAATAAAAGTAAGTTAATAAAAGGTAACCTGTGTGAACACTGGAAAATTCATGCTTTTATTTTTCAGTCATATTCTTGTTATAAAATTTATACTTTTAGATTTCTTCAGTTAGACTAGATTACATGTTTTTTCATGTTTATTGCATACATATTATCAATGGTATCTGGGTTAATATAAATATTAGAACATGGACAGGGAAATTATGTTTCAGAAATCTTTCTCTAATGACCATTTATAGATTATATTTTTCTTTTTCTATATCTTTCCGCTTTAGCCATTAAACTATTTCATATAGCCTAGAAAAAATTATCTAAGTAAAATTGTCGCTTATAAATATGACTTAAATTATGGAAGATTATAGGATTTCATCTATCAGAAGTTAACTCACAAAGGTTAATAAAGGAAGTCAAATTTGGCTTTGAAATTTTTTCTTAATTATTTGTTTGAAAATTAAACATAATAGTTAAAAGTACTGTATATGTATAGTATATAGTTCTACATGAGAACAAAATAGAATGAGCTAGAGAGAAAGAATATATAAAACTAAAAATTATGAAACCATAGAATTATACCATCATCCATTTCACTGTCTTAAAAATTCAGAAAAATTAAAGTTAAAGAATTTTTAAGTTCGTGCTTCAAATAGGGCTTGCCTGTATTTTTAGAGAGGCAGAGAGATGAGAGAAAACATAGCTTAACCCAGGGGAAAAGTCTCACCCTGTAAATACACACCACAAAACCACTGCAAAGCCCTGAAAATTATAGGGCTTTGGAGGGGCCCAGTGTTCTATGTAGTGGAGTTTTAATAGACCCCAGTGAGGCATTCTGGCAGAATGACAATTCCATTAAAATAGTAGCTAAGGAGCCCTCTACTTCCAGTAACATTTTATTTGTAAACTGCTGTCTTTCGGAGTTAGGCAGATGCCTCTTTGTTTAAATTTGACAATAATAAGCCAAAATTGAAATACAAAGATGTCAGTTTTAACATGTTCTATGTTACTTTCTTACAGGCAACTAGAAATACATATATCTGATCACCACAGAATGTGTTTAAAATAAAGTTGGACACTTTAGAAGGAAGATTTAATAGAAGTAAACACAAAGAAAGCATGGATTATTGCAGCCGCATATTGATTTCAGTGCTCTAGTTTATGAGCAAAACAGTTTCCTTCATGTCAATACAATTCATTCTATTACATCAGTAATTATTAACCTTTCTCTCAGAAAGCCTCTTCTCTTTTGCTGCATATGACAGACATTTCTGGATATTGCTTGCCTTTGGATAGATGGATCTTATTTATATAATAAAGATCCAGATGAGAAATAAGCACATATAACCCTCCCGCCAAATCTTGCCCTTCTGACTGTTTTTGTAAGTAAAGTTTTATTGGAACACAGTCACATACATTCATTTACAAATTGTCTATAGCTGCTTCCACACTGCAACAGCAGAGTTGAGTAGTTGCTACAGAGACCATATGGCCTGCAGACCCTAAAATATTTAGTCTTTAGTCTGTTACAGAAAAATTTTGCCAATCCCTGATCTAGATAAAGGCTGTCCAATGGAGTGTTCTTTGGTGATGGAAATGTTGTACCTGTGCTGTTCAAAAGCTAGCCGTGAGTTACATGTAGCTATTGAGCAAATGTGGCTGTATGGATTTAGGAGCTTTTTTTTGTTTGTTTTAATAAATTTTGGATGCCACATTTTATTTTGGCTAATCACCCCTAGCAGTTTTGAAAAAATTCTTATCTATCAGCATAAACTTGTACATATAAATAACTTTCAGTTATATCACTTAAATGATTATTGGTGCTGAAATGATGAAAGCATGTAATGGTTACAACTCTGACTGTCAGTACTAGATTTCTCTAGTGAACTTTATTTCCTTTTCTGAAGACTACTTTACACCTTTCCTCTTTTTCAAACCTCCAAATTCCTCTTCCTTCCTCCACCCTATTTTAGCTTCTGATCTCACCTTTGAATTCATTAAGAAAATAAATTAAAAGGATCATCATTTTCCCATTATCAAATCTACAAACTAAATCTTCCTTCTGCACTCAGATTATCTTCCCTATTGTTATACTCCATATTGTCAATATAGTTTGTTCATTTATTTTAATCTCTTCAGAGCACTCTAACTTAGAACAATATCATGATATATCCATTTTCCTACTAATATACATTTGAATTTTTTTTTTTTTTTTTGTACTTAGCTGTGAACATGTAGTGAAGCTGATAAGAGTTTTTCTAAGGTACATTCCTAGAAGTGAGATTTCTGTATTAGAGGATTTGGACACTTCCAATTTTACTTGATATTGTCAAAGTGGTCTCCAAAGTGATTGTGCTTATTATATTTCTACTAGCAGAGAATGAGAGTTTTCCCAAATCCTTGCAAAAGTTAATATTGTGGCATTTTTATTTTTAACAAATTTCAAGGTATGAAATGGGATCTTCTTCGTGTTGTAATTTGCATTTCCTTATTTATCAGCAAGATCAAATGTCTTTCCATCTATGTAGTTCTAGTTCTTTCATTTCAGCATATTACTTTGCTACATTAAAAAATCTGTATACTTACTGATAACATTTATTCTCTTCTAATGTTGCATTATTACAAACATTGCTCTGGTGAAAATGCAGAGATGAGTTGTTTACTGTACTCTCACTATCTAGATATTTACTATAACTTGCAGAACTTTCTACCCCAAACTCACTACTGAATCAAGAATGTGCACCCCAGTCCAAGTCATAGAATGCACTACAGCCATATCTCAGTTGTTTATTCAATAGAATCAGGATCATTCCTTATGGTTGTTGTTTAAACGTATTATGAGTTAACACACTCATATTCTTAGCACTTCCTGTGAGGTTTTTTCTTTCTTCCTGGGCCCCAGCATTACCCTATCAGTCTCTTGAACTACTTCACACTTTCTCTCTCTTCAAATTGTCAACAACTTTCTCCATCCTTCAGTCTCATTAAAGCCCTTCCTTATAATATCCCTGATGAAGAAGAAGAAAATCTACAAAATCACTTGTGTCTGTAGTTACGTATCAGGTTTTCCTTCCTCTTCTTTTCCTTCCTGAAACATGGGAAGACTAATCCCTGCACAGCTTTGCTAGGTCTCATCATTTAACTGCCAAGGCTTTGTCTTCTAAAGTCTTCATTTTGTTTCTGAGACATAATCAAATTTTCACTCTTTCCTAGATTATCCCCATTAGCATACAACCATAATTTAAAAAGCTTCCCCTAGAACCCACATTCTCTAGTTACTACCCTTTTATCCTACTTCTCTTTTATAGTAGCACTCTGAAGCAATGATCAGTTGTCTCTTTGTCTATTTCCTCAGCTTTCATTCTTTCTTTTTCTTAATAATTGTAATGAAACTTGTCTTGCTGAGGTTACCAGTAGTTACGAAATCGCCAGGTTCTCAGTCCTCAACTTACTTGACTTCTCAGCAGCTATTAATTTACTTGCATCCACCTTGAAATTTTTTCACCAGTTGACCCCTAAATTGTGTTTCTGCCTCATAGCTATGTTTTCATAATCTTTGTAGCTATTTCTTCTTCTCTTCCATATCACTAAAATCTCAAGTGCCTCAAGGCTCATTCGTAGCTATTTCTTCTTCTCTATCTTCACACATTCCCCACAGAACCTCATCCAATCTCATGACTTTAGATACCATCTATCTGTCTTTGACTTCCAAACGTGTATCTCTAGCCTTAACTTCTTTCTTGAGCCTAGGTCTCTGTATGCAAGTGACTATGTGATGCTTCCATGTGGCTATGTTACAGGTATGTCAGATTGTCCAAAGTAGGACTTTCCCCCCCGCACATATCACCTCAAACTGCTTTTCTTCCCTATCTCAGTGAATGGCACTGTCATTCACTCAGTGTGTTAAGTCAGAGGCCTAGCAGTCATTCTCACTTCCCCTTTCCTTCATATCCTATATCTAAACCATAATTTGTTTAACACTTTATTTACCATATACAGTCAATGAGATAGTTACTTCGTCTCTCTGTAACAGGGTGAGGCTGGTAACAAAGCCAAGTTCGACTGCTTGCCACGTGAATGGCCAATAATCTAGACACAAGTGTTGGTGGAAAAGGAAATGTTTTATTCAGGAGCCCAGCAACCTGGGAAGATGGTAGACTAATGTCCTAAGACCATCTCCAAGGTGCCGGTTAGGAGACAAAGGTTTTAAAGGCAGTGTGAGGGAGGGGACTGTATGGCGCGTGAGTGTACAGTTCTCAGATTGGTTGGCATCAAGGTGAAGTTTCGAGCATCACCAATCTTGTGGTTTCACCTGGTCTGGGGTCTATGTGCTTGTGGTCAGCAGTTTTCATCTGGTGGGGGTCTACTTCTTGCTTCCTGTAAAAACAACTTAGGAATTTGTGTTATACCTTTATCTATACCTTTCAGGGAACTGGGAGTTCAGTGACTCTGCTATATGGCTGCATTGTAGTCTAACTTGTTGCAAGTTTCCTGCCCAACAGCTATTCTTTGTATCTAGATCTTCACATTTCCTAGCCATTCACTCTTGAGCCAGTCTTTTGAGGCACAGGGGAGGCCTGGGAGACTAAAGCAAAAAAAAGCCTTTTACTTCAAAGGACGGGGACACAGGGGCTTGTATGTGGTTTCAATCCCTCCTTTTCTTTGATACTCCTCAATCTTGAGAAGAACAGCTGTTGGACAAGAAAGGGAATAACATTTTGGATAGAGAGGTTGTTCATAAACTCAGCAGAGGAACTCAGTTTTAGGGGGACTCTGTTTCATATCTGCATATAGTTGGCACACTATAGGTGGTCATCAAATATCTATTGAATGATGAATGAATACAGCAGTAAAATAGCTTTTATGTGAAATATGTAAATCTTTTCTTAAACCAGAGATAGCTTTCAGAAAAAAGAATGAGATTTAGCATTGCTTTCATACGCTTAAGTAAAAAATGCTTTAAAAATAATCAATTGAGATTATAATTACTTATGTTTTAAATTGATATTCCACTGGCATAATGGTTATATTCTTTACTTTTACAGGTGTGTTATTTTTGGCTTTCCTTCCTGGGTGGATTTCCTGATATTTTATGCCATTTCCTCATCTTTCAATCTAAATGTATAATTTAAGAAAAATTAGCCATTTGTGAAGGAAAGATAGTCCCTTGTGACATTCAAGGGTATCTAGCAAAAGAAAAAGGCACACACAATTATCCAAGATAGATTTATAGTACTTCTGACAGCACAGGTTAAACAAATAGTTAACAAATTCAAAACAGAGCAATTCCAATCCTTCATTAGAACTCTTGAGTTCTGTGTATGTCGGGTGATGAAGCATATAGTAGTAGTTAGTTATTTTGATTTGAACTATGAACTCTTCTAAGCAATAGTAAGGAGTAAAAGGACGCTAGTCTTTCTTATATAAAAAAACATAGTTTGATCACAAAATCTTTCAAATGTTGATGTTTGAGCCTTCTACCTAAAATATGGTACTGCAGTGTAGTGGGTATCTGTTATTTTTATCTTCCTGGTGGAAGAAGAGCAGCCCCTTCTTCCACCTGATGGAGCCTATAATCACCTGGCTACCCTTTCTCAGGTTCATTGTGCATATGAAATAATAGATCCAATTTCCTTTTAAAATATTGATATAAATCTTGGGAAGGGATGCTGTGAACTTTTCTCTGGCATTGCTAGGTATAAGTATAATCCAAACTCTATCTGATGATGGCAAGGAGACAAACTTCTTGAGCAGGAAACCGTCATAGAGTAAAATTGAGCAGAGAGAGGGGGCGTGTTTTGTAATATTTGATTATAATGCATTCCTAGATTCAGCTATGCCTAAATTATCCCTGGATTTTTATGTGTCTGAGCCAATATTATTATTCCAGTATTTATCGATTTTTTGTCTCTTGTAACCGGAAGTGTCCTCACACACACAAGTATTGATAGGGTTTCCATGTAAATATTTACATAATTGTTTTCTTTTTAAAAATTTGTGTTTAAAATATATTAAAGTCATTTCCATGGTGCTTGAGTATTACCAGAAACAGAAAATATTAGCATTTAGAGAATTTGGGTTTTACTTGAAATGACTAAATGACAAATGTGTCAAAAAATTTAACTAACAATGCATGACCTAGATATAATTCTGACATCGCTGACTTGCTGTCTAGGAACTGCAGAATTATATAATTGATTGGATTATTGAATGCATGTGATTTTATTTATCCTCTGTCCCTGTTGCCTTTTAGTCTCCTTTTTGGGTACCTTTCTCTAAGTTAATTGCTTTTGTTACTCTTTATACTCTCTTTGTGTTATGTCATCCACATATATGATTTCACCGCTGACCCGTATGCTGATGACTCCCAAATTTGTATCTTCTCCCTGATTTTCAGGTTTCTGTATTCAGCTGCCTCTAGCTAGATATCTTTTCTTACCAAAAAAGGTATAATGTTATTCTATTATTTCTTAGTCTCATGTGAAATCATAATTAATATCACTGAGTAAATATCAAGAGAGTGGAAACATGAGGAAGTAGCAGCATTAAAACCTATTAGTGTGCAAAACACGTAGCTAGATAGCAACTCAGAAGACGTTGGGCATGTACATTAACTCCTTCTCCCCTGGGTCCCTTGCCGATCTACTTACACTGGATAATTAAATCTAAAATTAATGGAACAGGCCTTGGGTGGCATGCCCAACTCATTTCCCACCTTCTTGCTTCAATGTTTTTCTAGTCCTGTAGAGGCCATCTAAATTAATGGCCACCATACTCAAATTCTGGTAGTTGTCATTGATTTGTCCCTTTCTCCAAGTTCTGACAGATAATCAACACTTTTCCCACCTTGATGTTTCTCTAATCACTTCTCTGTGCTTCAACCCTAATTCTCCTATCCTCCTATTTTACCTGAAAATTGCAGCAACTCTTCATTGATCCAATAGCACTTTCCCACTGATGCCTTTATAAAACCCTCTTTGGGGTAGTTTAGGAACCCCTACAATGTGCTTTATATTTGGTATCATTGTGTATACCTGTGTGTATATTTGGTATCATTGCATTTAGCACATATCAAAGTACTTTAATTTGTTTGTCTATTCTTCTAGGTTAGGCTCAATTTCCCTTATTATTATTCATCATGGAAGAGGCAGGGGACCTTGAGTCCTTTTAAAATATGTGGAATAGCATTTACCAGGTTTTATTTCAACTTTTATTTAAAGGTACCACTGCCTGGCATCTGACCAAAGAAAAATCTAGAGGACTTATCTAAATTGTCAATTTCTCTGTGAATTCCAGCATTATCTAGGGTTAAAAGTTTGCTTCATCATTGTCAGCCTTTTATACTTATATTCTTCAACCGACGGCTCTGTGACATTATTCCTCTGATTCTGTGCCTTTGTAATGTTTAACTAATGTTTAATCCTCTGGATTATAATATCTGTGATAAACCTATTATTGAATTTCAGAACCTGAGTACAAATTGAGACATCCCTTTGATGGAAATTTCCTCCCCAAGATCATCTCCTGGTCATCATTTTACTCTGCTCAAATGTTCCATCTTCTGTATACCTACCTAGACTGTAACTGCAAAATAGCTGCCAACACTCCCTGCCCTTAACATCCTCTGCACAACACTTTGTGTCTTCTTACCCTATTTCATTTCCCTCAAAGTACTAGTCATTAACTGCTGTCATTTTCTTTTCTGTTTGTGTATTTGCTTATTGCCTCTCTCACTACTAAAATAGAAGCTCCTGTTATCACAGACTTTGTTTTATCCACCATGCCATTTTATTCCTAGAGTCTAGAACACAATGAGTCTAGCATATTAGGACTACAACAGCTATTTTTCCAAATAAAGAAAAACCAGAGCATAAAATTATGTTAGTTTTGTTTCTTTCTCTACAGTATTCATTAATATGTTGTATTTCTTTGTTTGTATTATTAGTCATTAAACTTATCTGTCTTTTCCCCAGTTTCAACTATATTATTGAGGTCATTCTTTTCCCATTTAATATGAATATAATATGAACATAATATTTTGCCTTTGCCTTATCATTTTCTTTTCCTTGCCTCTATCTGAAACTTTCAGTATCTTTGGTAGTTTCCCTCTCCCCAAGTTCATTAACTAATTATTCTTCCTTTGTTATTCATCTTATCTTTGATTCATCTAATTTTTATATTTCCTTACTAAATTATCTAGTTTCTTATTTTAATTTTTATCTAGATTGCAGAAAATGAGGAAAAGCTACTTCCTCATTAGTTGTAAGAGTACGTTTGTATTAAGAAACCTGTGCTCTCTTAGGTTCAGCTCCTAAGTTTAGTCTTATGGAGGGAAACAAAAAAGAAGAAACATCAACTTTACTTCTTAAATTACACTCTCTAAGAATGACAAGTAAAACTACAGCAAAGGATTTGTATAATGGCTGTGGCATGACACCCACAGTCCATTCATTCCCAAATGAAAGGAAACTCTACATAGAGACTAGAATTGAGCAGGGTACTTTCAAATTACTGGTTAACCACATTAAAGGTGAAGAACTGGGAAAAGGTAGTCACAACTACACTGTACTTTACACTGCATGGACATTCCACTCATCAGTCACTCTTTAAGGACTGTTGTCATGCTTCCATTTCTCAAACCTCAGGGGAGCTTGAGGTGTAGGTGTTGGAAAATCAACAAGTAAACTCAGGAAACATTTCAAATTCTTGGTACTTGTCATACTTGTGTACTTTGATTCCCATCAAGATTCACAGGTCAGTCTCAAAATGTGCCAACTATTAAATCTTTCTTGAACTATGATTTTTTGTTTGCCTTTGGGTTCATTTATTTCCTAACTAGTAAAAAAATAGATGTGTCCATTTTAGCATTTGGGGAGGAAAAAATGAAGGTGCCGGTGGTATGTGGAATGGATTTTTTCCAAATCGTAATTTGACTCTAACACCAATATATTTAATGTGTTCTTGATATGTATTAAGAGTTAAGGATTAAAAAGTGATATTTAAAAAATATATATATAATGTGTTATGTATATCTAAATATATATATAATTTGGAATAAAACTTTCTTGAAAAATAAGTATTTTTGGGTATGTGAAGTTGGTTAAGGGCATGAATTCCAGAAATATATTGCCTGTGTAAAAATTCTTTGCTCTGCTGCTTACCAGTTACATGACTCTCAGCAAGCCTCATTCTCTTCAACTGTAAAGTGATTGTAATATTGGTACTTAAATAATAGTGCTCTTGAAGGAATAAAACATGTTACAAGCTGAGAATAGGGAATGACATATTAGATGCAATGCAAATATGTAGCGTTATAATTATTTTTCACATTTGAATTGGAGAAAAGTAATATAGTTTTTATTTAAGAAAAAATAAAAGCAACTCAAAACAGGCATAAGAGAAAATTAAATCACCAACTTAATATGATCAACAGATGGATGCTTTAGTAAGTTTTTTTAAAAATTACTCCAGTTGGGGCTTCCCTGGTGGCGCAGTGGTTGAGAGTCCGCCTGCCGATGCAGGGGACACGGGTTCGTGCCCTGGTCTGGGAGGATCCCACATGCCGCGGAGCGGCTGGGCCCGTGAGCCATGGCCGCTGAGCCTGCGCGTCCGGAGCCTGTGCTCCGCAACGGGAGAGGCCACAACAGTGAGAGGCCTGCAAACCGCAAAAAAAAAAAAAAAAAAAAATTACTCCAGTTGGAAGCAAAAAATGAGTATAACATGCTAAAACTACTTATTGAGTATGCATCTTTTATGCAATTCATAGAAGTCGAAAATATTTCATACAGTTTAAAATAATTATTCTGCAGAGAACAACTTAATATCTACACATTCCCGTATTTCTATTTCTCTGCAATTTGGAACTTTGTCTAAAGTAATGGTGAATGCACCAATTTTTAAAAATTGATCAAGTAAAAAAAAAAAATTGATCAAGTAGAACAAAGTATGCCAGTTGATTTGAAGTCTTTTAGTGCCTAATGATTTAATACGATACATCTATAAAGATATGTAGAGAAGGTTAGAGTATAAACCTGGGTCTTGAGGGAAATCTGGCCTACAGACAAAGTGGAAGACATTTATGACTATAGAAATACCTAGCAAATATGAGTGGATTTAAAATATTTTCTTCAATAGTATTACTTTGAACATAGGAGGGGATCCAAGTTTTGTGAAGCCTAAAAAATCTTGGGATTCTCCTTTAAGTAAAATAAAATAAAATAAAATAAAATTATAAATACAACGTTGAGTTTTAAAGAATATTTCAAACCAAAAAAATAGAACAAAATGTAAATATTTAAAAGCTTCAAGTTTATAAAGATCACATCAATAGAAGAGAATGATTACAATTGATCATGGTTGACTATAGTTTTTTTATTATTAAAATAGAAATGTTTTTTTCAATTCACAGTATTTTTATTCCCATGATGAGATAGTCATGGATGTCCTTGTTGAGAAATGTTTTATAAGTTTAGTAGTATCTCCACCAATGTATTTTGTATCTAATTGTCAATACAAATATTTTTCAGATATGTTCATGTATTTCACTCCTCTTCATTAGTTGGATTATTAAAAAATCACATATCCTATTTATTATTTCCTTTTGCAGTGCATATTTTCTTAATGAATTACTATATCTGGCATTATCTGGAAAAGAAAAATATATCAAAAGTACTCTGTGTTATTCATATTTATCACTGTTATTTCATATTCCATTAATATTTCATCTAAAATTTTCTTGAATATTCAACAAATAAATTTTTAAATGGCAAAAGAAGGCAACCTATAAAAAAAGTGACACAAAAAGTGACTAAAGTCATAAAGTTAAGCCATTAAGCCTTCACAAAAATGCTAATAATACGTGAAGTATGAAACCAGTAATAGTCATAAACTGATCTTCACTTTTTAGAATCTAAGTTCAAAATGTTGCTCATTTATGAAAGTTTAGAATAAAGAACTATTCATTTTAGATCAACTGTATATTTGTATGGATTAGAAGATATAATAGTCAATATATTAAACTATTTAATGCTAAAAATTCCCTTCATTTTATAACTGTTACTGAAATAAAAATTAATAAAGCTTAGATCAAAAAGTAATACCACAATGAAACATTTAACCAGTGAGCAAATTTCATATAGAAACTCCAAGAAAACACAACAAAATGTTTTTTTACCCTGAAAAAAACTATTAAAAGTATTACCCTCATTAAATCCTAAATGTACCTTCATTTCCAAATCAAATAATAGAGTACATTCGGCAGAACACTTTGTCCTCTTTAGATTTCTTTATCAAAAAGATAAACATTAAAAGATTGATTCTAATATGAACAGGGAAAGTGTTATTTTGAAATGAAGGTGAACATGTTGATAATTTCATTAAACTCAAATGATATAATTAACTTAAATTCAGAAAATTATAAAGGTTGGATGGCTCAGGGGGGTTGTTTTTTTTAAATCAGACCTTTCACCTCTAGGTTACCATTTTGAATCCAAACCATATAAAAAGAGACTGAAAATTGCTAACACATGATGTTACTTGATGGCTTATAGGAAATTGGTTGGTGGTCTGAACTTAATCCCATGGACAGGTATTCACGTCATTAAGAAGGCCATCAGTGTTTGCAGTAATTCATCTCTTTTCATCCAGGCTTAAAAGAAACAAAGGAATTACTTGTAAAAAAGTCTCTTGAGGGCAAGAAAGGAATTGATTTAAATAGATTCAGAAAAAAAATAACAAAATTAAACTTTTCTATAAATAATATCTGAAGCATAGAAACTCTGAGGTTAATAATTCAGTTCTTTTGGTATATAATTTATCCATTTCAAAGCAGAAAATGATCTTTGAATTTGTCAGTATTTGGGGACAACAAGGGAAAACAGAACAATAGATATTTGGGCAGAATTTTCACAAAATCTGTTGTATGTGTGCATTGAGTGTCTGTGAATGAATAGATTCCCACAACATGTATTTAAATTTTCTCAAAACACTCAGCATAGTGTTAAACATACTCATATATCTCTAAGTATGGTAATTTTAAGTCCAAGAGAACTATTTTATAATGTATACCTATGTGATAAAAAGTTTAACATTTAGTAAACTAAACTTTGGTTCTATAAATGAAAATAGTCCTGAAATTTAAGCATAAGTTATACTTGAACTAGAATTTAATTTAAGTCAATTCAGTTAAGCTTAAACCACAGAAATTGAAAATCTCAGACTGGAAACATCCTTCGCTATTTCCTTATGCAACTTCACTTCTTTCCTACCTGATATTTAAATTTCCTTCTTTAATGTGTTGTCCTTTTTTTCCTCTACTTCAGTACATTTAGAAATGGAGAAATAATTTTTCATAAAACATTCAATTCCATTCTGAGGTTGCTTGAGTGAGGATTCTTCAGTGTATTGTGTTGAAATGTGCATATCCCAATCATATCCATCAGTAGGTCCTAATTTTGCCTTCTGTGGTGACATCTAAAATGTAGATAGTCTTTTCCCCAGTGATGTTTTAAATAGACCCCACCTTTCATGCATATTCATGCATGTTCAGCTTCTGCCTGAGACTAAATAGCTAACAATTGTTAGAGCAGTGATAGAAGCCCTGGCTTGCCAACTTCGCCAAGTCCTGTGCTTTTAACCAGGATGATACGTATACTGTGTTTACATTGCTGAAAAGAAGAACAATGGTTTTATGAAGGAAAAAGAAGTAACGAAACACATGTTGCAGAAATACCACTCTGAAGACAATGTAACACAGTTTTAAGGGGACAAGACCTGGACAGGTGGCTGGATAGGAGAATGCAGGCTGGGAAGGTCTGGGTGTGAGTAATTTGCAAATCACAGGACTGGTTGGGTATCTCAGCGTCAGGGAGGGAGAGGAAGCTAAACTAAGTCTGTGACTCTAGTTTAAGATACTGCGAAGATGTGGTGCAATCAGCTAAGTTAGGGTCCTAGGTGGGGAGTGGAGATTGCCCATCCTGGTGGAAGTAAGTTTTTCTTTCAGACTTTCATTACCTACACTGGGGGTGAGGGGGCTTTTGTTCGCTTTATTGAGGTATAATTGACTGATAAAATTGTAAGATAGTTAAAGTACAATGTGATCTCTTGATATACATATACATTGTGAAAGAATTCCTCGCATTGACTTTATTAGCACATCTATCAACTCACATGCTTACCTTTTTTTTTTTTTTTTGGTGAGAACATTTATGTTCTACTCTCTTTGCAAGTTTCCATTATACAATACATTGTTGTCAACTATAGTCATCATGTTATACATTAGATCTTCAGACCTTACTCATCTTATAACTGAAAGTTTATACTGTTTTACCACCCTCTCCCTATTTCCCACATCCCTTGCCCCTAGCAACCACTTTTCTACTCTCTGTTTCTATGATTTCACATTTTTTCACATTCAGGTTCACATATAAGTGAGGTCTCACACAGCTGTATTGCATTTTAATAAATTTAAAAGTTTAGATATTTGGAATAAGGATTCTAAGGTGAAATTCCAAGTGAAATTGAACATATTTTGATGAATATGTAGTTATTTTTTTTAAAATTCAGTATTCCACATATAAAACAATAATGGATTCAATATTTTTCAATTATTTTATAAAATTGTTCTACTGTAAATATTTGTAGAATTTCTAATGTGCTAATTATGACAACTGAAGTTTTCTGAAGACCTCAGTGGGTCTTTAGAGATCCTAAATGAAACTTTAGAGTTAATGCGACAAATTAAGAAATTGAGATGCACAGAGATAGAGATTTGTCCACACATACACAGCTAGTAAATGAAAAAGCTAAAAATCAAATCCAGAAAGGTGAAGTGGATCAGATCTGAAACATTTTATACCAATAATTTCATGCCAAGTAAGCCTCCAAGATACTTGAAATTTTTACACAAAGCCTCATGTCTGTCAAAGGACTCTCACCCCTCTTCCTTTTGTAATAAATACCCTTAAAAGGATCAAAGCACTTTTGGTACCAAACAAGATAATGTAATTGATGGTTTTCTTTATTGAACAAAAAGCCCGAATCCATAGGGTCAAAGTTCTTTATTTCAGGAAAGCCTACAAGCTGGGACATGTGTAACTGTACTGAATAGGTCAGGTCACATGGAAGTTGTACTTGACAATAAGCATATTTCTACTGTAGAATTTTTTTTTTTTTTTCAGTAGGATGTAGGATTTAGGACATAAATCATTTGCATGACACATCAAAATTCATGCAGGAGGGCTTCCCTGGTGGCGCAGTGGTTGAGAGTCCGCCTGCCGATGCAGGGGACAGGGATTCGTGCCCCGGTCCGGGAGGATCCCACATGCCGTGGAGCGGCTGGGCCCATGAGCCATGGCCGCTGAGCCTGCGCGTCTGGAGCCTGTGCTCCGCAACGGGAGAGGCCACAACAGTGAGAGGCCCGCGTACCGCAAAAAAAAAAAAAAAAAAAAAAAAAAAAAAATTCATGCAGGAGCAAATAGCTATCTCTGATCAGTGAAATAAGCTTGGTAGGACTATCAAAAGAGAGTGGTGAGGACTGTGGCAAGCTAAAGAAACCACACCAGAGCTCAATTCATATGGGAATATAAACATAATGTGGCCATTATGTTGTTGGGGTTTTTTTTCCAAGATGAGTTGGAAATTCAAGGTATTTGGTTTTGTTTTTATTTTAGGTGGAGGGAGGTGGGGTAGAAGATACACTGGTTTTACATCTTAAGGACAAATACACTTCATTTTTTTGGCCCAACAAAATAGAGCTGTAAATTTCACTTAATCTAAAATCCTTCAGTTTTCCATTTCCATTGTAACTGTATCAGATACTTTTGGGATGATGGAAAGTAATGACAGTGAAAACAAAATATGCAGATTTTTCCAAATAACGTACATCCTATGGAAAATTGCTGAAAATCACTAAGAATCTACAAGAATAATTTCTATACAAAGAAAAAAATTTTGTACTTATTCAGCTCTACTTTAAGAATATACCCAATATATGTTATAAACGAATGAGATTGAGAAATATTGTGTTTATAAATGCTTAATTTCTTTTCACTTGATATAGGAAAGTGCCCATGGTAGTTCATGTTGATAGCACAGTTACCTGGGGGAACATGTCTTTCGGGATGAAAAGCAGGGGATAGAAATCAGGAATCTGTCTTTCCACAGTGACAGTAAACTGCTGTGTCTTAGATAACTGGAGGTAGTTTAAGATCCGGAGTCAGAAAAATAAAACTGAATTATCTATCAGGAACACGAGTCAAGTTACCAGGCTGCGCTTGGAAACACAGAAATCTGGGTTATACGGTGAAACAGATGCAGCAAAATGAAAGTGAGACTGAACCGTAGTAGCTTGTGTCAGATTGCCCAATGCTGATGGGACAGAGTGGAGGTCAGAGGGGGGAGGAGGAGAAACTTGGCCTCAGTTTCAGAGGCTGAAAAAATTTACAAGCACGTCATCAAAAGACAGTGGAGTATCTGGAAGGCTTGAGTACCTGGCAGGATACAGTGGTGAATCCCCCACCATGTCTGGTTCACATTAAGATGTGTGTTTCAGCTTGCACACTTCCATCCTTAGCCAGGCAAGACAATCTGGGCCTAGAACAGAGGTTAACACGTGGCTATATTTTTATACTTCTCTTAATACTAGGTTCTGGGAAACAGACAACAAATCTAAAAATAGAAATCTAGTTCTGAGGCCAGGGACTGTTTTCTGTCTCTTCCTTCTTTTTAGTCCACTTTATCATCTGTATATTTGGTCTCCAAGGACACTTTAAAAAAGCCAGTGCATCTCCTCTTTAGTTATGATGTTGAGAAAAGATATGGTCAGAGTCCAGTCTATTGAACTGTTTCATGTGTCTTGGTTAAGGACCAATAACTATTTTGAGTGAAAACTTTACTTAACAGAACAATCTGGATAAAATTCTAAAATATTGTGGCAAATCTAGTTTCACCATTCTTTGAAGACATTTTCTAAACATGTACTACATGTCATGTACTGTTATTGGGTTCTTTGTGTGTGTGTGTGTGTGGTTCTCGGGCCTCTCACTGTTGTGGCCTCTCCCGTTGCGGAGCACAGGCTCCGGATGCGCAGCCTCAGCGGCCATGGCTCACGGGCCCAGCCGCTCCGCGGCATGTGGGATCTTCCCGGACCGGGGCACGAACCCGTGTCCCCTGCATCGGCAGGCGGACTCTCAACCACTGTGCCACCAGGGAAGCCCTGTTATTGGATTCTGAGATAAACAATATATACATGGTCCTAGCCTTCTCAGATATCAGTTTCAAGATAGAGACAGATCTGCAGACAAATGATCAAGGTGTGATGAAGCACTGTTAACATAGATGTGTAACAAACACGATGGAAATACAGAAGAGCAAGGCTGATATTTACCTTAAAATTAGGGAAAATTTCACTCTCCATTTTAGAATAAAAATCCTTCAAATTCTTCTATAAATGTTTCTTTTTTTTTGCTCACCAAATATATTTACCTAATTCACTATTTGATAATAATGAACTAAAAACTGAATTTTGTTGCACTAATTTGCTGTGAAGGCCATAATACACTATCGTAAGCTTAGTGGCTTAGACAACAGAAATTTATTTTTATTGTCTCAGTTCTGGAGGCTAGAAATCTAGCCTCCATATCGAGATGTCGACAAGGCCATGTTCCGTCTGAAAGCACTAGAGAAGGATCTGTTCCAGGGTTCTATCCTAGCTTTTAGTAGTTACTTAGCTTGTGGCAGCATAACTCCAGTTTTCACATGGCATTCTCCCTGTATGCATGGCTCCGTGTCTAAGTTTCCCCTTTTATAAGGATACCAGTCTTATTGCATTAGGGGCCCATCCTACTCTAGCATGACCTCATCTTAATTAATTATATTGCAACAATTCTGTTTCCAAATAAAGCTATATTTTGAGGTAGTAGGCATTAGGGCTTCAACTTATGAATTTGGCAGCGGGAGCAGGGGCAGTGAAATTCAACTCATTTTTCTCAAGCTTGTTTTATGATAAGAGGCCTAATTTCCCTCCAAGGGTGGGATACTCTGAATCTGAATTTAGGTGCTAATTTTACCAGATGAATACAGAGGGCAGCGTACATTCTGTCTACTGCGGGTGCTTAGGAAATATTGATAATAAGGTCTGCAAAGTATCTGGACGTTTGAATGTTGTTGTAAGAAAAATAGATGACTCTAAGCTGTTCTGAGATCCAAGTTCAGAGAAGATTTCCCTAGTAACAGCCAAGTGTGTATTGGATTTATGATTTTTTTTGAAAGGTGCTTTTAAGTTTTTCTGAAAGATTTGTACGTTTTTCAGTTATACTACGAATTCAACGTTTCTTCCATGGCTCCTTGCAAAAGAGAATCTGTGGTAATACAAAGCTGTTCGGTTAGATGCATTCAATCTGGAAGGAATAAGAATGGTTCACCACCATGCAGTTTGGTTTGTCTGCCACTAGGTGTTATACTGAAATGGTTAGAAAAGTGAGACAGACACATTGTTTTATTTACATAAAGAAGGATAAACTATGGTTCCTATACATAAGTGTTGGTAGATTACCAAAGAGTGATTGGCATATGTTAATAAGAAACCTATGTTTCATTTTGATTGATTTATCATACCGAAATACAGGACATAAGCTTTGCATTACAACAGAGGCCTGCTGCACAGAACATGGGGTGGGGGGCAGGGTTGATAGACTTGATAGACTGAGAAACTTGTTACTCTTGCTACTCTGACACAAGTGGCACGTTTTAAGAGGTGGCATAACTGATACTGAGATTTGTACATTGTTAAAAATTTAAGTCATGACATTTGTGTCACTGTTGGATAATAAATTTTTTTTTTTTTTTTACAAGAGCAGTATTTGGGTACTCAGAGAGCTTCTGTCACTTCTGAGTCATTGGCCTGAGAATAAAAGATAAGAAATTAAAAATTAGCAGTAGCAATGACATAATCAAGTTTGACATTTTCATAGAGAACATCATACCAAAGGAAAACATGTGGGTACTCAAATTTTCAAAAGAAAAGTTAATGGGAAAAACAGAAGAGACGAGTCAGAAGTTTCCAAAGAGAAAAGGTAGAAAATTAAAATCTGTAGAAAGAGCATAGAATCTGCTTAAGGATACACTATTAGAGATTAATGAACACTGAGAAAAGCAAAATAAAATGATAAGATGTGGGAGGTTGGTCAGGATGCAAGATAGGTGATAAAAGCCTCCAATACTGACTTTTAGGGATAATGTCAAACAAACAAACAAACAAAGATCAAAGTCTTCTCCAAATGCAACATACAACAGCCTCCTTGAGATAAGTATGCCAGAAATGCAAAATCTCCTGGAGACTGACTTGGTCTATTACACTGCTATGTTGGGAATGAAACGATGTGAAGAGATTGCAAATAATGCAAAGGAATTGAATGGTTGCTTTGTGCCTGGCCTTCCCTCCAGAATGATAAAGAAGTGTCTACCCTACAGTTACTTTGTGCAGAGAAGGAAGGTGAAGAACTGTCAGAGAAATCAAAACAAAGACTTGATTGAAAAAATATGAGAAATTAAGTGGCCATAAATCACTAAGTTCAAATGGTGTTCATCTAAAACTTCTGAAGAAGTTAAAGAAGGATGTAGCTAAGCCACCACCAAAAATATATCAACACCTTCCATCAAAGAGGAGGGTGATGAATGCCCATCCATCCGTAAGAATAGTCCAGTACGACTTCTAAGGTTAGGTTTTAATAAAAAACATGGTGTTGTATAGAATTATTCATGCCTTAAAAAAAAGTGTAAATATTTTTCCCCTGTGGAAAATGTGTACTTTCATGATTTGTTTATTTTTTTCTGTGTATTTCTCCACACATTGGCTTTCTCCCCTGTTTTTGTTTTGTTTTTGTGGTGGTGGTGCTTGTTAATTTCTGAGTGCATTTCTCCATAACTTTGCTATCCTGAACATTACTGAACACTATTTACTAGACACACACTAATTGGTTACCAGGGAGAGGATTGTAATCCAGGCTGAAATAACTCATGGCAGAGTTTGTTAGTTGTCAACTTGATCTGGTCAATAAGCAATAACTTTATTGTTACAACACGTGGTAGGGTTTTAGATACTAAGCACAGTGCTGAGAAGAGCACAATAAAACCTGCTTGGTAAACTTGATTACCCAAAGCAATGCGTGCATCTTTGCCTGAGAATTTTCTCACATTTTGTGACAGTTGTTATAGTTAAGTTAGAGTAATTCCAAGATGTAGAAATTAACACAAATTAATAAATGGCTTATGAGCATGTCAGTTTCTTGTGCTGAATTCAGGGCCTCCCATTAATGACCAGGCATTGATTGCACAAGAGACTACAGCTGACTGTTTAATTCTTAGCAGGTGGGCACAGGCCAGGCCTTCCCATCTTGCACTGGCAGTGAACCTTGAACGTGACCTTTCCAAGGGAAGGAGGGGAATTCATTGACCATGTTTACTTTATACTGAAACTCTTTTTAGATGAAGGCCCCTAACTGTGCTGAATTGTTCTTAGTTAAGAGTGTGAGATGTGTGGCATGACTGGTGTTTTTGACAGTCTCAGGAACACTTAACTTCATTCGTGAATTTCAGCCAGCTCCAAAGCCATCCCTATGCCCAGAGAGTAAGTTCATGGTGAAGCAGAGGAGCTTCTTAAGGGATTTTCATAAAGGTGTGATGTCCTGTTCACTTCGTTTTGCTAAACGTTAAGGAGGGAAGGGATTCAGGGCATCCTCCTCTGACTGCCCCATTCTTGGGATTAATAAGCCAGGACTGCACGGTGTCTTCTTAGCTATTACCTCCTCAGCTCAACTGCTTTATCCAAGCCATCCAAAAATCATCATTTGTTTTTACTGTTTTACTGAATTGGGCAATTATTCCAGAGCAATTATGGGTATTCTTGTTTTCCATCTCCTGAATCATATCCTTCTTTCCAAACTGTGACATGATTCCTTAGAATACACATCTGTCGGGCTTCCCTGGTGGCGCAGTGGTTGAGAGTCCGCCTGCCAATGCAGGCGACGTGGGTTCATACCCCGGTCTGGGAAGATCCCACATGCTGCGGAGCGGCTAGGCCTGTGAGCCATGGTCACTGAGCCTGCGCGTCCGGAGCCTGTGCTCCGCAACAGGAGAGGCCGCGACTCTGTTCGTCAGAAAAATGTACCTGTAAACATTTTAGCAATTCAATTCCAGGTGGTTCATAAAGCTACAATAACCATCTCCAGATTAAGGATGCTGGGCCAGCTGATACACTGAGTGCAATAAACTGAGTTGGAACCCTCATTCTGCATAGAGACTTTGTTCTCTACTGAGTGTCAGGGGTGTTACCTAGCCACACTTAAACATGTTATCTACTTTTCTATCAAATGGAAGTGTAAGATGCTCTTCATGCATGAGATGTAGTGGAACTATTACTATATTGATCACTAGGATAACTAAACCTAACTCCAATTCTAACTGTGATTAACTTGCTACGTGTGTAGTTTTATTAATTCTCTGAGCAATAGTTTCTTTATCAATTAACTAAATAGATTGGATGAGGTTTAATCTCAGGTCCATTCCAGCTTGGAAATTATATGACTACCTATATTTTTTAGGAAAAAGTTCCTACTCTTTATTAGGTGCTGACTTAATAATAAGAGAAGTCTTAAGTCAGTTGAGAGTAGAATTATATAAAATAGAACATCTGACTATTTAAAAAGAAATCTTAAAAATCATCATTTAATTTATATTTTCACAAATTTATGTCTGTTTATGTCTACTGTTAGATTTTTGTCTCTTTATATTTTTATTTCATGTACATAATTACTATATATATTATTTCATATGCCTTAGTTTTTTAAATACATTACCTTTTGCATGTTTAGTGACAAATATAGAAAATATATCTTGGAAACTGAGTAAATTTATTCAGTTTTGTAATTTGAGCTTGATGATTTGTAGGGAAAACTGAATGTCTTTCTTCTAAATTTGTATCTAGTTAGGAGGCAGAACCAAGGGTAAAGTGGTCTTCTGTGGGGTCAGCACCTGGGCTCCTATGTTTTCCTTTGCTAATCTCAGCTTGCAGTTTTCATTGCATTGCCCAAGAAGGTTGCTCCAGCTCTGGCCACCATGTCTGTATTCCTGCCACCTGGAAGGAGGAAGGGATGGAGAAGGACATCTTACTGTTTTATAAGGTCATTTCTCCTGCTTTTATCATATGGTCCATGACTTAATCACAGGCTAATCTTAGCTGCAAGCTTTATGCTAGGTGCCTTGTGCCTATCTAAAAATAGGGTCCATTACTACAGAAAAAGACAAGGTACATTTAGAGACAATTAGCATTCTTGCCACAAAAAACTAAGTCATCAAGATGAACTAATTTTATATAAAATAAAATATAGTTACTTCATGATTTAGTGGTAAGAACAGTTCTCAGTTTCCCCAACAGTCATTAATCTCTTTAACTACCTAATAACTTTGTGAGCTGTTGTACTATACATTTCCTATTAGTCCCTTCATTTATTATGTATAACTGAAATATTTTATCTCGTCAGGAAAGTTTCCTTTAATCTCTCATCTTATTTAAATACTTCTCTGTAATTGGATATCTTCCATATCATACACTAATCTTGGCACTTATGACACTGTAATCATTAGTTACATGCCTATATCCTTTATTAGAATATTCCTTGAGGGCAAACACTACATCTGACATGTTTTTGTAACCTCGGTCCCTAACATATTCCTGGACCGTAGTACATTCAATCACTGCTTGTTGAAAAAGAAATGAATAGACTTTGTGAGGTAATTTACGTGCAGTAGCATACAGAACACTAGCAATTGCTTGGTGCATGTAAATTAGAAATCAACTATCAGGTATACCACATGTATTTGTTTAAGCTACCCTACTAATATGACAGGCCTTTGAATCATTGCTCTAATCTAATGTAACCCAAAGAATAAGTAGCTTAAAAATACCCCTTTTGCTCCTTCCTCCCCTGCCCCCAGGTCAGGAAGTGAGGAAAATGATAATCCTGAGCTGTGATTCCAGTTTATCCTGTGTGGAGAGTCATGTCAAAATTCTGGCCCCATCTTTTGGTAGCTGAGAGAGTGGATAAACAACCTCTCAGTTTTCAACTCCTTTTTTATTCTGGACGGGCCTGAAAGGTTCGCTCTGAACTCATTGATAAAGAAAAGGAACTGACACTCTTCTGACCTGACTGCCAAAATGAAGCATTGTCCCCGAGAGAGGAGCCTTGCACATTGTGAGGCCATTTAGAAAATATTTCTCTTATTCTTTATGGATTCAAATCGCTACTGTTGCTGAGAATAGGTGTTTATCTTTGGGTGGGGTGTGAGTGTGTGTGTGTGTGTGTGTGTGTGTGTGTGTGTGTGTGTGTGTGTGTGCGTGTATGTCTTGGTTCTGCCATTACTCCCTAGGCAAGTCTCTCTCTCCCTGAGTGCATGACACGTACTACCTAAGCTGTGTCAGGGACTGCAGGTCTAGGCACACTCATGGAACACTGAACCCAAGATATTGACCATATAGTCTCAAGAAACAACGTGCACAGAACGGTCTGGTAGAAACTCATGCCACACACACACTTTTCTCTGCCCATTTATCCCTTTTTCTCTGCTCATTTGGAGACCTTGAGGTCACATTATTAGACTGTTCCTCAAACCTATCCCCAGTTCCTAGCTCTGGGTTAGTCCTTAGCAATCCTTACTTAATCCTTCCTGCACTCCCCTTTAGATATCAGTGACCACCCTACACTGCCTTTGTACCCCTTCCCTAAACTACTGCACCCTTAAGAAAGCCCCAGTCCTGTGAGTAGCTTCGCTGCCATACAGTCTCAGCCTATATCCCTCTTCTTCTTTTTGGAGCTTTTTCCTCCTTTCAGCCTCATGAATCCTTCTGGTGTTGCAGCCCTACCTCACCCCAAATCCCTCATCCTCATATTCCTAGCTCAGTTTTTAACACCCTAACTCTAATTTTTCATCCTTTTGTACCCCCAAGTGTTGTCCAATCTTTCCCCTCAGTGATGGAGTCCCTTCTTACAGGTGCAATGACAGACGTCGCAGGTCCCTCCACCATTCTTGTCAGACTCCTGCAACCTGGGGTACAGACCTAGACCTGCTATGGAACATCGAGTCTTTACCATCTAATAATGGTTCTGATACTTTTATCTTGGAATCTTCTGTTTTCCTTAGTTTATCTCCCTCAACCACCAGATTTATTTTAAAAGCAAGCCCCTTTGTGCCAGATACTCAGTTCTCTTGCTGCCCTTCTAAGCTCTTCCCTGTGTGACAGTGGAGGAAATCTGGGGAACCACATTTCCCTGACTCCCTGGCCTGCAGGTTTCTAGTTCAGATCCAGTCATGGGAAGCACCCATGCAAAATTTAGAAGGCAAAGAAGGAAAAGCTGTTGTCCTCTGATAACATCTGTAGCTGGGCCATAGGCGTATGTTTACAGCAGCCTGAGAATTGGTCACAGGTTTTCTGAGAATCCCCAACTGTAGGTAGATCAGCCATTGTTTCTAACTTCCTCAGACTCTTTACTCCCAGGTTCCTTGAAAGGTGTCTTCCTGACTTTCATTCCTCCAGTCCTTCTCACTGTATAAAGTCTCAATTTTGACTCCTTAAGTCTACTTCCTCTCAAAATGCTTGAAATGACCTCGATTATCCTGAAAATACCCTGACCACTCATTGCTTAAGTAAAAAAAAAAAAAAAAAGCTACATGGATATATCAAAAATGGCAAAGGTGGTACAACATTCAGGAAACTTTGGAAATAAGGAAAATAAACAGACAAATTTACTACCTTGGCTGGTGGGTAGATTCCAATGTGGGTTGGACTTGAATCCATCACGGTCATGGGCTGGCTGTGGTCTTGATTAACCATCTAATTGTACCCGGAGCATTTCTCTAGCCAAAGGACAAAAATTCACATGGCTTTAGTGGGGCAGCAGGTAGCAAAAATAAATACAGCAGGCAGAATATAACCAATGGAGAATAGCAGTTCCACGGCAAACCAAAAATTGCACTCTTCTTCTGAGGGGTGTAGGCACTGCACGATATCCGCTAATTATTTCTATGCTGCAATAAGGAATTTGGGTTTCCAAATTTTTCAATTTATCAGAAGAAGCCAAGAATCTTACCTTTTATATAAAGTCTCCAAAATTTAATTTTTTGGAAATGAGTTAAAAAACATTTCTGACCATTGTATTTACCCCCCAAACACAGTTACTAGTTGTTTCTAGCCCATAGACTGACGTTTTGTGACCTCTGGTCTAGACTTAATAATTCAAATAAGGGGATATGTACAGCTGGAGGCAAAGGAAAGGTCATGAGTCAAAATCAATTTCTATTAAAAGGGATTGAAATGCTTAAATGGTGGGTAGAGATCTGAAACATGGAAATATGAAGAAAGAGGCATCTTTCACAGTGGGATACACAAACTTGAGATCAGGGAAGGGGAAGCTAGATTAGAACATGGGGTGTAATCATGAGACCAGGTTTCTCTCTGTGGCTTTAATTACTAGGTGCATTCCCACCTGAACTACAGGAAGAGATAGTTCAATCCTCTGTACATTTTACCTTCCTAAGTTATTATTCCCTTGAGTTACCTAAAGTCTGATCCACTCCTGTGGGCCTGAGAGGTGGTGTGGTGTGGAGAATAAATGGGCAGGGCGGTAAGGAGAAACGCGTCCTGACACTTCATTGTACCAACCTCTCACTGTGTGAGTCAAGAAGACCCGTGAAGAGGGTGTGGAAGAAACCAGCAGCAAGGCGAGCTGTGAGGAGTCCCTGCCAGAGCCTCCAGCACCAGAGGCAAGCACAAATAGAGGCTTTCTGTGGACCAAACACAAAAGAAATGAAATCACTGGAAGACGTGAATCCTTCAAATGAAGGAGAGGGTCATAAGTGCTTGATCATAAATCAGTAAATTATCAATTTTATATGCTTATGAAAATGGTTGATTTTTCTTATTTTGATCATACTATGCTTATTTAACCATAGTTTTGATGAATGTCCCAGAAAAATAAAGCATTTCCTTTTATGTGGTTTTCAACATACTGAGAGAGGTGGTATTAGCCTCTCACAGTTTGTAAAAATTAATAAATATCAGCTAGTTCAAATGAAGCCTTTTTTTTGGTAAAACAATAAATTTCAGGGCCTGTTTAGATAAATTCCAAAAGTTGTGTTATAACGTGTCATATGTTAAAAAATAACCTATATGAAACAACAGGTTATTCTTAATTCTTAATAGCTTATTCTTATAGTTTTTGAATTGTTTTTCTCCACATCTGTGTGAGGTAAAATACTATATCTCTATGGCTCACTCTTTTATCATCAGCATCCGTCACAACATGTGGCACAGAACAGGGAAGAAATCAACAACTATCCATTGAATGAATGAACAAATAAGTGAATTGGGAGAACATTGTCTTGATTTTTCCTAGATGGGAAAAATTTAATAAACAAAGAATCTGCCTTTCAGAATTTTTACTCTTAGTGAGCAGAAGCATGACTTTTGAAGACAAATGTAGATTCAAATACTGCTCTGCACTAGAGTTGTGTGATCATGAACAGATCACTCAAACCCTCAGTTTTATTTTAGTCATCTTTATACTTAGAATGACACCAATTTCAAAAAGTTGCTTTGGGATTTAAATGATAACTTGTAACTTAAGAGATGACTGGGTAGATAGCAGGACAGAGAATGCTAGCATTATTTAATGTCTATCAATGAATCATGACTGCAGAGGTTTCTTAGATTCTGCTTAACTAAAAAGCCTAGTTCCTGATGTTCAATGGTGATATCCTTTCATTGTTATCTACTATTTCTCCTTCTCCTTGTTTTTCTCATTATTTAATTTTCACATTCATTTTATTGCATGTTGCTGAAATGAAGACACTTTTCTTTGTATGTTCAGAAAAAGATGGCCGCTTTTTTGAGATACTGCTCTTGGTTTTGCGCAATTGCAATAAAATTCTGTGATCAATCTCCCTAAATGGAATAACTTCCAAATAATGCTAAGTTGCGTTACTATCTTATGTTTTCTTTGCTGAAGCTTCAATAGGCATTACATTATTATTATCAAATTGTTCCTAGGTCACCTGGTAGTGAATTAAATAATGCATGGTACAGGTTCCCCCACTCTTTGAAAACAGAGCATGACTATGAAACCTTTCCTAAGGTGAAATGGTGGAAAGTGAAGAAGAAATTACTTAGGACACATCTTCCTAATGGATGCACAAAATGAATCAAGATAAAGCACAGATGCTTATAGACACAGTTCAAAGCTATGGTGGTTTGATACTGAGATGCTGAGTGTATTATTGGGGAAGGAGCTTGATGTGCCACTCTTGCCACTCAGGGTACATGGTACCTCTATAACGGCTCACTGCAAAACCAACGCTGAAAGCTATTTTCACTTTTTGTTTTTATTCATAAAAGCAAAAATCCTCTTTGGATTTTCTTTCAGTTAGCAAAAACAGGTACTAATGTAATCTTTGTAAAAGTGAAGTGGCATAAAGTACACTTTTGTATAGTGGGGGATACATGTATTGTACATAGTGATTAAAAACCAACTCTAGGGCTTCCCTGGTGGTGCAGTGGTTGGGAGTCCGCCTGCTGATTGGGGGGACGCGGGTTCGTGCCCCGGTCCGGGAGGATCCCACATGCCGCGGAGCGGCTGGGCCCGTGGGCCATGGCTGCTGGGCCTACGCGTCCGGAGCCTGTGCTACGCAGCGGGAGAGGCCACAGCGGTGAGAGGCCCACGTACCGCAAAAAAAAAAACAAAAAAACCCAACTCTAAGTATGAGTATCATGACTAAAACAAATAAGGCCACTGCCTTCACCAAGTTTATAGTTTAATCAAAGTGAAGTATATTTGAAATAAAAATAAAATGAAGCTTCGGGAAAAATGATATTGCAAATACATCCTTTGAAGCTCACACTGCCCCACATTAAATACATAACTGTGATAAATAAAATATAAAAAAGCAAATATTAAAGAAAGTCACTTCCAAAGAATGATGCAAAAAAGATAAATATCTCCATGTTCAAGAACTGGAAAAGAAGTTGAGAGAAATCATCAAATTTGAAGGTGATGGCCTGTTGGACTCTAGATCTGGAAGCAGTCGGAAGTTGCTAGCAGTTCAGCTTCTGTAGAGTAGAAGAGGCTAAGTGTGTTCTGGGTAAATACTGGGAAAAGAGCCAAACTCACTGCTGGAAACCAGTGGCTGGAATGGGGCTTTCTACCCTGCGCATAAAAGAGGGGAAAAAATTGCTTGTGCAGGGGCCCTGCCTAGCATGAAGCAGTTTGCTTGGGGAGGCAGGAGGAAACAGGGCCAACCTCCCGAGCAGAAACTGAGGCAAATCTTCCATGGTTGGATTCATGGATCTTTGAGCTAGTCCCCTGGTGTAAATTCCTTAAACGTCCAAAATAAGACCTGATTATGGACTGGGGTCCCAGGGACCAGGTAGATGCAACCACACTAAAGAATAAGAGGTAGAGCATGGAGTGTGTGCCTGGAACTCAAAATACCGAACACATGAATAAATCCTATACTCCTAGAAAAATCTAAGAATAGCAACAATTTAAAATAACAGGATAGTCTAAACATTTAATACTACTGCTCTGAGAATCCTTAAAAAATACAACTGAGGGAAAAGTGTCAGTTTAAAAAATATATTTGAAACAAAATAAAGAAAAATGAAACAAATATAGGTAAATAAAAATACCTTAGAAATCTTGGAAATAAAATTATTAGTTTTTGGAAGAAAAAAATAGTATATAAAAAAATCTAGATTGACTCCAAAGGGGCATAGTAAACTGTAAGTAAACCATGCTGAGGAATTAACACAAAATGAAACATAAAAACACAAAGGTAAGAAGATGTTAAAGAGTCATAGAAACAGAGATAGATCAAGATGACTCAATATAAATGTAAGAGCAATTTAAGTAGTCTGAATGTGAAAAATGAGAGAGAACAAATATTTAATGAGGTAATGGACTGAGAAGTTTCCAAAACTGAAGATAACACAAGTCCATCTGATTAAAAATGACCACCAAGTATTGCTCAGGATAAATAAAAACAAATCTCTGGGGCTTCCCTGGTGGCGCAGTGGTTGAGAATCCGCCTGCCGATGCAGGGGACACGGGTTCGTGCCCTGGACCAGGAAGATCCCACGTGCCACGGAGCAGCTGGGCCCGTGAGCCATGCCCGCTGGGCCTGAGCGTCCAGAGCCTGTGCTCCTTAACGGAAGAGGCCACAGCAGTGAGAGGCCCGTGTACCACAAAAAAAAAAAAAAAAAAAAAAAAAACAGATCTCTGAGAAAAACTGAATAACATCCATGATAAAGGATACGAAATTCAGTTATGTCATAAATAAAAGACAAATTTTCTTCAATGGTCTTATAACAGATTTCTTATGAACAGTAGATGCCTGACACAGTGGGGGTAATATAGTTAAAATCCTAAGAGAAAGATAACTGTCAATGACAAATTTTATATCCAGCTGAACAATTATCCAATTGCATAACAAAGGCAATTTTAGACAAGTAAGGAGTAAAAGACTGTACTATCTTCAGATCATAGGATATAATTCAAGGGGAAAAACAAAATGAGAAGTCATCAATGGAATGCAAAAACAATGGTAAGCCCCAAATATTTTAACATGTATTGATCTACTTCATTAACTATTTCTATAAGTAAAATAAATACTAATTTTTGTTTCTAAGAGTGTAACACTAAATTCTAGAGACTGATATAAGAGAAGATGAAAGAAAGGTAGTTTGCTGGATTATTAAGATGTACTTAAGCCTTATTTTGTATGGTGAGGTTGATAAAGATATTGAATAGCTTAAGACATTATAAGAAGGATTTATAGTGAGAGAGTGAATATATAAACACACAGTGGCATTTTGTCTGAATGATAAAAGAATTCAGACCTGCAACCTCAGCAGCAACCAGCCTGAGAAGCCAATGCACAACTCTTGCAGCAATTGGTCCAGAATAGTAGTGACTTCAATGACTATCAGTTCCCTATATTTTGCCCACTAACTCACTATCCACCAACAAAAGCCAAAAATGTTTCCCAAACCACTCACATAAGATGTCTTACTTCTAGTTAAACTTGTCTCTAGCTTCCGCCAGCTAACAATGTATAATCACAACATACCTGAATCCTTCCCTGCTTTCATTAAAAAGCTTTTCCTCTCCCCTGCTTGGCTTTAAATCTCTACCAAAATCAAATGATGGTGGCCAACTCCCTTGCTATAACAAGCTCTGAATAAATAGTCATACTTTGTTCTCATTTGGATTGGCTTTATTTTCCGCAAAACTAGATATGCATGGCTAAAACCATCAGAGATAACCATTAAAATAATAGACATACAATTTATAGCTAGTAAATAAACAGAGCTATAAAAGAAAAGCGAGAGGGAGCATAGACATCTTTATCAATTTAACAAATGTCAAGATAGGGGAAATTAGGTAGAAATAAAAAATATTAAAGAACATCAAATAAAATCTAACAAATAAATCAAAATGTATCAATAATAGGAGGATTAAATTCATCAATTAAATGACAGAACTTCAGATTGTATAATACTGTATGCAATGTAAAAGCTATAGCAAATATAAAGTGACATGCACAACCATCTAGAAAGACTGAAATTAATTTTCATGTAAAGAATATAGGAAACAAATACTAAACACATGAAAACAGCTATTTTAATATATATTAGTCATAGACAAATTTAAAAAGTCAAAAGCATTAATTGGAATACAGGTTTGAATTGCATAATAATAAAAGCAAAACATAATATAAATATATAGTTCATGACTGTCCATGTTTTAAATAAAATAATCTTGGAATACACAGTGAAAAGTGGATAGTAATCTAAAGAGAAATTTGAAAAGTCACCATATAGTTGGAGACTTAAATTATGGAAAGGTAGCAGATTGTATAAAACAGGAAATGATCTATAAAACAAAACAAGTATCAACAAGGAATTAGAAGATTTGAAAATAATAACTAAAAGACTTGATGCAAAGATATAGAACCTATTAAAATATAATATAAACATTATGTATAATATATTATGTAATAATATAAAATATAATGAACAAATCCAATACATTTAAAAACTTGAACTAAGTAGACAATCTTCTGAAATATATATTTACTACCAAAATTGTCTCATGGTGAAAAATAAAACTTGCATAAGCCAATAAGCATTTTAGAAGTGTAATAAGTAAGTGAATGTCTACCCCTCAAAAATATCTTAGACACAGTTGATTTTAAAGTGTATTTTTAAAATCAAACCTTCAAGAAGTAAATAGTGACTTTTACAGACTGTTTCAGACAATACGAAAAAATGAAATCTATCCTGAAAATTTTATTTCTATGGAATCATACAATACGTGGTTGTTGTGTCTGACTTCTTTCACATAGCATAATGTTTTGAGGGATCATTCATGTTGTAGCGTGTATCAGAACTTCATTTATTTTCATGGCTGAATAATATTTAATTGTATGTATATACGACATTTTGTTTATACTTTCATCAGTTTATGGACACTTAGATTTTCGTTTTCATGTTTTGTCTGCACAAGACATTTTATAAGGCATTTATAAAGGCTATATAAGGGAGGAAGGGTAAAGATGGTGAAGTAAGAAGATGAGGAGCTTACCTCCCCCACCAAACACATCAAAATAGAACTACTTGTGATAAATTAATAATAATAAATAAATAAAACAAGGGCTTCCCTGGTGGCGCAGTGGTTGAGAGTCCGCCTGCCGATGCAGGGGACACGGGTTCGTGCCCCAGTCGGGGAAGATGCCACATGCCGTGGAGCGGCTGGGCTCGTGAGCCATGGCCACTGAGCCTGCGCATCCGGATCCTGTGCTCCGCAGTGGGAGAGGCCACAACAGTGAGAGGCCCAAGTACCACACACACACACACACACACACACACACACACACACACACACACAGAAAGATCAGAGGGGAAATAAACAAAATAGAACTAAAAAACAATAGAAAAAAATCAATGAAACCCAGAGCTGGTTTTCTGAAAAGATAAGCAAAATCGACAAACCTTTAGCCAGGCTCATCAAGAAGAAAAAAGAGAGAACCCCAATAAACAGAGTAAGAAATAAAGGAGGAAAAATAACAACTGATACCATAGAGATAGAAAAAAATCATAAAAGAATACCATGAACAGCTATATGCCAACAAATTGGACAACATAGAATAAACGGACAAATTTAGAAACATAAAACTCACCAAGACTGAGTCAAAAAGGAATAGACAATTTGAATAGACCCATCACTAGTAGTGAAATTAAATTTGTAATAATAATAATAAAAAAAAAAAAACTCCCAGCAAACAGAAGTCCAGAACCAAATGGCCTCACTGTGGAATTCTACCAAACATATAATGAAGAGCCACTATCTATCCTGCTCAAACTATTCCAAAAAAATTGAAGAGGAGGGAACACTCCCAAATTCATTCCATGAGACCACAATTACCCTATACCAAAACCAGACAAAAACACTACAAAAAAAGAAAATTACAGGTAAGTATCTTTGATGAATATAGATGTAAAAATCCTCAACAAAATATTAGCAAACTGAATCTAGCAATATACAAAAAGGAAAGTATACCATGATCAAGTTGGATTTATTCCAGAGAGACAAGGATGGTTCTAAATTTGTAATGAAACAATAAAACAAGACAAAGAAAAACACAAAAAGAAACTAAATGTTATGAAGGCTAGTCACAAAAGAAGAACGAGGACATTTTGGGGGGCAGTAAAAATGGGAAAAAGTTTCCCTAAGAAAGTGGCAAACAGTGAGAAGCAGAATACAAGTAGGAGACTACATTTTTCACTCATCGGACTGCCCAGTGTTAGCAAGGGTTGGGAGAATGGAATAGCCCTATGCACTGCTACAGGGGATGAAAACAAGTACCCTACTAGGAATGCTGATTTTATAATTCTTTTTTTCCTACTACAACATATTCGAGAAAATTGGGTAGAATATTCAAGACAGATGATACCAGTTGTTGGTACACTATTGTGTACTTTACTATGTACTTTATTATTCTGTTTGTTTGACCAATTTCACTGTAAAATGAATAATACAAGAGAAAGTAAATACGTGCTAAGAAGAAAAATAATAAATTGAGTCTACAAGACTGAATAACAGAAAGGATATAATTTATATTGTTTGGTTAAGACAGTCCTCTCTAAGGCCCTGACTTTTGAGCTGAGACTTTAATTAGTTAAATAGAAATTTCCAGAGGCATGGTTGGCAAAAGAGCTTTCCAGACAAAGAAAAGGGCAGATATTAAAGCTCTGGGAAATAGTTTGGACATTTCTAGGGATAGAAAGGAGGCCAGCTTAGCCTGAGTGGAGTGAAAGATTAAAGGGATCTGAGTGAAGGTGACTGTGGAAAGGGCTGTTTATTTTATTAAGAGAAATAGGAAACCAATTGAATGATTTTTAGACAGGGACATATTGAAATCAGGTTTGTGCTTTATAATTTTGTTATTTCATGAGAGGACTAGATTAAAAGGGTCAAGAGGAAACCAGGAGACAGTAAATTGAAGACTGCTGCTCTTATCCAGGCAACAGATGATGGTAATGTAGACAGAGAGAAATGGACCAATTTAAGAAATAGTTTGAAGTAGAATCATCAGGATAGACAGCATGTGAAGAGTGAAGGAGAAGTTTTTGAAGTATGGCTTTCAGACTGGCTAGAGATCAAGACTGTAGACACCAATGTGGAGAGAGATTTTTAAACGCCCAAATAGATATAAAACTAAGTAATGACAAACATATATTGTCTAATATAATGTATTACTTCTTCTTTTAGTATTCTTTAAAATGGGAATGTTTACTTCTCACTTTTCAAAAGTATCTCTTTTCAAAATCACTCTTATAATATGTGAGTTCTCTTATGTATTGAGTGAGTTTCAAATAGTTTTGATTGGTCTTTAGTTGTAATTTTTAAAATCCAGTTGTCACGTTTCTAACAGTATTCATGATACTGTAAGCGATTGTGAATTTGTTTCTTTTGGAGAATATTAATAATTTACTATTTATGATAATATACATCTTCATAAGACTTTGACATTTTAAAGATATTTTTTATAAAGAAAAGAGGAGTTGCAATTAGATACCTGGCAGCCAAGAAGAAAAACATCATGATGTTTAAAAACATTTAATCACATATTTTTCATAAAATTCCACTGAGGATTAATTGATTTTAAATTCAGTAATTTGCTTTTTAATATTATGACCAGAGCTCTGAGTTCTAAAAATAGGTAAAAACAATAGTCATCATAAAATTAGTTAACGTTTCTCAGGCACTCACCATGTGCCTAACACTGTACAAAGCAGTTTATAACCCTCTCAATAATCCATATGTTAAGTTTTATTATTCTCTTTTAGCAGATGGGAAAATAGAAGCAAAGTAGAAAAACTTCGAAAAACTAAATATGTCTGTTAGGATGAAATCATGTGTTTGTAGTTCTACTTTCTGGACAGCCAGAACTTTCACAGACCTCAAATTTGGAAGAAGAGTGTCAGGTGAGGCAAGCTTCCAGACCTGAATTAGGAAGTGGTTACTGTCTGGCTCCACATTATTATAAAGGAAATTACATTTTCTCACCTACGCAGATTACTGAATAGTGCCTTTAGATTCAGGGATGAAGATCTATTTTAGGTATCATCATGACAATTGTAACACAATCATATTTTTATTTTCAAAACAGGCTATTGGTTTTACCTGAAGAGGGTACTAAACACATCGACAGCCTAGTGTTGTTTCAGAAATCTTGCATGAGAAATGTCAGGAAGGGGGATATATAACATGCGTTTGTTCTAAAAGAAAGTAGGTGTGCATTTATAGAAGATTCCCGTCTGTGAAAGCAGTATATGATTGTAAAATTATACATTTTTAGCTAATATACTAAAATTAAACTAAATATATTCTGTTTAATAAATTGGCTCTACTCTCTCCATATTAGATGGATATTGACCAAAATATCCAGAGGAAAAAGTGGTGATTCTAATATTCATACAGTTAAAAACAAAATTAAAATAAATGGTGTATTAGTACTTTGGCAAATTACCGACTCTACTTCCAAGGACTTTTTATAGATGGATATTGCACTACTTTACCCAGTAAAGGAAAGTAACATTTTATTTGTTTTTAGGATATCGAAACCTTTGTAATTCAAAGTTTAACCCATAGATTACTGACAATTTACTGTCAGTTCATGAACATTTCAGTACACAGAGCTCTGCACCCCAGTCAGTATTTTTACCTTTTCTATATAAAATTCACTTGAGAATCTAAGTACAATTATTTTCTGTCAAAGGAAGTTGTGTTTATCTACATAAGCTTTTTTGTTTGTTTTGTTTTTGCGGTACACGGGCCTCTCACTGTTGTGGCCTCTCCCATTGCGGAGCACAGGCTCCGGATGCGCAGCCTCAGCGGCCATGGCTCACGGGCCCAAGCGCTCCGCAGCATGTGGGATCTTCCCGGACCGGGGCACGAACCCGTGTCCCCTGCATCGGCAGGTGGACTCTCAACCACTGCGCCACCAGGGAAGCCCTATCTACATAAGCTTTTAAGTTTGCTTTTTAAAAATAATTATAGGATCCATGGAATCCTAAATTTGCCAGTCTGTGTCTTTTTTTCTAGTCCAAGCAACGTTTTCAAACTAACAGACTACTGATTTAGCTTATGTTCAGCAAAGCCTAAATAGTGCAAACATTTCTTGTTATCTTGTTCTTTGACTGCATTCATTTACCTATAAGCTTGGTCAGTTAAATGTGTCCTTGCATCACTACATATAAGATACAACTGCTGTCCTAAGATGACATCGTTAGGAACAAAATCAATGTATTTCCAAATACAGAAACTATTTTGGAACCTCTCTCCAACAGCATCAGTTGAAAAATATTTGCTATCTTCAAATTATTCCATTGAATTCTTTTTTAGTGGTATGAAGTTTCCACTATGTTTCTTCCAGGTCTCTTTCAGTCTTCATTTTACCTGTCTAATCTTGAAAAGTTTGTGATTTTTTTTTCTCTTTGTTTTTCTTTTGTTAGTTTTTACATCTAAATAATTTTTCATTTGCCCAAGAAGGGTCTAGAGACCACACAAAGCTAGCGTATTTTTTTGCATTGGTATTCCTTTTCATCTTTACCTTGTAGCTCATATCAAAGCTGCAATTGTTTGCTAGCCAGCAAAATCTAATGGCTCCCTCTGGTCAAAAGCTGTCAACAGCAATCTATCCAGCAGTGGGGGCATTGCCTGAAATAGAAAAGCATCGCATATGGTCGTATTCCTTGGTGAGCTACAAACAAGTCCGGGCTTAACATTTTCAAATACAAAACCATTACTAACCCCACATAATAAGACTGGGGCACTAACATATCATTAATAGAGTCTAGTGTATCATTACTAGAGAATGTCACTTCTTGGTTCATTACTGTCCTATAAGTGAAAGACAAAACCAACCATTTATACTGTTTTTTTCTTTCCTTGATTTAGCAATGTGGCAATACGTCTGTTTCTTAGATGTTAGATCATGATTTATTAGGTGTCCAAAAGTAAACCCGTACTCCACAATGGATAAAGAAAACAGGCCTCAAATGATCAGTCCAGATTTCCTGCTAAGTATAAAGACTGCTAAATTCATTAGGGAATCCAAGAAAGGAAAACACTACGATATTAAAAAAAAAAAAAAAAAAAATTCTCTCCAAAAGCTGTAAAGCACTATTTAGGAAATTCTGAGGTAGGTGATTTGTTTAACATTTGTGTTATCACAATAGTATTGCGTAATCCTACCGACACAGTCCAGTATAATGACTCTAAACATCAAACCAACTATTAGCCTCATGCTGAGTTTCCCATCCAGGCTAATTAAAATGCTTGTCTTCTTAAAACATTTGCACTCATGGAATTCCAATGGTTTTTCCACTTGTGGCCCAGCCTTTTTGACATTTCTAAGTCCAAATGCACTGCATTCTGTTACCTTTACTCACCTCTTTATTACTCTGTCCTCTTACCTGGATGCCAAAATTCTTTTACTAATTCCCCAGGATGAATCCCAAGAAAGAATTCACATTATCTGAGTTTAGAGGCTCAAATTTAAGCAGACTAAAAACAAAATATTCATCAAGTAGTTTTCGTACATTCTGCAGCCCTCTCCCAACCAGCTTTATATAATGTATAATGTATGATGGCGTGTGGTTGTTCTCAAGTTAGAAGTAAAATTCCTCATATACACATAAGCTATACTGGGCTTGAGGTACGGGATAAAATACGTGTCTAACCTTAATTCATCCAGAAGACACATTATCCAAGGTGTAGGCTTTAAGGAAAAAAGTGAAGGAGGAAAAAAGGTAGTCTTAGGTCATGTAGAAAAGGAACTGTTGCTCATTTGTTTACATGTAACATCTTGAACAGCAGGGTGTTATGTGAAAGTAGGAGAGTTGCTCTGCCCTGTGGTCTATTATAAAGGACATAATAATAAGGCTTTGAAAGTTTCTGCAAAAAAAAACATGTGATGTATTTTTACTAATTTCTTTCTAATTAAAAAACTTCCAGGAATCACTGGCAGGAAATTCAACCCCCAATATAAAGTTTAGACAACTCACTAAGTGCTGTTGTGTCCTTTAACGGAAATCTTCCAAAAATGAATGCACGATTCCACTTAAGAGATGATTATAAGCAACTGATGACAAATCCTATTGGAACTTACATTTGTTTAATCACACGAATATATCTCATAGTTGAACTTAACATGGGAGAAGCCTTTAGTCTAAATTCAAACACACGAGATTGACTTTGGTTTAGTGAAAGCATGGCAACATATTTGGTATTTTGTCTACTTTCCTGACATATAACTCTAAGTTTCAGTGACTTGGTAGTATGTTTTGTTCATTATAACATCTTCAAGCATACCTAAGATATCTGGGGTTTGGCAAGCTCCAAAATTACCTTGCCAAGAACATTTTCCATTAGCATTTACACCCATGTGTAATTTCAAGGAATCTGAATGTTTCTGATTAAATAGAGCTATTAAATGTACAAATGGTCCCTTGAATACACTATGATGAGCCACAACTTATTTTTAGGGGAAAAATGAAAAATCAAAAAGAATTCATATTTGTCAATCCCAAATTGAAAATATTTGAATTTTTTCTAAACTTAAATCAAAATCTTATTAAATCCTGTAATTGAATAATATAGTCTTGTCATACATAGCATCCATGCAATTTCTATTCGTTTTTCCATCTCTGTTTTATTTATCAAATTTTGTCTAACACCGTGACGTTTTAAGTACTTTGACCAGCATATGTCATTTTACTACCAATGCTTTCCTGATTGCCTTTTAAGTAGTCTGAGTTGGAAGTAATAGAAACTGTCCAAAGAGAAGACCACAGTTCAGCTTGCCAAAAAACTCCTCAAAACACAAAAAATTAGGTAGACTTGTACATGGTGTCCCTTAGTCACTAACGTATAATATGTCAAGTAATTTATTAAATATTGTGTATAATAATGTGTAAGTATGCATAAGCATACTGTGGTATTTTAAGCACTGTATTAAGGCATTAATACTTAGTATATAAAGGCACTAATACCTACTATATTAATACTGAAGGCGATATTTACTAAAGTTTATTTCATCTCTCTGGTGCTTCATGAGGTCTACTTGCCACAACTGTAATAAGCTAAGGGTCAAGTCTCAGTGAGGAGTGTGACCCTTAAACTTGAGAATCTTTTCATGTGCAAGGCATGCTATGTGGATCGAACTATGTTAACCTAAGGAACAATAGGTTCCAGCTGACTACTTGCAGAGTCTTTTCAGGAAAGAGAGCTTACAAGCTTCCAGAAGATCAAGGAGAGCAGTGATAGAGACCAGTTGAAGCGTTAGCTGCTAAATCGGTTTCTTGAAACCTTTCAGCATCTCTTCTATCAACATTTTTTTTTTTTAACTTTGAGAGGCACAGTTCATGACTTTGTTAGGACCTATGGGAGTGCTCTTCAAACTGAGAGACATTTTCCCCTGGAAAACACACTTTCTGAGGGAGAGGCAGGCATGGATAGTGTTAAGGAAGTCACTTTCCAGCTCCAATTTTCAACTTTCGTAAATACTCTTTGCTAAAATTTACCTGAGAACACACTTGCAGTCAAGGTGCTGTGCCAACTGCCTTTTCTGACTGCCTCCCCCATCACCATCTCATACTTACTCTCACTCTTCTTGAATCTTGCTATGCTATATTTGAACCTATGTGTAAAAATCCCTGGTGAACCAAAGAAAGAAACAAACCATTGCCTGAGAAACCTTTATTATCAAACAGTTGTACAAAAATTAAGAAACTCGATAGGTCTTAGTAAAGCCTATTTTTAGGCTTTTCAAAAGTTGAAGATGTGCATGACTTATAAAACTGGGTAACAAATGCTTTTATAATTCAAGTGGTTTCCAGTGTTTGCTTTCAACGAAACTGAAAGAGAACTTAATTGAGTTGTCAGCTAATAAATCATTAAAAGTAATTTTGGTAAAGGATCACAATATAATTTTGACATACAGCACAGGAGTTTAAATAATTGAGTGATCTGTCTATGCAAGAATAACATTCATTCCCATTTATTTATTTATTTTTGAAATATGAAATATGTTGCTTGCTGCTAACATTTATAAAAATAAAAAAGAGGAGTAAGATTGGGGCTGAATCGTAGATGATTCTAAAAACAAGTTATATTAATCAATGTCTGCATAGAATAATTAGATGAAAAACCCATGAATCTCATTAAAAATGAATAAAATTTTCTTTAAGAATTATTTATCAAAACTTGGTTATTGTACAACATGGGGAATATAGCCAATATTTTGTAATAATAACTATAAATGGAGTATAACCTTTAAAAATTGTGAATCAACATATTGTACACCTGTAACATAATATTGTACAGCAACTATACTTCAATAAAAGAAAAAAATTTAAATTAAAAAATAAAAACCTTATCATTATACTCTAAAACCATTAAATTAGATTAATACACCTAAAAAAACTTGGTCATATTGATTAATTATGTACTAATAGTAATTCTAATAAAACTGAATACAGAAAATCTTTTTAAAATCAGAGTTTACAATCATTAATTTTTTTCAAATTATATACACGTTTTTGTTGAATATGGTTCTAAGTCTTCAATTTCCTTGACAAATACTTTTTTCAATTATTTTAATTCTCTAAGTCAATATATTATTTTTGTAAAATATATCAAACTATTTTAGAGAAACTTAGCCCCTCATTTTTGTTATTAAAAAAATCTCAAGGGAAAAATGCACAACACAGAGAGAGAGATTGCCTATGTTAACAAATGTAGTGGATAATTTTAGCATCGTTAAGGGTAGGTAAACCAGACACTATGTAACATCTGCTGTAATATAATATGAAATATGAGATTTCAGCGGTGATAATTCTAGTAAAAAATGTCTCATTTGAATTCATCAAGCTTTCACATTTAACTTATAGTTTACTAGAAAGATAGCAAAAAAGGGAATAAACTAAAAGACATCAAGAGGAAGCATGCAGACAAAATCAGAAGGCAGGGTATCCTTTTGGAATACTGTCCCATTCCACATCAACAAGTCAGTGTCAATTAAGAACGTATCTCGGGCTTCCCTGGTGGCTCAGTGGTTGAGAGTCCGCCTGCCTTTGCAGGGGACACGGGTTCGTGCCCCGGTCCGGGAAGATCCCACATGCCGCGGAGCGGCTGGGCCCGTGAGCCATGGCCGCTGAGCCTGCGCGTCCGGAGCCTGTGCTCCGCAACGGGAGAGGCCACAGCAGTGAGAGGCCCGCGTACCGCAAAAAAAAAAAAAAAAAAAAAGGAAATCTGGAAATAGTCCAAATTAAGAACACAATACTGGTATAAGATAAAAATGGCACCTCAAATCAGGGAGGAAAAGATACGACTTTTTAATAAGTGAGATTGTGTAATGAGAGCAATGTAGAAAAAACTAAATTTGGATTAGTCCTCACATCATATGCCAGGATAACTTCTACATGGATTAGAGATTTAAAATGTTTAAAAAGATGAATGTACCAGTGCTAGAAGAAAACAGAGGTGAATTTTGCAACAAATCTAGAGTGGAGAAAACTGTCCAAACTATGACTTGATTTATGGACAAAATAATGGAAAATATATAGATCAATAGATTTGTCTAAATAAAAGTGTAAAGAAAAGCAAAAAAATAATCCAAAAAGCAAAAAACCAACACCTCCAGCATCACAAATACAATTTATACTATAGATAAAGGGTAGCATAATAAATATATTAAGATCTAAAAATAAAGAAAAACCCCAACACTCTAGAAAAATGGACAAGATATACAGACAGCTCAAAGAGAATAGAAATATACATGCCCTTAAAAATATAAAAAAATGTTCTGCTTTGCTCATAATAAGAAACTGCAAATTATAACTTCCCTGAGATCCCGGTTCTCACATATTGAATTGGCTAAAATCCTAAAGTTTGGCAATATCTTCTGTGGGTAAAGATGAATAAAACATTCTCCTATGTTGGTAATGGAAATGCAAAATGTTAGATCCGCTTTGGAAAGAAATTTAATAATGTACAACAATATCTATGCATTTGTCCTGTGACCCAATAATCCTACTTCTAAGAACATACCCCAGAGACACACTGACAAAAATACAAAAAATAAAATGTTTTGTACAAGGCTATGTATGACAGCAATATCTGAATAATAAAGCCTGGGAAGAGAACAAATATACATCAATATAGGACATGAAGTTTTTGAATACACACAATAAAGCAACACAGTAGAGTTATAGGTACTACTAACATGACAAAAAAAATATGTTTATAAACAAGTAAGGATTTTTCTCCAGTCTTTATTGTTAAATAAAGCTAGGGAAGAAAAGTGGGTATAATGTACTATTGTTTACCTAAGAGGGAACAGTATAAAGCAAAATGTTAAGTATATAAGCAGTAATATGTTAAAATATAAGCAACACATGTTGACTCAATATATACATATGTATATAACTTAGGTTAAAAGTTGGAAAAATAATTTTAAAGTTAAAAAGCATATGGATACTTAAAGGAATAGGAGAGAGGATAATGAAGAGGACATAACTGAAAACTCTGAATATGCTTTGTTTTGTAGGTTTTATTCTAGAACCATGTAAATATTCGGAATAATTGTAAATCAAAACCATGTAAATATTCTGAATAATTGTAAATCAAAACCATGTAAATATTCTGAATAATTGTAAATCAAAGTTAAAACCAGAAAAATAACAATTCCTAAAACCTGAAAGCAAATTGAGACAAGTGAAACTATGCACTAAATTGATGGTATAGACGTAGAGTGGAACTATTCCAAATGCCCTGTAAATTAAAAAAAAATTTGTTCTAGTTCTGTGAAAAATGCCGTTGGTAATTTGATAGGGATTGCATTGAATCTGTAGATTGCCTCAGGTAGTATCATCATTTTAACAATATTGATTCTTCCAGTCAAAGAACACAGTACATCTTTCCATCTGTTTGTGTCATCTTCAAGTTTTTTCATCAGAGTCTTACTGTCTCTGGAGTATAGGTCTATTGCCTCCTTAGGTAGGTTTATTCCTAGGTGTTTCATTCTTTTTGATGTGATCGTAAATGGGATTGTTTCCTTAATTTCTCTTTCTGATATTTCATTGTTAGTGTATAGAAATGCAACAGATTTATGCATATTAATTTTGTATCCTGCAACTTTACTGAATTCATTGATGAGCTCTAGCTGTTTCCTGGTAGTGTCTCTAGGATTTCCTGATATAGCATCATGTCATCTGCAAACAGTGATAGTTTTACTTCTTCTTTTCCAAATTGAATTCCTTTTATTTCTTTTTCTTCTCTGATTGCTGTGCCAGCTCCTGGGGGGCAGACTGACAACCGTAAGTGGTTGTCCCTGTGAATCCTTTGATTACTCTCATGCTGCATTTACTGTTTACATTTGTTGTATTGTACATAGGTTTGTAAACATTATTGCCTAAGATATTTGTATATAACTAGGGCTTTGTAGCTTTTATTTATTCAGAACTCATATGGCATGTTAAAGACGTATGATGGTGTCCTACTCTGGGCAGCTGTGTAGGATCATCATGTGGTTAAAAAAAAATATTCCCCCTCAAATAAATCTTTTAATGTGGAAACAATAAATTTCACAGAAAAAAAAACAAAACTAAACCACTAAACTTCCAAAACTAACAAACATTTTTGTGGATGAAATTATATAATAATATTCAGACAAAAATCATTCAGTTTTGTTTGGGCAGAGCAAGTATGTCTTTGCGGATATGGATAAAACAGAATTGGCCTGAGTTAATTGTTGAAGTTAGCTGATGAATACATGGAGAGTTACCCTATTTTCCTATTTTATAAATGCTAGAAAATTTCAGTTATAAAAAGTTTTCAAAAGAGTGAAGAGGTAGGCAAACATGATAAAAGAGGTTTAAGAAACATCAAATAAAAATGAAAGGAGATTCTAAAACAACAAAACCAGAAGCAATGCTTTATCTGAAATTAGGTACTGATTTAAATAATTTGGGATTCAATTAAGATAATTTAAATATAATCTGATAGAAAGTACAACAGAAATAGAAAAAATGGAGATAAATGTGTAGTACAGAAACGGGGAAATGGAGATAAATGGTGATAAAATGGAATCACAAAAGACTATGTACAGTAAGATCTGAAGATCTGGAAGTCAATATACTACTTATGTGGGTTGGGAGAATGTTAATTTTGTTGCTGTTGCATTTACCTTCTAACTTTGTACAATGGATATTTACTGGCTCAATATGAATAGACGGTTATTTTATTTTAGAAATACAAGACAAATTTAATTTTTTACCCTAAAGCCAGTGTTGTTTCTCTTATATGTGAATGTAAAATATAATTATAATCTTTAAAATTATTCCCTATTTCTTTTGTTATATTTGAGAATGTTAATACTCTATTTTTTAAAAGGATCATTTGAAAACAATAATACAAATCTAATTGCATTAAAATGAAAGTCTTTATCACTTATTCTTTTATAATTATAAATATCTAAAATTTTTAAAGACCAGTTTTCCTGAAGTTAGTTTATTTCTACCACTTGCCACTTAAAAGCTTTCAGTTTTGGGCTTCCCTGGTGGCGCAGTGGCTGAGACTGTGCCTGCCGATGCAGGGGACACTGGTTCGTGCCCCGGTCTGGGAAGATCCCACATGCCGCGGAAAGGCTGGGCCCGTGAGCCATGGCCGCTGAGCCTGCACGTCCGGAGCCTGTGCTCCGCAACGGGAGAGGCCACAACAGTGAGAGGCCCGCGTACCGGAAAAAAAAAAGCTTTTAGTTTTGTAATTGTTACTACGGGACATAACTAGTGATAAAAATGGGATTTTATTTCTGCCTGTACTTTTATTTACAAAAGATAAAAATACATTTTTTTACCTTTTATGTTAGTAGTGAAAAGACCACCATCACTGCTAATTGATTTTTTAAGTATTTTAACCCAATTGTTATTATGAAGACATATTCAGTGATGCAGACTATACATTACCTTTTTAGACCAGGACAGTATGTTACCATAGTATATTCTGTATAGTGTATACTAAATGACAAACTATGAGAATAGTTGATGAGAATTTTGCATCGTCCAGTAACATAAGTACCAAAAAAAGCATGTCTTTTCTGGGGTAGAGAGAAGGTGTGCATTCCTTTTCTACAATTCCTTCTTTCAATATTTTTTCCTTATTAATATTATTATTTACTACAGATGTTTCCAGGCTTAACAATGGTTTGACTTACTATTTTTCCACTTTATGATGATGTGAAAGTGATATGCATTCAGTAGACACCATACTCTGAATTTGGATCTTTTCCCAAGGTTGTGTTTTGTAGTACGATGCTGGGCAGCAGAAGTGAGCCACTGCTCCCAGTCAGCCATGCGATGGTGAGAGGAAACAACCTATATACTTACAGCGATTCTGTATCGGTACAACCATTCTGTTTTTCACTTTCAATACAGTATTCAATTACATGAGATATTCAACACTTTATTGTAAAATAGGCTTTGTGTTAGATCATTTTGCCCAACTGTAGGCTAATGTAAGTATTCTGAGCACATTTAAGGTAGGCTAGGGTAAGCTATGATGTTTGGTAAGTTAGGTGTATTAAATACATTTGCAACTTAAGGATATTTTCTACTTACGATGGGTTTATTGGGGTGTAATTCCATCATAAGTAAAGGAAAAATTTAATTTGTTTCATACCTATTCTTTTTTACCCCTCTCTTTCATAGCCTTCTTCTTGAGTCTTTCCTTCAAATTATAATCAAAACTGAAAAAAAAAGATATATTTATTATAGGTGATAGTTACTAATTTTCCCAGAAGCATAATTTTATAAAGAATTTTAAGTACCAGTGCTTTGGCAGACTGACAATATATCTGCAGTTAAAAAGAGTAATATATCATTCTTATCCCATTTCCTACCCTGGTAAGCAATAGCTCTTGGTTTGTTTAGGACTGGCAACATTCATTGTCAGTAGTTGTAACTTCAGCATATGTTATTGGAATTTAATTCTGCTTAGGGCTTCTGCATGTTTGGAAAACTATTAGGTATGGGTATTGTGGTTAAGATGAAGGTCGTTTGGGCTATATATATATATATATATATATATATATATATTTTTTTTTTTTTTTTTTTTTTTTGCGATACACGGGCCTCTCACTGTTGTGACCTCTCCCATGGCAGAGCACAGGCACCGGATGCGCAGGCTCAGCGGCCATGGCTCACGGGCCCAGCCGCTCCGCGGCATGTGGGATCTTCCCGGACTGGGGCACGAGCCCGTGTCCCCTGCATCGGCAGGCGGACTCTCAACCACTGCGCCACCAGGGAAGCCCTGGCCATATATTTTTTATAGAGACTTTGAGAGCCCAGGTTTACTACTTACCAAACTGTTCTAAAATGAAGAGTGCATCCTTTATAAGAATCACATCTTAGAAAAAAGTGTGATCCTTATAAAAATGATGCAAGTGATTTTAATAAAGGGGCTACAAAAAAGGGAAACTATAATCTGCTCCCCCCTTTTCACTGTGACCCCATCTGTTGTAAATGAATAAAAGCACAAATTGGGTTTTATGCTGAACACTTTTAAGTCAGTGGTAGTTTAAGGTTATAAGTAAATGAAAACCAGAAGGAGACTTTAAAATTATGCAGACCTATGTGCTTGAAGAAATAAGTTTCTACCGGGTAACTACAGTGAGAAAAATGGTGAGGATAAAGCTGGCAAGTTAGAGAAAGGCTGCTTCAGTATTACCAACACTCTGTATTTTGGAGCCAGACTGTGAAGAAATCTTGCTGGGTCTGGACCAAACGAAAGCTGAAAGATGATATAAGAAAATTTATAAAGCTAAATTTATTTTAATGACTTTTTAATTCTTTCCTTAAGAAGACTTTCTACCTTTTTTTGTGATTAAAATGCCCTTTCCTTTGTGAAATGATTATGCTTAGAGGTCATATCGCTGTTGTTTTTATTCTTATTTTTAACTTCTTATTTATCTAGTATACAAAAGTTAATAACTGTATACAGATTAATAATTATTTTTGAAATTATACTGACAAGTGAAATGGCAAGGTCAGAGAACCACAGAATTGGGCTACTTTACTCACATTGAAGTGTTTTAGCCAACGTGACACCCGTTCTGGCATATCTAACATACCTGTTTGAGATTGGTAGACTAAAATGTGAACTATTTTACAGTTGTATTTACAATACAAAGCATGAAAGATTGAATTGCTCAACACTGAGAAACTCAAGAAGAGTAAAGGAAATGCATTTAAGCGTACTGTTGCCTCAGCCTGGAAAGCTACTTTATAAATCCTCAAACTTTGAAGGACCCTTTCATTTGCTGTTTGGGTTCTTTGTTAAGTCTTCTGAGCTGCCCCCCTTTAGGGTAAGATCTACCCCGTTAATACCACCAGAATATTTTCATAGGGAGTGCGAGCTCTTTAAAAACAGCCTGGCTCAAAATGGACATTTATCAACTCAAGTGTTGGCTGGGCTAGACTGAGTTTACCTAACTCATTCTGCCTAATTTGGCTCTCGATTACAATTACCATAGATTTTTCCTATGTCTCATCTCATTTGGGAAAGAAGAAACTGGTCCCTTGTAACAACTCTGGGCTCTCTTTGCTGGACTTGCTTTCTGCCAAGATAGAAGCAGGGCCTCTAGGTTCAGAAGGTGAACTAGGATCTGGTTACTAAATTCTGACCTAATACATTTTTCCTACTGACTTAGGAGAATTAAAAAAAAAAAAAAAAAAGCATTCACTTTATATTATGAAGATTCATGCATCATCACAGCTTTTTAAAGAGCTTCTATCAAATATATTAAATAATTTCAAAAATTAAAAAGAGAGAGTAGTAGGACAGAAAAAGTATTATTTTAAGAGCTGATTGGAGGATTCCTCTGAGAAGGTATGCTCACTTGTTTAGCAAATTACCCAGAGGGGCCATTTAATATGTGAAAATTCAGCATTCACGATTTGCCTAGATGAGAAAAACTGGCCAAAAGTGAAAAAGAAAAAAGAAAGAGAGAGTAAATTTTCCATTAAGAAATATGTGTGGGATATCGTGAATTCAAAGAAGAGATGGCTGTGAAGCTGCAGGAGAAGTTGGAAGAGTGAATGTTTTTCAGTTGTACAACTGACCTCATTTGTTTTTAAAGAGGGATGTCTAGTATTCTACTTTATTTTATTTCATTTTATTTTATTTTTTGCGGTACGCGAGCGTCTCACTGTTGTGGCCGCTCCCGTTGCGGAGCACAGGCTCCAGACGCGCAGGCTCAGCGGCCTTGGCTCACGGGCCTAGCCACTCCATGGCATGTGGGATCTTCCCGGACCGGGGCACGAACCCGTGTCCCCTGCATCGGCAGGCGGACTCTCAACCGCTGCGCCACCAGGGAAGCCCTAGTATTCTACTTTAAATTAACTGCTGTTCAGAGCTGCAGCACTCACTCTTCATGGACCATGGACTGGCTGTCATTCCGCTACCTCCCAATCTTCAGTAAACGTCTCCTTCTCAAGAGTTCTGTAGAAGGGGGATGATACTCTATTTTAGGTGACAGGAGAGAAGAGACAGGAAGAATCACAGGTGGAAAAACTTGAGGGAGGAGGAATTTGGTGGGAAGAGGTAAAGAGCAACCAGAGATGACCAGGCAAACCTTAAGCCCCTCACAAAATCCAGGGAATGTTCACAGAAGCTGGGAACCCTCTGTGTGTAGAGCGGTGTTTCAACATAATTGTCACTTATATCAGAAAAAATCAAAGTGAGTTTAACAACCTGGACAACTTAAAATAATCTAGGTCACTGATGTTGATGTCCCTGACATGAGACACAAAAGAAATGCCACTTATAATTTGTTTCAAATTATCTTTTGTTCTTCGTTTATATTTTTATTTTGCTTCTTTTAACATCTCCTATATGTATTCCCTCATCAAATGGAGTTTACTGACTCTTCTATTTTGTATCATATACCCCAAACCATTAACTTTACTCATCTTTACTCTTGAAAAATGCACTATTAATGCCAATAACATAATTCAACGAATATATAAATTGCAATAGGCAGTGAACAATTATTGTGATTTTTTTTATTAGACATGACAACTACTTCCACATAGTTTCCTCAGAGCATCAAGATACAGGGAACATCTACAGAAATATTTCCACTCATAATGAATTTGCAACCCCATAAAATACTTTTGTGCCAAATCTTTTATTATAGGGGTTATAACACAGAGATTAAACTCTAAATGAGGCCTTGCTCTGGTTCTCTTAGACTCTTGGTATCTTCCTCCTATCTAGCTATAGGCTCAAGCCCTCCCTGGTGGCCAGACTCTTCCCCTCACCTTCCTTGGATGCTTTTTCTTTTTTTAAATTTGTGTCTAAGTTCTAGAACACTTAACAATGTACACAGGCTGAAGGCAACATAGTGGCTTCTTCTTTCTTTAGAAACGATCTTAGCTATGACAGGCCAGCTCTGAAATGATAAGGCCTTCTTACGTTTTACTAATCACTAGAGAGAATTTCATAAGGGAATTTTGTGCATAAGTGAATTAATTAAGGAATAACCTAAATATATAAAGAAAGCAGTTCACCAAGAGGAATGAGAATCTATGTGGTAAATTAGGCAAGACTTTCTGACTGAGATAAATTTTGGATCAGCACCAGAGGGATGTCGATACAGCAAGAGACAGTCCAGGATTTTGAGGAGTCAGGGGAACACTGGAGTATGTCTTCTGTACCAGGAGTGGAGAGCAAAGTGCAAATCCAGTAGAGTCTGTGCTGTGCTTCTCAATATTCTTTAAGTATCATGGCACATAGAAAATTATGTTTGTTGTTTGTATTGCACACTGGAATAAACAGGAGAGTTTTGTCATGACTGTAGACCCCCTTCTTACACATCTTAGGCTCTACCCAACAGTTCCTAGACCTAAAGGATGAATGTGTGTGTGTGTGTGTGTGTGTGTGTGTGTGTACCAGTGTACCTTTTTTTTGTGTGCCAGTTGAAAGAGAGGATAGAGTTCCTGGAGCAGTTCAGTACACTGTCAATGTGGACACACCTCAGGATTTCATATCCTGGAGAAACCACATATCTACCTGTAGGGTGGCCTTGGATACCTGTGTTTGATCCTTAAGAAATGCCTTTACCCAACCTCAGAGACACACTGATGAGATGGTGTTTAAAACTAAGACAGGAAGAAGGCCCTTCTAAAAAAGAAAAGTTACTGATTTTTAAGTTAAATTATTAACTTATTAATATAAGTTAAATTATCCTCAACCCTATGAATAAAAGCAGCACGTGTTTTTGTGGTACTGACAGCCTATAAACAAGTGAATAAATAAAATCATTTCTGAGGATGAAAAGCCCTCGGAAGAAAATAAAGCTAGTACAGGAAATGAAGAAAATTAAATTTTAGCTATATTTTGAAGAAAGTATCTTTCAGAATCAGAAATTCAAAATTGTCAGCCTCCAAAGTTTATTACATTGGCTTGCTTACATCACAAGAGACTGATGTATAAAATTAGAATGCTAAATTTTTAAGAAGGAAGACAGCTTGACTCTTACCTGTCAAAGTAGTCTGTCTCTGTGTGAAAACAAAAACAAATAAAAAACTTAGGAAGCAGAGAAGAATTGAGTCGAATGTAAGGTAGATCAGTGCTTGTATAGACTCTGACACTGTTGTCCTTTGGCTCCTTTCTTTTTAATGGTTGGTTTAAAATTCACAAGTCCAATTTGGTGGATGTAAAATATACAGTCTGGTCACAATGGTCGTCTGTTTATTTGGGAATCATTCTTTCTCTCTAAGGAAAACTTGTTTCTCTTTTCTCACCCATTTATGATATGATCCATTATGACTCAGTTAGAGCCCAGCTCTGAGAATACAATATTCTCATTACAGGCATGCCCCAGAGAATATATTCCTGGTGAATATAACCTAGTAGAATGCTTCTTGTTTTTAATGGACATAAATCTATATCTCACTTAATATTTTTCCCTGAAAACTATATTAGAAAAAATAATTTTCATCTCCTCAGTAAAACATGGTAAACAACCAAAAATATATTCAAAAAAAAGCCTAGTGTTATATTCCAAATACAATGGGTAGAACTTGGAATCTCATGTAGATGTCTCAAAGGATGCTCTGAGAATCAGTAAAGGAAATGTTGCTGGAACCAAGAGTGAACATGTCATGAAATATAAAGCAACTATTTTTATGACTATATTGTTTAGTGATTAGAAAATAGTGTTTTATGTATTTTATGTCCTCACATTAGTAGTCTATCTCTTATGCAAAAGTGTGTTACTGTGTTGTACTTAAAAGATATTGGATGAGGATTTTGGTTTAATATGTAGCCCATTATAGTTTTTCTATAATTTAATAGAAGATGGGTCCTGTAGTAGGCTGAATAGCACCTTCCAAGTTTATAAGGTTCTAATAGATGAAACCTGTAAATGTTACCTTATATGGAAAAGGGGTCTTTGCAAATGTGATTAAATTAATGAAAGAAACAGATTCTCCCCTAGAGCCTCTGGAGAGAGTGTGATTCTACCAACACCTTGTTTAAGGTCCAGTAATACTGATTTAAGATTTCTGGTCTCCAGAGCTGTGAGAGAACAAATTTCTGATGTTTTAAGCCACCCAGTTTGTGATAATTTGTTACAGCAGCCACAGGAAACTAATACAAGTCCCCAGGTTGTATTTTCATTAAGAATCTGAATTTTCAGAAATGGATTTCTGATGTTAAGTAAATGATGTGATATATGTATTTCCCAGTTTCTTGGATAAAAGCCTACTTTTGTAGCATATATACCTTTTATGTACCCTGTATTGTGATTAAATTTAACCATAATTGCTTACCCTGCATTCAAAAATGAACCGTTACTACTTTCTCCTGTTGCAACCACTTGCTTAAACCTTTGACTTGGTGTTTCTCTAGGCTTCTGATTCTGTTCCTATCCCACTATGATCTACTACTTAAAACTACCTGGCTAGAGGGGGAGGATGTTATATATTGAAGGTCAGAGCTGTAGGGTATGTTGAAAAGAAATCTAGTCACAAATTATCTATGACTTGACAATAATAAATTACCTACAGTATTGATTATTTTGTAACAAACAAAGCATTGGTGACAAAGAATAGTCCCATCTTGCTATAATATGGTGCCAAAGTATAATTTTCAAAACATTAAAAGGCATGATTTTCATACAAATATAAAATTAATGCATATCAAAGATATTGCTTGAGTACCATTGTTTCCCCCAACACCTCATGGCCAACTTGGGTCCTTTTTGGGTCTTGCTGGTTTGGAATATGTTCTGAAACTCACCTCTGTCCCCCGTCTGGTTTTGGCCTGTCCACATGTAACATCTACTAGTGGGTCCTCTCACTCCGGTGATTCCTCACAGAATACTAGCTACATTTGGATTTATCTTTTCCACCTGGTGCAGATCAATTGTATCTCAATCAAACAAAACTAATTTGTGCTGCTATGGACAGGAATTATTTGCAAGAATCATTTACAGTGTTATCAGTTTTCTACCAGTTAATCTCACCCCACAGAGCTGTAAAATAGCCTAGTCAGTAGACAGTCACACACACCCATAGAATCAGATCTCTGGAGGGTCAAATCGATAACACCCAGCACCTCGTGGAAAGGATACTCAATAATCTTTTTGGTAAATAGTCCCAAACAGTATTGATTTATCATGCTGTCACCTATAATTAAATGTGACTATTACCACTCACTTTTCTCATCACTCTTGGTTTATTTGTTTCTGTCTCATTATGCTAGCCCACCCCTATTATTAGAAGAGATCCAGAACTCTCCTCCTCCTCAGAGTTTGGACCCAGTCTCTTACTTCATCCAGATAGAGTGTATCCCTCCTCTCCACAAATCAGAGACCTATAGTATTCTGGACTGTAATTAACCTTTTCCCAAGATTATAAACAATAGGAAAATCCCACTCCCAGAAACCGTGGTGTGGCCTCTCCTCGTGCAACTGAGAAAGGCAATCGCCTTAGCACAGGATGCTGCCGTGGCATCAGCAGGACAGCCCAGCAGCATGCAGAGGCAACCCATTCCTCAAGTAGTCAGCATGTGGTGCGTTAGCTGTAGAACACTCCGTTCCCGAGGGAACCCTTCTGAGTTCCACTGCCGTTAGGAAGTGACAAAGGAAGCCAAGGTTGACATTTTAGATGACAGGAGAGCAGAGCTAAACTCCCCTCAGGTGGAATACTACATTGAAATACTATAGGTAAAAAAAGGATGATTCGGTTTCATGGTCATAGTCTAGTGAGGGTCTGAATAAATGACTCATACGCTAACAGGAAGAAAAATATTCAGTAATAGTTCCCCCAAAGAGGTTGCTGTTGCCAATAGAGTGAATGATTTCTCTCACTAAGTTATAGACTAAAAAAGAGCAAAAATTAGTTTATATATCTAAATGAGTAATAGTATTAATATCCAAACTGACATTGCCACTTACTTGCTGGGTAATATTGGGTAAGCTATGTAATCTCTCTAAGCTTCAGTTACTTCATCTTTGAAATGGGCATTTGCTCATAGGATTAGGTGATACACAGGAAGTAGATAGGATGGAATAAAGAATATTGCAAACAAATAATGTTAGTGACCGCTGCTATTACTTTTCCCCCTCCTCCTCCTACTACTATAATAAATATTATTTTATATTCCCATGGAGTTTACTATTAGATAAACTATTGAAATAATGGAATTAGTTGCAGAAGGGAACCTAATTAAGGCAAGCCAAGTAATTAAAAAGAGTATTTGTCGGGCTTCCCTGGTGATGCAGTGGTTGAGAGTCCGCCTGACGATGCAGAGCACACGGGTTCGTGCCCTGGTCCGGGAAGATCCCCCATGCCATGGAGCAGCTGGGCCCGTGAACCACAACTGCTGAGCCTGCGCTCTAGAGCCCGCAAGCCACAACTACTGAGCCCACAAGCCACAATTACTGAAGCCCGTGCGCCTAGAGCCCATGCTCCGCAACAAGGGAAGCCACTGCAATGAGAAGCCCGCACACCGCAAAGAAGAGTAGCCCCCGCTCACCACAACTAAAAGAAAGCCGGTGCATAGCAACGAAGACCCAAGGCAGCCAAAAATAAATTAATTCATTAAAAAAAAAAAAGATTTTTACTCTGTACGTAAAATCAACTTATGCAAATGAATAGATCTTCAGTCAATATCTTTTTTTTTTTTTTTTTTGCGGTACGCGGGCCTCTCACTGCTGTGGCCTCTCCCGTTGCGGAGCACAGGCTCCAGACGCGCAGGGCCAGCGGCCATGGCTCACGGGCCCAGCCGCTCCGCGGCATGTGGGATCTTCCCGGCCCGGGGCACGAACCCGTGTCCCCTGCATCGGCAGGCGGACTCTCAACCACTGCACCACCAGGAAAGGGAAGCCCCTTCAGTCAATATCTTAAGTGCAGTTACATTGGAAGAAAGCTGCCAGACAACAGGCTTTGGATTGCAGCATTAAATGACGTCTGATTATGCAGTGGCAAATATAAAATAAGCAGTAGTAATCACAAATCCAAGCAGGCAGCATTTCAAGGCAGAAATATGACAGAGCTGGGAAAGTGCATAAGGGTAAGAGCATTTATCAGTTTACATAAAGACATGGAAATGTTTATATGCAGGTTTTTGGTTGTGTGTGTGTGTGTGTTAATTTACACACTGTCCTGAGGGAAATCTGTAAAGGGATTCCATGGGCAAGGTTTCTTCAATGAAGTTCATGAAGGCATCCTCTAAATTTTCAAAGAAAATGATTTAACTAATTTGGTGAAATTGCAAGAAAGTTACGGCATCTGTTTTAAACTCGTCTATCATGCATAGTAACATGAATAAATGCAGACATTCATCGCTAGGCACACAACAGAACTTGTGTTCTCCTATTGATATAATTAAATACCCATAGAAGCCTAAATGCATAATAGCTTCCAGACCCTTTGTTTAATGCCAAAAATCAATGGCTCCGCTTCCAATGAACTCGATAGGCATATGTTCCTAGTCAGAACCATTGTGAACCCTCTCCAGTTTCTAAACATTTATTGCTGGTACTGTAATAATAAACATCTTGCATTTATAAAATGTAATGTTGCCTAGAATTTTTCATTTTTCAAGAATGCAGAGCACACTATCTAATGGCTCTCATATGTCCACTGTGCCCACGAACAATTTGTCTTCTGAGTGGAGTGTTAATCTGACACCTCAAGGACAGACCTGTTTTCAGAGGGACTCAAAGAAAAGCTAGAAACATTCGTAGGCTTCAATAACTACTGAAAATTCTAGTGAACTGTGGCTGGGATTACTCAGAGTTCTGGATCACGTTACTTCTTCATGCCATATTTTGCTTAAATAAGTGTTATTAAAGATGCTAGGGAAAAAAAAGATGCTAGGAAAAAAAAAGATGCTAGGAGATTATTTTTTGACTTATTGCCAAATACGTACACTAAACACACATTTAATATATGTGCATATATATAAAATCAAGCTAATGATGACATTTACGGTCCAATTGTTTTGTTTCTCATCTGGACTCAGAGATGGGTGTGTAATAGTAATGTACTTTCCAATTGTTCAAGCCAGTTACATGTGACAACCCCACAGCAGTGACAAAGGAAGCAAATATATTCTTTGGTCATAAACGCTGCAGGGCAGAGGAAAATCCCACCTTTAAAGACAAATCCAAGATTTTGATCTCAGGTCAAGTGTAGCATATTCAACATGAGGCTTTTCTATTTTTAAAAAAAATTAACCTATTTCCAAAAAAAATCCCACAAAAATTGGAGTTTTCTTAATGGCACTATTCTGCTTGGAGTAAAATCTTAGAAACTCATCTCACCAGTGGAATAAGAGATTGTCTCCTGTAAGAAAAATTTAATTGACAGAGAGAGGAAAAATATTGAACTAAAGCTAGAACAAGGCAAACATATTCACACCTGGAGCCTTAATGTTTGCTTCTCTTATTTGACATGCATTATTAATCTTAACATTTCCTAGTGGCTGGAGTGACTCGAATCTTCACACCAATACCTTGAACTATAACAATGTTTTATACAGGTGTGAGGATAAAATAAAATAAAAGTTATATCCATCAGGCTCACATACACATTTTGCTCATTTCTTTGCTATGCTTTATAGTTAATAAGGTGTTTGCCCACCAAAATTGCCTTCACACACTTTTCAATACTCTCTCCATATTTCTTACCCCAAGGAAATACTTAATTCGGTGCTTTGAAATAATAACTTCTCAAATGGAAAAAGCAGCCATGTTTCTCATGTATGTTTATCACAATTTTGTTTCCTGTGCTGATATCCTAGCTTATTTACTTCCTATGTATAAGCATGTAGGCAGCAGTTATAACCTGTATGTGATATACAAAAGGCCAAAAGAATGTTTAAGGTAAAAACCGTTTTTCATGTGAGTTTAATATTTTAGACCACTTTACGTTTTTACTTAGATTTCAGCTACAGATATTTCCACACGGGCTAAAATGATTCACCAAACTTCCAGAGTTCTATGTACTCAAGTTCTAATAGCTGAGAATTCAGCATTCATGTACTGTAAGCTAGAAATATCTCTGGAATAAGTCTGTGGAGTGTGGCATAAGTTTGTCCCATAATGAGAAGAAAAATTCTGTCTCCTGCCTTCTCTTTTAAAAAAGTTGAAATATAACTGGCATATAACATTATATTAATTAAAGATGTACAACCTTAAACTGAGGTGTAAGTAATTGAATATCTGTATATATTGTGAAATGATTACGACAATAAGTCTAGCTAACATTCATCACCACGCATAGTCACAGTTTTTTTTCTTGTGATGAGAACTTTTAAGGTTTATTCTCTTAGCAACTTTCCAATATACAAGACAGTATTATTAACTAGTCACCAGGCTGTACATTACATCCCCATGACTCCTATATTTTATAACTGGAAGTTTGTATCTTTTGACCACTTTCACCCATTTTATACCACCCCACAAACCCCTGTTTCAGGCAACCACAAATCTGTTCTCTGTATCTATGAGTTTTGTTTCATTTTGTTTTTAAGATTCCACATGTGAGATCATATGGTATTTGTCCTTTTCTGTCTAACTTATTTCACTTAGCATAATGCCCTCAAGGTCCATCCATGTTGTCTCGAATGGCAAGATTACCTTCTTTTTCCCTTCTCTTTTTTTTCCATAGTCTACACATTTAATCATTTAAAACCTGTAACATTAATTTGTGTCTGTTAGGTAGAAACAACAAGGCTGGGCCTGTTTAAATTACAAGAAAAAAAAATAATCGTCTACCAACCCAGTATTGTACAAAACCAGCCAGCTGGCTGGCACTGGGTGGGAAGATGGGAGAGGAAGGGACACCCCTGGGCAGGTGGCTGAGTGCCAGGAGGGGCTGGGGAAGAGGAAGAAAAGGGGATTCCCAGATAGGAAGGGAATAACTGTCCTAATGAAAGGGGTGCAAAAGGCACGTCAGAGAGAGGGGCTTGAGAAGCAGGACACTTCAGTGCTTTCTCCAGCAGGGCACAGTGTTGGAGGGGCTGAGTGTCACTGCCTTTCCTAGGGCCTGCCTGGCCGGCCTGCCTGCCTCTTCAGGACTTAGGGCCCAACTACACCTCACTCCAACAGAGGAGGAGAATCTTCAAGGGTTCAGTTCCAATTTTTAAAATCTTTCAAAACCATTTTCCTCCTTAAACTCAAGTTGATTGGCATGACAAAATTTAAGGCAACTACAAACACAACTTCCTATGTTTAATAAAGAAACCATGGTTAATGAAGCCAACCTGAGAAAGAGGTATTCTCTGAGCTAAATATAGCTTCAACATTCTTTTCAAGGTTTCTTTTTTTTTTTTAATAAATCTTGGCAAAGAGTTTTCTAACCAAATGAGCAAACCCACAATGAAGTAAAAAGGCCCATATAAGTAGATGTTTACTCTGAAGAAGTTTTCAGTGCTGTGCACGACCTTTTTGTTGAGTTTCTGATTTTATTTGTTGCTCTTTACACGCCAAGAACTGCTTACTTAAAGGCACGTTTATCTGCGATCTTTCTACTGGTGTCATGCAGTTTTTTAGTTACAGAAGAGATAAAGGCTGTGGCTCATGAACATGTATAAATATTTTGTTAATTCAACCTTAACACCCCATAGAAGTTAAAGCACTTTGCATTTAACTACCCAGCATTCCTCCTCCAAAAATAGAATTTAGAAAAATGATGAAGCAAGTATACACTATCTGAAAATCAAGTTTTATAGCAGGGTTGTTATCTCTAGTGTTTAGCATCTGATTATTACTTTTTTAATTAACAGGTTTTATGTTTTTCCAGAAATTCTCATATTCATGTATATTTAATAAAAAGTAAGATTATATGCCACATACAATTTTATAATATTTTATTTGCTTGATATTATAAGAACATCTTTCTATGTAAATAAATATGTACAACACCATTGTAGTGACCAAATAATACTTTACTGATTATTTAGCCATTATTCACATTTAGGATGTTGCCAGCTTTTTCCTATCATGAATAATAACATGATAAAATCCTTATAGCTATTACTTTGAATCTAGATCACTTACTTTACTCACTTAGTTCCTTTGTATTCATTCTCAGGTGTGAACATACTGGGGTCAAAGGGAAATATTGTCTTCTGTAAATAGTTTACCAAGTTACTTGCATATAAACAGTGTGACTCAATTTTGGGGGAATGTTCATAAGTGTTGGAAAAGATAAGAAAACTATTTAAAAATCTACTAATGATAAATTTAAAAAATCATAATAGCTGCTCGTATTGAATTAGTCTACAATTACTTTTTTTTTTTAATTTATTTATTTTTGATTTTGGCTGCATTGGGTCTTTGTTGCTGCACGTGGGCTTTCTCTAGTTGCGGCGAGCGGGGCTACTCTTCGTTGCAGTGCGCAGGCTTCTCATTGAGGTGGCTTCTCTTGTTGCAGAGCACGGGCTCTAGGCACGTGGGCTTCAGTAATTTTGGCACACAGGCTCAATAGTTGTGGCTCGCAGGCTTAGTTGCTCTGCGGCATGTGGGATCTCCCCAGACCAGGGCTCGAACCTGTGTCCCCTGCATTGGCAGGCACATTCTTAACCACTGCGCCACCAGGGAAGCCCTACAATTACTTTTTATATACTAAAGATATTTAGTATCTCTTTGTGTTTAGATTTTCTTTCTCAATCTTGCTCAGACTTAGGTCATAAGCTTTTATATTTAGAAGAGAATAGAATAACTTTGCGGAATTGAGACACATTAAATACGGAAGGCATACAATCCTTTGAGGAAAAATCACCTGCTCTCTTTTTAGCCATCTGTATGAAAGTGGCACCTCAGTGACTTTAACCACTCAGACTGAATTTCCACATCTTAATCTCCACAAAGTCTATAAAGCCTACCTTAACTGTGGATCCTTCAAAAAATTGTGATGCTTCTTTTCCAGAGTTAATACATTACATATATGATTAATTCCTGGGAACTTAATAATTCTACTATAAGGCAATGCCTCAAAAGTAATGCAAGGAAATCCTAAGCTGTTTTTGTAGTAAACTATTTTGTAAAAAAAAAAAAAAAAAAGACTGTCATGCCCTTAACATTTTCCCCTTTGCCCTCATTGCATGTTAACATAATTTTTTAAGTGAATAAGGTGGAAATTTGTTATCTCCCCCCACTCACACACACAAAAATTATACCTGCAAGTTGTATTGGAGTAAACCTAAGGGCAATGTAAATAGCTGAATACTCTTTCTCTGTGAATAAGAAAGATTCTGTACAATGAATGTCCTAAACATTGGACAATGATGCTAGAGCCAACTATTCTACTAGAATGTTTTCATATGTCTGTAGAGATTGAATAGTAACAGTACATAAATAGTACGGAGACAATTCGCATGGCATATTACTTAGAGTCCACAATATTATTCGTGACTTAGAGGGTGAAACAGGAAATATGAATGTTGTACAAGTAAGATAAATGACAAGAATACCATAGTTACTGGTTCTTTGGTAACATAGGCATTGCTTTGCATCACCTACTTGTAAACAAGGGATTATTTTCTCAAATTCCCTACAAACTTCCCCAAAGAAAATGCCAGTCGTCACTGTAGACCTATTGGCTTTAATTAAGTGTCATGAGAGAGGGATCCAAGGACAGAAGACCTAAGACTGCGCTAGGGAACATAATAATTTTCCATTAACTTTAGGAAGAATTGCTAGCATAACTTCAGGTGTTGAAAAGTGCTTCAAAAAAACTAATGTCCCTCCTTCTGGATATTTTTTTTCTAACAAAGGAGGGAGATTGATTGCTGGAAAGGATTCTTGGCATCTGAATGTTTGACAAACTGTCTAGTTCTTTCTTGTCTGTTTCTTTTTTAATTGTGTTGATTTGTTTTTAAGACATCACTTAAAATGTTCCACCATTTGACACAATAGGATGCCAAAACTGACATGAAAAATGACTCAGCAAAATGCAAGTTTGCTCTAAAGTACTATGCTCGGAGAAGTCATTAATATTACTAGTAACCCCGAATGCAGTGCTTAGTGACATAGGGAAAGAGCTCCTAGTAATTATTGTTTGTTTGTTTATAGTTACACAATACCCCGGGCAGAGTTTTATTATAGAAGCGTGTTTCTAGTTGTAGCCTTAAAACAAGTAAAAAACAAACAAAAAAATGTAAACCACTAATGAAATCAGTACTTTGGGGACAGACACACATTATTCAATTTATTTTTCAAAATGTGTTTATTCAATTAGTGGTTTAACTACATAAAAATTAAAAACAAATATGTTCTTGTTCTGCCCAGGTAATAATTACTAATACCTGTGGAGAAGTACATTATAAAAAACAAAATAACAAAGAAACTAAGAACATTATTGGATTTTTTCCCACTGCACCTTCAATGGTTGATGACATATCATTATTTTAAATGACGTTGTTAGCCTGGGTTATTTACAGATACATTTTCATTCCATTATATATGCATTCAAAGTCTGTGTCTATAATACCATTTATGTTTAGAATAAAAACCGTTGCCTAAATGAAGTTACTTGGTTTCTATTCAATTTATTTGTAACATATTCTGAAAGTAGCTTATTTTTAAAGTACTGTGTTAAGAAAATAAGAATTTAATAATTTATTGTACTGATATAATAGTCTTCACAATTAATTTTGTTTCATTTTTATGATGATGAATGATTGATTATAAAGTAATTTAAAATAACACAATATGTGGTGATGATTGGAAATCACACTTGGCACCTTTTTACCTCTTGCTTTAACTACCAAAGGAAAAAAAACTTAAGTAGCTCAAAGTGACTCCAAGATAAATTAGTGTCATGATGAGTTCTTAAAAAATTATTAATATCTTCATTTCCAAGGTAAAAAAAAGCAAAAACATGAATATTATGCACCTTTAATGCCTGAGATGAATGTGATTTTTTTCCCTATATTATCACTTTATGGACAAAGAGCAATAATTATATTGTGAAGGAATCATGGTAGAAAAGACAAAAGTTCTTAACTCCACCTAATAGCCATCTGTTATGAACCTACCATGTGTCTAGAATACATCAGGTGGAAAGGACCAATATAAAACATGCATGACATGGCCCTGTTTTTATAGTTTCTGTGTAAGGAAGAACTTCACACAAACCAAGTATAGAATAAAATAAAAAGGAATGACAGAAAATTTAGCGATCATACCATATGTTAAAGACTCTCAGAGAAGAAACCGCAATAAAAATATAAAAGCAATTAGCACATTTGGAGGTTATACACAAGTTCTAATTCTTTAAATGACTGAATTTGTTTAATTCTTACTTTCTCAGTGAAAAAGCCAAACATATAAAAGCTGAAATTTTTGCACAAAAATTTCCATATGTTAACTTGCTTTTGTAACAGTTAGTGTAGGCTAAACTGCAATAACAACCAGGCAGTTTATTTCCTGTACACATAATGATCAAAAATAGACATTCCTAGTTGGATGGCAGCTCTCTTTCATCTGGTAATGCAATGACTCTCAGGCTCTGCCTTTTCCTAGAACCATGTCACATGCCACCTCCAGTCAAACAAAAGGGAAAGTCAGGGTGAAAGAGGCACATATGCCCTTATTATAAGCCCAGACTTTTGTGCTATTGGAAGAACTTGGCCACATCCACCTTCAAGGAGATTGGGGAAAGTAGTCCAGTCATGTGCCTGACTCTACTTCTATTACCGTGGAATGGGATTTGGTGGACAGCTAGTGGCATTTACCACAGTTTTTATTAAAATTCTTGATTGATAAAAACAAGAAATTACTCTGACTTTCTTGACTTTCAGCCTCATTATTACTGGCATAATTAGGTATATTTTTGTATATGCTTTTCATTCTGTCTATAACAAAGCCTACATCTCTGTTTTCAAAATCATTTTAGTGAGTGTAGCAGGGGATATTTATTGAACAAAGAGGGTTATATACAGTTTTGTAAGTTATTATCAGAGTTATTTCTTCATAAACACTTTATCTGTTCATTAAAACTGTATTTATCCTGTCTCCAGCTAACACTCTCCTGATAGAACACTAACTAGTTTTTAATATCAGAATTCCTTAAAACATAAATGTATCTTTAATGTAGCTTTCTACTGATACTTATTGAGGAAAAACTTGTATATATCTTCAAACTTAAAGATTTTTCCAAAATTATATGGAGGGGAAGTCTCATGTTACCTTCCACATGTAACTGTAGATTAGCAAAATCACAGGTAGATGTTTTAAAAAGCATTCTGAGTGCTGATACAGGGGATGTGACTATCAAATGTTGCTGCCACTAAGAGGATCATCATGGGTTAGTGTCATTATTTTCTCTCCTTGTACAGATATACTGAGCTAGTTTTGTTAATGCCTACTTATACTCAGCCCTTGTTTTTGCCTCATGTTATTAATATAAATCGTCTTCAAAAGTCTGAGAGAGCTTTGAAGAAAAGTGTGGGGAAATAATTAAACTATGTGAAAAGAACACTTACAGTAGAAGGAAAAATGAAAATAACACTGAAACCGGAGAGCCACCAAAGACTTCAAGTGCATGCTTCTCACTTCTCAGTTCTCTTAAGTCACCACCGTATGTACTATAATAACAAATAGTGAAAAAATTAAGCAGAAAGTCATAAAGCATTTTGGGAGTAATATATGTAGTGGGACAAAAAATACACCATTTTATGTTAGAAAAGATTTGGGTAAACCTGGAAAAGTGGATGTTAAGTCCCAGGGATCAGGACTTGATTCTGTACTATGTTGATCAAGGAGAAGTGAATAACATATTTGAGAAGCTAAAGGTAAAGGCTGTTGGTGAAGGATAAACTATTAAAGGTGTTAAGCCCTGAATTTTGCTACATCTTCAAGCCATACTCCTTATTATCAAAACAACAGGGAAAGCAGCTGCCCCTAACAGTGAGCTGGATGCCATATTCCTGTTTCATTTACAATAAAAGAAAAATTATTGATGAGGGAGGCTATACCACTGAGTAATTGTTTGGTGTAAAAAAACAAAAAAAAGTTCTGTTTTGGAGTGCATGCCTTTCTCAGCATTTATCTTACAGCAGAAGAAGAAAGCATCTGATCACAAAGCGTCTAGTGGAGGCTGACTTAACTGCTGGGGGTTAAGTTCAAACCCTTCCTAGTGATCATTCTGTAAGCTTCTGTGCCCTCAAGAAACGCTCAAAAGAACATCACCAGATGTCTAGAGTTTCAACATCAATACTGGTTGATGACAAGGTTTTTGTGAATTGTATACAATGCTAATTGACGTGCTTCACAAAGGAGAATATACCCAAACAAAATCTCACAAAGGAGACTTTACACAATTTCAGCAACGTTCTTGGACATTCACACAGTGTTGTAACATGGTGACAACATTCAAGTGGTTTTCTTCCTTCCAAAGTCCACTGTTTCAACCCACGGAATAGGTGGGTATTGCATCGTTTATGACCTATTGTGTTCATTTGCCTGTGCAATATGTAGTCTAAGTAGGGTATGAATGCCAACCAGGAAGCTTCACTGAAAGATCTTTGGGAAAAAAAATTTACATTAAAAAGAAAGCATTAGAGTTTACTGGTGACTCATGGCAGAGAGTTTTCTCAACTCCTCCAAATGAGGAGCAGTATATGGAACAAATGAATTCCTCGGTTTGTGGCCAATTTCAAAAGCTTTGAAAATGTGGTTGATGCCAAGGGGGAAATTGTTGCATTTGCAATGGTAACTGGCTTGGAGGAGATCAAAGAAAATGATAACAAGAGCTTTTAGATTTCACCCAGAGAAGTGGCAATAGTAGTCTGAAGACGACCACAGGGGTAAAAACCTGGAAGAGCAGTCAGTGAAAACACTGGACATCAACTTAAGGAAGTATGGATTATGCAACAAAAAGCATCATCCTCGAATGTATCTTGAGTAGTCTTTCTTTGAAAGTGGTCTGATGTCTCTCATAACACCATTCAGAGATCTCCAAACATAAAACAAAAGCGGAAGTGTAAGCAAAGCTCTATTTTGCATTGATTTTAAATTTCAAAGGCTTTTGCTAGATCCCTTAAAATGGTTCAAAACCTTGTTCAGTAATGCCAACTGCAGCACGAAAATAATGGAAAATCTCAGTTAGATCCCCTGAATCTAATAGTTTATCTAAAATTGTCCCTCTTTCATCCAACTCACCCACACCATCATGTTTCACTCCAAGTGACAATTTCTGCTGTACTCCTTTCCCACGTTATTTCTCAACTTATTTCCAAGTTTCAAGACCCCACTTATGCTAGCAATAGTTTAGTCCTGGAAATTTCTATGGAAGAAGGGGTCAGCAACCTGTGTCTAATTATAAATACTGTAGATAGTAAATATATTCCCTGTCACAGTTACCTAACACCGCCCAACTCAGCTGGCATGATGGGTTTTATCTTGGGGCTGTAGTTTGCCAAATTTCGTGATAGATGATATTCAGATATGATCAGTGTCAATTACTTCACTTCCTGTGTGTGCGTACTGCACCTGATACCAAGAGGTGGCATCTGCTCCCCCTTTAATTTGAGCTGGTTTTAGTGCTTCACTTGTAACTAAGAGAATACAAGAGAAATAATGTTTTGAGGTTTCTGAGGGCTAAAGTATAAATTCTGCCTGGGCCTCTTGCAATGCTTGTTCCTGTGGTGTCTCCTGTCTGAAGTCAGCCACTATGCCGTGCGTGAGAAGGCCATGGAGAGACCGTGTATGGGTGCTCCAAGGGACAGTACCATTCAGCTCCTGTCCTGTTAATAGCCAGCCCCACCTGCCAGCTATGTACACGAACAATCTTGGAAATCCAGTCCAGTTTCACCTTTCAGTAACTATAATGACAGCTGCCATCTAACTGCAATCGCACGGGAACCCTAAGCTGGAACTACCCAGCTGAGCCCAGCCAACCAACAGGATTGTGAGAGTGCTGTTTTTAAGCCACTTGTTAGGCTATAAGAGATAACCAGAACAATCATGTAGTGGCTTTTTAATTGCACATCATAGTCTGCAATTTTTCTACAAATGTTCATGTCATTGTAGTTGACAAGTTGTATCATAAATGAATGTGCTTTGTAAGGTGTGCAAACAGTACAGTACAGCATTTACTGCTTATTTTTAAACAATCCATATCATTCTTTTGTTAATCGGAAACTAGTGTTTTAAAACATATTATATCCTAAAGATGTGGTACATATATACAATGGAATATTAACTCAGCCATAAAAAGGAATGAAATCGTGCCATTTGCAGAGACGTGGATAGACCTAGAGACTGTCATACAGAGTGAAGTAGGTCAGAAAGAGAAAAACAAATATTGTATGATATCACTTATATGCGGAATCTAGAAAAACGGTAGAGATGAACTTATTTGCAAAGCAAAAAGAGAGTCACAGATGTAGAGAACAAACTTATGGTTACCAAGGTGGGGTGGGATGAATTGGGAGACTGGGACTGACATATATATACTACTATGTATAAAATATGTAACTAATGAGAACCTACTGTGTAGCACAGGGAACTCTACTCAGTCCTCTGTGGTGATCTAAATGGGAAGGAAATCTAAAAAAGAGGGGATATATGTATATACACATAGCTGATTCACTTCACTATACAGCAAGACTAACACAACATTGTAAAGCAACTGTACTCCAATAAATATTAATTAAAAAAATAAAAAGCACTTTATATGCATTAAAAATATTACATTCTAGCATGGTAGTTCGCTACTTATATACTATAGTCATTTTAGAAATTGGTTAAAGATTTGAGACTGATGAGCAATAAACATATCATAATTTCTCCCATTGAAATAGTAGGGAATGGGCTTCCAGTAATCATTTTCACACAGAACTTCAGATTTTCAGAAATGAATTGCTGACATTAGTGGGTAGTGCCTAGATAAACTATTTTAGGCTATAACTGTTAGTAAGACAAAGAATATTAAATTTGCCATTATTCAGTCTACAGATGTGGCTCTGTTTAAATACCATATTATTTCATCTATGTGAATAGTTGTGTGAATGACTTCCAGAAAGCTTGTAATGAAATTACATCCATTTTATTTGAATTAAAAATTCTGGTACTATTAGATTTAAGCTGAGAAGCTATTTGAGTTATAAGAAAAATGTCTGTATCTAGTTTCTTTAGGTTTTTAATAAGAAGTGACAAGTCTCAGAGACATAATTTTAAGTGATTATTTACCTCTTTCAAGCCCAGAGGTAAACTAAGGACATTATGGTAAAAAATGCTACAAAGTCACTTTTAGTTGTTTTCTTGTCACTTCCTTTTGAGTACATGACTGTGAAAGAGAAAAAACAAAAAGCAAAAAGCTTGTACATTGTTTGGCTTTTAATGGGGCTGCATTGACCTAGGCCGCTCCTCTGTTTACAAGATAAAAAGAGAAAGACAAATATGTGACTTACTTGTAGTAATATATAACACCCTGATCTAGAAAAACACAAAATAAATCCTTGGTATAGACCCTCCAGCATCAGGTGTAATGCAGATTTAGTGAACACACTTGCTCTTCCCCTGAGCATTACTTTGACCTAAATATATAAAAAAAACTTTCTTTATTCCATTCTCGAGTTCTGAAAAAAACATATGTCAGACTTGGCTTGTAAAATCAGCGGACACCTCTCTATGCTTGGGCCAAACACCCCTGAAACAGATCCAGAGAAAGCAATAGATCTGATGGGAGATTACAATATGTTTGGACATTTCATATTTCACTGTGAATAAGAAGCATTCAACTTACAAAAAAAAAAACTGTGTACCTGTGTTTGAAAAAGTTCAAACACCTAAACTGAAGAACAGATGTCATATGTATTTGGATGCAATGTAAATGAAGGAAGAATACTCCTAGTAAAGACATAATTTAATACTATCACTAAAAGGTAAACAGATGTCTACTTATCACATCAGAATTGAGACTTGATCATAAAATAAAGTCACAAATCCTATGACGTATATTTAAATCGGCATGTGTGTAAAATATGGAGAAAAATTAAGCCACCTATAAGTTGAAAACCTTGGAAGTGTTCTGTCCTCAGACTCTATTATCACTGAACTTCGAAGAGTGTATTTTGGCAACATTATCGGATCGATGTCCCAAGGGTTGAATTAAAACAAGACTTGCACCATATGTAGACATACAAAATCTTGCTCGTTGGATAATGCCATAAACAGTATGCTACAGGCCATCTCAACCCCTTGCTTTTTTTCTTTTTGGGGCTCCCAAGGGTAGGACAAGCATTTTTCATAAAATAGAATTTCTTCCTAAGTTGCAAGACACAGAGAAGAAATAAATACAACTGTGACAGAAGGAGATACCAGATCCCGGATATCAGAAACCATGAAAATGCTGGTGTGCCCATAGCACTGAGGTAATATTTAACTGAGGAAACACTATAGGCAACAGGGAAAGGCTCCTTAAGGCTACAGCTATGTCTCAAGGAATTTCTTTGAGCAATATGCTTCTAGGTGAATTCCCACTTCATACTTCATTTGTTTTATTTTTTTGATAGGGACAATAGATAAACTCCAAAATTCTGAAATGACCACCTCATAAACTTTAAAATACACTTGGAAGTATGTTCATAAAAAATATAAAGTTAATTTAAAATACAATTAGCTATTTGGACGTATCATCATTTAACAAAGAACATCTGGATTAGTTTACTTATTAGTACATCTGATGACTGAATTGCCAGAATTGATTAGCTGCTGTGTTATAGACATTCAGTGTGCTGTAAGGAGAAAATAAGGTCTGCTAGAAAGGAATTTACATGATCTGGGTCTTATTTACACTTTCTAATATGTTCTTGAGCAGGAAACAGAGAAGACATTGAAAACAATCCTTTAACACTGCATATTATTCCCCTGAAACTAGTGTCTGACTACTAACTAACACGTTTTAAGTGAGAGAAAGGGCACTAAAAAACTGCACTATATAACTGCTTGTGAGATGGAATATTTCACACAGGCTAAGCTCTTAGTTTGAGGTCAGCTTGTATTTGTGGTGGTATTTTCAAGATTCTTTTTTCCCCCATTCTTGTTGATAATTTTTCTTTTTGGAAGCATATATATCAAATATGAAAACACATGAATATTCTAGATAAGATTATAACATTTTTATGAGTTTCCAGATTCTGAGTATATTTCCTAGGATTCCTGGTATTCCTCTCCATCATTCCACTTAAAAACTGCTTAATTGATGTTTTGCTTATTTTAGACAGGTAAACATATTATTGAAAGGGTTGATATTTTAAATTAAATTTAAAAAACTCTTAGATTAATTTAGCCCCATTTGCAATAATTTTTCATTTTCAAAATAGAAAAACTAAAATCTAGGTTAGGATTTTGAGACTCACTGGCAAAATACATTATTTTTTTTTTCTTTTAATGGGACAGATGCACCAATGATGTATTGTCAGTTGAAGTTCACTTTTGAAGACTTTCAAACAGCTTGTATACACTTACATGTGGGAAGCTATAGCAACAGGGAAGTAGAATGTTACTGCAGATCACTGGAGACTTAGCAAGAGCCTTTTATAATACTAGGTAACCTCCTGGAATGTGATTCTATTCTACCCTCACTGAGTCTAAGATATACTGAAAAGATTGAAGTCCCTGGAGAACTGCATGCTGTCATAAACGAAACTCACAATTGTTTTTTGAAACTTATTTCATAATTCTTGAAAGATGAGGAAAGATTGCTTTTTCCTCCCGTATTCCATCATTATATATATAATGGAATATGTAGTAGAGTAACAATATTCTTTGAAAAATATCGGGAAATGCAGTGTTAAAGTGCTACGTGCAATATAAATCTTTCCAGTTAAAATGAAAATTCAAAAGGAGTTGCTTGAATTTGAATGTGTTTTGTGACCATTTATAACTCAGTTATTGATTCATATTTTTAGAGCAATGTATATAAAATTGTAACAGAATACTGCATTAAATTAAAAGCACTTGGCTTTGGAATCAGAAGAAAACGTCAATTTAAGAAAGGAGAATGGAATAGATAATTGTAAGCTCAAGTTCTGAAGACTTGGTTTCTGAAGTAATAGAGGTCATGAAGGAAAAGTAGAGGACAGCGGGAAATGGAGAGAGAGAATGAAACCAACATTTGATGCTTACATTTATTTAGTTCCCTCCAGTTTCCATTGTATCTCCATGACTCTACCCTTTTGTGTGTGTGTGTGTGTTTTAAAAATTTGCTTTTTACATTTTGTGATTTGCTAACTTTCCCTAAACCTCTCTTCATGCAGCCTTCTCATTACCTCCTTTTTCCCATGGAGCCACAATAATCTCAGGCTTCCTGTTCTGTCTTTCCCAACACCCTAACAACTCTAGCTCTAACAGCTTCTAGCTCTCCCTGACTTTTAGTTCCAACATCTCTTTGACACTTATTTCAGCCATCACCTACTTGGTTCCTGCTTAGAACACATTAGCCTGGAACACTCCCCAATTCCTTGGCCCTTTGTCTAACTCTGCTTCCAAGGCTAAGTGGTGGCTCTGCTGCACCACTATATCCACATCCTCTATTTTTATTTACAAAATATCTCTGGGTAGCATGAGCGTATAATTAATTGAACCATCTGGGGCCACCAACAGAAGAGGACACTGGCTGGAACGACAGGCATGAGCAGAGACTGTCCTGGTTGCACCTACCTTTAGGGAACATATCCTGTTTAATACGTTTAGTGTTATCACCTTAGTCCCTTGGGAATATCATCTCAAGGTTTAAATAGGGTGTTTTCACACAGGGCACTTGGAACAGCAGCAGCTAACACTTATTAGAGGGAGGAGTGTTTGTCACCCACTGTGCTAAGCATTTGGCTTTGGTCTCACATATGCACATAATTGGATCAGTTGGTTTCAAGGGCAGAGTGGAAAAAGCCAACTGAAACTTCACTTTACATTTTATCTAATGGCAAATCAAATAAAATAACTGCTATATATAATCTGAGGGCTAAAATTTCTCAATTACTGGTTGAAATTGTTTTATATATATATATATATACACACATATGTGTGTGTGTGTGTATATATGTGTATATATATATATATATATATATATATATATATATATATACACCATTTGCCAAAGAAGTTCTGCCAATGTTTTATACAACTACAGGAAAAGCTTCCTTATAATAAACCCAACTGTCTCATAATATAATTCAGTGCAGCCTTTTGGAGACATACAGTCAATTCTTGTTATTCATGATAGTTATTTTCTATAAAGTCATTACAAATACTGAATTAATGAATACTGAACCATTACTCCTAGGGGAAATACAGGCTTAGGTTCCTATGAACTTCTGGTTACAAAATTTTCATCACCTGAGCAACACATAATCTTGCTTTAGGTGTATTTCTGTTAAAGACACTTTGTTTTTTGCGGTACGCGGGCCTCTTACTGTTGTGGCCTCTCCCGTTGCGGAGCACAGGCACCGGACGCGCAGGCTCAGCGGCCATGGCTCATGGACCCAGCTGCTCTGCGGCATGTGAGATCTTCCCGGACCGGGGCACGAACCCGCATCCCCTGCATCGGCAGGCAGACTCTCAACCACTGTGCCACCAGGGAAGCCCTGTTAAAGACACTTTATATAATATGTATTGTTGATTCATTAACATTGAATTCACAGCCAACAGCACTATAACTGATGCCTGAACAGAGCTTATCTAGCACATGTATTTTCTCCTTAAGGCACATCACAACCTTTTTGGGCTTAGAAACACTAGCCAGCAATTCAACACTATGCTTGGGGGCTATTTTAAACAGCAAAATCAGCAAGAGAAAGCATAAATATGTGGAAAATGTGGCACTGAATGGACCCCAAGAAGGACACTTATTTACGGTACAAGAGCTGAAATAAGTAGGCAAAGCATCATCTTGTTCAAGCTGATAAAGTGCACATCTGGAGGCTCACATTTTCACTGCTTTGTGCGTGTCTGCAAATGACCAGGAAAGTACCACAACATTGACTTGGGAGTTACAAATAGACTTTAGTAAGTAGAAAAGACAGAACCCACAAATAATGAGGGATCTCAAATAATGAGGCTCAACTGTAATTTGAATTTTGTCATTCTCCCCTGCTTAAAAATCATGTGATTTTTTAAAAGGGACTTTGCATTAGAAAGGAGAAAAAAGTGACTCAGGCCCTGGGTGTTGGGGGTGGGAGGTGGGGACAGGAATCCTGCAATTGCTTCATAACTACATTTACAACAATACAACCTGTTTAACGTGGCCTGCAAGGCCCTGCCCCATGCCACTCTGTTTACTTTTTAAAGTTCCCCACTACGTCCAAGCACACTGATTTTCTATGTGTTAATGACTCCCTCCCAAATCTATCTTTCCATCCCTAGCCTCTTACTAAGCTCTGAGCCATAGTCAACTCCATACTGGAAATCCTGGTTCAGATGCGTAGGAAGCAACTCAAACTTATAAGCAAATACAACTCATGACATTTCCTCCCACTTCTGCTCCTCCCTTGGTCTTGTTTTTCACCATAAATGTCACGAGCATCCATGAGACACTCTGGCCACCCCAGCCGTCTTTCTGGCCCTACATCCTGCCAGTCTCAGTCCAACCTCTGAGACCCGGCGTTTGCTCTTTCCTCAGGCTGGAACTGTCCTCCGATGTTTTCAAGGCTGTCTCCTTCACATTCAGATCAAATGCCACACACTCACCGACTCCTTCCATGACTCCATTCCCTCCAAATCATACTGTCATATCAACTTGTTTTATTTTCTTCACAGCACTTCTCACTATCTGAAATCTTTGAGTCATTTATGTGCTTATAATTTTTTTTAAAACTGCCTCATTCCATTGGAATATATTACCCTGGAGTAGTGACTTTTCCTCCTTTACCATCCATTTCCCTCACTTAGAACAGGCCCAGTACACAGTAGGTGTTCTGATATCTGTTGCTGCCTGGCCTTTTCTGGGGTATCACCTGCACACTTTTCTGCCCCAGAGCCATTGTGCTCACTGTTTCCTAGGTGTGGACAAGCCAACAATAAATCATTCTCCAGCTGTCATCTGAAATGTCAGTTTCTAAGTGAAACCTTCTGAACTCTAACCCTTACCAATGCTCAAGCAGTCTTCTTGCTCATCTCTGGGTATTTTCTCATGTGACACCCTCTGTGTATTCATATCACATTTTACTTGTTTAACACCTATTGTATCCACTAGCCATATGGGTCGAGAAACTATGGCTCATGGACCAAATTTGGCCCACTGCCTGTTTTTGTAAACAAATGTTTATGGAAAGACAGCCACACTTGCTTGTTTCCATGTTATCTATGGCTGCTTTTGTGCTGCAACAGCAGAGTTGAGTAGTTGCAATGGGAACCATATAATATTATATTTAAAGCCTAAGATATTTAGTATCTAACTCCTCCCTTAGGCTATAGGCTCCTGCAAGTCAGTGATTCTCTTTTATACACTACTACATACCAAATACCTAACATAGTACCAAGCATAGTTGGTATTTAGCTGTTATTTCTTCAATGAGTGTTGAATGATTTAATATTGGAAATGATGTGATTAAGAAAATATTCAAGAATCAGCAGTCTTTTGTGTGTGTGTGAGTGTAGTTGCTTTTTGTTTTCTAAATTGCTTGATCCTAATTCTTTAAGCTAGACTTGTTTCCCATTATTTCCATTTGTTATGTTATATTAAAACAACACAAAGAAGTCTATCTAGTATATATCTAACTATTGCTGAAGTGCTAAATGGAAAAATTTTGTGTGAATATTTTTGGCCCCTAGAGTTAATTCATAGAAAGTACTAGAATGTGGTGAGTGTTTTCTCCTGTGTCCTGCTGGCATACAGGTATCATTCCCCACTCTTTTTGGCATAGAATTGCTATAGGGAGTATTTCCAATACTATTTCAAATCGCCTTTCCTCTTGTTATTATAAAGGTATCACCGTTGTGCATCCTTTTAGGTTGGGTCTCGGTCTTCTGTTGCACTACCTTGAATTTGACCATCTGAACTCTGTTCAGTTCATTTCTCACTGCTTTTCTAATTTGCTAAGTTCATTTTGAACACTGAATCTGTCTTCCATGAGCAGCCCTGTCTTTATTCTCTTCAGAAGATTGAACTCATCTACAAATTTGATGAGCCTATTCACTATTCCATTTTCCAGGTCATTGAAGAAACACTTAAGCAGCCCAGGAACCCAAGGTGACCCCTTTAAAACATCACTTGTTATGTCTCCCCAGGCTGACACTTACTCATCAGTAATCTTTCTCTGGGTATAGACAGCCATTTGGCCTACTGACAGTTGTCTGCACAAAGTAACAGAGCAGCAAAAAAAGTGTTTAGGAAAAGTATTTTGCCTTCTGCTTTCAATAAAATAATGCGGAAAAGTGGATGGCTCTGTTTGGAAGTTGAATCTCTTTTGTCTCTGGAGAATTATATTTTTGCATAATCAACTCTCCTGTGTGGCCTTTCATAAACACCATGATTAGACAGCTAGTTGGTCACTCTTGTTTTGTTGTGAACAGGCTCCACTTATATTCAAGTCTCCTTTGTATCTGTATTCTCTGTCCCCTGTATTTGTGTAATTTCCAAGTCCTGTTCATCACACTACTACTTGGAATTTTCCTTTGCTCTGTTGTTATACTTTAGAGCCTCAGGTCAAGCCATCACCACCTCTGGCTAACCTACTGGGAAAAAAAAAATTAACTTATGATAATCTTACCTCTAAACTCTTGTGATGCTCTCAGAGGGAAATATCTTGTCAAATATTATGTTATTTTATGATTCCCAGTCTAAGGAACCTTAAGTGGTTTCCAGTTGCCACTCAAAATAAAATAAACTTGTTAATATGGCATTCAGAAACTTCTTGTTTGCTTTTACTCTGCAGTATTTAAAGCTCAATTCATGCTTAGCATCCTGATAAGCAAGAATGGTTACCAATGCAGCATCTCCATAATCACCAACATTATTTTATGATAACATTTGCTAGTAACTTAGAATATGCTTTTATTCGCAGTATTATTATTTTACAATTCTGTTCATCTTTACCAATGTAATAGTCACTATTCACTTCTTTACGTATTCTCATGAAGAAGAATCTTGTTGGCACTTGCAACGTGTTATATACATTCTCTGTAATATTATAATCATCTCTTGATGTTTACTACTGATGAACTGTACATTTGCCTATGATTTCTTAGTAACCTCTTTGGATCCTTTGCAATAACTAATTAAACCAAAAACAGAGCCTTGAACACAATGTATAATTATAAGTGTGCTTTACTGACTAAAAATAAAGTATATTACTATTAGCATGATTGATAATCATCAGCAGTGAAAAGCAAAAAAGAGACACAAAGATATTACCTAATGTGCTTATAAAGTCAGAAAACCAATTAAAGGACAATTTAAAAAGTATATATACTAATAACTTAAGTGTAATTTAATTCTCTTTTATGAGTAGTGTTAATAAGGTTTCAACTTATATTCACCACACTGCACCTAGTAGATTTGCATATAGTAGATACTCAATAAAAAAATCTGTGGTGGAGAATTATTTGATTGACAGTGTAAGAGTATAGAAAGGTATACATTTCTAACTCTATTATCCTATGTTAGAAATGAATTTAGGGAGCTGAGAGAGGAGAGAGAACAAGGAAAATTTATAGAAATGCTGTGTACATAGCACCAATTAAACACTGCCCTTTGGCAGCGTAATGGTAGTTTCTGAGATTCATTAATAAGGGAAAGTAGAAGGATACGTAAAAGTATGTATAATGATTTCTAAATTTAAAGAACCACCTTGGAGGAAAAAGTTACTTTCATTTCCTGAGTACAAGATAAAATTTACGTGCGCTTTGATGCTAAAATATTTAGCACATACTAAATATTCAATGTTTAAAAGTGCTAAAGAGTGTAAGAACTTGAATTATCAAGACTTTCTGCAAAAGTAAATAGAGGAAAAAAAGCTCCGATTTATGGGTAATCTAAGGTATTGACAAACAATTCATTTTTTATAAACATGTTATTGCTAAGGTGAAGATGTGAGGAAACTTAGATGCATTTCCTACAAATTTATTAGCAAGTTTATGATTGGATCAAAATACATACTATAATAAAGATTTTGCTCTTGATTATTGCTCTATGAAAATCTGGATTTACTAAATAGGTTGTACTGCCTTGTACTTTTCTGTCACATAACTATAACGACACATGTAACATGCCACTGTGAAATGTTAAAAGTATTGTAGAATGATTATTTGAACAATGAAAACCAGCTTTCACTCCTCTGATACTTCCTGCCTAAAAGATTTTTAGCATTTGTTTTAGTGTTTTTCAGATTCCTTCAGTCCTCTTTAAAAAGCAGTGTCTAAATAATCATCATCAAAATGTGCTGTAGTAAATTTCCACAAATCACATGACAAGTTTTATACCTTGGTGACAGAAAAACAGTTTCTTTATATAAGCTTAGGGAAATATTCTTGAAGCATGGAAATACAGTTATCAGTCTTTCTCTAATATGTATAAGGTAGGAGGTAGAGCTTTAGCAATCATTCTTGGTTGTCAATCCTCTCAAGTCCAGCTGTATTTTGTATAATTACTAAAATTAGCTAAGATTAAGAGGAAAGGTGACATGTTTCTAATGATTTGGAGTGTTATCTGTCTCTATCACTTTCCAACTGTATGAATTTTACATCTTGAAGCCTCAGTTTCCTCGTCTATAAGATTAGGTAAGAATAGTAACACTTCACAGAGTTGTTATGAGGAATAAATGAGTTAATTCCTATAGAGTAGTCTATTCATTTCCTAGGGCTGCTGTAACAAGTTACAATAATCTTTGTGGCTAAAAACAACAGAAATTTTCTCACAGTTGTGAGAAATTGTGTATTTCCTCACAATTCTGGAGTGCAGAGGTCCGAAATTAAGGTGTTGTCAGTATTTGTTCCTTCCAGAGGCTCGGAGGGAGAATCTGATCCATACTTTTCTCCTAGTTTCTGGTGGTTCCCAGCTATCTTTGACATTCTCTGGCATGTAAAAACGTCATTAATCTTTGCCTCTTTCTTTACATGGCATTCTCCTCTGTGTCTCTCTGTATCCTTTCTTCTTCTTATAAGGGCATCAGTCATTGGATTTAGGACCTACCCTAGAATCAGGATAATCTCATTTCAAGATTCTTATAATTATATTGCTAAGGCTTTATGCCCAAATAAGTTTACATCATGAGGTTCCTGGTGAACATGAGTTTTGGGGGGAACCTATCCAACCCATTACAAGTGCTAAAAAAGCTGACACAAAGTAAATGCTCAGTTACAAGAGTCAAAAACCGGAAAAATTTAAATAAATACTAATAAGAAAATGAATATATAAATTATGAGTCACATGTGAAACTTTATAACAGTGATTAAATAATGAACTCAGTTTATTCATATCAATATCAATAAATCTGGAAAGTGCAATACTGAGTATTAACAAGTAAACTTCAAAACACAATGTATATAATTAATAAATTAATACTATTGCATTTTAAGGTTACAAATACCAAATTCATGATAAGTATTGATTTTGGTAAGAGAAGAGGAGTATAGGACTGAGAAGAAGAGAGAATATCAGGGTCTTCAACAACTTCTGTAATAATTACTCTTAAAAACATATTTTTCCATTTACTTTATAATAACATCAAAAGAAAATATTTAGGAATAAACTTAAGCAAGAAGGCAAAATATTTGGACGCTGAAAACTACAAAACATTGCTGAAAGAAATTAGACGCTGATAAATGGAAACCCATTTTAAGTTCATGGATTGGAAAACTTAATATTGTTAATATGTTAATACTTCCCAAAGCAATTGAAAGATCTTATGCAGTCTGTATCAAAATTCCAATGATTTTTTTGCAGCAATAAAAAAATCAATCCTAAAATTCATATGGAATTTCAAGGGGGTTTAGATAACCAAAAGAATCCTGTAAAACAACAAAGTTGGTGGTCTCACATTTTCTACTTTTAAAAGCTTTTACGAAGCTACAGTAGTCCAAACAGCATATACTGGTTTAAAAACAGACATAGACCAACAGTGAACCCAGAAATAAACCCTCACATATATCATCAAATGATTTTCAACAAGGGTGTCAAGATCATTCAATGGGGGTAGTAGAGTCTTTTCAACAAATGGTGTTGGGAAAACTAAATATCTACATGTAAAGAAAACAAGTTGAACCCTTATCCAAAACCATATTCAAAAATTAAACCCCAATGGATCAAAAACCCATATGTAAGGGCTAAATCTATAAAACTCGTAGAAGACAACATAGGAGAAAAGCTTTATGACATTGGATTTGGCATTTCCTTCTATATGGCACTAAACACCCAGGTAACAAGAGAAAAAGATAAATAAATTGGATTACATCAAAATTTAAAATTTTGTGCATCAAAGGACACAATTATCAGAGTGCAAAACAACACATAGGATAAAAGAAAATATCAGCAAATCATCTAATATAACTTTTAGCTCTATGAGTTGCAAAATACTTGAGTGAAGTGTCTTAATAAAATATCTTGTTAGATATCGTATTCCTTAAAAACAAACACCAGGTTGTGTAATACAAGTTTTTGAAATTGATTTTTTTATAGAATTGATTGATACAGTCAAATAAATATCATATAGGTGATATTGGACAGAATCCTAAAATTTTTAAAATTTAATCTAATCAATATTTTGTTTAATATTAATATGCATATATGTATATACACAGGTAGATACATATATATGTGTCTATATGTATATGTCCATATATTAAAGCATATCTAATTGTTAAAATGTCTAGTTATATAATTTGTGTAGAGTATTATTAAAAGAATACAGTTCTAAATTGAGTTTGGAAATTCCTTGACTTGATTGATCTAGTTTCGTTAATTAGATATTCTTAATTTGCTTCACTACTTGCTCACTACATAGATCACTTGCTCACTTCTTTTTCAGCAACTTCATAAATATAGCATCCTAATTCACTGTTCATTCAGTCATTTTTAAAGTCTTAAAGTGGTTCTTCCCTGAATATTTCTGCTTCTTCAAAACACCATTCCTTAATTCAGTTGGTAAGGAAGAGATTTCAGTTTCCCATTCAAAGTATTCACCTGCTATTCTCAGTAATAGACTCCTGATACATACTCCAGGTAGTTGAAGTGACTACAGAAACCTTTCCTCACAGCTGTGAAGCCACTATATAAGCAAAGTTTGCAGGGTGGGCCCTTCTGGATTTACCCTTTAAAAGGGGCCAAACATACCTTTAAAAGGTATGGGTCCTTTTTTTACCCTTCCTACCTTCCTTCAGGTCACCACCAAAAACAATGACCAGAATTCCAGCAGCTATTTTCTGACCTTGAAAATGAAATCTATTAGCCAAGAATGAGAGAGCAAAAAGAAAGATGCTGGGTAGTCAAATTGTTTGAAAAATTATGCCATATAACTTGGAATGCTATTTCTGGATTTCTCTTATTTTTGGTGAAGAAGAAATATTGAATAAATATTGATTTTGTTTAACCCACTGTTATTTGCAGGGTTAATTTTCACTCAATCTCTTCCTTCATCTCTAATTAGTTACAAAGTTTTGTTGCTTCTAGCTTTGAAATTTCTTTTGAATTCTAGTGGGGTTTTTTTTAATACTATTATCACTAAGCAAGTCCATTTGCTAGTCCTAAAAAAATTAAAGTCAGTAGGTTTTCTATGTTTCTGAGAAATACTTTGAGAAATACTAAGATATACAAACATTTGAAAAATATTTGTGATACCTGTAGTAGAATCCATTCATGATGTTAGAAATTGAGGATGCAGACAAGGGAATTGATTAAGCATGCTAATTTTATATTCATTCCATTGCATTAAGCTCCAGTTAGCGATCTCATCATACTTAACATTTACACACAGGGCTTGGAAATCCATTTTTTTTTGGATGAGCTTTGGGGAAGTTAAGTTACTATTAAATAATGGAATAGGGATTTAAGTCAAAGAGTTTTTTAAATTTCAGCACTTTCCACTGAACCACAAGCACATGGCATGAACATAGGGGTAGAAATGGGAATGGAATGTAAGGAGGACTAGAGTATGTCAGTCTGCAGGGATAGTCCTACTCAGAGAGCAAAGTGATGATCGAATGAGAAATGTAGGTCAGTGCCTGAGTTATTGCAGCAGACTCAAAGGCTCTCTTGCCTTTTTCTAATCCCTTCCAATTAATCTTTCCAAAACATATTTATCATGCCAAGCGCTTACCAGAAAACTTCCAGCAATGTTTCTTTGCTCTACACAGTCTTGCCCCTCACAGACATTCTCCTTGATTCCCCAGTTCAAACCCTCTATTTGACAGAGACTGTTTTTGTATCATTTCTGAACTGCACAATATCCTTACCTACTTCAGCATTCATGCAACCCACACTGATCTCTCATTTTCCTGACCTTGTATTAAATTTATTGTCTGTATCATTCTTTCTGATCATAAAATGTCATTTAATTTATTGTGTGTGTATGTTTTCATCCCAAATCGTTTTTAAAATGTCTTGGGGTCAGATGCTATGTCTTGCTTTGCTTCTTTATGAAGTCTACATCAGTGATAGCTTATAAAAAATATCTGTTATTTGTTTAGCTGAAATAAAAATTGCCTGACCAATCTTGAAGAATGTTAAAACTTATCATTTTTTATTCTAGAGTTTTTAGCATTTGGATTAACCGATTCACAAATATTCTCCAATGAACTTGCATATTTTCTAGTATTAGCCTAAGTAAAATTATGGGGTTGGTAGAACTACTTTTTTATATCTCTTTCCTTTAATTTAAATTTCCCTCGCGACTTCCAATCTTTGCCTAATTTTGCCCTTACCCAGGTGTATATTTTTTCCAGAATAACTTTCCTTGGTTTCACCTCCTTAGGGGGACTTATTGTATAGACCTTCAGCCAATCTGATGATTCCTGTACCACTTTTGACTATTTATATTCCCCAAGAAAACTCTTCTGTCCTTTGAAGAAGGTATTATACCAGCCTGACAGTAACAACTAGCAAATGTCCTCAATTAAACCAAAAGAAAGAGAACAAATTAAGAAAATACTCTGGAGAGTAACTTTTACCCTCCCCCTAGATCACCAGCATTTTTACTACGGTAGAATTTTTGGTGGGACTGTTCTTGACCTTGGTCAGAAGCATATTTTAAGGAAGATATTTTAAAATCTAAGAGGAAGAAGATGACTAGTGTTGGAAATATTTTGTGTCATAGAATTCTACAAATCATCTCATAAAAAGAGTTGCCCCCAATTATTTGTTGAATTCTTGATTATTCACACGCAATTGACAAACCACCATATACTTTTTCACATCTGGTCATAGAAATATTTCCTCTGCTCTAATTCTGTGCATCCTATCTACTGATATTTTATTCTATACCATTATAATAATGGTATAAAGTTAATAGAATACTAATGGTTTGAGACACATGCTTCTTTTCCTGCCTAATACATGATATATTTTAGAATTGATGAATTAGCAAAAACCAAAAAAAAAAACAAACCCAAAAAACCCACCTTTCTCATCTTCTAGAGCTGATGAATCAACAAAAACATAAAACTTTCTGTACCATCTTTGCCTTACATATAATTGCACCCACCTAAACCACACTGGGAAAAAAAACACTTCTGTGTAGAAGAGACAGTGGATCCTGTGCTTTAATGAGCTCCATGTGTTTTATCTTCTTAGGTTAACAAGGCCCAATATTGAAATCATGGGGTAGAAAAATAGAAGGATATGAAATATTTTTGAAGACATTCATATAAAGTGTATTTACATTTAAGAGTTGAAGCAGTTTTTTCAGAAATTCCAACTAGCTGCTAGGAATCAGCACAAGGGTTTTTTAAATTACCTTAAACTCAGAAATAAGCATTTTGGAACTCAAATTATTTACCATTTGGGCTTTAAAATCTTGATCCAGGTGAGACACATGTTTAAAAAAAGAATCAAATCTTGAACAAGATAATTAAAAATGTCATGAATTGGTTTCAACGACGATTCAATTCAAATATTTTAAATAGTTGAATATATCAAACAGAAACATTTATGCCTAGTTTTTAACAAAATATTTTGATATTGAATTGGAAATGGCAGATCACATTTGGAATTTATTGAACGAATCTTATTAATAACAACTTCACACATACCACAACCGTAGTCACTATCAGAGGGGTAACTAAAGTGAGGATTGTGTATAGATGGGACGGTGATAAACCCAATGGAAAAAAAGAAAAAAAAAACAAAAAACAAGCATTGGATCATTTGTTCATAAATTAGATAACATTTGGTATTAATATTAAGGACTCTCTTGAGAATAGGCTTATGTGATGGGTTGTGGGAAAAAAAAAAAAACCTAGAAATAAATCAAAGTAAAGTACGTATGCTTCTCCAAATCATACCCAAACTTTGGTATATAAGTTAGACTGGAAACTCCCCAGGACACTGTTTCCTGGGACATTTCCAGTACGTCCCATTTTTAGCCAAATAGAAAAAAAACTCATTGTGAAAATATTCATGACATTTTATATGAAACCATGAAAATGTAGAAGTTTGTTTGTTTTTCCAATGAAAAATTTTGAAATCTGAAAATCCTAACCTTTGGTTGAAGTTCATGAAAGAGATTTCAGGTCATCACAGATAAACTTTAATCTAATTTACTGAAATCCAGTTAAAGAAAATTAAGATTAATTGCTCTCCTATACACTATTTCTACAGGTAATTCTGTACTTTACCAGTAGTATATTTTCTGTTACTTGAATATCCATGTATGCTTGTAATATCTTTAAGATGTCCAAACCCTCTTACATATATACACACACTCACACACACTCTAAAATAACCAGACATTGTTTAAAAGGCCCTCCCCTCATATTGCAGCAATACACAAACAGTAGTTGTGAAGCATTTAGGCCTCTTCAAGTTGCACTGGCCCCTTGGGTTACATTTAAATCACAGCCTGTTTTTTTCTCCAGTATTATTATCTCAACTCTTTGTTTGTTTCTATCATTTTCTCGGTACTCTCTCCCCATTTTTACCACACCTTATATTTCTCCATCATCTTTTAATACTTTCCTCAAATTTATTCTTGCATTTTGAAGCATATTTATTCTTATTCTCTTGTTTTGGATGGAATGATAGAGAATTAAAAATTTATCTATTTATTTATTGAAATTCTTAATTTTCAATCCTTTTCCTTCTTCCACTGATTTGCTATAAACCAATTTGAAATACTAAGAAACATTTGCTCCAGTGATTTTAATTATTTTAAAATGCCTGTAAAGTATTTGTAGATTATATGTTCTTAGGCAATCCTTAACTTCATTGATCCTTAAAACCATTAGCAGAACTTCTATCAGTGGGCTGGGTGTTAATTCTATTATTCGTTTGGACACACAAAGCTAGAGTATTTAATTCTAAATTATAACTACCCAGAGAAATAAGAGTTTATTTTCAATTTTACTGTAAAAGAAATCAGTAATAATCATTTTATTTTGTGCAGCATAAAAATATTCTGCATAGAGACTGTCCAACATGGTGAAGAGTGAGGATTCTAGAGTCCAATCCAATGGAATCCTGCTTCCAAATCATAACAAATGTGTGACCTTGGATAGAGTAACCTCTCCAACTCTTTTCCTCATCTGTTAAAAACTTTTAAAAAAGGTGTCCTTTTAGGACAGAAGAGATGGTGCATGGAGAGCTCTTTGCATGGTTTCTGGCCTGTAGCAACTGTTCAATTATCACCATCACCACTATTACTAATAATAGTTATGCACAATATGATATAGGAAAGTAGCTCTCAACAGTATAGGAAAATAGGTCAAACTGTTCAGATCTGTGAAAGTTAATTATATTTATTTTAGTTACTTATACATTTTTTATCCTCAAAGAGAGGTAACATAGAAAGCCCTAAAGTTTTGAGACTTCCCTGGTGGCGCAGTGGTTAAGAACCCACCTGCCTACATGGGACTGAGTGAACTGATGAGGATTATTGTAATTTTTGTGTCTTTCTGTTTGAATTTAAAAAAAAAATCCCACAAGGACTCAGAGGCAAAAAATATACAAATCAGTTTTCACTGCAAAGTAAAGGAGCTGTTACAGTGGAGGATTACTGGCCTAAATGTCAATATTATGACATAGTATGAGAGTGTTTCATGTTTGGTAATTGCAATCGTTGCTTTTGTTGTGGTCATCCATTTACCATGCTTGGTGTCAGTTTATTTATCTCTTGTAAAAATAAAATACAGTGTGTGTGAAAAAAAAAAAAAGAACCCACCTGCCAATGCAGCCAAAAAAAAAAAAACTTAATTAATTAATTTAAAAAAAAAGAAAGTCCTAAAATTTCCATGGGTTAAGTTGCCTGAGATAATATGTGGTATGCATCACACCTGCAAGAGGACATTTTCCTAACAGTTGGCTTCAGTCACATCTTTAAAAAATGCCCACTTGCATAATGTCAATCTGTCTGACAGTGTAAATCTCCTTAAAGCAATTTAATTCAGATTAAAAAGATAACCATGGCTTATGTAGCAGAATGAGGAATCTGTTTCAAATCCATTACCTTAACACTATCAATAACCCATTACGACCCATGATTGAGTAGTTTTAATTAAGTTCAGGTAGGGTGTGGGGGGAAGGGTGCCTCATTTAATCCTTCATTAATAGTTAAAGTGAACATTATAAATATCTCTATAACTTTCGTTGCTTGAAGATCTTTCTTTTTTATTGGATTTATTGTTTACCATGCTATGGAGCAATGCCATTTGGGGAACACCGATTCGCAGGAGCTTTAATGCTACCCCACTTCCAGCACTATAAAATAGAGGCCTGCTGTTTTAATCACGCCTCTCTTTCTCTCTCAATGTTGTTTGCACCCTGGTACAACCCATCTGCCTTGAATCTAGTGCTCCGCTGGGGCTGCACACATCTGCCAGCCAGACTACCTTCGTACACAATTACTCAATCCACCATAAGGCTCTTTAATAGGAAACAAGTGTGACAACGGCAAGCCTCTTTCTTTCTTTTTTTTCTCCTCCTCTTAAACCACAGAGTCAAATAGCTCTAATACAGATGAAGCTTGATAGATCCGCCCAGGTGTAGGTGAAATGGTAGAGCCTCAGGGGTAATAGATGTTGTGCTCTCTCAGGCTGAAGTTTAGCACTTTGTCCTGACCGGCTTTTCAGCAGCAGTGCGATGGGCTGCTCCTTGTACAGTTACAAAGTCAACATGCTTCTTGCCGCTCACATTTATGCCTAATCTGGAGGGCAACCTGGAGCTAGGTAAGGACAGCAGAACCACCCTTTTACTTCAGCGTGTGGACAAAGGACAGCAAATACAGTAAGTGGAAAATTTATCTTTCCTTCTTTTTCTTGGGAATTAATTAAGGATGTTTACTCTCAGGGAATCCTCTAAAGACTGTGCAAAAAATGAACTAGCATAAAACCTGTGTTGATAACCCTGTGGATTTCCTCTGGTTTCGTTTTTCACCAGTGCCTTGGCACTGTCACTGAAGCTTAGACTCCGCGAGTAACTTGCTCATTCAGAAGGGCTCAGAACTAAAATGTGGTGCTAATAATATTGCTAATTCAGTCCTGTAGCCTAGCATATTACCCGCTCTTTCTGGATGAAATGCCCTTTATTGCTGTCAAAAATGATGGTGGCAAGTGTTTTGTCACAGTTCTGAGAATAGAAAAAAAATTCTTTAGGAAGCACATACTCTTCCTGAAAATGGATTTCAACTTTTACACGTAACTGTATTGTTACATCACTAATCATACGTTAATGGGGGAAAAGTGCTTATAATTTTTGCTTAAATCCGTTCTATAGCTCAGTCTCTTACCAAAGAAGTGATCTTAAAAACTCTGAAAACAGTATTAGGTTGGAGTAGCCATGACAATGATAATGAATTTTTAAAACAAACAAAACAAAACAAAAGGTCATTTGTCTAATAGCATAAGAAAAGATATTAAAACCAGATGTAGGAAATCTCAGTTTAGACTTTTTGGTCTTTCATGCTTGGTTTCAAGCAGCCTTCACATTGCGTTTACTTTGCATTTACAACTTTAGATTCACCATTAAACTATGTTTGAACTTGAAGTTCAGATTTGATCTAAGTACAGCCCTGTTCCTTGAGCCCCTACTCTGATTTTTACTTGGCTATGGGGAGTCTTTTTACTACTACGCCATATATCCTGAATTGTGTTAACAAGCTAACTGTGGTGGACGTTTTCAGGTGGAATGTCAGCCAATGTGAAAGAATGTGTTTGCCGTTCGAATGCGTGATGTTCCGTGTAGGAAATAAGTACATGGGACATATGCCCTGACAAAGATTCCAGTTATGATTCCCAAATTCAGTCCTTCAAATATTGCACAAAGATGATCATGTTAAAAGAGAATGCAGTAAAAACTGTCAGCACATCGTATCTGTTTGTAGCCTTTTGAGGTTTTATCTTTTTTCCTTAATTTAGGCAGTTTTTATTTGAAAAATTAGTCTGGAATGCATTGTCATCCCAAAAGACGATTCACATATATAGGCTACATAGGTGAAATGAGATAAAATACTGTTGCATTGTTTAAATAATTCCCCACTGGCTGATGTTTTGTTTTTGTTTTCTAACTATTATAGATGGACACATTGAAATTGATGGTTTAAAAGCCATGACGGTAGAATCCTGATGACTCCTTTGTGTATATTCAGAAATGATTTAGCTTGGATAAAGTTGCTGCTATGAGAGGTTTAATTAATTACCGCTAGTTCAGTATATTTCTTTAAGAATTGCATTTGACATTACTGATGGCGGAGTAAATGCAGTTTAAAAGTCATCCTTCATGAAATACTTTAACCAACAATTGTTGGTATTGAATAGCGGTCAATGTCTACCCCCTACAGGGAGAGAATCTAATTTCACTGTGCCTTCCCCAGAACATGAATACCACAGAGTACAGTTCACACATGTGAATGCTGTAACCGTGTTAATGACTCCAACAACTGCCCCTTAATGAAAAGGTCAGCCCTGTGATTAATAGGAAGCCAGTTTGAAAAGCTGGACCTCACTTCAGCACTACATTTGGATTTGTTTCTTCTTGATTTACTTCATTTGCCTTTCAAAGTGAAATAAAAATCAAGTGGCACTACACTGCACTTTTTAAACACCTTATGGTTGATTTTATATGATAGCAACACATTGGTTAGTATCTTTGGTTCATTAAAAAATAGTAATTAAGTGGAAAAGTTAGTCAAGCCAATTATTGAGGGCATAAGGATGATGAATGAGAATTTTATTCTTTATCTAAATAGTTAGGATATATAACCTTTGCTTAAGTTTCAGTTAATTTAACAAATTTTAAGAGGCATTGTGGGGGTGAAGATGGAGTGACAGAGGAAGGGTTTGATTTTTTTACCTAAGATGTATTATGCATAAATGCTACCTATATGCCAGAAAGTGAATATACATAGGTAACTTATGCAGATAATTTTGTACCACCAGTGGTAAAATTCATTGAAGAATATAGCTAAATGGAGTTGAAGCCAGTAATTATAAACCTAGTAACATCCTCAGAGAAGTAATTTAGTCATCTAAAATTTGTAATGGTTGCTTAGTTATAACTATTCCAATAAAAACTTGTGCTCGAAAGCATTACGATTAAGTCCAACTTAAAATTAAAAAAAATATTTTTAACTGGAACTATATTTTGCTAGTAAATATCATGTTAAAATTTATGCAATTCACCAATTAGATGGTCCTTAAATAAGTTGCTTTGTCTTTTCATTGATCTATGTGTTTTGTGTCCCTGTGGCTTTATCTGTGCGTGTTTTCAAATAAGATTGTGATGAGTAATTAAGTAATACAAACAATGTAAGTATATGTACTATATTTATTATACTTGAAAATTTCCATATACTTGGAGGAAAATTTTTAGCAATCACAGGAATACATCAACTTATTCTAAGGGATATTCTCTTTTAAATAACTTTTATTTTTTTAACCCTAAATCAGCAATTACAGGATTTAATAACTCCATTTTCACTTGCAGTAAAGGAACTATATTACATATCAATATAGAGAGTATAGGAAAAAATATAGTCCAATCTCAATGGCCACCCAAGGAGGAAACAGTGTAGTCAGCTCTATAATGGGCACACAATGTGTCCTAGATGTTCTCCCACTTTATCAATGACCATAGCTATATCTTCCAGGTAATCTTCTATTCAGGGTTCCATTTTTGCTCTGAATTGGAAGCCAGCTATTTCCAGATAGGGTACTGATGAATAATATTTGCTGGGAATCCTCAAGGAATCAGACACTGCGCTGAGCATTTTGTACCCATTGTTTATTTAGTCCTTACAGCCCAATGAAGTAAGTACTATTTCTGTTCCCATTTATAAATGTAAAAGCAGCGTGGTTGAGGGATTTGCCCAATGTCACACAGCTAGCAGGTAGTGGAACTTGGGCTCAAATTAACTTTCCCTGAGCACAGATATCTCCTCCAGCCACTGGACTTCACTTCTTCTCTAACAAGGGACTTCATCACCAGTACAGTTAACTTCATCTCTGATCACTTTATCAGTACTACTTGAATGAAAGGGATTCATAAATGGACATAGATAGAACGTCCAATCAAACAAAACATAAATAGTTAAATGCCAGTGAGTATGACGTCACTTCAAGTTACATCATCATTCAGCACTTATAGATTCTACTACTTTTCAGAGGTTTTATTGCAGGTAAAGAAGGAGTTGCAGTTACACCCCAGACATTTGGGGAAGAACTGATCCTTCCACCCTCACTCAGTTGCCAAACTTCCATTCCTATTAATATTGAGTCTCTGAGAAGAGTTTGTCTCCTGAGGGTATATCCAACCAAGCCACTGCTGACTTTATCGCAATGGGGTGACTCTCATTGCAATGGCCTCCCAATGAGAGTCACCAAAACACATTCCCACCTCTAAGACAGTGAAGAAAATGAAGTGTCAATTATTCACCCTCAAAGATTTTTAGGGCTCAGTTATTTAGTAGGACCACCTGGATATTTATTTTTAAAAAGTTTGAATGCTAATTGGACTTTCCTTATCTGTGGATTTTTTTTTTTTTTTTTGTCATGTAGACATAGCCTGGAAAGCACCTATTTGAGAAATTTCATTTCAAATACAGATTTTCCTAAGACCTGCATCTGTGTTTTCTCTATCTGCTGAAACACTTTCTCCCTAAGATGGATGTTCATCAATATAATTGAGAATATTTCTTTGTAGAGAGATCAAAACCAAAATATTTGTGATAAAACCCCTTCTGTTTCATAAATTTTATCATTATGGGCTTGTGTATTCACTCCCTGATAAAGACAGAATATTCAGTTTAAAAGGCGTTTGTTTTTTTTAAGTCCATATTATCAAATTTTTAAGCCAAGACATCAGTTACTTTTATAAACACAAGCAGATTTATGCAAGGCAAATGAAATGAACATGAGGAAACTCCTTTAAAATTTTAGCAACCTCAACCCACTTTTTTCTGAAAAAGTGGGTAGATACGTTACTATAATTCTCAAATATCCTTTTGGTTTCGATGAAAGATATTTGAAAAAGATATTTAAAAGTGGTTGGCATGTATAAAACCATAGACTGTTCCTTATACAAAAGAAGACAAAGAAGAAAACAAGTAATTTTTTCAAACTAATCTTAAGATCCTAGAAGAATTAATCTATGGTGACAGGATTTAAAAGTTCTAAATACCCTGAGGATTGATGATTACATAAAAAACAGTGGTCAAAGACTTCCTTTATCACTATCATTACTCAAAGAGATCAACAGGCTAGATCCTTGAAGCTAATCTTATCCACATAAATCCTTTTTGAATTAACCAGAAGCTACTTCTTGTTTGTTTGTAGGCTCATATTAAGTGGAAGAGTCTTCCCATCCCCCCTTGCCCAACTCCTTACTTGACCCATTCCAAACCGTCCACCAGGGCCCCAATCTGCAATTAATTCTGATGCTGGGTACTACTGGCTCATGTTGCAGGGAAATATTGGGAACACTCTAGGTTATACGTTGTGCTGTGGACGGCTCCACCCGTATCTGGTGGTTGGCTGTCTCTGCTCATTTCTACAGCTTCATACATCCTGAATCCCAAGCCAGCAATCAACCACAGCTCAACTCATGGTCCTTCCTTCCTATGGAGAGTTCTTGTTCCCAGTTTTCCTGTGCCTATCAGACTCCTGGCCAACTCGGGTCTATTTCTGTAACCAATATCCAAGAGTTCTTGGTTTCTACCCATTCTTAGCAGTAAATATTCTTTTCATTTTAGACCCACTGAAACCTATAACCTATTTTGAGCAGGATATGAATTTTTAATTTTGTTATGAAGGATACTTTATAGTGGCTCTATGTTCAAAGTAAAAGTTGCAGGTGTGACTAACTCAAGAATTCAGAGGCATCTAATTAGCAGTCAGCTTCATTTTGTTTTATTCCTTAATATTGTACATTCAAATTTGGATGAGTAGCAGAAAGGGATGATCAGTGTTCTGTCTGTATTTCCATTAAAAGTTTGAGGTTTTGACCTGGCCAGAGTTTCACATGACAGATAATCATTTTCCCAATATATAGTATTTTCAGTCACTCTAGAATTTATTTCCCCTAGATAAAGCCTATACTATTAACTATATATATATATATATATGTATATGTGTATGTGTATATATATATATATATATATATATATATATATATAAACACGTATAATTACATTTAACTGAATGACAAATCTAAAATTCCCCATAAGTGAAGCATTGAAAATGAAATAAAACACTGGGCTTCAGGTCCTCTTTTTGACAATTACTAGCTCGTTTTTCAAATGTGGAGAATGTGCATTATGTGACATTTTGGTAATTATTTACGCATGAAAGAACTTTGCAAAGCTCTTTGTAAAGTTACCGGGAAGAACTTTGAAAATGTATAAGATAGAAAAAAATAGGAGACGGCACAAGTCATATATATGAGGCTTCACACAAGACTCTTGCCAGGCTTTTAAAGGGTTTTGCATGTAGTGCAGGACTATATGTTGGATGTAATTTGTTATATCACATAAAGCATAACACATATTTTCTCCCTTAGATTAGAATATATGTCAATGATGTTTAATCAGAAAACTTTTATCTGAGCCTGAGTTCCACTTAACAGTGAGTTTACATAAATAATTATTTCTTGGACCAAACAAACACTTCTCAAACCTTTTCCCAATTTTGTAAACTTAATGAAGGATTTGTATCTGATTATTGCCATTTCTTGAAGAGTCCCTTCCTTGTCCCATTTTGAAAAATTTAAGAAATGAAAGAAAGTTAATAATGGAAACCAAAAATCTTTACCTTTTGAAGGCGAGTCTACAATATTGAATCCTTGAATTAAGTTTAATTTATCCATACTATCATAGCCAACATTGGTTTGACACATAGTGAAGAGGAGTATTGTTAATACTATCAAGAATGTCTTAAAATTCACATAAAACATTGACATATATTGTCATCTTTGCTCTCAGCTACTCCATAAGATAGTGCAGTAACACTTACATGTTTTTCGCTTAAATAATATTAGATGCATATTTTACCACAACAAATATTGTGACCAAATATTTAATTTATACAAAATGAATATTTGAGTAAGATTAGCTTGTGTGCAAACATTTCCCTTTTGTTTAAGGTATAAAGGTCAATATATATGGGTGAATATAGAGAAGAGATACTAATTCAGTGACTATGTCCTATGGTTTACGTTATCGCATTTGATCTTCATATTGATAGGCAAAAGTAGATTTCTAATTTCCACTTTACAGGTGAGCAATGTGTTGTTTTCTCAATTTTATGAATAACATTACACCAGTAAAAATGTTTTCAAGTGACTAGTATAATATTGAATCAGTAAATGTGTACAAACATGCCAAGATGCCCACAGGCAGTGTAGGTTGGAACAGAAACTTTTTTATTATGGTTCCAGTCCCTTGGAATTAGAGACTCAATTTCAATATATTATGAACCTCAAGGATGAACATATACACTGTATATATGGTAAGAGTCATCCTGACAGAAACATTAGTGTCACCATCATATTTTGGTTTAAGAAAATATAAGAAATGAGTATGATGTCACATAACGCCATTTCTTTGGGGAAGGCATTTTACTTTAGTGCTTTTATAAGAATGGAAATGCTATAGATGGTTTTATCATGTGAAAAATAATATATATACTATCTCAAACTTCGTCTCTACATCATATTTTTAGGTACGTTCATTAATTTGTGTTATAATAATGTGATATATAATTTGCTCTTTGTGTACGTAGTTTGTGTGTGAAAGTGAATATGTGGATGTGTGATAAAACCCTCTTATTAGCGTGATTTCTATTACATATTCCACAGCAGTTGCCTTATGAAATATAAAAGGATTTTTATTTTGTTTAAAGAACTATAATCTATAATTTAAAAACCAATATCACAAACTTTTGTTGCACCAAGTAAAACATTTATGAATTTCATATTTGTTTCCTGGCTTACCTTGGCTGTTTTAGAGTTTTGAATATTTATGTTAATCCTTTGCTCTTCTCTGCCGCTGTACAAACACTGCATTTTTATATTATTTAATATGTAACTTTAAACAATGACTATGGCTACCAACAGCATTACACAGGTCTTGTAGGTGGAATATACTTTTATATATTATTATTAACATTTTTTAAAAAATTGTCCATTTTGAAAATTGTGAACTTTTCTTTTTTATTATGACAAAACCCAGATTTTGTTTTTCGTTAGTATAACTTGGGTGATGTATTGCCCACCTGCAGTCTTTTTAGACACTCCTAAACAACTAGACTCAGAAGACCACCATTGGCCAATGCTCACGCCAGCTTACTCAGAGCTAAGACCAAGAGGAATAAGAGACTGCCAGCAGGGCAGCCTCTGGGGCTCCACTGAGGCAGTCCTTTCAGCTGGCCAACAGCTCAGGGGCAAGCAGAGAAGCTCAAAAGGATGCAGGTGGAGGAAGCACCCTGGCTTGAAAGCTTCCTTCCCTGTAGGAGTATCTATTGGAGCTGTAGAGGGACAGCTTCTAGGGTTTCCACAAGGGACCTGCCCAGTGAAAATAGTCACCATACTCAGGGAAAATCCAACATTAGGCTTCCTATCAGGTATTCACTCCCAGTCACGATTCAGTGTAGCAGTCAAGGCTCATTTTTACCACAGGTAAATTTTTCTAGTAATTCTCATTTTTATCAGGTTTCTGGGAGATTGGAGCTAGACGGTTTGTAAAAGATCAAATTGTCATGAAGAAAGGGAAAGCGTGGATAACGTGAGGTTTGAGAAGATTAATTCAAGGACTAGTATTGCATATTTCCATTCTGTCTACAAAAGCATACTGCACTTTATGGTTTTAGTTATTGCACAGAGACCTGCTATCATTTGTTGTTTTGATTTTTCTTCTAAAACATTTTAAGCATTTCTGCCCTCTCTGTAAACTTTAAAAACTATACACACCTACACACCAACATTTTGAAGGGTCTAGATTCATTAATTAAAATTTCTGAGGGAATTTTGTGTCCTTTGTATCAGACTAAATTAGAAAAGTGAAGACTACATTTTTTTTTTTTTTTTTTTTTTTTTTTTGCGGTATGCGGGCCTCTCACTGCCGTGGCCTCTCCCGCTGCGGAGCACAGGCTCCGGACTCCGCGGCATGTGGGATCCTCCCAGACGGGGGCACGAACCCACGTCACCTGCATCGGCAGGCGGACTCTCAACCACTGCGCCACCAGGGAAGCCCAAGACTACATTTTAAAGGACTAAAACTCAGAGTCAATTATGTAGCTGCTTAATATAAAGAAGGCTTTCCATAAGATAACCATGGGATTGCTTCCATAGCTCAGGTCACTAGTTCTGGAGGAACGCTTCTGCCATGGGAAGAGGCCAATAGGGCCCATCCATGGTACATCAGTTGTGGCCACAGCAGTAACGTTGTATGTGGCCACACACGAGGTAAGCCTGCCTTAGGGGGACGATGTGAATGTGGCAGGAAGGAAGTGTAATGAGCAGCTGATATCTTTTGAGGTCCTACAACATGATCATCAGTGTTTAAGAATTCACTCCAGGGGCTTCCCTGGTGGCGCAGTGGTTGAGAGTCCGCCTGCCGATGCAGGGGACACGGGTTCGTGCCCCGCTCCGGGAAGATCCCACATGCCGCGGAGCAGCTGGGCCCGTGAGCCATGGCCTCTGAGCCTGCGCGTCCGGAGTCTGTGCTCCGCAACGGGAGAGGCCACAACAGTGAGAGGCCTGCGTACGGCAAAAAAAAAAAAAAAAAAGAATTAACTCCAGCTATTTTTTTCAGAAAGGACTATGGGCTGGGCTAAGTTCAGAGCATTTTGAGCACACTTATTATTGTGGTTGCCAGGGCTAACTGTTGGACGTTTAAAAGCACTACTAAGAATTGGTAATAGTGATATTTAAGTAAATAAACACTAAGAGACTATATGCAATTCAGATTAAATCCACGAGTTTACTGTTTAGTAATAGATATTAGCTATACAAAAATTGTAAAATGTGTGTGAATTTACATATGTACGTTGCCTTATAACACATAGAGACTTTACCAAAATTTCATAGGTTTTACTTGCCATAAGGTCAAAGTTAGCAGTATGACCATGGTTCGGTCGTTTAATAAAACTACCTCAATATTTTCAACTGTAAAATGAGAAGTTTGAAATAGATGATGTATATAGTTTTTTAAGTCTAATTTTAAAAATGTGTACGTATATTATTTCATTTATGCTAGTTAACATTAATCAATAGTAGTACATAAAACATAATTTAACAATAAACTTTAGGTAAAAAATATGTTACTCTTACAAAGATAGGTGTCAATTTTTAAAATAATTTTATTTTTATGATACATTTTGAATGACTTAAAGGCACTAGACTGAATTAATAAACTCTTGAGTAATTACATATCCTCAAGTTAGTTGAATGTTGAAAAATGAGGGCATGGATTCTTCCAGTTAATTTTACTAGCTTCTGTTAAGTGCTTATCATGAATTAAGGAATTAAAATGCATTTCTTATACTTTAAATAGGTAAAAATTTGGCTTTCTTCTGTTAAAGATAATTGTTTATTCTGTCCAGCTATGGACATCATAATAAAATGGAGATGGTGCAATGTAATTAGCTGAAAATAGTGAACTTAATTTATCTTAAATTACGTATAAGAAGAGAAAAAACATGAAACAATATTAAGGATGCTATTTCTTAAAGAAATAGAAAAATATCACCATTATTTCATATTCCTTTTTGAAATCAGAGCTATAAATCTTTAGAAAATTTGTCAGATATATACAGAGTTTCTGTTAGATATTTTTTGTATTATACACTGCATTTTTTAAATTTAATAGATGTTAAGTTTTAATATTAGCTCTCTTAATTTAGGTGAATAATATATTTAAAGCACTTTGGACTTATTTCAATAAGACATCTTGAAGTTAACTTAAAAGATCTTTGAAATAATGTTAATTTTTAATTAGATTTGATCCCAACCTGTGCATCACAAGCCATTAATAATTGAGACACATGCAAAAGAAGATAGTGGTAATGAGTATTTGAAAGACCTGCGGATCACTGCAGATTTAGATCTGCCCCAGTATCTTTTCATTGGTCAACCACACATTTAGGATGAACCTTTCTCTAAGTAGAAGCATGGAAAACTAGGAAGTATGAAGGACAGGATTGACCCTTTGCAAATTTAGAGTGTTATGAACTTTAACTTTGACACTTCCATTCCGTTCACAACTTCCCAGTTCAAGGGCATTTTCTCTTCTCTTCTTCTCTCAACAGTTGAGTCACCCTCAGATTCATAATCTTCAGACTGACTTCCAATTACCCCAGAACCTGAATTTGTGCCGAAAGCAGAGTTTTCAGTTCAAAGGCTCCATACTCTAAAACTGTCTTAACTCTTTGACACTGTTGCCCTCCTTCCCGGTAACTCCTAAATCAAAACAACTCATTCCATTGGTGTAGTAATGACTGCTAGCCAATTTACACAGCAGGTTGAAAATACGGTTTGATGGATATCTTTAATTAATAAAGTTTTAACCCTTTTTTGAGGTTTTACATTTTAGTGAGAGCATTGTTCTAATTCAGAAAGGGTCTCTAAGTTTTTAGTTTCAGAAAAATTCACAGACACTTGAGTTTCAGGCCAAGGGCTGAGCACCCTTCCATTCCACCTCTGAGCTGTGACCTTCTGCCTCAGGCCAGCCCTGACCCAGGAAGCTGCTTCCTGACCAGCGCTCTCACTAGTGGTCAGGAGATCGAGATCTATTATAATTCAATGTCCATTTTTGGTGCCCCTTTACTTTTGTCTTATTTAAGCTCACGCTCTAAACATTTTGAAATTAGCCAATGGAAGACACTTGCTGAATGAAAATATTCTTTAAGGGAAGTCTTTAAATTTACTTTTAATGACTATGTGTTGCGTATGAGTCTATTTTTCACCTTTTCTACCATTCCAGGTGTTCCTCCTTAGCCCCTAAACCCCACATCCTCCATCCCTAGCATACCTTCCAAAATCAGTCGGAAATTCAGGGGGAGTGAAAAAATGGCAAATGAAATACAAAAAGCCCTGACCGAATGTTGCTAATTGAGTGAAAGCGAGGCTGCTCCACCTTCCCAGTGGCTACTGTAGAGACGAACATTAACCTTGCTTTACTAAACTTCATTTATGTAATTAATCATGTTGTCATTGGTGGGTTAGTGATGCAGTTTACCTTGGATAACTGCTGGATACCTCAGAGCCTTACATGACCCTAAACTTTTCACATGTGCCTAGTATAAGTAAGTTTACATTGAATTCGAAGTTAGTGTGCTAATGTGTTGCTCTAGCTATTTTTGCTGTTATTGTTGTCGTTGCTTTAAATTGATCTTTAGAGTTTGCATGTGAAGAAGAACTGCAGAGTGCTGCCAGATCCAAGTTTGTGTGTCTGATGCACAGTGGGGCACATAAACTGAAACGCCAGTTTGGAGCAGAGAAAGGTTTATTGCAGGGCCAAGCAAGTTCGTGCTCAAAAGACACGACCTCCCTGATGGTTTTCAGGGAAGGATTTTTTTATAGGCAAAATTTGGGCTGAGGGCTGCAGTGTGTGACTTTCTTCTGATTGGTCGGTGTTAACAGGGCAGTGTTCCAGGAATCTTGTGGTCAGCCTGAAGTTACTGTCCTCCACTTGGGCGGGGCCTTCGTTCCTGCAGGAGAACTCAAAGATACTGTTACTTGTATTCCTTGAGGAGGAGCCAGGATGCTGCTTTAATCTTTGCACTATTGTTTCTTGATTGCTCCTCTTTTGTTTTTGCATTCCCTTACTTCCTGTTTAGAAACCATTTGAATCTGACCTTTTGAAACTCAGGGATGGTCTGGGAGGCTGAAACCTCTTTCCTCCAGACAAGAAACTGTGGATAAGGAAAGGCATTTGTACCCAGGAGGGCCCCACAGGGTCCTGCTCGGTTTCACAAGGAGTATTTTCATTTATAGAACTTCTTATTTATTAATATTAGTGATAAATTGTTGATGCACTCAATGGTTAAACTATGGCTGGGCAATATACATAGTACATGGTGTCTTGATATATGTTCACACTGAGGTTGTATACTTTTTTTTTTTTAACATCTTTATTGGGGTATAATTGCTTTACAGAGGTTGTATACTTTTTAAAGAATGAAGTACTTTGAAAACCATTAATTTTAAGGCATAATATAAACATCCCTCCCTGTTCTATGAAATCTTGAGGTAGGTAGTATCTTTCCCTGCTCTGAATTCCCTGCTCTGTGTCATTTATTTGATAGCTCCCTGTACTGAGATATTTTCATACCTAGTTCCATTCCCTACTAGATGATAAGCTTCTTGGACACAGGGACCATGGCTTCTAGCTCTTTGTGTGCAACACAGCCATGACAAAGTAGGTGTTCAATAAATACTTCTTGATTGAGACATGGTAATTCCACGCTGTAAATGCAGATTGAAGGGTCTTTACCTTCAGTCTCTATACCTCATTTGCTGTTTAATTGGCTATTAGCTGGAACTGATTGATAGACGTGAAGATTTTTTTTTAAGAGAATTGGCAGCTATGTAAATACAGCACTTAACCTTAAGCACTCAGCCATTAACCTTAATCACTGTCCATTAACCTTCAAGCACCCCAGGTTTCTCCCCTTACAGTCCCCCAAAGCAGACCCCACTGAATGCATTTTTTAGCACGAAAAAGAATCTTAGTAGAATGCTTTCATTGTTCTGTGAGTGGCTATAAAAATGTATTTTGAAAGAGAACATTTGACTCCATTTCTTTGTGTAGATACTAATTAATTTTCCAGGTGTTCAAAGAAAGATACAAAATTGGAAAATTATTTTGGAGAGCATGTTAGGATATATTTGATAAGAAAAAGAAAAGACAATGATTTTTTTTAACAGAACAATTTATAAAGTTGAAAATCATAAAAGTATCACATATCACTTTCTAATTAACCCCAGAAATTTATGAAAAATAAACTTTTCCTATAGTTGTTGCTAAAATCTTATGTAATATTAATTCCAGACATGGAGAAATAACCAGTTACTTTAAGAATAGTGACTGCCTGAAATATTTTCTATCCAATTTCAGATAATAACAGAGAGAGAAGGATAAATGGAATTTCCTTCTTTAAACATAACACTTTAGATTTGTTCTTGTACTTTTTTTGTCTATAGGCCTAACGAATTTTGTTGAAATAATAGCACGCATATTCATAATCCTTTGTAGTCTATAAAATTTACATTTTCTCTTTTGGGTGTTTCATAAAAACTATATAGAATAATAATTATATGTTATTGGAAAGAAACAAAGTGTCATGTTAAGTAATGTATTCCGGTTTATTGTGTTTGTTTTATATCATGGTTTTGTTTTCACCAAGATCTACATTCACAACCTATACATGTAGTAAAATAACACTGTAAGGTTGCAAAAAGTTTTCTGAGTGATTTTATATGCAATTATGTTTTACAACCTCAATCTTTGGTGGGAAAACAGTAAGTCAGTGAAGTTTTCCTTGTGTTCTGAACATAATACATCTTAGAACCGGTGGCCGGGTGTGGAAGAGGCAGAAAGAGCACCTTGCTGTATTCAAGAAGGCAACCTGATACTAATGGACTGATTAGTTTTAGACTTGCCAAAGTGTTCAGTTTTGCTCCAAGTCCCAGGGGGAACTGATACTAGAAGGTGTGAGCAAGTGAGTGCAGGGGAGGGTCTCCTTTACAACTGCATTTCAAGGTATATTTTAACAAATGTGAAATCTCATTGGAAAAACAAACCAGTGTAACACTATGACTTCAGCTCTAGAAAGATGTTACCTCACCATCAACTGGTTAGCTGTTCACTTGGAATATACAGTTACCTAACTGAGAAAGAAGGTGATAATGAGAGGGGGACTTGGCAAGAGAGTCCAGGCAGAAGGAGCTCCACAAAGGCAAACCAAATCCAATATTGACCATGTGTTTTGAGAATTAATCAATAGCTTTCCCAGAAATTACTTCCATATGTTCATTTCACTCTCTAAGCATTTTTGTCATTTGTTCATTCATGGCCCTGAGGATGCTCTTAGAGGTATAAAGATCCTAAGACCATACAAATGAACTGTTTTGCTTTTTATTTAGTAGATTCCATATTCCCACGTCACTATATACATGGGAAAATAACTTAGACATATCTGTATACGTTAACGTTCTTTTCACACAAAGTGATAAAACATATATGTAGATTTAGCTCAGAATTTGAGCAAATAAATGGAAGTAAGTTTCTGTCCTTCATCTTTGCCGAATGCCTTTCCAATATACACATTTATTCATCTGAGTAACATTAGTTGAGGAACTCCATTACTTCAAGAGTATTATATGTCATTCTGTTGTCAAGACAGTGCTGTAAATGTATTTAGGCTGTATTTTTGAATTATTTTCTTTTTCAAACATGTGGCAGATACTGTTCTATGCTGCCTTTTACTTGTGGAAGAGCAACTAGTAATAATACAAGTATCTTTCCTTTAATATGAATATTAAATGCTATGGTAGAGGCTGAATACTGGAAAACTGATTAAAATGTTCTTAATTTTTCTTCCTACAGAACTTGGTTAGGAATTGTACCCAAGTTACAAGAAAAGCTTAAGTTTCTGATAACACTGTTAAGTACAAACTAAACATCTGGAATTGTGCAAGTTAGTGTCTTACACTGGATTCTCAGGGGCGATTTAAAGAGTCTGGACTATATAAAATGCAAATTCTTTTCTACGTTTTTCTACTTCAACTGTATCACTTTTGGGCTATTTATTAGTCTGCATGAGAAACAAAAGATTCTAATAATTTATTTTAATAGATAAATATTTAAATAGCAAAATAATATATCCAGTATTAGTAAAAGACAGAATTTTTATATTTGTTTATCATTTTTATCTTTTCACTTGGGCACCTGAATGCCTTGCATATATTAAATATTCATTTTATTTGCTGAATAAATTATTTAATTCTTCCAATTAAGCACTGTCAGTCTAATTTAATAAAGCTAACTTCAAAGTTTATCACTCTACTGGTTGTTAGCTCTACATATGGACAACTGAGACATATTTAAAAGATTCTTTAACTTTCTTCACCTTATCCATAATTTCTAAGGAAATATAAAACTTCTATGAAAATCAAAAATTGCTACCGTGAATATTGTCTTTTCTGTAAATCTGGCTTTATTTGCATGTTTCTCCAAAATGAAGTTTAACCTAGATTTGTATTAAAACTAGAGATAAAGCTTACCAGAAGAACAAAGGAGCCCATAAGATTAATGCTGAAACATTTTAGAGGAAACTGCTAGGGCAGAGACTATTCTGTAGGGAGGAATAGGGAGAACTCTCTTGCTTTGACCCTAGTGTTTCATGTGCGAACAGGAATGAGTGCCCAGGTAATCAGGAGTTCTAAAAGTAAATCCATATTTCTGTGCACATTGCCTATCAGTTAATAAAATATTTGCTTAGGTCTAATTACTTACAAAAGATTGAGCAAAAAATAAATAGGGATGCCTCCTACTTCCTAATTAAACCACCAGGTTGCATGTTTGTGAATTTTCTTCCTTAAAGACTGTTCTTGAAATCCATTTTGATCTTCTGTTATCTGTAAGAGTTAGGTCAGAGTGTCCTGCCCAACCCAATGAAGTCTGTTTCAACATCTGTGTGACGATTGCATTTTCCTCACTTGAGATTTGTTCAGATGTTTAGCAGAAAGGAATTTAAGAAAAGTGGTACCTGTTTCATATTGGTTTTTCAGTCTTAAGACAGCAAGTCAACACACCACCATCACCCTAACACCAACGAGAAGAAACATCATAACCACTCATCACATTCACACACACCCTCACACCAAATGAACAAACAAACACACAAGCAGACATAAAAAACAAACCAACTGCAAAAACAGATTCTGCCTACCTAAAAATTCATCATTGCAGGGAAATTTCAGATTGACTGTGTATTGTCAAAATACACTTTCACCAGGGAGTGTGAAAGGGGCCGTACCCACCCCTCCACATCCCAGCTCCAGCACTCCTGGGACCTAGCACTCCTGCGGATGGGCGTGAGAACTCTGGCACCTCTAGCCCATCTGAGGCCCTCTGGAAGAAACATGATGTCACAGATGTTTCACTGTTTTTTCCTCATCCTCTCTATTTTCTTCTCTTGTTCCTTTAAAGGTTTTGACTCTTTTTCCAGTCCCTTTTTCACGTTTTTTAAACTTCTCACATTTCTCCAAAGCTCTCTGATCCCTTGAAGTAGAGGGACAATTCTTCTGACCCAATACAAACATTCATTCCCACTGGTCCTTTGTACTTTTTCTCAGTTTTTACTGTGGATGGGGCTTTTTCCCCCAGGGTAGACGTGAGGCTGTAAGATCATCACCTGCACTTGCTGTCTCTAGGGATTTACTGAAGAACACTAGCTATTAATTAGCATTTTATGACGTGCTTCGCGCTCTTCAGAGGAAACACACTATGTAGGTGCCAAATAGTAATAATTCAGTTCTCTTCTCTCCTTTGGGTTCTGAATGCACCAGTTCTCACACTCCTGAGGAGGAAAAAAGTCGTATTCCTTATTATACCCACCTAGAGGATTAAAATGTCAAGTGTACAAGCTGCTACATGGGGGGAATAGTTGTACTCATTTCAAAATGATTGCAAATATTTCTCCAGAAAAAAAAGAGCAGTCCTTGGCATAACTATCAGACGAGGAAATCTACCCGCCCTCCCGCCCCCGGAATTCTGTACAAGCCAAGCAGGAAGCAGAATTTCTCACCTGTGTTTCCTGTAGTCCTTTCACTATCTGGGAAACAACCTACCTTTTTGAAAAGAACTAACTTTAGTTTCACTTGTCTCAATGACCACCTTCGCCATACAGGAAAGCCCCTATTCTAGGTGCAGTTTCTACCTGGTGCTAATTTTGTCATACACACAATTTGCATCTTTAATCCATTTTTTTTTTTCATTTAAAATATGGGAAGACTGTTTCCCTTAGCAAGGAAATTTCAGGTTTAGCTCATTTATTTTCTCTAATCATATCATTATCTTTATTATATCATAGAGAAAGCTGAAAGAAACTTTTTCCAAGGCCGGGAGATAAAGAAAGTGAAAGAGTTAGGAGGTGGGAAAATCCTAGCAAATGAGACTGAGAGCCGTTGTTGCAATGATGGAACATACACAGCCTTGTAGGGTTTTGAACTGATCCGGGTCTCCAACAAGATCCAGACCTGTGTGTGTCTCAGGCATCTGGACTCTTCCTTCAATAAAGGTATGGAGGATAGAATTATGACTCATTCCTGCCTCAGTATAGTGTTTTGAATTATATTTGTTTTTTAATTTTTTTATTTAAAAATTTCCTCTTAGAACCAATGTTTAAGATAATACGCATAGTGTTAGGGCTCTTATTTATGATTTTAAATTCTTTTTTAGTTTCTTCACTGTCTGATTGATTGAATATTTTTATCCATCCATTCTCATGGTAATTAAAACGTGTATTATATTTGACTTAAATATGGAATACTAAGATTTATTCATGGATGGCATTTTAGTCTTTCCCATTTCTTTTGTTTCTATAATCGTATTCCTTTATAAGTTAAAATTATGGAAAATAAAGTGATTAGACACAGAAATTAATGTTAAAAACTTAAGAGGGAGTAAGAGGGAGGAAACATTTAATAAGTAGGTATTGGGTACTCTGCCTAACTCTGTATATAGGTTGTTAACACGTGTGTGTGTGTGTGTGTGTGTGTGTCTGTTTTTATTATTAAATCGAAGCAATATCTCTATGAAGAAAACACATATGGTGATTCAAAGAGATTAAGTAAATTATTTAGGTTCATATCTAGAGATAGTGGCAGAGCTGTGATTCAGACCCAGACCCATCTAACTTCAAAGTCCAGTTTTGTAACACCGATATACAATATACGATACCCTTCTTACTGCCACTCTGGAGTGTTACCAACAATATGTGTGTCGCTCTAAACTGACAGCAATTTTGAAAGCTGTTGTTAATTCTATTATCTGCCATTTTGGGGAGGGAGTATTACTTTAGTTCTTTAATGTCAGTGTTTCATTATGTTTGAGATTTCCCTTTTTCCATTTTTAAAATCTATTGCTATTATCTGTAGCCTTGGTTTAGTGAGTTTATGTTCCCCTAACATAATATGGTGAAGTATGTTGTAAAAGTTTAAGAGCAGAATACTGATTTACCCCTTACTAAATTATGTGATCGTTCTTGGCATATGAGTCTGTTTAAAAGATTTTTGTTTTGCTGTAAAACATTTAGAGGTATTTTGTAATTTGACAAACATTGAATGTCTTATGTGGTAAAGATGGGGGTCATGTTTTATCTGAAGAAGGCTGGAGAATGTGATGGGGTAAAAGACAAGCAAACTATAGATTAAAAAATAGAACAGGGCTTCCCTGGTGGCGCAGCGGTTGAGAGTCCGCCTGCCGATGCAAGGGACACGGGTTCGTGCCCCGGTCCAGGAAGATCCCACATGCCGTGGAGCGGCTAGGCCCATGAGCCATGGCCACTGAGCCTGCGCGTCTGGAGCCTGTGCTCCACAACGGGAGAGGCCACAACAGTGAGAGGCCTGTGTACTGCAAAAAAAAAAAAAAAAAAAAAAAAAGAACAAAGGTCAGCAGCTTTATGACCAGTAAAAATGCAATGAGTTTTAAGCTATTTCTTAATTAATTAAGATGTTGACTAAGATTTCTTTGCCTTTAATGTCTAGATGTTTACTTTAAGTCCTCCTTACCCCAGATCCATGTCCCATTGATGTCCAAGCCTACCTCAAATTTCTGCCTCTTCCTGAAACGTGTTGGGATAGGGAAATAAGACAATGCACCACATGTTTTTCTTTGTAGCTCCTGACTCTCAGCTAACTTTTCCTCAATTCATGAAAAATGTTACCATTTCTCTTGATATTATTTATATGGACATATAAGCACACATGTATTCACAAATCCTTTTTTTCTATTAATGGCCATATATATTATTTTATTATAGACTGGGCACTCAATTTGAGGTTAAGTAATCCCCAGAGCTATCTACTACTGTTCACTGAGTTAGTCTCTTAAAACTCTATTAAATTTAGTTAGCAATCAGTGTCAAGTCAGTGCAATTAATAATAGTCCTGGGCATTAACCTAAGCTACTGAGGGGGAAAAAAATTAAGTCAGATGATTTGGAGGACCACTATTCCTAACGTGTTGTTCACAATTAGAAGCAGCACATTTTTATAGGAACAAGAGATCTAAAAAAGGATTTCCCAAGTCAGCCTTAGGTTTAAAAGCATGTTTCCCTAGAAACCAAGAAAAAAAAAATGCACAAAAGTATGGATGGTTTAGACTGTCTCTTTTTGGCTGGGGGAATTGGGGATTTTGTTGCACTCTAGCAATTCCAGGTCTAGGTTTCGTAACGCTTTCATTCTCTCTCTCTCCCATGAGGATATAAAGCCATTGGGATAGGTTGCTAACACAATCTATTTTTATCTCTCTCGAAAGACTAGAATGATTGTCCTACAAATCTAAGCTTTGCTTTTTTGACATCACTATAGATGTCAAGGTCTTTTGATTCTTCCCACATCTATTTATTCCTCTGTGCCACGAAAAATAAGTTATATTGACATTAAGCAACAATTTCAACATTTTATTAAAAATCTTACACAGAAAAAGACACCTAAAGATCCTCCTTTAGGGATTTCCTTGCACTGTTTTAAAGCTTTATATATCTGTTTATTAAAGGAGATATAAATATGGTGAGTCAGAAAAATGTGGTCTTTTAAAATGATATTGTGTCAAGCAGTCACCCTGATTGCTAAAAAGAAATTCTGCTGGGGATAACACACACACACACAGTTTAATATCATTTCGCCTGCAAGGCCGCTCACAAGCATTAATACGTTATGGCTCAGGACAGGAAAGAAACATCACAAAAGACAGGGAAAATGATTTAATCCCAGTGTCTTTCTGGCTTAAGAATACTTTCTTTTTTTGTGTATTGCTGGTTTTGAACGTCAGAGTTTTTGCTGGAATAAATGATTAAAATATCATAATTCCCCATTTTAGTCTTTCTACTTGCTTGTTAGAAGGTCTGTTAAACTAGGGACATCTCTCTTTTTTTTTCTTCCTCTGTCTGCTCTCAGTGTTCATATCTTTACTGCTTGCTAGCCAGTAAAGAATCATAATCTATTTTTCCCTCTGACCCAAATAATTTTATATATGAAATCCAATTATAAAATATATATATATATATATATATATATATATCAAGTACAGTCTTGAAGGAGAAAGAATTCAACTCTCACTCAGGCAGCCAAATGGATGAATGGGGGCAAGGTTGGGACAGGCCTACTTTTATTCCTAGAGCGTTCTTTCTAGAGTTTACGCTAAGGAATATTGCTAAATAAGAAGTGTTAAAAAATTAAAAGATAATTGGAGAAGGAGTTCTGGGATTTGTGTTATAAACCTTGCTATATACCATACAGAAGTATGTAACTGTTAGCTATTATCTGTATATAAGCCTCAGGTGTTTAGCATGAACTCACAGTCTCATCTTTGAATTCATCATGCTTTTTCCTTACATTAAATCACTGGGTCATGGCAAGGGGAGACCCACCTTGCCAAGGCCCAGTCTGCATTCTTACATCTTCTCACCTTCCATTGTGTTTGTTTTTTTTTAATTTATTCTTTAAAAAAAAAAAATTAACAGTATTTCACAATTGTTACTGTCTCCTACTGACTACAGGGTCATTTACGTCTCCTCAAATACTTTATCACACAACCTAGTTCTAATATAGAATGAAACGTATTTTTGATTAGGAACACAAATTTGACCAAATTAAAGGAAAATAAAAATGAGTATTATTAAGGGCATTGTTTACAAGAAAAGCACTTCTAGTTATTTAGTTTTGACCTTGAAATTTCTGATAATAGAAACAGTAGAGGATTTATGAACTCTTTATAAATTATAACAATACAGGAATTCCAAGCAATTACGGAATCTCCTAATGATTTTTTTTCTCTTCTTCCCATTCTTTATTAGATTATCCAACAGTAAATTTAGTAACTGGTAAATATTTTTCACCGTGCTAATCTAAAATGTAATGAAAGATTTTCTACTTTAATTTTTGTTTAACTATTAAATGTTTTTGTTTCATTTTACTCTTTTTATTTCATTAACAATTTTTTGAAAAGATTAATAGCACAGAAAACCATTACTTCTGATTATTTTTAAGTTCATATTTTTCTAAAGTCTGTATTCTTCATGAATAGAACAAATATCAGCATGGTTGGGGAATAAAATTAATTACTGTGATTATATGAAAGAACTTCTTGCCTCTCGGTAATAACAACAGATTTATCACTAAGACATCTCATTTTCCATAACTAATTAAACTACTATATAAAAGGAATCAATTGTATGTGAGAAGTCATACAAATTGACCCAAGTTACAGCCATATTTATTAGATGAATGCTTTTACTTTTTTCAAAAGCACTTTCCGATATACCCCATGTAGCACATGCGGGCCATGATTTAGGTTAACAGCAACCAAATATTTGTTTAATGATCATCAGTTACCATGTAAAAGCACAAAAAGTTTCCTTATGTTCTGAGATATAAAAGAAGGAAGTAAGCAACCTGTACTTTATTATTTTGTATCATATACAAAGCTTTTTCTAAACTTTAAATCCAACTGAAAGCAGCTGCTGGAAAAATATCATTACACTGTACCTTAAGCTACAAAAACCAATTTAATGGTGACATTTTATTTTGTTCAGATGGTCTACTCTTTTCTTTTGTTTAAACCGGTAAAGCCTATGGAAACCGTATCTGGATGAAATCACTGGAAGGTGAAGGCCCATGACCAAAAACATTCTTTAAAGATTACGGGGTTACAGTCGAATGGGATAACAGCACTAACAAGAGCAAAGGTCTCCCAAAGACAGGAAGTAAGATTGCATCATTCATATACACAGCCACACTTTTCCTTTTCCTAGAGAGGGATAGAAAGTTTATTATTCAAAATATCAATACATAAACCATGAACATTACTTTTAAATCACATGTAGTATGCTTTTCAGGTCAGCCTATTTCAATTTTTTAAAAGAAATAATCATTTCTCTAACCTCTCCAGGTCAAAAATGTTTAATAAAAATTTCTTCAAGGGCTTCCCTGGTGGCGCAGTGGTTGAGAGTCTGCCTGCCAATGCAGGGGACACGGGTTCGTGCCCCAGTCCGGGAAGATCCCACATGCCGCGGAGCGGCTGGGCCCATGAGCCATGGCCGCTGATCCTGCGCGTCCGGAGCCTGTGCTCCGCAGCGGGAGAGGCCACAGCAGTGAGAGGCCCATGTACCATTAAAAAAAAAAAAAAAAAAAAAAATTTCTTCAATTTTAACCATTTTATTTACTATTCCTGAATTAAAATGAGAACAAGAAAATTGTCTATGCTTTTATATATATGTGTGTGTATACTGATATATATCATTGATGTATATATATATATATATCTCAATGTTATCATGATCAAAATTTGAAAAGCAAGCAAAATTCAACACTAAAGCTCATCTAGCTTTTTCAAAAATGAGAGTATTTTACCTCAGAGAGACAGTTTTTTAAAAAAGAAAACAAAAACTGCTTTTGATGTGAATCCAGTGGTCATAAATCTTTATCAGAAAAACTTTGGAACCAGATTGTTTAATCTAGCACCAACCTTTACTGAACGTGATGGTAAGCAGCAATCTCTCTCCCTCTCACTAATTTTTATTTTTAAATCATTCGTCTTAACTGGTAACATGCATTTGTTCATTCATTTACTCATTCATAATTTATACGTTATCCCTGGAAAGGACTCCCTATAAAAGTTATAGATAACAGAAAACCACTGACTTAAATAGTTGATAAAAACAAAGAGAGAGAGCAATCCCGGTTAACATTGTTACTGTGATATGAGCATTAAATGAAGATCCAAGTTTCATTGCATCTAAGAACCTAGCAAAGTGCCTTTGTAATGATCTTAAATGCAGTAAACTAAGCACCTGCTGTGGATTGAAGTTATAACCTTTACATAAGTGTGACAGCCTTGCCGCTTAGGAATGACTCCCAGGTGGTCCTGGCGCAGCCTGGTCACATCTGCTAGGTCTTAGAAAGATGGGGGTAAGGGTTCTGCATGCTGGCTTTGTGCCACATGATCTTGCTGAAAGCTTTGTACGAATAAGGAATGCAAAAACTCCCAAGATGTGGAGAAGAGAGAGTTCCAAATTAAAAATACAATATTGGGTGCCTCCAATAGGTAACTTTTCCTCTGTGGCCCTAAATTTTCCTGACTCTTAAATGAGTTTGTTGGGCTAGATCATTTCCAAAGATTTGCTCTTCTGTCAGAATTCTTAGCAAGAATTTCATCTCACCACTGGTAGCTTACATTGAGTCTATCATTTATTCATTCAACAAACATTTCCTTTAGGGCTTGATGAATATAGTCTCTATCTGCTTTGGGCTCAAAGTTTTAGCAGGAGAGACAGAAATGTAAATAGACTATTAAAGAATAGAAAATATTACTATAATACTTTTATTCACAGTTATGTTGAAGGAAGCATGTAAGCCTTTTGGTGAGGTTAAGAAAGCAGCTGTCTTGAATAAGAATTCAGTATGTAATCACCATCAAAGGAAGAAAAGGAGAAGGCCATTTCTGGTAAAGGCCACGTGAAGGCAGGAGGTGAGGAAAGGGTGGTAAGTGAAAAGGAGTTCTTAGAAGTTCAATGATGTTGGAATGCACTGAAAATGTGAAAGTGGCTTGAAAAGTAGATAGAGGCTAGGTCATAAAAGAAATTTCATGAAAGTCTGTATAGTTCAGTGTTTAGGGTCATGGACCCAGTGTCCAATGCCTGGAATGGATTTCTGACTTAGTCATTATATGGTCTGCATCTTACAAAAATGTATTTAATACCTCTTAACATCAGTTTCCACATGTGCACAAAGGTGATTAGATTTCTCCCTTATAGAATTATGCTAAGGAGTAAATTAAATAACTCATACTAAAATTGAAACTTCAACTACACGACAAAAACTGAAAAATGCAAAATTGTTAATTGAGGTGCCAAATCATCACATGTAGATTTTTAAAGGGAATTTCTGAACACTGGTAATCCTTTGAAATTGCTTGCACTTTGAGACTGTTTATTAGCTGAGTGCAAAGAGAAAGGAGGAGGTTTTATGAGGAAATTATGTTAAAAAGAGTAGTTGCCAGCCTCTGGGCATCCATTCTAACAGGAATAGGGGGTGAAGTAGTGCTACCTGCATCACCTCAACCCTAGAGAGGGGAGCTGCAGGTGAGAGGGTCCCAGCTGGGGACAGCTGAATCACTCACATAGGCACTCCAGTAAAAGCAGTCAGCTTTTACGATCTTCCAGATCCAAGGTACCAACCAGCCCTCCAGCCCGAGGCTGACCTGAGCTGGCAGTTGGAATAAGATCTGTTGCTAAGTCAGGCTCATCTTTGCACAGGCTCCGGACGCGCAGGCCCAGCGGCCATGGCTCACGGGCACGGCCTCTCCGCGGCATGTGGGATCCTCCCGGACCGGGTCACGAACCCGTGTGCCCTGCATTGGCAGGCGGACTCTCAACCACTGCGCCACCAGGGAAGCCCTAAGTCAGGGTCATCTTAAATGGAGACGTATATTCTAATTCTAAATGGAGGATGTGTTTTGTGACCTAAGGTGATCAAAGAGCTATCGTTTACTTAAGAAAGGGCAGAGAATTCATGGGCTTGTCAGAGTTTTCTTTCATGGACAGGAAAATATAACCTTCATAGACAGTGCTTTTGAACAGGATACAAAAGTGAAGTCTCATTTTGATGTCACAAGCAAACTTGTTCCCCATACCAGTTTAACGTTAAAGCACCAAAAGGAGTGATTGGTACCCAGTGAGTGATTAATTTTTGTGGTGTGAGCAGCTATGCCAGGCTATGAAGTGTGTCCTGGAAAAACTGGGAAGCCATTATAAGGAGAGCGATATGATCAGATAGTTTCGAGATAGTTTTGAGCTGAGGTTTGGACAAATGTGCTGGGAGAGGAAGAAGAAATTCAAGGAGGTCATTTAAAAAACTATTTAATATCTTCTAAAAGAAACGTTAATGCTTGTAATGAAGGCAGTAGGCCAAGTGGATGGAGTAGATTTGGTAGGTATTTGGAGGTAGAATATAGGACTCAGGAACATATAATGGAATGTGAAAAATGAGGATTATATGACTTTTCTGGTTTTCTGACTTGAGAGATAAGAAATAAGTGAAGAGGGATCCGTATTTTATTTTTAGTATCTTGAGTTTGGGATCTTTCTGAGAGTTTCAGATAGACATCTGCAGTTGGAAATCATCCATGAGCATGGGTCAAGACTATATTAGAAATAAAAAATGAAAATTATATTTATTTAGGTAGCAGTAGCGTGCATGAGAACACCTATGAATAATATCTATAAAAGGAGAAAAGAAAGTCAGTGGTAGATCATATCATACTGTATCTAAGAGTAATCTCAGAGATAATTTTGCAATGATTTTCAGTATGTTTTAGCTTCATTCAAGTGAAATATTACAAGTCTAACACATAAGACCAAAAAATATGGAGCCAATTAATTGGGGAGGGGGACATGAGGAGGTCCTTCCCTGGACAGTCGACCTTCACCCAGTTTGAAGACACCTCCGTTTCTGCAGAACACTCAGGACTAACAGGAACAACTTGAAAGTCACTGATCTTGTATGATCTTCCCATATTTTTTGTGCTTTATTGAGGTATAACTAATATTACCAAAAAATTGACAAGACGACATTTAGTGCATATAATTTGATGAGTTTGGAATATGCATACACCACCTATTAAACCGTCACAACACTCGAGGTAAGAAACATACTTATCACTTTCAAAAGTTTCCTTCAACAATTTTTTGTTTTCTGTATGTTTATTTTGTGATAAGAACACTTAACTTGAGATCTACTCTCTTAACAAAATTTTATGTCAGTAGTGCTGAATTGTTAACTGTAGACACTATGTTGTACAGCAGATTTCTAGAACTGATTCATCTTTCATAACCTAAACATTATAGCCATTGAGCACCAGCTCCCCGTTTCCCCTTCCCTTGCCCCATCGTCTTCCCGTTAATACACAAGGAACTGATAATAAAAGAATTTATGTGATTTGTTTAAAGTTGTACATATTCCAGATGCACTTATGTATAATTATAGAATTCAATAATGGTAGGGTCAAAACTTAAGTCTGTTTATCTCTTAGAACCATACAGTAGATGACTTTTATAGGACACTCTGTGGGTCTCTACACCTGCTCCTCCCATAGCTCAGGTCCCTGTTAAAACTTAAGAGAAAACTTCAATATAATCAAGTGGCTTTGAAACGACTCTTCCTACTCCAATGCTCTGTTTATTTTGTTAATAGGAATGCATGCTCCTGCTTCAAACATTTTTAAATTAATCTTTATTAGAGTACAGTTGATTTACAATGTTGTGTTAGTTTCTGCTGTACAGCAAAGTGCATCAGGTATACATATACCTATATCCACTCTTTTAGATTCTTTTCTCATATAGGTCATTACAGAGTATTGTTCACTACTGTACAGAGTAGAGTTCACTGTGCTTTACAGTAAGTTCTTATTAGTTATCTAATTTATATATAGTAGTGTGTATATGTCAATTCCAATCTCCCAATTTATCCCTCCCTCCCTTTCCCCCTTGGTAACCATACGTACATGTGTGACTCTATTTCTGTTTTGTAAATAAGTTCATTTATACCATTTTTTTTAGATTCCACATATAAGCAATATCATATGATATTTGTCTGTCTGATTTCAAAACTTAAAAATATATAGATTATATAATAAAATGTCTTCCCCTACCTTTATGCTTCAAAAGCAACTAAATGAGACATTTTAATGTATCATTCTTATGTAACTTTACCCATTTTTGATATCTTTTCTCTATAGTCTAACCTTTTTTTGTTTTGTTTTGTTTTGTTTTTGGCTACGTTGGGTCTTTTTTGCTGCGCGCAGGCTTTCTCTAGTTGCAGCAAGCGAGGGCTACTCTTCGTTGTGGTGTGCGGTCTTCTCATTGTGTTGGCTTGTTGTGGAGCACGGGGTCTAGGTGCGTGGACTTCAGTAGTTGTGGCACGTGGGCTCAGTAGTTGTGGCGCACGGGCTTAGTTGCTCCACGGCATGTGGGATCTTCCCGAACCAGGGCTCGAACCCATGTCCCCTGCATTGGCAGGCAGATTCTTAACCACTGTGCCACCAGGGAAGTCCCTATAGTCTAATCTTTATGCACCAATTACAGTGATCTTTTCAAAATGTAAGATCATATCACCTCTCCATTTACAATCTTCTTATGAATTCTTATTACAATTAGGGGGAAAAAAGCAAATTTTTACCATGGATCTTAAGACCCTAAATGATTTATACCTGCCTACTTCTTTGGCATTATCTCACTTTATGAGACCCCTCATTCACGACTTTTATTCTTAAACCTATCAAACATGCTATTTTGACTTAGGCCATTGTAGTGATTCTACTTTCTTTCTAAATGTTCTTCCCCCTCTCTTCTCATGGTAGGCTCTGAGAAGATAAAATTCTTCAGAAATCAACTTAAATGTCCACTCCTAGGAGCAACATTTTTTTTCTATCTTCTCTCCATTATAACTTTAGTATACAACTTTGGAGAGAGAGATTTGGGTTCCACTCTGTACTCTGCCACTCATTTGCTGTGTAACCTCAGGCCCATAAGTTTTCTGGTCCTTTTCAAAGCTGAAAAATAGGGATGACATTGGATTTATTGTCGGGGTGGTTGTGACGTTAAGAGTTCAATAAGTGGAGACTGTTACTTGTGTTAATCTGTGTCATCTTGACTCAGAAAGAATTTCAGTTGCATTTCTTTTATTAGAGTTTAAAGGTAAGGAAAACTAGGAATATGAATATCTTAATGGAAAATGATTTTAAAGGAAGATTAAGGTTTCTAGTTCACCAGCCCCGCGCAGGACTTGCCATTAATTAATTAATTATCCATTAATGTTTACTGTATATCAGGTACTGACCTTAGTCCCTGGAAGAGTAACAGGGACATACATACTCTATAGAGGAAATAGGTATATTGTTATATTGTAATATATATTAGTACAGGTAAGTGCAATATTTTATGGGAGCATAGAGGAAGGAAGAGAAGGTTTTATATAGGTTCAGTTTGATTTGGTTCTCAGATGTTGAACAGGTGTTCAACACAAACAGAGGAAACATCATTCCAAGCAGAAAATTATGGATGGAACCTCAGGCAATTGTAACACTGAGGAGTATGCAATGAAAAGGTTCAGAAGGTAAAGTTTTAAGGAATAGGCCTCAATGAAGTCTAATGCTTCTGAGGTTAAATAGTTTAAAATTTTTGAAGTGGTTATAAGATTTGAATGTGCAGGTAAATTTTTCAAGAAGTATTGCCTCACACTGATACAGGCAGAATGCAGATTCTGTGTGTGAGGAATGAATGAAGTTAAAAATGGAAAACAAAGGGTTGAACTATTTCAGAAAGGTTGATGTCTGAAAGGAGAGAGTGAGTGAAACATGTAGAGACTGGACTATTGACGGAAAAAATGTATTAAAATGGAAGAAAGTTCAAACTATAAGGGAAGAGGAAAAGCTAGTATAGAGAGGATGTTTGAAAACAAAAGCAACAAGGTTAATAGCCTAGGTAGAATTGCTCAGGGACCCTTCTTTTGTGTCTGGAAAAAGATGAAGACGCCAATTTTAATTGAGAGGTTGTGAATTGAATAGCTGTTATGTAAACTTACAAGGAAGACTCTTTCTCAACCATTTTTTCTCTAGAGCCCTTTTGTCCTTTTTACCTTGGGTCCACTTGGATTGTATGCTACAAACATAAACTCTTCTATTAATGTGGAGTAGGCATCCACACATAGTAACTTGCTTCTGCCTTGGAAGACACCATTATTATTACAGACCCACTCAAAATAAAGGTCTGAGGAACATGACAAATTAAGAACGCCAGACTGTGAGGAAGAATAAATCTGACTTAAAGGAACCCAGCCAGACAAAAGAACAGACCATAGCTATTCTAATTTCAGCAATAAGAGTCTTTAATGATACTGTAGAGCTAGTGTCAGTATCAGTGATCATGGAAAATTAGTTCCTTACATTCTTTCAGGGATACTTTGGCTTCTTTACAAAAAATTCCTTGGGAGGACTCCAGACGTCACAGTTGCTATATGTAAAATTTTGTCATTTCTTCTTGCTTGATTAACATGAACCCCTGAATTATATGCTGCACTATAAAATATTGCAGCAGTGGTATCCTGAAAATGTAGTATAAGCTGAAAATCAGGCCATACATCTTTTATTAATTCCTCACAATGCTTCAGTAATAAGGTATATTTTATGAGGAAAAAATAATATTCAATGTGTAACATGTCAATGCTTAATACTAAATGGGAAAATGCTTTATAAATTCTAAGGTGCTAGTCATATAAGAAGCATTATATACTCGTGGAGACAGAGAAATAATTAAGATATATTGACTATCACCAGTACTTTAAAAAAATAAAAACTCACTTAAAAGGCAACTCAGTATCAAGAGAAATGTCCGAATGATTGAACATCACAAAATTTTAACAGTATTGCTAGGGCAGTAGAATTTTCAAACCTCCAAATCCTGTTATTGAAACAATGGTCTTGGTGAGACTGTAAACTTAGACATTGTGAAAGAAATGAACAACACAGAGATAAACGAGAAATTACAATCAAAGAAGAACAGAATTAATCATAAATTCGTTTTTTATAAACATGAAATAAGTTCACTTCCTCTATGTGGTTTAGTTTTCTTCCATTTGAATTGACTCCAACCTAATGGTACTCAAATTAGCTACACATCAATAGTTATGTATTCTAAAGTAGACTTAACCCTTCTCAGAATGTCTCTGCTTATTTTGGGCCCGAAAGGTCTATACAAAATTTAAGGGATGATGGAGAGAAGGCACATATCTCCATTATTTGTTCATGGCTTATGCTTCATTATAATACACAAAATATTATCTCTTCATGCACAAGTACCCTAAATTATGCATCCAAAGTTTGCCTTATTTAAAAGAAGTGAAGGCAGCTGTAAAAAAGAGCTTCCCAAGTATTTGTGCATCAAAAATACATATTCATGATGGAAAATTATCCACCAAAAACGTACTCTTTTCAAGGGGCAACATAATTTAGCAAAAGTTAAATCCTGTCTTCCTCATACTCTTTTATTGTGTCGCTCCTGGTGTGACACAGCGGGGCATTCAGTGGAGATCCTTGAAATTTTGCTCTGTTTGAATGTTTAAACATGTTGAACATAAGAACCGAATTCTAAGGATGTACATGACTGAAACATAAGGCAGCTGCAGACTGCTAAGAACATTTATCAACACATTTAATCTGCAATTCATTTCACATCTCATGTATAGAACATCGTGTCTATTGCATAGCATTTAGAATGAAGTATACTTGAAGTCCATTATGCTTTCTTAAATAAGAAAAATGACATATACTCTATGAATTTTAAGGTTCTATTTAGGATGCTAAAATAATTTTACAAAAAGAAAAGTATTTTTAAAGTATAGGAATAAATAAGCCTGCTTTTCAATTGCACGTCTTGAGAATTCTCTTGCTTTGAAATATAAGGCAATCTGAATGAATGTAGGTGCTGCAATGAAGCTATGTGATTCAGTTTTGTACTTTGATATATTTGGGTGTTATTTGCAAAGAGTCACAAATAACACCTGAAACCAGGAAACTAAAGCCCTGGCTTCTCCACTTCCTACATATACATCCTTTTTGAGCCTCAGCTTTCTTATTCTTGAATGGGGGAAAAAATCCATGCCTAGCCACAGTTTTGTGTCTTAAATTAGGTAGCATATAATAAAGCTTTGGGTAAACAGTAAAACACTGATCAAATGGGACAGCATATTATAATTCAAATTGCTGGTAATTGAATCAACAAGTGGACTCAGAACAGTGCAAAAGCTATGAGACCTTTAAGATGCAAATAATTATTTACCTCAATTTTACCAAATGGCTAGATTTGAGGGTAAATGAATTTATATTCTTTGCTTCATAGCTAGATGGAAGAAAAATAGATGCAGGATAGCTTGCAAGTTGCATGAAATTCATCCCAAATGATTATTGCTGTTATTATTCCTCCTCATTTTTATTTTTTCTGATCATTGATTAGAAAATTACAGCTTTCTGTGCATCATATTTTTGGAAAAATGTTCTAAAACTTAAGTTCTGACACAAAGATAGCGCTGTATTACTAGTTTCTTAATCTGTTAAGAAAACAAAGCCAAACTTCTATCCCATTACTTTATTGCCTTTCAATCTGCATCTGTGATTATAACACATTTCTTTAAATTAATTTAAAAAACCTAAGCCGAGAATTCTTAATATTTTGAAAATTAGAATTCCTAGCATTATTGAGTTGATGAAAACCCTCTCTAATGCCTCTGAAAAGTTATGTGTAACAAAGATTTAAATTTTATTAAATAATTGGGAGAAAATTTTATTTCCTTAAGATTATTAGAGTTACATGAGGAAATTAGAAAACCGGTATTGAATGCAAAGATTGTTTGTCAGAGTGTCAAGGAAATCTTTAGGAAATTTCTAATTCAGATCCTGTCTTTCTTTCTGTTCCTCTGCTGGCATTGTTTCTCCCCACACCATTATCTTGAATCATATCTACTTTCATCTTGACTAGGGTTGAAAGTATTTATTGGCCACCTGCTACAAAGGTTACTGAAGTTATGTTTTATTTGTTTGAAAAACTACTTGAGTTTTTAAGGAAGAGTTTTAGGACACTGCAACTCATAATTACAATGTTTGTTTTATTATAAAGAAATAAAGCACAAATGAAGTGTAATGATCAGCATTCTGTGGAGAATTTCTTTTATATCAACAGATCCAGTGTGAATTCTTACTCTTAATGGTTCAGTAGCTACACTCTCTTTTTCAATACTTGACACAGAATGTTTAGAAATATGAGTATGTGTTCTTAACTGCAACTAATATAACATCTTACGTGACCGTTTTTCCCTGAAATCACAGCAACTTTCTGCAATACAACAGTGAGTCACATGTTGAAAATGTAATGGGTCTTTAGAGGATTTTTATAGAGAGCAAAGATGAAATTTTATATATATATATATATATATATATATATATGGATAAAATAAAAAAGCAGGTGCTGGGAGGGTGATGGTATTAGTGCTAAACACTCCAAAGAATAGTAAGAGCTAGAACATGTCAAATGAAAATGTGAAACCTGAAGGATAACCAGCAGAGACGTGGGAGGACTCGTAACCATGAAGCCCACAGGATAGGCTCTGTCCTCAGGAAATGCAAGGCAAAATGCAAGAATTCTAAGCTCCCATGTGGGCAATCGCAGTATGTAAATTGAAAAATGAACGATTCTGTTAGAGTATTTTAGAAAATATAATCAAAATTAAAAAGTAAATGTTCATCCTATTTGTTTCTATGATTTACATAGCAACAAAGACCTGCCTTGACTAATAACCTTTTTCTCTAAATTAATGGCATCAATATGTTAAATAATAATTAAGTAAAATGTTTTTTAGGTATTCATTTCTCCTCTTTAGAGAGGGACAAATAAAAACTGCTTCATGTGTTAAATGAACAATTAAGACATGTTCCTTTTACCAAAAAGCTGCAAAAGGAAAATCACTCTCTCGGTGTAAATGTGAGGTACTGCCTTCTCATTTTACAAACTTAGAATCTTCCTGTGCATGACATGCTTCTGCCTTTAGAAGATGAATAATTATTCATATAATTTAAATTGTCATCTTTCAACATCAGTCAGTAGAAGTCTAGGACTAAAAGTCAAGTACACTTAGGCCCAGGTTACACACCAAGATTGCTTTGGCTATTCTGGGTCTTTTGTGTTACCATACAAATTGTGAAATTTCTTGTTCCAGTTCTGCGAAAAATGCCATTGGTAATTTGATAGGGATTGCATTGAACCTGTAGATTGCTTTGGGTAGTTTAGTCATTTTCACAATATTACTTCTTCCAATCCAAGAATATGGTATATCGCTCCATCTGTTTGTATCATCTTTAATTTCTTTCACCATCGTCTTATAGGTTTCTGCATACTGGTCTTTGGTCTCCTTCAGTAGGTTTTTGCGAGGTATTTTATTCTTTTTGTTGCAATGGTAAATGGGAGTGTTTCCTTAATTTCTCTTTCTGATCTTTTGTTGTTAGTATATAGGAATGCAAGAGATTTCTGTGCATTAATTTTGTATCCTGCTACTTTACCAAATTCATTGATTAGCTCTAGTAGTTTTCTGGTAACATCTTTAGGATTCTCTATGTGTAGTGTCATGTCATCTGCAAACAGTGACAGTTTTACTTCTTGTTTTCCGATTTGGATTCCTATTAATTCTTTTTCTCCTCTGACTGCTGTGGCTAAAACTTCCAAAACTATGTTGAATGATACCGGTGAGAGTGGGTTACCTTGTCTTGTTCCTGATCTTAGTGGAAATGCTTTCAGTTTTTCACCATTGAAACGATGTTGGCTGTGGGTGTGTAATATATGGCCTTGAGGTAGATTCTCTCTATGCCTACTTTCTGGAGAGTTTTTATCATAAATGGGTATTGAATTTTGTTGAAAGCTTTTTCTGCATCTATTGAGATTATCATATGGTTTTTATCCTTCAGTTTGTTAATGTGGGGTATTACATTGATTGATGTGCATATATTGAAGAATCCTTGCATTCCTGGGGTAAACCCCACTTGATCATTGGTGTATGATCCTTTTAGTGTTCTGTTGGATTTTGTTTGCTAGTATTTTGTTGAGGATTTTTGCATCTATATTCATCAGTGATGTTGGCCTGTAGTTTTCTCTTTTTGTAACATCTTTGTCTCATTTTGGTATCAGGGTGATGGTGGCCTCTAGAATGAGTTTGGGAGTGTCCCTCCCTCTGCTATATTTTGGAAGAGTTTGAGAAGGATAGTTGTTGGCTCTTCTCTAAATGTTTGAGAGAACTCGCCTGTGAAGCCTTCTGGTCCTGGGCTTTTGTTTGTTGGAAGATTGTTAATCACATTTTCAATTTTACTGCTTGTGATTGACCTGTTTATATTTTCTATTTCTTCCTGATTCAGTCTTGGAAGGTTGTGCATTCCTAAGAATTTGTCCATTTATTACAGGTTGTCCATTTTATTGGCACATTTACTTGTAATAATCTCTCATGATCCTTTGTATTTCTGCAGTGTCAGTTGTTACTTCTCCTTTTTCATTTCTAATTCTGTTGATTTGAGTCTTCTCCCTTTTTTTCTTGATAAGCCTGGCTAGTGCTTTATCAATTTTGTTTATCTTCTCAAAGAACCAGCTTTTAGTTTTATTTATTTATTTATTTATTTATTTTTTAACATCTTTATTGGGGTATAATTGCTTTACAATGGTGTGTTAGTTTCTGCTTTATAACAAGTTTTATTGATCTTTTCTATCATTTCCTTCATTTCTTTTTCACTTTTTTCTGATCTGATCTTTATGATTTCTTTCCTTCTGTTAACTTTGCAGGGTTTTGTTCTTATTCCTCTACTTGCTTTAGGTGTAAGGTTAGGTTTTTTATTTGAGATTTTTCTTGTTTCTTGAGATAGGATTGTATTGCTATAAACTTCCCTCTTGGAACTGCTTTTGCTGCATCCCATAGGTTATGGGTCATCGTGTTTTTATTGTCATTTGTTTCTAGGTAGTTTTTCATTTCCCCTTTGATTTTTTCAGTGATCTGTTGGTTATTTAGTAGCGTATTTTTTACCTTCCATGTGTTTGTATTTTTTACAGGGTTTTTTTCCTGTAATTGATATCTAGTGTTACAATATTGTGGTCGGAAAAGATACTTGATACAATTTCAATTTTCTTAAATTTAACAAAGCTTGATTTGTGACCCAAGATATGATCTATCCTGGAGAATGTTCCATGAACAGTTGAGAAGAAAGTATATTCCGTTGTTTTTGGGTGGAATGTCCTACAAATATCGATTAGGTCCATCTTGTTTAATGTGTCATTTAAAGCCTGTGTTTCCTTATTTATTTTCCTTTTAGATGATCTGTCCATTAGTGAAAGTGGGGTGTTAACATCCCCTACTATGACTGTGTTACTGTTGATTTCCCCTTTTAGGGCTGTTAGCATTTGCCTTATGTATTGCCGTGCTCCTATGTTGGGAGCATAAATATTTACAATTGTTATATCTTCTTCTTGGATTGATCCCTTGATCATTATGTAGTGTCCTTCTTTTTCTCTTCTAGTAGTCTTCATTTTAAAGTCTATTTTGCTTGATATGAGAATTGCTACTCCAGGTTTCTTTTGATCTCCATTTGCATGGAATATCTTTTTTCCATCCTGTCATTTTCAGTCTGCATATGTCCCTAGGCCTGAAGTGGGACTATTGTAGACAGCATATATATGAGTCTTGTTTTTGTATCCATTCAGCCAGTCTATGTCTTTTGGTTGAAGCTTTTCATCCATTTACATTTAAGGTAATTATTCATATGTATGTTCTATTACCATTTTCTTAATTGTTTTGGGTTTGTTATTGTAGGTCTTTTCCTTCTCTTGTGTTTCCTGCCGAGAGAAGTTCCTTTAGCATTTGTTGTAAAGCTGGTCTTTTGGCGCTGAATTCTCTTAACTTTTGCTTGTCTGTAAAGGTTTTAATTTCTCCATCGAAACTGAATGAGATACTTGCTGGGTAGAATAATCTTGGTTATAGGTTTTTTACTTTTATCACTTTAAATATGTCCTTCCACTCCCTTCTGGCTTGCAGAGTTTCTGCTGAAAGATCAGCTGCTAACCTTATGAGGATTCCCTTGTATGTTATTCATTATTTTTGTCTTACTGCTTTTAATATTTTTTCTTTGTATTTAATTTTTGATAGTTGATTAATATGTGTCCTGGCATGTTTGTCCTTGGTTTTATCCTGTATGGGACTCTCTGTGCTTCCTGGACTTGATTGACTATTTCCTTTCCCATGTTAGGAAAGTTTTCAAGTATTATCCCTTCAAGTATTTTCTAAGACCCATTCTTTTTCTCTTCTTCTTTGACTCCCATTATTTGAATGTTAGTGCATTCAGTGTTGTCCCAGAGGTCTCTGATATTGTCCTCAATTCTTTTCATTCTTTTTTCTTTATTCTGCTCTGTGGTAGTTATTTCCCCTATTTTATCTTCCAGGTCATTTATCCATTCTTCTCCCTCAGTTATTCTGCTCTTGATTCCTTCTAGAGATTATTAAATTTCATTTATTGTGTTGTTCATCATTGTTTGTTTGCTCTTTAGTTCTTCTAGGTCCTTATTAAACATTTCTTATATTTTCTCCATTCTGTTTCCAATAGATTTTGGATCATCTTTACTATCATTACTCTGAATTCTTTTTCAGGTAGACTGCCTATTTCCTCTTCATTTGTTTGGTCTGGTTGGTTTTTACCTTGCCCCTTCACCTACTGCATATTTCTATGTCTTCTCTTTTGTTTAAATTACTGTGTTTAGGGTTTTCTTTTCACAGGCTGCCAGTTGGTAGTTCCTGTTGTTTTTGGTGTCTGCCCCTAGTAGGTGAAGTTGGTTCAGTGGCTTGTTAAGGCTTCCTGGTGAAGGGGACTGGTACCTGTGTTCTGGTGGGTGGGGCTGCATCTTGTCTTTTTGGAGGGCAGGGCCTCATCTGGTGGTATGTTTTTGGGTTTCTGTAAACTTAGTATGATTTTAGACAGCCTCTGCTAATGAGTGGGGTTGTTCCTGTCTTTCTAGTAGTTTGGCATGGGGCATCCAGCACTGGAGTCTGCTGGCTGTTTGGTGGAGCTGGGTCTTAGCATTGAGATGAAGTTCTCTGGGGGAGCTCTCGCCAATTGATATTACATTGGTCCAGGAGGTCTCTGGTGGTCCAATGTCCTGAACTTGCTTCTCTTACCTCAGAGGCTCAGACCTGACATCCAGCTGGAGCACCAAGACTCTGTCAGCCACACGGCTCAGAAGAAAAGGGAGAAAAAGAAAGAAAGAAAATTTAAAAGCTAATTATTAAAATAAAAAAAAATAATAAAGGAAGATGAGAGAGCAACCAATCAGTAAACAAATCTACCATTGATAACAAGTGCTAAAAACTATACTAAGATAAACATAAAAATCAAAATCATATTAGTTGCAAACAACAAACCCCAAGTCCACCACCTCAATTTTGAGATGATTTGTTGTCTGTTCAGGTATTCCACAGATGTAGTTTGCATCAAGTTGATTGTGGGGATTCAATCTGCTGTTCCTGAGGCTGCTGGGAGAGATTTCCCTTCCTCTTCTTTGTTCACACAGATCCTGGCGTTCAGCTTTGGTTTTGGCCCCACCTCTGCATGTAGGTCACCCTCAGGCATCTGTTCCCACCCGTATCTGTTCCCACCCATATAGGATGGGGTTAAAGCAGTGGTTGATTAGGGGGCTCTGGCTCATTCATGCCGGGGGGAGGGAGGGATACAGTAGTTATAATTGGAATGTGGGGCGAGCCTGCAGCAGCAGAGGCCAGCATGACATTGCAACAGCCTGAGGCACACCGTGTGTTCTCGTGGGGAAGCTGTCCCTGGATCACAGGACCCTGGCAGTGGCGGGCTGCACAGGCTCCCAGGGGGTGGGGTGTCGATAGTTACCTGTGCGTGCCCATAGGCTTTTTGGTGGCTGTGGCAGCAGCGTTAGCGTTTCATGCCCATCTCTGGTGTCCGAGCTGATAGCCATGGCTTGCACCCATCTCTGGAGCTCATTTAGGTGATGCTCTGCCTTCTTTGGGCAGATAGGGAGGGAATCCCCTCTCCTTGTTCACCCTAAAACAATGGTCTCTTGCCTCTTAGGCAGGTCCAGACTTTTTACCGGATTCCCTCCTGGATAGCTGTGGTGCACTAGCTCCCTTCAGGCTGTGTTCACGCAGCCAACCCGAGTCCTCTCCCTGGGATCCGAGTCCTCTCCCTGGGATCCGACCTCCGAAGCCCGAGCCTCAGCTCCAGCCCCCACCCACCCTGGCGGGTGAGCAGACAAGCCTCTCGGGCTGGTGAGTGCTGGCACCGAACCTCTGTGTGGGAATCTCTCCGCTTTGCCCTCCGCACCCCTGTGGCTGTGCTCTCCTCCGTGGCTCCAAAGCTTCCCCCCACCGCCCATCCCCCATTTCCACCAGTGAAGGGGCTTCCTAGTGTGTGGAAACTTTTCCTCCTTCACAGCTGCCTCCCACTGGTGCAGGTCCCGTCCCTATTCTTTTGTCTCTGTTTTTTTCTTTTTTCTTTTACCCTACCCCGGTATGTGGGGAGTTTCTTGCCTTTTGGGAAGTCTGAGGTCTTCTGCCAGCGTTCAGTAGGTGTTCTATAGGAGTTGTTCCATATGTAGATGTATTTTTGTTGTATTTGTGGGGAGGAAGGTGATCTCCACATCTTACTCCTCTGCCATCTTGAAGGTCCCCCCAAAGCTACTAAAAGTAAACTGTTAGTTTTTGAGATTTTTATTTTTACTGTATTACAATATTTATGTTATAGTTTCAAAGATCATGTTAATTTTCTAGGTGCTATTTGTTAATATAATTAAAATAACATGATTTGGTTTACACATATAATTACTGTATTTATTGAATCCATTACTGGGATCATATAAAATTAATTTTAGTGTACTTTGTTTGACAGTGGTAAAAAAATTTAAAATAAGAGTGCATTGTTTATATGATTGAATATATTTTGTCTGAGTTTTGATCTTGCCACCAGATGGCAGGAAAAAATCAGAGTCAAATATTTCTGTTGAGCAGTGTAAGGATTTTTTTTTTTTTTCATTTTGGGTGTTTTTCTATTGTTGATGTTTTGCACAAGACCCAAGACATCATAAATATAATGTGAATAGACAGTAATACCTAATAATTACTAGTGAAATTTTTCTATTTTTTCAGTGTAATCATGCTATATATAACTTAATATATTCATGCTGTCATTGATATGATGAGTTTAAAAATTATAATTAATGTTATTATTTTAGGAACACTCAACTTGTTGTAATAACTGGAGCTGTCAGTCCCCAGAATTCCGAAAGTAAAACAAGTGGTCACTTACCTCCTTTAAACATACATATTTATTTAAGAGAATGATGTAACAGTAAAGTATATACAATCAATGAATGCTTAACAAAGAGATGATGGAAAAGAAAACTAAACTCTCACCTTATAGTTAGTACCTTTCAGGGCAGTATCAAATAGAAACTTATCTTGGCTAATATAGGTCTTACTATTTCACAGAGTAAACACTTTGAAGTTTTAGTGTAATGGCACTTGACATAATCTGTAAGTAAAACCCAATTGTAACACAGAATAAAGGCAGAAGGTATTCCCCAAACTACAGTAAGACTTCACAATTCCTTTATGTTTTTTACAAGTATGCTTTTCTTGCTTTACTTTTTTTTCAGAAAAAGTTCAGAACCATTAACCTGTTAAATATATGCAAAGGATAGAGTTGAGGTGAACTTTAAAAAGAATTAAGTCAAGTTATTGGTGCACATGTATTGTAGATGCATTTTTCATTGCTCTAATAATCATAATAATTGCTTCAATACAACTACTTCTCTTTTTGATACAGTTTTCTTTATCTTGCTTTATAGTGTCACTATAATATCGAGAAGGACAAGTATTGTTTGCTCCCTCTTCTAAAAGAAAAAAATGTAACTGGAATTAAGTCCTCTAATCGTGTCAGGCTTGATTCATTGATGTGATCCTTGCCCAGCAGCTTTCTTTGGCATATTGGCAAATGTACTCTTACACATTTATTTTCTTTTCTTTACAAAGAAAGGCAAACAGCTCTTCTTGATAAATTCCAGATTACTCCTTACTGAGACAGTGTAAACAATAGAAGACTATTTAATACAGAGAGTGTGGCCTTTAGGGGAAGACGGGGAATGTTTCTTTCAGGTGGCTCCATTATATGCCATTTCCTGACCTTGCACAGTAGACTGTAGCATTGCATTGTGTGGATTAGAATGAGGTCTACCTGTCATTCAAACTGAAACAAAGTCTCACTAACCATAATATTCTCTGAAACCAGATTTAGAAGTTCTCTCTTTCCAGGCTTCTCACTGTTTAATTTGCATAACAGCAGGTATTCAGTCTGTGTAAGGGTACAACTTTTATTTTCTCTCCAGATTCCTTTGTCTTTGATAAAGATAAGCCAGAACTTGGGGAGTTTTGGACAAGGTTAGCATAAAAGTGTTAACCTATCACTTGTAAAATGATCTGCTACAAATCTATACGGGCGTTACCATGCAGACTTCCAAAGTTAACAAGAAGAGATTGTTAAGAGATTGAAGTGACTTCAGCAGTTTTTACACATTTACTTCCAAAAAAAAGACCCTTGTTTACTTTTACAAATGGTCATAGAGAATGACAAGTGACCTAGTATACCTAGTTCAGGCAAGTTGCAAATGAAAAAGAAAAATGACACCTGTGGTCAGTGACAGATGAACTTTGCATCCATCATGCTGCTGTAGGGAAAACAGGTAGGTGACTGGTTCCTGTTGTCTCCAAGCCTTTCATCAGCAGTACTCCATGGAGCAGCGCCAGGGGCAAAATGCATAGTTGCCCTGTGAGTGTCCTACTACATAGTTAGGCTTTTAAAACTAATTCTTTTTTTTTGTGGTATCCGGGCCTCTCACTGTTGTGGCCTCTCCCTTGTGGAGCACAGGCTCCAGACGTGCAGGCTCAGCGGCCATAGCTCACGGGCCCAGCCACTCCACGGCACGTGGGATCCTCCCGGACTGGGGCTCGAACCCGCATCCCCTGCATCGGCAGGTGGACTCTCAACCACTGTGCCACCAGGGAAGGCCTAAAACTAATTCTTAATGAATAATAACAGCATTATTTATCTTTCATGCTGAGTGTTAATTAAAAAAGGAATCACTAGGTTTAGAGAAGAAGTAAAGTAATGGAATAGAAATTATCAGAAAATTTACCTGGGCCAGGAGAACATCAGATTCATATTATCAAATATGCTACCACACACTGTCTTTATGAATGCTTCTGGGGATAACATACAAATACTTTGAAATGGCCACAACATATTCACAAGGTGTATTGTACTTATCTGGATTGTAGACATCATCAACTCTCAAAGAGTAAAATTCATTTCTCCATAATGGTCCCCATGACCTAGTCGTTCATTGTTCATAAAATAAGTCGTATGGCAGATAACTAATACATAGTAACATCCTAGTAAGTTTGTGTTAGAAACTCAATTATTTTAGTTACTGTTTTTTAAAATATTTCCTTAACATAATAATCTTCAGTTTACTTAGTAAGTGCTTGTTCTGTTTTGCCAAACATTGAACTTTTAAGCTATGAATCTATTTATTCAGACTCAAATCAGATAGAAAAAAAAAAAAAAAACAGAAGCTAAAGATAGATTTAAACAAATAAAAAGGTAAAAAAATTTAGCAAATGTCAAGTTAAACAAATATTACTAAATTTATTTAGAGATTAGGAATATTAAGAAGAGGAACAGATATTGCAAATTTCACCCATGTAACTGTTCCTTTATTTTAGAAAAATATAGTGATACTACATACAGTTATGTGGACCAAGAAGGAAAAAAAAAAAACCCAAGATTTCCAACTCCTTCTCAGTAGCCTAACTTGGAAGAGAGGAAGTTAGAGGGATAATGTACATTAAAAATATATATATATTAGTTTCTATTTCCAATAAGCTGTTTATGAAATAAGAACTCAGCATACAACTGGGTCATCAATTATTTTCAAATGAGTTTTGCCAAGGCAAATTTGCTGGGTTGAATTTGCTTTAAATTTTCAAGCCATGTCACTTCGTAAAGTAGTGCCAGATTTCAGGGATTCTGGAGACTTAATAAACAGAAGACCTTAGCTGCTTCTGCATTAAATATTCATCGCTATATAAAGCATATGTTCATCTATTGTGTATGTATATGCTCTGTAAAAATCACTACTATCACTGGTAAGAGTAGTCTGAATCTTAGGTTAATGATTTAGTTTCATCTATTCAACAATAATTTAGAGCTATAAACATCTGTAGGCAATTTAAGAGTTATTTGTGATAGCTGGGCAAATTTGTTCCAGAATGATTCAAAATTGACAACAGGGGCTTTTCCCTATGATTTTGATTACCCATGGACGTGACTTTAAATATCACCCAAAGGGGATATTTTGCATTCCAGAGGAAAGCAAGAAAGTTTCTACATTGGTCTAGGAGAAATGTTATGTGTGTTGCACATATTTTTTAACCGAGCAATTTTGCTTCTGAGAATTTATCTTAAGTATATACTCTAATCAGTCAACAAAAATATATGTACCAGAGTATTCATGAAAGTATTTTTTGGAGTATTGAAAAGCAAGCAAAAAACAAAGCAAATGCTTACCAAGACAGATGCTAGAAATATTAGAATATTTTCATGCATTGGAATTCTTTCAACCTGTTAAAAAGGAATGTGATTGGTTTTAGAAAATAAAGCTCTCCAATATATGTTGTTAGTTAAAAAAAAAAAATTGAAGAAGGTATGAAAATGCAACAACACTGGTGTAAAAAATAAAGGAAAAAGTTTTAGAAGAATCTCTTCAGGGGAGGAGCTTCAACATGGCGGAAGAGTAAGATGCGGAGATCACCTTCCTCCCCACAAATACCTCAGAAATACATCTACATGTGGGACAACTCCTACAGAACACCTACTGCACGCTGGCAGAAGACCTCAGCCCTGCAAAAAGGCAAGAAACTCCCCACGTACCTGGCTGTGTGGAGGACAGGCTTTTGGTCCTCCAGCCAGGCATCAGGGCTATGCCACTGAGGTGAGAGAGCCAAGTTCAGGACACCGGTCCACAGGAGACCTCCCAGCTCCATGTAATATCAAATGGTGAAAATCTCCCAGAGATCTCTATCTCAATGCCAAGACCCAGCTCCACTCAACGACCAGCAAGCTACAGTGCTGGACATCCTATGCCAAACAACTAGCAAGACAGGAACACAACCCCACCCATTAGCAGAGAGGCTGCCTAAAATCATAATAAGTCCACAGACACCCCAAAACACACCACCAGATGTGGACCTTCCCACCAGAAAGATAAGATCCAGCCTCATCCACCAGAACACAGGCACTAGTCCCTTCCACCAGGAAGTCTACCCAACCCACTGAAACAACCTTAGCCACAGGAGACAGACACCAAAAACAACAGAAACTACGAAAATGCAGCATGCAAGAAGGAGACCCCAAACACAGTAAGTTAAGCAAAATGAGAAGACAGAAACACACAGCAGTTGAAGGAGCAAGGCAAAAATCCACCAGACCTAACAAATGAAGAGGAAATAAGCAGTCTACCTGAAAAATAATTCAGAATAATGATAGTAGAGATGATAAAATCCTTGGAAAGAGAAAGGAGAAAATACAAGAAACATTTAACAAGGACCTACAAGAAGTAAAGAGCAAACAAACAGTGATGAACAACACAATAAATGAAATTAAAAATTCTCTAGATGGGAACAATAGCAGAATGACTGAGGCAGAAGAATGGATAAGTGACCTGGAAGATAAAATAGTGGAAATAACTACTGCAGAGCAGAATAAAGAAAAAAGAATGAAGAGAACTGAGTACAGTCTCAGAGACCTCTGGGACAACATTAAACGCACCAACATTCGAATTATAGGGGTCCCAGAAGAAGAAGAGAAAAAGAAAGGGACTGAGAAAATATTTGAAGAGATTATAGTTGAAAACTTCCCTTATATGGGAAAGGAAATAGTTAATCAAGTCCAGGAAGCACAGAGAGTCCCATACAGGATAAATCCAAGGAGAAATATGCCAAGACACATATTAACCAAACTGTCAAAAATTAAATACAAAGAAAACATATTAAAAGCAGTAAGGGAAAAACGACAAATAACACACAAGGGAATCCCCATAAGGTTAACAGCTGATCTTTCAGCAGAAACTCTGCAAGCCAGAAGGGACTGGCAGGACATATTTAAAGTGATGAAGCAGAAAAACCTACAACCAAGATTACTCTACCCAGCAAGTATTTCATTCAGATTGGATGGAGAAATTAAAAGCTTTACAGACAAGCAAAAGCTAAGAGAAATTAGCACCACCAAACCAGCTTTACAACAAACGCTAAAGGAACTTCTCTAGACAGGAAACACAGGAGAAGGAAAAGACCTACAATAATAAACCCAAAACAATTAAGAAAATGGTAATAGGAACGTACATATCGATAATTACCTTAAATGTAAATGGATTAAATGCTCCAGCCAAAAGATAGAGACTGGCTGAATGGATACAAAAACAAAACCCGTATATATGCTGTCTATAAGAGACCCACTTCAGACCTAGGGACACATACAGACTGAAAGTGAGTGGATGGAAAAAGATATTCCATGCAAATGGAAATCAAAACAAAGCTATATATATAGCAATTCTCATATCAGACAATATAGACTTTAAAACAAAGACTATTACAAGAGACAAGGACACTACATAATGATCAAGGGATCGATCCAAGAAGAAGATATAACAATTGTAAATATTTATGCACCCAACATAGGAGCCCCTCAATACATAAGGCAAACATTAACAGCCATAAAAGGGGAAATCGACAGTAGCACATTCATAGTAGGGGACCTTAACACCCCACTTTCAACAATGGACAGATCATCCAAAATGAAAATAAATAAGGAAACACAAGCTTTGAATGACACATTAAACAAGATGGACTTAATTGATATTTATAGGACATTCCATCCAAAAACAACAGAATACACATTATTCTCAAGTGCTCATGGAGCATTCTCCAGGATAGATCATATCTTGGGTCACAAATCAAGCCTTGGTAAATTTAAGAAAATTGAAATCATATCAAGTTTCTTTTCTGACCACAATGCTATGAGACTATATATCAGTTACAGGAAAAACGCTGTAAGAAATACAAAGACATGGAGGCTAAACAACACACTATTTAATAACCAAGAGATCACTGAAGAAATCAGAAGGAAATCAGAAAATACCTAGAAACAAATGACAATGAAAACACAATGACCCAAAACCTATAGGATGAAGGAAAAGCAGTTCTAAGAGGGAAGTTTATGGCAATACAATCCTACCTTAAGAAACAGGAAACATCTCAGTCAAACCTTACACCTAAAGCAAATAGAGAAAGAAGAACGAAAAAACCCCAAAGTTAGCAGAAGGAAAGATATCATAAAGATCAGATCAGAAATAAATGAAAAAGAAATGAAGGAAACGACAGCAAAGATCAATAAGACTAAAAGCTGGTTCTTTGATGAGATAAACAACATTGATAAACCATTAGCCAGACTCATCAAGAAAAAAGGGAGAAGACTCAAGTCTATAGAATTAGAAATGAAAAAGGAGAAGTAACAACAGACACTGCAGAAATACAAAGGATCATGAGAGATTACTACAAGCAACTCTATGCCAATAAAATGGACAACCTGGAAGAAATGGACAAATTCTTAGAAATGCACAACCTTCTGAGACTGAACCAGGAAGAAATAGAAAATATAAACAGACCAATCACAAGCACTAAAATTGAAACTGTGATTAAAAATCTTCCAACAAACAAAAGCCCAGGATCAGATGGCTTCACAGGCGAGTTCTATCAAACATTTAGAGAAGAGCTAACACCTGTCTTTCTCAAACTCTTCCAAAATATAGCAGAGGGAGGGACACTCCCAAGCTCATTCTACGAGGCCACCATCACTCTGATACCAAAACCAGACAAAGATGTCACAAAGAAAGAAAACTACAGGCCAATATCACTGATGAACATAGATGCAAAAATCTTCAACAAAATACTAGCAAACAGAATCCAACAGTACATTAAAAGGATCATACACTATGATCAAGTGGGGTTTATCCCAGGAATGCAAGGATGCTTCAATATGCGCAAATCAATCAACGTGGTACACCATATTAACAAATTGAAGGAGAAAAAGCACAATCGTCTCAATAGATGCAGAAAGAGCTTTTGACAAAATTCACCACCAATTTATGATAAAAACCCTCCAAAAAGTAGGCATAGAGGGAACTTTCCTCAACATAATAAAGGCCATATATGACAAACCCACAACCAACATTGTCCTCAATGGTGAAAAACTGAAACGTTTTCCACTAAGATCAGGAACAAGACAAGTTTGCCCACTCTCACCACTACCATTCAACATAGTTTTGGAAGTTTTAGCCACAGTAATCAGAGAAGAAAAAGAAATGAATGGAATCCAAATTGGAAAAGAATAAGTAAAGCTGTCACTGTTTGCAGATGACATGATAGTATACACGGAGAAACCTAAAGATGCTACCAGAAAACTACTAGAGCTAGTCAATGAATTTGGTAAAGTAGCAGGATACAAAATTAATGCACAGAAATCTCTGGCATTCCTATACACTAATGATGAAAAACCTGAAAGGGAAATTATGGAAACTCTCCCATTTACCATTGCAACAAAAAGAATAAAATATCTAGGAATAAACCTACCTAAGGAGACCAAGGACCTGTATGCAGAAAATTATAAGACACTGATGAAAGAAATTAAAGATGATACAAATAGATGGCAAGATATATCGTGTTCTTGGATTGGAAGAATCAACATTGTGAAAATGACTCTACTACCCAAAGCAATCTACAGGTTCAATGCAATCCCTATCAAACTACCACTGGCATTTTTCACAGAACTAGAACAAAAAAAATCACAATTTGTGTGGAAACACAAAAGACCCTGAATAGCCAAAGCAATCTTGAGAAAGAAAAACGGAGCTGGAAGAATCAGGCTCCCTAACTTCAGACTATATTACAAAGCTACAGTAATGAAGACAGTATGGTACTGGCACAAAAACAGAAATATAGATCAATGGAACAGGATAGAAAACCCAGAGATAAACGCACACACATATGGTCACCTTATCTATGATAAAGGAGGCAAGAATATATAAAGGAGAAAAGACAACCTCTTCAATAAGTGGTGCTGGGACAACTGGACAGCTGCATGTAAAAGAATGAAATTAGACCACTCCCTAACACCATACACAAATATACATTCAAAACCGATTAAAGACTTAAATGTAAGGCCAGTCACTGTAAAACTCTTAGAGGAAAACATAGGGCGAACTCTCTCTGAAATAAGTCACAGCAAGATCCTTTTTGGCCCACCTCCTGGAGAAATGAAACAAAAATAAACAAATGGGACCTAATGAAACTTAAAAGCTTTTGCACAGCAAAGGAAACTGTAAACAAGACGAAAAGACAACCCTCAGAATGGGAGAAAATATTTGCAAATGAAGCAACGGACAAAGGATTAATCTCCAAAACATACAAGCAACTCATGCAGCTCAATGTCAAAAAAACAAAAAACTCAGTCCAAAAATGGGCAGAAAACCTAAATAGACATTTCTCCAAAGAAGATATACAGATTTCCAACAAACACATGAAAGAATGGTCAACATCATTAATCATTAGCGAAATGCAAATCAAAACTACAATGAGATATCGTCTCATATCATTCAGAATGGCCATCATCAAAAAATCTACAAACAGTAAATGCTGGAGTAGGTGTGGAGAAAAGGGAACCCTCTTGCTCTGTTAGTGGGAATGTAAATTGATACAGCCACTATGGAGAACAGTATGGAGTTTTGTTAAAAAACTAAAAATAGAACTACCATACCACCCAGCAATCCCACTACTGGGCATATACCCTGAGAAAACCATAATTCAAAATCAGTCATGTACCAAAATGTTCATTGCAGCTCTCTTTACAATAACCAGGACATGGAGGCAACCTAAGTGCCCATTGGCAGATATATGGATAAAGAAGATGTGGCATATATATACAGTGGAATATTACTCAGACATTAAAAGGAACGAAACTGAGTTATTTGTAGTAAGGTGGATGGACCTAGAGACTGTCATACAGATGAAGTATGTCAGAAAGAGAAAAACAAAGACTGTATGCTAACACATATTTATGGAATATTAAAAAAAAAAAAGAGAAAAAAAAGTGGTCAAAAGAACCTAGGGCAAGACAGGAATAAAGATGCAGACCTACTAGAGAATGGACTTGAGGATATGGGGAGGGGGAAGGGTAAGCTGGGACAAAGTGAGAGAGTGGCATGGGCATATATACACTACGAAACGTAAAATAGATAGCTAGTGGGAAGCAGCCGCATAGCACATGGAGATCAGCTCGGTGCTTTGTGACCACCTAGAGGGGTGGGACAGGGAGGGTGGGAGGGAGGGAGATGCAAGAGTGAAGAGATATGGGGACATAAGTATATGTATAACTGATTCACTTTGTTATAAAGCAGAAACTAACACAACATCGTAAAGCAATTATACTCCAATAAAGATGTTAAAAAAAAAAAAGAATCTGCTGTATAAAAAAACACAAACGTAAAATTCAAAAAAAGAAAAAAAAAAGAATCTTTCAAAGTGATCACCTAAGGCAAGTGAGGGAATATTTGCACATGAAGCAATGTTTTCTTATACCCAATTTTTGTGTGTGTGTGTGTGTGTATAAATTTTTTTTACAATAAAGGTAAACAAGTGTTAATTATGTATTTTAACTGAACAATTACTTATATAACTAGCAAACTTACTACTAAAAAGTCTATTTGAGTATTATTTATAAACATGTTTATAAGTTTATAAATGTTTATATGTTTATAAACATGTCTATAAGCATATTATAAATATATAAAGTATTGTAAAATTATAACTACTATTTACAGATGGGTGAAAACATGCTAGACATGATATAAACTTTTCATACGACATCATATTTAAATAGCACAAAGATCTGGGGTAAATTTTTTACACCCATTTTACAAAAGAGGAAGTTGTAACTTAGTTGAATCACTCCTCTAAGGTTTCCTGGCAGTTAAGTGTCTGAATGGGGACTCAAACCCTTGTCTGACTCCAAAGCCTTTTGGAGAATTTTGATTTTTCGTTACTCCTGGTGACTCTTTAAAGTGGTCGATAAGAATGAATGTTAAGATGTTCTTAAAGACTGTAACATTAAAAATGTAAATAATTAGCTGAGAGGTATTCATCGTCTTTCTCTCCTCTATTATACTGAAATAATTGTAACGTTAGAGGTTATAAACTACAGTATGATTAGCAAAGTGCTTAAATCATTGTGACTAGGTAGGTGGGTAGATAGGTACTCAGGTTTCTTACTTGTAAAGTAGAAATGATAATAGCTGTTCCATCTGCTTCACAGTTCGTTAAGAAAATGTGAGACGATAATGTATGAAACTGTGTTAGAAAATGTCAAGTGCTATACAAATTTTACCTTATTTAGGATTAATAATATTAAGATCTGTGTTTTTTCTGATGACTCAATATACATTTCACTGATTGAAAATATCTTTGATATTTTTAGAATTATTGGTTAAAAGGAAATCTTTAAATGGCAACCTAGACATAGTCTTTTAAATATAACTGAAGGTAGAGTGACTGAAAATGTAACCACCATTTTTTCTCTTCATATATAAAATGAATCTCACAATGCCTTAAAGGTTATGTTCCAGATTAAATTCTATGGTCAATCATTATAATCCCTATCTTCTACAAGCTCTAGATTCCCTTTCTCACCTTTCACTTTTACTTGCTTGGCAACCATGATTAAAACTGATTTTCCACCTACTCCATCCCTGAACCCATCCAGCTGAACAGAAGTAGAGAGAACCACTTCCATGCTGCCTGGTCTCTCTTTAAATTGATGGTCACTAACCTCAAGTAAGTCCTTCATGCTTCCTAGAAGTCACATTAAATTGTGTGAGTCATTCACTCTCCTCCTATCCTAGAACACTATTTTACCCCTTCTCCTCTCTAAGTTAAACCTCTGGTACTTCCTCCCCCAACTTCACTGGCAGTTGAGGACCTTGCATTTATTCACTGAGAAAACTGAAGCAACAGAAAGATGACTTCCAAAAGCTTCCACGCCATATCTAGTCTACCACTTGCATTGTGCTCATCTCCACCAAATGCTTGGCTTTAGCTGTACATGGGCTTGTCACTGCTATCAGCAAAGGCCAGACCTTCCAGTGGAGCTTTGATTTCCTTCTTTTCTCATCTACTCAAAGAAATCGTTCTCTGCTCCTTCGATCGTTTTTCTCTCTTTATTGGATTTTTTTCTATCAGAATACAGCACACATTATACTGGTGTTTCTCTGTCCTTAGAAAGAAAGAAAGAAAAAAATAAACACTCATGGCATATTTTCTTCCTGCACTTTCTGTTCTATTTCTCTATCTCTATACAGCACAATTCCTTGAAGTGTGGTCAACACTTGCTTTCTCCATTCCCCTACCCTGTTCTCTGTATTTATTTTAATTTTGTTAAAATTTCATGCACTAAAATGCACACAGTTCCCACAGAACTGTCATGTGCCTCTATCTGGGTCCTTGCCTGCTCCTCTCTTGGGCAGGTGGCAAATGTGAAGTCCTGGCCATCCCTGGCATGGCTGCACAGTGGGCAGAGTCCTTTTTCTTCAACCTGAGTCTTATTGGTGTGATGGATAATTTGCTTCTCAATTGATCAAGCTGGGGGCTACATTACCCAGATTCATTTCCTGTTTGGTTAGTGTACAGTTCTACAAGTTTTGGCAGACGTATACATTTGTGGAACCATTACCACAATCAAGATATAAATCAGTGCAATCATCCCCCCAAATTCTCCCATGCCTCTTTGTAGTCAAACCCTCCCTCCACACCCAGTCCCTGGCAACCACTGATCTGTTTTCTGTCCTTATGATTTTGCCTTTTCCAGAATGTCCTATAAATGGAATCATAAAGCATGTATCCTTTTGATTCTGGTAATGCATCTGAGATTCATCCATGTTATTGCATGTATCAGTAGTTTATTCTTGTGTCAGACATTGCCTAACGTATTTTGAAGTTTTATTATTAGGTGCATTCACACTTAGGATTGTTATGTGTTCTCAATTAATTATTTTTTATAATAAATATTGCTCTTTCTTTTTGATAATACTGCTTTTCTTGAAGTCTTTGATACTGATATAGCCATTCCATCCCTCTTATGGTTAATGTTTGCAAGGTATATTTCTTCCAATCCCTTACTTTTAACCTATCTTTACACTTAAAATAAATATTAAGAACCCCAAAACAGCACAGATATTAAGTATTCAGTTCAATGAATTTTGACATTTGTGTATCCATGTGTAACAACTGTCCCCAAAATATATTACACATTCCATCACCTTTGGAAGTATGGATAATCCTCTCAGCACTCTGTCCTATTAATTTTCCCCACCTCATCACTCTGCCAGAGACATCTACTTTCTGATCTTTAATTACCATAGATTAGCTTTACCAGGTCTTGGACATTGCATAAATGGACTCATACAATATATATTCTTTTATATATGGTCCTTTTTTCTCATTGTGTTTTTGAGATTTTTACAGGCTGTATTCATTCTACAGCTATTTATTTTGTATTTAATATTTTTTATTTATTTATGCAGTTTTTTTCTTTCTTTTTTCTTTTTGGTATTCTATTTTACACATATACCACAATGACTTTTATTCATTCTCCTGTTGATAGTCATGGAATGTTTCCTGTATAGGGCAATCATGAATAATGATGCTATAAACATTCTTGTGCAAACCTTTTGGTAGACATATGCTTTCCTTTCTCTTGGTTAAATACACAGGAATGAAATTGCTACGTCATAGGGAAAGTGTATATTTATCTTTCTAAGAAACAGCCAAACACTTTTCCGAAGTGTATGTGCCGTTTTGCATCTTCATTAGTATTATGGTACTTTTGTTTGTTCCACATCCTCATTAGTATTTGATATTGCCAGTCTTCTAAATTTTAGCCCTTTTGGTGGATATATCTCATTGTGGTTTTAATTTGCATTTCCCTGATGACTTACAATGTTAAACATTACTTCACATGTGCATTAGTTAATCTTGTGTTTTCTTTTACGAAGTGGTACTTCAAGTAATTTGCTCATTTTTATTGAGTTGTTTGTCTTGAGTTTATTCCTTGGAATTTACATATACATATTTGTATTGGATGAGAATATTTTGTGAGATATTTGTATTTTAAATATTTTCCTCTCAGTATGTGGCTTGCGTAGTCCTTATTTTTAAATGGCATTTTTTGATGAGCAGAAGTTTCTAGTTTTGATAAAGTGGAGGTTATGAATTTTCTTTGTATGGTTCATGTATTTTGTGTCCCATCTAAAAAATATTTGCATGCCTCAAATTTGCAAATATACCTTCCTAAGTTTTCATATTGGATTTTATGTTTCTAGCTTTTATATTTAGGTTTATCTTAGATTTTGAATTATTTATTTTGTATGATGTGAGGTAAGGTTCATGTTTCATTTTTTTCCACATAAATTTACCTGTTTCAGCACAGTTTATTAAACAGACTTTCCTTTCCACATTGAACTCTCCTGGTGCCTTGGTTGACACCAGTTGAAGTATACATGTGAACCTTATGCTGAAACTCTTTTATCTTCCACTGATATACATATAAATCATTGTACCATTACCACACTGTTGATGAGCACAACTTTACATAATCAGGTTGTTGAAGTACTTCAAAAGTGTTCCTCTCTTTTAGATTCTAGTTTTGATTCTTTGCATTTTTATATAAATTTTACAGTTAATTTGCCTATTTCTTCAAAAAAGCTGGCTAAGATTTTGATTGAGTTTGTACTGAATCTATAGCTCAATTTGATGAGAATGGATATTTTAACAATACTGAATCTCTCAGTTCATTTAGATCTTCTTTAATTTTTTCTGCAGCTCTTTGGTAGTTTTTTGTAAAGAAGATTTGACAGCCTTAATTAATTGCTAAATATTTTTATATTATTATTGTGATAACTTAAAAATTTTGTTTTTGAATGAGTTTTTCCTAGTATATATAATTACAGTTGATATTTTTATATTAAACATGAATCCTGTCACTTATGCTAACTTTACGTAATAGTTTAGTAGTTCTTTTTTGAAGCTTCCATAAAGTTTTCTAATTACACAATCATGTTTTATGAAAATAAAAATGGTTTTACTTCTTTTTTTTCCTATTTTTTATGCTCTTATTGTTTCCTTCTTGCCTTTTTCTTTGGCAAAAACTTCCAGTAAAATGTTGATGGTGAATGGTTGATGATGATGGTGATGATAATGAATAGATGTGGAAAGAGTGGACATCTTTTTATTGTTCCTAATCGCAGAGGATAAATAGTCAATGCTTCCCCACTATTTTGATGTTAATTATAGAATTTTCACAGGTGGTCTATAATATTAAGAAACATTGTTTCTCACCATAATTTGTGGAAAGTTTTGATTAAAAATGAGGATTGTATTTTGTCAAAAGCTTTTTTCAGCCTCTATAGAGATGATCATAAAATTTTCTTCTTTTATTTTGTGAATTGGTGAACTCCATCAGTTGATTTTTGAATGTTGTACAACTTTGCATAATAGAGTTGGTCAGGTTGCATATACCTTTTTTTTTTTTTTTTGCAGTATGTGAGCCTCTCACTGTTGTGGCCTCTCCCATTGCGGAGCACAGGCTCCGGACGTGCAGGCTCAGCAGCCATGGCTCACGGGCGTAGCTACTCTGTGGCATGTGGGATCTTCCCGGACCGGGGCACAAACCTGTGTCCCCTGCATCAGCAGGCAGACTCTCAACCACTGCGCCACCCGGGAAGCGCTGCATATACCTTTTTACATGTTGCTACATTAGATTTGCTACACCTTTCTTGGGTGTTTTCTATGTTCATGAGATCAGTCTATAGGCATTTTTTTTTTCCCCGTCCTTGTCAGGTTTTAATATCAAAAATGTTGACCTCATAAAAGAAATTTGATTGTGGTCAGTCTTTTATTTTATGAAAGAGTTTATACAAGATAGATATTATTTCTTCCTTCATTGTTAGAAAATATTCACTGGTGTATCCATCTGAGCCTGGAGTTTTCTTTGTGGGAAGGATTTTATAATGAATTCAGTTACTTTAGTTGGATTGGTCTTTTCAACGTTTTTCATTCCTTCTTTTGTCAGTTTTGGTAAATTATACTTTACAAGGAATTCACCTATTTCATCCAAGTTGCAAATGTATTAGCATAACAGTGTTCACTAAATCTTCTTACAGTCCCTTTTTTGTGTGTATGATCCATAGTGATGTCCCTTCTTTCAGTGCTCTTATTTATTATTTGTGATTTTCCTCTCTTTTTCTTGATCAGTCTAGCTAAAGGTTTAACAATTTTATTACATGTTCATTATTTTACTGATTTTATTAACATTAGACTTTTTGATTTGTCAGATTTTGATTCACTGATTTTTCCTTTTATTTTTTTCTTTTCTTTTTCTTACTTCTACTTAATTTGGATGTAATTTACTCTTCTTTTTCTAGCTTCCTAACATGACAGCTTAGGTAAAGTGATTTCACCTAAAAAAGTGATTTCACACCTTTCTTCTCATCTATAAAATTCATTCAAAGGCCTGCTTGACCTATATATCACATCTTGGTATATTGATATCTTGATTCCCTGGATCAGAAATTTGGGAAGTGCTTGGCCGGGCACTTCTGGATGAGGTCTTTTATGCAGTTAAATGGTGGCAGAAGCTAGCACAGTGGAGTGCTGAAGCTGCCCCTCCCTCACTCTATCTGTAGTCCAAGAGCCTCATCGTGTGATTTCCCCACAGTAGTTGAGAACTGCTCATAGCATCATGAGTTCAAGAAATTCATTCTGTTTACATAATGATTCAGGACTCCAAAGGCAAGTGTCCCAAGAATACCAGGTGGAAGCCATACCTCTTAACCTTAATGACCTAGCCTTGGATGTCACGTAGTGTTACCTCAGCTGTAGTTACAAGCCAGACAAAATTCAACAGATGGGAGTATAGACTTCAATTTTTGTTGACAGAAAGAGTGGAAAAGTCACATTTTAAGAAGAAAATGTCAGATGAGATACTGTAGCTGGGCTTGGAAAATACAACCTGTTATATCGATTTTCTTTTTAACATCTTTATTGGAGTACAGTTGCTTTACATTGTTGTGTTAGTTGCTGCTGTATAACAAAGTGAATCAGCTATATATATACACACATATCCCCTCCCTCTTGAGTCTCCCTGCAACCCTCCTGTTCCCTCTAGGTGGTCACAAAGTACCAAGCTGATCTCCCTGTGCTCTGTGGCTGCTTCCCACTACCTATTTTACATTTGGTAGTGTATAAATGTCAATGCCACTCTCTCACTTCGTCCCAGCTTACCCTTCCCCCTCCCTGCATCCTCAACTCCATTCTCAACGTCTGTGTCTTTATTCCTGTCCTGCCCCTAAGTTTGTCAGAACCATTTTTTTTTTTTTTAGATTCCATATATATGTGTTAGCATATGGTATTTGTTTTTCTCTTTCTGACTTACTTCACTCTGTAGGACAGACTCTAGGTCCATCCACCTCACTACAAATAACTCAACTTTGTTTCCTTTTATGGCTGAGTAATATTCCATTGTATACATGTGCCACATCTTTATCCATTCATCTGTCAGTGGACACTTAGGTTGCTTCCATGTCCTGGCTATTGTAAATAGTGCTGTAAGGAACATTGTGGTACATGTCACTTTTTGAATTAGAGTTTTCTCTGGATATATGCCCAGTAGTGGGATTGCTGTGTCATATGGTAGTTCTATTTTTAGTTTTGTAAGGAACCTCCATACTGTTCTCCATAGTGGCTGTATCAATTTACATTCCCACCATCAGTGCAAGAAGGTTCTCTTTTCTCCACACCCTCTCCAACATTTATTGTTTGTAGGTATTTTGATTATGGCCATTCTGAGTGGTGTGAGATGATATCTCATGGTAGTTTTGATTTGCATTTCTCTGTTGATTAGTGATGTTGAGCATCCTTTCATGTATTTGTTGGGAATCTGTATATCTTCTTTGGAGAAATATCTATTTAGGTGTTCTGCCCATTTTTCGATTGGATTGTTTGTTTTTTGATATGGAGATACATGATCTGCTTGTATATTTTGGAGTTTAATCCTTTGTCAGTTGCTTTGTTTGCAAATATTTTCTCCATTCTGAGGGTTGTCTTTTCATCTTGTTTATGGTTTCCTTTGCTGTGCCAAAGCTTTTAAGTTTCATTAGGTGCCACTTGTTTATTTTTTTTTTTATTTCCGTTTCTCTAGGAGGTGAGTCAAAAAGGATCTTGCTGTGATTTATGTCATAGAGTGTTCTGCCTATGTTTTCCTCTAAGAGTTTGATGGTGTCTGGCCTTACATTTAGGTCTTTAATCCATTTTGAGTTTATTTTTGTGTATCGTGTTAAGGAGTGTTCTAATTTCATTCTTTTAAATGTAGCTGTCCAGTTTTCCCACCACAAATTATTGAAGAGGCTGTCTTTTCTCCATTACATATTCTTGTCTCCTTTATCAAAGATAAGGTAAACATATGTGTGTGGGTTTATCTCTGGGTTTTCTATCCTGTTCCATTGATCTATCTTTCTGTTTTTGTGCCTGTACCATACTGTCTTGATTATTGTAGCTTTGTAGTATAGTCTGAAGTCAGGGCGCCTGATTCCTCCATATTTGTTTTTCTTTCTCAAGATTGCTTTGGCTATTCTGGGTCTTTTGTGTTTCCATACAAATTATTAAATTTCTTGTTCTAGTTCTGTGAAAAATGCCATTGGTAATCTGATAGGGATTTCATTAAACCTGTAGATTGCATTGGGTAGTATAGTCATTTTCACAATGTTGCTTCTTCCAATCCACGAATATGGTATATCTTTCCATCTGTTTGTATCATCTTTAATTTCTTTCACCATTGTCTTATAGTTTTCTGCATACTGGTCTTTGGTCTCCTTAGGTAGGTTTCTCCAAGGTATTTTATTCTTTTTGTTGCAATGGTAAATGGGAGAGTTTCCATAATTTCCCTTTCAGGTTTTTCATCATTAGTGTATAGGAATCAAGAGATTTCTGTGCATTAATTTTATATCCTGCTACTTTACCAAATTCATTGATTAACTCTAGTAGTTTTCTGGTAGCATCTTTAGGATTCTCTATGTATAGTATCATGTCATCTGCAAATAGTGACAGTTTTACTTCTTGTTTTCTGATTTGGATTCCTATTAATTATTTTTCTTCTCTGACTGTTGTGGCTAAAACCTCCGAAACTATGTTGAATAATAGTGGTGAGAGTGGGTAACCTTGTTTTGTTCCTGATCTTAGAGGAAACGGTTTCAGTTTTTCACTGTTGAGAATGATGTTGGCTGTGGGTGTGTCATATATGTCCTTTATTATGTTGAGGTAGGTTCTCTCTATGCCTACTTATTGGAGAGATTTTATCATAAATGGGTGTTGAATTTTGTTGAAAGCTTTTTCTGCATCTATTGAGGTTATCATATGGTTTTTATCCTTCAGTTTGTTAATATGGTGTATCACATTGATTGATTTGCATATATTGAATAATCCTTGCATTCCTGGGATAAACCCCACTTGATCATGGTGTATGATCCTTTTAATGTTCTGTTGGATTTTGTTTGCTAGTATTTTGTTCAGGATTTTGACATCTATGTTCATCAGTGATCTTGTCCTGTAGTTTTCTTTTTTTGTAACATCTGTGTGGTTTTGGTATCAGGGTGTTGGTGGCCTCATAGAATGAATTTGGGAGTGTCCCTCCCTCTGCTATATTTTGGAAGAGTTTGAGAAGGATAGGTGTTTTCTCTTCTCTAAATGTTTGATAGAACTCGCCTGTGAAGCCATCTGGTCCTGGGCTTTTGTTTGTTGGAAGATTTTTAATCACAGTTTCAATTTCAGTCCTTGTGATTGGTCTGTTTATATTTTCTATTTCTTCCTGGTTCAGTCTCAGAAGGTTGTGCATTTCTAAGAATTTGTCCGTTTCCTCCACGTTGTCCATTTTACTGGCATATTTACTTGCAGTAATCTCTTATGATCTTTTGTATTTCTGCAGTGTCAGTTGTTACTTCTCCTTTTTCATTTCCAATTCTGTTGATTTGAGTCTTCTCCCTTTTTTTCTTGATGAGCCTGGCTGATTGTTTATCAATTTTGTTTGTCTTCTCAAAGAACCAACTTTTAGTTTTATTGATCTTTACTGTTGTTTCCTTCATTTCTTTTTCATTTATTTCTGATCTGATCTTTATGATTTCTTGCCTTCTGTTATCTTTCAGATTTTATTTTGTTCCTTTTCTCTTAATTGCTTTAGGGGTAAGGTTAGGGTTTTTTTTTGAGATTTTTCTTGTTTCTTGGGTTAGGATTGTAGTGCTATAACCTTCCCTCTTAGAACTGCTTTTGCTGCATCCCATAGGTTAGTGGTTGTCATATTTTCATTGTCATTTGTTTCCAGGTATTTTTTGATTTCTTCTTCTGTTTCTTCAGTGATCTCTTTGTTATTTAGTAGTGTATTGTTTAGCCTCCATGTGTTTGTATTTTTTACAAGTTTTTTCCTGTAATTGATATCTAGTGTTATAGCATTGTGTTCGGAAAAGATACTTGGTACAATTTCAATTTTCTTAAATTTAACAAAGCTTGATTTGTGACCCAAGACATGATCTATCCTGGAGAATGTTCCGTGAGAAGTTGATAAGCAAGTGTATTCTGTTTTTCCTGGATGGAATGTCCTATAAATATCAATTAAGTCCATCTTGTTTAATGTGTCATTTAAAGCTTGTGTTTCCTTATTTATTTTCATTTTCGATGATCTGTCTATTCGTGAAAGTAGGGTGTTCAAGTCTCCTCCCATGATTGTGTTACTGTCGATTTCCCATTGTGGCTGTTAGCATTTGCCTTATATACTGTGGTGCTCCTATGTTGGGTGCATATTTACAATTGTTGTACCTTCTTCTTGGATTGATCCCTTGATCATTATGTAGTGTCCTTCTTTGTCTCTTCTTGTAGTCTTTTTTTAAAGTCTATTTTATCTGATATGAGAATTGCTACTCCAGCTTTCTTTTGATTTCCATTTGTAAGGAATATGTTTTCCATCTCCTTACTTTCAGCCTGTATGTGTCCCTAGGTCTGAAGTGGGTCTTTTATATACAGCATATATACGGGTATTGTTTTTTTATCCATTCAGCCAGTCTGTGTCTTTTGGTTGAAGCTTTTCATCCATTTACATTTAAGGTAATTATTGATATGTATGTTCCTGTTTCCATTTTCTTAATTGTTTTGGGTTTGTTATTGTAGGTCTTTTCCTTCTGTTGTGTTTCCTGGCTAGAGAAGTTCCTTCAGCATTTGTTGTAAAGCTGGTTTGGTGGTGCTGAATTCTCTCAGCTTGCTTGTCTGTAATGATTTTAATTTCTCCGTCAAATCTGAAAGAGATCCTCACTGGGTAATCTTGGTTATAGTTTTTTCCCTTTCATCACTTTAAATATATCCTGCCACTCCCTTCTGGGTTGCAGAGTTTCTGTTGAAAGATCCGCTGTTAACTTTATGGGCGATTCCCTTGTATATTATTTCTTGCTTTTCCCTTGTTGCTTTTAATATTTTTTCTTTGTAATTAATTTTTGATAGTTTGATTAATATGTGTCTTGGCATGTTTGTCCTTCATTTTATCCTGTATGGGACTCTCTGTGCTTCCTGGACTTGACTATTTCCTTTCTTATGTTAGGCAAGTTTTCAACTATAATCACTTCAAATATTTTCTCAGACCCATTCTTTTTCTCTTCTTCTGCGACTCCTATAATTCAAATGTTGGTGCATTCAGTGTTGTCCCAGAGGTATCTGATATTGTCCTCAATTCTTTTCATTCTTTTTTCTTTATTCTACTCTGTGGTAGTTATTTCCCCTGTTTTATCTTCCTGGTCACTTACCCATTCTTCTGCCTCAGTCATTCTGCTATTGATTCCTTCTAGAGGTTTTAAAATTTCATGTATTGTGTTGTTCATCATTGTTTCTTTGCTCTTTAGTTCTTCTAGGTCCTTGTTAACTGTTTCTTGCATATTCTCTATTCTATTTCCAAGATATTGGATCATCTTTACTATCATTACTCTGAATTCTTTTTCAGGTAGACTGCCTATGTCCTCTTCATTTGTTAGGTCTGGTGGGTTTTTATCTTGCTCCTTCATCTGGTGTGTTTTTCTCATTTTGCTTAACTTACTGAGTTTGGGGTCTCCTTTTCACAGGCTTCTCGTTCAGAGTTCCTGTTGTTTTTGGTGTCTGCCCCCAGTGGCTAAGGTTGGTTCATTGCATTGTGTAGGTTTCCTGGTGGAGTGGTTTGGTGGCAGTGTTCTGGTGGATCAGCCTGGATCTTGTCTTTCTGGTGGGTAGTGCCGCATCTTGTGGTGTGTTTTTGGGTGTCTATGAACTTAGTATGATTTTAGACAGTGTCTCTGCTAATGAATGGAGTTGTGTTCCTGTCTTGCTAGTTGTTTGCATGGGGTTTCCAGCACTGTAGCTTGCTGGTCGTTGAGTGGAGGTGGGTGTTAGCGTTGACCCCGAGATCTCTGGGAGAGCTGTCGCCGATTGATATTGTGTGGGGCTAGGAGGTCTCTGGTGGTCCAGTGTCCTGAACTTGGCTCTCCCACCTCAGAGGCTCAGGCCTGACACCTGGCTGGACCACCAAGACCCTGTCAGCCACACAGCAGGGCTCTGAGGGCTTCACACTCTCGGGATCTGTCAGGGCTTGGTCATGACCCTCAGCTCCTGCTCTGGGAGTGGCCATGGCAGTAGAGGGCTGGTGTTGGGGCCAGACTCGATGTCCCAACTGCTTACTGAGGCAGGTTCCTACAGCAACATTTTTATTTCTGCTTCAAATGGAATCCTCATGACTGTTAACTTCCCAATCCACTTACCTATCACATGGTAGGTGCGAGAAATATCTGGATATATAAGTAAATTTATTGATTCTGTCTCATATGTCACAGATTTCCTAATTTGCATTTTTCTAGCCCGAAAATACTTATTTACAATTTTTCAGCTTTAAATGTTGAAACATTGTCAGAAATCTTCACATGTACTTCTATCATGACCCTCTTTCTTTTGTGTTTACAAATTTAATTTCTTTTACACTTTCTAACAGTTGGTAATTCCAGAAGCACGTTTTTTTTGCCTTAATCTAAATCTTCTTTGTGGGTGGCTTATCTTTGACAATCACTGTTTGAGAAGGCTCATCAGAAATATCTATTTTCATGGCTCTGTTTTAATATCAGACATAATCCAGAAATCTTCATAGCACCCATGTTTGTTCTGTCAAAACAAAATAATTAGGACCACTGCCTTGTGTATGCTCAATAGCAAAATTGTAAATAAAACCAGCACAGCAGTCAGTAATGTAAAATAACAAAATAGTTTTGCTTCTTGAAATACAATCGAGTTAAGACAGGCATGAAAATGAGTTAAATTTCATCTAAGCAGCCACATGAACTTTACCTGTCCAAAGCCTTTCATGCTTCCTTATACTTCTATATCCTCTTCACTGAGATTTGTTCATTGGTTTAGAAGTAAGGAGGGGAAGGGAGATGGAGAAGTTGTATATGTAGTATACCCTCCCTAATTTCTGCCCTTCCAAGAGCAAACAGGAAGAAGAAAAGCCATTGGCTATTTTCTTACTTTTAAGTCTTTGAATTATACAGCCTAAGGCAGATGCAGGTAGTTAATGTTCATTATTCTAAGTCCATGCTAGAGCCAGCAGAGAAGTTATTAAATGTAGAAGTTACTTAAGGCTCTGACACTAAGGAGTTAGTTTCCTCACTCATATTAAAAATAAACGTTTTTCTTACCCTTTTCTTTGTAAAGCTTTTTAGTAGTAAAATCACCAATGAAGAGAGGGAGCTGAACAATTGGGTTCCCATCTTCCTTCTCATTGAAGTCTTTCAATGTTGTTACCAGTGCACCAACCTGCTTCGTTCCTTCTGACACCACACTCTGTGGAGAAAACCCCCTTTCCTTTGCACAGTTTAGACATATTGATACTTTCAGAATGTTGCTTTATTGTATATTTAGAAAGAATAAACTGTAATAAGAAAGAAACTTCAATGAAGTATGTTATAATCTGAATTTAAAAAAATAAACTTTAACAAAATTTAACAATATACAGATTATGGACTTTCAAGGATTATAAAACCCCAAAGTGTTGGTCATTACCTTGTTGACATTCTTTGATTCCTCAAACTCTTGACTGTGTCTGCTTGATGGGTACCATCTTACCACTTACTGTACAGAACAGTATTCAGGAGTACATTCTCTGTCCTTACTCAGACTGGGAGGAAATGTTCTTGCTACTCAGTTTTTAGTTTAAAAGACATGACTTCCCATGGTTTGCTGGCATTCTTGATGATACACATAACGAAGTAGCCCATACTTCAAGTTGGCCCCAATATCCTGTCTAGAGAAAATTTATTTGACCCATTACAGCTCCATGGACCAATGAAATTTTAAGTGTATGATAGACATAGCTTGCATGGCTTACCTTCTATAATTATAGCCTTGATCTTCTATGGATTCTATTGTAACATGTTAGTCTGATGCCTTAAAGTTGTAGGAAAAGCTAATTGAATCGATTCAGCCTTAACATAACCACAGAGTCATCTCTAACACACTGTAGACTTCTTTTTTTTTTTTTTTTTTTGGTGGTACACGGGCCTCTCACTGTTGTGGCCTCTCCTGTTGCGGAGCACAGGCTCCGGACGCGCAGGCTCAGCAGCCATGGCTCACGGGCCCAGCCGCTCTGCGGCACGTGGGATTTTCCCGGACTGGGACACTAACCTGTGTCCCCTGCATCGGCAGGTGGACTCTCAACCACTGCACCACCAGGGAACCCCCACTGTAGACTTCTTGAGTGCAATATTTGTATCCGCTTCATTTTGTTCTTCCTGTTTTGTGTCCACAGTGGACAGACAGCCAAAACATATTTGTTGACTGCTGAGTAGCACTTAATCTCCTTTTGATTACCAAAGCATACTCCATAGTCTGTCGCTTCTAGAAGTCCCTGAAAATATGAAATGTTTACATATTTTTCTCTAGCCCTTTTCAGGATAGATTGTTTGGTTCCCAGAGGTTTTCTTCCATTATTCACCTGTTTAGACATCAACTTTTATTTTCTGTAATTTTTTTTTAAATTAGCTTTTTAAAAAATCAGCTGAGTTTAGTAGAGAAGCTGTTAATGTTACATTGGCCTGAGGGAACACCAATACTGGACTGGTATATAATTAGAGAAATTAATTTTTTAAAAAACCTTGAGTTGTACTTATTATGCCAGATATTTTGGTAGAGTCACACATTATAATCTTTTGATGTTCTATTTGATTTTACTCTGTCAATCTAATTACTGCACACTTTTAAGATACTTTCTTGTTGGCATTTCCTGTTTGAAAAATTTGACTATCTTGCATACTCTGTTTTCAGGTATCATAATGTAATATCCAGTTTAAAAAATTATTTTCTTTAACTTTTCTTCTTTAAAGCAGCTCTCATCTTTTATTAAAAAATAACAAGCTAGAAAATAGAGAACTAATGCTGTAAAAGCATCGGTTAATTTTGAAATTGTTTATAAATTTTTAAAAATTAAATATACTCTACTAAAACTAAAGGGGAAATTGTGTCCAATCTTATGAACATATTACATAAGACTATCTTAATAGCAATACCAATTTAAATAATCTACGTTTAAGCCAGACTTTTAACTGGAAAGAAAGATGCAAAGGAGGATGGCCAAAGCAAGGAGTTACTTTGAATACTAGCAATAAAAACTAAGTACTAGTGCAAATGACACAAAATCTCACCTTCCATTTCTGTCTATTTCAGTTTATCTTATTATTCCTTTTTTATTGGAGCTGGTCTTCCGGGAAGAATTAGAACTTACTAAAACTTAAAACTAAAACTTACTTTCCTTTGATTTACCATATATTATTCTTAATTTGACCCCTTTGGGAATCACCTCAACCATCGAGAGAGCCTGTTGTAAAACCCCTTGTGATCTTTTATTCTGAAGGATGATCCACAAAAGTACATAGAGCTGAGAAGCTGTTTTAGATGACAGTCCCTGGGATTCTTCTTTGTCTGTGTTCCTGTCCTGGAATTGAGTTACTGGTACTTAACATAAGTCACAGTTTAAAACTTCTTGAGGAAGATGAATGAAAAGACTTCTGGATAAATAAACAATTTCTCTTTCAGAATAAGTAATTTTTAAATTGTTTCCACATATAAACAATATTTAGCTTCTCAACAAATGTAGGGTAAGTAGATGAAGAAAACTGTGGCTTAAGCTCAGTCACGATAAATTGTAAATGTATTAATTTTGCCTCATTTGCATAAGAGAAGCATTCTGAACCAATTTACCTTCTGACTGACTACTAAGACACATATTTTGTCATGTTGCTCTGCATTAAAACATTCATTGGCTCCCATTTTCATTAAGCTTTGTCCATACTTATTTACATGGCATCTAGGGATCTGGCTCCTGTTTCCTCTCTACTAAAATCCACCACTAACATATGGAATAGATTTTTCTTATGTAGCACTCTGCCCCACCACTGATAGCATCTGCTGATGAGATTTTTTGTGTTAGTAATCCATAGCGTTCCTTTACCTCCTTGGGAAACTTCGATTCACTGTCCAGTACAAAATTATAGGTATCCTTCATCTTTTATAATCTGTGCTGATTCCTCTAGACAGAGGCAGTCACTTTGTCCTCTGTGCTGCTCTCTGCATGTAGTTCTGTCAGTTCACTTATAATGTATTATAGGCATTTGCTTACGTGTATTCCTCTGCTACTCAACTGTATGCTCTTTGAAGGCAGGGTACACGTAAATATTTGACTCTTTGTAAGTGTCAGTGAATGCTTGTTAAATTAATGGAATTTTACCACATTCCCTTCTGCTATGAATTCCTGAAGTTGGTCTCATCTATTATTCTGTATTGCTTAGATTAAATTGTTAGAAAAATAATTAATAAACTCAATCTTGTCACCACGTTTAGGTAGCATTGCTGTTCAAACTCTGATTTTTAGTTTTCTGTAATTTTTTTGAAACATATCCCATTTTTTCTATATACTAGCCTAAGTAAATGATAACAAAAGGCTTTCTTCATTTTCAAATTTAGTGAATTATGACTGTAAAATTAGTGTAAGCTTTTTGAAAATTAGTTATATCCTAAGCTTGGCAAAATATGGCATTGGTTCAGAAAAGAAAAGCTTTAAAAGGTGAATAGACTCCTAAGACTTAGTGAACGTTAAATAGCACATAAAACATTATGTGATGCATTAGATGTCAGTGAATCATAATTATGGGAGCTAAATTTCCCCTCAGGTACTCATGGGCAGAAAAGGCAAGTTTAAATGCATTTAGTTTTCCTGTACACACAAAATTTAAATAAAATTACAAAAAGTTATTGTCCCCAGATGTCCTCTAATTAGGGCTGGCTGCCCTTTGTGTAAGATATTGAGGGCAGCCAGATTATTAGAAGAAATTAATACTATAAATAGCTGCACCTAGTAGCTATAAATGTTAAATTCCATTAGATCATCTGACTCTTTGGGAGACTGATATTGACGGACCAAACTCTAAATATATAAGGTTTTTAGACCTTTACCCTCCATAAATATCTTGAAAATATTATACAGTTTGGTAAAACGAAATGTTGACTTAAACACAGTAAAACACACACACACACACACACACACACACACACGAGAACATCTGTGTGTATGTATGAGAAATATGGAAGGCTTTGAGACAAATGATCTGTACCTTGAACCAGAGTCATCCACCAACACCTGACACTTCCAGCTGATCTGTTTCCCAGGAATACATCCCATAAACCCTATTTCTTTAATAAATCATCAGACAAGGAGTCTGATTACTATTTTACATATGAAAGTTTAGAAATACTTATTTTTCACATTGATCTGATTGAATAATAATAATCTACTTAATTTGAAAAGCACATGCCTAAACTAATCATTTTTATATCCTTATGATAATAACAATTGGAATTTGTAATAATTTTAATTGTTATCCATTATATATAAAATTTTACCTATTCTTTATCATGTTTGCATAGAAAAAGTTACTGTCTGTTCTTTTAGAATTATAGAAATTTTATAGTTCCTATGCAAAATGTCTCTCTGCTTGGGAAGTATCTTGGTTAACTATATTGTTTGGATAAAAAAAATATATATATATATTATATTATAATTTCTTTTTATTATTTTTCTTACCTAAAATCAAGCACATTTCATTTGAATTATTTTCAGAATAACTAAAAGCTGTTGAAATATTCATATTTTCCTTTGAATGTATTGTGTCATAATTACAGTCCTCTGGAGTAATAAAATTATTAAAAACTGGAAAGGAAGGATTGCTATATTTTAATGAAATGAATTGTCAAAGACATAGCCTCCCCAGTTGGGTCTATATTCCATTTAGATTGATGGAGTAATAAATCCATGCTTCTCAACATTTTGAGGGAGGCATTTACTTAGTGTAAAATTTAATCTGTACTTTAACTTGCTGTCTCTACAACTTGAGAGTAACATTTACAATAGGATAAAGCTCCTGAAAGCATATTATGGTGTCTATGGTATTTTTACGGTGGTTGACGTTTACTGGTGTTCTCATACGTTGTGTTCAGAAGGAAACAGTCCATGTTCATTTCCCTGCCTCACTTTTCTCCTTCCAACATCATTGCCAACAGCAAATTAAGTTAAGATGATGTAAATGTTTTGACTGTCTTTTCTTTCTTTAATACGTCTTTTTTTTTTTTTTTTTTTTGCACATCTTACTGGGTAGGACATTCTTGAATGAGAGATCATGTCCTATGTCCCCTTCCACCCAGAACTAAAATTTTTTTCAACAAAGACTTTGTTTTAAGCAATTGGAATTCTTAGACATAGCCATTTTTGATTTTAAAAAAATAATGATATAGGCAAAAAATAATGTATAAATATCATTAATATGATATTCAGTGATATTCAATTATAATATTTATCATTTATAAATATTATATCATAATATTTAATTTATATATATTTTGGAGGCAGTTGGAGGGGCTGGGCAAGTAAACATAGCTATTCAGGTAGAATTATTACAGCCTCTGTCCCTAGAAAGATAGAGAAGCAGAATGGCATTAATTACAATAGTTGAAGAACTTAAAACTCAGAATCCCTCTAACATGGTTTCCATTTTTACCAGATGGTAGAATCCTCACTTAGAAGCCCGATCCTTTGGTAGTGAATGTCCTCACATCTTTCCAGGGTCAGTCTCCTCAGTCTAGATCAGAGAGAAGGCACCTAAAATATGGTTGTTTGTTGATCAGCCAATATTTTATTTTATTGTGTTAAAAATATTTTAAGATGTAGAATAGTGTGTGTAAACAATAAAGTCATAGTCTTTCAGAAGAGTAAGAAAAAATGGTTTGAATATGAAACCTAGAGATAAAAGCTAAAATATTTATTTGAAAATGTAAAGATTTATGCTAGAAGGCGTCAAGTTTAATATCAAAAGTTATTGCAACAAGTATAATAATGAGTTTATCTCTAACAGTCAAGAAGGGAAATAATGTTAAAGCTTATTAGGAGATATTTTTAAGTTAGATCAGTAAGAATCCTATGATTTCATGAGTTAACATTGGGAATGCAGAAGAGTGGTGTTGTGAACATTTTCTTCTTTTAAACTGTAAAAAAGAAAGATTAACCTAAAGGCAAAATAGCAGATTGAGTGAATATTTAAGTCCCTCTTAATCTTATAACTACATAGTTAGTTAGTGCACTGTTAGGTTTGTTTGTTAATTTCTTAGATGTAATAAAAATTATATATTTGTGTGTTTCATTGACCAGATCAATCAACAAATACTTAGTGAAGGCCAACCATGAACCTGACATTTTTCTAGGACCTAGATATACAATAGTGAATAAAACAGATAAAATATTTGCTCTCATGGAGATTATATTCACCTGGGGAAACAAAGACAAGGAACAAATAAAGATACAGAGGTAGATAGATAGATACACAGATACGTAGATGATAGATATTCAAACTGCTATGACAAGGTAAATAAAGGTGTAGGTAATAAATTGAAGTAGGAAATGTCTGGGGAGGAATGTAATTCTATTTTTACAGGGTGGCTAGAGACCACCTCTTTGGTGAAATGACATACATGAGGTAGGAAGACGCAAGGTTATATAGAGGGATTATGCTTATGCTAAAGGAATAGCAAATACAAAGACCTCAAGCAGGTATGTGCTTGGTGTTTTCAAGAAACAGCAGGGAAATCAGTGTGGCTGTAGAGGAAGAGGGATAGGAAGTATGGTCAAAGAGGTGCCAAAGACCACATGAAACTTACAGTCACTTAGTGACACACTCATATTCAAATATGATACCTGTAAGTTTTTCCATAGTGTTCTCAGAACACCAACACTGCAAGCACGTCTCTTTTTATGCTGTGCTTATTGTATATAAATTGTTTTGTTTTTTACAAATTCCTGTATTGTGTTACAATGAATGAACATGTTATAATGGCTACTGTGATCTATTGGAAGGCAGGTTTAATACTTCATTTGCATTATAATGCCAGAATCTATTACATTAGTTTTTGTTAGATGGTCAATATACATAATTTCTCAGTGAATGAGTGAATAATTCAAATCCCTTTTTACACTGAGAGGTAGCATAACATGGTCAAGAGCACAGACCAGAGAGTAGACTGCCGAGTTTGAATGCTGGCTCTTCAGAGCTATATTTCTTTAGTTACCGTGGGGATTACAGTTAACATTATAAACCCTAAATTTATAACGATCTAGTTTTTACTGATAGCAAATTTAGCTTCAATACCATACAAAACTCTACTCCTATGGAGTTCTCCACTTCCCCTTACGTTAGTGGCACACATTATAATTGTATATATTGTGTGCCCAATAATAGATGTAACTCTTTTATGCATTTGTCTTTTAAATCACATAGCAAATGAGAAGTGGAGTTATAAACCCAAAACTCAATAACTACTACAGTATCCTTACCTATAAACTAGTTTAGATTATGTTATTGTAATACTCATTTCTAAGTTGATGCCTGGACATAACTGATTATTAATAGCAATATCCAATTAAAAGTTTGAAAGGAATATGACATTTTAAAATTGCAATTTATTATAATTGACATCATTTAAATGCAAGCAGTAACAGTGTTGTCCATGGTATTGTTAAATCACTATAAAATTTAAAATTTTGAATAAAAATTTTATAAATGTTTATAACTGAAATAAAACAGAATTTTGTAATGGGAACATAAACTAGTCATAGAATTTTTGTCATGAGGAAATAAATTTAAAACCCATCTATATCAATTCACTTTTTCAGAAACTTTAAAGTGAATATTCCTATATTCTGTCATGTAAGTAGTATTTTACACAAAAATATTCATTAATTTAAAATCTAAAGGAAGGTTTTCATCGCCTTTTGAGTTCTAGACCAAACAACATTTTAGCTATCCATATTTATCATAAATTTACATTTTGTAGTGAGTCTTATAATAAGTACAGAGTATCTGAAATAAGTTTGAAATGTTTATTTGTAATAAAGTAGAAGACTATTAAATCATAGTATAGGTAAAAAAATCTTTAGTCATGATTGAAGTATCTATTTGTAATGCAGCCAAATTAAAAAGAAGTTCAGCACGGAAGTTAAGTTTAAAAATACTATAGCCAGTTATAATAATCATGCAAATTAGGACTTTTCAAAGGATTTTACCTTAAAAATTGCAAGTACCATAGGGACCTTAATGAAGAAGCCAAGAACTGAATTTTATTCCTTCTTGGAACGGCTTCTTTCTTCTAATTAGTCTGCTTTATCAAAGCTGTTTCTCCTGATGGATTAAGACTAGACAAAAAGCCTCTGCGTCATTTTCCCCTTTGAAAGTTTGTCTTTCACCAAAGCCTGTCTCCAAATATTGTTTTAAATTATACCCATCTAATTTCAAATTAAAGGGAGAAAAACTTGAGACCATTTTTATTTTTTTGCCTCTCAAGTTCCTATAACTTTTCCAATCTGGTATCTAATTCAAAGTTGATAGTCTAATTCAGATAACTCCCGTCTATCTTGTTTTAAACCCAAAGCTCCATGTTTGAAATATTTTTTCCCAACTTTAAAGCTTTGTATTTATGAAGTAAATCCATGTGACTATAACTTCCTTTTGGAGATTCTTATCAGCAAGAGATAGCCAGCAACAACAAAATGAGTTCATATACATCCTGCCAATAACAAAAGATATGGAAGGTTTTCTTAAGTCAGTACAAACAAATCTGGATTATGTGGATATACCTTTTGAGGCTTGTGAAATTAGGCCCACGTTGTGCTTTAAAAGAACTCCTACGAGTGTAGTTAACCAAATAGAAACTATTAGTATAAATAACTAAAGATATAAAATGTAACACTATTAAGTTAGATAGCATTTATTGAATATGAAATATATGCTAGGTAATTTGGATGCTGTATCCCATCACTCAGCTGAGAAAAGTAAGCAGAGTATACTTAAATTGTCCAATGATACACAGTTTGTAAATAGCAATTTTGATATTTGAAACCTGCCAACAAACTCTCCCTTGAGAGCCTATACTCCAAGCTATACTGCTTCTAATGGCTGGAAAACCAGGGCACATGTACAAGCAAACTGATATCATTTAAAATTTAAATAAGAAAAATTGCCAAAGCAAGCCAAATATTTCATTTTTCATGTCTCCAAACAGCTTATTTTTTAAATTACAACCCATAGAGAAGTTGGCAGATTAGCAAAATTAACACCTATATAACACATCAACTAGGTTCATCAGGTATTAACAGTATTGCCACATTTGCTTTCTGCTATCCCTGAGCAATATTTTTCTCGGAATCATTTGAAAGTAATCACAGTAATCACTTGAAAGTAATCACAATTACGAAACACAATTCCAAAATATTTCAGCATACATATTCTAAAAGCTAGGATATTCTTCCACATAAATGGGAATTTTGTTATCACACCCAAGAACTTTAACTTTTTTTTTTTTTTTTTTTTTTTTCCTGCGGTACGTGGGCCTCTCACTGCTGCGGCCCCTCCCGCCGCGGAGCACAGGCTCCGGACACGCAGGCCCAGCGGCCATGGCCCACGGGCCCAGCCGCTCCGCGGCATGCGGGATCCCCCCGGACTGGGGCGCGAACCTGCGTCCCCTGCATCGGCAGGCGGACTCTCAACCACTGCGCTACCAGGGCAGCCCAAGAACTTTAACTTGAATACAACATCAGAAAAAATTCTGAAACATGTAAATAGGTAAAAGAGATTTCTGAGCTTCCTTTGGTACTCAATAGTACTGAATGGTTAATTTGGTAAATTTTCTATCAACTAGTCTATTTTAACACTTAGGGTTTATAAAATAGCAGAGGTTGACTTGTGGATTTTTGTCTGCACAGATGAATAATTTCTATCTATTTTTAAAAAGATAACCCTGACAGCTATAGTATATTGCCCTAGTTTTATATCTAACCCAGCACTGTTATTTTACTAGTCCCTTATTAATTTGCCTATAGAAACCTTGTTCCTCATATAATCTTTGGTCTAACTTTATCATTTTACTGACTTATTAACTGATAGGCTAAATAAAATTTTTGACTTTATATTTGTGAGTCATGCTTTTAACTTTTTGAAAGTTACACTTTAACAACAGCCTTATCTAATATACAGTTCTTATTCAAATTTCCCAAAGTGTTTCAGTAGTATTCTTTATTGTTCTTTGTTTATTTATCTTGATCCAGGATTTAATCAGGGATCCTACACTGTAATTGTTTTACATGTCCTAGTTTCGTTTAATGTGGAAGAATAGTCTTTCCATTTCATCCTGTTGCTTTTGTTTCTCATAATATTGACTTTTTTTTTAAAAAAAAAGAATGCAGCCTAATTGTGTTATAGAATGTTCCACCATCTGGATTTGTCTTTTAGTCATGATTAAATTAAGGTTAAGCAACTTTGGCAAGAATACTACAGGTGATGTTGTGTACTTCTTATTATATCAGATTCACTTAATGATAGTTTGTCTCTTTTTTGAAAATGCTAAGTTTGATCACATGGTGATTAAGTTGATTTCTGTTGGGATTTCTCTATTGTAATGTTACATTTCATTGCACATATTTATCAAGCTATCTTTGAGGTGTTACTCTGAGACTATGTAAAGATCACATTCTCCAAAAACATTTTAGTCAGTGATTTAGCATGTTCTGATGATTCTTGCTTGGGCTAATATTACATTGGTATTTGCAAAACTAATTCTTTAATATTAAAACAGTGTTTATGAGCAATAGAATGGTTAAAGGAGCTCAGGATTGGAGTCAAAGATATACATACAAATGTGCATGTATATCTAAGTGCATGTATATCCAAATTTCAAAAAATGGTAAACACTTGAGTATAAAACTATTTTTAAAGATATAAAACAAGTAAACAAGTATCACACTTTACTTACTTTATAAACTGGTGTCAAAGAAGTTACTCAGGTTAACAATGCAGGGGTTAAGCCATGAATACCATTCTAAAACTCAATATATCAATTAATAGAGCAAGCAGGGATCAGGAATTCATAGTGAAACAGTATGAGCCTACTTTTCAGCACCTGCTAAATTTGGAAGAATAATATCTACTTCACAGGGTTGTATTGAGGATTAATTGTGATGCTACATGTAAAGCACAGATCATATTTCCTAGAATGTGATAAGGATTTTTAAATGCTAGCTATTTTTACTGCATTGTCCTTCCCATCATGTGATTTAGAACTTTTAATGTTTAAAAATTACTGTATGAAACAAAGGAAGAGTGGGAATAAAGTCTAGGCTGCTTTAAGATTTTTCCTCTCTACATATGCAGTTTCATTTGATGGATTTGCTCTCTCCTGTATGTTCTGTTTCTTGCCTTACTTAAATCCTTTGTTCATTATTTTAAAATGGCCCACATAAACTCCTTGGAGAACGTGACTTTCATTCTTAAAGACATTCATTTAGAGAGGATGTGGCAATAGCAACATTATTCTATACATATGGTAATACATTCTGTGATGTCGTAAATGTATTAGCTATAAACAGTAAGTTCCTAATTGGAAGTCTGCAGTAGAAAGAAAGGAATATACAAAAGAGTAATAATTCCAGGATCATGTATGGCAAATTAATTAAATGAAAACTATTAAGATATTTCATCTGTTTGTAAAAAGTGACATTTCTTTCCAAGGATAGAAAAGTAATGTTTGAAAATCAGAAATGGAAGTTTGCTTCGGTGTATTAGAAATGCAAGTGCACTTGCATGTGTGTGTGTGTGTGTGTGTGTGTGTGTGTGTGTATCTGTGTTGGGAGAAAGCTGTGCAACATCCTTATGCAGGACCCTGTTTTTAAAGCTTTTTATACTTTGAATTGTTCCTATATGGAGTATGACTGCCTGGGAAAGTGTCAACCATAGTGTTTGCTTCTGTTTATATTTTGAGTTAAAATTGAAGAAGTCATGGAGCTAGTTTAGAAACGTTCAAAATTCCTCATAGACAAATAAAAAGGCTTGCTTTTAAAATAACCCATCCAGCCTAATCTTTACACCACTTACAGCACAACTACAAAGATTGCTCATCAGGAAAGGATCAAAGGAATGTGGTGATGTTTCTTTGTAAGTGGTCTAGCTCTTACTTTATTTGCCTCTTACTTTGAACCATTTCTGTATCAAAGTCATGTCTAGTAATGAAAGACCTTTGGGGGGATTTCTGACTGACAGGTACCATTACAAATAAATTGCCTCAGAATGTAAAAATGTGACCCTTCAGGTGGTTCAACCACATTGTTTGCAAACTGTGACTAAGTATCAAATTCCACCTTTTTTGCTAAGCACACACCATGGAACAATACAGTTCCACTCTTTAGTGCTTTGGCACTGATTGTGTAGGTCATGATTAGAGATTCAGCTGGGGATGACTAGAGAAGAATACAGCCATGCAATTGGCTGTAACCAATCTTGACCCTGCTTGATCCTCACTCCTTAAAAACCTGTGACTTCCTGTAGCCTCTTACATGATCCATGTATGTGGTTAGCACTGCCTCCCGACTAACCTTTTCATCAGTAGGCTTTCTAGCTACTTTGCTTTGTAGCCTTACCAAGGCATTCATTTTGAGCTATCTTAAATAGCATCTAGGAGTCCAAAGTTTGCTGAGGACAATAAGAAAAGTCACAATGGGTTTCTTAGGAAAGAAGGTGAAAAATGTTGTAGAAATCATGTATTTTAAATAAGTGCACATTGGAATTAGGGAAGAGTTACAAGAGAATGGAATAATGGGGAGAGAGATACAAGGTGTCTATTTTATAGACTCCAGTATGTTACCAGGATTCAACTTTACAACTTTTATTTAATCCATCAAGATCCAGTTTACAGGTGGTCCATGACCTCTTGTTAAAAGAAAGAAGAAAGAAGATAAATCTGAATGTGAAATACTTTCTTAATCCACCTGTTTCATGTTGACATGACAAAAAAACAAAAAAACAAAAAACCACCAGAAACATTATCAACATATGTAGGGAAAAACTTATGATTTTTCAATAGAATTTTTACATAGTCTTAATTTTTAAGAGGTTAATAAATTTGAGCCCATCCCACTTAATCCCACTTGTTTTAACAGTAGAATTCAAGACTATATCATCATACCCAAATATGAGTATTTTAAGATATAGATGTATTTATGTTAGTAGTCTATGTTAGTAGTCTTTATATTAAACACATTTTTTTTCAAATGTGTTTAATATAAAAGAGTGATTTGACTGGTATTTTGGAAACACCATAGTGGAATGAATTACTTTCATCATAATTAGGAAGTAAGCAAGGACTAGCATTCTAATATCTCTCCAAGATCAATTATTCCTGACGATAAAATGTCTTAATATGTCCCACTCAAGTTTCTGCTCCAGTGACTGTTTTCTATTGTGTCTCTTAAATATGTTTAGTTGTTAAAATAGAAATTCATAGTTACAGTCATCTTACAACATTATAAAACAGACTCCAACTAGTCTGCTACCAATTTTCTCCTATTCCAGAAATCAAGTATCACTCAGGGAAGAAGGCCATCTCTCGGCCTCTGTTGATGCTTCTGAAATACGGTTAGCTTTCTCTCCTAAACACATACCCACATACAGACACACAAATTCACATGCATTCAAAAGTTTTTGAATACACTGACTTAACTGCAGTCCATATACTTCTATCTTAAACCTTAAGATCTGGGGACAATGAAAAGTTACACCCCCTCAAGAAAATCTGGGAGAAATTCTATCTGACAGTTGCCACTGTGTGAATATAATGTTAGTCTTGTAGGTGCAGATATCCTGGGAAAATTGTCAGTTGCCTTTTCAGAGTCCAAGTGTGGAGAAACACAAATACTTTTGAATGCTTTAAAGGCATGGGGTTAAATGCTCCCCCAAGCAATTTGCTATTTCCGTGTTAATTCAGTTTGTAGAAACATATAATTAGAATCTGTAATACCTGCATTTTTCTTTTCTTTATGAGAAAAACATATGGTAATGCACAGAGCATTGGATACACTGGGAAGGAAACCCTTTGTGGGATAGTTTTATATCTCCTGCTGAAAGGCCACAACTATATTTCCAACAGAAAACAAAGCAAAATAACACTTTATTCCTTTATTGGAAACTAGCACCTTTCCTTAAAACTAAAATAAGTGCTTTCATGTAGCATTAGTAATTTTCTTCTTTACAGGTGTTGAACAAAGTAGCCTGGGGAGTGTGCAATCTGGGCTGGGAATTAAATCCAGGTTGTTCGCTTAATAGTATAATATATAACCATATAGGCACGGGTTGACATTAAAAGAATGACTTTAAGATTATAGAAGAAAAATGCTCTCTGATGAATAACCACAATCACTACCTGTAAGGAAAAATATGTTGTGCATAGTTCATATACATACGAGTTATATGCATGTATATTGTATGAAAACACAGTGATTCATGTGAATTTCTGTTTTCCCTTGAACAGCAAACAATTGACCATATAATACAAGAAGATAACATTAATTTACTTTTGCTGATTCTTCTACAGGACCACAGAAATATTTAACTGTCTTGTGATATTCATTTAATTTGGCTTCCCCAGTAGGAAAATTGTCTTTAAGATCAATTATCATATAACTAATGCTACTTCATAATGTGATCTATATTAATCATTCTTTCCAAACAGAAAAAAATCAAAACTTTTGAGAGAATAAGTATAATATTTACATTTCTTTAATGATATTAATACTCCTGTATTTTATACATCACAATAGAAGAAACTTGGAAACGATTACATAATTCCCTGATAAATTAAATTAGGACACAACTTTTATAGTTTCTATCTAAACTAATTTATTTTAAAAGTACTTGCTTCCACAAATCATAGGCCATCATAGCATAGTTTTTCTCACCTAACTTATTTGGTCCAAAAATGTCAGCAATTCAGAAAACACATTTGCTTTCTCCTTCTCATTTGGGAACAATTAAATCAGTCACAAATAAGTTAGATTTTTTTTTTCTTTTAATTCAAGAAGGATTTAAAAATAAGTGTTTTATATACATGGATAAGTAAATGAGTTTCAGGGAAGCGAGCAATTTTCAGCTATGATTCTCTGGTAAATGCTAAGTTAAATGTCAGTAATGTCAAAGTTACTATCTTCAAGCTTGGATATGAAAACATCTGGGCAGTTGTAACATGCCAAAGAAGTAACACAAAAGGGTGTGATGGGAAAGGTGACACTGGGATTTGTATAGTGTGACAGATCTTAGGGGGATGCAGAAGCAAAACAGAACACTGACGTATCCTGAAACTGATTTTAAAGGCTACAGAGAGGAATTGCCAGAGGAGGGTGATGTGCTTGAAATGTTTGATACTTCTGAAATCGAGAGAAAACACTTTTCTAAGAAGTAAATGGTCAGAAATGTCATATGCCACCATGATATTAATCAGGACAAAAGTGAGAAAAAGCCACCAGACTCCTTTATGTTAAATGAAACAGCATAAACCTCCTGTTATAGGTACTGGGAAATTGCAGGCACACAATAAATGGTAGCTATTATTACTTTCAATAAGAAGGGGTGGGATTAAACTCAATATTAGAGTCTTAAAAGACCAGTTGGAGAGGAAAGTGAGGAAGCAGCTGGATTATATACATGCTTGAAAGTTGAGGGCAAGGAATCAAACATGGATCATCACTCAGCATGTCTTTTAGTTGTTTTGATAGTTTGCTTATTTTTACTTTTCAAAATAGCTGCCTCAGTCCTTTGCAAAAGTAAATTAAGACATGGATCACCTAGCACAGTGCCTGGCATGCAGGTGCAAAGGGAAAATAATATTTCTGTTTCCCATGTGCCATGCCCAGATTTATCAGCTTTGCATGATTTACCTCATTTCATTATCACAAAACCCCCTGGGCTGGGTGCCACTCCACCAGAAATAGTATCTCATTCTGTCAATTTACATATCAGGAAACGAAGTTCCATAGCGGTTAACTCCGTTTTTCAAAACTATTCACCTAGGGGGTTTTGTCTGACGTCTCTCCACGATGCCACGTTACATGTTAAAAGTTCCTCGTGCCTACATATGTATAAAATATAAGGGGAAGAAATTCATGGAGAGTGCTGTGGCCGAGGTTACAGAGTATGTTCATGGAAATGCTAGAAGTTTCTATGTAAAATAAACATTTGATAAATGCTTATTAAGCAGGTGACGGATACTTTTCACACATTTGCCTTTTCTGTATATCACAATTTTAATTAGAGCTGGACACGTGAAGTAACAATAGGATGAAGTAGATTATTATTTGATATTATGAGCAAAGCTGTAGCTTTGTACAGTTTTGAATTTCTGACTTGCTCTTTTGGTATGCCTTTAAAAACTTCTGGGGACTTCCCTGGCAGTCCAGTGGTTGAGACACAGTGTTTCCAGTGCGGAGAGGGGGCTGGAGGGCGTGCGTTCTATCCCTGGTCAGGGAACTAGGATCCCACACGCTGGGCCAAAAAAACAAAAACAAAAAATAAATTTAAAAAACCTTCTATTATCAGCTTGGAAACATAAATCATCGAAGTTTTTTTTTTGTTTTTTTTTGCGGTACGCGGGCCTCTCACTGTTGTGGCCTCTCCCATTGCGGAGCACAGGCTCCGGACGCGCAGGCTCAGTGGCCATGGCTCACAGGCCTAGGCGCTCCGCGGCATGTGGGATCTTCCCGGAGCGGGGCACGAACCCGTGTCCCCTGCATCGGCAGGCGGACTGTCAACCACTGCGCCACCAGGGAAGCCCAATCAACGAGATTTTGAAAATCTGGAACAATAACCATTACATTTTTGTGTTTTCTTTGCAAGAGAATATATATGTCATTCTGCCATTTACAACTGTTTGGACACAGAACAAAAAAGAAAACATACACCTTTTGTTAACTTATATTTGACAATGATACACAGGCATCATCAAAAGTTAACACGTACTAAAGGCTTATTGACTACTGGTTATCCTGCTAAGAATTTATCCTTATTTCATACCTGATGAGGTAAATACTATCTCAATAAGGAAATCAGGGATTAAAGTTTGGGTCCTATATAATTCCTCTAAGGCAAGAAAGTAAAATAAAGAGTATAAAGATAGAAAGGAAAGAAAACTTTGATTATTATTCTCATGATTTCTTCTTAGATGTCAAAGCTTCAACCGGGAATGCTGCCCAGCTGCATATATTTCAGCCTTTGGAAGTTTGCTTAATGAGAGTCAGTTGGCAGGTAAATTCCTTCCCTTTTGGTTTTCCTGAAAACAAATATTTTATTACACCTTGGTTCCTGAAAGATAGTAGTACTAGATATGGGATTATAAATTATAATGCTTATTTTCTCTCAACATATTGAAGGTATTACAGTGCCTCTAACTTCCATGGTTGTTACCTGTCTACTCTCATTTTTTAGCAAAGGGTTTATCTTTCTTGTCATTTCTAAAATTTTCTTTTTGTCCCTGAGGTTCTATTACTCTTTTATTGTACTATAATTATGATTATAGTACTATTATATCATATATTTTATTGTTATACTGTATCTTGCCCAGATCTTTTTTTCATTTACCCTGGTAGTAATTTCTAGCTCTTCCAGGATAAAACATTAGATTTATTTAACTTATTCTGTAAATTTATATTCATAATTTCATAATTATATCTCAAAATTCATAACTTTAAAATTTTCTTGTCAAATACTGCCTTTTAACTCTTCTTCTATTCTTTCTATTCTGGACTTTCAATTAGACTTATATCAGCCTTCCCCAATTTACTTTCTGTGTCTCATAACCACTATTTGATATTTTAACTCCTCTCTGTGGATTGCCTCATGAATATTTTCTTTAGTCTACCAGTTCTTGCTTCCACCTTGAGGCAATGAATTTTTTACTTTACTTCTTTCCATTTCTAAAACTTTGTTTAGATTCCTTTTTAAGTCTTCACAGACGTTTTAAAGTCTCTTGATCTTCACTCAAATTTTCATGCTTCTATTTTCTGAAATATATGAAACATAAATATTTAAATTAATTTCTTATACAGCACGTATACTTCTGCTAGTTTTCAACTCATGGTACATTTTGCCCCTATGAGTTTCTTGGGTTTTGTCTGTGTATAAGAGTTTGAAATTGAAGTTAAGATTTACTAGTGTAGATTCTACACTTGTGTCAGTTGCCTGGGGGTCCCCCCTTCCGACTAAATTGTATAAAGTTGAGGAGCAAATCTGCATGAAGACCAAATTATGGTTATGAATTCTCAAAGCATATCGTTTTCCCCTCACACAATACCAGTGACATAAGGAAGTTTACTTCCTGTCCCTTCTCCTATGAGTTTATTGCAGGTGTAATCCTTTGGGAACCCAGCTTTATAGAGCAATCTCCTATCATATACTCTACTTTAAGCATACCCAGGGCTTTATCTTGTGTCTTGCATACCCTGAACAGCCATCAAAATAGAAACCTAAAGTCCCCGGTGTCTGGTGCATCAATGCAGGGTAAAAACTGGCTTTTAAGCACACCTAATTCCTAGGCTTCCATTTTCACTGTTTTTAGCCTCTATGGATTTTTAAATTCATTTTCACTACAGAAAGGCATTGAGAAAGATACCTGCTACATTTTATTTGTAAAATGTAAAATCAAATAAAAAGATACTTATTTCTTATTTATTTTTATTGGGAGGTCCATTTAGTTTTGTCTAACTGTTGCACTGAAAATCCTATTTTCAAAACTTCAATTACATATGCCTTTTCTTGTTATTATATGTTAACATTTTTTTTTATGTGTTAAATGTGTAGATTTTAGTTTTTAAAATTTTTATTTGTTGTTTCAGTCAGCTCTCAGCTATGACTCCTACTGATACTGGGCTCTTCGTTAGAACTGATACAAAACACAAATGAATGTTGATATAACATATTTATGAAATCAGCCTCTAGAGAACTAAGTTCCTAGGAATTATACCTCAGGAATAACATCCCACTTTTAGCTTAACTGTTCTTCAAAGATTAGCAAACAACATACAGAATGCTACATCCTGTTGATTTTATATGAGAATTTTTCTTACAATGACATTCTGTAAATTCTCGATTTTCCAAATCACATGGTGCACATTGGGGTAAGGTTGACTTAATGATCTGTCAGCATCTATCAGCTAAAAATGCATTAAACTGCAAGTGGCAAAATACCTGACCAACAGTGACCACACAATATATCATATATTGTTTATTTAAAAGCTGGCTAGAGGTAGATTGTTTCATGAATGATTCAGTGATTAAAGAACTATAAAACTCACCTATTTTCTTTCTAATTTTTAGTATGCTGATTATTTGTCCTAATCATTCTTGTGTCTTGGCTAAAGATGGTTTCCATAGCTCAAGAATCACATTAGTAAGGCACAAGCAAAGGGGAAGGAGAGATGCCAGCAAACTATTTTCTTTTACTTCTTTGCAGCAAATTATCTTTTGAACAAGACACCAGTCAAATTCTTCTTAGGTTGCTTTAGTCAGAACTAGGCCACATGACTATTTCTTGCTTCAAGAAGGCTATAAGAATGAGAATCTGCTGGGAATCCATTGGGAGAATAAAGTTGGGAATGGATTGAGGGAAGCAAACTAATGTATCTGCAATAGTTCCTCTACTGGCTCTTCAACATCCATACTCATTTCACATGGAAGATGCTCACTTCCTCCACAAGGGAAGGGTCACCCACTTACCATTTATTACATATGGCTCCTTTCCTAAGATAAGTGGGTGATATGCATACTCTCTGAAAGGCTAGATGTGACTACTCATGATCCAGAGACTGAGTTAAAACAGAAGGTATTGCCTTTAACACGTACAATATACAAGAAGAAATGCTATAACTTAGTTTTTTCATTTTAAGTATGAACAATTGGAAACACACAATAATTGCTATTGAGAGCATGTATCTTACCCTGCTATTTAGTAATGGCAGGAAATCCTATCCCGGCAGTGAAGTAAGTTTCCTGATTAGCCAATCATTCTGTCCCCACCTCTGTTCCAAAATCTTTAGTTCTATCACCAGGAGAGAATCTTTCCTCATTATTATCCTTCCCATCGGTATCTGAATTGACTGCTCCTTCCGGAGGATCCACTGCTTTAGCATCTCTCTTTGATGCCACTTCGGAGGCCCAGGGATTCCCACAGATGTTTCCTAGCTAGATTTCCTATTTTATTGCTAGTGTATTTCCCTCAAATTTTAGTAGGTTCTAATTTATTTGCTTTTAAGGTGGCTCCATGGTGCATTGGAGAGCACATTGGACTTCTAATTTACTTACTTTTAATCAATTCCATGCTCCTGTATCTATGGCCCAAATAGCTTAAACATAATATTTAAGCTAAGCTAGGTAGACATAACTTGCAATTGGGTCTTTGCTAGAGGGTGTGTCCCCTTGATGAAAGGTGCTGGGGAGAATCTGAAGCACCTCCTATCATACCTCCTAATGAGACTGATGTTTCCATGCTGGCAGTTATACTAGTTTCAAGTTGGCATACAGAAGTTGGCTCTTCTAGTCGTGCCAAGCTGTGAATTATGAGGATGGACTCTCAGTCAGCCTGGATTGTAAGCCACAGGCAGAGAGTGTCTAGCCTCCAAGAGTAACTAAACACAGGCCAGCATTCTGAGTTTTAACTACTCATTCCCCAGCAGTTCAACCCCTGCTACTATGTTGTCTACATCCCAAAGTAGTTCAGGAAACAGTTTGAGGAAATGTTTCATCAAAGCTTAAGAACAATCTCTAAAAAGCAGGAATTGTTGATTTCTGGCTATCCTTCACCCTATTATCAAACAATACCACCTTTAGAGGCACTGGCATCAACCCAGTTCTCCTCCTCTGTTGAGGATATGTATTGGCACTCATTGGTGGCTTGGGAATCTTACAGATGATTTGATACCTCTGCATAAGAATGTCTTGTTAAGTGTGACTTTAATTACTGAGTACGCTGAGTAAAGTAGCACTTTAGGGAGAAAAGATACAGAAAACAGGAGGAAAACTGGATAATGTTCTCACAAACTATATTTGTGACCAGAAAGACCATTTCTTATTACGTGTAGTAAAGGAGTAAATACTCTCAATATCGTTAAAATTGACCTATGAATTGGTCCTCAGCTGTTACAATCATAATAATTCTTGGACACCTCCAGCTTTTTTCAGTTAACTCAATATATTCGAAGTATAGGTAAAAAAAATCTTGTACTGCCAGATGTGAGGGAGGATTCCTACCACGTTGGCATTGGGATTGAAAAGACCTGTACATGTCTCAATAGAACTTGAAGACAACCAGTGGCTGCACTTGCTTTATAAATACAAAGTGTCTCAGAAACACAATCATCTATATTATTGTTTTTATTTTTTATTTTAGGCAGAGGACACTTGTGGCTGTTACTTTGGTTACAAAATAATCATGCCAAACTGAGTTTAATATGTCAACATATAGAACGAGATGGACAAAAGGGTTAGGAAATTACCTATATTCTTTTAATCTCAGCTTGCATAGGCAACGTTCAGTTCTATGAATTTTTGAGTGCCCTCAAATGTATTCTAAATATTTTGCAGGTTATAATTTCTCTCTCTCTCTCATTTTATATGCCTACAATTATATCTGTTCTGTTTCATGCATAAACATTCCTTCATCCTCATTCTGTGTAAGTTTAGTCATAAGTTTCAGAAACTTTCTGTCAGTATACAGTGGCAAAAAAATAGGTGGAATACATTTTCATTCAAGTACACAATTTTTCTGTACCGTGATGACTACTTTAATGTTTCTAAGTAGAATTCCTCAGCTGAATAATGGATATTATGTTATGCCTAGGAAGGGTATTCAGCAGGTATGTTTAGGATGTCTGTACAGTTTTATTAAATTTGGCGTATTAATGTTGCCAAGCCTTCGGAGATTTGCGAATTGTTTTCTTACCAGCCTGGGCTAGGCTACTCAGAAGCCAGGTGTGTACCATTGAGTTACACAATTACATACTTGAAAATCAAAAGGGGGAAATGAAACCATAAAAGCTGAGTAGACAGGAAAGCCAAATGCACTCTCAGGGCGCATCACTACCTACTTCAGACTGACAAAAGAGGCCTCCCTCCTACAAATAGTAGATAGGGAAATCAGAGAGTGCATCCCATTGACAAGTGGGGAGAGATACAGGGAGGTTAGCTTCACTCTAGCAATTTTCTACCTAAGTGAAGCAATTCCAGTATACCTAGAATGTCAAAGCCAAAACAAACTTTGATTCTATTTCATCTAATCAAGAAAACACCTACTATTTTTTTCTTCATTTGATTGGTACCTGACAGAAAGAAGCTTTCTTTGCAGACAACTTCACCACCAACATTTCTAACCCTCATGAGTGAGACATAGAAATGGGCCCTTGCTCTATCTTCTTCCTCCTCATAATATCTCCTTTTCATAAATTGTTCCTTGTAATTATGAAAAGAAAATTTGACTTTGATAACCTAGATTACTACCTATTTTCCTAACAGTAAGTAAATATTCCAACTAAATTTCACACTTTTATTTTCCTAATCATATTAATGAAGCTTTGTTTCTACACAGCCCTTGGGGAAAGCTAAGCAGTCAGGAAGTTTTCCTAGGATCACACAACAGAGCTTTAGGGAAAGTGTTTCTGAGACTGTTATCAGAAGCTAAAATGTTCTCAGATACAGCATCACTCTAATAACCTACTAGCTACTAGAAAACTTATTTATGTTTCTATCATTTGTGCTTTCATTCCATGGTCTTAGTATAGTTTCAGACCCATAGAAATTATTTAATACATAAAAGAGTATTCAGTTTTCCTTTGTATTTCACATTGTTATATAAAGTTGTATGAAGAATTACTAAGAATCCTGTTGATTGTTACAGTCTGGTCATCTGGAAATGTAGAGAGCTGTATAAAATTAAGATATTGAAAATTAAACAAAAAAATTTCTGGGATCCATTTAAGAATGGTTTTAAGTGTAATCAACAGTACTCTCAATCCCTGGCCCAAAAAATTGAAAGAAAATGTGCTTAAAAACATTACAGATTCAAGAGGAGTTATCCTGTAATTCTTTCAGTCTGCAAAAAGCACACAACAATTTCCACCCCTTTTACAGAGAAGTAGAGAAGCAATAAAGTTATGGTTACTTAACTACCAACTTCCCTAAAAACATCTAAATCCAAGACAGCTTAAGAACCAGATAAATGTTTTGGAAAAGCTTTTTAAACTCAAGTTTCTTACGTGAGCTAAGAACTTACCTGTCAACTAACAGACTTTTCCAGAGACACTGAAATTCATATGTTTTGAGATCAGAAAGAAGTCTGTTCCTTTTTTTTTTTTTCTTTTCTGGTTTAGGGTAAAAGTATATTCTTCCACAAAATATCCTTTGTTTTTAAGGTCATATTTTAACATAGGAAATAACTTGAGTTCTATCTTCTATCTGTATTTACCATGATTCCTGTAAATAGGTCACTTCCGCTGCTGACAGGTGGTAAACTTATCTCACATGGTTTTCATATAACAGCCTAGAATAGCAAGACCTGAAGAACGGCATCAAATGGTATCATTAAAACGATTGTAAACATGCCTGTTGTGGCAGATGCGAGCTTGCTTTCTGCTGATTCACATTCAAATTGTTTGGTAAGATCAAACAAATGTAGAGTTTTAATATGTCAAACATGTCTACATTCTAACAGGTTCTTTTTTAAAGAGATCTGTTTCTTTAGAAGTCAGGACAGCTATAAAAGAGCCAGACTACGGATCAGATTCAAAGTCAAAACTCATTTTCTCTGATTAGGGCAGAATTCTCTGTATCTGTATCATTTAGCCAACAGTTTTCAAAGAAAAGAGATCAAACAGAATAATATTGCAGGTATTAAATTAAGATGGTGGTGGCATGTGTGTCTATTAATTAACACTAATTAGTGTTAGGTTTTGTCCAAGACAAAATTAAATATTTTTAGTCATTAAATCTAATCTGTCCTTCTCCTAACCTTTTCACCTCTTCATCACCATCCCTCTTCCTCTAATTTATTAATTTATTTAGAATAATGTCACACCACATGTTTTATTTTCAGACCATTTAAAATTAATTCTGGGGAAGCCAGTTCAATTTGAAGTTCTCAAGTGCTGGCTTTATTTTTTTCCATTAACAATAAAATTAGATTTCTCTGGCAAGTTAACTAATATGATATTTTTTAATTGTAGCAGGAAATTGTGAATTAAATAGCTATATTATTTGTATGGAAAAATGCACATAGAGTGTGTTTCCCAGTTAAAGCTAATAACCATCAAATACTTCATAGATGTCTGGTATTTTTATATAAATTATCTCATTTAACCTCTCTGGACCTAAAATCACAGAGCTAATAAACCAGGATTATCTAACAAAAGAAACTACCGTCCTAACCATTAAAGTATACAGCCTGTTAAATTTTTCATTTGAGATAGTGTTAGTTACAGAAACTTCTTTTGTTAAATAGGTCAATATATTTATAGTCTTCTCTCTACAAAGATGTAGGAGGTTTCCTCTCTTGTGGCATAGAGTAATAGTCACCAAATATTCTATTGTCTTCCCTACGTTCCTATGTTCTATTACAATTATTTTGAACCACAAGACTATTTTTGGAGAATTAAGTGCAAGAAGAAGTGTTATGTGAATTATTTTTTTAGGCTAAGATAGTGGATATCTCAGGCACCATTCTTCATTTTCTCTCTTGCTCTGCTGTGTACCTAGAAGGCCTTGTGTTGTGAACCCAAAACATCAAAACAGCATGGGTTACTGCATTGCTTCAAGGCAAACAGTGTCCAAAGAATTGCTCAAATATGCATTGAATTCAGAATGAACCAGAAGTAAGCCTTTTGTTGTACTGAGCACTGAGATGTGGGCATTGTTTCTGTCTATCTAATCTATCCTACCTAGCTTGTCTGTCTTAGCTAGCCTATCCTGGTTGTTGTAGAAGTTGGTAACAGAAGTGAGATGATATCTTTAAAAACCTAATATATTTGGCATTGACCTAGTGATCCAGTGGTGGACGAACAGAGAGAGAACTGATATTAGAGGTTTTTGAAAGATAGAGATTTATTTCATACAGTAGCAAAGCATCAGAATAATGCTTTGAGCAGCAGCAGTTCATGTGCCTAACAAAGTTGGGACTCTGGTTGGAAGCAGGATGTTAATAACATGTGTGATTTGCTATTAACTCTATTCAGCAAGGTATATTAAGTAATAAATGTGTTCAGAATAGAACTGGCTACTTTGTAAGCAGAGATGAAATGGGTAGAGAAAGTCTAATGCAGTCTTTCAGTGTTGGTAAAACAATTGCTAATAAATGATAAGAGTGCAAAAGTCTTTACAGATAAATGTCTGGTAATATATTTCCAACTGATTAAGTTGCCTCAAAGCAAAGAACAGGTTAAGAAAGTGACAGTCAATAATTTGGTAAAATGATTCAGGGCAAAGATCAGATTAGGAGGGTGGCTTTGCCCAGAAATTCAAACAGCTTTTGTGTAACCCTGTTATATAGAGAGGATGAATAATGGAACGGAAGAGTAGAGGGGTATAAAATAGAAAAGAACTGGGTATATTCTGGGTACATGAAGAAGATTGGAATGAAGCTTACTGGATTTATTTAAAGTTCTCTGGTAAGGAACTGAGTTTGGACAAAAACAAAACAAAACAAAAACAAGCAAACAAAACCTATAACTTGAAATTCCCAAACTTCTATGAGCAGAAAGCTGGCTCAGAAAACTCCTTAGATTACAAGTAGAGGATATTCCCCCAAACCCATATCCAATGGGAACAAGGATAATGGGCAAAAAAAGCATCCTTAAAGATGAAGCCATGAGGTACAGAGAATAATGGACTTTCTGGAGGCTCCCAGAAGAATCTAGACCCAATGGAGGAACATTCCCCAACAGCAGTTTAGGACTTCTCACAATGCCTGCTCATGGGGACCAAAATATCTATGTACCAGTGACTGAGGTATGTCTCAGTCTTCTCCTTTCTACCTAGTATCTGTTCTGTTTCTGTTCCACCATTATTAGTAGTATTGAGTGTTCATGTACGTGTATGTATGTATATGGAGAGGCTGCCTAAACTTGTCTTTTTAGTTTATATGTATCATTTAAAAGTACTGACATCAGAACCTGAAAAAGAGACTCAAATATCAGCCAGAGGTCTGAGTGATCCACAAGCAGAGACTGGATTGGACCTTTGAGTTGTCTCATTTGGAGAGTAGTTGACTGTATTTCTTTGTACATTAATGGAAACAAAGGATATTGGGTGATGGAAACAGTCCTCAAATAATACTTCCCACATATTCCATTAGTCTTCTATATTCCCTTGCTCCAGAGGTTAAGTGTAGCCAAGAACTATGAAAAGTGATATGGTCAATGAAAGGTGAATAGAAGTGACACATAAAACTTTCAGTCCAAGAGAGCTTGGCTCTTATTTGATTTTCCAATCTCTCTCTCCCTAGCTTGGCAACAACAAATACTTGTGTTGAGATAATGGTCACATGATTGAAGCAGCCTGGATCCCTGAGTTGCTGTATAGAGAATAGTGGTCTTGGGATGTGATGGGATCCACAGTGCATTTGTGGGAATGAGAAATGGACTTTTGCTGTGTTAGGCCTCTGAGGTTCTTTTTTTAACTTCTACATAACCTCACCTTTCTTGTCTAAATACTACTACTACAGCATTTAATGTAAATTTTGGAAAGACATACTGCTTTCTGGTTTCAGACTGAAGTAATGTTTAATTAACATTTTAAACAGACTTATGTTTGTTCATTTTCATTCTTACATATTATAATAATGATGAAATCGATCTCTCTTCTCTTCTGAAGTCACAGTGTTGGGATTATTTTCTATGGTTAGGGTTCTGTAATACATAGGCCTAAAATAAAATTTAACACATAATAACAAATCAAAAATAGTGTGAAACCTGCAGATGGTAATTATTTTAAATTTCTCAATGTCATAGAAAATTGATCTCTGCCCTAACATCTTAGCAAAAATAATTGGAACAAGGAACCAATGAGTTATTTAAAGGACTCATTAAGTTTCACATGACCCTATTTGTAATTGAGACAGTTGTGTCCTAGAAGTACCCTCCAAGAAATGATTAATGAGGTTTGCAAACATTCTAAATTGACTGACATGGAAGGGAGTGGTCCTGTTCTTTAGCCAAATCTCTGCGAGGTCCAGGCAAAAGGGAAGACTTATCTCAAGTAATTCATGATAGTGTCTCATATTAAGCATTTAAAAATGCAATTATTTTTCCTAAAGTTTAAAGAGCTCAATAGACTAGGTCAGTAAGGCCATACATTTATCAAAATTTTTCTCTAAATTGATCAAAGGTAAAGCAGGTTTAGATATACAAATCTTTTGACCTCACTCATATTAGTAACAAACTTTCCACAAATGCATTGAATTGCACAAAATAATTAATTTATTAGATTTTTCCCACTGTTTTGGTCAGTGAATGAGTTATAATTTTACCTGTACCACAGAAGTTTGAATGGCAATCCGATATGTTTGATCACAGTATATGGCTCATTTGAATAGACTATAATTAGACCCCTACTTGTATTAAACAGTAGAACCTAAGGACTGGAATAAAGTGCATCAATGGTTAAATTCTCCCTTTCCCTAGTGTAAGTTGATATAGCTGTAAATTTGAAGTAAACTGTCAAAAGTGAATTTAAGAAAATGTTAATATAGCAGTGTATTGTTGCAAATGAACTAAGAATTTTTCTTTTTCCAAATTAACTGGACTTTGGAAGTTTCTTTCTGGTTAAGGATGAGTTAACAGTTGTTACATTTTATCTGTATAACCAATATCCACTTTTTGAATTTTCCATCCAGTAAAGTATAAAAATTAGTTAATGTGTAGTGGGAATATTCAATTATATTTTATCCCATTTATTTAATATTCTCTAGCAGAGAAGCACATTGGCCTAATATACATCTATTGTTCATTTTTTCCAGTTTCTTAAATATGTATTATAAATATAACTTGAATTTTTCCAGTTCATTGTTCAAAGTAAGAGCTTTCCATGTAGAACAAGAATTTTTAAACTATTATTATTCATGTATTCTTATACTAAAACTTTAGAGAGAATTCTTTTTAAAAATACGTAATGACAAAAATGTTTAATAGATGTCCTATGAAATGATTCTGGCTCACTTTACATGCATTTCTTCAATTATAAGGAAAATGATTTCAGTTTTCCCTTATATTTTACTGTGATCAAGAATGCATCTTCTTAAAAGAGTTAACTTTTGTGATCTAGGATATTTGTGCACAATTAAACTAACTGTGACTAACTATAATACCAAACAATATCTAAAATGGTAAAATTATTACTCACTCATCCCTCTGAGAATTTTCTTTAGACTGTTTCCATTACACATACACACACACACACACATCATAACCAGAATCTAAAGTCTGTAGTTTAATTAAAAATAGCATACGAATTTTGAAAAGAGAAATGTCACCTTAAAATTTTTTGTAACTTTCTGAATCAAGCCAATGTTTCTTTAAATTGACATCATCTTGATTTCCTCAACTAATAAATAAATATCACACCTGGTCTCTTATCTGCATCTCCCCACTTCGTGTTTTTGTTTTTCTTTTAGCAGTATATCTAAATAATCTTCCTAAAATATCAATTAATCCCTGAAACATCCTTATTCATATTGGGTTATCTCATCAAGACAAAATTCTCTGTCCAATGTTTAAGACCCTGCATAGAATAACCTCAAAATATTCAATTAATTGTATTTCCTATTAAGAATCAGGTTTAACTTTTGCTTGTTATTGGTATCTTCTTACTTCCTTCTATCAGAATTCTAGCTTGGCTAAGAAAAGAGGGGTCAAACTGGACAGTGTTGGTTTTGCAGATTACAGCATTTAGGACAATGAACCCAAATGTAGGTTAGTAAATGGAAGATCAAAGAGGGGAATTTTGTGAGACAGGTGTGACCAAGGGAATAGAAGAGGGTGGTAGGCAGAAATTGAATGCTGTTAGTAGTTTGTTGTACATTTAAGTCTCTGTGTATTTGAGGTCTAAATGAGTGCCAGAGGAAGATATCTGAATTAGACTGTTTTGCAAAAGATATCTATGCCTGTTCTTGAGGGAATCTTGATGACTGGAGACAGCACGAGAGCAGTCCACCTCTTGTCCTGCCTGTAAACAGCTATCACCAAGGCTGTTGTATACTCTTATTTGCATGAAATAGGGGCTCCAAGATGAAATATTCTTATGATAATGGGCTTAAGTTCTTTAGGTGAACATCATGAGTAACCTGCAGCAAATTAGAAAAATGATTAAAATTGAGGTCTTTTTTTTCCCTCTCCACCTTTACCATGTTCCCAAACTCCATATTCAAATTAGGATCAGCCTCTGTTTATTGGATGGAGCTTAGTCTAATGTAAAGTTTAATAAACAACATATTAAAAGTTAGAAATCTTTAAGAAAGAAACAAAGGGAGATTATCCCATCCCATGCCGATGACGTGCTAGGAAAATAATGACTCCCAAAGAGGTCCACACCCTAATCTTTAGAACCTGTGAATATATTACCTTACTTGGTAAGAAGACTTTGCTGCTTTGATTAAATTTAGGGGCTTTGTGACGGGGAGCTCATCCTGAATCTAATCTAATCTAATCACATGAGTTCTTAAAAGCAGAGGACCTTTCCCAGCTGTGGTCAGAGAGAGATGGCTAGATGAGGATTCAGTTCCCCGTCGCTCATTCTAAAATGTAGGGGTCTTTTAGCAAGAGCCAGGGAGAGACCTTTAGAAGCTGGAAAGGTCAAGATAATTCTCCACTAGGGCACCCAGTAAGGAACTGAGCTTCGCGGTTAGTCCCAGTTGTCAAACTTCTGGCCTATAGAACTATAGGAGATAATAAATGTGTGTTGTTTTCAGCTACCAAATTTTATTAATTTTCCATGGTAAATCCATTACATTTTGCTCTATTTGTTCATGATCTCTATCAAAGCAGCCTCTTGCTTCCACTGCCTAGCCAAAGTTCAGACAAATTCAAAGTGTGGCCTCTGTTACTCCATTCACTCTAACTTCCACTCTTGAACCGTGGTACCTGTATCCCATATCATACAATAGAACCCTGAATTGCTATCTAAAGATTTTTTCCATTTTGCTTCTGCTGCCAGACTAGACTATAAACATATCACAAGTATGATTTAACTTTGTCTTTCTTTTGTGTCTTCCAGTTCATCTGGAACAGTGTATATTTTTATTGCTCAAAATCATTTACAGTAATAAAATTAATCATTTAAATCTTTTCAATCCAGGGATATATCCTTTTATTTTCATCTACTGTCCCAACTTTTATGATATTGTGTGATAAAGTATATACTTGAAATACGTGGCAGAAGATCAGTCTCATTTCTTTGGGAATATATGCTGGATTCAATATTCTGAATTCAAGTAAAACCTGTGATGGAATTTCTCATAATACCTTATAATTCATTGAAACAATTTTTCCAAAGTCTAATGTACCAAACTCAGTCTCATTTTGAAACCATAACTTTCATTTCCATTGTTAGCATTTGAATCAGAATAGCCACAAATTAGTTGCCAAACAAATCTAATTTATGTTTTTAGCAATAGTGTGTGAATCATGCTGCCAGTGTTTTTGTCTTATTTGTTAGAAATTGTCCCTAATTGGCAAGTACTGTAGCAGTAAAATATGAAGAGAAAAGCCACCAATACTCTGAAGTTTGTTGGTTACAAAAATTGGGTGGGTCTTCTCGTATTAATTTTGATGAGCATGGAGCTTAGTTTTTTGTTTTTTCCTGCTTCAGTCTTGTCGCCTTATTTTAGTTATGGAATAAACTGGTGATTTGCGAGATATTTTTCAAGACCAGACCATTTCCTCAAATAGAAGCTTTGTTCTTATAAATAGATACAATTATGTTCATATGTTTGGTAGATGAATCCAGTGGTGTGAGTGTTGAACAGAATCTCTTATGAGTAGCTTCCTCAGTTCTTTGGAATTTCACTCTTGTATAGAATCAGTAGAGACAATTCAATGTGAAAAATAATTTTTCATGATGACAATATTTTTCCCATAAACACACACTTCATCTTGTATGTATGTACTTAATTGTATTAGACAAGCTCAGGCGACATTAACCGTATAGCTATAAATTAATTCCATGAATTATAAACTAACTCCTAATTATTATAAACCTTAAGGTGCCTTCCAGTTTATTAAAACTTGATACAAATGCATGAAAATATGATCATGGGTGTTAATTTTTGTATTCCTAAGAACAAATGAATAAATGTACATTCATTTATAATCTTTCCAATTTTCAGTTTTTAAGTAAGTATACCGTAAATTATATAAAAATATTTTATATTTAAATTGATAGAATATGCATTCTTTAGTTTATTTGTAAAAAGAAGAAACTTAAGATTGTTTTGAATATCAAAAAATTAGATTGCGGATAACATGATATTATGGACAACTCTATTTACCCATAAATATTGGGAAATGAGATTTTATTTTTGCCTATGATGAAGTGTTGTATCATCTGCTCTTATCACTGTGTGGTAGTGAAATTGCCATCAGTGGGACGTTCCCAAGGAGAGAAACCCTGTTCTGGACCAATGGGGGAAGGCTTTGGGGTGCGTGGTCAGATGAGCCTGAGAGGATTTGTGTGAATTCCATTCCCTAAGAAATCACCACCTATAACTGGAAACATGGCTATGTTCAGGTAAATGCCTTTTGATCAGTGGTAGCTGGAAGAGATTCACCACTAAGAATCCTAGAGGAGACTGCCATCCTAGAGGAGACCATTTGGTGAGTCATAGCTAGAGTTTAATTAGGGCCCTGTTTTGGATGGAAACCTCTTCCTACTGTCCCAAGATGTCTTCGCATGACAGAAAGTTCTGTCTCTGAGTTTGGGTAGCAGAGACCAGGGATGGATGAGAATATCTACCACTCTGGGCTGGAAGGTGGATTAAGTGAAGTAATGCCCCACAGCTCTCCATATAGCTCTGATAATGAGGAAATTTTCAATCAATGGAAGCTGTGGGGTTATTAGAAGGATGAGCAAGTTATTTTAAGTAAACAATAGAACTTGGTACTTGTCACACTTAATGTCCTCGATAGTGTTATTTTTCCCCAGAAACTGCCTCTTTTAAAGTACTATGCCAGGTTTCAAGCATTCACATCTCTCCTCAAGATTGCAGACAAAACCATAGTACACATAATTCTGTCATATGTAGATACTATGACAGAATGGTTGGTCCAGTTGCATCCATCTCACCAACATAAGTAAAGCTCTCTGATTCCCTATACATCAGAAGACATATACTCTGAAAACAATGACTCCCACCAAATATATCTAGTATCACATGGCTAGATAAACACCTGTTACCAATCCATTAGGCCAATTATATTACTGGGTGCTTACCTTTACAGCTTTTACATATAATTCTAATACTCCTAAATATATTTTAAATTGTTTATTGTGATTTGTTCTGGTAATAACAAGTCAAGAAGATTATTTTAGCCTAATTATAAATAGAGACAAATATAAAAATGATAAAATATGCTAAATGCTTATACACCAGAGATAGTTTTAAACAGGTTTTTAATTGCCCTCTTAAACATTAAACATCATACAGGTGTACACACACAGACACACACATGCAGGCATAAATACTATGTCCCACAGTTGAGACCATATTAAATGCTGTTTAAAAATTTTTCTTTAACAATATATTATGGGAAATGTACATGTTGTCAATGAATATATGTAATAGGTATATATATATAAAATGTGTGTATATGTACATATATAATACACATATATTCATAAAATATATATGTATTACATATACACGTGTTTAATATATATGCATCTTTATGTGCATAGTGTTCATTTCTATAACTTACTTAAATATTCCTTTTTCGATAAACATGCACTTTCCATCTCCACTATTATCGATATTAGCAGTGCTGCAATGGACATCTTTATATAAATGTCTTTGCATACCTATGTATTTTTATTCTTTGGATGAATTCTTTAGGATGGAATTTTTGGGCAAAGGTTAAACACATTCACATTTTTGGTACATATTGCCTTTCGCAAATCCATTACTGATTTTTTGTCACCACTGACAAGGTAGTGTCTTAAAGTTTATATGAATTTCATTCTCTATTCCCACTGTTTTTCTCCTTTGGGCTACTGCCCATGAGATGTTACCTGAGATCCGTTACTCTCCTCTCACGCCAGGTCTTCTCGACCATGCCTTTTCAGTAACTCTTTCAGGTGGTCCCTTTCTTCAACATTGAGGACTCCCTTGCTGACCTTCTCCACCCCTTAAGCCAATCTCATCTCACGGCATATTTTCAACAACTACTTTTTAAAAGATATAATAGAAAATAAGGATACATTTTACAATATTAATAAATGTAATTTAAACTTTCTTTTAAAATTATAATGCTCATTTTTATTTGCCAGATAGTAGGCTAAGTTCTGTATATGTATTATATAAATAATTAAATACCATTATTAATATTTACCTTTGCAATAGAAGACTGAAATTCAGAAAAATCTTAATGACTTTCCAAGGGCAAATAGCCAATGGGTAGCACACTTGGGCTTATATCCATGATTGTATGATTTCAATTCTACTCTCTTTCTTCTTAATTGAGGTAAGAGCACTTAACATGAGATTTATCCTCTTAACACAGTTTAAGCGTGTAATGCATTGTTGACCAAAGGTACAGTGTTATAAAGCAGATCTGTAGAGCTTATTCATCTTACTTAACAGAAACTTATGTCTGTTGATTAATAACTCTGTGTTTCGCTCTCCCCTCAGTCCCTGATAAGCACCATTCCAGTATTTGATTTTACGGTCAATTCTGTTCTTAACTACCGTGATATACTGTCAGCATTTGGAGATTCAGAGACAAATTTAGGGCTTTGCCAGAACTTCAAAAGCATGATTCTGGAAATTAATTTTATTGATAAACTACTGTGTGATGAAAAAATATAAATTTAGATTAGGATAAGTCTAGGCTGATATTATTTTTTGAGCAAATGTCAGTTATTGGGTTCCATAATAAAGGGTTATTGCTCGTATTTTTTTTTATAATGATTGCAGATATTCTCTAAGAGATATCTAGTTAAAATATATTCATATGATTATGATGAAGCAGAAACTTAGGCAAGCTTGTAAGTAACTAATTCTGTATTTATTTGACAGACTATTCAGTGTGTCCTGAATAACTGTTATGGCATAACAAGCACTGTAAATTCAGTGCCTTAAAACAACTGTCCATTCAGTCAGCTGGGGTTTATCTAATGTAAGTTCACACTAGTTTCTGCAGGTTGGCTCAGGTCACTGATCTAATCTGGGCTATGTTGGGGCAGCTTATCAGGACAGCTCTGTTCCACATATTTCTCATTATCCTTCTGGGACCAGTGATTTAGCCTAGGCGTGTCCTTCTTACAGCAATGGCAGAAGAACAAGAGAGTAAATGGAAGCACATATTTCCATTCTATTGACCAAAGCAAGTCTCATGACCAAACTCATAGCCAACAGATGGAAATATTATCAGCCCTTTTTGTGGAGGAAAAAACTGCAAAGTCATGTGGAAAAAAGCATGAGGATAAGAAGGGAGGGAGAACTGGGGCCACTAATGTGACCTACCACCAAAACAATTGCATTTTATTTAAAACTGCGTTGTCGTTTCAAACTAAATGATTAACTTATATTCTTAACCACTTGATCATGGGATACAATGAAACTTCCCGATTTCCTGAGGGAGAGAGGACGTGCTGCCGACTTCTTGGGTTTTGATCAGGTGTTTTCTTCTTATGAAACGATATTGCTCATGTTCTTTAAGAACCTCTTGTGCGTCTCTCTGGGTTCAGTTTTCAGCACTGAAACCTCTCAGTGAGTGACTCACTAAGCTAGTCGCCACTACTTCCACCGCCCACTCAACCTCATGCCGTAGCCTCCAGATCTGCGGCTGCTGTGTCATACAAGCATGAAAACTGTAGAATCCGGAATTCCTATTTAACCGGTGCCAAAAAATCAAGTCTGAAAGTTTGAGAAGAGCATTTGAGAGTAATCGTCTGTAAGAAAAATAGCTTGATTGCTGGGGAACCTGATCCTAAGGTGACTATTACTCACAGTGAGTTAAGAGGAAATTGGAGGAGGGAATCATAGCCCAGGAGAATAACCGAAGATAGAAAGCCGGAAATGTCTAAAGCAGCTGAAAGGGTGAACATATTTTGTCTAAAAAGATAAGACAGCTGAGAGAGAAAAGTCATGAGCCAAATTTACTTACAAAAATAGTGGAAATAATCTCTGAACATCCAGTTTGGGAAGAAGTGGGGAAGATAATAGAGCTCTGAGTGGCTAGTGATGAGAGAACAAAGAGGTTAGTGATGCCTGGGAGAGATCCGTAATGCTTCCAAGGTGTCGTACAAGAGCTCACTGGCAATAGGAGAGAAGTGTACTTTTTTTGCCTTTTTTTGTTTTTTAAACCAGCTCACTAAGAAAGTTCAGGTTTTGATAAAAGTTCAAATATGAAAGACTTTTGCTTGTTTGCTTGCTTGGCTTTTCAGAATATTTAAAAATACATCAATGAAACAATCTTTGAAGTAATAAAGGGAAGTATTCATCAAGAAGAGGCCCTTTGGGCTTCCCTGGTGGCGCAGTGGTTGAGAGTCCGCCTGCCGATGCATGGGACATGGGTTCGTGCCCCAGTCCGGGAGGATTCCACATGCCGCGGAGTGGCTGAGCCCGTGAGCCATGGCTGCTGAACCTGCGCGTCCGGAGCCTGTGCTCCGCAACGGGACAGGCCACAGCAGTGATGAGGCCCGCGTACCGCAAAAAAAAAAAAAAAAAAAAAAAAAAAAAAAGAGGCCCTTTAGCAGGCCCTGTCTAAGAGTCCTGTGACTCTTTGTGTTTGACTCTAGGTGAAACCTAAAACAGTCTTCAGGAAATTTTTAATTTCTTTATATTCTTACAGCCAAAGTCTTCAAATGATCTAAAAGCAAAGCAGAAAGTCCAATTAAGTGTCTTCTCATTTTTCCAAATTCAAATATACAGGACATTAATTGTTTTTCAGTTTCTGTGAGTGATAGAGCTTGTCTTGATATAAGTAGTTAAATGTATTTAATTAACATGTTTTAATATTTTATTTTCTTGCATTGTTTGACACTATGGTCTCAGTAATGAAGACCTAAATAAATCATCTAGTTTCACATGAAAGTTTAAATTTTTATGTCATAGGATTACTTTTGAAAAAATGTCATAGTATTCTGCATCAGGGTAGAAAATAAAGATAATTACAAATCTGGATATTATTAATGTAACCTCAAATTCTACTTGTTCTAAATGTCTCATCTGTCTACCTCTCCCATATTATATACTATAGATAAAATCTCTGAGACACGTTACACATTGTCCAGTAGTAACCATTGGCATGCTGGTACAGATAGGTATGTCTGATTCTATAACAAGTTTCTGAGGAAACAAGACAATAAAGGAGGAAGTGTTACTGGAAGGAAGTTCTGCCAATAATTACTTATGTGATCTGGTGTATGGTTCTCCATGAGAATGGCAAGAGGGGAATCCTATATATAGAGATGTTTGTGTGTATGTATGTGTGTTCTGTGTACATGTGTGCATGTACGTGTATGTGTGTACAACAGGCCCCATCATATGAAATCAATATATGCACATATATGTATATATGGTACATAGGTTGCACATATATGTTATCTATCTGTCATCTCTGTGTGTGTGTGTGTGTGTGTATATATATATATATATGTCTGTCTTCCTATCTGTCTATCTATCCATCATCTATATCCATCTTCTATCTGGTTAGGTAGTACCATCCATAGCTTTTGTTATCATGGAGAGCCCTGGGGCCCTAGGAAGCTCTACCTGTGGCTGGGGAGCGTGCTCTATTAGTTTGTGGTTTATGTAATCATCTTTGTATGTCCCCTCATCTTTCGTTACTAAAAAAATTTCACCTTACAGCTTCATCTCCATGAATCTCAGTTTCCTCTCCTATAAAATGAAAATAAAAATATATACTGTAAAAGTGTTTTTGAGGTGCAAATAAAACAATGCATATTAAAAACCTTGAAAGGACAAATGTTTACACTTACAAATTGAAATGGAGAATTGATAGAATGAAGTAAATGAGGGTTGATCCATGGCTAAAATAGTTAAACAGAGCAAACAAGATTTTTTGTATGTTTTTAATATTTTTAGTTGTATTTAAAGCCTAGCTACTCTAAGATTTGCTGGAAATTATAATTCATCTATGGTTTCCATAATTATTCCATATTTTATTTAAGACGGTATCTGTTAAACTATATAAATATGGAGATAACTTATACCTTAATAATATAAGGTATTGGCATATGTATATGCACATTCATGGTTCCCTAATGAGGCTCTGGAGCTATGGAGCATGAATACCACAGTGTGGAGATGAAGAGTATGAATTGTAGTTTACATATGTTATCACATTTAATCCTCATATGTTTTTTGTTTGTTTGTTTGTTTTTTGCGGTACGCGGTCCTCCCACTGCTGCGGCCTCTCCCGTCGCGGAGCACAGGCTCCGGATGCACAGGCCCAGCGGCCACGGCCCACGGGCCCAGCTGCTTCGTGGCATGCAGGATCCTCCCAGACCGGAGCACGAACCCGCGTCCCCTGCATCGGCAGGCGGACTCTCAACCACTGCGCCACCAGGGAAGCCCCCTCATATGTTTTTAAACACATCTTTCATTTCATGCTTATATTCAAAATCTGCAATGCCTTCCTTTGCCTGCAGAGTAAGTTGCTAACTAGTTCCTTAAGTTTCCATTCCATGTTACTAAGACTCTGCCTACAACCTACCTTTCCGAGGGGTTATCTTCTACTTCTGTCAATAAGATTCTCTGCTTCAATCAGATAAGCCTGTTCATTCCACCCACAATTCCACACACAGTGACATTCTCATCTTTATTTTCATAGCTTTCTTTCCCATCTGGGATGGCTACACAACTTGACCAAAGATTATGCATCCTACATCCTTTGAATAACAGGTCTAGCCTCTACCTGGTGACATTTCTGCATCATCCTAGCCCATGAGTATCCCGCTGTCATCTAAAAAAATAATATCTATATTACTAATTTTCATTAGTAGAAAATTAGTAATTTACTAATTAGTAATAAAATTTGATGTGTTTTCTATTAATAAAGATATAATTGACATATATTGAGTGTTATAAAAGGGGTTATTAGGTCTGTAAATTGCAAATTTTTGTAAAGTATTTAATAATGTATTCTCTGATTTACATTGCTCTTCTTTTTCCACAGACGTATATATTCCCAACTTATGGAAAATGAAAAACAATGTTAGATGACTAGTAAAATACTATTACTTGAGGGAAGGAAGTATTATAATTTCTTATAGCCACTAGTGTCCCATCATATCCTCTGAACAGCAGGAACTCAGGAAACAGCTATTTGCTTTTGAAATACTAATATTTGGTACTGACCTATAACTGCATAGCTTTTCTATACAAATTAAATATTGCATTCCTCAATACTTCTTCTACCTCTCATTCTTCTGTCCAGAAGCCATCATCTCTCACCTCAACTGGATTCACTGCTTTCACTTTTGCCTCTATACTTTAGTCTCCCCAGAGCAGCCAGAATTATCATTTTAAATGTCGATATGATAATTTCATTGTCCAGACATGCCAATGGAACACTTGCAGTTTAAAATAAATTCCAGGCTCATACTTATGACTTTCATGTTTTGTCTCAGACTGCCTCTGACCACTCCTCCTCCTGTTCTTTCCACTTGAACAAGGCTGGCCTACTTCCTGCTCCTTGACCATGACAAAGAATGTTTCATTACAGATATGAGCATTGTTCATGCTTCACTTCTCATCACACATCACCATATCCTTAGAGAAACCTTCCCTGACCAGCCTCAAAATATATAACCCCATCACTCAATATCCACTCACACCATTTTGACATTATGACACTTATTACTACCTAACATTATATTTTATATTTACTTGGTCATTTGTTTATTATCTGTCACCACATAAAAGAATGACATATTTGTGAGTGCAGAGTCTTTGTTTTGTTTGCCATTTTATTCACAACACCTAGGTTACCATCTGGTATATAATATATGTTTAATTAATTTATTTTGAATAAATAAATATTTTCAAATACCTAGATTAGAAACATACACGTCCTTTCTAGTTTGCAGAATTAGGGTGTTTGATATGATATTTCTTAAAAAGATTGCCTGTTCTAAACATCCAAAAACAAGGCTTTTCTTTTATCCCAGGTCTGCAGCTTCTTTTAAATCTCATAAACACCCTGCATCTCAGTTTCTCTTCATGAAACTATGTTAAATATTATTTGTCTTTGTTCTTGTCACTTGGTGTCATGAAACTGATTAACAAAGTACTTTAAGAACCAAAAATCATTTTCAACAGCACACTATAATTAATTCCTGCACATGACTAAATTCTTCTATTTGATTCCAAAGAAAGATGATAATGCATATTTGGTAAAAAACCCCTAGAAATAAGTCTATATAGATACAGGATATTAAAATACATTTTTTTAAAAAAAGTTGCCAGACATACTAAACTTGTAAAATGTCTGGCTCCAAGCTGGTTTGAGGTTTTGCTTGGGCTCCAAACATAGGTTTGTGTGTTTTATATGTTCATCTCTATAATTATTGATTTCCATTGGGATGCAATTTTGGCAAAGTGGGTTTATTGTTTTCAGTCAGAACAACAATAATATAATTCTAAATGAGATGAATTAACATTGTACTTAGTGATATCTTCAGTTTCAAGGATGGATGTATATTTGAAAGATAATCTAAACTAAAGATACATCATCAAGATAAAATCCAGTTACTGTGTAGACACAAACGTACACACAAATACAGAGAGAGACAGAGAGAAAGTATATATATATATGATATAATAACCAAAGTAAGATCAATGTAAAGTAAAAATAAACTTGAACAAAAATAAACACCTTACCTAAATGTTTAACATAATATTCTAAAAAGTATTCTAATTAACACATTTTTCAGTAGAAAATACTTTCTATTATTATCATTTGGCTATACATCTCTGAGATAAGATTGGATTCAGTGTTTTGAGAAATAAAACAAATCTTCAACTATAAAATCTCTGGATTTTCATTTTGTAACAAGGTTGTGAAAGTCTGATGTGACTTTGAGACACTGCCCCAAACAGCAAAATGTAAAACTAATAAATCCAAATCAAAATTCTGACACAGTGATGTAATATTTAAGTGATCCACAAAATAACTGCCTAGGTTTGACGTACAAGTCACCTCTGTTGGGTTGCAAAAAAAAAAAGAAAGAAAGAAAAAGATTACATATAATGAGAAAGTACTGGGTCCTAGTCAGAAACTCTATTTTGGTGAGCAAGATTCACTAAAAATACAATAAATGAATTTTCATTCTATTCTTGAAGTTGTAACAAAAAATAGACTTTTTGAGGTTTATACTATATTTTTAAAAAATATTATGGTGTACTATTTATAAGATTAAACACTTTATGTGTTTAATTTTTCACAGCACCTATAGCATTACGTCGTGATTCCTTATTTACTCAAGTAAACCAGAATGTCCTTGGGAGCATTAACTCTGTCTCAGTCATGTTTTTATTTGTAGTACTTTCTATGGAGTACGTGTAAAATTACTACATATTTGTTGATACAAGGTCTAATATTTTATAAACCTAAGATTTCTTAGAGATCCTTTTAAATAAACAAGTTTGTAGATTTGGCTAAGGGAAATTATATCGCTCCCAAAGAATTAAGTGCAATCTCTTTAGCTTAATCTTTATATTTCATAGTTGGATTTCAGCCTGTATTTCCAGCCAATGTCACTCTACCTGTATACACATAGGTCTACTCATTATTCCAGATGTATCCCTTGTCTTCTCATCTATATGTTTTTTCTTTCCCCACTCCATTTTTCCTGTCTGGGATGTTGTTTTACCTCCACAGGTTGTAACAAAAGCTTAGATTCTTGTTAAACCTTAATTCAAATTTAGTCTTTTTTCTCTGAAGTAACTACAATAGCTGCAGATAGCTAGACTAGATTACCATCTTTGGGGTAATCTATAGCAAATCTGTCCTTTGAAAATCCAGAGAAATTTTTAGCAAAGCTATTGTTTAGCAGTTATATTATAAAAAGGATGTGTTTTATTTATGCATCTACCTTAGTGCTTTAAATTTATTTTTGAATTCTTAAAGACATAAACACATTATGTAGATTATTTTGGAGAGTTTATAGGCTTAGTTTAGGAACACTTCTTTTTTTTTTTTTTGCGGTACGTGGGCCTCTCACTGTTGTGGCCTCTCCCGTTGCGGAGCACAGGCTCTGGACGCGCAGGCTCAGCGGCCATGGCTCACGGGCCCAGCCGCTCCGCGGCATGTGGGATCTTCCCAGACCGGGGCACGAACCCGTGTCCCCTGCATCGGCAGGCAGACTCTCAACCACTGCGCCACCAGGGAAGCCCAGGAACACTTCTTTTTAAGGGCAATTGATGTAACTTAAACTAAGTAGAATTTATTAGTCTGTTTCTTTAGATGGAAAATTAAGTAACTAGACTAAATTATGGAGACATCCCCATAACTGGTAATTCCATACATAGCCTATACATTTGTTTATTATTAGAAAAAGTATTTTACTCACACTCCACCCCGTTTCTAGAGGGGTTTTGCTGTCGATCACTTTGTATATCCTTCGTAGATGTGTTTGAACAGGGAGAAATAGAGAAGAGCAGGATTAGTAGATTCACAGAGTTATTGTCAAGACCTAGGACAAGTTACTTAAATTCTCAGGATTTCAATTTGCACAAAAACCAAACTTGGAATAAGATGAGCCCACCTTATAAGTTTCGTTTTGTTTTGTGTTGTCTTTTGAAGATTAAATGAACTATATGTAAATTATTTAGAACGTTGGCCCGTTTAACAAACTCTTAGTAAGTTTCTGCCATCATTAAATGAAACCACAGTGAGAAATCCTACATGACCAAGAAAATAAAAATTTGAATCATCTTTTTTAAACCGTTAGTTTTAAAATAACAATTACCTGCCAGTATGCCTGTCATCTTACAATACCTAGAAAATGACATGTGGATTTTCACTGAACACAAAAGCCTTTTCAGTTGTTGTTTATGACGAACCAAGTGTATCTCTTGAGGGAGCCTGAAGTCATTCTGCCTTGGAGTGCTCATCTATTAAGACAGAAACAAATGTGTGTTCTATATTCTTGCTTGATTGATTGGGCATGAAGCATTGTTGTAACCTACAGAGTCCTACAAGGCAAAGTGAGATTTGGACAGCAAGGACACATTTTCTACTATGGTGGTTTGCTCAGAAAAGTAATTGGTTATAGCAGATTAATAAAAATGAGTAATTCACTGTATTAGTAAATGAATATTGAGCATGTCCTCATAATTTACATGTTAATAACACATTTTTGTACCCCTTTTACCACTGGTAATTGTTTAATGCCTATGTTTCTCCACTAGACTGTCAGATTTATAAGAGGATAATAGAGTTTTGCTTTATTCAAAACAAATATGGGCCTACTTCAGGTCTGTGGCATCTACTAGTTTCTTAATAAATATATGATGAAGCAAATTTTCACTGTTGTGGCATTACAATATACTCCTCTGCCTAATTGATAAAATTAGATCATAGGGTACAGTGAAATCAATAATTAAAGAAAAAAAGGTCTTTGACTTCTCCATCTGGACATGGGGGCATGAGAGATATTATAAACCAAGGAGAAGGATATCTCTCTTCTGTTTTCCCAAACTCATCATTAAAAAATAGTCATTTTTGATTTTTTTGGACAAAGATTTATCTGTCTATGGTAGTTTCAATGTCAGCTTTCAAAAATAATGGAAAGCCTTTATTTTATTTTTCCTGGTAAATATAATGCTCAAATAATTTAGTTGAACAGTAGTGTCCCTAATTCTGTTAAATTTTCTAACCATGTTATAATTATTCAAATCTAATTCTAATGTAATTTTATCTCATTCAAGGTAAAGTATTTCAAATATAAGCTAAATTCATGTTTCTCATCACAGGTGTACTATTCACAATCTCTTAGAATTACTTATTAAACTCTTAGAGAAATATCATCTTATAATATGTATATGGGTCTCAGTATCCTAGAGTAGTATCTGGTTCTGGTTATAAAAATAAATATGTTAAATATATAATTCATTTAGTAATGTCTTAAGAGTAATTCTGAAGTTGTTTCCAAAGGTAAGAACATAGCAAAATGTGAAAATGGTGAGTAATAAGGGGTAACTAGAAGTCACCACAGTAAAAGTGTTGTTACCAACATAAATGAACATATCAATGGAACAAATGACAATAATAGAGTATGAGGTGTAACTGAATTTAGTTTGGGAAGGAAGAGTCTTTCGAAAAGTGAGAGACAGGTTAGGGAATAATTTTTGGAGTCTAAGAGATAAGGGTTTGAAGTCCAGATTCACCCCATACGAGCTGTGGGCCTTGGAGCAAGTTATTTAAACTCTTGTCTCTTTTTCAAGAGACAAGAATAGGCATAGCTGTAATAAGTGCAGAGAGCACAAACTGCTCTCATACTTGGACTATTCTGAACCATAAAGGCACCAAAAGAGTAATCATTCTCTACTTCCAAACTCTAAATATGTGGGCGTTCCCTTCCAAGCATGACTATTTCAGTAGGCTGTGTAAGACAATGTTCTCTCCAGCACGCAGGCTAAAGGGAATTCAGGTATAATTCCTACTTGTCATGTCATTTATTTTCCTGCGGCACAAACCCCACTCAAACATCCCTCGATTCTCCCTGCAGGGTTGAACTGACTCTTTCACCTCCATCTCTACTCCTAATTATTATTATTATATAATTGTCGTATGTTTTTATTCGCTTTGTAGTGTCATAACCAGAAGGTAATGGTAAGGCGGAATCCTATTGCTGACTTAGTACACAGCTCAGCTTTGATCAAGGATTCTAACTCTCCTTGGTTGAAGGCATTCTGTGTTTGTAACTGCCCTCATTCTTGTGGTTAAAAGAATGCAAACAATTCTACTGTTCCACCTCTTTTTTCTTCCCTCTTGTTCTGTTGTTTTTTTCTTTCCTCTCCCTTTTCAAGGTCTCGTTGTGTCCTCAGGGCCTGCCTGACCTGAACGGTCTATTCAGAATTTATTAACTTCTTTTCGTTGCAAAAATTACTCTTGCTTCTTTCTTTTTTCCTTCTTCAATAATGAATTTTGCTTCTGATCCATAATTGCTACTCAAAAACAAAAACCAAAAAAAAAAAAAACACACCAAAAAACCCCCAGAAACCAACAGCACAGTAATGTTAATAGAATATTGGATTTTGCTCTTTAGAAATATATACTTAAATTCTTGTGTCACACAAGAAAATACATCTCAGGTTATAAAATACTTTGTTTCTTATTCCACACAACAGTATACTTCTTTTCTGGTTAAAATAATTAAATATAAAAAATTCAAATAATTAAAACATTAGAAAAATAAATAAATAGCTTAAATCCAAAAAAGGCCATGAATTTCTAAGCTTCAATGACAAAGAATTTGTAAGGAAAGAAGTAGGTACTTGGCAACAGAAAATTAAGTTTTCATTAGAAACATAAATATATTTTTTTCAATATTTCCTTTTTGTTTAACCAATAGTCATGTGCAAACTTAAAATTAAGACAAAGAGTTTTTAGGGAACATGAAAAAGGGTTATGTTACCATATAAAGCTATTGGTTTCAGGACCTCTTTATATTTTTTTAATTATTGAAGACCCTAAAAGGTTTTGTTTATATCTGTAAATATGTACTGTAATAGAAATTAAAGCAAGGACATTAAAAATATGTATTTATTACTTTATTTAAAATCGTAAGAAAATAATCATATATTAACACAAATACATATTTGAATGGAAATGAATCTCCAAAACCAATTAGAATGTAGCATTGTTTTATATTTTTGTACATTTCCTTAATATCTGGCTTAATAGATGGGTTCTCACATCTGCATCTGTATTCAATTTGTGGTGACAGCCCCATCTGTAGCCTCTGGAAAACTGCACTGTTTGCTTACCAGAAAATGAGAGCAAAAGAGGCAGATTAGATCTTCATATTATTCTGAAAGTAGTTTTGACTTTGCAAAGCCCCTGAAAACTTACTGAGGGAACTTAGGGTTCTCTACCTCACATTCTGAGAACCATTGTCCTAAATCAATCATATCCGTACCAGGAGTTGGGATTCATAACAATGTCACAAAAGCAGTTTGGTTGCTCCATAATTAAGCAGGACTAGAAGAGGTGTGAAAGGAAGTCACAAAGTTTTCTAAACCATAAGGTTTATTATTATGTAGCCACTCAAATTAGGTTAATCACATTGATTAAATGGAAACATGTTTATGTTATAAAACTGAATGCAAAAAGATTGTAAAATTGTATGTTTAATGAGGCCAATTAAAAAATCTACATCTATTCACATTTTAGAAATGACTGGAAGTTAGATCTAAATAAAGCTGTTAAAACTTTCTTTTAAAGAACTGGGAAAAAACTGGAAGCAAATTTCCCATCAATGCTGCCTTTGGGACATGGGCATGTATTTCCAAATGTCCAATAGTGAAAAGTGAGAATCCAGTCCCATCTGGGCTGTCATGGAATTTTAGGCCACTGAACTGTTTTCTCTCAGGATTCCTATTTCTCTCACTTAGTGAATCAATTCTTTGTTGGTTAGAATTAGAACCAAAGTAGTCATTTCCCAAATAATTCATTTCCTTTATCTTTGACAGATGGAATTTTCAATAAGGTGTGTCAGGAACTTGTCAGATGATGTGACTTTGCTGAAAGAGAGTTTCAGCAAATATCTATAGACTGACTCTCCCATTGCTACTTTGTTTGGCTTCTGAGGCAGCTTGGTGATCTGTGTCAGGACATGTCATCCATTTCCTTCCTCCAGCTGTTGCTCCATGGTACCCTCCCAAACCGCTGTTTGATTTGTAGCTTTCCCGTTTTTTTCCTCATCCATTTGATCTGCAGCATGTTTCCCTATCTAGATGAATGAATGAGTGTCTCTTTCCTGCAGGTACAGTGTGGGTCTCTGTATGCTCAGTCTCTGGAATAGCCCACAGTTCAGTCCTGGGTTTTCAAAGAGTGCTCCTACAACACTTGGTGGGTTACCATTGCAGGGTCTGCAGACAGATTGATTGCTTCTGAGAAAACACACAGGAAGCAAATTTGTGCACATATAATATATAAAGTTTGAATACAGGAATTTGATTTTTCACAGAACTTTCATGATAGTCTTAATTGTTACATTTTTAAAATGTGTTCAGTTATTACTGAATTGATTAGTTTGTCTCAGCTAACATTCATTTATGGGATAGTTTATTTTAATTAACCCATTTTCATGTACTTGAACAATTACTTCATGTTTGTTGCTTGAATTACGTTTTCATCTTTATTGTGTCACGTTGTGATGTGCACCCTTAATGTTAAAAAAAAAAGGTAGATAACTATATCAAAGTTAGTTGATGGAAATGTAAAATTACCAGGGAAAATACTACAGTTCTGTGTAAGTATGTAAATACTAATAGTTAACAGAATTCTATTAAAAATATAGAAAGGGATTCCATACGTGTTGGGCCATGTGAAACTTCAAGGGTGTGAATTTTCATAAAACACCATAACTGAAAGGTGACATTAGAAAGCTTGATAAGGATGATCTCACAATGATATATTTGCCCTTGGTCACCATCATATTCATTGTTAAACAGCTCTGTCAAATAGTTCCTGGATCTTTCTGATATTTTCAGAACAAGTGCTCAAATAGGCCTTCTAATGTTGTGGATGGACCTATAAAAGCCTGGAATAATGGTAATAAAATTAACTTTTTAAAGTATTTATTATGTGGTTGGAATTGAGAATTCTGTGCTTTAATTCTCTCATCATCATTTTGAGGTAAGTACTATTTTTATTGCCATATTATGAATATGGTAACTGAGTCTTGGAGAGATTAAATAACTTATTTGAAGTCATCCAGTTATTCAGTGGTGAAGGAAGGATATTTATCTCAGAGAGTGTCTTCAGATGTCCAATTCTTAACCAGTAAATAAACCACCCCAAACTACATGAGCATCATTAAAAAACAAACAAAAAAATAGACAAACTATTTTCAAGAAGTTATAAAACTATCATAGAAATGGAAGAAGGGAGAGCCTAGAGCCACGTTCACCTTCCAATTCACTTGTAGGAATGAAGGAATGAAAGATGCAGCATCTTCTCCCAAGTTCTTCAGTTAACCTCCCAGCCCTAACCCTAAAGGTGCTTCTCTGACTCCCAAGATGATGTCATTTGTATCCACATGATTGAGCAATAGGAAGTTTTCTGAGGATTCTCCTTGCTGTACAGTGCACTTTTCCAGATGGCTTAGCTTCCTGTTCTATGTCATGAGACTCATCATTATCATGGCATCATTAGTAATCAAAAGTTTTCTTCACTCTCCAATTCTATGTTAGTGTGATGTCCACTTATTTTTTGCCTTTGAATATAGACACTTGCTTCCTATTAAAAAGATATAATTCCCATGCTTAGTAAAAATAAATGTATTTATTTGCATATATGCATAGATCCATTGCTCTAGTGTAGAATCCCCTCTGTTTTGGGATACCTCTACATTTTTATTTTTGTTTTGTTATTTTCATTTGTTCCTATCTACCATTTAGGAATATTATAACCACTGGTTTCAATTATGTATAATTTCTGCAATTCAATATAAATATTCTTTCTTTCAAATTATAAATGTTTCTCAAGTTCATTTAGCTATACTCCTTCAAAACCAGCTCTCTCAGCAAGAACATGCTCCACATTTAGCCATCTCTCCTTTGGATCATAATATCCAGTAGAACTCTGAGCCACCATGGTTCTACTTGGTGACTACTTAAGATATTCTGAAAAACAGTTTACTTTTTCCCCAAGATCTAGTCATTACTTGCTCCAAGAGCTCCTGCTTACTTTTTAACTTTTATTTTTTTTCTAGTTTCTGATATCCACCAGGAACCGATTCACAGTAATTAACACCAGCCTTTGAAAGTCAATTAGTTATAAACCACCCAAAAATCAGAGCATAATATCTTTAAGAATTATACAAAATCAATTAAACCCACCTTCTATGGAAAAAAAAAAAATCTTGGTTCCTGCCAAATCTAGTAAGTTTTCTGTAGGAGATTTGAGATCTTGCATTTTCTTTCTGCCTTTGTGGCTTGGCCACCCTGCCAAGAAAGGAAATTACATTGATTTTCTCTTTGTAAAACTACCCCATACTCTCTGAGATGATTAAATAAATTTCTTCCTAATTAACTTCCTGGTTAATTTCTTATATTGCTTGTGAAAAAGTTTCCTGTTTCCTAAAGTTACATGTCTTTTCTATTATCTTTGTATCTGGCTAATAGTATACTCACTGAAATAGTATCACAAAAATCTTTTTTGCCCTTCTTGACATTGTTATGTATAGTTATAACTCTTGTGTTGTTTTCCCTCCCTTTCATCCTTCTTTTCTTCCTTCATTTGATAGACTGCACATTTGTTGACCGCGTGTCCTCATGTCTCAGAATTTATTGTCAATTACATTTGATGTGGGAAAGAATGAAGACGACCCAGTTCTAATTTTGTTTTGAAAGATTTAATTTCATTCCATTACTACTGAGTAGATGACAGCCAATCTAGAATACCCTGTTTTGCCACATTCCTATATTGTTTCCCTTCTGACTTGTCACAGTTTTATAGCAAAAGTTAAGTATACCTATACAGGTTAATATGGCCTGTTGAAAACATCTCTCACAATAAAATCTGTAATAAGCATATGAAGTTATAAAACGTTTTCAAGCATTCAAGCGAAAGATGAAATACAGGAAAACAAATATTAAACTTTCAGTTTCTGATAATAAAATTTTTAAAAAGATATTTATAGCTCTACATTTTAAAAATTCAAGGTAAGTTTTAGTCTTGGTAACAGAATTTTTAAGGAGTTATTTAAACTTGTAGATTTGTTTTAAAGGGCTGTAGATAAGAATAGCTGGCCCCAAAGTGTGTTTATTCCCCTTTGAAGTTTAGATAATTTAAGAATTCTATGCACATTAGCAAAACCTGCATAATAAACTATATGTTCTAGACTTCATTCTGACCTGCTCCAAGTAAATTTGGGCAAGTGAAAAATATGCGAGTACTTTTGTAATTATAATGTCTTTCAATGTAATACCTTCCAAATCTAGCAGAGCAAGGATTCTGAAGTTCTGAGTCTATTTAGGAATTAATTTGTCAACATGAAATAGAGAAAAAGGTGTCATAATTTACCTGTGTGATTCTTAGGTAGACTTAATCAGAATTAAGCTGCTTTGTGAAATCCGTACCTGGAATTTCAGAATCAATCATTTTTCCAACATCATAAAAAACTTAAATACCATTGTGCGGACTTATCAGAACTAAATATTTAATCATATTAAAACCGTGTTTCATAATAAAGTAATTCTATTATTTGTATTTACTTAAATTGAGGACATTTCAAAAATCAAAATACATAAAGAAGTTAGACTAAGTGACCCAAATGACATCCTTTTATAGTTAGACTTTCTTGCAGGTGCAAAACTTACTTTATATATATTAAAAAAAAAAAATTGCAAACTTTCCAAACTGCGTATTTTTCTCATTAAAATGCATGTTGTAAAGGTCTTGATTTCATAGTGATTCAGTTTTACTTTATGGAATTCAATTTACATTCATTTAATAGACTTCTACTAAATCACTGGTTATAATTTAAAAACACATTTCTGAAACTCTTATGTTTAAAGATGTATTTAAGAATAACCTATAAATTCCGGGCCATTTTCTTATAATATGGACTAGGTTGAGAATAGAGTGCTGTTTATACTCTTGGAATTAAACTCAAGTGAATAAGTTAATTTCAATTTTGAATTTGATTATAAGTACATATTAGAAGTAAAGTTAATTAGCATTGAGGTACAATAAGTAAATGGCTATCTTACCTCTAAATTATCTTTTTAAAAGGACAAATTAAACTCATTATATTGCATACACTGTAACATCAACATGATCCGAATCCTTATATACTTTTAAAACACTAAAATAATTTTCAAAAGAAGAATATATTTTTAATATTCATAGATATATCATTTATTGTGCACAGTAGGTAAATAAGGTCTGTAAAACACAATTCATGAATCAGAAATGTGGCAAAAATTTGTATGGCACTGCCATTTCTTATTAAAACCATTTCTGAAGAGTTTTTCTAAGCTATTTTCTTTTCATTCTAGGATATTTCCATTTATTTCCAGTTATACCATTATGAAGAGCCACGGGCACTTCAGACAGACCAGTTTCTTCATTAACATTTTATTGATCAGGGAATATACATTAAGAAATTACATTCTCAAGTGTTTACAAACTTGTCTTTTATTCCTGCTCTTTTGCCTTAAAGCACGTTAACTTGGGATCATATATTTTTTAGCTTTCTTCAATTTACTCCTTAGTTTTGATTGTCTAGATTCAGCAGAAAGAATTTTTTCCAAGTGGAAATAATATGATGTGAACCCTTGATTAGATAAAAAAAAAATACAAAGAAAGAAGAGTGTAATAAGAGATTACTGGTGAGAGTAATTTAAAAGTTAGCTGTTGACTTAGTAAATTCAAGCTTTTTAGAAACATTTATGTAGGTTCAGATTATCCATTTATTACAGAATCAACATATGTAAGTGTGGTGTATTTCTATACTTGAATATAATGTAACTTTTAGTTTATTGAATGAATGAAATCATTATATCCTATAAAACGGCTGAGAAATTGAGCAGAAGCAGCTTTGCTTTTGTTATACTGAACTTGTGAAACACTAGAGACTTGGTTTCTGGTCAAAACAGTTGTTTCTGCCTTCATATTGTGGACATTCTAATTTAGGGAATTCCATTCTGTGTACTTAATTTCCTTGAGAATCTTAACTGGAAATGATCTGCGTTATCCTCAGTCAGCCATGAAGGTCTGGTGTGCAGATGCTATATTTCATTCTCATGAAGTTACGGTGGTGGATAAATTGATTTCGTGACTTGGTGGGAAGACTAAAATTTGCTATGATACAAAGAATAATAAGGGCATATTTTCACATCATTTTTGGAGGAATGACCTGAATTTAGTAATTCTAAGTTATTTTTATCTTCTCCATTTCCCTACCAAATTCTAACTATACATCTATTTGTTTCTCATGACGGTGCATACGAAACACGTGGACTCAGAAAATACATTTATAAAGAATCACATCTTAAAGGACTAGCACCAAAGTCTTCTGTTTTAGAGAAGCATTTTTTAAAAAGTGATATAATTGAAAGAATAGTTTCCCCCACCCCACCCCAAAGGCAGAAACATTCCAACAGTACTGTTTTGTCTCTATGTTTGGCAGGATAAAACCTATTGTGCGTGTGATTTAATGTTCATTTGCTGTTGCAAATGAATATGTTGTTTTAGAAAAATCTCTTAAAAGAAACTCTATCCAAAATGCTGGCATCTTAATGGGGGATATAGGGAAAGGAATATAAATGGGAGGGAAGTGGAAATTGAATGGGTAGAATAATGGTATAGATACATACCTTCTTACAGTTAATAGTAAAATCTTTTTTTGTGTGTGGTACGCGGGCCCTTCACTGCTGTGGCCTCTCCCGTTGCGGAGCACAGGCTCCGGACGCGCAGGCTCAGCGGCCATGGCTCACGGGCCCAGCCGCTCCGTGGCATGTAGGATCTTCCCAGACCGGGGCACGAACCCACGTCCCCTGCATCGGCAGGCGGACTCTCAACCACTGCGCCACCAGGGAAGCCCATAAAATCTATTTTTAAATGCTTTATTTCTCTTGTATAAAAAAGGAAATGAGAAATGGTTTGTTTATTAAAAGAGTAAGTTCAGAGCCATCTTACCACTTAAGGAACTAGCATCAGTTGCTATGAACACAAATCTCTGGTCTAAGTTTTCTTAGCTGTGTAGATCAAGTAAATATTACACAATGACTTCATATGGAGGGAAGTACATTGCTAATGCTGTTTAGTATATCCCTTTATGTCCAAGAACTCTGTGGATTTGTTATTGCATCATTATAAGTTTTGCTTTAAATTTTAAATGTTTATAATATCATTTTGATGAAATTTTATTTTCATCTAGAACATGGTGACATTTTTATTTCTCTTTTTTCAGAGCATTAAGCTTATAGTATATGACTTGAGAGTAAGCATTACTGTGTCGAGATAACATATGTTCTTAATAGGTAACTGACACATAAAAGAAGAAAAATGTGATTTAATGAAGCAATTTCAGTATTTGTAACTTAACATATGGTTTGAAAAGAGGATAAAATCAATAAGCAATGTGGACCTAAAAGTTCACAGGCAAAAAACTACTTCTTAGGTTAGATTCCATGTTTTATGACATTTTAGTGTTGTGATCTTTGAGGCTTTACTTACTCTCTCTGAAAAATATACTACAGAAAAAAAGAAACATTTCAAAATTTTATTTCAATTCTATAAATAGCATAGCATGTCAGTTTCTACTCTAATATGACAAAGAAAATGAAACACTTTTCCTCCATATTTCATATTAATTCACTCATCTATGTTGAACTATTCTTTACCCATCTGTATCTTTATATCAACTATATATGTTATGTAGGATCACAAAAATATATTAGGTATCTGAACGATATACAAAGAAATAATTTATCTCATAGAGAAGAGTTTCTTGTGATGAAACTTGTTATTTCTGGATTACTTTTCTTTTTCTGTTTCAGGATATTCTGAGAACTGGTACAATTGATGAACAAATTTTCCAAACACCTCTATTTAATTAAAAAAAGAAAAGAGGATATATGTTTATGTATTTGTATGTCCATGTATGTAGGTAAATAATATACTATATAGTATATAGTTGTTACAGTTTAATTTGATGCTTGTCTTTACCAACCCAAACTTTCTTACCCATTAACTTCCCATAAGTGAAATATCAGTCTCCCCTTATTTGATTTCAATACTTATTTGAGGATATAATGAAACTAGAAGAAGGATATGGCAGTATGACTCTGATCTGCTTACTTTCTGATAGTTTCAGATGTGTTCCAGGATGCAGTATCATGTTGTTACAGAAATGTATCCTCCTTTTCTTCTCACACTATAGCCGTGTTACATAACCATGTCCCTGAAACATTCCACAATCCATCCTCAGTCTTGGCCCTTAGTATGCTATCAACATGACCAAGCAGTTTCTTGCCTTATTAGAGGAAGCGGTCTACTATAAAATCTAGTTGAATTTTTGAAGTTCTCTTTCTATATTCTGAAATGGAGAGGCAAAGGCTATCATGCTAGGCTTAAAGATCAGAAAACTCAATTCCTAATGTAATATATATTTGGAAAAATGAATTGTGAATTTTGGGAGCTATCTTTCAGAGGCTTATTCAAGATATGATATTATTAGAGGATAGTAAGCAAGGTCTAAGTCCATGTGTAAATGAGGATATGGGCATTATGTATGAGAAGGATGGGAAGGCATTTTGAAGGCCATCTAAATCATTAACAATGTTGACATTGACTTTATATAAGTACTGTGAATAAATATTTACCCCATACAAGCTCCTAACTCCTCACTATCCAAAAAATGTTTTCTAATGTGTTACTTTAAGGTATATGTGTGTGTGTATGTGTGTGTGTGTGTGTGTGCTTGTACACATGCTTTCATATAACTTTGTATTTGTAGTACTAATTTTCTGTCTGGTTTCCAAGAGGGATCACAAAATATACACAACTCATCTTCACTCTGTTCAATCAGTAAAAATTCTTCAGGAGCGCCAAGTGTCATGACAGATCAAGTTGACTACATTTCAAAGGTTACTTGAAATTTTTTGTAAACAATAATTGAGAGATAAAAATAGTTGGGAAATACAAGTGATGAAAATAAAATAACAAACATGGTAATTAAGGATTTATGTATTTTTTGCATGATTGTGCTCAGAAACATTCTTTGGTTACCAAGCAGCCTTACTGGTGATGCTTTTAAGAATTCTAAATTTAGATTTTAATATGGTATATAACACACTGTATTTTTAAATAAGATAAATGAAAAATAAAAGTGAAAATATCCATTGTTACTAGTAAACATGTCTTCAATATGGGGGAAATGCAGAACACAAGGAACACAGTAGCAATGTCTGTGTAAGTGTAATTTGGGCCACTGGTTTATGACTTTCACCCCATGCATGTCCAATCACAAAGAAAATATTATTCTGGTTTTAAAAAAGTGAAGTTACTAAACACATAAAACTGTGATCTGTTAAAAATTAAATGTATTGATTGTTTTCAGTGAAAATTTACTGCTTGATGTATGATTAAGTGGTAATATTGCCTCACTCCCCACCTCTTGCAAAGCACTTGATCAGGCTCTATAATACATCAGTGATGAGAAGCTGTGGACAAGTATGTTAGAGCGCAGTGATGATGGAGATGATGTGATATGAACGAGGACTAGGGGAATGAAAAAAGGAAGTATAGAGTGATAAGAGAGATATTTTAGTGATCAATGCAACAGAGATTGGCATAGATTAACTGAAAGATCATGGAAATATATTTGATGAGGAACATAAAGAAGAAAGAGGTGTCAAGGTTAAATTCTAAGTGTCTGGCTTTTGTGACAGAACAGATGTAACACTGAAATAGGGAACACTAGTAGTTAGGTCCGTTTGGGGTTACTTAGGGCAGCAAGAATGTTATTTCCAGTTAGGGGATATTGATATTCCCTGGAGATGTGAAGAAGGGAGAAAGAGACATAAATCTGGAGCTCAGAGGACCAGCCTGGCCTAGGGATCACATTGTTAAAAAATCTTTACATAGTTACTCATTGAAGCCATAGATGAATATGAGAATATCTAGAGATTATAGTGGAAAAAGAAAGGAGAACCTGGAACAAATTCTACAAGAAATTATCAATAAAGTCTAATGCTGTTAAGATATCAGATAAGATCATGTTTGAAAATATACTGTTGGGTTTATTAACATGGAGACCATGGGTAAACAAAGGACATATGGGTCTGGTGGGTCCAAATTGAAGTGGAGGGAAGCCTATTCCCTCATACTTACAATTTCCCTCCAGCCACAATATCTGTCCAGATGTTGCACATTCTGCAGCCAATATCTTCCTCCCCTCTTCATCTTCCTAGGTTTGCTTGTTCAGGAAAACCTTTTCTGACCTTACTGCCTACTTCAAATCTCTGTATTATATGGTTTTCAGAGATATTTATCATTCTTCCATTGACTTGAATTTTTTAAAAACTAATATTAGTCTCCTTTCCTAGAATTTAACCTTCATGAGAGTAGGACCATACTATTTTTACAGTTCATTTGTATCCCAAGCACCTCGTCCATTTTGGGACATTGTAGGGGTTTAAAAAATATTTGTTGAGAAAAAGAGAAGATATGGGAAGGAAAGATGAAGGTGCTGAAGGAGGGGAAAAGGAAAGAGAGTTAAACCTATAAATTTTATTCACTAAGGGAGTAAATGAAGAACAAGAAGCCAGGGGAAATTAATAGACTTTCAGAAAAATATTAAGTAGATTATATGACTCCAATATGGGAAAAAAAAAAAAAAAAAAAACCTCAGAATGTAAGTACAAACCACATGGATAAGTGAACCACTCAATTACACAACTTGATAAATTAAATAACTTGATAAACACAAACTCATATGTGACCACCACTGAGATAAAAATATGGGATTCTTTCATGTCAGTTTCCAGAAAATAGTCCCTCAAGTAAAACTAACATTCTGACTTTTTTCACTATACATTAGTTTTTCCTCTAATTGAAATTTATATAAATGGGAACATATAGTATTTACTTTTGGAGTCTGGCTTTCACTCAACATTATAACTATTAGATTCATTTTGATGTTTTGATCACTTTTCTGTAGAAAGTAGTCAACTAAAATCTCAAAATATACCTTCAGAGATTTTAAATTATTATTTTTAGAGGTACAATTTCCTTAGTCAAAGAAGAAAACAGAAATCTAAGATAATTTTCAGTGAATTTACATTTTGTTATCTATGTGGAAAAACTAATTTTTATGTCAAATATATATTCAGAAATATTTTGTATTTTCTCTCATAAATAACAGCCCCACAAACACAATCATCTTAATTAAAAATCCTGTAAATTTTATCCATTCTTTTATAATACTAGTGTTAGCTAAGACTTCAGCAAAGCCACATTAATTTTTTATGATAAAATTTACTTTTCATCAGTATTTTTTTGTTGACTTTTTAAAAATAGATTTTAGTTTTTTAGAGCAGTTTTAGGTCCACAGCAAAATTAAGTGAAATGTGAAAATTTCCCATATTTGCCCTGCTTCTCACATGTTGAGATTCCTCTGCTGTCAATATCCACATTAATTTTAAAATCAGCTTCATTGGATTATAATGTACATATAAGAAAATTTACCAATTTTAAGTGTAAATTTGATGAGTTTTGACAAATGTATACAATCATCTAGCCACCACTATAATTGTGATATGAACATTGCCATCACCCTCAGAGTTCCCTTATGCCCCTTGGCAGTCAATTCCCTTATTTCACCTCTGGCCACTTAAAATCACTTATCTGCTTTATGAATCTAAAGTTTTACATTTTCTTGGATTTCATAAAAGTGTCATCATAGAGAATATATCCTATTGTGGCTAGTTTCCTCTACTTATGAATTCTTTTAAGAGTCATTCTTGTTGCATGTAGTCTGCTCCATTTGATTCTTAAGTAGTGTTTCATTGTATGGGTATACCATAATTTATCTAGTCGCTAGTTGATGGAAATTTGTTTTTTTAGTTTTAATATTATGATAATGTTAATATTATTAATAATAAAGATGTAAGTTTTGAATGCACATCTTTTTGTAATTACATGTTTTCAATTCTTTGGGGTAAATACGTAGCACTTAGACTGCTGGATTGTATGGTAAGCTTAAATTTATAAGAAACTGCCGATCTGATCTGTTTGCTAAAGTGGCTATACAATGTTGCATTCTCACAAATAACACATGCAAATTCCACATCCTTATCCATACTTGGTGCTATCAGTATTTTTAGTGATAGCCAAAAAATAGTGTGTAGAGGAAGCCCATTGTGTTGATATTTTGCTTTTCCCTAATGACGCTAAGCCTCTTTTCTTGTGCTTATTTGCTATTTGCATTTATTCTTTGGTAAAATGTCTGTGCATATATTGTGAACACTGTTTAAATAGAGTTGTCTTAATATTATTGAGTTGCAGAAGTTCTTTATATATTCAGGATGCAAGTTCCTTTTCAGATATATGTTGTGAACATACTTTCTCCCAGTGTTTAGTTTACCCTTTTAATTTTGAATAAGTCTAAGGATATTAACTGATGCTTTATGTCCTACTAGGTCTTTCTGTGATGGAGAGTGGAAGCATGACCTATGATCCTTTAGCTCCAGATTATTTTTCTGCCTAATCTTTATAAAGTGGTTCTGTCTCCTTCCTAGAATAGTCTACTCTCACACATGAAATCAGTAGTTCCCCAAAGATTGAAGAGATCCCTCTGCTGATATACAAAGGTCTCTCTTATCCTCTGTGGAGAATTCTCTCCAGGACTCAGGTCAGCAAAGTCTAACTGCCTTGGTTTTTCAGAACTTGGTTCTCTGTATCCTCAACTCAATAAGAATTTTGTCTTATACTTGAGTCTTCTAAACCTCTCTGCCCTGAAGTCAGGATACTGCTTCCAAGAAACAAGCTGATGCAATTGTAGGGCTCGTTTTGTTAATTCCCCTTCTCTGAGGGACCCCAGTCCTGCACCACCTTTTGTTCAGTGTCTTCACACCATTGTTCTATGTACTTTATAGTTGTTTAAGGCAGAAGGGTCGATCTGGTCCCTGTTATTACACATTGGCCAGAAATCTTAGTCTTTACCTTCCATAATATTGGAAGTATTGTAAAAAATGCATAATGAGTAGATTGACAAACATTTCCATTTGAGCAAATTTTAATGTCAGGAATATCCATATTCAAATAGATTCTAATGAATTCTTTGCAAAAGTGTGAAAATCATAAAGTAAGGTTGTTTCCTTAAATAATTTCTATGTTTAGACTTCTAATTTTCTATTTGTATCTTGAGTGACGCCTCCTTTCTGATTCATATTGTTAACTTTTTTGACATCTCCACTTGGTTGTCCCATAAGCACATCAGCTACCTCTCAATGCCAGATTATCCTCAATAGACAAGTGTTTCCTTAGAGAATCAGTATTTGGCAGAGGATGAGGTAGGATTCAATAATCACTCTAGAAGATTTAGTTTGAGTAAGACTGAATTAAATTACTTTTAAGCATCCTAGTTGCCTAGCTCAGTTATAGGCAATTTAATGTAGTCATAGGCAATTTAATCAATCCACCTTCATTAATTTTCCATATGTTCTGCCATAGAAATCTTTCTAAAAATTACCTTGGATCATATAATCCCTCTCCTTACAGACCTTCCAGTGTTTTCCATTGCCTGGAGGACAAAGCTGAAATTTAAACATGGTATCCAACATTCTTCACAAATGTGACTCAGGTTTATAATTCCAGCTTCATCTCTCTCTACCTCTCCCTCCTCAAGAATAGTATAATCTGGTGGTTAAATTTGTGGGCTCCAGAGTTCAGATGTTTTAATTCCTTAGCTATACATTCCTGCAAAATTTACCAAAATGCCCTAATCCTAAATTTAGAGTACTCACATAACTGAATTTAGATAGTATCAGTAGTGCCTATTTCACATGTTTGTGAGAATTAAATGAGAGTATACCTTTTCAAAACATATAACATGGTATCTGGCACTTGGGAAGTACTAAGTATATGTTATTCTTATTATTCCTTCTCAATTAGAAGAATTGTATTAGTAACTAATTATTTATAACCATTTTTAACCAACCTCACTAGACTGTGTGTTCATTCAAGAGATTTGGAAAATTTATAATTAAGTCCGTTGACAAATATTAAATTGTGTATATACATATATATGCCTAAAAGCCTCCTTTTCCTTGCATTTAAAGATCTCTTATTTTCCCTGAAATATTTATTTAGTTGAAAAATAGAATTTGAAGGCCTGTATTCTTTCTACATTATAAAAATTTTTCTTAATTTTCCATTTATTTATTCAAGAGACAGTGTTCTTGTGCTTACGGCATTCACAGTGTAGATGTTAAATAAGTTATCACAAAAATGCATTTACAAACGTAGGCACGAATTCCAAAGAGAGGTAAAAAAGTTTCTAGAGCAGCAAAGAACAAATGAATCTGATTTAAGGGTTTAGGTAAGTCTTCTTTAGGTGGTGAATCATAGATGACATTTAAAGAAGGAGTAGAAGTCCATTTGTTTGGGGGTGGGAAAGTAGGAAATGCATTGTGGACAAAGATTCTAAGGTGTAAGGGAGCATAATCTTCCAAAATGGCAATAGAAATTATTCATTAAAAGAGTGGTCACTAGAGTTATACTGCTACTTTCCAGTCCTTGAAGGGGAGAGGAGGTATATAGATGGCATGTCCAGAATTATAAATTTTAAAAATCATTTTAGTGTTGTCAAGCATTGAGCAGACAACATTGAAGAGCACCTAGAGTTAATGGGAGAAAAAGGAGGCTATTTCAGTCATCCAGGTTTGAGGTGATGAAGGCTTGGATGGATGTTATCAGTGGATGGAGAAACTTAGAGCAGGACCCGTTGATGGAATGAATGTGAAGTGAGAAAAAGTAAATAATGACTCCTAGGGTTCAAGCACCTAGATTCACGAACTGGTGTGAGAATTATAAGCATGTAGGCAACTCGTTCATGCTTTACACTTTTTAATTCAAAAGAAATATCTTGAATGATTTGGAATTTATTTATTTCCATTTTTATTACATTTTCTTTTATTTATTTTTAACATCTTTATTGGAGTATACTTGCTTTACAATGTTGTGTTAGTTTCTGCTTTATAACAAAGTGAATAAGTTATACATATACATATGTTCCCATATCTCTTCCCTCTTGCGTCTCCCTCCCTCCCACCCTCCCTATCCCACCCCTCCAGGCGGTCACAAAGCACCGAGCTGATCTCCCTGTGCTATTCGGCTGCTTCCCACTAGCTATCTATCTTACGTTTGGTAGTGTATATATGTCCATGCCTCTCTCTCGCTTTGTCACAGCTTACACTTCCCCCTCCCCATATCCTCAAGTCCATTCTCTAGTAGGTCTGTGTCTTTATTCCTGTCTTACCCCTAGGTTCTTCATGAAATTTTTTTTCGTAAATTCCATATATGTGTTAGCATACGGTATTTGTCTTTCTCTTTCTGACTTACTTCACTCTGTATGACAGACTCTAGGTCCATCCACCTCATTACAAATAGCTCAATTTCGTTTCTTTTTATGGCCAAGTAATATTCCATTTTATATATGTGCCACATCTTCTTTATCCATTCATCTGATGATGGACACTTAGGTTGCTTCCATGTCATGGCTATTGTAAATAGAGCTGCAGTGAACATTTTGGTACATGACTCTTTTTGAATTATGGTTTTCTCAGGGTATACGCCCAGTAGTGGGATTGCTGGGTCGTATGGTAGTTCTATTTTTAGTTCTTTAAGGAACCTCCATACTGTTCTCCATAGTGGCTGTATCAATTTACATTCCTACCAGCAGTGCAAGAGGGTTCCCTTTTCTCCACACCCTCTCCAGCATTTATTGTTTCTAGATTTTTTTTGATGATGGCCATTTTGACTGGTGTGAGATGATATCTCATTGTAGTTTTGATTTGCATTTCTCTAATGATTAATGAAGTTGAGCATTCTTTCATGTGTTTGGTGGCAGTCTGTGTATCTTCTTTGGAGAAATGTCTATTTAGGTCTTCTGCCCATTTTTGGATTGGGTTGTTTGGTTTTTTTGTTATTGAGCTTCATGAGCTGCTTATAAACTTTGGAGATTAATCCTTTGTCAGTTGCTTCATTTGCAAATATTTTCTCCCATTCTGAGGGTTGTCTCTTGGTCTTGTTTATGGTTTCCTTTGCTGTGCAAAAGCTTTGAAGTTTCATTAGGTCCCATTTGTTTATTTTTGTTTTTATTTCCATTTCTCTAGGAGGTGGGTCAGAAAGGATCTTGCTGTGATTTATGTCATAGAGTGTTCTGCCTATGTTTTCCTCTAAGGGTTTGATAGTTTCTGGCCTTACACTTAGGTCTTTAGTCCATTTTAAGCTTATTTTTGTGCATGGTGTTAGGGAGTGATCTAATCTCATACTTTTACATGTACCTGTCCACTTTTCCCAGCACCATTTATTGAAGAGGCTGTCCTTTCTCCACTGTACATTCCTGCCTCCTTTATCAAAGATAAGGTGACCATATGTGCATGGGTTTATCTCTGGGCTTTCTATCCTGTTCCATTGATCTATATTTCTGTTTTTGTGCCAGTACCATACTGTCTTGATTACTGTATACTGTAGTATAGTCTGAAGTCAGGGAGCCTGATTCCTCCAGCTCTGTTTTTCATTCTCAAGATTACTTTGGCTACTCGGGGTCTTTTGTGTTTCCATACAAATAGTGAATTTTTTGTTCTAGTTCTGTGAAAAATGCCAGTGGTAGTTTGATAGGGATTGCATTGAATCTGTAGATTGCTTTGGGCAGTAGAGTCATTTTCACAATGTTGATTCTTCCAATCCAAGAACATGGTATATCTCTCCATCTATTTGTATCATCTTTAATTTCTTTCAGCAGTGTCTTATAATTTTCTGCATACAGGTCTTTTGTCTCCCTAGGTAGGTTTATTCCTAGATATTTTATTCTTTTTGTTGCAATGGTAAATGTCAGTGTTTTCTTGATTTCACTTTCAGATTTTTCATCATTGGTGTATAGGAATGCCAGAGATTTCTGTGCATTAATTTTGTATCCTGCTACTTTACCAAATTCATTGACTAGCTCTAGTAGTTTTCTGGTAGCATCTTTAGGATTCTCTATGTATAGGATCATGTCATGTGCAAACAGTGATAGCTTTACTTCTTCTTTTCCAATTTGGATTCCTTTTATTTCCTTTTCTTCTCTGCTTGCTGTGGCTAAAACTTCCAAAACTGTGTTGAATAGTAGTGGTGAGAGTGGGCAACCTTGTCTTGTTCCTGATCTTAGTGGAAATGCTTTCAGTTTTTCACCATTGAGGACGATGTTGGCTGTGGGTTTGTCATATATGGCCTTTATTATGTTGAGGAAAGTTCCCTCTATGCCTACTTTCTGCAGGGTTTTTATCATAAATGGGTGTTGAATTTTGTCAAAAGCTGTCTCTGCATCTATTGAGATGATCATATGGTTTTTCTCCTTCAGTTTGTTAATATGGTTTATCACATTGACTGTTTTGCGTATATTGAGGAATCCTTGCATTCCTGGAATAAACCCCACTTGATCATGGTGTATGATCCTTTTAATGTGCTGTTGGATTCTGTTTGCTAGTATTTTGTTGAGGATTTTTGTATCTATTTTCATCAGTGATATTAGCCTGTAGTTTCCTTTCTTTGTGACATCCTTGTTTGGTTTTGGTATCAAGGTGATGGTGGCCTTGTAGAATGAGTTTGGGAGTGTTCCTCCCTCTGCTATATTTTGGAAGAGCTTGAGAAGGGTAGGTGTTAGCTCTTCTCTAAATGTTTGATAGAATTCACCTGTGAAGCTATCTGGTCCTGGGCTTTTGTTTGTTGGAAGATTTTTAATCACAGTTTAAATTTCAGTGCTTGTGATTGGTCTGTTCATATTTTCTATTTCTTCCTGATTCAGTCTTGCCACGTTGTGCATTTCTAAGAATATGTCCATTTCTTCCAGGTTGTCCATTTTATTGGCATAGAGTTGCTTGTAGTAATCTCTCATGATCCTTTGTATTTCTGCAGTGTCAGTTGTTACTGTTCCTTTTTCATTTCTAATTCTATTGATTTGAGTCTTCTCCCTTTTTTTCTTGATGAGTCTTGCTAATGGTTTATCTATTTTGTTTATCTTCTCAAAGAACCAGCTTTTAGTTTTATTGATCTTTGCTATCGTTTCCTTCATTTCTTTTTCATTTATTTCTGATCTGATTTTTATGATTTCTTTCCTTCTGCTAACTTTGGGGGGTTTTTGTTCTTATTTCTCTAATTGCTTTAGGTGCAAGGTTAGGTTATTTATTCGAGATGTTTCCTGTTTCTTAAGGTAGGATTGTATTGCTATAAACTTCCCTCTTAGAATTGCTTTTGCTGCATCCCATAGGTTTTGGGTCGTCGTGTCTCCATTGTCATTTCTTTCTAGGTATTTTTTGGTTTCCTCTTTGATTTCTTCAGTGATCACTTGGTTATTAAGTAGTGTATTGTTTAGCCTCCGTGTGTTTGTATTTTTTACAGATCTTTTCCAGTAATTGGTATCTAGTCTCATAGTGTTGTGGTCGGAAAAGATACTTGAAACAATTTCAATCTTCTTAAATTTACCAAGGCTTGACTTGTGACCCAAGATATGATCTATCCTGGAGAATGTTCCATGAGCACTTGAGAAGAATGTGTATTCTGTTGTTTTCAGTTGGAATATCCTATAAATATCAATTAAGTCCATCTCGTTTAATGTATCATTTAAAGCTTGTGTTTCCTTATTTATTTTCATTTTGGATGACCTGTCCATTGGTGAAAGTGGGGTGTTAAACTCTCCTACTATGAATGTGTTACTGTCGATTTCCCCTTTTATGGCTGTTAGTATTTGCCTTATGTATTGAGGTACTCCTATGTTGGGTGCATAAATATTTACAATTGTTATATCTTCTTCTTGGATCGATCCCTTGATCATTATGTAGTGGCCTTCTTTGTCTCTTCTAATAGCCTTTATTTTAAAGTCTATTTTGTCTGATACGAGAATTGCTACTCCAGCTTTCTTTTCATTTCCATTTGCATGAACCATCTTTTTCCATCCCCTTACTTTCAGTCTGTATGTGTCTCTAGGTCTGAAGTGGGTCTCTTGTAGACAGCAGATATATGGGTCTTGTTTTTGTATCCATTCATCCAATCTGTATCTTTTGGTGGAACCATTTATTCCATTTACATTTAAGGTAATTATCGATATGTATGTTCCTATTCCCATTTTCTTAATTGTTTTGGGTTTGTTATTGTAGGTCTATTCCTTCTCTTGTGTTTCTTGCCTAGAGAAGTTCCTTTAGCAGTTTTTGTAAAGCTGGTTTGGTGGTGCTGAACTCTCTCAGCTTTTGCTTGTCTGTAAAGGTTTTAATTTCTCCATCAAATCTGAATGAGATTCTTGTTGGGTAGAGTAATCTTGGTTGCAGGTTTTTCTCCTTCATCACTTTAAATATGTCCTGCCAGTCCCTTCTGGCTTGCAGAGTTTCTGCTGAAAGATCAGCTGTTAACCTTATGGGGATTCCCTTGTGTGTTATTTGTTGTTTTTCCCTTGCTGCTTTTAATATGTCTTCTTTGTATTTAATTTTTGACAGTTTGATTAATATGTGTCTTGGCATATTTCTCCTTGGATTTACCCTGTATGGGACTCTCTGTGCTTCCTGGACTTGATTAACTATTTCCTTTCCCATATTAGGGAAGTTTTCAACTATAATCTCTTCAAATATTTTCTCAGTCCCTTTCTTTTTCTCTTCTTCTTCTGGAACCCCTATAATTCGAATGTTTGTGCATTTAATGCTGTCCCAGATGTCTCTGAGACTGTCCTCAGTTCTTTTCATTCTTTTTTCTTTATTCTGCTCTCCAGTAGTTATTTCCACTATTTTATCTTTCAGGTCACTTATCCATTCTTCTGCCTCAGTCATTCTGCTATTGTTCCCATCTAGAGAATTTTTAATTTCATTTATTGTGTTGTTCATCGTTGTTTGTTTCATCTTTAGTTCTTCTAGGTCCTTGTTAAATGTTTCTTGCCTTTTGTCCATTCTACTTCCAAGATTTTGGATCATCTTTACTATCATTACTCTGAATTCTTTTTCAGGTAGACTGCCTATTTCATTTGTTTGGTCTGGTGGGTTTTTACGTTGCTTCTTCATCTGCTGTGTGTTTTTCTGTCTTCTCATTTTGTTTATCTTACTGTGTTTGGGGTCTCCTTTTTGCAGGCTGCAGGTTCGTAGTTCCCATTGTTTTTGGTGTCTGTCCCCAGTGGCTAAGGTTGGTTCAGTGGGTTGTGTAGGCTTCCTGGTGGAGGGGACTAGTGCCTGTGTTCTGGTGGATGAGGCTGGATCTTGTCTTTCTGGTGGGCAGGTCCACGTCTGGTGGTGTGTTTTGGGGTGTCTGTAGACTTATTATGATTTTAGGCAGCCTCTCTGCTAATGGGTGGGGTTGTGTTCCTGTCTTGCTAGTTGTTTGGCATAGGATGTCCAGCACTGTAGCTTGCTGGTCGTAGAGTGAAGCTGGTGTTGAGATGGAGATCTCTGGGAGATTTTCGCCGTTTGATATTATGTGGAGCTGGGAGGTCTCTTGTGGACCAGTGTCCTGAAGTTGGCTCTCCCACCTCAGAGGCACAGCACTGACTCCTGACTGCAGCACCAAGAGCCTTTCATTCACACGGCTCAGAATAAAAGGGAGAAACAGTAGAAAGAAAGAATTAGTATAAGTAGAAAGAAAGAAACAAAGGAGGGAGGGAGGGAGGAAGGAGGGAAGGAAGAAAAAAAGAAAGAAGATAAAGTAAAATAAAATAAAGTAAGATAAAATATAATAAAGTTATTGAAATAAAAAATAATTATTAAGGAAAAAAAACGGACAGATAGAACCGTAGGACAAATGGTGGAAGCAACGCTATAGAGACAAAATCTCACACAGAAGCATACACATACACACTCACAAAAAGAGGAAAAGGGGAAAAAATCATAAATCTTGCTCTCAAAGCCCACCTCCTCAATTTGGGATGATTCGTTGTCTATTCATGTATTCCACAGATGCAGGTACATCAAGTTGATTGTGGAGCTTTAATCCGCTGCTTCTGAGGCCGCTGGGAGAGATTTCCCTTTCTCTTCTTTGTTCTCACAGCTCCAGGGGCTCAGCTTTGGATTTGGCCCCGCCTCTGCGTGTAGGTTGCCAGAGAGCATCTGTTCTTCGCTCAGACTGGATGGGGTTAAAGGAGCCGCTGATTCGGGGGCTCTGGGTCACTCAGGCCGGGGGGGAGAGAGGGGCACGGAGTGCGGGGCGGGCCTGCGCCGGCAGAGGCCGGCGTGATGTTGCACCAGGCTGAGGCGCGCCGTGCGATCTCCCGTGGGAGTTGTCCCTGGATCCCGGGACCCTGGCAGTGGCGGGCTGCAAGGCTCCCCTGAAGGGAGGTGTGGAGAGTGACCTGTGACAGGCTTCTTGGTGGCGGCAGCAGCTGCCTTAGCGTCTCATGCCCGTCTCTGGGGTCCGCGCTTTTAGCCGTGGCTCGCGCCCGTCTCTGAAGCTCCTTTAAGCGGCGCTCTTAATCCCCTCTCCTCGAGCACCAGGAAACAAAGAGGGAAGAAAAAGTCTCTTGCCTCTTCGGCAGATCCAGACCTTTTCCCGGACTCCCTCCCGGCTAGCCGTGGCGCACTAACCGCCTGCAGGCTGTGTTCACTCCGGCAACCTCAGTCCTCTCTCTGCGTTCCAACCGACCGAAGCCCGAGCCTCAGCTCCCAGACCCGCCCGCCCCGGCAGGTGAGCAGACAAGCCTCTCGGTCTCTTAAGTGCTGGTCGGCACTGATCTTCTGTGCGGTAATCTCTCCGCTTTGCCCTCCGCAGCCCTGTTGCTGCGCTCTCCCCCGCTACTCCGAAGCTTCCCTCTCCGCCACGCGCGGAGGGGCTTCCTAGTGTGTGGAAACGTTTCCTCCTTCACAGCTCCCTCCCACTGGTGCAGGTCCCGTCCCTATCCTTTTGTCTCTGTTTATTCTTTTTTCTTTTGCCCTACCCAGGTATGTGGGGTGTTTCTTGCCTTTTGGGAGGTCTGAGGTCTCCTGCCAGCGTTCAGTAGGTGTTCTGTAGGAGTTGTTCCACGTGTAGATGTATTTCTGGTGTATCTGTGGGGAGGAAGGTGATCTCCGCGTGTTACTCTTCCGCCATATTCCTGGAAGCCAAACTACAAAAGAAGATTTTAAATGGTTAATAAGCACATAAAAAGTACTCAACTTCAGGGAAATGCAAATTAGGACCAAAATGAAATAACTATGGATACAGCCATTAGGATGGCTAAACTTTTTTTTTTTAACAACTTTATTGGAGTATAATTGCTTTACAATGGCGTGTTAGTTTCTGCTTTATAACAAAGTGAATCAGTTATACATATACGTATGTTCCCATATCTCTTCCCTCTTGCGTCTCCCTCCCTCCCACCCTCCCTATCCCACCCCTCCAGGCGGTCACAAAGCACCGAGCTGATCTCCCTGTGCTATGCGGCTGCTTCCCACTAGCTATCTATTTTATGTTTGGTAGTGTATATATGCCCATGCCACTCTCTCACTTTGTCACAGCTTACCCTTCCCCCTCCCTGTATCCTCACGTCCATGCTCTAATAGGTCTGTATCTTTATTCCCGTCTTACCCCTAGGTTCTTCATGACATTTTCTTTTTTTTTCTTTCTTTCTTAGATTCCATATATATGTGTTAGCATACGGTATTTGTCTTTCTCTTTCTGACTTACTTCACTCTGTATGACAGACTCTAGGTCCATCCACCTCACTGCAGATAACTCAATTTCGTTTCCTTTTATGGCTGAGTAATATTCCATTTTATATATGTGCCACATCTTCTTTATCCATTCATCTGATGATGGACACTTAGGTTGCTTCCATGTCCTGGCTATTGTAAATAGAGCTGCAATGAACATTTTGGTACATGACTCTTTTTGAATTATGGTTTTCTCAGGGTATACGCCCAGTAGTGGGATTGCTGGGTCGTATGGTAGTTCTCTTTTTAGTTTTTTAAGGAACCTCCATACTGTTCTCCATAGTGGCTGTATCAATTTACATTCCCACCAACAGTGCAGGAGTGTTCCCTTTTCTCCACAGCCTCTTCAGCATCTATTATTTCTAGATTTTTTGATGATGGCTATTCTGACCAGTGTGAGATATTTCATTGTAGTTTTGACTTGCGTTTCTCTAATGATTAATGAAGTTGAGCATTCTTTCGTGTGTTTGGTGGCAGTCTGTATATCTTCTTTGGAGAAATGTCTGTTTAGGTCTTCTACCCATTTTTGGATTGGGTTGTTTGGTTTTTTGTTATTGAGCTTCATGAGCTGCTTGTAAATCTTGGAGATTAATATTTTGTCCGTTGCTTCATTTGCAAATATTTTCTCCCATTCTGAGGGTTGTCGTTTGGTCTTGTTTATGGTTTCCTTTGCTGTGCAAAAGCTTTGAAGTTTCATTAGGTCGTATTTGTTTATTTTTGTTTTTATTTCCATTTCTCTAGGAGATGCGTCAAAAAGGATCTTGCTGTGGTTTATGTCATAGAGTGTTCTGCCTATGTTTTCCTCTAAGAGTTTTATAGTGTCTGGCCTTATATTTAGGCCTTTAATCCATTTTGAGTTTATTTTTGTGTATGGTGTTAGGGAGTGTTCTAATTTTATACTTTTACATGTACCTGTCCAGTTTTCCCAGCACCTCTTATTGAAGAGGCTGTCTTTTCTCTACTGTATATTCTTGCCTCTTTTAGATGATTTGGAATTTAAATGGTGTTTTCTAAAAAAGTAGAAGATATTATGTTGCCTTGAGATAATCTTTGAAGATTGATAAAACATACAGTCCACTATTTGAAAGCAATATTTAAATCTTTATATCACACATTTAGAAATTGCTTAATAAGTGGGTGCTAGATAAGTATATCAGTTAGATACATGATCACGTTAACTGCAGGGAGAACAACGAGTATGTGTTTATCATGTAGTTGATATTGTGGTAATTCATGTCTACATGAGGTTAAATGGAGACTTTACTGATCAGATTATTCTAATAATTAGGTTCATATTTTTTCAAGTGGTTCTTTTATTCTTTTGAAATTACCTCACTTCTCTAATTTACGTTGTACATGGAGATATAACCACCGTAAAGTTTAAGCTAAGAAACTTTGACTATCCAAAGAATTCTAATTTCGCTTTTACATTTTATTTTTTTATGGAAAATATTTATAAAAACAATTTTACTATTTGTTTTTATACATCATTCAACTGTCAATAAAAAATTTAAGTGTTTTCTCCAAAAAGAAAAAAATTCTGATACACTTCCACCAGAAATTCCGAGCCAGTTATAAATTTATTAATATCATAGTTAACCTGACACAAATATTTCTAATTCACGTATATCTTTTTAAGTACATCTACATAAATCCATCTTGAACTTAGTATAATCCTATGGCTAAACTGAGTGTCGTAACTAGGATATAAAATTGCTAGGCTTAAAAAATATTGCTCAATTACAAATGTTATTCTCAATCAAGGAATAGATTTTCATTGAATTATTAATAAATTTTAATATATTATTTTTAATTTACCTAGGAAAATGTCACTTTCTCACATTGCCTCTTCAGAGCATTGAGAATTCATAGCTTATAATTACATTCATATAATATTCAATTAAATACACATTTAAACAATTCACTTTAATAATCTCCTGTACAGGAATTATAGAAGTATATGAAGTAAGTATTTATTTTTCTTTATAAGATTTAAATAATCTAAAAATAAATTTATTATATCACATCATGGTAATTTTTGAAAATATGTTTTCTAGACAAAGTTACAATCCATTGAATTAAAAAAAAATCCTCCCTGCTTTTTGTCCTCTCTAAAATTATATTGAATATATATCCTAAGTGATGATTTGAGTACTGGAATTACTTTTTCCCCAAAATTAATGCATGTGGGTGAAATAGTTCATCTATGAATGTTGAAAATTTTTTCAGGAATACTACCATTAATATGTTCTTTAAAGATGCCATTGGTGTAATTTATCATGTGAAAGCTCTGAAAACTGCTGTCGAAACTGAGAAGATGGAACACTCTTCAGACCTACTTCACAACATTTTCCTCTTTGCTATACTTCTCAAAGAAAAACCAAAATTTAAGCAGCATCGCACAATATTTTGCCCTCATTGCTGTGTGAATGGGACCAAAATACCCCAATCAAAATAACCACCCTTATATTCTTTGACTCCATACCTCATGTGCTCAGAACCACAACTATGGGGAAAAGTTTTACAAACATACTTTAAGTCACCAAACCCTTTCCATAGTTCTTGCCAAACTTCTACACAGTAGGAACTGTGAAAACAAGTGCCAAAACCTCACGTTCCTCATATAGCTTCTAACAGCTGCAAACCCTTAAGCTTCAAGTGCAGCTGCCTCGAGTAGAACGACTGAAAGGACCCACAAAGGCAGAGACACAGATTACATATGTTCAATAACTTTAAAGCAATAATAAGAATATGTGGTTATATTAAGGCCATTAGGCAAGAGGGAAATTGTACAAGCAGTCTCTAATTGACCTTGCAAGGAGACTCTGATCGCCATTATTGTGCCTTCATTAGTCCCTAAATCATCTACTTTTGTTAGGATTATATAGTTTTTCAACACACAAACCCACACCAAATAAAGTGCAATTACATTGGTTCAGTTAGTACCCCATCTCTGATTTGTAATTTTCCAAGGAGCACCATTTGAACAGTTAATTCTTGAAAAGTCTAAAGCAACTCCTGGCACCAAATTATTACCAGGGACCCAATATATAGGAGATACATATATATATATATATATATATATATATATATATATATATATATATATATACATATATATATATACCCCAACATGGAGAATGGAAACTACCACAGACATCTGAGCTATACCATATAAAAACAAAGAGCAAATTCAAGTAAAACCCCACATCTGATGAAAATAACTTAAAACATGTTTTTCTTCCAAACTTTAAAAACTAGATTTGCCTTGCAGTTCTCTTGTTCCCAAGGAAGATCAAAATAAATTCAGTTAATACCTTAAATCTTCTTTCCCTTTGCTTTTTAAGGCTGTAGAAAACTGAACATTTGTGAATTGCTCTTCTATTCTTTTCAGCTTCTAACTGACTTTATTCAGTTGAATGGACACACACAGAAGCTGGCATTTAAAGATTTTTTCTTGTGGACCTGGGCAAGCTGAGTCCCCATCTCTGCCATTTTAGCGCCATTATATTAATTTATGCACAATCTCTGTGTTTAAACATCCAATTTTTTCAAATATTCATCCTTAGAGGCAAAAGAATAATCCTGGAGTTAGAAAAAAGTGAAGTCTAAGAATAATTTAAATGTGAATTCAGGCTAATGTGTGTTTAAGCTCTTAGGCATCATGAGTTTCAATTTATAAAATACAAAAGACATCAACATTATAATGATAAACTCTTACTGCCTATTCTAATGTAAGGCACAGGTACAGTGTTAAAATTTGGGAGGGGGGCATAATTCTAAACAGTTATTTAATTTAGGGTTTAACTTCCTCCTCCGCCTAAACTTTAGTTATAGTTTAAATGAACAGATTTGTGCTACTATAGTTTTCTTAATGGATGTCTTTTACAGAGTCATATTTTGTAAGCATTTACTTTTCATTCATATTATATTTATTTAATCAACCTCTATTGGGATAAGTAGAACATTTTCCACTGTTGTATATATATATATATATGTACATATATGTGTATGTGTATATAAACATATATATACCTATATATATACACACATATATATGTGTATTATATACACATAAATATATATAAGATTGTGATGAATATCTTCGTAAATAAAGTTTTGATAAGATTCAATATTCCTGGAACAGTGAGATTTATCTTCAACTTCTGCTTGAAATGTACCCCTCCCAGACATCTCACTGCTTCCTGAAATTCATTGCTCAAGAACTTGCTACTGGTTTTGGGTTTTGTTTGTTTTTAAATTTCTTTCTTTCTTTGAGACTGTTTTGGATGCTACATGTAGATGAGGAGGAACATGTGCCAACCCTCCTTTCCCACACTAAATGTAGTGAGAAGTATGACATCAAACCCCAGCTGCACGAGGCATTTATGGATCTAGGGAGATTCTTTATCAAGGAGTTTCCAATGATCAAGAATGCAAGCTTGCTTCATTCAGATCTGCACACAATGATCCCTCCCTCTAAAGACTTTTTATATTAAATTGAGTTTGAATCCATTCCTCGGTGAACTTTCATCTTGAGCTAATTATGACTCAGTGCTGCTTGGCCTTAGTAGGCTTCTGTGGCTTAGGATATGGTTTTGAAACACTGCCAGATGAATGCAGCAAAGTGTGGCACACATGGAGTATTGGCCCATTGGCATCTGGGGAAACAAGATGAGAGCTACCTGTCTTCTCTGAGTGTGGCTTCTTTGTTTTCTCTTCAAAATACCTGTTTTAAGGGATGAAATATATAGATGCAGGCAAAGGTCTGTGTATTTTTTGTGTTTGTGCACACATGTATCAACAAAAATGTGCTAGACAATAAAACATAGTTTCAGTATTTTTCCTGACAGCTATTTGGAATTAAATCACATATGGCATAAAAATAATTCATTGAATTGGATACCAATAAAAGATAACTGAAATGTATCCATGCTAATTATGTGCCAGTCACCTTTCATTTCTTAACCCACGTAATAATCTAGGAAGTGGCACAACTTATCCCCTTTTGAAAGCGAGTGAACTGAGGCTTAAGAAGTGTCAGTTACTTGTCCTGTCACCTCTGTGAACCAGGATTCAAACCCAGGCCATCTACATAACACATCTTGTTCTTAACTACAAACACCAACCCATTTCTATTACAAAGATAACTTTAAGTCTAGAAGAGGTGTTGAAATAATAGAGATAACAACTATGCTGTTCTTAGAAAAATTGTATCTAGGCTAGGCTTCCTGAAGAAAATTGAGGTGGTAAATAGATTTTTCATAATTTAACTTGGGCTGATTATTTTAAACAACTGTAAGACACTACTCAGTAAGTGTGTGTTTGTGTACATGTATAATGGTAACATTTATCATCCTTTAGTAGGCCTGCTAGGGGATGTTTCTCCCTAGTGCGTTCTCCTAATGGAACCCGTTTGTGTGCTGTGTAGATGGCAAGGCCTCCCTGGTGGCTGGTCTCTCCTCCTTAGATGCATTTCTCCCACAGGCTCATAGAACACTGTCCTACTGTATGGAGGTAAAATGGAGGTTGTGAAATGCAGTTCATGTTTTCATTCTGGCTTTGACTGAACATCTGCTCACCCAAGACCAGCTTTTTTTAGTTCCATCTACTCATTACTATGGTTACCATGGTATATACTCTATTTTAGGCCTGTATCTGTTGGCGTGTGGCCATTCTCTCTGGGAGGAAAAAAGAAAAAGTTTTCCAGAGCTAAACTGGCCTTCTATTCAGTAAATATGGTAATTTTTGCCTATGTTGAGTTTCCTCCCCTCCTCTTTCCTTTTTTGTTTGGTGTTCTTCTGTTTGAAAAAGGATCTTTCCATCCAACTTTTTTGTGTGGATTTAACTACACATTTTCTACTTAATTACTCCCTCTGTTTTGAAAAGTTTCCCCTTAATTGCACTCATATAGGGTTTGTTTCTATAGTCATTGTGATAGTTAAATGTGACAGTTGCCTGCTTATATTCTTCTAAATATGGTATCTAGGAAGAAAAAGTTCTGATATTTCTTGAAGAAGATCACGCTGTTAGTCTGTTAGTAAATTTTAGCCACACTGTAGACCTGTGTTGTTCAATAGGATGGTAGCCAGTAGCCTTGTTTGGCAACTGAGCTCTTCAGTTGTGCTAGTCTGAGTTCAGTTTTGCAGATTTTGAAGACCTAATAGGAAAGAAAGAATGTAAAATATCCCAATAATTTTATGTTGATTACATATTGATGGCATGAAATAATATTTTTCTTACAGTAGGTAATAAAATGTATTATTAAATTAATTTCATTTAATTTTTTTACTTTTTTAAGGTGATTACTAGGAAATTTAAAATTAAATAATGGCTCACATTGTACTTTAATTAGACTTTGATGCTTAAACCACTTCTGAGAGTTGAGATATCAGTAAACACACAAATAACAGTAATTAGTATATTCATTATTTGAGGTCATGTTTGAATTCTTACTGCGGGCTATAATAATTTCTTTCTTAAATGCTTGTCTCCATAGTTCATAAATGTCTGTCATTTAAAGGTAGTATGTTTGAATATCCTAAGAAAATGTGAATCACATAATCTTTACCTTCCAGCAGGGAATAAACAGTGTCTGTGTGTGTGTGTGTGTATGATAGGTAGATTGATTGATAGACAGATAATATTATATATATATAAAGATATACAGTTTCTGAATTGATCTAATAAATTATTATCTTCCACAGTTATAACTTCTATATGCCAATGTAAAAATATCTCTTATCAGGGAGTAAACCTTCATAGTCAAAATATACATGCAAAAGATCTGAGGAATAAAGACATAAAACTCATGTATTTTATTATGAAAGGGGAGTAGTCCATCATATCAAAAACAATTAAAATTATGTTAAAATGTAGCTATATACATTTTATAAGCCTATTATCTTAGGTTCTACATGCAACCAATATTAATAATAAGTTTATAATGGGGAGAAAAGAATTACTCGGGAATCATAGGAATTTAGAGAATTTTTCCTCCCCATCTCACAGAATAGAGCCAAATTATTTCAAGTCCTGTAATTGAAGTTTATATGGGTGAATCTGAGTCAGTAAGGACATTTGAAAGTACTTATAATAGGAATTATATACCCAATATTAGAAATTGGTAATACCTTTTAGAAAGATTTTCACCCCAAAAAGGCAAAATAAAATAAATTTAATGTTTTATAAACCATTTATTTTAATTGTTTATTTTATTTACTTTATTTTTAATTTTATTATAAATTATAAATAAACTTTAGTTTTCTGGAAATTTTTTTCACCCATAAAGCATGATCTCAGGTAAAAATTAGGTTAAATTTTCTCTAGAATTAATTGTAAAATACTTCTGACATTACTTTGAAATCTATTTCACATATAATATATTAATAAATTTATAAAAATAAAATTTATAGAATAGTAAATGTAAAAATGGCAAACAAATTTACATTTCCAAAATATTTACTCCTAGAAAAGACCAATCCATACATTTGGAGTCATGTAGACAGAAATTAATAGTAGGTTTAGTCTTTGATTACTTGCTACCTTTTAGTTAATTAACTTTTAATAGTAAACTTTGTTCTTGGTATTTAATCAATTGGAAGAAAAGTCAGGCATGGATATTCACTTTTTTTTTTCCATTATACTTCGTGGACTTTAGGTGTATACCAAAATCTGTAAAATACTGTAGATAACACAGTCCAGAATCTGAAAATTACTTCATTCCAGTACATAGTTTAAGTTTCTGGCAGTGGAACACCATGTAATATGGGAAATTTGAAAATTGTTTCCCTTTAAGTTTTTTTTTTTTTAAACATATTATTTATTTATTTATATTTTTGGCTGTGTTGGGTCCTCAATTACTGCTGCGTGCGGGCTTTCTCTAGTTGTGGTGAGCGGGGGCTACTCTTCGTTGCGGTGCGCGGGCTTCTCATTGCAGTGGCTTCTCTTGTTGTGGAGCACGGGCTCTAGGTGCGTGGGCTTCAGTAGTTGTGGCACGTGGGCTCAGTAGTTGTGGCTCGCAGGCTCTAGAGCACAGGCTCAGTAGTTGTGGCGCACGGGCTTAGTTGCTCCGCGGCATGTGGAATCTTCCCGGACCAGGGCTCGAACTCGTGTCCTCTGCCTTGGCAGGCGGATTCTTAACAACTGCGCCACCAGGGAAGTCCCCCCTTTAAGTTTTAAAAATAGCTTCCTTGATGCCCCAAGCCTTAGAATTCATTTAACTCCTAACAGATACTTAATCTCTGTATTCACATATAGCATATGTCTTGGATAAAAGTCACAAACTGAAAACAAGAGAAAAATGTCACTACTCATCGGCATTGTGCCTTTGAACATTTCCTTTCTCTAAAATATTTCAAATTAGCACATGTACCAAACTATATCTTCTGACTTTCTAGCCTTGGAGCAATATTTTTTTCACCTGAATTTTTTTTTTTTTTGGAGGGTGGGTTTTTCATGGCAAGTCGGAAGGGTTTGAAATTTTGAAATAGTAATGAGAATGTTTTGGTTGCTTTCTATGAATTAGAGGCAACTAGTTTCCTAGTTACTTTTTTTTCCTTTTTTTGCTTGTTTTAATTTCTTCTGCGAGTTCTGAGAATTTTGATAAAGAGGCAAATGAGGAGTTTAAGAGTATATAAGAGTATAAATGAGGAGTATAGAGTCATTGTGGGAAATCTGAAACATCATCATTTTCAAGTTACAGGGTTATTGAAGTTGCTTATAGCCAATAGAGAGTCATTTTCTTGTGTTGCATTTCTACAATCTGGTGGAAGCTAAACACCAAAGTAGGGACAATCAAGGGAGGCTGTAAATGTGTTTGTGATGAGGACATCGATTGTAGCTCCAACTGAGAACTTTGGAAGATTGTGATTTTACCAGGTATTTCTAAATTGACACTCACATGCAGTATGTAGGCACTATTGCCATTTCCTGTTTTACATAAGAAACTTTCCATCAAAGCTGGATTTTTGTCTCAAAAATCGTGTTAATGGAACTAAAAAAAGAGGTAATTAATGGACACCCTAAAGCAAGCCTGAAACAGTCTTCAAGGCAGCAGTCCTCGACTGAATCATGACTTTTAAAAACATGAGATTGCATTATTTCTCTTTCTTATCTTAAATCATACAGTGATTTGTAACCCTATGATGTTAAATTGTTGTATTGACAACATGCCTGCTGTGAGTAGAGACGTTTGAAAATAATCTCTTTGGGTGTAGCAAACTTTATAAAGTTACTCAATTTTTAAATATGCTCAAGAACTATGAATATTTACTCGGAAGTAAAAGCTAATATGTAGTAATCACTTTAAATGTTTTTTCTTCTACAAGTTTTTTCTGTGAAGCACACATCTATCTAGATACCTGTTTATCTATCTATCTATATCTCAAAGCATATCAGCCCCTATTTCATTAGTAGAGCATATGAAAATAGACAAATACTTCAATGTATCAGTGCATTAGATTTATTATGTATACAGCCATATGTTAAGTTTATATTCCTTTAACTATACTGAATTGCCACTGAAAAACCAAAAGATTAGTTTCTTCATATTAAGACAATTCCAACTGATCTTGCTTAATTTTAGCCATTACTTTGAAAGCTTACTCCCACTTTGGCCCAGGATCTAATATAGAGAATTTAGGAATTAATAGACCTTTACTTATTTAGACATTTACATTTCAACAGACTACTGTCCAAGACAGCCTAGACTAGAATTAAGTATTGATACATCCCTTCATTGGCAGTGCATCTGAGTACTGTGAAAAAAAATAAAAGAAGGTAATTACATTTTCATGAATAAGAATTTGTAATTATTTACAATCATGTCAATCACAGTTTAATGTGCAGCGGATATAGTGTCTTTTTTTGGAAATGAGTCACTGGGATTTAGAATATTGGGTTTATTTGTAATATCCTGATGGAAACATCTGGTATGAGCCGCTTGTAAAACTCATAATGCCACACCAGTACTCACATTAGCATGTTGCGTGATTCAATGAGCTATGTAAGTCTTATTTTTTCTTTTTTTTTTTTGCGGTACGCGGGCCTCTCACCGTTGTGGCCTCTCCCGTTGTGGAGCGCAGGCTCCGGACGCGCTGGCCCAGCGGCCATGGCTCACGGGCCCAGCCGCTCCGCAGCATGTGGGATCTTCCTGGACCGGGGCACGAACCCATGTCCCCCGCATTGGCAGGCGGACTCTCAACCACTGCGCCACCAGGGAAGCCCTTTCTTTTTTTTTTAATATATATTTTTTATTTTTATTATTTTTTATGTTTTTTTTTTTTATACGTAAGTCTTTGGATCCTTAGTTGGAACTGTCTCTGAAAGAGTATTGGTAAAGGAGTAATGAGTAATGGTAAAAACAAGTTACTGAGTGAAAAAGAAAGACAACTGAATCCTGCTTATGATAATTTTGTGAATGAGCTGTAAAGATATTAGTAGGAGTCAGAGATTTTATTTACATTTTTGGTTCTATAATTCATTCAGGCAAATTGTATTCTTCCCAATGTGCCAGAACATTTTGTTAATAACAGGAAAATACCTCATTGCCATTGGGGTTGAATAGGCTCTTTTCCACATTCCTATTTTATTTCAGCAGATTGGACTCCCCTTCCTTCCATTTCTCCTTTTTCTGCCACCAAAGGAGCATGCATGCACACACACAGACTTCATTCCCTCTTATTACTTGCCAGCTGTAAGACTGAAATGCCGAACTCTAAAATGTGTTTTTTTTCAAACAGCAGCAGCAACATCTGGATCTATGCAACTTTAATCTTGGCTGGTTTCCTTCTTTTCCTTTTTGGCCTTCCAGACACCTGTGGACGTCCTGTACATACACAATGACATCAAACCATAGTTGGTAATCTGATGCTCTTGGTATAATGAACAATGATTAGTTAGAAGCATATAAAACCACAAACTGCTAGTAATAAAGAACAAGTTCAATGCATTACAGACAGGGGGCAATGAAAACTCCAGTTAAAAATTAAGTGAATTTAAAACAGTTAATGAAAACTAGAGTCACCTGAATCTTCTATTTTCAAACTTTATTTTAAAAGTGTTGGTTGGGATTAAAAGCAGAAAAGCACCTTTTGTTTAAGGGGGAAGGCTCTTGTCATAAAATATCAAACCTTGATTTCGAGCTACAAGAACTTGGGAAGGAAGCCAAAAAATTCTTCCAAATACCCCTGGCAAATTTCTTAATCATCTTGATACTTCTATTTTTTGATACCTCAAAGTTCCTAATGTCTGTCTTTTTGAGCTCCAAGCTGAATGACTGCAAAGTGGGATTTGGAGATTATTCAGAAAAGCAATCAATAGTTCCAAACAGAAAACCATGTCTGTCACAGGTATCGATTGCTTGAAACTCCACTCTACGTATTCATGGTATTCAAATGTGAAGCCTGAGATATAGAATTTGATGTACAAAACCTAACAGTATGTGGTGCTGGTCTCTCTTTCCATGGCACGGACTCAGTTTATATTTTGAATGCTTCAGCTAACTACCTTCAGGTATGGATATCAAAGAGATAGATATAGGACAAAGTCCGTTCCTATACTTATTGATTCTCTTTGATTTAATAAAATCCAAACCATTCTTATTTCAGAGTATAAAAGAAAGACCATTATGGTTGTTAGCATGAGCTCATGGAAGAGTTGGATGAAAAACTGTGCTTGTAAAATTCTAAAATACCTAATCATTTAAGTGTGCAATAAATAAATTGAATTACCCCTACCATGCCCCATGTACCATAGGGGGAAAAAAGTTGTGGAAAATTAGTAGTGCAATCAATGGCAGATGACTGTTTTGGGTGGTAAAGGAAAAATAAATTAGGTAATATCCTTTCAATGGTAAAACAGATGAAAGGGGACATGCTTTTCTCATTTTACCTCCTCACAAACTCTGTCACTGTCTTCAAAATGTCTACTTATGATACTTACCTGAACAGATGATATTCATTGGAAACACTGAAAAATCATAGATCTTATTATTTAATGTTTTGTTATGTATTGTCTTCACTGGTTTTTTAAAAATTGTTTCAAAATTTTGATATTAGGTTCCCTCATTGTTCAGTTGGTACATTTAAAAAGTCATTGATCTCATCTATTTTCTTTATTTTTGATATAGAGATTATTGTTATCCTTATTTTGTGAGTTATACTATAAAATATTTAAGAAATGACCTAAATCATATTAATATCATAAAAGATTTTTTTAGACTCCTTTTGAATTCCCAATTAACTGCATTTTTAATAGATCAACCACAAAGTTGAGCAATGGAACATATATCCAGGGCGTAAAATATTTATTTCTGCTTAATATGAGCCACTGATGCCATAAAATAAATTGATATAACTGATCACATGTTTCTTTTACTTGACTTACTTCTTATGGGAATCTCTTTTTTTCTATATCACACCTTTATACTTGGCCATTAGGTAAGAATGTGGGGCATTTCATTGTTAATCACTGTGATTGGCTCAAAATCTCTGTAATTGAATAAATCATATTTGGGGCACATCAATTAAACCATCAAGTACAAGCCCTAAATTTGCCAGAAAAATAATACCATAAAATTATTATAGAGTAGGACAGTAATTCATTAAAGGGCCACAAAGGACCCATGTGAAGGCATACAGAGAGAAGTGCAAATATGTGAAGTAAAATAACATAACTTTTGGAATTATACACCGTATTCTCTCATTTTTTACTAAAACATTTTATATATCATTGACATTAATGATTGTTGTTTAGAGAAATATAGGATAACAGTATATTTTATAGAAGTTTGGTAAACAAAACCGTGGTCCCAATCTTATTTCAGATTTTCATTGTTGTCCACTTGGACTATTTTAATAGTCGTCTGATCTGATGTCAGTTTCTCTTCTAGGTTTCTGGGAGAATGTTCCTCCTAAAATTCTGCTACATTTATGTTTCTCCTCTGATTAAAATACTCCTCAACACTTTTGTCATGACAACCTCTCAAACTCCATATTTTGCCTACTTGTTTCATTAAAATGTCTTTTGACACACAAAGCTAGATGTAATTCCTTGAATATTAAATGTTTTACTGCCTCCATGCCTATATACATACTGTTACCTCTGCCTGGAATGTCCTCGTTGAATCTGACCCTACTTCGCTATATCCCCATGTGCCTGGATCAATCTGATAAAAAATCCCAGGTTAAAATTACTTCCTCCAGGAAATCTGTGAGCCTGAGTTGGAATTATTCACCCCGTACTACCTCTGTATCTTTGGTTTAGTTACGTTTTTCTACTTCTCTCCCTAATGAATTTACATTTTTACCTCCTATGGGATTTTGAGTTTCTTTAGGGCTGGAACCACATGCTATTTATACCTGTGTTTCCTGTGTCTAGTAGAGTGCCTACATGCTTAGTAAATATCTGTTGGATGAACAAAAAAAAAAGCAAATGGGTCAAAATGAAGAAAAGTCAGTTCAATAAAGGGTATTTTTGCTCTGTATAAACTTGCCATAGATTGTTGAAATAGATCAGCTGTAATCAATTGATTCAGTGTGGATAAAGATACATCTCATCTGAAAAGAAACCTTCAAAGATTTTAAGTAAAACAAATAATGTTTCATCTTTCATAAAGATAGAAACTTTTCATATATAAAAGCTCCTTATTCTGAAAATTGCCATCCATTTCCTCTCTCTCTCCCCCTCCCTCTTTGCCCCCTTTGCTTTCTCCTTTCTCTCTCTTTCTTCCAAGAACTAAGCATTTATTATATGCCAGAAATGTCTCTAGGATATGGTGTTAAGGTGGTCATTAATGTTTATTTCTGGTTGCCCAACTCTCTTGTGACGGTGCAAATGAGATTTTGAAGTGTAAAGATGGGGACGCTAAAATATTTTTCCACATAGACTGCCATAAAAAATAACTGGTTTCTATTATTTCCAGTCCTTACGCACTTGACTCTTCTCTCGTTCTCTGAGTAATGTTCCTAAAGATTATAATGGCCCTTTTATTTCTTTATAATTTATAAAAACACTTATTTTTACAAAGGGAATTATATGCAATCCAGTAAAAACAGGCTATTTAAAAATAAATGGAGCCACCCAGAAATTAAAGATTTAATTCATAAAACTCAAAACTATAATCTATCAACCATCATCCCAACAAATTCAAAAATGCTATAAATTATCTTTGTGTTTTATTTATTTCGTGGCAAATGCATACAAATATTATGTTGTTGCCCTTAATCCAATTTTGAATTTTATCACAGGCTAAAAGACCTTGCAAAAAGGAAAACAGCCTTGAGGGCTATCCATTCATCAAAAAGACCATGTACCGTAGCTGCTTTTCTATACTGGAGTTTGCTGTATTTGCATGCTTTTAGGCTTGAAATCTGTGATTAAATGCTACATTCTTACATTAGCTAGCATGGTGAAAGTTATGAAGCTGGAACTAGTTCAAAACAATGCAGCTTTGAAAAAATAAACTCATATCTGTAAAATGATAGTTCTAATGTACAAATAGTAACTTCATAGATTTTTAAAAGCTCTCTTATATAGAATTATTCTAATCTTACAGGATTCAAGAATATTTTTACATACTCTCATGCTGTCTCTGTTAGGAACGACACATGCTCTTTGATACTACCTTGACTATATATGAACAATCCTAGTATAATTCTTGGCATACCTCGAGAGCTCAGTAGTTCCCACTTCCTTTGCCTGCCTGCTTTTCTTTCTCCCTCCTTCCCTTTCTCTCTCCTTTTCTTCCACTACGCATCACGACCACTACATTTACGTGACGTCTTCCCTGATTGTTCCAGTTAAAACTGACTACTTGCTTCCTAACTGCCACTGAACATACCTAATGGCTTAGAATTAAGTTATGTTATGAATTTTACCTTGAAAGGTCTTTTCAAATTCTCTCATATATAAATGTTCACCTCCCCGGAAATAATGTAAATCTATCGAGGGCGGAGATCAATTCATTGGCAGATTTTGCACATTTCAGACTATTGTACTTAAGTGGGCCTATCACAGCCTCCAAAATTATTTTAAACTCAAAGATATACATAAAAACATTTAATAGACACATATCATTGAGAAATCCTATTTTTTTCACAATTCAATTACTGTTTTACAAAGTAAAAACGAATTACTCCATATTTTTCTATCAACTATAGAATGACCATGGACTTTACATATATTATCCCAACCTGAAATAAGTCAAAAGCAAATAATTTAAGAAAACCTTTTTTTTATGGTTTAAAAACACTTTAATTTATAATATTTTTTTCTCAAATTATAGAATTGGCCAATTTAGAATTTAGCCAGAAACCTTTATTTAACCATTACCACTATGAATGCCCTTGCATATCTCTCCTCTGAACTACTGAAAAGCTGTCTAAATGATCACCACGATTGCACAGGCAGCTCTAATCACCTCTACTCTGCTGAGTTGCCAGAGTGGTCCTTTTAAAATATGCCAGATCATATCACTCCTTTGCTCAAAACCTTCCAATTACTGGCAGATCTCCCATGGCCTGTTGAGTCCTTCAAAGTTCACAAGGTTCTTCATGTTCAAGCTCCCTCGTACCTCTCTGATTTCATCTCCCACCATGTCCCTCTCTCAGGCCATTGCAGCCACACAGGCTTCCTTGCTGTTTCTAAAATATTATACTTCACCTGGATATTTTGAGTCTCTGATGCCTCAGGCTCTTCTCATAGATATCCTGTGGCAGACTTGCTCCCTTAATTCAGATCATTATGCAAATGTGACCTCATTAGAGAAGTTTGTTCTGACCCTTCAATCTAAAATAGCACCTCTCACCACCCTTTCTCTCTTTTTCCCCACTTTGGTAGTTTGTGTTTTTTTAATATAATTTAATTTATTTCTTCATTTATTTGTTGTCTCTCTCCTTTCCCTAGAATACAAGGTTCATAGGGCAAGGACTTTCCCTGTCCATTTGTCCATCTAGACTCCAAAGTCTAGAGCTGTGCCTGCCCCATAGTTGACATAAACTGAATATTTGTTTAAAAAGATATATATAATATACATATACTATATGATATATGCATACACACACACATATATTCCTTTGTTGTAGGTGTGTAGGCCTATTATAAAAATAAGGACAAATATAAATTATTGCATATAAACTGTTTATTACATTAGGTGTGGCACTCCTTTTCATACTCTATTATGCAGTGAATGTCTTTTTTCTTTCCACTCAAATATAAGCTCTTTGAAGGAAGGGGCTGATTACATCTACTTACTGTTAGTGTTACCTACAACACTCAGTACATGCCTTATACATTTTATCAAACAGTAAATATCTATTTAATGTTGAAAACATTATTTTTGAAATTATTTTTGTGGTTGATAATTATTTTTTAATTTACTTTATTAAACTATAGTTGATTTACAATGTGTTAATTTCTGCTGTACAGCAAAATGATTCAGTTATACATATATATACATTCATTTACATATTCTTTTCCCTTATGGTTTATCACAGGATATTGAATATAGTTCCTTGTGCTATGCAGTAGGACCTTGTTATTTATCCATTCTATATATAATAGTTTGCATCTGCTAATTCCAAATTCCCAATCCTTCCCTACTTCACCTTCCCTCCCCATCGGCAACCAGAAGTCTGTTCTCTATGTTGGTGAGTCTGTTTCTGTTTTGTAGGTAAGTTCATTTGTGTCATATTTTAGATTTGTGGTTTATAATTATAATGTACTCGGATATTGTGACTCTTCTTACCATTTTCACTGATATTGCAATCTATTTAACTAGACATATTTTGATATGTACGGTTGTCTCCTCTTATCTGTGGTTTCCCTTTCCGCGCTTTCAGCATCCATGGTCAACCACTGCCCAAAAATATTAAGTGAAAAATTTCAGAAGTAAACAATTCATTAGTTTTAAATTACCTGCTGTTCTTAGTAGTGTGATGAAAACTTACACTCTCCTGCTCCATCCCTGTGTTCATCATATCCCATCCCTTGGGCATTTAGTAGGCACCTCCATTATCATGGCTGAGATACGGCAGTGTTTGTGTTCAAGTAACCCTTATTTTACTTAATAATGGCCCCAAAGCGCAAGGGTAGTGATGCTGGCAATTCAGATATGCCAAAGGAAAGCTGTCAAGTGCTTCCTTTAAGTGAAAAGGAGAAATTTCTCAACTTAATAAGGAAAGAAAAAAAAATCATATGCTGAGATTGCTAAGGTCTACAGTAAGAATGAATCTTCTATCTGTGAAATTGTGAAGAAGGAAAAAGAAATTTGTGTTAATTTTGCTGTCTCACCTCAAACTGCAAAAGTAATGGCCACAGTACATGTAAGTGCTTAGTTAAGATGAAAACGGAATTAAATTTGTACAAGATATTGTGAGAGAGCGAGAGAGAGCGAGAGAGAAAACACATTCAAATAACTTTTATTTCAATATATTGTTACAGTTCTATTTTATTATTAGTTATAGTTTTTAATCTCTTACTGTGCCTAATTTACAAATTAAAACTTATCATATATATGTATAGGAAAAAGCATATTGTTTTTAAGTTTCACTACTATCCACATTTCAGGCATCCACTGGGGGTCTTGGAGCATATCCCCTGAAAATAAGGGGGAACTACTGTACTTTACTTTTCATAAGAATAGAGGATGATTTTAAGACTAATAGAGGATGATTTTACGATTTTAAAATTTCAGTCTCTTTGAAAAAAGGAATTCAGGAATTATTTTGAAATTTTTTGTTAAAGATTTAAAAATACACCTTTTGTTATCTAAAACCTTCATTTGGTAAAATACGATGGCCAATGCATATATAATCATCATTTTGCCATTTATCTATGAGCCAAAAACAGCATTTGCTTTGTTTCAACCATATGTTCTTTTCTTTTTGCTCTACAACAATCTTGTTTTTGTTCATTCATTGGAGCTGGCAGATAGATATAGGGTTTGAATTCTAAAGTCAATTCAGCATTAACTTTATATCCATGACCAATGTCAAATGTGAACTCTCCCTAATAGAAATATTGAGTAATCTCATGTTAATCTTCTCAGTGTACCAGCTCTGACTAGCAGTAATGAACAAAGTTTGATTGGAAACCCCAGTAGATTACTATCGTCCTACAGAGTTTACTTTTGTAAGAAACCACCCTACGGATTTATCCCACCCACCTAAGTCAGGCTGCTGCGGCTCAACAACATTTGAAAAGTCTTCATACACCCTGTAATTAAAGAAATCCTTGACTCATGGTGCCAGGAATGCAAGTGGGTTCAACCATCGTACTGGTAAATACGAGTTCTTCAGATAAGTTATATTTATTTACACATTTTGACATTGTGTTGATTTACCAGTTTTCAAAAGACTTAGGAAAGGTAATACATAATTAAAAACTCTAAAACAATTTATTTTAAACTACATTTTTAAGAACTAAAATGTACTACTCTCTGGAAGAGAACAAACAGACTTAGGCATGATTTTAAAGTCACATTTAAAATAAAAGTATTTGATGTAAATATTTTTATTGTACAGATGTTGTGCTACAACAAAGAAAAATGCATAGGATATTGGGCTTTTTGTCTAATACCAAAGAAATTAAATGTTGAATTAAAGAATAAAATTCCTAGCCTGTGTTACATAAACTTGAATGATGGTAATCAACCATGATGCATGACTAAGGCACACATCTGTCTATATGATTTATGACAGAATATAATCAGAAAATAAGCTCTCCACTTTTTAAAGAACTATAGTTCATTGTAAGAAAGGATCATATTTAGCATAGAAGCACAGAAGTATTTTTCATTTATACTCCTTCTGCAGGGTTCTTTCCACATTTTCCCCCCAACTTTACTCTTTTTTACTCATTGCATGCTGCAGGTTCCCCCTTGTGAATGTCCACTCAGGAAATGACATGATTTCTTCTCATTAGAGAAATGTTTTCTTTTTAAGAAGCGAATACACTTATGTTCTGCTTTAGCTGAAGGTGGTCTGTCTGTCATAGTTGGCGTGTTTGATTATGTAGTGATTAGTGCCAAAAGAACACGTAGATTAAGAGCCTTGCTAAAATGAATATTAGCAAACTTTACCAACCGTACCACCGTGAATTGTATCTTCAGAAGAGGGAATCAAGCTCTCTTAAGAATTCATGCCTTTGACTGACATAAATATTACAGTATAGAGAAAAATGCACAATTAATTTAATGTCAGTCTTTTAGTAGCTGATTTTCAGAAGTCATAAAGAGTCTTAGCCTTGTTGTTAACACTTAAGCATTTCTTATGCGTTTAATTACATTTAGTATTTGATGACATTTGCTTAAAGATTCATTTAATCTTTATTACAACCTGATAATGAGTGTACTATTATTTCCTTCACTTTATTGATTAGAAAACTGAGGCTAGAGTTGTTGTCACTTGCCTAAGGTTGCCTGTGAGTAAAATGGTGGAGTCGAGTTTCCACTCTGGTCTGACTCTGTGGGTCCTGCTTATAACTGCTCTTCTGCTCTGCCTGAGTGTCAGGAACCGAGACCCTCTTCTCAAATGGAATCTTCAGGAAGCCTCTACCGAGTTTAAATGTGACTGATGTGCTTTCCCATTTTTTAAAACCCTCAAACACTTCTTTGGTATCTTTCTTAAAATATCTGTATTTTCCATGAATATAATTATAATACAAACGATGATAGTGATTCACTAGCAGTCTTCTATTGTGGGTTTATTTTTGACGGGCATTTGTTTTACAACTATTAACTCATTTATCATCACAACACTACGAGGTAGGTAGTATTACTGTTCACATTTTATGTATGATTAAACTAAGTCACACAGCTGTTTAGTTACAGAGCAGTGATTTGAACACAGGCAGTCTGATTCCCAGATTGCGTGTTTTAAAAGTTATTGTCTTACCATTATTGCTGGATTGTATTATAGAGAAAGATGGTGCTTTATTTGAGTTCTGGAGCACTTTTATAAAATAGTATCCTGAAATTTTAATTTTAGTGATAATTGTATCCCATCTAGTTTCAGAAAGCAAGTAAATGTAACTTAGGGAAAAAATGTACTGAAAACATACAATAAAGAGCACTTTTACTAATCAATAAATAAATATTTGTTGAGTTAAATATGTAATAATATGGTTAGTTAAGATAACCATAATATAAACATAAAGATTATGAGATGAAATTAGTATTATCAAGTAGAATTGGCTGTAAAAACTATGTTGTCCTCCACAGATTATATCCAAACAACTTGATTTTATCTAGGTAAACTGGAATTTAGGAAAATGATGGTAATCACAATTGTTATTTCAAATAAGACTCCTAATTCAGCCTAATACGTATTTGACTAATGTTAGGTAATTCACCATTATTAGTCACCACTAAGTATTTAGCACACCTGTGGTGCCAATATTTTCATATGTCTTATCATTTAATCTTCACAATAATCCTGAATGGCAATCATATTCATATTCATTTTGCAGAAGAAGAAAATGGAGGCACAGAGAAACAAGTAAGCTGCACTAGGGTAACACAGCAAGTAAACTGGAAAAGTCCATCTCATTTCAAATCTCCTACTTTATTATTACATGGCTTCATCCTTTATAATAGCACTTACAATTAAATAATTATACATAGTTTACCTTTTTACTGTGACATATAACTGCTCTGTGCTCAGGTCTTAATTTATAAAAGTGACTGAGTAAAAACAAGGAGAGATCAAATGCCACTGAAAGAGAAGTTTAATGTTACTCACAGTTTTCCGAGAACGAGAGGCATGCCACGCCACACATGGCCTGAGGAAGAATGCCATGTTTTGGTCAGGAGGTAGAAGCAGGAGTGAGGGAGGAGACTTTACTGGGGTCTCTGCAGAAAAGGCAGTGTTGGACAGAGTAAGCCATTTAGGATTGGTTAGTTTGAATAATTCTGGAAGGCTTTGGGCTTTAGGGGTAGTTTCTAGTTGTCTGGTACCTGGCTGGCTCTGGGTTCATTTAGAGCAGGGAAATACTGGCTTGATGTATCAGAGTTAAATAAGAAGGTAGGTGGGAATATGGCTTTGGATCTGCAGATCTGCACATGAAAGGTGTGCTCCAGGCAAGCTGTCCACCATTCCCAGGAATTAGCTTGTCCTGGGAGGGTCAGTCTCTCTTTGCGTCTGTAAGGCTCCCAAGAGTTGTCAAAACATCCTAGCTCTGGGCTTCCCTGGTGGCGCAGTGGTTGAGAGTCTGCCTGCTGATGCAGGGGATACGGGTTCGTGCCCCGGTCCGCGAAGATCCCACATGCCGCAGAGCAGCTGGGCCCGTGAGCCATGGCCGCTGGGCCTGCGCGTCCGGAGCCTGTGCTCCGCAATGGGAGAGGCCACAGCAGTGAGAGACCCGCATAGTGCAAAAAAAAAAAAAAAAAAAAAAAAAATCATAGATCACAGAAAATTCTTTTAAAAATATAGTTAATACAATAACTTACATACAGAAAAATCATATCTAGTTTACTTCTAATGTGTAATAGGTTTGCCTTTTATGAAGCAAATGACTTAATAAAAATCCCTTAACTGATTATTTCTGCAAGTGGAGCATATTTCCTTTTAACCTGTTATAAATAATTCCATATATCCAAGTACATGCATTTAATAAGTAGCTGATGCTAGCAATATGAATTTTATAATTTTGCTAGCAATAAGAAACTTCTTTGATTGGTTTAATATACTTTTAGCAATCCTGCTTGGGAGGAATTCCTGCTAAAACTTAGCAACTTTTTTAGTGTACCAGAAGGAGTATAACATTTTTACTGTATACAAAGTATAAACTCTATAAATAGCAGACAAAAACAGTAATACATCATAAGTCTCAGAGACAACGTATCATTTTCTGATAGCAGCAGGAGAATTTAAATGTATGTCACCTGTTCATTATTCTTAGGACTAAAGGTATAACAGCCATTACCAAGTAGTCTTGATATGGGGTTGGGGTATCAGTGATTCTATAATCATAATAATAACTTGGTCCCAGGAAAGAAGAAGGAGAATCGAGGTGGGAATGATGTCCAACACAGTAACAGAGAAGTGATTCAATTGAGGTCTTTGCTGCCAACTGGGAACTTGATTTCGTTTCACCTATTAGAGAGATTTACTATTTTTCACATCTTTTTTTTTTAATATTTTATAATTCCCTTTTACTGGCGTTTTCTTCAGAATCTGGCAGTAATATCCCCTCCCACCCCTCTTTTTCTCTTGTTTTCTAATTACAAAAGTAATACCTGTCCATACTCACGGTAAACAATTCAATATTATGCAAATATGCAATAGAAAAATGAAAGTCTCCCACAAGCACCAACCCCCAAATACTAATACTTTTTTTTAACCTCTTTATTGGAATATAATTGCTTTACAATGGTGTGTTAGATTCTGCTTTACAGCAAAGTCAATCAACTATATACATACATATGTCCCCATATCTCTTGCGTCTCCCTCCCTCCCACCCTCCCTATCCCACCCCTCTAGGTGGTCACCAACCACTGAGCTGATGTCCCTGTGCTATGCGGCTGCTTCCCACTAGCTATCTGTTTTACGTTTGGTAGTGTATATGTGTCCATGCCACTCTCTCACTTTGTCACAGCTTACCCTTCCCCCTCCCCGTATCCTCAGGTCCATTCCCTAGTAGGTCTGTGTCTTTATTCCCGTCTTGACCCTAGGTTCTTAAGAATTTTTTGTTGTTGTTGTTCCATATATGTGTGTTAGCATACGGTATTTGTTTTTCTCTTTCTGACTTAACTTCACCCTGTATGACAGACTCTAGGTCCATCCACCTCACTACAAATAACTCAATTTCGTTTTTTTTTATGGCTAACATTCCATTGTATATATGTGCCACATCTTCTTTATCCATTCATCTGTTGATGGACACTTAGGTTACTTCCACGTCCTGACTATTGTAAATAGAGCTGCAGTGAACATTGTGGTACATGACTCTTTTTGAATTATGGTTTACCAACAAACACATGGTAGGATACTCAGCATCACTGATCATTAGAGAAATGCAAATCAAAACTACAATGAGGTAGCACCTCACACCAGTCAGAAGGGCCATCCTCAAAAAATCTACAAACAATAAATGCTGGAGAGGGTGTGGAGAAAAGGGAACCCTCCTGCACTCTTGGTGGGTATGTAAGTTGATACAGCCACTATGAAGAACAGTATGGAGGTTCCTTAAAAAACTACAAATAGAACTACCATAGGGCCCAGCAATCCCACTACTGGGCATATACCCTGAGAAAACCATAACCATTTTTCACATTTTTGGCAGCCTGTTGGAGTCCATGAACGGCTTCAAGAAATGATGTCTTTAAATGCAGCAAATAAAGTCTATAGTATTACAAAGAAAAACAATTATATTGAAAAAATTATAAGAATTTTGAAAAGAACAAATTTTTGATTTAGTAATATATGCCATTTTAAATTAAAGCATTAAACAAGAGGATACAGTGGAATTGTGGAATAATACCACAATTTGAAAGGGATGATGACTGTAAATGACATTCTAAGATTTCTGAAAGACATGTAATGTGATATGAAAATATCTGATCCCTTTTGGTGGTGCCATTATAGGTATTACTAATAAACCACTATGCTTTGTTACCTACCTTCATAAATGAAGGAAATGCTAAATTTCAGTTAAAAGTTAGTAAAAATATTTTTTTTCCAATTCAAGTTCATTGATCACCTGAATTTTACAACAAATTCTTGGTGGTCTAGTAGCCCCTGGTTAAGAGGCTTTGGGGTTCTTAGTAATCTATTTTCATGAGGTTTAGGAAATGGTTATGTCAGTGAAGTATGTCTTTGACACCATCTGCTTCTTTACTTGCTGTCCCCTTCCAGCTCATTGTGCCTCTACTTACTTCTCCTCAAAAAAACCTATTAGATGTGTATTTTTTACAAAAATTGCCAAGCACTTCGTCAGGGCCTAACATCACATGAGCTGAGCACTCTGTGTTCTATTTACCCTTCCAGCTTCCCTTTTCCCATTAAACGCCCCGGGCCAAAATATAGATGCTAAAAGCCACAGAGCCTAAGAACTGTCTTTGCCATCAGGTTGTATAATCTCAGTTCTGTCACTGATTATCCATAGTCATTGAGCTTTGTCTCTCTCATTTTTTAATTAATTAATTAATTAATTAATTTATTTATTTATTTATTTATTTGCGGTACGCGGGTCTCTCACTGCTGTGGCCTCTCGCATTGCGGAGCACAGACTCTGGAGGCGCAGGCTCAGCGGCCATGGCTCACGGGCCCAGCCGCTCTGCGGCATGTGGCATCCTCCTGGACCGGGGCACAAACCCGCGTCCCCTGCATCGGCAGGCGGACTCTCAACCACTGCGCCACCAGGGAAGCCCTCTCTCCTTTTTTTTAACCTGTAAAGTGAATTTAAAATACCTGACTGAAATGTTGACTGAATTAAAATATCTAATTGGTATAAAGTGCTTTGAACAGTGTTTGGATTATACTAAATGGCCAGTAATAGTAGCTATTGTTCTCCTGACCTCTGGCTGATGCATGATAAATTACTATCCTAATCAGCCTCTGTGTGGTAGATAAGGAGACTTGAAATCCCTTGAAATTAGGGTTAATATTTTATTCATCCTCTTGCATTATCCGGTGAGTATGTAACATCTGTGATAATCATTTACATAAATATATTTAAAGCAATGCATTCCCAAGACCATACCTAAAATTATAGTGATTTCTAAGTGGATAGATTTCAAGCAAGTCTCGTGGTATTGTATCCTATCACATAATTCACATACAGGTGTGGTAAAGGTGGCTATATAAAAGATGTTATTGAGCAATGCAATGGTACATAGAAATCGTTTTATGCCAACTGACCAATTTGTTCTATTTTACATATCTTAATGGATACAAAAATAAATAAATCATTTATTCACACAATAAATGCTAAAGACAGATCTGTGGATAATTTCTTTATTTAAACTGTTTCAAAATTGTGATGTCATTTTTTTTAGCAATTGGTGATTATCAATTTAGTATTAATATTTAATAGCTAAAGAAAGGATGGGACTAAATATAAAAAATCCATATTTTTTTAATGCTACCAGTGTTCAAAAACATATCAATTTCATACTAAATGCTCAAGTATTAGTTATCACCTGTTAATTTTAATGAACAGGAAAAGAAGGCTCAGATATGACTTAAAAGTTATGTGACGAACAACTTGTTTTGCTTATTTCACCATTCATGCTTTGCATCTTTTACTGTATAAAAATGTAGTGAATATCTCTAGATCAATTGATTTTTAAGAAACAAATATATCTTTTCAAATGATATTTGTTTCAAAGCTCTTTTAGAAACCAGGCATTTCTAATACAATTGTACAGTTTCAGGACTTTCTGAAGTAGTTGCATTTTCATGGAGTTTGTCCCAAGAAATGCTGTCCGCCAGAGTACAGATATTTCAGTTAAATAATTTATTGGCAACTCCACGACCATAATAACTGATGAAATATGTTGAGACAAGGAGTAGTCAAGTATAGTGAATGTGAAATGTACTGCGAATTTTAGAATAGGAAGATCATATGCCAAGAAAAAAATACCTATAGAATAGTAAAATTATATTTTTTTTTTGTATTTTTAAACTGAAGAAATAGTGATTTTTAGGTAAAGACAAACTTTGTTAAAATATAAGTTAAAAATAAAAGAGGACAAAAAAGCTCTATGCCAAAAAAAAAAAAGAAAATGTATTAGTCTATTACCTTTAACACCTAGATAGGGTGAGAAGCAAAAATAAATGAATTGTGATAGAGTATGCTGTCAGTGAATACATAATATCATGGATAACTATCATGTAGCCCATATTTAATTTTCTATACACAGCACTCTTAGCTCTAGAAAATAAGGGTAAAAGTAGGAAATTAAAGGAGGAGAAAGAAGTAATAGTGCATTCTTAGGTTTACTGTTTTAACAATCACCATCAGTGACCCAGTTTTGTTTTGTCTTTTCCCCTTCCAAAGAATCTATACATTACTTCCACAAGTTTTGTATAAAAGTCCCTCAAGGCTATATGTGACTAATGCTTCTTTGGGACAAATGCAGCCCGAGGGATGGAAAGAGATTTTAGGGTCCAAAAGCTGACTCTCACATTAATATGGAGAAGTGTCCTATTAGGATGATGGGTGCCTGCTGATAGTAGAACTTGCTAATGTGTGAAAAAAAATTTTTTTGCTGGTATCACGAGCTTTGTGCTGGGCGTACTGGTTTATTTGGAGCCCGTTACTTGCGAAAGCTTCACCTTTTCCATTTTTAGAAAATGTGAGGCAGCAAAATGGTTTTTGACAAACTGCAGATCCTGCAGAGTTTAATCAGCTTGATTGTGGGCACCGCACGCCTCTCCCTGTCCCTTATTTTATTTGACCACTGGTGACATTTTTCTGCTACTGGATTATAATTTTAAAAGAAAGTAAAAGAATGTGATTCTTGAAAACGAAAAATCTGCTTGATCAAAAATCGTCAGCAAACAATAGGAAAAGAAGACTCACGGGAGCTCTGAAATGGTAACTCATTTTCTCTCTGTCTCTCAATGTTTTCAAGTATACTTTTAACATATAGACTTAGAATACCTCTTTTATCTTATTAAGGACTGAGATAGTACAGTAGTAATGTACTCTGTGTGATGCAAAAACAAAGGAGTTTTTTTGTATGTAACTTAGTGGATTTTTGGTTTGTGTACCTACATTCTTTATGTTGCTACATAAATCTTTTTTCCAAGTTTGATTTAAATTATTATTATTTGAAATTATTAACTGATTTGCCTGCTAAAACTTCTTTATATCAGTGGTAATTTTGGTTTTAATTTGGTTACAGTGATACTGAAAGTTTAAAATGGTACATAGAACTTAAGGCAGTGGTCCTTTCAATTCGAACAATTTTAACTCAGTTAATTTCTTTCAAATGGAACTGAAAAAATATGTAAGAAGATGGTTTGAAAAATGTTTAATATGAAAACAGGGAGGACTTTTTAAAATAAATAACAAAAGGAAAAATATAAAGTTAAAGGAAAAGGACCCAAAATTATAAAAAGAAAAAAACTTAGTAATATAAAAATAACTAAGATGGAGTAGTCCCTACAGTTTTAACCGGTGAATATATTTAGATATGAATAATCAGATTTTGGGGTGAATTTATATTCAAAAATCACTAGCAGAATGTCTTAATATCATAAGATATAGGTATCAGAGTAAGCTATTTGAATGTAATTAAAGGAAGTTTTTATATGCAATTTTTGAAGGAGTTTGTAACCATAAACCCAAAACATTTGCTAAATTTACTTATTTATGACAAGAATATATAGCTGCTTATTATTTTCAGTGTTGTCTGGTTGTTTTTATGTGTTATTGGTTCATGTTAAGGATGAAATATAAGAAAAACTTTAGTCACCAAAGATTGCTTACGTAACTGTTTAAGAAGGAGATAAACTATGACAAGACTAGTTTTAACAAAGGCAATTTAGATGATTTCTCATTATTTGTTTCTATTCTTTAATTTGATGACAATAACCATAGCTGGTATTTTAAAAACAGAGGTCACAATTGTATCTATTATTATTTTGCCCATCATCCAAGGAGAGTAGAAAATGTCTAGGCTTTCATTTCTTGGGGTCTTTCTTCCCCAGGGCTGTTGTCTTCAGTGTGGTATCATTAACATACCAAGTTCTTCAAAAGTTAAAAATATCTAGGAGATATTTTTATATCTCCTAGATATAAAAATATCTAGGAGATATTTTTTTTTATCTCCTGAGGAGAATAGTTCATACTCTTTCCAGCTTAACAGATTACATTTGCATATCTTACCTGTTCACTGAGCTGACAAATTTACTGATTAAAGTGATATATCTTAAAATTTCAGCTTGATGCGATGCTTTGGAGTCTTCTGCAGTTTTATTCTGGTAAGGTTAACTCCCTATTTGGAAATGAATGACTTACCCATCCAATCCCACCAGCTAGAACAGTTAGTAGAAAATTATTCACAACAAACAAAAACTTCTCCAGATAACATTATTTTTAGTTAGTTTATTATTTACTTATTCTTCATAATCCTACAGCACTGTGAAGGATTTATTATGAGATTAAAACAAATCAAACCACTTTCTCCATTACTGTTAGAACATTCTTTTCTTCTTTTTATACTCAGGGAAAATCGGCTTTTACTCAGAATAATGGCTCTCTGGCCAAGTCTTGTCAGCCAGTCCCCTAGAATTCCTGCTGTACTAAGGCAGACAGGGCATAAAATGAATTCTTTCTGAAGCAGACATTGCTTGGCTGAGCAAAAGTGACTATCGTCTCCGACATGGTGTTTTCTCTACACCTTTTGCTTCTGGGCACTTTCTATTGTATTATTCAGTAAGTGAGCCTACACTGAGTTGTACTATGGTAACAAATGATCTCAACGTCTAGGTGGCTTTATGATAACAAAGTTTATATATTACACATGTTATATGCCCATCATGGGACAGTTTAGGCTCTGCTTCATTATTCTAAAATAAAGAAGCAGGCCCTATCTGAGGCATACTCATCTCATAGCAGAAGGTCAAGGACAACGGCAGAACCAGGAGCTGGCTTTTAAAGCTTCTGCACATGTTACTTGCAGTCACACGTCATCGTACAAAGCAAGTCATACGACCACATGTAAAGTCGATGGTGCTAGAAGTCTAATGCTCGTGCAGGGACTGGCCCAGCTGAGAGCAGCAGCACATATCTTGACAATAATACAACCTACCAAAGTCTGGTCACGTATATTCATGTTCCTCTCCTACATGCACAAAAAACCCCATCTAATCACAGTGTCAGACTCAAAAGTCTAGAACCTCATGATAGCCCAGATGAGGATCTTAATTTGGAGAACTAGGAACTAAAAAGGATAATTTATATACTCTATGCCTCCCCCTTCGTCCGGCACCACACAAATACACAGTTCTAATATACTGCGGTGGACGCTTTTAAACAGAAGGGGGAAGAAGTGAAACACAAAGCAGTCACCATGTAGATTATAGCAAATCTGATACGATGGTGGAAATGCCCCTTTCCTGGTTATGGCGAATGTTCCCTGACGGTCCCCAGGTTTGATGCCTGCCTGCAGTTGTGCACCCTATTATCTCCATAGCTCTTAGCTCTGCCCTCTGGCAGATCTTTTCTATTATACTCCCTCCTTGGCATTATCTGAAGAGGGCATTGTGGAATATTCCCCCTATCCCCCCTGCTATCAGGCTAAGTAATATCTTAGCCTGATTTTACTGCCAATAGAAATTTGGTAGGCCTGAAGTTTATCTTAAATCTGGAACACTCACAGTCTCTTTTATTCTGGGCTGATGGTTCATTTGGCAGTACAACTTTCTCAAAACATAGTAGGCTTTTTACTAATAGTATTTTATTTTATCCACAATCATTTACCAATAGCTACACCCATGATACCCATCTAAACTCTGGTACCTTGAACTTACTGGGCTTCTAGAAGACTTGTATCCTTTATTCTATTTTCTCTGAGCCATTGTATCCAAAGGAAAGTATTTACTGGCTGCTACTTTAATCAGAGGGTTTTTGTTTGTTTCTTTTCTTTCTTTTTAATCAGAGATTTTAAGGATGGGAGTGAAAGTTACAGTCTGGATTTGCTCTTTGCTAAGAGGCTGTGTTGAAATTATCTTTTGTGACTTAAAGCTTTTCACAGTTTTTCTTTTACTAAGTAATGAAAAGAAGCAGTTTCATCTTTCAGTGCTGTAAGGCCTGAAATTTCTAGATTCCCTCTATTTTTTTTTTTTTTGATTCTCCTTACAAACTGGCCAATACCAACTAAATAACGACAGCAACTTGAAGCCACAGCTAATTTAAAACATTATGTGCTCCCCAGGTTATTGCAGTTTACAGTTTTGCCAAATATTGCTCTATAGCATCATATGGGTCACCATGTTTCCAACCTCCAATAAAATTTTCTCACCAACTATGGCTTGATCTCAGTAAGAATAAAGCTTTTTAAAATACCATTCACATTATATATATTTTGTGTGACAGTTTCAGCTCTGCTCTATTATTTTGTACCCAGACTTAAGAATTAGCTTATATCCCAGGAAAAAGAGTGATGGCAGAACCATGCCGTGGTCCTGCAACTTCTGCTCAGAAATAGGCCCTGGCACTATCACGCACATTCTATTTGCCAAATCAAGTTACATCATCAAGACTGACATCAAAGGAGTAGGAAGTATAATCTTCCTCATTCGTAGGGACACAGTGGAGAGGGGATGTAAATATTTTGACCATAATGCAATCTTAAACATTTATCTTAAAGTTATGTTACTCAGTATCCTAACATGTTAGTTGCTTGACATTTTTAGATAATTCTGATTTTTTCCCTAATGGAGCTAATAACGCTGATGGCTGCTTATAAATGTTTGATTTGTTAGTAAGATTAGCATGATATAGATATAATTCACTTATGCAATATTATATAATATAATACATTAGCTTCACTAATGGAATGTTAGATACTCATTGGTGAAAAAATGGAGTGCTTTGTAATATGCAGTATATAAGATACCTAAATGTTTGTCTATAATTTTTATTTCCCTAATGTTTCCAAGGAATAAGATCATAGATTTATAACAATCTTTGTCTTAATTAAAATTTTACCTCTTTAATTAAAAAACTAGATGTATTCACTGAATAAATTTTAAGGGGTGTTTAAGACTATCAAAATGTTTTAGGACAAGGGCCAGGTCTAGAATGAACTTGAAAAGGGTAGAAAATTTGGGTGTCATAGTTACAAAAATGATTCTCTCTCTTCACTCATCATAAGCACACATCTGGAGACACAGCATACACTTCTAGACCTTTCTATCACAAACTCACTCAAGAAGCATGATTTTTTCTATTACTTTAAGTGTAAAACTGAATATGGTAGCATTCAAGCTAAGAGGAAAGAAAAAAAGTTTCTTAACAGGTAATTTACAGGATGAAACCTATTGTTAAAATATTTGAGACCACAGAAGAGGACAATAGTAATTAATTTGATTTATTCCAAAATAACTATGAATCAATATTTTTGTTTTTAAATACGTGAAAAGATTTATAGACTTACAGTTTCATTCTCCTCCTAATTTCTACTGTTTTGCTCTCAAAATTGGATTCTTTTGCTTTGTATGGCAATAGAACTTCAAAGAAAATAAGCATTTAAGTGTATCAGAGCTGATACTCTGAAAAAATGATAAATAACAGTGCATGACTTAATTAGAGGCAAGTGGCCAGCGTGGTTAAAGAAGTCTGATATCTTATTCACATTGTTTCAAAGAGAAAAATAATAAATCTACTTTGCAAACAACTTTACAATAGGAGGTGTTGCAAACATCAGAAAGCTTCAAAAACATGTACCAGTCATGTTTGCAACTATGATTAAGAAGTAATAGAAAGATTCACAGTCTTGTAAGGAATCATATATATTCAGAAGAAGGGATTATATATATTTAGAATATAGGTGATCACATATATGCAGATGGAAATAGGGAGTACGGAAATTGTGGTGGTACTAAGCCGTTAGATGATTTAAGTTTAAAGTTTAATTAAAACATTGCAAAGTATGTACAAACCAGCCAAAGATTCTCCAAGGAGAGTTTGTGTATGTGTGTGTATGTGAGTAAACACACATGTGCTTGCATGTGCATATGTGTTGTGAATGTGTTATATATAATTTTATACAGTGCATATTAATGTAAATAATATATATATAAGGAGATATATGTGAATACCAGTTTACTAGAATTATTAATATGAGTAAACTCAAGTATTTAAGCTGTAGGTGATCAGTTTTATAATAGTTCATAGAAGTTATTTTATTGGGAGAAAATTGTTTTCAGTGTAATTTTTTAAAAGCTTTTAGGAATTATCTGTTACCACTGGGGCTGTCTTCATGACCTTATAATGACCTAAAACTGTCCCAAGTAATTTGTCCAGGCTGATTTAAAGTCACCTGAAAAGACACTAAGCAGTTTATTTAAGGTAGCAATTATTCTGAAGGGTATTAAACTAAGGGCAAATATGCTAATTTTCTGTTACTTTGTAATCTCACTGAAAAATAAAAATAATAAAGTTTTTAGCTTCAGGTCTCTATTCTAAACGTGAGATAGTCAATGACACTTTGGGATTTAGAATTTGTTTACTGAAAGGATAGATGCCATGCAAATATTTTGATGAAATTATATTTATCTTCAGCCAGTGAAAGACTGGATAATATGACCTGTTTTAGGTCGTGTGAAGCACCACATGTCATTTTTTTGTTTCAGTTGCCTCACTTCATATTACTTCAGATATATTAATTCTACCTTTGTTCATCATTTAACATTTGTTTTTGTTTTAAAAATTTGAAAAGTCTTTATAAATGTGCCCTTTCATTTCATTATCATTTTCTGTGATTTTTTTCTAACAATTTTTATGCATATTTAGGGATACTTGCAGAGTAAAAGAATCTTAAATATAAAAAAGCTTTCAGTTTAATAATTAATAAGGCTGAGAGTTTACATTTAACAGGAATTTATTTGAATATTTCTTAATTTATAATTTGCATCTTTTTTCATATTTTAGAAGTCATTCAATTTTTCACAACTTACATAATCTGGGACCTTGAAAGATGTATGTGTCTTCCCTGAGCAATTTGCTGTATTTCCTAATGATATATCAGCCCCAGATATATATACTCTAAATCTTGACTATGTGTCTTTAATCCTCTGTTCAGAGACTTGGAGCCCTGAACACCCCTATAGTCTGACTCAGATTTTTATCTCTGTGTTTCCTAAGCATTCAGTACATATGACCATCATTATATTCATCATATTGAACTTCATCATTAACTTAGTTGTCTCTCAGTAAAATAAAAGACGGGAGACAGGAACGTATATTCTTTCATTGACTCAAATATATACATTCATTCAAATATATACATTCACTTAAAATACATATTCATTGTATATATTTGTTGGTTTTTTAAATTAATTTTTATTGGAGTATAGTTGCTTTACAATGTTGTGTTAGTTTCTGTTGTACATCAAAGTCAATCACTTATACGTATACATATATCCCCTCTTTTTTAGATTTCCTTCCCATTTAGGTCGCCACAGAGCATTGAGTAGAGTTCCCTTTGCTGTACAGTAGGTTCTCATTAGTTATCTGTTTTATACATAGTAGTGTGTATATGTCAATCCCAACCTCCCAATTCATCCCTACTCCCCCTCCCGCGCTTGGTATCCATAAGTTTGTTCTCTACATCTGTGTCTCTATTTCTGCTTTGCAAATAAGTTCATCCCTATTTGAATGCTACTCTCTACCAGACATTGTTCTATTCACTGGGGATATAGTGACAAATAAAAAGCAAGTCTTTCTTCCCCAGAGGTTATATTTTAGCTGCATGCCTAATTTAATTTTACACCTAAAACATGGCCTGACATATTAGATACAATTTTTTTAAAAATAAATTTTATTTATTTATTTTTGGCTGCGTTAGGTCTTTGTTGCTGCACGTGGGCTTTCTCTGGTTTCAGTGAGCAGGGGCTACTCTTCGTTGCGGTGCACGTTTTCTCATTGCGGTGGCTTCTCTTGTTGTGGAGCACAGGCTCTAGGCGCACAGGCTTCAGTAGTTGTAGCACAGGGGCTCAGTAGTTGTGGTGCACAGGCTTAGTTGCTCCGCGACATGTGGGATCTTCCTGGACCAGGGCTCGAACCTGTGTCCTCTGCATTGGCAGGCAGATTCTCAACCACTGTGCCACCAGCGTAGTCCTTGGATATATTTAATAAGTATTTTAATGTATTAATAAATAAGTAAAACATGGAATTTATATAATTAAGCATAATAATCTTTGAAGTTACTTAAATTTACAGTTTAGAACAATTTAAACATTCAGAACAGACGACACATATCTTTAAGTTATTTGAAATATATCTACTAATTCTAATCAAAATCACTTTGAATTCTGCATCAGAAATGAAATTAAATTTCAATTGATTAGTTTTAAATGTTTTCATATCCATTTCTCAAATTACCTCATCTTTTCATCCACTTTTGAAAAGAGAAGGAGAGATGGAAGAAGGAAAGGAGAAAAATGGAAAGAGAGGGATTAAATTTGGAAAGAACTTTTCTAGAAATATAAAGAAAGTTTTAAGTCTTTGCAATAAATTTGCTATGTTATTTTTAAAGAAAATGACCAATGCAAGTTTTAATTCAGCTGACTCCTAGTAAATCATTGCTTAATGAAAACAAGAACCGCAGAAAGTAAAATGTTACATTTGTTCTTAGTACATCCCGGTAGGAACTAGCAGACATCAGATTTGTCAATGTCACAACTTCCTTAGAGTTTCCAGGAGAACACCAGGATCAAAGAAAAGAAATAGATAAGATAAAGAGTTACAATCTCTTTGCAATAGGAGTTTCCCATTTAAGTTTTACTTGTTACTATCATTTTAGAACAAGTTGAAAGTATGCTGGTTAGAAATGTTTACCTGACACAAATGGAACCCCTTCTGAGACAGATTTTATTGAAAAATTACATGGTTGGGCTTCCCTGGTGGCACAGTGGTTGAGAGTCCGCCTGCCGATGCAGGGGACATGGGTTCGTGCCCCGGTCCGGGAAGATCCCACGTGCCGTGGAGCGGCTAGGCCTGTGAGCCATGGCCGCTGAGCCTGCGCGTCCAGAGCCTGTGCTCCACAACAGGAGAGGCCACAACAGTGAGAGGCCTGCGTACCGCAAAAAAAAAAAAAAAAAATTACATGGTGTGAATGAAAGAAAGAACTGTCAGGTTGGATCAGATATTCTGTATCTGCAGGTGCTTACTTGGGTCATATAATCTTCCCAAAGATATGTGGAAAACCTCACCTGTGCCAGAAGCTTCTCTATTTTATCAGAGAAGAGGCACATTTTCATTCTGTCAAACAAGTATTTAATCATAGTTTAAACAATATCTTAAGTGTTAGAGTAAATTTTTTTGACCAACATGATGGTTCCATGGTGGTCAGTTTGATATAGAGATAAATGAAGTAATAAAACTTCCATTGTGTAAGTAAGCAATTTTAATTACTTTATCTGTAGTTGGGTTTTTTCTTTTCTCTTTTTTTTTTTTGGTTGTTTGTTTCATTTTACAATATTTTGATTTGACCACTGTATTGTTATTAACTAGAAAATTGTGTTTGTGGCCTAGATTTTACCAATTTTTATAGTACATTTTTTTACCAGTTCAAATTTATTTACAGTAATAACCATATTATATTTTGCCTCTCCATTTCCTTCACGTCACTGCTCCCTCACTCATTAGTCACTGACTTTATTGCTTTTTCTGGAGCAATCAGTGCACAGTCTGGCCTCAGGACCTTTGTATTTATTGCTCCTTTGGTCGTAAATACTCTTTCCCGAGATATGCACATGGTTTCCTCCTTCAGACCTAAGGTAAAATGTCACCAACTCAGAGAGTACTTCCCTGGCCATCCCAAGCAAATTAATACCCACCCACCTTCTATCCTTTTGTTTTATGGCACATAACATTGCCTGACATTGTATTACAAGTTTGTATGTTATTTGGCTTATTGTTTGTATAAAATTTAAGTGCCTTAAGGCCAGGCACTTTAATTATTTGTCACTACTGCCTAAAATATTGTCTGGCACAGAGTAAATACTCAATAAATATTTATTGAATTAATAAAAAATGTCTACATGGTTTATGATCAGTCCAGTTAAAGTTTATGAAGCTGTTGACGAAATAGTTAAAACTTTTGTAACATCAGGATAAGAGAAAATTCAAAGACATAAAAAGCAGAAGACCTTATATTTGGAACAAAACTTCCCTTTCTTGAGGCTTCCAGTAGTGAAATTCAGGAGATCAGAATGCTGAAATATTCTGACCCACCCCTCTGCAGGCCTTTGAGTGTTCATATGCAGAATATTCAACCACATGGTAGGTATGGCCACCATCAGCTGGGCTCAAGAGACTGGCAATGCCCTCAAAGTAAGTTGACCCCTAGACTGGCCATTAGAATTTCTTCTGCACAAGTCAAAGTGAAGCCCACACGTGGTATACGTTCCTCACGTACAGGCCATTACTGATGGAGGTCATGGAAGAAGGACTCCCCCTATGTTAGTCTAAAGGTGTCCATCCGAAATCAAGAGGAATTCACACATCATTTGCTGTATCAAACAGCACTATTATCAAGGGTCAGGTGGTCACCCTAAAGCCCTGAACATGCCTGACAGAGCCTCACAACCATCCCTTTGCCCTCACTGACATGCCCAGCGTCATCCCTGTGGTCTGTCTTGGGAAAATGAGGATTTGACTTATCATGCCTGTTTTTTCCTGTTAGGTCAGTAACCAGAACTTTCAAGTCATTCCTGATTCTCAAGGCTCTAATTCTCATCCTCAAATTCTGTCTGTCTCCTGGTGCTCTTTCACCATGCTCTGTGGAACTCACCAACCTGGCCTCTTTATTTTCAACTGCTTATGTGTATTTTCTTCTTCTCTCTAAATGAATCCTGGTTCTTCCCTGATGACACTGCTTCTCATGCCCACTTTCCAGAGAGTGCTATATTCCTGTCACATCACTTAAATTGCTGGGATTGGAGGGAAGGTAATGTTCTTTTGCTCCTCAGTCACTTCCAGCGCAGTCTCCTGCTTCCTCCCTAAATTCCCTAGCTGTGATCTCATGACATTGGTAGGTATCACCTGATACTCCTCTTTGTAGAAGTCTTCCACCAACCTCTGGTCACTTCCCCTCTTCTTTAAAGATTTTAGCTTTAGCTTACTGTTACTCTCTCCAACTTCTTTCTTGCCATACAGTACGGTAATTTTAACGTTCAAAGAGATGACTCTTCAAAAACACTAGTCTCTCAGTTACTTGACTCTTCTCCTGCAAAGATCTCGTTTTCCACCGTGAAACAATTTCACCACCTTGTAATGTATGTGTGCAAGGAATATTGAACATGGTATTTATGTTTGAGTTTCAATGTGTGCATATATATTTAGGGTAGTAAATTTTCTGTTTTTTATTTATATACCTATCATAAATCCTTAGCTTAAATCAACTCTTAAGTTATCCCTAATACTATCACATAGTAAGGGATCCAAAGAAGCATGTGGGATAATGTGTTCTACATTTCTGAAAAAATATTATTATAGAAATCGTCTATATTTCCCAAAAATGTACAGTAAAAGAAACAGGATTGGAAATAACTGTGAGAGCACTACTTCTGTATTACTGTAGTTTTTATTGACAAATAAGATTAATATTGTTTAATAAGGCTAATACTTAGCTAATGAATCTCCATTACATTCTTTTTTTTTTTTTTTTGAGATAATATTAGGTTTTTGGCCCAGATTTGAATTGTCTTTATTTTGTTTTCTACATTGTTTTTATTATTTATTCAAATATGAAATAGTGAAAGACTAATGTTACAAAGCATCTATTTTAGTAAAATAAAACTATTCAAAGCATATTTTAAATTTCATATTTAAAAAGATTCAGTTATTTAAAATTTATATTTTCTTTATTTGGGAAAAAAGAAAAAGCTTTTGTTAAAATGAAATCCTGTTACTTGCTAGCAGTGCCATGAAATTACTTCTTAGTTGTGTTGTCACTTTGAGCCTTTCATCATCAGTAGTGAAAAATGTTAATGACATCATAGCATTAGGGACAAATCAATAGAGCGTGTTAGAGTTTCAGCTAACTCTCAAATAAATCAGCTATTCTTTAGCAGAGTCAGAGACTAAATAGTGAATTATTTCAAAGTACCTCAAATCCAATTAGTGATTACAAATTGTCATTTGTTTGAAGGAGCCAGAGTGAAAAGGTTGTCAAATTCAGTGTCTGCCTCCCATAATACCTTTTCCCTTCTTACATTTTCCAATGCAAGGAATTAAAGTGGTTTGAAAAAAATTTATACTGACTTTTAAGCACCTATTAATTAACAGCTAATTGTTTTATTTACATTGAATTCTAAGAATGACCTTGTTTGTTTTTATAGGGTACTTACTGTGTCCAGGTACTTAAACAGTTGGACTGAACAAATGTACCCCAGGAATTAAGAATTCTTCTTGGAAAGAGGTAAGAGATTTGAAAATAGGCACATGTTTGTATGTTAATAAGTTTGGTGAGAACTTAGATTTACTAGTACATTTCTTTGGCACATAATTTATAAGGTAATTTCTAAAAATTAAGGGCACTTTCTGTTTTCAATTGTATAGTCTTCTATTCTGTGGAATGATTTGGTTATATGAGAGGGCTCCAACATTAAAAAAAAATAGTGTTTAGGGAAGCCACATTACCCCTTTAAAATGTCAAGATCTGGATTGCTACTATTTTGCTCTTCTTTCTTTCTTTTTTTTTCTTTTTTCAAAAAGTTTGTTATACTTAGGAATTAGACTGGGTTTTCCATGTTCCCTGAGAGCCACAGAGCAGAGGTAGATGGTGTGTGGGCAGATTGCCATCCAGAAAGATCCTTTGGCTAGCCTGCCCCTTCTACATTTCCTGGACCACATACGGTTACTATCAACTCGAAGCCATTCAAAAGTTTAAGTGCCAAACACAGAAGAAGGAGTCAGTTTTTAATGTGTTATGCTGTCTTAATTTTGACCTCAGATGTGAGAGACTGAAATATTACCTTTAAAATAAAATATGGTTAGGAAATCTGAATGTATACATATTACTTTTTTAAAAACCCTGTTTAACTGTGATTGTTGCTCAAGACTCATTTCATCGTATGAAGTAGGAAGAAAATTTACCGGCATTAGGCTTACCTTTCCCGCTGTATTATATATATTGCTATTAGAAGGAATGAAGAAAGGAGTGAAAACATACACTAAACATCTATGAGTAGTTGCCTCATAGGACACAAATAAAGGAGGCATGGTTCACAAAGTAAATTTCCTGGGTCCTAATTAAAATCTGTCGCAAATTTATGAAGGCCAAAGTCATGTATAGACTTGATTTCTATGTCATTGCCATCAACATCTTTAATGTATACTTGACAATCAAGCCAGTTTTTCAAAATTAATTTGTAAAAGCATCAGCAGTCCATATGGATGAGTCTTAAATCACTGAATGCAATTAACAATGTACACATTGGATTGAGATGAGACAGTGACTGGTTGTCAACTCATGAATATTTATAAAAGAGTAGTAAATTCACCAAAAATCTGATGAAATTTACTTCCAGGTATTGCATCTAATAGAACTATTTGCAGAATTGAACTTACGATTCTAGGCTTTGAGTGATACAAATACAAACTCGGGTAGATAAATATCAGTTTGTTGGAAAATGCAATCTGGCCATCCCAAAGTGGGAGGCCTGAGACCTGTTTTTTATCAGTATCCATTTCAGTGACAGGGCTACTTTATCCCTTATTTTCTCCTTTTTATTTTTTCTTTTTTAAACAGAAGCAACCTGAAGGAGAATATCTGCCTGTAAATTTATTTAAAATATTTAATATAAATAATTACTTTAAAGAGTAGACAGTGTACTTTTTCTGTCCTGCTAATTCTATTATCTAATGGTTATTTGCTTAGGGAATGCCAAGATACATGGCATTTTTTTCCTCTCCTGAATCTGAAAACAGTTCTGCAAATATAGACTGTTTCCTAGGCGTGGCTTCATATAAGTTTGATTCTTAACAAATTCTAGATTGAATATATACAAATACCTTACTAGGAAGCTCATGACAGAAATTTTAAGCATCCATTAAAAAAGTAGAAGGCAATTAAAAGAGACTGTAGTTAAGAAAAAGATGTGCTGATTTTGGAAGAGAGGAATACGAGATAAAATTCCACATTAACTAAAAAAGAAAAATTAAAAAGGTGTGGATAAGAAGGAAGAAGAAGATACAAATCAGAATGCTAAGAAGATTAAGAGTAGTATATATAATTTGTTATTCCATTCAAGTTCATTCTCTTATGACTACTGAATAACTTTGGTCTGTTTTGTAGGAAGTTCTCATATACTAGAATGAAATTATATTCCAGACTCACATAGTTCCGGATTTTCAAGCTGAATTACTGTGTGGCCTTGAGAAAATTACCTTGCTTTTATCTAATTTTCTCATTTACATGGGACTAACAATACCTAATTTTACTTGCTTACATTTTTTTTGCTTACATTTTTTACATATTTTGAAACACTTTATGATTTATTTTAAAACTTGAATTTTGAAATGTACAGTATAGTTTTCCCTTTCTTTGAATACTGTACAAAGTACTTTTTTATTTACCTTATCTTTCAAAAGAGTTCTTTTTTCATGGATACTTAAGTATGTCATTTTTCTACTCTAGATCGTAAGCTTTTTTAAGGTGAAAAATATTTTTTATTCTATACGCCTCCCCCCTCCCACCAATTTAAGGAACAGACAGTATTTATTTAGTGAGTGACTGAAGGAAAGAGTATGAACCTTTTTATATAAATAAGTTGCTGGTGAATTGAGTTAAAACAAAACCATTTAAAACATTTAAAATTCTCTAAAGGATGTCAATATTTAATAGATAAAGGCTTTTTAAAAAATGATGAATAACTCAAAATGTTCCTGTATTAATTTATCTGTTATTTAATTTTGATTGTTGAAAAGGTTCTCTTATCTTATAGCATATTAGTATTTCAATATTTAATATTGAATAATATTTCAATATTTAATAATATTCAATATTCACTTCTAAGATTTTTCAAGGAATTAAAATATTTTTTTCTTATCAGAGAAGTCCTGAGACATTTTTTAAAGAAAAAGAGAAAGGTGAGCTAAGAAAATCATGCTGGAACTGAGCTTCTGCTTAGTTGTAGTGACAAGAATCTTGGTGACCTGGGCAACTAGGAAGCTCTTACCTCATTACCCTGGCCACATATTAGTGCCCAGAGAGTCAGAAGGAATGCTTAGAGGCATGGCTTTCCTCCTGAGGGAATCTAGTACATGCCTACCTTCCTCTGCACTCAGTGATGGTGGGATCAGAGTGGCCATGAGTAGGAGAGGAATGTTACCTACCTCTTTAAAAAACTTCATGGTCTGCATGTTTGCACAAAGTCTGCTTCAGATTCAGACTGAGTCATTTATTTTTCTGGCTAATAATTCCTTCTTTCCCTAAACTTTGATTTGTTTTTTTCTTGTCTTTGATAATCTGTGCTAAATGATTTTAGGTCCACAGAATTTCTGAGCCTGCAGGGACTTAGGAGATCATTTTATTGTTTACATAAGGAAACCAAGGCCAAGAAAAATTTAATACAAATTACAGAGACTAAGAACGTAAACTCCAAGCTCTCATTCTACAGTTCTTTCCTTTATATCATCATATCTTGCTTCCAAAATACTGCTTTTGCTGGATTTTCTTCCTTATTCATTTTGGGATTGTCTGTTGACAGTTTCCATTATTTATCAGCGTTGTCTTCAACTGCAATTGATATTTGTGTGAACAAAATAAAGAGGTGACATTCTCTTCTTTCACAAAGAGAAGTCTGTCAGTGGGTGGAAATAATTGAGCAAAAAAAGATTGGGTAATAAGAGAAAGACATATGTACTACACTACCTCAAAGAACAACCCTTTTTGGGGGAATGGAATTTTATGGCTGGTTAAATATATGTCTCTCTATATGTGTCTACATATATATATATAAATATATGTCTAAATATATATAAATATTTGCCTATATATATGTATATATATATGGCAAAATTCTGCATAGAACCTTTGTCTCTGTTAAACTCTTTGAGATGTGTACAACTTCTTTGGGTGAAGGCTCTCTGTCAGTTTATTTTTCCCTTACTAACTTTACTGAGGGGATAATTTAGGTAATAGAAACTGCACCCGGTTTAGAGGGCTCAATTCTATGAGTTTTGACATTGCTGTACACCCATGAAACCACCCCCACAAGCAAAGCATAGAGTATTTCTCCACCCTGACAAGATTCCTTGTGACCTTTTACTTTTTTCGTACTATGCATTAGTTTGCATTTTATAGGAAATAAGTATACATATTTGTGTGTATTTTTTTTTACTTAGCATAATGGTTTAGAGATTTACTTGTTTGTATCCGGAGTTCATTTATTTTTATTGCTGGACAGTGTTCCATTGAGGGATACACATTTGTTTATTCACTTGATGGTGGATATTTAGTTGTCTTTAACTTTTGACTTTTCTTAATTAATTTTCTCTGAGCATTTGTGTGCAAGCCTTTGTGTGGACTGTGTTTTCATTTCTCCTGGAAAAACATGGAGGATTGGAATATCAGAGTTATTTGGTAGGTGTATGTTTAATTTTTTAAGAAATGACAAACAGTTTTCCAGAGTGGTTGTACCATTTGGCACTCACCTGATCAGCATATGAGAATTCCCATTGCTCTGTGTCATGGGTCTGCAAACTATAGTTCTTGAGCCAAATTCAGCTGTACTTATAAAGTTGTAGTGGAGGAGAGGGTATGGAGAAAAGGGAACCCTCTTGCACTGTTGGTGGGAACGTAAATTGATACAGCCACTATGGAGAACAGTATGGAGGTTCCTTAGAAAACTAAAAATAGAACTACCATACAACCCAGCAATCCCACTACTGAGCATATACCCTGAGAAAACCATAATTCAAAAAGAGTCATGTACCGCAATGTTCATTGCAGCTCTATTTACAGTAGCCAGGACATGGAAGCAACCTAAGTGTCCATTGACAGATGAATGGATAAAGAAGATGTGGCACATATGTACAATGGAATATTACTCAGCATAAAAAGAAACGAAATTGAGTTATTTGTAGTGAGGTAGATGGACCTAGAGTCTGTCATACAGAGTGAAGTAAGTCAGAAAGAGAAAAATAAATACTGTATGCTAACACACATATATGGAATAAAAAAAAAAAGAGTTCTGAAGAACCTAGGGGCAAGACGGGAATAAAGACACAGACCTACTAGGGAATGGACTTGAGGATGTGGGGAGGGGGAAGGGTAAGCTGAGACAAAGTGAGAGAGTGGCATGGACATATATACACTACCAAATGTAAAATAGTTAGTGGGAAGCAGCTGAATACCACAGGGAGATCAGCTTGGTGCTTTGTGACCACCTAGAGAGGTGGGATAGGGAGGGTGGGAGGGAGGGAGATGCAAGAGGGAAGAGTTATGGGGACATATGTATATGTATAACTGATTCACTTTGTTATAAAGCAAAAACTAACACACCATTGTAAAGCAATTATACTCCAATAAAGATGTTAAAAAAAGTAAATTTCAACCCAGAATTCTGTATACAATGAAAATATTCTGTAATGTGGGAGGCAAAATGAAGATATTTTGAAATAAAAGATAAGTAAGAAAATTCATTGTTGGCAGACCTGTACTTCAAGGATTGCTAAAAAAAAGTCCTTCAGATTGAACAGAAATGATACCAGATAGGAATTTGGCACTTTAGGAGAAAATAAATAGCATCAAACGTTGGTAAATATCTGGATGATTGTAAATTTCTTCTAATTTCTTTAAAATACGTATACTATTTAAAGCAAAAAAAAAAAAAGTTGTAGTGGAACATAGCCACACTCATTTGATTATGAATGAGCTGCTTTCATGCTACAAAAGCAGAATTAAGTAATTGTGACACAAACCATATGGCCCTCAAAGCTTAAAACATTTACTATCTCGTCCTTTAAACAAAAAGTTTGCTGATCCCTGCTCTGCATCCTTGCAAAACTTCATGTTGTCAGTTTTTTAATTTTAGCCATTTTCATGTATATGGAATAGTATTTCAGTGGGGCTTTAATTTGCATTTCCCTCATAACTAATGATATTGAACATCTTTTAATTTGTTTATTTGCCATCTGTATACCTTCTTTTCTAATATATCTATTGAAATATTTTGCTAAATTTTTAAATTGGCTTTTTGTCTTATTAATACTTTTGAGTTTTAAGAGCATTTATATAATCTAGATACAAGTCCTTTTGTAGATATATATGTTTTGTGAATATTTTCCTTCACTTTGTCAATTTCTTTTTCATTTCCTTAAGTTTCTTTTGAATAGCAAAAATTTTAGTAGGGATCAAGTGCAATATATCATATTTTTCTTCTTTCATGATTGTTGGATATTAAATCTTGCTTATCCTAAGGTTACATTTTTTTCTCCAGTATTTCTTCTAAGGGATTTTACTGGTTTAGTTTTGAAGGACTATGACCGATTTTGGGTCAATTTTTGCATGTAGTGTAAGTAAATGTCAAAATTAATCTTTTATTCTGTGTCAACGTCTAGTTGTTCTATATGTTGAAAAGACATGTTTTTCTCCATTGACTTATCTTAGGAAATTCATCAAAAATCAGTAACCTATTTCTGGATTGTCTAATTCTCTCCATTGTCTACCCTTTTGCCAATAACACACTCTTGATTTTTGTATTCTTTTTTTTAAAATTTTATTTATCTATTTTTGGCTGCATTGGGTCTTCATTGCTGCACATTGGCTTTCTCTAGCTGTGGAGGGGGGACTACTCTTCGTTGCGGTGTGTGGGCTTCTCATTGCGGTGGCTTCTCTTGTTGTGGAGCATGGGCTCTAGGTGTGCAGGCTTCAGTATTGTGGCATGCAGGCCCAGTAGTTTTGGCTCACAGGCTCTAGAGTTCAGGCTCAGCAGTTGTGGGGCACAGGCTTGGTTCCTCCGTGGCATGTGAGATCTTCCCAGACCAGGGCTCGAACCCATGTCCCTTGCATTGGCAGGTGGATTCTTAACCACTGTCCCACCAGGGAAGCCCGATTTTTGTAGTCTTAAAATTAAATTTTATCAGATGACCAAGTCAGCTATATTTTGAATTTTAAAATTTCTTTGGTTCTTCTAGGTGGTTTGCTTTCCCAATAAAACACCCCCCCCCCAAAAAAAAGCCTCCTGAAATTTTAATTAGGATTTTGTTGAATTTATAAATCAACTTGTGTTTCTTTAGATCTCTCATTATTATTGATGTTTAATTTCATTGTGGCTAGAGAACATACTCTGATATCAATCATTTAAAATCTACTGAGAGTTGCCTTAAGGCCCACTGTATGTGTTTCATACTGCATTTTAGATTCACTATGTGTTTACTGATCTATTTTTGTCTAGTGATTCTAATAAAATCCCTTACTATGATTAGTCAATTTTAATTTTCTTCTCTTCCTCTAGTTCTGTCAATTATTGCTTCTTGTACTTTATGGTTCTTTTTTAAGCTCGTACACATTGATGCTCAGTATGTCTTCCTGCTGAATTGCCCCTTTCATCATTATGTACTGTTTCTTCTTACCTTTGGTGATGCTTTTGCCTTGATGTCTACTTAAGATGATATTAACATGGTCAACCCAGCATTCCTATGCTTAATATTTGCATCTATTTATTTTCAAGTCATTTGTTTAATTAATGCTGAAGTTGAGCATTTAATGCAATCTGATTTCTATTGTTTTGTCACATATATCCCCCCTATTTCCCACCAGAAAAAGAAAACCTTTTAGGATCTTACATTTGTCCCTGATATTCTGACATGTAGTTATGTCAGATTTGGGATTTGTTTTATTTTGTGATAATTGCTCTAAGCACTAAGCAGACCCTTTTAATCTGAAGACTAATGCCCTTCAGTTATGGGAAATTTTCTTGATATATATAAGATCTTTATACCTTTATGTCTATATATAGATATATAAATACAGATAGATACAAATAGATTGATATACATGTATAAAATAATTGTCGATATATATATATAGATCTGTGGAATATATATAAGAAATTATATATAATATATATAATATATAATATATATTTCTTCCCTGAGTTTTCTGTCTTTTCATTCTGTTAGCCCTAAAAATCTGATATTTGACTGCTTTAATTGATCCATTAATTTTCTTTAACCTATATTCCTCCATTTTGTGTTCTTGCTGTCATACTTTGTGGGAATTTTTCCTGGTTTTGTCTTCTGACCATTGTATTATAGTTCCTATTCCAGTTACCATAGTTATAAATGCTAAGAGCTCTTTTTTGGTTCTCAATTTCTTTTTTCTTATAGTCTTGTTTGTTTGCTTATTTATTTTTAATAAACTAAATAGATTTTCTTATTTCTGGAAAATGTTCATTACAGTTTTGTGATGTTCTTCATGTCTTTCATCGTTTTTGTTTTCTCCTAGTTCTTTCAGTTTCTCTTTTGAGGGTTTTTGTTTTCCATTCATGTTGTCAGATTTCCTCTTTAGTCAGGTAATTCTGAGCTGTCCCTTGGTAAGATATCAAACCACTTTTGGAAGCATTGTATGGGTAGGATCGGGGTGGGAGGGATCAGAGTGTATTCTGTGGATCATTAGATTGCACTTGGTATTGAAAGGTAAGCAAATCAGTCTTTTTGCAGTGGACCACCAAATGATGATACGTGGGGTACTTTCTCTAGTGCTCTTTAATTTCTCCAATAGTTGGCAGAGGGAAAATACTGAAAATGATCGTTGATATTTTGGGAGCAAATGGGGGGAATGTTGATCTCCTGATTTTTATCCCGGTAAGGTATGCCTTTGAGCGCTCATCATCTCCCAGTTTCCTTAGAGTGAATGGGTTTGCTTTTCTTCAGAGGTCTTCTAACTCCACTTTGTCAAGTTTATTCAAATTCCTTATCCCTAAATTTCCTTAAAGTCTTATATTGCCGTGATCATTTTTATCATTCTCTTGGTCCTAGTGGATGAATATATTTCTGTTTCCTTGTTTGTTAACCCTCTTATACCTCTACTGGGGCTAAGGGAGGGAGAAGAGATGGATTTGTATGTTTAATCTTCCTGGTTTAATTGGAATTCATATTATATTCTTTTTTTTTTTTTTTTTTGCGGTATGTGGGCCTCTCACTGTTGTGGCCTCTCCCATTGCGGAGCACAGGCTCCGGACGCGCAGGCCCAGCGGCCATGGCTCACGGGCCCAGCCGCTCTGCGGCATGTGGGGTCTTCCCGGACCGGGGCACGAACCAGTGTCCCCTGCATCGGCAGGCAGACTCTCAACCACTGCGCCACCAGGGAAGCCCCATATTATATTCTTAACAAATAATCAGATATTATGTAAATAGATTTGTAAACTTAAATATGATTATGGTTGATGGTAATGTGTTTCCAGAGGTTTGATAGGCAGAAGAAAGAATTTCCTAAGTTTCTCAGGAACAGATATCTAGACCAATGATTAATTACACTTTCCTCCCTTGTGGCCATATCTTGAGAATCATTTTATAACTTATTGGCACCTTTATTATATGAAGAGAAGAAAACTCACGTCTCCATTCTAATACATACTAAGAAATTTTACTAAGAGATTCAGTAGAGGAGGGATTGGAAATTATTGGCTAAAATGATGCTTAGAGATTATCTGCAGATTTCATTACTCATGTTATTTCTGTTCTCCTATTATCATAGATAATTGACTATAGCTTAAGTGGGAGTACAGACTAAAATACAGTTAAAGCTCATCTGGGTTTCATCAAAACTGTATCTCTGTTGGGACACAACTGGACTTTGAAACAAGTTATATCTGGAAGTACTACCCAGAGTCATCAGAGATTTGCCTGAGGTCTGAGACAGTTGCTGTGGAAACTATCCCACTCCACTCTTCTTTAGTGAAACCTCAACCAACAGCAGTTAGCCAGAACTGAAAATAAGGAAAAGTGAAGAAATAAGCAAAAAGAAACAGGTATTAACATTAGTTGAATTTGTAGACTGTTGTACGTAGATCCATGTAGATTAGTTATTATGAATGGAGTTTCTGGAACAATTAATTTTAGTCAACACTATAAACATTAAGGCTCAGATCCTCAAGTTTTTGAGGAATTTTGTCCCACATCATTCTAAACATGTGGTCACAAGTTCCTTGAACTTTCTTTGTTAAGCACAATTGTGTTTTGTTTCTAAAAGTGAAGTTAAAAAAATTTAGACCAAAACATAGAATTAATTTTTAATCAGAAAAGCAGAGACGTTCAGATGAAATTATTTAACAGTCTGTATTTTAAGTAGTGCTTTTCTAAATATTATTAAAAATCTCAAAAAAGTATATCAAACGGTATTCAGAAAGCCATCTTACTGAGTAATATAACAACTGACATGATTTGAAATGGTGTTAAAGCTGTAAATACGTTGTCAAATTGTGATTTTTTTTGTGGGGGGGAGTTGGGAATTTTGAAGTGAAAATACATTTTTTTAAATGATGGCATTTAAAAGATTTTTCACCCAACAATACTTACAATACTAAATTCTCCTTGTATAGTGATTAAAAAGCTATCAAAAGGAGTATGGGGATACAAAGATGAATAAAATAAAAGCGTGCTTAATCATAAAGTATTCCCAGGATATCTAAGATCAGTCACATCAATAGAAAAATCAATTGCAGTTCTACGATTATTTAAGAACACCCCAAATTTCCCTGTTTAGCAGTCAAGAAGTCCCTCTACACAATGACAACTATAACTTGCTATGTAGACTGCCATTCTGCCATAGATTCAGTTGGTAAGGAAACAATGATATCAAATGGATTGAAACACATTGCTATTACCAGGTAATATGCAAAACATATCCATCCCTTACCATGAATCTCATCCAATTTTTAAACTAGTGGATGAGTGTCATGCTCGAATTCTTAATTAAAAAGAAGATACACATGTTGAAGTGGCTATTTTGAAGAAACTACATGAAATGGTTTTATCAATTGGTCTGCCAAAATGCCTAATTTCAATCTCATCCATTCATCTAGCTAACTCCGTATAAACTCACATCTCGGCTCAATACTACTTCCATAAGAAAAGCCTTAATGTTTTACAGTATTGTCATGCTTAAAACTTCTTGTTCAATGCTATCTTTTATATGTTATATTTTCTATTAAGTTGGTGATTGTGATTCTCTATTTACTGTTTTATTCACTAGTAGTTGCTCAGTTAATATATTTATTATCTGATTAGTTGAGCTTATATTTAAACATTATATATTTTGCTTAATTATTATCATGGTTTCTTACTGCTTTCAGTAAAATATGAGAATACCTATGAAAGTGGCTTTCACTTATGGATTTATGGACATGTTTGAATCATCAAATCCAAACCATGATAATGACTATTATATCATAAGCTTTTGCAAAGTTATCCTAAATGTATTGTTGACTTATTTTCAAAATCGTAATAAAAATCCTTGATTATAACCTAAATTTAAGTGCAACCGAGAAGGGGTACACTATATAGTAAAAAAAAAAAAAAAAAAAAAAGATGTCTAAAACTTTGGCTTGAGTATCAGAAGGAATTAATTACAGTTCTTTACTTACTAGTTGCTTCATTTTACCAAAGAAAACAAAGTTAGAACAGGAAGAGTTTTAAAAAATTATTCTGCAGAATTCTTTTAGGTATAAGAATGAAAGAAGTGAGGAGAGAAAAGCACAATGATTTGTCCCAAATAACCAGAGTCAATAGAAAGCATAGATATAGAAGACAAATTTTTGAAAGCTATAAACACACTTTTTCTACTGCAAACATATGGACTTCATTTTAGTTATTTCCCTCCTTAAGAATTGTGTTCTTTAGAAAAGTTGTGCCTCAAGCAAAAAATAAATGATACCATTCATGTTTCGTGAATGAAGTAAAACCTTTACCTCTACAGCCTGGTCACTTAACGTAAGAATATCCAACAAAAATAACAAACCTAATGCCACTCAGTTAACAACAAAATGATACTGTCAGCATTTTGATTAATGTCTTTTGAATCAAGAGACCATTGTCGTATAGATAAATTCTAGAGCAATTGCTAGTCTAGACTCTGAAGTTGGATGGAGGTGCCTTCTGAATTAAATCCTTTCATATCCCACAGGCTGCGATCATGCACATCTGAGATGTGTTAGTTGAAATTCCACACAATCCTCAGTTGCCAAGTTTGCATGGACTGAACATGATACAAAAAGCAAAGAAGCTAAGAAAAATTAACATTAAAAACTGAATATTATACAAAGGTCCTACACACAGCAGTGAGACGAGAAGGGCCCCTAGCATTCTCCATTCACAGATTTAAACCTGAAGTTGAAATATTCTTAACTCCAAGAAGAAACTCTGAAGGTAGGGAAAAGAGTTTCAAGACTGAGCAACCAAAAGTGAAATAAGTCAGACACAGACAGACAAATACTGTGTGATCTCGCTTATATGTGGATTGTAAAAAGCTGAAACAAAGTAGATTGGTGGTTGCTAGGGATTGGGGGTGGGGGAAGTGAGGAGAATTTGATTAAAGGATACAAACTTCCAGTTACAAGATGAGTAAAGTTCCGCGGATCTAATGTGCAGCATGGTGTCTACAGTTAACAGTACTTTATCGTGTACTTGAAAGTTGCTGAGAGTAGATCTTAAATGTTCACACACACACACACACACACACACACACACAGAGTAATGTGAGGTGAGGGCTGTGTTAACTACCTTTATAAGTGATAATCATTTCACTATACATATGTGTGTCAAATCATCATGTTGCAAACCCTAAACTTACCCAATGTTATTTGTCAGTTATATCAAATAAAGCTGGAAAAGAAAGATTGAGTAACCAGTTAATTCAGAGGTATTGTGTGAACAGCTTTCTCTTGGGGACCCATAAATACAAGATGTGATTCTTTCCAAGTATCCGGCAATTTAATTGAAGATGTACTTTTCTCACCATTTTACCAGTTCAGCATTCATTTCCTGAATATTTAGAGCATTCAGGTATTATGATAAATCATTGGTAAAAGAAGAATAAAAATAAGTGCCCTATAACCAGAGGAATGTCATCACGGGAGCAATATAGTAAAATTTTCATTAAAATATGGTAAGTGCTAAGATGGCAGGGTGCCCACTTCTCAGCATTTGCTTAGCCTTCATATAACTCCCATGAGAAGAATATAGGAATTTAATTTATTTAATTATGGTGATAAATATAGACAAATAACCTAATATAAAACTGGCCAAAGCATATAAATAGGAAATTATATCAGACTGGACTATAATGTGCAGCAAGCATATGAAAGGATGCTAAAGCTTACTAGCTGGAACCTGCCAACTATAGCAGTAATGAGATGCCATTTGTCTTCCATCAAGTTGGTGAAAATTAAAAAGAAGAAATCAAGTCAATGATTTCTAGGGTTCCAGGAAGTAGGCTTACTCATTACTGGAGAGAATCCAAATGGCCATGAATTCATGAAAACTGATCAAGAAATAGGTACTAAAATGAAAATGCATATATTTTAATAAAATAACAACTAATGAACAAGTAGGGCAAATCAACAAGGACAAAAGTGAAAACTCCTCCGAGAGTATCCCAATGTTCACTACTGGGGAAGAGTTAAGGAATGCGTTTTTAATCTGGACTATTGACTATTACACGTTAATTAACAGCACGGGTCAGATCTATGCATTTGACTGGAGGCCTATTCATGATGTATGTTTCATGAAAAACCGTTTTTGCTAAACAGTGTTTACGTTGTGATGCTTTTTGTAAAACAGATTACATAGAACTCTATCGATATGATATATGTATATACATATACATATGCATATGTATGTGTTCATCAGTGTGAAGAAAGCTGTGGAAGAGTCTGGTGCTGATCTTGGCAGCCCAGGGCATGAGGAAGGGAGTTAATCTAGGTGATTTAGGGGCTTCCCTGGGGCTTCCCTGGTGGCGCAGTGGTTGAGAGTCCGCCTGCCGATGCAGGGGGTGCGGGATCATGCCCCGGTCCGCGAGGATCCCACGTGCCGCGGAGCGGCTGGGCCCCTGGGCCATGGCCGCTGGGCCTGCGCGTCCGGTGCCTGTGCTCCCCAACGGGAGAGGCCCCAGCAGTGAGAGGCCCATGTACCGCAAAAAAAAAAAAAAAAAAAAAAAAAAAAAATATATATATATATATATATATGTGATTTAATGTAAAATTTTCCCCTTACATAGCTTCTTATATATTCACTAGTTGAGGTGAACACATGTTGATTTTGTTTGAAAATACTTATAACAAAACATAGATATTCTGGAAAATAGTGAGATGAATGCACTTGAAATATTTTTTTGGATTATTAATTGTTTGTAATTTATAGACCTGTGGCTTTTCCCCATCCATTTGTACAGGTAATCAAGAGATTAATAATATTACTTCTAAAATTAAGATATTATAAGCCAAAATAAAATCGTTAGGGTTTTTTACACTAATTTGTGAATTATTTTTCTATCTTTCATCCCACCTACTAATAGGTAGGTTGGAGTAGGTAGCGTTGTACAGTAACACTTTATAAATGTGTTCTTGTACATACACAAATAGTCCATACACGAAATGTAAGAAACACCATTGATTAATGTTCAGAAAGAAGCCCTGACATATCTACATAAATCAACATGCAATTGTGAGAAAGCAACTCCAGCTCCTTTGAGAAGATATTCTTTCATGAAACTGAAGTGCTCCTGACCTGGGTCTGAATAAGTAATTTTGTCAGTCCACTGCTCAAGGCACTGTGCATAAAACCGCAAGGATGATGCTTCACAGCAGTGATTGGCCCAGATGTTTGAATTTTGATTATGTTTGAGATGGAAACGTTCAAAAATATGTGCTTTAATTATAGACATGGAAATAATTATTTCTCTGCCTCATCCATCACCCTGCCAAAGCTGAGATTTTTTAACTACTGCTTTGTCCAATGCATTTGTAAACAGACATTCTGCAATTCTGCTAGAACTGCTTTCAAATTACTACTTGTATATAATTTGCTTCAAGAAATACGTAAATGAATACTCACATACATACATTAATATATTCACCGATTATTTCTCTACTATCTGGTCCACATGAAAAAACTTTCAGAGAGCCAGGGAAGATATTTTTCACAACAAAATAACCTACAAAACATACACTAATCTTTGACTTTTAAAATACATCCAAAGGTCTTTGTTATGGCTAATTCCAGTTTTCTAATAGAAAGAGATGCAACTTCATATCACTTATATACATTCTTTTTAAAAATTTTTATTTATTTATTATTGAGGTATAGAGTCACATAAGTTTCAGGTGTATAACACAGTGATTCACGATTTTTAAAGGTTATACTCCAATTATACTTATTATAAAATATTGGCTATATTCCCAGTGCTGTACAATATATCTTTGTAGCTATTTTATACATAGTAGTTTGTAGTACCTCAATATTTTACCTCTATCTTGTGATTTTATACAATATTTATTCACACATTTTTGCAACTACCAAATTTTGTGGATCACAAAGTGACAAATTCTACCTTCTGTGATAAAGTTTGCTGAGAAGAAATAAGGAATATTTCTGATTTGTATGTTTAATGCTTCCTACACATTTTTATATGATATTACCTTCAAGTAAGTAAACTCTTGAGCATCTCCTTCATTTTCAGAATAAAGGATCTCAAGTATTTTAAGTTTTATCTACTCAGGTAATTAAACGGGACCCAGGGTTTTCATCAAGAAAACCCTGCATATCGTAGTGATAGACTTTTTTTTTTTTAAGTCAGGCATCACTATGCTGCAATCTGAATAAATTATTTAAATACATTCATGAAATTAGCTATAATTTATAGCAGCAATTTCTATATCAAATCTTAGTTAAACCATATATCATACTAAGCACATATTCTACTTTCCCATTTTACCTTCCAAATAAGCACTGACAATTAGGCACCATTTGACATTTGTCATGCTTATCGTCACAGCTGCAGCGACACTAAAGGTGACTAAGAATGGCGAGAACAGCTTTTTGTAAAGAGTAGAAAATAAAGGAAAATAACGATTGCTTCTCCTTTGCTTTGAGTGGTTGGAGGCAGATAAGCGGATTTGTAGTGAGGTCGTCAGTCACAATGGGGTGGTAATTTGAAAATGGATTAGTTTAGAAGTAGCGATTTCTGCTCCATGGGCTTCAGTGCAAAAGTCTACCTGATTCTGTAAGAGACCTCATAAACTGGCAGAGATCAATGCCTACCTAATGTGCCATTATGCACTGGGCACACTTCAGTGATTACAGCACAGCTGTGGCTGGGTTTTGCTTGATAGTTCCTTAGCACTTGCACCACAGGTGCTCCACACAATTATTTTTCCCAAAGGAATAAACTCTTTAGGGAATTAAAGTGGAGGAGAGAGGCTTTTCTTCCTAAGAAGCTTTTCACTGTTAAACTGAAGAATGAACAGTGTCAGATGTCAGTAATGTCAGCCCAATAACAAATAAAGACTAAACAACTTATGAGAAGGAAATCATCCTGTATTATATGTCTGGATGACACTTTCTTATGTTTAAGATTTTATTGCATAAGACTACCTGACTGTGTATCTTGAAAGAACATGACAATACAAATTCCAAGTTGGAAATGCTCACCGTTTTAAAGATTATAATTTCATATCAAAATGTAAGAGCATTAACAAGTATTTAAGTTGTTTAGCTTTTCTTACAGGCCATGCAAATTAGTTGGCAACAAAGAATGAAAAGGAGTTCGGTCAAATGAATTTACAACAAAATTTGAATATGAGATACCTTACCGATAATCCTTAGATTCTTATGCTCAATAGGTTTCTTCACTGTTGCTTGCAAATGTTATGTGTAGGAACAATGAATAAAATATTAAAGGAAGGTAAAATAATTTGAAATGTAAATCCATATAGTATAAATTAATAAATTCTGTTTTATATTTTAAACAAAGGAATATTAGTAATGTTAGTTATATGAAACTCTCCATTTTCTAGCTCTTTAAATTTGATATGATATGTAATGAGATGGTATGAACAACATTCCGGGGTAATGCATCACACAAAAAGAAATTTATTGAGAATAATTTGTGATTAATTCCTTGGCACTAGTTGGAATAATATCTGGTAAATGGTCTGAACCCTTTGAAGTCCTTTTTTCTTCCTTTATTTAAGATAGATAAGGTGTTTATAGTTAATAACCAAATTTATCAGGATCATCAGGTTTCATTCTGCTGCCTGACCTGTTCTAGGGTAAAGGAATACAATTACAGTGATTAGCAAACGATACTCTTTAAGATTTTAGGGGCATATAAAAGGTTTTCCTGTCCCAAATCATTCCTCAATCTGCTCATGCAAAATCCTTTCAAAAAGGAACATTCATCTAATCCACAGTTAAATATTAATCTCTAAATTGAATATTCCTAGTAGAGGTAACATACTAACTTGAAATAGTTTAGTACGTATAACAAGGATGGTGACAGTCCCATTTAATACTTCCAAAGAATTATGTTCAAATTCCAAATGGATAATTAATTTTTAAAAAGGACTTAATTCAGAAGAGAACTGTTGCCATATTTAGGGGACTCACCACGTCATATGGGAAAAAAAAACTAACTTGGAAAATTAGGGAAAAGAGGCAATTTGAAGGCTATCACATGAAAGGAAGATGAAGTTTCAGCTGTGTAAATCCACCAGGGAATACTTGGAATACTTCCTCCCTCCTTAGACGTAACAGATAAATAGGAAGAATAACATTTTAGCTTATAGAACAATCTAAAAAATATAATGAATGGAATGAGCTATGTTGAAACTATTACAAACAGTAATCCTTCTCCAAGGGTATTGAGCTCAGAGAAGAAATCTTTGGATTCTGAATTAGCCATGGATGCAGGCATATTCTTTAATGTTTTGTGACACTGTTGTTTTATTCATAAAATAAGTGGGTTAGTCCTATTTTTAAATAATAGAAATTGGGGTTTCCCTGGTGGCGCAGTGGTTGAGAGTCCGCTTGCCGATGCAGGGGACACGGGTTCGTGCCCCAGTCTGGGAAGATCCTACATGTCACGGAGCTATTGGGCCCATGAGCCATGGCCGCTGAGCCTGCGCGTCCGGAGCCTGCGCTCCGCAATGGGAGAGGCCACAACAAGTGAGAGGCCCGCGTACCAAAAAAAAAACAATTATCTCCTAGGTGCCTCTTATTGGGTGTATTAGATGGCCTAATTTGGGATTAACATATACACACTACTATTTATAAAATAGATAATCAACAAGGACCTACTGTATAGCCCAGGGAACTATATTTTATAATAACCTATAAAGAAAAAATTTGAAAAAAAAATTATCTCTAAATATATAGATAAATACTTTGTGTATTACATTTTTAAAATGATCAAGATGGAAGTAACCATTGCCTGAAGTATAGAAAAATAAGACTCCACATTGCGTTTATGTGTGGAGGGGGTGATGATTCTCAAAGAGAAATACTGGAATACAGAAGGTAAATCTTTCTTTCCTTCCCATGTTTCTAAAGCCAGCATTGATCCTTGTTATAGGTTTTGTATAGTGTCATGAGTTTAATATAATTAATCTAGTTAAATACTCACTCTTAGTGTCCTATAATGACTTTCTATTTAAGGCAAAGTGCAGAGGCACACTGAGCCTACAGATATTATGGCAAGCCTGTTGCGAACAAAGAACATTTGAAGCGTTTGCTGTAGCTGGCTTATACAACGGCATCTGGACAGAATACCGCAGGTACTAGTTTTTCGAAACTTGCCTCCATTTAATATACATAATCATAAATCTGAAAAAAACGTTTCTGGCCTACTTTTCAAGGTAAAGAAATACATAGACAAGGATTAAAATAAACACATTGAAGAAATTGTTGCAAAAATTTAGTAAATAAGATGAAGATTTGCATTATTTGAGAAGTAAGAGCTTTGGTTAAAATGGTGACTGGAACTGACAGTTCCTCACAATTCATTCTTAGAAAAATAATCCAATTAGAAAAATTTCTTTTCTGAAATTATTGAAAAATGGAAAAGAAAACTTCACATTTGAATCAAATGGAATGTCACCTTAAAATAAAGCAAGATAATAATAATAATAACAGATACAGCAGGTTATGGGTTTTCAGAAACCAAACAGGCTGGGGAAAAGCAATGAAGAACAGAAAGGAATCAGGCCTGGTAGAAGAGGAACACTCTTCCAGTGATATTATTTGGCAGAATGAATTTGAAGATACATCTTCTGAGTGGAGTTTGGATTAAGAGAATGATAAAAAGAGAGATGATGATACATTGGAAAAGCAAAATAGATAATCCTTTTCAGCTTTAAAAATGCTATGATTCTAGGCTTTAGATGATTTGGCGAAAAATTAAGAGAACATGGCAAGTTTAGTTATTCATAACAAAGTAAGATAATGCGAACTTTATTGAGTTATTATATTCATTGAGGGATAAAAAGACCTTGACTCTGGTGTAGCTTAGATGGAGTAGAGCCTGGTATGTAGTCAGGGTCAGTCATTTTTTAATTGAATTATCGCACTAATTTCAGTAAATGCTGAGTTAAATGCTTAAGGAACTTCTTTGCTCTGTGTTTGTGTGTCTTAGAGAAAATACTTATATTTTCTAAAAATTGTGTAAGTATAGATACAATGTATAACTTATTTCTTTTAAATATTGAATATAATTATTGATGATATGAGTTGCATCAAATATTAAGAACCTTGGAAATACATCATTACTGCATTTTTAAGTGGTACAAATGTAATTCCTTGCATTTAAAAAGTTGAAGCATATAAAACATAGGAGCCTAAAACAGCAGAGCGCAGCATTAAAGAATCAGTCTTCAGTGCAGAGGGAGTGTAACAGTAGAGTTCAAAAGTTGCCTACCTTTGAGGGCTGGCTATTTCTTTGAATTCTATCTGCTATTTTGATAAATGTTTACTCAAATTCTCTAAGGCCTGTTTCTACAGAATGGGAAGAAACAATAGTTTCTGTATCACAGAGCTATTCTGAGGAAATGAGTTGAAGTAGTAACAGTTTTTTCAAGAAATGTTAGCTACCATTATCTAATAATATAAGAATCCTATCAAACTAAAGGTTGTAAATGGAGAGCTTTAAATACTGTTCTCTTTTTACTTTCCTAGAGAGTCATACTTGTTATTTATTCTTTAACCAGAGTCTATAACTTTCGATAAAAGTTTTCAGCCATCCTTGAGTAATTTTTTGTTTTAGAAAATCGAGGTAATAAATGTACCAAACTGAAATTCTAAGCCCACTCCTTCCTTTAGCTGCTTTGCTTTCTATCTGTTCTACATTCCCTCACTGTCTGGGACTGAATTCAATGAGACTTCAAAATGTGAATGAGAGTTTGATTTGGATGAGTGTCAAACCAAAGCCACCACTACTACGTTGCGGTGCCTTGTATTTATTTCCTTTTTTTCCTGTTAAAGTAAAAAAATCCGCTGCTCTGCAGTGTTTTAGCTGAGATGGGGGAGGAGGTGAATTAAAATGTTTGAAACAAAATTTAACATGCCAAGACTTCATTGGAATTTCGATCATTATAGTTTATGCATATTTACTGAGGGCTATGCTTTGGCTAATGTAAACAGCTATTTTTTTTCTTTCCCAACAAGTTGCCTGTTACCAGAGAAAATATCTCTTTGTATGCAGCTTCTTTTGTGAGAACCATCTTGCTAGTTGAATGAAAAATGAACAAAATATTCAATGAGATTCTCAAAAGATAAATAATAATAATAAAGGTTTTTATGCTAGCGTTTATATTTGTTGGTTGGTTAAAATGTTTGACATCACCAGCCTTTACGTCTTAATATTTAGGTGAAAAGAAATATAACTTTACTATTAAATGATTTAGGTTTATTAATTCCTCTTGCCATAACCACATTTTTAAGGAATTCCATCGTGTTTGGATGTTCGTATGCATGCGTATGAACATACGTAATTTTTTCTTGTATACCTTTGTTATACCTGTATTGCGTTCATTTCCTGGAAGGGCTTTTAGTAGAGCATAAAGCCAAAATTCTTTGGATTTGCCTTTTGCTTCATGTCTTCCCTCAGGTTTTCAGGCACCTGCTACATTGTCTTCTGTATTTAGACAGTAAGGGAGGTAGACTCATTGTAGAGAGAAGTTTGATTTTCCTCTCTGAAACCACCTGGCAACTGCAGATAAACGGTATATGTAAAATGGGAGAAAATTTCTTAGGACCTCCACAATTACAACACAAATAATAAAATAAAGTGAAGCTGTAGTTACATTGTCAAACATAAAAGAGTACAAGAGAAGAAATCATAGAATGTGCCCCACCAAGCACACATTGAGACCTGCTGTTTTCCCTGTGGGTGTCCACATGACTTTGATTTTCATCTAATGACAAGAAAACACAAACATTGGCAAAAGCTTTACTCAAGTTTTGGTGACCCCACTGTGTTAAATAGGACTTGAATTTGAGTGCCTAAAGAAAACTTCTGTATGATATGTTTGTTTGGCTTTTATTCCCAGAAACTTAACAGTCCCATCAATCAAAAGAGAAACATCATCTAGAAAATGGGAAAAAGTGTTTTGATAGGGAGATTAAAAAATAAGCATATTCTCCTTCCTCATGACCTTTGTTATTAATAACTTTGAAAAAGTCATTCCATTCATAGGACACAGTGATTAAAGGTGATCCAAACTTCTGTTTGAATTGTTCAATACTCTTTACAGCATAGGATGCTCAAGTTGAAGGTCAAGAGTCATTTTAGTTTTTGATGAATGAGAGGAAATGAAGATTTTTACATCCTAAGGTTGACCATCTACCTAGCCTTGTCTGCTCTCACTCTGAAATTTTGTAGGTAAAGTCTAACGATCTTAGGTGGTGATATTGTCAACTAGGATAGATTTAGGGCTGCATCTGCTCTTCTGTGTTTCAGTATCTCAGAATCTAATTTTCAGATAATTCCTGAGTCATAATTCTTGAAAGAAAGGAGAATGCAATACTTAGAGAAGGGTAAGAGAAGCTAGTCTTTGGAAATCAGGAGAACCAGGTTAAATATTTCCTTAATAGATAGCCCCTTTGCTCTTCCTACTAATCAGTGTCAGCCAGCTCTTGAAGTAAACACCTGCTCAGTGACAGGTACACGTGGCGTTTACTTTAGAAGATAATGTAGGTACTCAATTTCTCTTAAATTTAGACTTTATTATAAATCAGTAATCTGCTTTCCTTGTATAATGCAACTATCTGGATTTAAAAAAAAAATAATGCTCATTTTTGGAAGTGATATTAATCATAACACTCTTATTTAAATATTTTCTATACACTGTAGCAAAATTTCCTCTCCCAATCTAGAATAGTGATAGTTTTTTACCATGTCCAGTCAGTTGCCAAATTTCCTATATTCTTCTCTAAAATATTATATTCTTCTATAATTTTATTATTTTATTTTCACTGATATTACTTTTCTTTAGGCCCTTTTAACCTTTCACTTAGTAAATTACAGCACAAGGAAGGAATTACAGATTATTTTGAGTATTTTCTGGAATTTTAAGCCTGGAAAGATGACATTAAAAGTAGTAGTTAAAATTTTAAATATTGAAGAGAAAGATGAGCTTAGTTTTGACCAGATTCAGCTTGATACATTCGTTCAGAATTACCAGCACACAGTTTAATGCATGCACGTGTCTGTATTTGAATGTATCATGGAAAAGGTCAGCATGTATGTTTTGCTATACTGATTCTAGATTGGTATAATCTTGGGTGTTCTGAGAACAAAGATTTAAGGTTTGAAAGATTAAGCAGGTTTGCAAGGCAAGCTACCCATTATAACGCATGAAACTTACACACATACACAATTTTTGAAGATTAACAATCCATGTTGAACTATTAAATACCTTACATAATTTTACTATTTTATTTATATAATTATTTCTAAAATTTATTTCATTATGATAGTTTTTTTTTTAAATTTTTAAAAGAGAAAGTGAGAGAGCACAGCTGTTACTATATAGAAATGCAAACATTTTTTCCCTTGGAAAACACTGATTTAAGTTATCTGATGAGTAGAGAAGTCTACAAAAAAGGATGAAAGAAGAGGTTTCTAAACTTTAAGGACAGAGAGATGACAGAAGATGTTTTAAGATAAGAAAGACTTAATTGTGTTTATTAATAGATAATGGGGGAAAGTCAATAGTGGTAGCATGAAATTTCAAGAAATTATAAGGATGATAAAAAAGATCATGAAGGCATTAAAAATAGATAATATAAATTTAATCACTAACATAAAAATTCATTTAGGGCTTCCCTGGTGGCACAGTGGTTGAGCGTCCGCCTGCCGATGCAGGGGACACGGGTTCGTGCCCCGTTCCAGGAAGATCCCACATGCCACGGAGCGGCTGGACCCGTGAGCCACGGCCGCTGAGCCTGCGCATCTGGAGCCTGTGCTCCACAATGGGAGAGCCCACAACAGTGAGAGGCCCGCATACCACACACAAAAAAAATTCATTTAAAAAGCTTTTAGCTGGCAGCATTCTGGAGTTTTGAGAAATGAAGTGGCAAATTTAAGGAGAATAGAAGTATTTTGTAATAGCCACAAAAGGAAATGCAAAAAAAAAACCCACTAGGAAATTGAGGATAAATAAAAGTATTGTAAGTCAGCTTTGAGAGTCCAGCAGTGGTGGAAAAATGTGAATTTACTGTGAAGTTGGTTGAAAGTGGTAGATTTATTCCAGTTAAGGATGATGAGCTGATACAGTTATGGACAGGGGTTTCTGGCAAAGCAAGTTTCATGCCATCAAGGGCTCAGATGATTTTGAATGTGAAAGAGATCATTTAAAATGGACGATAAAGAAATCCCACTTCCACATAGCTTCCGGATGGCAGCCAAATGGCTACCTTCTCTCTTTCCTTAAATATCCATGAAGATATGAAAGATAAAGAAAATGTCTCAACACTATCAAAAAACATTGTAATAATAACAGTGAACACTTATTGAATTCTTACTATGTCAACCCAGTATAGTCATATGTATTGACTCAGTTTATCTTTGCTAATATTTTATTATTTTCCATAAATTATTCCCATTTTTCAGCTGGAGAAATTGAGGTAGGGAAGTTAAGTAAAATACTCAAGTTTGCATAGCTGGTGAACAAGTGTTGGATTTGAACCTAGTGAATGTGGCTACAAAGTCTGTTCTTTTAAACACCACATTATATTGTTTAACATCAAAACCTATGAGAAATGATAATAATTTCAAGTTGCAACAAGGTGAGAATACAATTGGAATGAGAGAAACCCAGGCTTCTGTTGATGACCTAAACTGTTTTCCCCTTTGTTTCTTGGAGAGAGGAGTAGGTGATCCCTTTCTAATCCTATCCAAGTACAGCTCATGTGTGATGCTCACTTAATTATCAACACACTAACACCATATCTAACTTCCACACAGCTGCCAGGTGACTCCCTGGGACTTAGCAACGGATCACGCTCAGCAGTTTCCCCAGGCTGCCCATTCTTTTCTTCAAGTGGTCTTCCTAGGGCTGCTGGCCTTTCCTTTTAGCACCACAGACTTCTTCTATGATTGATTGTTATGCTAATCTCACCCTGCTTGGTCCAGCTCTTACAGTAGTAGAGAAGTAAGGAGGCAAAGAGAATATAATCCTTACATCACAATTGAGTTTTCCAAGTAATAAATCTTTGATCAACAATTAGACAAAATGCTAGTGGCTTGAAAAATGCTTTTGAAAAACTTAAGAGCAATCACTGGCAAATTTTAAACATGACATGCATCCTCTTACATAGCAGTAAATTTAAAATCAAATTGAACACAGTCCATATAACAAAAATATAGATGTCAAGGACACATGAAATTAAAGAAAAAGACAAAGAAGAAGTATGTCTGTTATAGTAGTAAATTGGGAAAATTCCATCTTAAAAGATACATTCTCTCACTTAAAGGGAAGAAACAAGTTTCAGTGATATACCATTTGAAAGATGAAATGCCTAAAATTTGGTATCATGAAGATTTTTAAAATTTTAACAGAAAAATGAAAATCCAAACAATGGGTGAAACTCGATCAAGTCATTAAAATTAGAAGAAAAGTGACAATGCAATTTTAATATTTCTATATAGGCATTTCAACAAAAAAAAAGATTAAATGGGACAAAGAGTTACACTGATTGGAAAACACATAATTCATAATATGGACATAATGTAACTTTAACTCTGCCACACATTTCAGTGGTGTAGTGACCTTTCACATTAAGCTTCCTACCACCAAGGAGCTCATATTTTGAGCTCAAGGGGCCATGTGATTCATGCCAGGTATATACAGAATGCTGTGGAGATATATACTGAATAATATCTAAATAGACTGGGAGATCAGACAATACTGAGGTGATTTTTATTAGGAATAAGTTACATAAACATGACAGTACTTGTCCAGAGACAGAAGAGAAATGTTGTAAAACCACAAAGACCATGCATATGGCAGGCCAGTATCACACATTTCCCGGGCACACTGGCTTCAAATTATGATGCGTTTGACTAACTGCAAAAAAGTTTTCATTTATCTTCTATTGTTTCATATAAAAATATTTGTTCTGCTTTGTTTGCTTTCATCCTTTTTATTAAACACAATTTTATTTGGAAAAACTTCAAGGTTACCAAAAAATGTCAAGAATGGTACAACGAACTCCCATGTATCCTTTACCACCATTTCGTTTTGACAACTGCCCAGGCAGTTATCACAACTGAATACAATCCAGCCTGGTGCCTTGCACTCAGTGGTCACATCATTCTCGTCTCCTTCAAAAAGAGCAGCTCTTCAGTCTTTCCTTGACTTTAACAACCTTGACATGGTTGAGGATTACAAGGCATTCATTTTGTAGAATGTCCCTCAGTGCAGTATTGTCCAATGTTTCCTCAGGGTCATACCTAGGAATATACCTATAAGGTTATGCATTTTTGGCAGGAAAGCACAGGAGTCATTCTGTGTCCTCACTGTGTCCTGTCAATTTGCCTATGATATTTGTGTCTCATTATGGTCATATTGCCTTTGATAATTTGATTAAGGTGGTCACTGCCATGTTTTTCCACTAGAAAGTTACATTTCTTTTTTCTCTTTGTAATTATTAAGTATTTTGCAGGGAGCTATTTTGAGATTAAATAAATATCCTGTTTCTTTTTCCACTTCATTCATTCATTTTATTTTATTTTTTTAATCTTTTATTTTTTAAATTTAAGTATGGTTGATTTATAATGTTGTGTCATTCATTAATTTTAGAAACTTGATATTTCTTACCTGTATTATTACTTTGATGATTATTGATGATTATTTTCTAATTTCATTTATCGCAATGCATTTATTATTTGATACTGTAAGGGAGAGATTTTTCTTCTCATAATTCATTTATTTATTTGTTTATATCAGTGCGAACTAAAGAATTCCAATTTTATTCAGTGTATTATCACCATTACTATAATTGTTCATAGTTGATCAGCAAGAGTCCTTTAAGCTAGATCCTCTATCATTTTGACATGTCTAAATCATTCTTTGAGTACTTCCATACTATCTGGTGCACACAGTGTTCTAGAATCATCTTGGAGTTGTTGCAGCACAGAAATTAGCCGTTTCTTCAGGGAGCCCTGGTTCCTTTCATAGGAAAATACCATGTATAAACCAAGATCTGAGTGGTACATGTGCTTTTTATTATTGGGATTTTGCTACTCATAGACCCTCTCAGTGGACAGAGGTAGGAAATATATGTGTTTACACTTACACACATGAACATACAGAACTTTTCATCTATATCTGTAACTATACTTATATTTATATATTAAACTATGACTTCATGCTAATAAATCCAATTTTTTAAGACTTTAATTTTTTAGAGAAGTTTAGATTTAAAGCAAAATTGATGGTAAGGTACAGAGATTTCCCATGTACCCCCTACCCTCACATATGCATAGCCTCTCCCATTATCAACATTCCCCCACCAGAGTGGGCCATTTGTTACAATTGATGAACCTGTATTGAACATCATAATCACCCAAAGTCCATGGTTTACTCACATGGATCCTGACTTTAGTGTTTTATCTAAAAAGTCGTAGACATAATCAGGGTCATCTAAGTTTTCTCCTATGTTATTTTTTAGGAGTTTCATACTTTGAATTTTACATTTAAGTTTGTAATCCATTTTGAGTTAATTTTTGTGAAGAGTACAAGATCTGTGTCTAGATTCATTTTTTGCATGTGGATGTTCAGTTCAGTTGTTCTAGCACCATTTGTTTAAAAGACTATCTTTTCTCCATTGTAATGCCTTTCCCCCTTTATCAAAGATCAGTTGAGTATATCTATGAGGTGGGGTTCTATTTCTGGGCTTCCTCTTTCTTCTGTTCCATTGATGTATTTGTCTGTTTTTTTCACCAATAACACACTGTTCTGATTACTGTAGCTTTAAGACTCTAGTCTTGCAGTCAGGTGGTGTCAGATCTCCAACTTTGTTATTATCCTTTAATATTGTATTGGATATTATGGATCTCTGTGTAAACTATTGAATCAGTTTGTCACTATCAATATGATAACTTGCTGGGATTTTGATTGGGATTGCATTGAATCAATAGATAACTGATATCTTGACAATATTGAGCCTACCTATCCATAAACATGGAATATTTCTCCATTTAGTTGTTTGATTTTGTTCATCAGACTTTTGTAGGTTTCCTCATATACCTCTTATACATATTTTGTTACTTATATATAAGTATTTTATTTTTGGGGTGCTAATGTGAATGGCATTGTGTTTAATTCCAAATTCCACTTGTTCATTGCTATAAAAGAAAGCAGTTGACTTTTAAAAGAAAGCAGTTGTATTTTAACCTTATATCCTGCAACCTTACTATAATAACTTATTAGTTCCAGGAGGGTTTTTTTTTTCTGTTTTCTCTTTTGAATTTGTTACATAGACAAGGCTTTGAGTTTTTCACTATTAAGCATGATGTTGGCTATAGGGTTTTTTTAAGATATTCTTTACCAAGTTGAGGAAGGTCTTCTCTATCGCTAATTTACTGAGTGTTTTTTATCATGAATGAATGTTGGATTTTGTCAGATGCTTTTTCTGCATATATTGATTTGATCGTGTTATTTTTTTCTTCTTTAGCTTGTTGATATGATTGATTACATTACTTGATTTCCAACTGTTGATGCAGCCTTGCATACCTGGGATAAATCTCACTTGACTGTGGTGTGTAATTCATTTTATACATTATAGGATTTGATTTTCTAATACTTTGTTAAAGAATTTTACATCTACGTTTATGAGAGATATTGATCTGTAGTTTTTATTTCTTGTAATGTCTTTGGTTGTGTTATTAGGGAAATGCTGACCTCGTAGAATGACTTAGGAAATATTCCCCCTGCTTCTGTCCTTTGAAAGAGATTACAGAGAATTGGTATAATTCTCTTTCAACTGTTTGGTAGAATTCATAAGTGAATCCATCTGGGTTTTGTGCTTTCTGTTTTGGAAGATTATTAATTATTGATTAAAATTCTTTAATACAGGCCTATTCATATTGTCTATTTCTTCTCATGTGAGCTTTGGTAAATTGTGTCTTTGAAGGAATTGGTTCATCTCATCTAGATTACAGAATTTGTGGGCACAGACTTTTCCATAGTATTCTTTTATTATCCTTTTAACGTCCATTGGATCTATAAAATAGATTCAACTTTAACCTATCATTAGTCATGCCTGTGCAATGACTTTTAGACTGAAACCAGATTGAGGGAAGAAAAAAAAGAAAGGCAAGTATTAAAGAGCCTTTGTTTTTGCTGATATTGTTTGTTAAGGCTTCCTTGTCATCTCCTAATATTCAGTGACTTTGAGACGATGGAAGGATGTCGTTTCGTCTCGTCCCCTCATTTTATGCCTAAAATGATTGAGAGGGAAATGGGACTTGCAAAGCAGCACATTTAGGTAAAGTCATACATTTTACTCAGAACATGTAAGTTGTCTAATGCTTTATCCACCAAACATTATGTTACATTTACTTACTAAAAAGAAAATAAGATGACTAAGACTTAGCTAGTTAGATTTCATATTTATTGAGGGACTGCTATAAACTGGGCACTCTTTCATAAATTGAATCTTTCAATCTTTTCAACAAAAACATGCAATAGTAATTAAAAATCCACTTTACTAATGAGGATACGCTTATTCAGAAAGAATTAATGAATTGCTTAAAGTCAAATAAGATCATCAAATATGGCTCAAATTTTGCTGAATTGATTCTAAATCTGCTGAGCTTGATAGTACATTACTGCCTAAGACATCTGTAATAACAGAAAGAGGGCTGGAGTGAACCATGCCAAATGGCAATCAAATTAAAGTAATCAATGATTTTTAAAATTAAATTAGATAGTGGAAGTGATTGATGTTTAATTTATTTTTACCATCTTATTTGTGAAATAAAGAGTTCACTCAAAAATTACTTTAGTAAGCACCTACTATGTGCTGGAAATTGTACTTTTAATGGACAATTAAATGGTGATTAAGTCATACCATCAAAGACTCAATAATATATATATGTGGGAAAACATACAGTTAATAAAATATATATTAAGCATAATATAAGGAAATGCTTTTTGTGAAATACATACAAAACACCATAGAAGTATAGATTAAGGAGCCAGCAGGTACCTTCAAAAAAGAGAGGGATGTAAGGAATAAAAGCAATTTTTCTTTTTATGAAAAGAGAAGCATTAATCAGAGATAGTGTGTTTAATGAAGCTGGGCCACATCTATCTTTTTTACACCCCTATTACCTACTAGTGTTACCTGCTTTGGTGTAGACACTCAATAAATATTTATTTAATAAACAAATAAATGAAAGAATAAATGTTGAGTGAATATCCAGTAGCATCATATAGCTGAAACTTAGATTATGGGATGGGGAATGGCAGGAGGCAAATTTGGAAATGTTAATCGAGGCACACAGTGAATGTTTTCACTACCACTTTACGTAATCAGGACATTGTTCTGTAATCTTGAACAGCAGCAACCAAAGTATATATAATGTGAGCCACACAAATAATTTAAAATTTTCTAGTAATCACATTAAAAATTAGTAATGTAGGGCTTCCCTGGTGGCGCAGTGGTTGGGAGTCCGCCTGCTGATGCAGGGGACACGGGTTCGTGCCCTGGTCCGGGAGGATCCCACGTGCCGCGGAGCGGCTAGGCCCGTGAGCCATGGCCGCTGAGCCTGCGTGTCCGGAGCCTGTGCTCCGCAACGGGAGGGGCCACAACAGTGGGAGGGGCCACAACAGTGAGAGGCCAGCGTACCACAATAAAAAAAAAAAAAAGAAAAAATGTAATGTATCCCTACTCTACATTAAATGAAATTTATATATTATAAGGATCAAAATTATTTTGACATATCATCAGTTTTAAAATTATTAATAAAATATTTGACATTATTTTTTCGTACTCCTTTGAAATCTGGTGTGTATTCTACATTGACAGTGTCTCAACTTAGATTAACCGCACATTAACTGCTCAATAGCCATATGTGGCAGTGGTTAGTGTACTAAGCAGAACAGGTCTAGGGTTCTGGTTACTTAAAGTGTGGTCCTTAGACAAGCAACACTTAAAAAGCTGGTAGAAATGCAGAATCCTGGGCTGCACTGGAGACCAACTAAATTAGAATCTGCATTTTTCTTAAGAACTTCAGGTAGTTTTATGTACGTGACAGTTGGGGAAACGCTGGTCTAGATAACCAGCTCTAACGTTAGGTGTGTACATCCCAAGGAGTGCAGAAGATACATGCTACTGGAGTGCAGAAAGATTAGATCTATCATTTACATTACATTACATTTTAAAAGTCCAAAGTAAATTAAGCTTCACATATATTTAATATTGTATCCACACTAGTGCCTTTACTTTGTCCAAATGTCAGATTAGCTCATGTCATTAATGTCTGGTAACCTGAGGTAAGAGTTGAAGTTCTGCAAAGGGAACAAGTACTGTGCCTGTTATCTTTGCCTGTTAAATGGATTTACGAGTTTTATTGTCTCTTATGTTTCCTGGTATTAATTAAATGACAAAATGAAGACTGTAAAATATTTTTGCAAATGCATTTTTTCAAATAAAAGAAAACAAAACAGAAAAGTGCCAGAGCTAACCATTCTAATTCTCACAGAAAAATCTTCTTTAGTCTCAAATATAAATAGAAAAAAAATAATGATGATATAATCAGACTTAATAAGAAGTGAGGTGAAACCTCTAAAGTTATCAAAATATATCCTTGAAATATAGATTAACACCCCTAAGGTTAATGGTGAATTTAGCCCCCAGAGTATATTGTACTTTGAGATATTACCTGATGATAGTAAAAAGCCATTATAATTAGTAAGACATTTGAAATATTTTTAATTTAATCTTTGTTAGGTGTTTTCTACAGGCAGCTTTGCCTAGGAGAGTTCCAATTCACAACACTTGTCTCAATATAATTATAAATAGCACCAACTTTTGCTCTCAGAAGAGTCTCTGTTTGGAAAAGAAGTCATTAGGTCACCCTGTTTATCACGTGCACTCAAAATTTGTCTTTTGAGTGTCTTCTAATGTATGTAATGTGTAAGTACAGCAAATAGTACATGTAGCTAATTTTAAGATGAATGATCATATATACTGGTAGAAATCTATTGATTTATCTATTTATTTTTGTTACGTTGGAGACCACACTGTGAAGACCTGACTTGCGAGAAGCTGGAATGTTTCCCAGGTTCACTCTTAGCCCCATGCTTAATTGTTCTCGGCAGCCTCTTTCAGGCCAGGAATATGTGTTCCCTCTCAGACTGATGCAAAGTGACAGTCTAAGCAGAACTGTGTATTTTTTTTCTCCTCTCTTTCTTCTTTCTCGTCCCTAATTGTGGGAAGAGGGAGAAATAATTGTCAGGAATTTCAAAGGTCTTTCCTGCATAGCGGGTTGTTTACTGACCCAAGGAAAGGCAGAATCAACAGGAGGCAGCAACTTAACCAAGTTGAGTGAGAGTGGCCTGTGAGCTTTGAAGGCAAATTTGCAAACTGCAAAGTGGCTCATCCACTCATGGTTCACCTGGGATAAGTTAAAGATACCTGTAAATGGAAAATTTTATATTTGAGCAGATAAAGTAAAAGATAAAATTTAGATGGTTAAAAATGGACAGTACCCTAAATAAATGGATGCTTATATGATCTCTGAAAATCTTTTGGCCCTCTACGAGTCTTTATTAAGAAAATAAGACATAGATGCAGTCTTCCATTCCATGTCGATATATTATTGTTTTTTTAGTTTAAGCTGAAGGGAATAGGATGATTCTAGAGAATGAGATGGTATTTGAGTGCCCGTATAATGAAACCGGCAAGGCATGTGGTGAGGGGTCAACTGAACCAGCAATTAAATGGATTAAATGCCCCTGAAATGTGGAAATCAAAGAGACATAAAGTTACTTGTTAAATATGACTTTTCATTATGGAGGAAGAAATAGGAGCAGAACACAAAGCCTGCCAAAACCTAGCAGACGTTTGGCAGGGAATGCCATCAAACATTTAAATTACAGGTGTGTGTATTCTACTTAGAGAATGTCCAGGCATAAGCAATTGCTTTCTCAGCGTCCCCAGCACTACAAGAGACTTTGGTATTTTTCACACAATGAAGGTTTAGATGGGGGCAACTTTTCTCAAGTGTGTTCCTTGGAACACTAGTTTTTCCAATATGCCTTGGGAAAAAGGTACAGCATTCAGCTAAATATAGGAAAACATTCACATTCTATTACTGTCCTAAAATTCACATTGCACATTCACATACTTAATGGTCTTAGAGTTAATAGTCTTAATGGTCTTGCAGGAGCTAAGTTACTTGTTCAACTTTGTTCATTCCACCATTACCTAAGCATCTTAAATTTTAGGAACTTTACTGTGAGTGGCATCTATTAATATTCTAGAAACTAGTGTCCTACAGAAAACATTTTGGGAATTGCTGGGCTGGTCGAATGTGGCTGATGTACTACTATTACTAGCATGCTGTTGGCCTTGATATGGAAACCTAAGTTTCAAAACAATCAAAGATAGTATTGGAACAGCATTTCAAAATATTTTAGTTGAATTTAGATTTCCATTGCTCAGTTATTTGAGCCTTCCTCTGTGTCTGAAATAGCAGTGTTATTTTCACTCCTACATCAACGCATTAGCGAAAGACCTGGTTAACAAGAAACCTGACAAATAATATTGAACTATTCTCAGATGTGAAACTTGTGATTCTATAAATGCCAGGGTATAATAAAAAATATGTATTAATATGTATGTATGTGTGTACTTAATTATTTATTTTAATCAAACTACATATTTCTGAAATAAGGTAGATATATCCTCACTGGTACAATGTAGAAAATCATCATTGTTACTGTTTGGATGATATAATATACTATTGGAAAATAATTGCATTTAAGTTTCAGCTAATGTTATATATTTCTTAAGGTGAAAAAAAAAAGCTGATCTGTAAAAATAGAAAATTCCCTAAAGAATTTCTTGTTGGTGTTTAGGGACCAAATAGTATAGGTTTTCCAGATGCTCAGAGATAATGGTGTAACCTGACCAGCCTGTACAATGGTTAACTTGGTGGAAGTGTGGGAAAATATCTTTCAGCACTGGACTTTGTAATCTAGTCTCATTTACAATCAATATAAGTGATTCAGCTTGAGGAATAAAGTAAAGCCGATAGTATTGGTGAAAGAAAACGATATTTTAAACTGTCCCAAGATGCCATTACCAATACAATCTTATTTTGTTGCCTAGTTCTTCAGGACCAAGTTCTTTTAGCCAAAATTATTTAATATATTTAAACTGAAAAACAAATATTTTTACTTAATTACTGCTATTTTTCAGCTGAATCTGGTATTAATTACTGCTAATAATGAATATAAATGAGCCATTATCTAATAATATACAATTTAAAATAATTGGATTAACAAACTAGTAGAGAGGCAAGCATCTAGAAGTATTATGTCCTTAACTGTCATCAAAAAAATTTCAAATTTTGTAAAATCTGCAACAGGTGCATATGAAATTACTTTACATCTTCCTTTCTTTTCACAGGTTGTATATTATCTTTGATTTTAAGTCTTGTTCTGTAATGAATTGTAATGGCCCTATTGATATAGACTATGATATCACTTTTACCAAGCTAATAGAAGGTTTCATTTTAGTTTTTTTGTTCATTCATTCCATCAAGTATCCAAACGTGCCAGCCAAGGTGCTAGACACTCTGGGTGTTATCTATCAGCAAGACAGACATGGTACCTGTCTTAAAGAAGCTTGTAAGCTGGTGAGAAAGGCAATGACAAGTAAACAGACTAAGTAATTGTATTTAGTAATTGAAAGGAGTGCAATGAGGTATGACATGTTATTATCTCATCAAAGACAAAGTTGAATTATGAGGAGCATGTTACTATAATCATAATGTTCACATTTTTGGTAGCATGTGTTTCTGAACACATTCTGAGGATGATTTTCTGACTGGGTTCCAGTGGGATGTGACCTTTGAAGACTGTTGACAGATTTGTGCCCACTCCACCAGACCCTCCTATATCTTTCATGGTTAAGGTTAAAGGTGCATGTCCTAGTTGTAAAAGTAAGGACAGTCAATGGCTTGTAAGTTTGCTTGTGATTATGTTTTTTAGTATCCACTCAAGTATCACAATTACATGGACCTATGACACAAGGAGTTTATAATAATACTCAGAACCAGATGAAATGTTTCTGTAAGGCTGATCATCTGATTTTTCCTTTATTCACATTTGTGTTTCTGTTCACGATTTAGTGAATATGATTGTCCAGAAGTTGTAATTCTGACTCGAGAGGCAGTTCTGACTAGAGTTGAAAACTGATGAACCACTTTTGTCTTGTGGGTCCATTATCTTAGCATTTTAATTTTTTTTTACATTTAATTAATTTATTTATTTTTGGCTGTGTTGTGTTTTTGTTGCTGCGTGTGGACTTTGTCTAGTTGTGGTGAGCGAGGGCTACTCTTCATTGCGGTACATGGGCTTCTCGTTGCGGTGGCTTCTCTTGTTGCAGAGCACGGGCTCTAGGCACACGGGCTTCGGTAGTTGTGCCTCGCGAGCTCTAGAGTGCAGGCTCAGTAGTTGTGACTCACGGGCTTAGTTGCTCCGCGGAATGTGGGATCTCCCTGGACCAGGGTTCGAACCTGTATTGCAGGTGGATTCTTAACTACTACACCACCAGGGAAGTCCCATTACCTTAGCATTTTAAATGGGTGTGTATTTGGGTCTTTGAAATTAGTATACTTCATAGGAGGTAAATAAAAACTAAAGAGAGAGAAAGAGGAGAAAGGAAATTAGATGAGATTAGGAAGAAAGGTGATATTGTCCACAATATATATTTCTGACAAAAGTTAATGATCCTTAAATTTGTCCAGTAGGAAATTGCTTCAGAGATATGAATGAAATCAGTTCCTACTAATGAAAAATCCCAACATAGTCACCAGGTAAACTAGGCAGCCCCAGGGATTAAGAGAAATAATCTACCTGAAATGTTCCATTTTCTAGAGATTACCCTGTTGATAGGACTCATGAAACACAATTTCTGTCTACAAATTGTGCTTCTATTTATTTTTTTAAAGTTTTCTGTTAGAGACTATTTTAAAATTTAATATTTGCAACTATTTATTATTCCTCTAAGAAATAACACAATCCTAATGTATCCCTGAGAGTTACCAAACAAGAAAGCAAGCTAAATCAGTAAAAGATGCATGTATATAAGAATAGAAAAAAGAAAGCCTATGACCCAAGGCCAATAAACAGCAAACTAGGTCCTAAAGAACAGTCAGAGCTATTCAAACTTGCTGGGAGTAACCAGGGGGAGGGGATTTATTTCTCAGTTTTGTCATCTTCCCTTGGCCGCCCCCTTCACTTGTATCCTCCCTCGCAACAGGTCAAATAAAAGTCTGATATGGGGTATATGCCACAGAGATTCTGCAAGGCACACAGGTGTTGGCATTTGGCACAAAGATGTTTCGATTTTTATTTTCCGTCATGCTAAGAGCAAATGTTTAAAAGAAAATAATCTACAAAAGTTTCTATACCTGGTTCACAGAATTAAGCCCACCCAGGCTGACAAGTAAAACAAGACTTAGTACCACCTTGACTCTCATGGCCAGTCAGACAAGCAGGTAAATTATTTGAGAAAGAGTTCCAAGCTTAATCCTTTGAAAATTGATCTCACCTCAGGGGGATACCACATCATACTCTCCATCTAAATGTTCCCGCTTTAAACCACACTTGCTCAACAAGTTTTGTAGGGGAGAAAAATTGTTTTTGTTTTGAAACAATATGAATTCATTATAAAGAAAATGCTTTATTCTTATTTTCAGAAGGTAAATTATGCCTTTTTTAAAAGTCAGTTTTTATTATAAAATGATTACTATAATGTGTTTATATACTCATAAAGAAAAGCATGCATATTTCCGAAGGCACCACAGTAAATATTTTAGCCAAAAGTAGTTTCTGCCATGGAGTTAAATAGCAAAGACCAAGTGCTTTTTAAGAAAGTAAAATGCTGCATGAATAGTTGTTTGTGCAAACTTCAATTAATAATAATATTAATAAAATGCTTATCTCCTTAACATTATTTTAGACTAACATAGAACGTGTTCCAGAAGCAAAATGCTTGACTTGTGAGATAGGTGACCCCGATTTTAATCTGTGCTCTGCCATCAATTAGCTGTTTTATTTTATGTAATTCCCTTAACCTCTCTTGGTTAAATTCAATTATCCTTAAAATTGGAGAAATTGACTATATTATCTCCTAAGTCCCTGGAAGCTCTAAAATCTCTATGATGCTGAAAGGCCAATATCATAAAATTTCCACCTCCATCAGTTTACATGCCTCTCTCTGGCCCAGTTTTGATCAGGGTTATATGAACTAATGACATGAGTATTGTGTCCAAGGATAAACTACTTCAAAGTTATGTTTCACTTCTTAAGTTTTCTTAAAATATGTTTTAAAATGTATATGTCAAATAATTAGAATTTTAACTCCAACAATTAAACCAAACAATATGTATTAGGAACAGTGTTCTGGGATGATAAGAATTGCTATATAATCCAGAGAGAGTGTGTGTGTGTGTGTGTGTGTGTGTGTGTGTGTGTACTTTTTTTAGCCAGTTGACAATTTCAGGCTATTTACTGATCCAGGATGCCAGAAGAAAGAAGAAAATGTTTCCAAGAGGAGAGAGAAAAGAAGGAAGGACAGGAGGAAGGAAGGGAGGGAGGGAGAGAGGAAGGAAGGAAGGAATTGTAAGAGCAAGAAAAGCCTTCTACTAGCTGTACAGTAAGGTTTATTTTGTTAGCAAGAGGAGGCACCGTGAGGTTTTGCTCATTGATCAGCCATATGTGTGAGCAGCAAATTAGAACCATTCGTTTTTCTTGAGCTGGAGTTGCAATTCTCAAGAGTGGTGTGGATATACTGATGGGTCATAATTAGCTGGAGGTGAATTTCAAGTAATCTGATATTTGTTAAAGGAGCAAACTTTGCAAATGATTTTCTTTAAAGTAAATCAGAACACATTTAGGTTAAGCCTATAATAATAACCCCTTTGCTTCCATTCTGACATTCTATCTAGAGAGGAGCAAAAGGGTAGAGTAATAGAGGACTGTCAGTTGTTCATAACTCTGATAGTGAGGGCCTCTCTAGCTCAGAAAGTCAAGGAAACTCTTTGGATGAAAGTTACAGAAACTGAATTCAACTTAACCTAAAGAAAGAGGTAAAATAATGGAAAGGACAGGGATAGAGGTTTGCCTCAGATTTAATGAAGCAGGCAGTCAAATACTGAGCCTTTCTCTTTCCTTTTCATCTGGGCTCATCTTGGCTTCACTTCTCTACTGAAGATCATGTATTCCACTAAGTGGGAGGTGTGAGGGCAAACGTTGCAATCAGCCTCATCCTAGCTTGGGACTCAAAGGGAAAAGCAGAGTTCTCTGTCTCAGCGTATATATATGTACTGAGCATATATATAGAGATAGATAGATTAGATAGATAGATAGATGATATATGTATACATATATCATCTATCTTTAGATAGATAGATAGATGATAGGTAGAGATAGATAGATAGATATACATATCTCTCAAGGAAAAACTCTGTTTCACTGAGTTGGGTAGGCTGGTATCACTTAAACCTTATAGACAAATCGCCGTGTCCATAAAGAAAAGGTATTATATCCAGAGGGCCACATTACAATAATATACAGCCTCCCCAAATAAACAGGATACTAATAAGGAAGGAGTGTCCAAAAGCCCTGGTTCTCTGCTGAGTTGAATGCATAGATGTTTTTATGTCTAATTAATTCAATTATTCCCTTCGATAATGGTTAGAAAATAGAAACCAAGAAATAGAGTTACATAATCACCTTTTTTAGCTGCCCCAATGCAGTTCAGATACAGTTTGCATTTTGCATATGTATTGCTATAAAAGAGTCGGACAGTTTATAGACAAAAATAGAGATTAACACACCAGTCAGGCTGATAACCATGAGAAATATTAACAAGCACATGATATGTTTTAGCAAAGAAAAAAGCGTTTTCTGCCTTAAAATTACAACTTGCATTTCATGGCTACGACTTAAAAAAATGTTGATTTAATTTGGATAACTAGTCCACCTGTGTGTTCGTATGTGTGTATGTTAAAGAATATTTGGTGACTCTGTTAAATATTTCAGACATTTAAGTGGCCACTGAATCACTTTTATCTTAGCTTTAACTTTCAAACTGTTCTGTGCTGTCACAGTCACAAAGCTAAAGATCATTTTGTTTAAGCAACAAGGATATACTGTATAGCACAGGGAATTGCAACCTGTAATGGGGTATAATCTGCAAAGATATGGCATCACTCTGCTGTACACCTGAAACTAATATACTATTGTAAATCAACTATACTTAAATAAAAATAAATAAATAAAGGTCATCTTGTTAATTGTAACATTATAATATCTTCATTTTTTATTAAGGACTTGCAAGTAAAAGTGTATGTATTTTTAAGTATAGGTCTTCCTATCAGGAGATGCTTAGAGGAAAAAGTTCAATTTTTAAAGACCCATGAACTGTTGCTTACAAACAATATTTATACTTTTTTGGGATTAGGTAAGGGATGTAGTTTATTACTATATTCTAACAAATTTACCCAGTGTTAGGCAAAAGAACTAGGTTCTTAGAATTACAAAATAAAATTAATGCTTCCTCCCATTGACATTGATAATTGTACATTTTGTGTGCACGTGCACATTTGTAGGGAAGTTGGATAGAGACAAGAGAGTCTTGAAAACATATTTTTTAAATGATATATTTAAGTGTGTAAGTATTTAAAAAGATGTTGTATCTTCTCTAAAATTGGTGAAATTCACTTGACAGGTATTTTTACCCAATATATTGAAAATTAAATTATGTAATATGAAGTGACTTTCATAAATTTGTCTATATTTCACTTACAATCTCTATTATTTCAATGTGTAGGATAAACAACCTCTGTGATTTGATAGACACGTCAATGATTAGGTAATGCTTATATATAAGGTTGTAAATATTCTTAATAAGCTCTTATATATAACATTCACAACATTCTCGAAATGTTCTAGCAAGTCCTGCGGTGACCAAACCTCAGCTAATTCATCATTCCTATTTTCTCGCTCACCAGCTCGAGCAATTTCCTCCCATTTGTGTGCCAGTTGTCACTTCAAGTTTCTTTTCAATTATGTTTTTACATTTTTTGAGTTGTATTTGGCCTCCACTTTCACTGCAATTTTAGATAGTACCTTTTTCTCACTAGATGACTCATAAGTCTTTCTTTTTTAAAATTTTAACTCAAAACTGTAAATTCCCCAAATTTGCCAAAGGATAATGAATTCATATTCTATAGTTACAGATTCACACCAAAGCTGTTTAATTTTCAAAGTCACTTTCTCATATCCATTCCCACCTATACTCTCTAATGTTGAAGTGGCCTCTTGTTTTTTTCTGCTACTGTGATACTAGTAGGAAAAGTTTTCTAAAACACCACTTTGACCTATCCATAAATGGTCAGTGGACCCTTATTTCCTGCTAAAGTATGTCCAAATTCTTAGTCCAGCACTGAAGAGAAATCATTCATGCTGTGATCCTAATAATTTTGTAGCAATGCTTTTACTGTTTATTATATATAGTCCATATATCAATTATGTCACTTATGCACTAAAACATATTGTGGGCTTCATCTAAGCAAGAATGCTTGTTTAGAGGAGGCAAAGTGGTCAGAGTTTGGGGAGGCAAGGTGACTGGGGAGGTGGCAAGGATGGGACCTGTTAGTTTTGTCTACTAGACTGAACTGAGCAGTGCAGACAGAGGTATGTAAAGGGAGATTTTCAACTTGTCAGGCCGGCCTGGTAGACATAGTAGAATGTAAGTATTTAGTTCTTGTTCATTCACATTATTTCCTAACAGAGTAGTCCAACCCTTCGAATACCCAAAGGAAAGAGCAGAACACAGTTGCAATGAATTTATGTTAAGTACTGCTTCTTCAATGAGGCATTAGACAGTGTCTAAGGGGCCACTCCATGGTTGCAAGTTTCCATTCTGGGATCAGGTTCAGAAGACTGTCTTTTTGTGTTCACAGAAAAAGAGACACAAGCAAAAGCAAAAGCAATAGCTTAGAGAACATGTGCATGAGCTTTGGAATCAATATGATTAGATGTGACTATAAACTCAGCTTTACTGTTTATTAGCCCTCATTCCTGGTGTAGTTCATTAACTTTCTGAACCTTACTTGAAGTTTTGAAAACTTCAAAACAAAACTCAAATAGAAGTCTTCAACTATGACGTAGGCTAGTCTGGGATTGGAAATAGGTGCTATTGGGTTCAGACATCAGGAGAACCTTAGGTTGCTAGGGAAAGGGGCAGGTAGTCTGATGACTGGGTCAGGAACTCGAAATAGAGACCATGCCAGAAACCTGGTTCAGAAAAGTGGGCGAGAAGTTTGGACAACTTCAACTCTTACACGAATCTGAGAACAAACTAGTCAACACTGAGATACTGTGACCCAGGTCAACTTACCAGAGACAGTGACTTGCCATCTTAAGTTCTACTGCAGAGCCAAGCAAAAATCTAGAAGAAGGAGCGTATCTTGGCTTAAGCAGACTGGAAAAGAGCTCCCAAACCCTCTCCCCTCCAAATTAAAAACTAAATTTTGTTTTTTAGACGTGGATGTGGCTCATTCTCAGGATGAATAATGATAGATCAGTTTGGATTCGATGAGCATCTCAGATCTGTGTACATGAATGCAGTTTATCTGAACCACATGGATCCACAGTTGGGTTAGAAATCTAATAAAAATATGTTATCTTAATATATCAGGTAACCCTGAATTTATTGCTGTTACAGGAGCCAGAAAAAAAAGCCACAGGAGTAATTTTTCTTATAGAATTTTGGCTCTTCTACTGCCATGCTTAGCCAGAAGCAAAATACATAAATATTCAGGAAAATTAAAAAGAACCGAGGGAAAGAGTTACCCATATTGTTGTAGGCCCCCCAAGTAGTCTGCTTCAGGTTACTACTTATTTTCCTCAAATATTTACATTCTCTCCTAACACAATCTGGAATGATCACGTTGAATTTTCCAAAGTATTCCATCTATGTGAGGAGATGAGAAGATATTTGTAAACTTGTATTGGCAGGAAGACAGACTGATGAACATGTAAAATATTCATTATCTGATTAAACAAAAATAAAGACTGAATTAATACAAGAAAAAGAAAAAATAATGTCATAAACAGTAATGGAGGATCAATCATCCACGTCTTTCTTTGATGGAAGCAGTGACGATGCTGACTCATTCATAATTTGTTCACAAATTTCACTAAAATAGAAATTAGTTTACACTGTGTTTTACATTGAACAGTTTCAGGTATGCCAGAATACATTTTTTTCCCATTATTCAACTGTCGGTTCTGACACTTTAAAGAAAAAGTTCACTAATTATTAGTACAATTCATATTGAGATGTGTTATTTCTTTTTGGGATCAAGAGTCATGATGACGATTGTCATGTATATCTGATATGCACTTTCTTTTCAATAAACACTGGAGAGATGTAGGATAGATCTCCTGCTTTTAAATACTGTACAAACTGATGGAGGAAATATTGAGTATGGAACATCATTTCTAGAGATAGCTATTAAAGGCAATGTGTGCATGTGAGCAAGAAAGTGAGAGAAAGATAGAGAATGATAACAGCAAACACTTATACAAGCATTGACTGTGTACCAGACATGCTACAAATGCTTCATATATAAATATATATAATTTAATAGTAATTTAATCCTATAACAAACTATGTGTTAGATACTTCTATTAAACTCATTTCATAGACACAGAGAGACTTACACTATAAAATATGCCAATGAGGGAAACGAAAAGTAATGCAAAGACAAGCTGAGAAAAAGATAGCACATGTCCTGCTGCCAACATTAAAATTATATAAGTTCTGGAAGATGGGGATTTTCTAGTTCTGAGGCAAGCACTCCTGACCTTGTGCTCTGCACTACCTACAGTATTTTCCAAGTGAGACTGACGAGGACTTCCAGACCTTGAGTGCCTCTGCCTGCATATGCCTGGTTGTGGTCCACAAGATTAGACAGGAGCCCAAATTCCATCACAGAACTGTATAAAGAAATATATTTTAGAATTTGCAAATTTCTTTAAAAACTGAGTCAAGGGCTTCCCTGGTGGCGCAGTGGTTGAGAGTCCGCCTGCCGATGCAGGGGACACGGGTTCGTGCCCCGGTCCGGGAGGATCCCACATGCCGCGGAGCGGCTGGCCCCGTGAGCCATGGCCGCTGAGCCTGTGCTCCGCAACGGGAGAGGCCACAGCAGTGAGAGGCCCGCGTTCCGCAAAAAAAACCCAAAAAAACCTAAAACTGAGTCAATGGGAAAATATATTGCACAAGGGCTTATAAAAAGGAAAGATACCATAAGTAAATGAAAACTTTCCATATGCTAAAGCATATAATTGCCATAATTTATTTTTAATTAAGCCAAATTTTAAAAGACCTATACATTTCTAATTTATACCTAATATTGCAGCTTCTTAAAGACAGCCCCTTCCACTTCCTCCACAAATAAAACACATGTTTCCTCTTCCCATGGATCATCCATGAGACATCTACTCTCTCTGTAAGCTTGACCTTAACACTCTGAATAAACTCTGGAAGAGTTTCCACAAGCTCTTAGTCTACACTTTGTGAAATACTTATCTGACCCGTAAGGCTGATGGAACATAAACAGGAAAAAAAAAAAAAAAGCATTTAGATGCTTGCTGTACATTCAGGCTAGTAATGGTGAATTAAAAATTGGTTTAAATGTAAATGTTTCTTTTGGTTATATTTGTAAAAAAATTGTTTCATCACCCATATACTTATAGATAAATTTATAGGTATAACTATAGTTATGGATATGGATATAGATTTCCTTAACTCTTCCTCTTATGGGAAGTAATCTAATATAGAAGAGTTACCATCTTTTCAAAATGTTGAATATGTTTTATTGAATGCATACATTCGTATGATTACGTATTGAAAATATAGCAATCCTGAGAGGTATGATGGCCATTACGTAAAAGGTATACTTGCTCTGGTTTCATAATTGATGTAAAACAGTAATGTGATCAAAGTAGGATTAAACTTAGAGATGTAAGTGTACAAAGTCCTCACAGACAAGGCCAAAAACATATAAACTTGCTTTTATAGACGTTGTTAGTTCAAAGGACACGGTATATCTGTGAAAAGAAGATCTTCCCTGTTAAAAGAAGATAACAGTATTCAGTTTAATGAATGGCTGTGACAGTTATAAGGAGTATTAGTAGTATCTTGCTGTACCCATTATAGTGTCTAGTACAGTTCATTTATTAAACATATGTATTATTGTTATTATGGAGAAAGTGATATTTATATTGTTCCCCCATAAAGCTCTTAACCATATGCTAGGTTTAAAAGTTTCAGTCATTCTCATATCATTTTATTCATTCATTCATTTTTTCATTCACGTGTTCACTTAACATGTATTTACTGACTAAGAGCAAAATCTTAGGCACCATTCTCTTTGCTGTAGATGCAATGAAATATAGAAAATGTCTTTGAAAAAAAATTAGGCCGATAATGACATAGAGCATCAAGAACTCTTGCTGGTATCCTCAGTGGCCCTTGCTCTAAACCACTGCCTTTCCACCAGAAACAGCAGGAGGCCTTGCCCTAGATTTATGGCATAGTATACTTCCAAGTGTTCCAGTTCCTATTTTACTGGGCTAATCTCCCAGTTCTTTGCTTGCATCTTCCTTTAATGTCTTCTCATAACTAATGTCTTCTACTAACTAATTTATAGCATCTGTATATCCTCTTGGGTAACATTTGATCTTAGCAAGGAAAGATTCTACTTCTTTCTCAGCACCATAAATATTTCTGTTTTCTTTTCTAAAATAAGTACCTAGGATTTACTGTAGGAAAATTAAATAATAGTTGTTCATTTTCATGTTCTTTTTTTTTTCTCAGTAGCATATTCAGGTCACATTTTCCCTAAACCCTTCACCAGATCCTTCCCCACCCCTCCCAACAACACACATAAACAAATATATATAACTTAAATATCTTTCACCTGAGAAGTCAATCCTGCAAGGCTTTAGAGAACCAGTTTCCATTCTCAGGGTGAGTGAGGTAGAGTAGAAAATTTACTCATGTCCTTGGTGGTAATTTATCCTGATGCTGGTACCCGGATAAAGGACATAAGAAATAAACTGTCTCAAAAAATTATACAAGCTACCTAGAATTAATAGGAAAACAGTATTCTGCATAACCTATCTTCTGTGGTATTAACTGAGTGCAAAAAGTTGTTGATAATCATCATTGATTAGTTGAAAATACAATGTGGTTTTTAAATGTTCCAATGCTTTATTTTAATCTTTTTGGAAAAACTAATTTATATGAAAATATATAAAATACAGGTATCTCAAAATTGAAGTTGTTTAAACATACTGTTCTCTAAAATGTCAGATCATCATAAGATATCCTGTTTCTTTGCCAGAACTTTAGTTTCTTGGTCATAGAAACCAATTCTGGGCAACAAGGGAAATACAACAGATGGCAAAGCCACAGCTCAGAAAAGAAAAAAATAATCATCCCTTCTGGTTTAGGTAATCCCTAGAGTTTTGCCTTTGGAATAAGACTAGTTTCCTGTAGCAATACCTTAAAAGAGAAGGATGAGGTTTTGTGGTTGGAATTTATGACTAGAAGTGAGGACTCCTAGGTTGTAATTTTGCGTGCACCATTTATTCATTGTCTCCTGGAGCAGTAAAGTAGCCCTGATTAATAAATAAATATTGGCAGACTGTTTCTAGGGCTCTGTGAAAAGCACACTAGGCAAATATTCATTGTCACCAGAAGTATTTAAAATATTATTATTCAAATATCAGATGGTAAGAAAAATGAAACAGGAGAGATTATTTCTACCAGTCTAGAAATATGTAAAATCCTACAGAAACCAAGCGTGGACTGTCTCTGTTTTTGTTTGTTTTTTCTTTCCACAAGGTTGAAAGAATTATATTGAAAGGGGTAGAATTATCTTCTCAAAATACAGCATATAACTCTTTCTGGGGATTTCCATATCACATTTTCTCTTTCCTCTGAACTTTTACATAGTTGAAAAGAGTTCCTCAAGAGTTCAGTAGAAACCGCACATTACTAAACATTCATCCATCTATGAAAACCCATTGTACACAGGAATTGAGGTGAATTTAATAAAGTAATCACAACTAAGCAAGGGCAGCATGTGACCTTTGGAAATAGGAGCTTATAACTAGAAGACTAGTTCTTAAGGAAACCTGAAGTTCTCATCCATCGACTGACCCCTTAGGAAAGAACAAACTAAGTAAATGAAGTGCTGGATGTGAGTCTACATGATGAAGGAGGTGGAACCTGTCATACTCTGATGTTATATAAGAAAGTGGTGTCCGAAGAAAGGCAGAGAACAGAGCATTGAACATAAAGACTTGGTCTCAGAGCTTTAAAGTGAGAAGTGGTTCTCTCTCATATCAGATAAAGTATGAGTATTTGCAACTGCTTTTAAATTATCACAGGAAAGTTATGAACACAAGAAGTGAAATACCATTCTATTTAACGTGTCTAAAATAGGACAAGAAATTTTCATCATATATTATCTGATTTTGGCCCACATGTTTTTCTTTCACTGGTCTATTAAGTTATTTGAGTAGTGACATTTATTCTATCCAAACCATGCTCTTTATGTGTATGAATATAAACACACCAATTTTTGCCGTGATTAAGCACTAGCAAAAATAGGTCTTTATAAAATTTTGTTTGGGGTCTTTATTACTTTTCGGTTTCATTTATGGAGAGCCAATGCACACACTGCTAATGAATCAGATTAGGGAAAATCACAGCAGGCCCTGCCTAATTTCTACTGGGAGGCCCTGGCCATCCCCTGTGAGGATTACTGTTTCAGAGCAGGTACACATTCTTGTCCTAAAACAAATGACTTGAGTGTTATGCCAGTGCCCACCTGTTTATGCATCTTAATACTTTAAATGTTACCTGATTACATTGTATGAAATTCTAAATACATACTGAGGAAAATTAAAGAGAACTGAGGTCTATATGTCAGAATGTATTGTGGCTGGCCCCAGTTTCCTAATGTCCTGGGGGGAAAGGTGTAAGTTTTAAAACAGGTAGCATGGCAAACCAGCTTAACAGTAGATTTCAACTGCAGATGGGCTACTTGTTACAAGTTCAAAGAACTCCAGTTGAGACTAAAATAAAATTTAAAAAAATTAAAGTGCCCAGCCTGTTTTTTGATGAGTGTTTGACATTCCCTTGCCTTTTTTTTTTCCCTAAAAAAGTCTTGTGTGATTTAGGAAAACCAAACCTCTAGCTGTTAGAGTCAGAAATTAAGTTAGTCAGAAAATGATATTCCCTTATTATCATTTGATTCATGGAAAACTGGAGACACTCTCTTTCCCCAAATGATTTTGACAGTTTTCTAAATCCCCCTTTCAACTATGTTAGCTCTCTATGTCTGGAATACCTATGCCATGGGAAAACTCAGAGGGGAAACGAGAAGAGCGAGAATATAACATATTACCCTTTTAGATTTTGGTTTCTCCAGCATCCATTCCTGCTTCTCCAGTGAAGAGAAAAATTGTCAGACAGGCAAATTGGGAGAGGTGCTCCCTGGCCCATCACAACCGGAGGAGTTTCCATTCAGGGAGAAAAGTCATCACAGGGTTCAGAATATTTTTATTTATGTCTCATAAACACATTTAAAAATAACACCAAAAAAAGGATGTTAACTATATGCCGTCTCACAGTTTGTGACTAAAGGGGATAAAGTTAGCAAAGTTCCCTCCAGCCCTTTGAACTTGAGAGCCAGTGTGTATTTTCCATTCCATTGTACAATATGATAAACAGTAACCCCTTCGGTGCTGCTCTGAGTATGTGGTAGGCTCCCTTTGTTCCACAAACCCAGTACCTCACATCATGTTTATTACTGTCATTGACTAGAGAACTTTCAAACAGGTGCTTACATTCACTAGGCTTTTGTTTTCCTTATTTGCCTTTAAAAAATACTTTTTAGATAAAATCATGATGGAAATCATAGGTTAAAAAATGTCCAAAGGATGCATAGGTCTCAGAGCAGTGATCAATTCTAATGAATTTTAACAGGGCTTTAAGAGTATATTTCATCATTCAAAAATAAAAGAGTTAAAGATAAATCATTACTTTCAGATAATGATATAACTTTTAGTATTATAAGGCATATAGAGTAGCCACATGAAATAACTTCATTTCACAAATTCACGGTACCATTTATTGAGTCCTAAATATGACAAAGCAATATTCTTCAAGTTAACCTTAGCATGTCATTTCTTGTCAAAGAAAGTCACTTTTGTAGTTTTATCTTTACATTTTGTATATATATTTATACAAATAACGGGACTGCACATGTGCAAAACCAACCATACAGAGGCTTAAGTCTGGATGTGATGTTGCTATCATCACATCATCGTCACCCCCATCACCCACATCGTGTTCTAAAAACCCCAAATGCTAACTGCATGTTGCATTTTATTCTTGTGCTTTGGGAAAGGATTATAAAATTCTAGATACTCAATAAAGTTGATTAAAAAGTGATAGAAGCAGAATGGATTCATCTGTCATCACAATAAAAAAAGAGACATTGCAATTTGAAGTCTTGCCTATTTTCCCAGTTGGCAATTGTTCAAAGGATCAGAAAACATCAGTGCAGTGTTGCAGAATTTTCTCTTCTTACTTTTAAAGGGTATAGCTACTAATCTGTATGCCATCTTTCCTTTTCTCGTTAGCAGTATCAGTTCTCCTAATGAGGCTGATGATGAACGTGAACTCGGAATAAAATCATAGGAGTTTTGCAATCAATGGAAATACAACAAGGACACAGGGGAGATCAACCTCTGAAGTTTTCTAGGTTAGACCAAAGAAAAAGGAGAATGTAGACTCCAGAGATATTCACCAAAGACTATAAATTTGATTAATCAGGTTTCAGGTTTCAACAGAGTTGCTGTGGTATAGCAGATGTGTTCCCATACATTTCTGGTTGGTTGGAGTTCTGCAGTCTTTGTGAGAGGGTCAAGGCTCAGTGTGGAAGGACTGGCCTTGAGAGAGAGTTGCCTTTGAGTGCAGACATCCTAACTGGAAAACCTACGTGGAAACAGGCACAAACTTACCACAATTTCACTTCCTTATGCCTCGGTATAGTCATCTATAACATGGGGTAAACGAATACCGATCATACAGAATGTTTGTGACGAGGTAGTGTATACACAGGTATTAAAAGACTGTTTTTAGGGCTTCCCTGGTGGCGCAGTGGCTGAGACTGTGCCTGCCGATGCAGGGGACACTGGTTCGTGCCCCGGTCTGGGAAGATCCCACATGCCACGGAGCAGCTGGGCCCGGGAGCCACAACTACTGAACCTGTGCGTCCGGAGTCTGTGCCCCGCAAGAGGAAAGGCCACAACAATGAGAGGCCCATGTACCGCAAAAAAAAAAAAAAAAAAAAAAAAAAAAAGAAGACTTTTTATTATGATCAAAAATATTCACTGTTATTTCTATTTGTTATATTATTTTTCACTTTCGATCCAAGGCCTGCTCAAGCCAGATTCTTAATGTTCCCGGGTACTTCATTCCATGATGGTTATCTACTTTCAAGTTAAAGTTTTGGAACCTCATCTTAATTCTATCTCTCACTTGGACTTTGTCTCCAGCCGTCAAAAATAGAACTCAACCAAACACACAAGCTTCATAGATGAAGTACTTGCCAAATTGTACTTCATTAAAATTTGAAGAAGGCTATTAGAAATAGTGCTGTCACGAACCTCCTATAAATGTTTTTGGTACACATATGTAGGCCAACAGACATGGCCAAGCTGTTGATAGTGGCATGCAAAATAGATGAAGCTAATCCATGATGATAAAAGCCTAATTAGTAATTACCTGTTCAGATGGGTGTGTAATGACTAGGAGCGAGCAGAAGACAAGCTTCTGGGGTGTTGATGATCTTTTCTATCTTGACTGGGTGGTGGTTACATGGTATGTAAAGATTTGTCACCTGGCACTTAAACTGTGTGCACTTTGCAATTGTCAAAGTAAATAAAAATGTTTAAAAATGTTTGAAGAAGAGAGATCTAGGAGTAAGGATTTTCATGAATGTCACGTTATTGTTATGGTTCATTGTGCTCTGATTTCAATTCTCAAAGAAGTCCCTTAAGCCATTGCACCTCAACTCTTAGGTAAAAGCCCATCTAATTTTAGGCTATGCACTCAGCTCTCTCTCCCTTCATTTTTCATCCTACTTACCTTCACAGATCTTCAAATCATTTCTTGTTATTTGCTGAAATCTTCAGGACCCAACTCAAGTGTTTTTTTCCCTATCCAGATATTCTTGCTTTCTTATGCAAATTCAGTGTCTTTATTTTTACTCAGCTGACAACCTGCCCTCTCATTTCCTTAGTCTCACCTCCACTTGACTCAGCCTCAGTGACTAAATCTAATAGTCACATCTGTGCCTTGTCATCACCATGAGGGGTTTGGAATAAAAGATTGAGGCAACTCAATCTATCACAGCCTCCTTCCTTTGGCACTCGCATTCAGCTATTCCCAGTAAAGCAGTTCAGTTATTCGTCTCATCCACACATCCAATAGCCTGATGTTTCTCAGTTGTTATCACTTTTTTTCATTTCTTTACCATCTTCCTTGTTTAGTTTAGAATTTGGTATCGTAATGCATCACTTCTGCAGGCCAACTGAACTTCTTTGCCTCTTTCCTGGATCATTTGTGTCACCTGTCATCTTCATGCTTCCACCAGAAGTACTAGAGAAAAATGACAAAAGAGGGAAATTTATTTCACGGTACACATTCATGATGACGGGCGCCAACCGGGCCCTGACGCAGCCCACTGATTCTTAGTCTTTCTCATCACCTCTCTCTGAAGTTTTTTCCACAGCAATCATGTCAAGATATATTTATCTTTCTCACTTTCAGCCTTCCCTTCCTCCATCCCGCCCTCTGAGAGATAACTTAGCCACCAATTGCAATGGGGAAAATAACCACCAGATGAAAACTATCCCAACTTTTGCCACCTGCTGAATAAATGTAGCTGTCTCATCACTTACAATTTTTGTATTCTCTCTCAATACAGCAGAAGATGTGTTCTTCCTCCTATTCCACTTGTGTTCTGGACCTCATTCTCTATTTCCTTCTTGGAGCTCTCACTCTGTCTTATTTCTTCACGCCTGTAGCTTCAGCTCTTACTTCTATACTAGATAATTCTTATCCTGATTTTTCAATAAGATGTCTTCCACCTAAAACTTCTCTCTTCCCACCCTCCTCTCTAGCTCTTCTCCCCTTTTTCTCTTCTTCCTTTCACAGATAAATATCCACATATATATGTAGATGTATACATACATGTATTAATATTAATATGTAAAGCATATGTAATCCATACATGTGTAATAACACATTACACATCTATATCTATAATGTATAATATACTTATATACATATATAACACATAAGTTGTATATCTATATCTGTTCTACACACTTTTTATCTCTATGTAACTGATCTCGTTAAAGTTGAAAATAAGTGATAACTATTTCACTTAATCTAACAGACACTTCACAACTATTGTCATAGACTTTGTCTTTTGAACTTTCTTTCCACTAGACTAGAAACTCTATGAGGGCTGGGACTAAATCTGTCTTGCTACACTTGTATCTCCAACCCCTCACAGTAGGTGCTCAGTAAATATTTACTGTGTGATTTAATTAATACTATAAGAAGTCATGTAATACTCTTTATCAGAACTTGCATTCAGAAGAACGTTGACCTCTGTAGAAAGCATAATTTTGTTACTTAAGCACAAAGGAAATATTTACTAAAGCTTTCAGAGTAAGGCTCTTTTATTCAACTTTACCTAAGTTCACACTTTTAACATTTTAAATTGATGAGTTTATATAATGCACTTTCTGTAAATGAATAGGAGAGTGAAATAATGTATTTTATATTACATCATCCAATATATCTTGATTCTTCACTGTATAACAGAGGCTCTTAATGTTTGTATGTCATCCTGAATTACTCTACAGGTGAAAACTTGTTTTTCTAAATATATGTGTACAGGGAAATTTGGTTTTCATAAATGATAAATATGTTTTGAGAATTATGGAAATGTCTTAGTAAACAGTAATATTTCTGACAGGTTCATAACTTATGAAGGAGATTTCACTTTCAACAACAGATCTTACGTGTATAGCCCATTTTATTGTATATGCTGCAGCAGTCTCAATATCACATCTGGAAAGGAAATCTTATTCCTCCTGTGTTATCCTGTGGTTTGCCTTTCTGTGGAGGTTAGCATTCTTGTATTTGAGTATGAATGGCTTTTCCATCTTTCATCTTTCATAAATGATTATCAAGCCTATCTTGCATGGCTGACTTTTAACTTATGTGATACTACATTTTAGCAGCACCACAGAATCACTGCCCACCTGGTAACAACGGTCGAGTGGTCTGAGACTGATCTTATTCTTGCTCAATACTTAACAACATTTCTCCAGAGAAAAATGACATTCAGGGAAGATAGTGTGGAGCATTTGCTTTCCATCCACTCTAACACATACTTAAGAAGAGTCCTTTATTTTATTTTATTTTTTTGTTTGTTTTTTGTTTTTGGTGGTACGCGGGCCTCTCACTGTTGTGGCCTCTCCCGCTGCGGAGCACAGGCTCCGGACGCGCAGGCTCAGCGGCCATGGCTCACGGGCCCAGCCGCTCCGCAGCATGTGGGATCTTCCTGGACCGGGGCATGAACCCGCATCCCCTGCATCGGCAGGTGGACTCTCAACCACTGCGCCACCAGGAAAGCCCAAGAGTCCATTTTTTTAAAAAATTTTTTTATTGATCTGCATATTCAAACAGTTGCACATCATTTTGACCTCCTATTAACTTTTCTTGAATCATAGAACATTACTTTTAAAAACCATATTATTCTTGTGGTTTTATTTATTGTAAGAATGTGTGACATCAAATTTCTCAGGACCCTAAAAATAAATTTCTCTAGTCTCAGTACTAGGTATATGATATGTTCTCTGCAATTGGTTTATTTGGTTTTGTGGACATGGAATCACATTCTTGGTGTTATTAATCCTCTTATATAAGTAGAGCAGCTACTTCGAGTGGGAAAAAAAGGCCTGTGTTCTCTTGTTTTAGGTTCTTTTGCTGTTCTAGGTTAGACAACTCCTAATTCTTACAGGAAGCCTGTAGATTCAGAGACCCAGGAAATCCTAACAGTTGATCTGAGGATAAAACTGCTTTTGTTGCTCAGGGGAAGCCCAGTATGTGGTGAGGCTGGATGAGTCATGTAATAATAAGTTCTGTGTGAGGAGTACTGGGTCACAGTCACTAGCCGTGTAGCATGGTTTCTGTGGGAACTCTGCTCCATGGATAGCCTTTCAAGCTGTAAAGAAATATAGTTTACTTGAGTTTACTTGAGTCAGCCTTCTAGCTCAAAAATGGTCTCTCTGTCTTCAATTAAGCATAGATGTCCTCACTTAAGGATAAATGAGAATACACAGCTTATCCTGGAGGCAGTTCTTCTGACCATATGCACTGGCTTCAAGTCCTCCTGTCCACTTGGAAGCAGACTTTTGGCTCCCAGTCATGTAAATCAGTCCTCCGGGCTTCTAACCTGCTGTTTCTCAGTCAGAAATCCCAACCCAGCTGCTTTCATGATCATTTACCAAAGCACAGCACCTTGGATCAGCAAATGATACTTTTCGTTTTAACCAATGTTCCTGAAAGCCCATAACACCATAACACTGACAGGATTAAAGGTAGCCAGTTGCACAGAATAAAGAAATCAATAGTGTTATCAAAGCTATACTATGTTGAGTTTTGACAAAATTTCTCTTGTTGCATAAATGCTTTAAAAGGCATGGGTTATATTTAAACCTATTTATACTGTGAAGTTCTTATGGTAAGAAAAACCCTATAGGAAGAGTAAGCTTTATGAGTTTTATCACTGCTATCTCATCTTCATTTAATAAGAAATAGTTAACTCTTCAGGGGATTACCTACCTGCTAGACATGGGCATTGTTGCCAAATTGAACAGAAAACAAAAGTAAAAATTAAATATTCCGTAACTGATGAGAGTTGATTCCTAATGGGTTGTGTAGCAGGTGATGAAATCAGAATAAAATACTGTAAATCTGGAATTTTTCCTTCATTATATATATTTTTAGATAATCTATTGGTAAAGGTAGCCACTTGAAGAAAGTTTCCTTTATTTAAGGAATAGTGGACTGTCAACTTATATTGAATTGTGAAAACAGATTAAAATGAAAATGTAAAGTGCCAAGCTTGTTTTAGAGTTAGAAAAAAAAACAAAACATTGGCTTAGGGCCAAAGTATTTGCCTCCCAAATGTCATCTTTAGAACGATTTTTTAAACCCACTGTGATTGCTTCTCCGTCCACTCAACTCCCAGCACGCTAAAGCAGACCTCACATAGTCTTACACAGATGTAGACAGAGAAACTGTTCATTATCAATCAACGAACACAAACAAGTCGAAGACTGCTCAGTTCCCCCTGTTAAAGGTAAAGAGGCTTAAAGCCCCCAAAGAGTTTATTATTCTGGGGCTGAGATCGTCTAAGTCATTTGATTTTGACTTGCACAGTAGCCACAAAGGTTAACCTGAGGTTAAGTTTCCCAAACAAAATGGAAGCAATTAAACAGTTAAATAATGTTGCTTTATTTTGTTTGTTTGTTTTTAATCCAGAGACACAAAAATGTAAATTTTTGTATATTTTTAAGTAACTAAAATGATACATAAGAAATTGCCTTTTATGCTTAATTATATGCCTCCACACACTATTTTTTTTTTCACTAAATATCACACCAGAATAGTATGTATATATCCAGCCAGTAACTGATCATAAGAATTCTCTTTTTGCAAGAGGATGTGTAAGGCCTTTTGAAGTCTATAATTTTCGATTAGGCAGGAAAAACAATGAAGTTTCTTGAAATGGGATAATAATCTTTATGTTTGTTTGAGTATGGTCAGTTAGAAAAAAAAACAGTCACAGAGTCAAAAGACATGGATGTAGCTGTCTTTCCTCCCTGAGAGCGTTACGCAAGCATAACCTACTTTATTTTATACAAATAATTTCAATGTTTATTATCGCACTCGACTTCTAAAATAGCTTTATAAGGTAGAAGGACATTTGACTAATGAAAAAAAAGGAAACCAAAACAAAACTCAGATTATGTGACTTGCCTAAGACCACATTTAGTAAGAGCTGGAACTAGACTCTAATTCACCACTAATTCCATACATTACAGTACATCAAAACTGGAATCATGTCTCTTTAAGTATCATGGAGTATTTTATCTCTAATAAAAAATATTTTGGTGGTATTCTTAAAGAATAACTTTTTAGCACTATAATCAATAGTTATACTATATACTGAATCTGTGTGTCTGAAAAAATATCTTAACCTGCTACCATGGGGAAGAGGAGACCTGGATGAGTTGATTGTATCTGCATATGTTGGCAAAAAGAAGTTAAAAACAATTTGGACTGTGACCAACGCAAGTCCTTTTCTTACTAAATTCCTTTTCCAGCTTGTTCTTAATTGCTATTCTAAGAACAAATACTCCCCTGCTATAGGTTAATTGAAAAGAGTTTCAGTAGAGGAATAATAAAAGAGGAAGTATGGATTTGAAGAATGGCCCTTTCAGATATTCTCTAGATCCTGGGCAGTCTTCAAGTACAGGGGCTGAAGGATTGGGGGAGGTGGGCTTTGGGAACATGACTCCCTTAAGGAACCAGAGGCCTGGCATCCAGCAAGGTATAGAGAAGCACTTTATTCCTCTGAAACAGGGAGGGGAAGAAACTGAGCTGCATGAACTATTGCACTGGTTTGCCAAGTATGGACACACCCAGGTTTTCTGTTCCACATGAGGTTAGAGCTTGGATCACAGATGTTCCGCCAAATGTGGCCTTGCTCTGACCCGGATCATGCCACCAGAGAAGGACCAGTCATTCTGAGGAGCAGTTCTTTTTTTGTTCCTTGAAGCCCTACACTCCCTTAGAGTGGGAACAGTGAGCTATTAAAGGACTTAAAGAGCCTTTTTGTTGTGTCTCCTAGATGGAGAACCTCCCAATACACTGTGTAATTTTAAAAAAAAAAAGAAGACATCAAAGAGTGGAGTTTTTTTGGTGGTATGTCTAAAGAAAACCTTTTAGCACTATAAACAGTCATTGACATGCTGTTTATTGAAACATGTCTGAAAAAATACGTTAACTCTTACAGATAACTGGGCCAAAGAATGCAGTTTTTATCTTTGGGCCGAATAAGTAGAGACAAATTCTTAGAGGAACCTCAGTGCATATCTGCTGACTCTCAAGAAAGACAAGTATTCAGTTTACGGTAAAATATTTTCTTGACCACATGCCACAATCTCCCAGCCAAAGGGTGTACTCCTCATGGTTCCCTTTTGTTGCTGTGAAGTGTTTGCTTGCTGGTGCATGCCACACATATGCATGAGTGCTACAGAAAGCATTCATGATTCTTCATTTGTCAGAATGGTGTGGTCAAGAACTTGAAGTACTTTTTAATTTTCTTTCAGTAATTTTCCCTCACGTAAAATATCAACAGCCTTTTTAAAGGACATGCTAGACAATATTTGAAGTGAAAGCAGAGGATTGGTGGGAAAAATATACATGAGAAAACTAAGATTAATTATATGTCTTAAGAGTTAGTCACATCTGTCATTACTAGAAAAGAGACCACAAATTCCAGTTTCTATCTTGAAGTGATAAAGGCAGGCAGTATGTATGGTACCTATCTATCTATCTATCTACTGGATGGTGGGTGACAAGGGAATGACTGCTTTATTCTGCCCAACACAAAGCAGAAAGTAGTTCAATGCATCATTATTTTTCAACTGTAAAAAGAGCCTAGTCAATTTGTGCTGATGTAATCCAGAACATAAACCATGCCTTGAGGAAATAATTTAAACTCAACACATATTTTACCTTCTAAACACTGAGTCGATCAACATCTGTAGTTTTAAGTTCTTCTAAGACTCATGCTGCCTGAACAGCAGCACTCTCTTCTGGACAGCTACCTGGTGGGAGTAGTTTTGGCGGTGGTGGATGTAATGGGCATGAGTGTGGTGGTTCAGTGAGTGTTTTCAAAGAATTTTGGAGGCAGAACAGCTGATAACTTGCAGATATCTCCCTTCTCTTCTTCCTCTTTTTACTGGCCAGTCAAAATGTTTTGTTGTATGTTGGAAATTTGTATCACTCTTTATTGACTGAGCTCTTCTTAACTGAAGAGTTTTGTTACTGAAATTTATTTTGGTTAAAAATTGGATAAATTTTTTTCCAAATACAAGTGTTATTTACACCAACTTTGGGATATCAGGTAACTCTGAAAACAGAAGGAGAGAGAGATTTGTTAGTTTTTTATATTGTTGCTTTTTCCATTTTTCTAAAATGTAAAATACAATGGAGAGACCAGGAACAAATATATCAATATGCTAATGTTGGTTTAACACTGATGGTGGATATCTGAGCAAATGCTATATAACTTTTTTCTGAAAAGTTAAAATACTTACGTTTAAATTTTCTGAAGCCCAAAAAACCTCAATGTAGAACCACTAGAAATTAAAAATAAGAAAATTAATTCATTTATATAGCTACACGCAGAATTTATTACCTTAAAATTTTAGAATAAGGCTTTCTAGGTTTACTTTTTAAATAAACATTCTCATACTATTTTGTTGGTTTGTTTTACTTGCCACAATTTTTTTCATACACTGTGTGCAGTTTGATATTTTAGTTTTTTTCAACATTGATATTTCACCAAATTCTACCACTGAAAGCATTTCTGACGTCATTAAGTATACTTAAAAATCATGGTATGTAATCATATCATCATATTGTACTGTATCATTTTGTAGTAATCTGTTCTCCGATTATTAAATATTTGCATTGTTTTCAACCATTTTCTGCTGAAAATAGCACTTCCATAAATAACTCATTCTGATGACTTCCCAAAGACTAATTTTTAGTAGTTAAATTACAGGGTCAAATACAATACATACTTTTAGTTCTTATACATATATACATACCAAGCTGTTTTCTAGGATGGTATAGTTTCTCCTGCAGGAAGAGTATGCTAGTGCTTAATTTATCACACCCTCCTTTAAACTGAAAAAAAATAAACAAGGTTTTGGCTTTTTGTCACTTTAGGGGAAAAATGTATCAGCTCACTTTTATTTGATTGGTTTTCAGTTTAAACATTAAATATATGTGTGTATTATATGGTCCCTTGAATTTCTCATTTTAGAGATAGCCTTGCTATAATCTAGGGTGTTAGTAATTTGTTAGTTATTTTTAATTATATATATTATTAATCATATGTTATATCTGTAACAAAACAAGAGTAACAGTTTGAATTTTATTTTTGGCATAAATAAGTTTAAAATTTTATGTAGTCAAGTCACTGGGCTGAAATCAAGGTCGACAGGGCCATGCTCCTTCTAGAGGCTCTAGGAGAGAATACATTCCTCGCCTTTTCCAGTTTCTGGAGTTGTCTTCCTTGGCTCATGGCCCTTTGCTCCATCTCCCTCTACGTCTCTGTTAAAAGGTCACTTGCGATGGCATTTAGGGCCCACCTGGGGTAACACAGGAAATCTCATCTCAAGGGCCTTAGCTTAATCACATCTGCAAAAAAGTTTACACTTAAGGTAACATATACACGTTCCAGAGATTGGGACCTGATATCTTTTGGTGGCCATTACTTAGCCTACTACAATCATCTTTTAAAAACCATTCATAAGTTAAATGTTCACTTCTGTATTTTTTCAGTCCTCTGATAATTCTCTGACCCTCACTCTGCATTTGAATGTGATATATCTAGACTAGCCTTGGTGTTTTTCTGATAATATTTACAAAAAATATTACTCTTCATTTTAGGATCCTGAATATCTAGTTCATTTAGGTGAAAAATGGTGATTTAAAGCACTTAAGAATATAGATGATATTTTAAAATTATAGTTTAATACATTCTGATTTTGATTAAATCACTCATACAGACTAATAAAGCTGGAAGAAAATGTGGGTTCTGCCTGTAAAATTATAGAAAAAAATAACTATTCTACTATACTATATCAAACCTTAATATTTACTTGGATGCAGTAAATTTTTTTATAACTGCTATCATTTTTTTAAAATCACAATAGTCTTTACCTAGACTCATGATAGAAGTAGTGATTGTGTATGAAACTCTGTCCTTTGTGGAAGCAACTTCATCCAAAGATGGCGTCCAAAGATAATTAAACTCAGTAATGTGGTTTTGTCTTTAATTCGAACTCGCATTTAGTGCCTTAGATCTCATTATATTCCTCAAAATACGTAAAAAATATTCTAACCACAGTTGTTTTCCTTTTATGATCCAATTTTTAGACTATAAAAGGAAATTGCTAACTATAAAATATAATTGGTATTGCATTTCTACTCAGAAAGATAACCAGATGCTTTAAAAAATGAATTCATTATAGAAGTTATCAAAACTTGTTCTTTGAGTAATTATTTCATCAAATAACAGTTCAAATCTTTTAAAAAATATTACTCATGTGTTCCATTTTTCTTTGATGTTTGAGTGTAAAATGGTTATGCCACATGGCTACATAAAAAGGATTACTTATGAAGTGTTTAGTGGGTGCAATTGGCTGTGGACAAAGGAATTAGTTTATTTGCAAAAAATTTTTGCTCAATTTTTTGAGATAAAATGTCTAATGTTTTATAGATTGAAAAATAATATCTAATGATAATTAAACTTTTCATTAAGTAGATACTTAACAACCTATTAATATATTTTTTGTTTTGCCTAAGGCAAATATGTGTAGTTTCACAATCATGGAATCTTGCACACTACTCTGAAATCTTTCATTAAAATTGAAAAAAAATCTTATTTTACTATTACTGTTATAGTATACTTTTCTTGGTCTACATTCCTAAAGTTCTTGGATTTGAAACATGGCTTTAAATCGTTGTAATTTTCACAGATAGAGTCAAAGTAGAGAAATGACAATATATACACTTTTGCAAGCAGGTTTATGTAAGTAGAGAAATGACAATATATACACTTTTGCAAGCAGGTTTATGTATGACAATATATACACTTTTGCAAGCAGGTTTATTTAGGAAAACAAAATTAGCATAGAAAAACTTTGCATTTCTATTTTACTTGTAAAAAATTAAGGTTTTAAATATTACACATGAATGATTGCAAGTAACCTACTCATAAGCAACCACCCCTCCTTTCCCCAAATCAAGGCACTTGAGGCAGCTGACTGAGATACATAAATACAAATTAAATGGAGGAGAGGGTTGAAAGTGTTTAAGTTTGAAGTGTTCACTTATATATATTTGATTCTGAAGTTTTTTGCTTTGAATAGTATGCTGATCATAACAGTTTATCAGAGGTGTGATACAGAGGCATTGTTACAAAGCCAACCAGGCTAAAAATCACAAGATATTAAGGTTGATTACTATATTAATAACTACTAATATACTTATATAGATTGGCAAATAGATAAGTGATACATAGAAGTATATAGATCTATATATCTAGAAATAGGTATATTGATATATATCAGAAACTACTGATGTATAATCCAAAATGAGAAGTATGATTACTGCTGTTGTCCAATCGGATAGTATGTTTTTAACCAAACACAGTTTATACTGATTTGTTAATTTTACTCAGCGTAATATGACTAGTTGATTTAAAAAATTTTTTTATACAAAAGCAGCTGTTATGTTTCAGATGCTCTTTTAAAATATGCTTTAAAGCATTTATAGTATTCAGATTTCATATAATAATTTCAAATATATTAGAATGTGATTCATTGGAAGTATTTTGCTTCATCAGGATACTACAAAGTGAAGATATAAGGTTTGTTTTCTCTTTTTATTTAAATTACTTATTTTTTATTGAGGTATATTTGATTTAAAATATTATATTAGTATCAGGTGTATAGCATAGTAATTCAAAATTTTTATAGATTATACTCCACATACATTTATTGTAAAATATTGGCTCTATTCCCTGTGCTGTGCAATATATCCTTGTAGCATGTTTATTTTATATACAATAGTTTGTACCTCTTAAGCCTCTACCCCTATCTTGCCCCTCCCTCCTTCCCTTTCCCCACTGATTTGTTCTCTATATCTGTGAGTCTATTTCTTTTTTGTTATATTCAATAGTTTGTTTTATTTTTTAGATTCCACCTGTGATAACATACACTATTTGTCTTCGCCTGACTTATTTCACTAAGCATAATACTCTTCAGGTCCGTCATGTTGCATATGGCAATATTTCATTCTTTTTAATGGCTGAGTAATATTCCATTGTGTACATATACCACATCTTCTTGAACCAATCGTCTATCGATGGGTACTTGGGTTGTATCCACATCTTGGCTATTATATAATGCTGCTATGAATATTGGGGTGCATATATCTTTCAAATTAGAGTTTTCATCTTTTCTGGATGTATGCCAGGAGTGGAATTGCTGGATCATATGGTAGCTCTATTTTTAGTTTTTTAAGGAATCTCTATACTGCTTTCCATAGTGGCTGTACCAATTTACATTTCCTCCAACAGTTTAGGATTCCCTTTTCTCCAGCATTTATTATTTGTAGACTTTTTGGTAATAGCCATTCTGACCAGTGTGAGATGATACCTCATTGTGGTTTTCATTTGCATTTCTTTAATAATTAGCAATGTTGAGCATCTTTTCTTGTGCCTATTGGCCATCTGTATGTCTTATTTGGAAAAATGTCTGTTTGGGTCTTCTGCCCATTTTTTGACTGGGCTGTTTGTCTTCTTGGTATTGAGCTGTATGAACTGTTTATGTATTTTGGATATTAACCCCTTATTAGTCACATCATTTGCAAATATTTTCTCCCACTCCAAAGGTTGTCTTTTCATTTTATTGATTGTTTCCTTTGCTGTGCAAAAGGCTTTTCAGTTTAATTTGGTCCAGTTTGTTTCTTTTTGCTTTTATTTCTTTTGTCTTAGGAGACAGATCCAAAAAAAAATTACTATGATTTATGTGAAAGAGTCTTCTGCCTATGTTCTCCTCTGGGAGATTTACAGTTTCAGGTCTTACATTTAGGTTAGGGTTAGGGTCTTATGCCCATTTTATGATTGAGTTTTTTTTTTTTATATTTTCCAGTATTGAGTTGTATGAGCTGTTTGTATATTTTGGATACTAACCCCTTGTCAGATGCATTGTTTGCAAATATTTTCTCCCATTCTGTATGTTGTCTTTTAATTTTGTTTTGTTTTGTTTATGGTTTCCTTTGCTATGCAAAAGCTTTTCAGTTTGATTTGCTTTCATTTCTTTTGCCTTGGGAGACTGATCAAAAGAAAATATTGCTGTAATTTATGTCCATGAATGTTCTGCCTATGTTCTCTTCTAGGAGTTTTATTGTGTCATTTTGAGGTTATTATTGCATATGGTGTGAGGGAGTGTTCTAATTTCATTGATTTACATGTAGCTGTCCAGCTTTCACAACACCAATTGAAGAGACAGTCTTTTCTCCATTGTATATTCTTCCCCCCTGTTGTCAATGGATTAATTGACTGTAAGTGTGTGGGTTTATTTCTGGGCTCCCTATTGATCCATATGTCTGTTTTTGTGCCAAAATCATGCTGTTTTGATTACCGTAGTTTTGTCTGAAGTCTGGAAGGGTTATGCCTCCAGCTCTGTTCTTTTTCCTCAGGATTGCTTTGGCAATTCTAGGTCTTTCATGGTTCCATAAAAATTTGAGTTATTTGTTTTAGTTCTGTGAAAAATGTCATGGGTATTTTGATAGGGAATGCATTAAGTCTGTACATCACTTTGGGTAGTATGGACATTTTAACAATATTAATTCTTCCAATCCAAGAGCATGGGATAGCTTTCCATTTCTTTAACCCATCTTCAATTTCCTTTATCAATGTTTTATATGTTTCAGCCTATAGGCCTTTCATCTCCTTAGTTAGGTTTATTCTTAGATATTATTTTGAAATGATTTTATATAGTATTTTTTAAACTTTCTCTTTCTGATATTTCATTGTTAGAAATGTAATAGATTTCTATATATTAATATTGTATCCTGCTGTCTTGCTGTATGCATCTATTAGTTCTAATAGTTTTTGTATGGAGTCTTTAGGGTTCTCTATATAGAGTATCATGTCATATGCAAATAGTGACATTTTACCTTTTTCCTTCCAATTTGGATACGTTTTATTTCTTTTTTCTCTTCTGATTACTGTGGCTTGGACTTTAAATACTTTGTTGAATAGAAGTGGTGAGAGTGGGCATCCTTGTCTTGTTCCTGAATTTAGCGAGAAGTCTTTCAGCTTTTCACCCTTGAGTATTATGTTGCCCCTGAGTTTGTCATAAATGGCTTTTATTTTTCTTTTCTCTCTTTTTTTTTACTTTTATTGGAGTATAGTTGATTTACAGTATTGTGTTAGTTTTAGGTGTACAGCAACGTGATTCAGTTATATATGTATATATATTCATTCTTTTTTAGATTCTTTTCTCGTATAGGTTATCACAGAACATTAAGTAGAGTTCCCTGTGCTATACATTAGGTCCTTGTTGGTTATCTACCTTATATATACTAGTGTGTGTATATATACTGTGTGTGTGTATATATACTAGTGTTGGTTATCTACCTTATATATACTAGTGTGTGTGTATATACTAGTGTGTGTGTGTTCATCCCAGGCTTCTGATTTATCCCTCCTCCCCATAAATGGCTTTTATTATGTTGGGATATGTTCCACTTTGGTGAGAGTTTTTATCATGAATCGATGTTTAATTTTATCCAATTTTTTTTCTGTGTCTATTGAGATGATTATGTGATTTTTGTCCTTTCTGTTGTTAATGTGATGTATCACATTGATTGATTTGCATATGTTGAACTGTCCTTGCTACACTGGAATGAATCTAACTTGGTTACGGTGTACGATCCTTTTTATGTCTTGTAGGATCAGTTTGCTAATATTTGTTGAGAATTTTTGCATCTATTGAATGTGGATGCAAAGATATTGGGCTGTAATTTTCGTTTTTGGTAGTGCCTTTGTTTGGTTTTGGTATCAGGGTGATGGTGGCTTCATTGAATGAATTTGGTATTGTTCCCTCCTCTTCAATCTTTTGGAATAGTTTGAGAAGGATAGGTATAATTTCTTCTTTGTAGTTTAGTAGAATTCCCCAATGAAGCTGTCCGGTCCTGGACTTTTGTTTGCAGGGATTTTTTTTTTTTTTTTTACAGATTCTGTTTTACTTCTGATTATCAGCCTGTTCAAGTTGTTTCTTCTTAAGTCAATTTTGGTAGGCTGTATGTTTCTAAAAACTTGTCCATTTCTTCTAGGTTGTCCAATTTGTTGGCATATAACTGTTCATAGTATTATCTTATGGTTTTTTTGTATTTGTTTGTTATTTGTTGTTATTTCTCCTCTTTCATTTCTTATTTTGTTTATTTGGGTCCTCTCTCCTTTCTTCTTGGTGAGCCTGGCTAGAGTTTTGTCTATCTTTTCAAATAAACCAGCTCTGGTGTTTATTGATGTTTTCTATTTTTTATCTCTATTTTATTTATTTCCTCCCTGATCTTTATTATTTCCTTCCTTCTGCTGACTTTAGGTTTGTCTTCTTTTTGTAATTTTTTAGGTGGTAGTTTAGGTTGATTAATTGACATTTTTTCTTGTTTCTTAAGGAAGTCCTGTATTGCTATGAACTTCTCTCTTAGAACTGCTTTTGCTGTATACTACAGATTTTTGTAAGATTTTGTTTTCATTTTCATTTATCTTGAGGTATCTTCTGATTTCATTATTGACCCATTGCTTTTTGAGTAGGATATTGTTTAGGTGGTAGGTTAGTTTGTTTATTTGAGATTTTTCTTTTTCCTGGGGAAGGACTGTATATTTCATTTATTTCTGCTCTCATCTTTATATCTTTTCTTCTACTAACTTTGGGTTTTGTTTGTTCTTCTTTTTCTAGTTCCTTTAGTTGTGAGTTTAGGTTGTTTGTTTGAGATTTTTTCCTGTTTCCTGATGTAAGCTTGTATCACTATAAACTTCCCTCTTAGAACTGCTTTTGCTGAGTCCCATAGATTTTGGATCATTGTGTCTTTGTTTTCATTTTTCTCCAGGAATTTTTTAATTTCCTCTTGATTTCTTCATGATCCCTTGGTTGTTTAGTAGCATATTATATAGCCTCCACATGTTTGTGTTTTTTGCAGTTTTGTTCTTGTAGTTGATTTCTAGTCTCATAGTGTGGTGATCAGAAAGATGCTTGATATGATTTCAGTTTTCTTAAATTTACCAAGGCTTGTTTTGTGACTTATCATGTGATCTGTCCTGGAGAATTTTCCATGTACACGTGAAAAGAATGTGTATTCTGATGCTTTTGGATAAAATGTTCTCTATATATCAAGTCTGTCTGGTCTAATGTATCATTTAAGGCCATTGTTTCCTTAATGACTTTCTGTCTGGATGACCTGTCCCTTGACAAAAGTGAGGTTTTAAAGTCCCCTACTATTATTGTGTTACTGTCAGTTTCTCCCTTTATGTCTGTTAATATATTCTTTGTGTATTTAGATGGTCCTACTTTGAGTGCATATATATTTATAATTGTTATATCTCTTCTTGGTTTAATCCCTTGATCATTACGTAATGTCCTTCTTTGATTTGCGTAACAGTCAGTCTTTGTTTTAAATTACATTTTGTCTGATATAAGTATTACTACTCTGGCTTTCTTTTGATTTCCATTTGCATGGAATAACTTTTTCCATCCCCTCACATTCAGTCTGTGTGTGTCATTAGATCTGAAGTGAGTTTCTTTTAGGTAGCATATATACAGGCTTTGTTTTTATATCTAGAGATATATTCTCTACAGGTGCCCCCTATGTGGTCTTCTTAGGTCCTTCCGTTATGGCAGGCCACCTCCTGTGGGAAGTCTGGTTGGCTTATGTGGTCCCTGGTCTAGTTGGTTTCCAGGCCCTGCCTTGTGCAGAGGCTGCTGGCCACTGCTTGGTGTGGCTGGGTCATGAGGCAGCTAGCTGCAGAACCTGTGGGGCCCTGGGCTAGTGCTGGCTCACTAGTGGGTCGTGTCAGGGTCCAGGAGATCCCAAAGCTGATTTGCACCCACCAGTGGGTGAAGCCAGGACCTGGGCCTAGTGCTGGTCCACTGGCAGTCAGAGCTGGATCCTGGGGTCTGGCTGCAGGGCGTAGGTGTCCCAGAGCTTGTATAGGACCACTGGTGGGTGGTGCTCGCTCCCATCACAGTTGGCTATGGGATCCAGGATGTCCTGAAGCTTGTGTTGGCCTGCTGGTGGGCATGGCCAGGGCCCAGCCAGACCCAGGACTGGTTCCGGCCTGCTGGTGGGTGAGCTACATCCACAGGCTGGGAGGCTGCAGTTTTCCTGGGGCTGATGTTCACTCACTGGTGTGTGAGCCTGGTCCTAAGGCTAGAGTAGACTTGCTGGTAACTAGGGCCAGGAATTTGGGCCTTAATTCCTGCAACTGCTCAGTAGAGCTGGGTTCCAGGGTATCTGGCTGCCGGGCCCTGGGGGGTTCTGGCTCTAGTGCCCATGCGCTGATGTATGGGGCCTGGTCCTGGGTCCTCTTGTAGGCAGGGCTCTCTCTGAGCACAGCTGTGGGCACAGGGGGTCTTAAGGCAGTCTGCTGCTGGTAGGTGGGGATGTGTCCCCACCCATTTAGTTGCTTGGCCTGAGAATTCTCAATTTCGTTGCCTATGGAATAGTGAGTATGGGCAGGACTAAGTCCTGAGGCTAATAAGCTAGAAGGAGGATTCCAAACTGGCCCTTGCCTGTACCAGTGTCCACGTGATAGAACGAGCTGCCAGAAATGGCTGTCTCCAGTGTCTGTGTCCCCATGGGTGAGCTCTAATTGCCTCCTGCTTCTCCAGGAGACTCTCCAAGATCAACAGGTAGGTCTAACCCAGGCTCCTTTCAAATTCCTGCTTCTGCCCTGAGTCTTAGAGCATGTGAAATTTTGTGTGTGCCATTTAGGAGTGGAGTCTATTTCCCACAGCACGCTGGGTCTCCTGAAAGTAAGACCTGCTGGCCTTCAAAGCCAGATGTTCTAGCAGCTTGTCTTCCCAGAGCAAGATCCCTGCGCTGGGGAGCCTGATGTGGGGCTTACACCCCTCGCTCCTTGTGGAGAAAACACTGCAATTGTAATTATTCTCCCATTTGTGGATCACCCACCTGGGGGTATGGGTCCTTTATATCTTTAGTCGTGCAAGGTCTTTTCTGAGGTTTCAGTCTTTTTCATCCAGAGGTCTTCTGTAAATAGTTGTAATTTGGGTCAGCCCGTGAGAGGAAGTGAACTCAGGCTCTTTCTAATCTGCCGTCTTGGTTGATCTCTCTGGTAGGTTTATTTTCAACTCAGTTATTGCTCCACTAAAAAACTCACTTCACTACACGTTCCTTCTGACTTTTAACAAGATTTTACTATTGAACAAGTACGTGGTCCAGTATTTCATGTTTTCCAATACGAATCATGTTTTTTTAGATGTCTTATTTTTCCACCAAAGAGGAACATGATGCTTGCTTATCCTTCCCCAGAGTTGAGGTAAGCAGGCTACACCTGTTAAACTGATGAGAAAACCAAAATAAAAAGATGATTATTGACTCATCTTTTATCATATAGCCAATTAGGAGTGATGGAAAGCTGGAACCCTGATTTCTTGCCTTTTAGGTCGCACATATAGTAAGTTGTGGGCCAGTGTTAAACCCTTGTCACTTGATTTGAAAACCACACCACTTAGTCTCTGACATAGTCTTGTTACTAGAACTTACTGAAACTCTGATTGCCAGAAAGCACAGAGCTTCAAGGTCTTCTGACTGTAGAGGAATTGTTTTAACATTAGTTGAACTATATTTGAATATGCAATTTAAAGACATAAGACCCCAATTTGGCCTGTGTTTATGTTTAGCTAGTGTTTCATTTCCCTTCATTACAGCATAGACATATAAGTAGCATATACATTGATATTTTAATAATTATGAGTATGTATACTTCTAATTTATAGGTAGTTGTCTGTAAAATGGTTGCTCCTTTTCTCAGTAATCAGCTTTCAGAGAAACATTGGTCACTGATATCTGGCAAATCATTTCCTGTTTATTTCTTCTAGAATTCTAGTACCTGCTCTTATCTGTCTTCTGTGGTGTAGACCTTTACTATGGCTACTATAGATTACCCACTGTCCTGTAGTCAAGTTCAACTGAAAATGCAATCAACATCCCTCTGAGGTACTCTTCATCTACTATTCCTCCAAAATAACCATTGCTCCACCAAATCTGGCTTCCTCAGTATTTTCCATATAGCCTTGCTATTAGTCCATATAGTGACCTGTGATACTATCTTTTATTTTATAGATGAGTTTTCTGATAGCACTTCAATCAGCAATAATTCCCACTCTCATCTGCATTGCCATAGAACTTTTTTAAAAAACATCTCTGAAGCATGTTTCTATGAATTGATCGTATATGGGTCTCAGTGCTGTGTTTTAATTTTAGTACACCGTAGTACACCATAGTGACTAAAGACAATAGACTTTAGTCTGTTGTCTCATAACAATCAAGAGAATAGTGAGAAACTAATAATTACCTGTATTCCAAGTGAATGCCAAACTCCTTTTCTTGGTCAAATTAATGTCATCAATGAAGAAATTCAGGTACTTTAGGAGAATGTGGCTATTGATTTGTGGGTCGTACAGTGTAACTTGTGATTGCAAAAGGAGGTCATCATGATCAGAACTGCAGCAACTTAATGCTAATGACTATGTGACTGAAGGAAAGAAAGTTAAATGACACCTCATCCAAAACCTTATTTCACTTGCCCACTGACAAATATGTGGGAGGCACATAATCAATACAGATACGTGACTAGCTATGAGGCATGAGGAACAGTAAGTTCAAGAAGTCTGGAGTTTTAAGTCTAAGCAAAGGAGAGGATAGAGATGCATTTAAAAGTGAAGGCGCATAGCATGAAAATTTGGAAGGGAAACTAATGAATTTTCATCTACTCAGATGAAGTTGAATGTAACTTCAGGCTTGTTTTGTGCAGTAAACAGAAGGCTGTTAGGTGTGCAGCTTTGATGTTAAGAAAATAATTTTAGAATCACCCAATAAGGGTGATGTTTGAAGTTGTGGGAGGGAAGTCAATTAGTGAAGATACGTAGTGTGAAAAGGAATGCACTGTGAACATGGGACCTAGAAAATGTACTTTGGGACAAGTGGAATAAGCTGGTGAAAGATCCTAAGATGCAATAGTATAAAATGTGGTTTAAAGTAGCCGTGCTGTTAATAAAGATATCATACTCAACCATGTCAGATGCCTCAGATTGTTGTTCAAGAATAAGGATCAGTGGATTTGATGATTAGTTCATTGGTGATTAATCTTTACAAGAACCGTTTTAGTAAAATGGTTGGGGTCAAGGAACTAGATTCCATTTTGTTTAGAAACAAAAGGGAGACGAGGAATTGAAACAATTATATCTAACTACTATTTTCCTCAAAATTAATGTAGTTTAATTGTGTTATTTTTCCTACGACAGTAACATATATTCATGCAGGAATTTCACATAAGATTGGAAAGTATGAAGAAGAAAATAAAGAAATAAAGAAAAAAGTATCAAAATCATGGAAAATTTCAAAAAATCAATGATTAATAATTTAGCAAACATTTTTTCCAAACTCGTATGTAGTTACATACAATACAAGACACATATATGTGATTGCATAGAATATTAGATATATACTCACATATGTGATTGCATGTATCAATAATATGCCAGTTTATAATATTTCATTCCATTCCATAATATAGTAAAGATATTGCCTTATTAATATAAAATGCACTCAATGGATGCATGCTAGTCCACTATACTTATATAAAATAATTTATTTAACAAATTCATTATGTACAGAAAATAACATACGTATTTTTGCACTTGTCTAATAATCACCTTTGAATAAGTGCTAATAATGGCATTCCTGTTTTGAAGATTATACATTTTTAAATCATTTTCATATAGCTTACCAAATGCTTCTCCAGAATGTTTCATCACGTTCCACTCTAGGCAAGGTGAAGTAAAGTTTTCCCATATGCCAAATGTAGACTAAAAGGACAGCGTAACATCAGCATGTTAACTGTTAATTAGCATTTGTTTGTAATGGATACCATTACTTTCGTTGCTTGACCCTTTTCAGCAATACTCAGCACTCAGGATTTGAAAACTGAAATGACACACAGGGCAAGCAGAAGGTCAGAATGAGTAAGGAGCAAATCTACAGATATGTGAAATTAATGATGAAACTGCTGGCTGATACATCTAAAAGGGGTAAGGATGCAGTGAGGGATGGGTGTGAACTGGAAGGGATAAAGTTCATAAGAACAAGACATGTTTGGATAAAGAAATGCATGTGTCTAATAAAAATGAAGATCGTTTGGAACTGAAGAGATCTAGGCCCTATGAGAGTATAGTTTAAAGTCTCATTAACTTGAATGTTGAGAACCAGACCAGAGAAGAGTAACCAAAGAACATAATGATCAAAGTAGGTTTAAGTCAATGGCGAAAAGAGAAGACCCCCCCATGAAGTCTGAGCTATATATCACAACTGAGTGGCACAGGCATCAAAAACGGAGCAGTTACTGATAAATGATGACAGGACAATGGTCTCAATACAGCAATGAGGAGTAAGGAGAACACTGGCCCCTCCTTGTGCATTCATAGGTATGAGTGTTGGAGAGGTTTTCAGGGTAGGTAGAATTATCAGGGTTAGGCTGAACTTCAGTTCAGGTGAGGACTTCGAGACACTGTTCTAGAAAAAGTTTAGATCATAGGATTTTTTTTTTTCTAAAATATCTAGAAAGCAAATTCAGTTGATCAGTGTCCAGAGAATGGAAACAATATGGTTTGATTATCACCACAGCCTTCCCAAAATCAATGTATTTACCTTTGTTCAGCTTTTTATTGATTTCTTATGCTGAATTATGGCAATAAGGTCACCACTAAAACAAACAGATGACAAGCAAGACTAATAGCTATGGTTCTATAATACATTATGAAATGAGACATTTTTTTAGTACAGAGCACTTGATACCTACAATATTTTATATTTATTATTTAAATATCTTATGCATACGAACAAAATGCTGCGTTCCTACCGGGGCCAAACTTCACTAAATGTACTGCTGTGCCTCTGCAGGGCAGAATTTCCCCAGATGGACCATCAGGTGACTTAGAAAATACAGCAAAATATATTATTTTAAAAATGTTTTACTTCTTGATTTAGTGTAATGTAAGTAAATCTAAGAGAAAATAGAAAAATCTACTCTGCCTACTACAAGTGTTCAGGGAATGAGACAGCATTATGGTATTATTGTATATATCTTTCTGTGATAGAAATATTTCTCAAGGCTTTTAGGTGTTCCTGGCTTACTTCTAAATTATCATTTATGTGAAAATTCCCCCATTAATTTATATCATATTTATTGACAAAAAGTCCTTTTTTTGGTCAATGCGCAAAAATTTCATACTTGTGAATTTGTCTATGAAATTTTACCACACAGAATATAAAACCCTATGAAGTAAATACTGTTTTCCTTGTGTTTTTTAATGAGAACAATACATACAGAGAGGTTCAATAAGTAGCAAAAGTCAAACACCCAGAAGCAGGTGGGTTTGGGGTGTAAAACATGTTTAAGAGCATTTCTGTTTTGTAAGAGTATTCACCAGGAACATGGTTTTTACACAGACGAATAAATGTATGCAAGAAAAGTTTTGTTCTTGACCAATGAATGTGTCAACAATAAAGGAGAATAGATTAATTAAACTGAAGAAAATGTTGTATGATTAAGAAATTCCATTGCCCTGACTGTTATCTTTGGTCAGACCAAATCTTTAGGTCAGCAAATGAGGTATGGAAACCCTACAAAGTTACTGAGATAACCTGAAAAAAAAGTAGAACAACTCTAAAAGCAATTCCACCTTAAACACTTGTCATTTTGCTAAGTCTAAAACGATATTCTTCATTAAATTAATTCTTTGTTACTCAATGCCTACTGGGAAGGGATTTGATAATATCAAAAGCCACAGAGGCTGTCCTAAGGAAAAAGCTGACCCTTGGTTCAGACTCGTGGGAAGAATCTGAGGTGGTACTGGGAAGGGAAAGCACCTAGAACAGCAAAGATGACTAAATGTTTGTGAAATATAAATCTGTGTTTGTACAAAGCATTCTTTTGCATTTAAACAGAACTTGGAGGCATTTCAAGAAAATGGATGAAAATACAAACATCAACTGAGTTTTGAAAGAAAATTAGAAGGGAAAAACTGGAAGGAAAATTTGTCTCTCAGACAAGTTCTTTGCAATTGAATGTAGTTTCCCTAGGTGCTGGGGTTAAAATGAAGAAAAGTGCATGTCAACAGTAGGGCACTAGAGAATGGACTTGAGGATACGGGGAGCGGGAAGGGTAAGCTGGGACAAAGTGAGAGAGTGGCATGGACATATATACACTACCAAACTTAAAATAGATAGCTAGTGGGAAGCAGCCGCATAGCACAGGGAGATCAGCTCGGTGCTTTGTGACCACCTAGAGGGGTGCGATAGTGAGGGTGGGAGGGAGGGAGATGCAAGAGGGAAGAGATATGGGAACATATGTATATGTATAACTGATTCACTTTGTTATAAAGCAGTAACTAGCACACCATTGTAAAGCAATTATACTCCAATAAAGATGTTTAAAAAAAAAGAGTAGGGCAATTAAGAAAGAAGGGACATGGCTCTTACTTGCAAAGGGATAATTGGTCTCTACAAGCTTGTTACTTTTGTTGTTCAAATCTTCTGTGTCTTACTGATTTGTGTGTGTGTGTATGTATGTGTCTGAATGAACACTATATCACTGAGAGATGTGTTCAAATCTGTTATTCTGACTACGGATTTTTACATTTCTGTTTGGAAAACTGGATATTTTTGTTTTCTGTATTTTGAAACTGTGCTTTTAGTTGCAGGCATCTTAAAAATACTATATTTATTGAACTATTTTCTTATATTTGTGGAACCTCTTAAGTGATGATTTTTACTATTTTGTCAAATATTAATAAACTATACCAGCTTTCTTTTAATTAGTATTTAATGATATCTTTAAATACATATGTGTGTATATATATATACATATATATATATATATATATACACACACACATCCTTTTGTTTTCAACGCTTTTCTTTCTCTTTGTCTTTCTTCTCTAGTAAGAACCAAGGCTAAGAATTCCATTATATCCCCTGTGGGGAGGGTATTTTTCTATTTTCCAAGGTGAGAGGGTCACTTTTCAGGCTTTGAAGTGATTTTCTACCCAGCTTGGCCTTGGCTTTGTCTCCTCTCCACTACACTCCCCCATGAAAGTGCATGCTTCTGCTTAGCAAGGATAGACTGATGTCCTCAGGGTGCTAATTTATCTCACAGGATTCAGACTTTCCAGTCCTTTCTGGACTCAGAAGTTTTCTCATTCTTCCCAGGACATTTTTTTGTAGCTATGCAACACAGGAAACTTTCCTATAGATAACCGGTATGACATGTCAGTTAACATTTAAATAGTGTAATAGGGCTCTTTTAAAAAACTAAATGGGGAAGATGCAATCTCAACCTATCTCAGAGTTTTAGGATTCTGGTACCACTTTGTTTATATTTCTACTCCCAGATAAATGATCCTATAAAAGCTTCTCTTCTGATTGTCTTCCTTTTGATGGTGACTCATGGTCTCTTTGTCTAAACTCATGGATTCTTATTCCTGGTCTACATTATATATTATTATGAGATTATGATCTATCTCCTTCTTTTTCCTATACTCATACCCTGTGGGTAGACACATAGTTATCTGCTGTTTACTATGATCTAGACCTTGTGCTTAGAACTGAGGTATGAAGGCAACTAAGACACATTTCCTGTGGTCACGAAGGCCAAAGGATAATTTGGAAAATAATATGTATAAATGAATCATTTCAGTACAGTGAGATATGTACAAATAAATATATGTTGCATGCACCAGAGTTGCTGTGATGATTCACTCTGTCTGTAAGATTCAGGAATGGCCTCAGAGAAGAAGTTCTGGGTGAAGAGATTTTTAAAGTATAATTAGGACTTCCCAGACAGAAAAAAAGCAGCATAGCAATCCAGTCAATGGATTAGATTGTGCATATATATTTCACTGTGATACTCTAAGATTTGGGGTAAATTGTAAATACATTGGGATAACCAGGAGAGACCACTAACAGAGAGATAATAGAAAATAAAATTAGAAACACTGACAAGTAGCTTGATTATTAAAAGCCTTTTTTAGAACGCTAAGGAAAGAGAAGGCTTTGAAAGGCTTTATGTAGGCGAATAATATTAAAGAGTTTTGTTTTTAATTAGATAACTGTATAATCAAGTCTATAAGTTTTGAGATTATTGTAAAAGTATAAGCAAAAGATGGTGAGGCACCAAACCAAGCCAGTGATAGCAGGGATAGGAGCAGAACCAGACAAGGCAAGGTTAGACTGTGAAATCAGAAGAATATGGTGATTGACTAGATAAAAAATACTGGAAGAGTCAAGAGCTAAGATAACCAAAACGACATGGTTGACTTTGAGATTTCAGGATTATTATACGCATTAGAGAAAAGTACAAATGAAAGAGAAGTGATTTTTAACTTTGTCTATGTTGAAGTTGAGTTTGATACAGGATATCTATGGGGCTATGTCTCCAAATCAAATAGAAATTTGAGTTTTGGGGTTTGAAGAGAGTCTTAGGTCAAAGATACATTGATTTGGAAACTATCAGAATATATATAATTGTTGAAGCTATGATAATGATAGCTTATCAATAAGAGGTAATGAGGGGAAATGTCATTTAAAAAATGGTTAGGCTAAAAAGAGAGAGACACAGGGATAGAACTTTGATAAAGAATGAGGATATGAGGAGGTGATTGCGTCAACAAAGATGATGGGGGTTGTGGGATGGGTTATAGACCTGTGACGTAGGAGAGTTCAGAGGCCTCTATGATGAAAAACAAAGAAGGAGAGGTTTCAAACGGGAATTTCAATTGATCAGGAGTACGAAATGCCAGACATTTGAAATAAGATGATAACTGGATAATTAGGACATTGTGAGTGACCTCCTTAGAGCATTTTGTTCGCTGCGGAGAGCTGAGTAATGAGTGAGGGTGAGATTGGAGATAGTCCCGGTTGACTCCTCTTCTGAGAAGGTTGGCTGTAAAGGGAAATGGAGATTGCTTCATAGCAAAAGGGTAGTGTCTGAGAATGGGGAATTTGTTCTTTATTTATTTATTGCCTTTATTTGTTTATTTTTTCTTTCCATAAAATGAGGAAATTGAGCATGTTTGTTGACTGGAAAGAAAAGAACTAAAGAAAAGTAAAAGGAGGGAGTTACAGCAGAAATAACAGAAAGGAGTTAATGTGACTTCATTCTAATGGCATACTTTAGGGGCTAGAGGTCAGTGATGTTACAGTGCAAAATTCAAGGTAAAATTTTATTATTTTGTCTCCATGCTACAAGAAACCTTCAATTAAGGACTAACAGTGATATAATCCTAGAAACATAGGACTTGAAGATATTAAAAAATTATAGTAGCCACAAAAATTTGTTATATGGTAGTCACCAGAATTAAGAAATATTTTCTAAGGATTTGTCTGGGAAACCATATTCTACTGAATATGTACATGCTGTACTTAACCAGCAATCCAAGATTAAATTGGATTGATAACAAAACTGGAAAGAAAAAGAGTATGTCATATCTATGAGACTCTAGTAACTGCTGTTTCACTAATTCTATGTATAAAAGAAAATTATTCATAAGGAGTACTTTTTGTGAATTACATTTGTGATTTTTGTAATATTAAACTTTAAAAATGCTTTCCAGTTGTCTATGGCCAATAAATGTCTGAATTATTTGGGCTTATTATCAAGTGAAAATGCTACTGCTTTTCACTTTATAAAAATACAATACCTTTTTTTGCCAAATTTAAGCCATAAGTTTAAAGCAACTTTGTAACTTGGTAAACATGGGTTGGACCAGCCGTCTTTAGTGTGAGTCCCTATGGTGCTAGTTACAAGTGACCAAAAAACCCCCAAAATGTGATATGAAAGAGAATTCTAAAAATGTCAAAAGTAAGTTATGTACAACACATGTACTATAGTGTTAAGAGTCAGGGTACTGGGCTTCCCTGGTGGCGCAGTGGCTGAGAGTCTGCCTGCCGATGCAGGGGACGCAGGTTCATGCCGCGGAGCGGCTGGGCCCGTGAGCCATGGCCGCTGAGCCTGCGCGTCCAGAGCCTGTGCTCCGCAACTGGAGAGGCCACAACAGTGAGAGGCCCGCGTACCACAAAAAAAAAAAAAAAAAAAGAGGGTACTGGAAGAAACAGCTGGCACACTCAAAGTGGGTAACTTGAAGAAAGTTTAATAAAGGGACAGTTTTCAAAGGTGTGGGCAGGGTGTAGGGAAACCATAAAGGATAGTGCTGTTATTTCAGGCCTTTGATAGAAGATTCCATTACCAACCAAAGGACTGAAAGGAGGGAGGAAGGTAGGAGAACTCGGAAAAAGAGACAGGAAGTATGCAGCCAGCCCTGCGAAATCCTTCACGGAGAAAGCCAGAGAAATAAACATGGGCCTTTTGTTTCCTTAATCCCTTTTCTCACCCATTCTGTTCTCATGCTGGTAATTCCTATTTGCAAACGGAAGTAAAAGCCAGAGGACACAAGAGCTATTTGATTGAGTTTATACCTGTACTGCTTAAGCTCTCTGGGCACACAGAAGAGAGGATAAACGGAAAGAAGATTTGGAGGAGCAAGTAGATATCTAGCACTTTCACAATTTATATTAATATAAATAATGATGTAGCCTTTTTTTAAAAGGAAGTCACTTTCTTATTAATCCCAGTCAATAAATGCTAAATAAATAATTAAAGACTATCAGGTCTGTGGGGTATGATACTTATAGCCTGTTTGTGGTCCCCAAATCTTGGTCCAGCATCAGTTAAAATTATTTCCATTTTCTCAATAGTGAGACATTCACTTTACATTTCCCTATCCACCCGTCACTTGGGTCTCTTTATTCCCAGATCAACCAGCTCGTTGTACTCAAATGCTAGCCCATTGTACTCTGGTGTCTTCATCACCCCATTATGAAGCACATCTATGCTTACATATCTCTGCATCCCACCAACGCCAGCCATATCTTGCCCTCAGTACAGGTAGAGAAGGTCTTATCAAAGTATTAAAGTGGCATTTAACTGAGGTTTTTCTCTGTGTCTCATTATCTGTTCCCTTTTCGTACCAATTCCATATGAGCTTTCAACCACTATCCCTCCTACACGTCACCTACTAGCCCCCAGCAGCTGAGAAAGAGGAAATTAGTCAGAGATGAGAATTTCAAGCCGGAAGAAGGGCAAGTTTCTATTGCAGTATGGTGGTGGAATTACTTTGTAGAAGCATGGTCTTTCCATTCCATTCCAATCATACCACACAGGTGGTTCTACTTGTTAAAGAAATAACCTACTCCCCTAGGCATCAGGCCTTTAAATACCTTTAAATAGAAAGTGAGTATGCTTACTCAGAGTTATTGGAAAAACACTCATGACTATAGGAGTCCTGTTTTCAACAGTAAAATTAATTTAATAATGAAGTGGCTTTGATTTACCAGAGTTCAATCAAATAATTTGAGGGAATGAATACAATGACTTTTCCATTCAGCTGTTTTATTAAAATTAATTTTCTTTTTTAACTATCAAACAAGACACACTTATTGAAAGCAAAAATATATTTTTAGTTTTGCTGTTGTTTCAAGAAAGGAGGTAGCAAATAAATGATGGCGTGTCCAAGTTAGGATCACAAATCTTGCTTGCTTTGAGATTGAAAATACCCTGGTGGGGGCTTCCCTGGTGGCGCAGTGGTTGAGAGTCTGCCTGCCGATGCAGGGGACGTGGGTTCGTGCCCTGGTCCAGGAGGATCCCACATGCTGCGGAGCGGCTGGGCCCGTGAGCCATGGCTGGTGAGCCTGCGCATCCGGAGCCTGTGCTCCGCAATGAGAGAGGCCACAACAGTGAGAGGCCTGCGTACCACCAAAAAAGAAAAAAAAAAAAAAAGGAAATACCCTGGTGGTGCAATGATATTGGATGAAGATTTTAATCTCTCTTGAGAAAGACTTTGTGCAGCAATCACTTGTATTTTCTTCTGTGCTGTTGAATCTTCTCCTTAAAAAAACAACATCTGAATGGAGAAAGCTTCTTTTTTTTTTTTTTTTAACCAACGACTGTCTAAATTGTAACCAATGTAGTTCATTTTAAAGCACTCACCTGTCATTCACAGGTTAACCTTATACAGGATAGCTGCTCTCATTTCCATTGCCCTTCTGTCCTAGGAAGAATAAAACTCAAGCATTAAACAAATAATGAGTTGAATCTGTGAGGCATATTTAATGCAAAGAGGATTTTAATGACATTTCTATAATTATAGGCATTGATAACTGACTATAAATCTTTATTTCCCAAATGCCACAGCATTAGGAATAGAATGATTTGTAATTTGTACTAGATGTTTTTAAGAACCTTATGCCCAAATCACCTTGCTTTCTTTTAGCTTCAAATATGGGTTACTGTGGAGAAAGTATCAGATATTTATTATAGTACATAGCTATAAATATACTATGCAGAACGATTGTAAGTGTTTGAGTCTTTGCTTTTTAATTGGAAAATGATATCACCACCATGATATTGACTGTAAATCTTAGCTCAACCCTGGGGTGGTAATTTAAAAATCACACTTATTTTAAATAATAATAATATATCAAAAAATCTTGGTTACTCTATTGGGCAACAAGCTACACTGAAAAAGTTAGAGATGTGATTTTTACTGCATGAATACTTATTCTTGTAAGCTATGTCTTGGAACTTTATCGTAGACAAATTTTTAAAGTGCTTCAAAAATTCTATGGAACGTTTGCAAGTCTGAGTTCTCCCAGCCCCTGTTTTCGGTATAGCTTTATGGGCTCAGCTTGTACGTTTAAAGACATTTTCCTTAAAGACTTTCTTATAGGGAAGTCCTTGGCAAAATGTGTGATTTCTGACACCTCTCCTGTTCCCAACAGCACCATTCTGAATTTATGTTCCCTGTCCTGAATCCTGTCCTCTAGGGGTAGAGACAACAGAATGTTTCATTCAATGGTTAATTTCTCATTTGCTACCCTTTGAATACTGAAAATTCTTAAATATTTGGAGAGATATCGTTTCACCCTTAGACTTACTTCAAGGTGATTTATTATATTTCCAAATGCTCTTGTGCAACTAAAATCTACCTTATATGCAATATGTATATTGAAATTGAATAAGAAGATACACTTTTATACGGCTTTCAGTTGTGCTCTCAGGGGAAATTTACCACGTAGCCAACTAATAAATAATATTGCTTAAACTTGGCATCCATGGCTGTTTAAGTGCTTCTCAGAAATTAGCCCATTAATCTTCATGCGGCTGCTTGTAAAGCAGGCAGCAAGTTATCTTATTCTTCCCACTTTCCTCTGTTATCCCACTTCAGCTGCCTAGAATTCTATACTGTTGGGCCTACATCGTGAGAGGCAGGTTCCTTGCGTGCTTCTCTGCAGAGTAAAGCACACACGGCATGAGTGTCTGTCCTCCCTTCCGTGAGATGATACAGGAAGTTCACGCCTGGCCCTTCAAGTTCTGTTTGGAGGGTGATGCACATGATTGGTGCAGGCAAACACACTGAATAAGTTGCGTGATCTCTGAGTCCTTGAAACTGATCTCTCTAGTTTGTAAACAGGGCTTCACTTCTCTTAAAGGAAACCCTGACACCTCTTCTTCACTTCTCTTAAAGGAAACCCTGACACCAAACACACTGAATAAGTTGCGTGATCTCTGAGTCCTTGAAACTGATCTCTCTAGTTTGTAAACAGAGCTTCACTTCTCTTAAAGGAAACCCTGACACCTCTTCTGTGTTCATTCAGTCTTTTCTGATAGTGAAAGGGATAGTCCGTTAAAAGTAGAACAACAAAACGCAAAGACCTGCTTCGTTACTTTCTTACGGGTCACTCAAAAATGAACTGGCTCTTTCCAAATAGATAAAGTTGTCTGGAGATTTTTTATTTCTTACTACCACTTTCAATGTATTCTTCTAGTTTCTCAGAAGAAAAGCCTGTGCCATATCGAGATCAAGCACAATGTGCGAAATATGATAAAGTGTTTAATTAAATAATTATGTGTTTTACACATTGTACAGAGCTATCAGCTCAAACCCAGATCTCCTGATCATGGCTTATCTCTCCTCACAATATGTATGTTGCTTTTCAAGAATTACATTAAATCTGAAACTGAGAATGATAAGGTATAAAATGAGAAGTCACTGATTGTAAATCAGTGACTATAAATCAGAGAAAATAATTTGAACTTTTCCATGAAGCACAATAAATACTATTTTTAAATATTTCCTTTTAGGCCTACAAGACACTCATTCTCAATCTATACTTCCGGATTCTTCTCTTCTCCAACTTTCTTCCTTCTAATGACTTATAGTTCCGGTACATATACCTGAGTAGAATATAAAGCAGGCTTATTTATTTTCATAATAGGAATTGGACTATTACCTTATTACATGCAGTACTGATGACTCACAATCCCCAAACATTCACAGATTCAAGGGGAAACCAATGACTCAATTAACTTCTACTTGAGTAGTTACCAGCTGATGGAAAAAGGTCTGTGTATTAAGAGACGCATTATTCAGTTGGAGAGTGACAAATGAGTAAGCATGAAGTCACATCTACTGCCGCATGAGTGATGTGACAACAGATACTATTTATTTCATTAGTGGTACTTGAAAGGGGGCTCAAGGTATCCTAAATCTCTTTTTCTCAATACTTGCAACTACCTAAGAAGGGACTAGTATGGAATGGACTTTGTCTTGTTTAATGGACTGTGTAGAGTTCATAATGTATATTTTCATGGGAACGTTTTAGCTCTGTGTCAATGCTCATTCATCATGATGTTGCTTGTTTTTTTAAAACCTAAATAGACCAAAAGATTAAGTAATCTTTTGCTCTTTGGTATATTTACCAGACAATTTTTTATAAATAATTAAGTCTGGAGAATTTGAGGGGTTGTAAAAATCACCTAAAATTCCTTTCTGTCATAAAGAGAATACAGTTAGTACTGCAATACTTGAAATTTTAAAATTTTTGTACAATTTACAAAGTAGAAAAATAGCAGTATGCAGAACCCATGTATTTTGAGTTAAACCTTCAGATAGAAAAAGCAAGAATAATTGGTTTAGGGGCATCACCTCTTACATAGGTCACATTTATGCTCTCCTCTATCTTTTGGTATTAATTAGTCACCTTTAAATTAATGTTGAATAGACATAAAGAACAAAAGGTAAATGTTGTCTTCAAATGAGTGATTGAGTTAAAAATGGGGAAAAGTATAGGAGAAATTACCATCCATTTTGTTATGGTTAACATCTGAACAAACGTACAGTTGTGGTAAACTTTTCTGTTACCTGCTTTTACCTTTTATATATTTCTATTGAAGCCTGTTAAGATGTTTCTTGGCTATGGACTTTTATCCACATATCGATCCTTGTTTTTGGCCAGATTTCATTCTTATAATTAGCTTTAGGTATACCTGGACATTTATTTCATTAGAAGAATGTCATACAAGTCTCAAAATTTTCTACTGGTTAACCTTAACTGGGTCTAGTTAAGATAAAATTTTTACTTTATTTCTAATCTAGGATATGATCTTATCTGCTCTAAAGTTCGTAATATCTGAAATTCTCTAGAGGTCATGTTAACTTTATTATCTTTTTTTCCCCTATTGGTTTCATATGGCAAAGGCTTAACTTTTCACATAGATTTAAAGTGTTCCCCTTCAGAGCCTGTGTTATTTGGTTTTTAAAACCTGTATTCTAATTGGCTGTCTCTTACATATGGAAACACACTACATGTTGAGTTGAATTTTGAAACCTAGGTAACTTCAATTTTTGTTTTTGTGACGTAATTACATGTAGTCCTATCAAAGGAGTTTATTTTTCTTGAAAATATAAAGGTGCTATGATATTTGGAAACAGATTTGTAGTACGATTTGAACTCCCTCAGTGGGTTAACCTCTGTGTTAATCAGCAAGGGGAAGAGTTTACAGATGTTAGCTGGACAAGTGTATACACACACAGACACACACACATCCCTATGTATATAAAAATGACAAACCAGTTTTCTTTAATACTCCAAGGGTTTTCTTCCTACCGCACTTCTGAAATCATTGTTTGCTGTGACTATGATAGTTTTCTTATTGTTAGCATTCTATTTTCCCTCCCCTGTCTTTACTTCTCAACGTTAATGAAGGTGCATATCTCTTACCACAATATGCCTTCTTCCTAGGCTGCCAAGCTGAAGGAGTCTGCTGTAAAACACTTGTTGCGTAATGTATGAAGATTCTGTTATGATAATATTTATTTTCAGAAACATTTTCAATTTATGTGATGTATATCTCTGGCATAAGAATCATCTGAAAAATTTATTGAAAACGCAGATGATTATTCCCCACACCTTTGAATCCTGAATCAGAAAGTTTGGAGTGATTTCTACATATTTGCTTTTTGAACAAGTTTCTCCAGTGTTACCAATGCACAGCCAATTTTGAAAAGCATTGCCCTAGCACAGGTGTCACTACATGGTAGGTATTATGTGCTTAAAGAATGATTTAGTGGGGAAATGAATAAGGATGAAAATATTAATTTAGAATCAATAAACCGTTCTATACTAAAACTAAATATAATGCATTTTTTAAAAATGACTGTTACTTATATAAACTTTTTACATTATTCTTTGGAAAAATCTAACCTGTGCTCACAGTTCATATTAAATTTTGAAATAAAAGTAAAACTAATTACTTGTAGGTTGCTTTGTCAGCAATTGTCATTTCCAACCCTTTCAGTTATGCCAAATTGCCAAAGGCAATATGAGATTTTAATTTTTTTCTGACATCCTATCCTGTCTGCTCATTATATTACAACTGATGCATTGTCCTACTTGGATCTATTCTCATGTGTCTGGACACCCATATTTTATTTCGATGTGCATACGAAAAGTCTTGGTAACCTGATTTGCATCTAAGTACTTATTATTGGTGATATGCCCTTCTACTTTATCCATAAGTAAAAGAAGATATGGAAGTATGATGTGATATTCATAGTTAGAAGTTATACTTAGTGTCACAGGTACAAAACTTGAAATCTAACTCCCTTTACATATCTAAGTTTAATTTTTTTGATCACTTTATCATTGAACTATAAAGAACCTAAGTATCAGAATCAATAACTTACAGTTCTTTTTTCTTGACGTATATCTTGTTGTCTTGAGAAGTTTCTCAGAACAATAAAAATAAATTTTGACAGAAATGACTACACTGTATTAGTAAGTAACACTGTAGTGAATCCAATCATCATGGCAGAGCTTCGTAGCATGGACATGCATGACGAAAGAAGTTCCGTGGCTAGTTCTGTGAGTGCTGTTTTGGGAACTTTGGCTAACGTGCTTAGAACTTTCATAGTATCTCTATATACCTTCAACATCCATTCACAAACGCTCTTTATACCACATTGATGACTAGTTTTAGGGCCATTCTACCAGAAATCAGAAAAGACTTCTTATTTCTTGCCAGGTCCTACATAATTAATTCATTTTATTAGGAAGTAGTTGAGAATATAGAATTCTTAGAGGCAAGAAATAGTTACTTAAATATCTTTAGTGAAGGTACTTTTACTTTCCATTGAAGATAATCTTAATCGAATATCACCCTCACTGGTTTTCAGTCTTCTGTTAGTAGTGTGGACCCACTAGTAGAACACAAAGGGAACAAATTATGTAGAGTCAGCCTCTTTGAGTGGAGCATTGAGTACTTTGTGGGTCCTATAGCTACACCAACATTTTTGTAAATAGTTCTTTTGTAAGTAAATCCTATCTTACTTTGAATATGTCATTAATTGTTGGGATCGTAAGACAGGGAGGCATGACAAACATCACTGAAGATAGGTGGGTGCAGAGTAATATGATAGAGAGGTTAAATACAAAATATAGTATTTCTTCACCACTTAAAATAGAGTTGGTTCTTCTGTCATGAAAACTTAAAGGAATAAGTCATAGGAAAGTGAGATCATACCTAAAGTGGCAATTGTATTACTCTATACTGTTTGAATCCCTAAACATCACCAATGCTTCATTTCTTTTTCATTTTGCCTTATTTCTTTTTAAGAAATTAAATAATTCATCTCCATGATTTACTGAAGACCAGATGATTAGTATCAATTCAAATTGAATGATTTCATTAAGGCCACAAAATAATTCGTAGATTTGGGGTTTTTAATATTCAATTGGATATTTCTAAAAATATCTAGAAATTATATAGTCTCAAGTTTATAAAATGTTAAATGACTTCCTCTCCTTAAAGTTAAGTAGTTTTTCCTAGACTACTTTATCTCTAGTATACATCATTTTGAATTGGAAAGCAAGAGAACTATTGATTACTTAATAGTAATCCTTAACTCATTTGAATGCAGAAGGCATGATCATATAATCCCATACAAATTTTACCAGGTCTAAGTATACTAATTCTCTTTATTTAGGTTTTGAGATGGAAGTAATAGATACAACTTAGTTGTTGGAACACAACTCTTCTTTTATGATAAAGCATCTTAAATTTTCTACTCAATATTAGAAAATCTCAGTGAGGAACAAAGATCGTCAATCTGCAGATCTAGGAGTCATACCATAAATATTTCAAATTATGAGGACTTTGAATGGAAATAATGTAAAAATAGGCCTTAAGAACTATAAGATGATCCTCAAGTAGGGCAAGATGGCAAGTAACAATATATCAGTTATCTTAGGCTTAAAAATGTTTCTGTAATACACAATCCCAAATCTCAAAAGATTTATTTCTTGCTCACTTTATACCTTTATGTGAGCTGCCTCTGTCTCTGATCCAAGTCTTCAACTTGGGTTACAAGTTGAAGTAGCAACTTCCTCTGAGACATGGTAGAAAGAAAGAGACACGGTAGGACCATAGGATGGTCCTGAAAGCTGCTGTTCAGAGGTTGCAGCAGTATTGTTCATTTTTCATTGTCAAAACAAATCGTATGACTAAGTCTAAGGTCAACTGTAATTCTCCCGAAGGAAGAGGCAGCTAATAGTTAAAAACCATGTTTCAGTTAACTTTCTGAAAATATTTTTTCCTGATGGTATTCTGAAATACACAGTTTATCTATATCTCTGTCATAAAAATACAACATTTCAGAAAGATTTTTCTCAAGTAAAAATGATATTATACATTAAATGACACCTGGACATTTTTATATAAAAATAAATGCAATAAATTAACATTGTGTGAGAAAAATGTTTTTTCCTAACCTGATGCAGGAAAAAAAATCTTTGTTATATTTTGCAGCTTCATAAATATATGTACAACTATCTGAGCTTATTTAATGAACTATGTTTATCTCAATTTATTAACACTCTGAGATAAAGCAGAAATCTGATATATTGCTCCTCTGAAATGTACAATTATCACTATAGCATGACACAAACATCAATGATAATAATAATACGCATACATGGAGACAGCAACTTTAATAAAAATATATAAATATTTTATATATTTAAATCTCAGATTTGGGATTAAGGTAAATTTGCCTGTAAATGTCATGTTTCTATTTTAGAGATAAAAGCATAATCTTATATTAGTTTATAGAAAATATTTTTCATTATTAACATTTCTCTAAGATTAAATTTAAATTCCTTTTTGAGATCACTCCTTCATGAAAATTTACTGTATAAAAATCCCTCTTTCTTCAGTTTCCATCATCATTAAATAAATATTCATCATCATTCAAATATTCCTTTATTATTAACCAGTATAGGGCTGTAAAATCTTCAGCAAATTTCAAAAGTTCTGTATAAAAATAATTTTTAAAATATTTTAGTATTTTTAATTTTAGGCTATTTTCATAGCCCATATGAATGGGAAATATATTGAAGTTATTTATATTAAATAATAGTAACTGACTATTAGCAAGAATGGAAATTAGAAGCTCCATTCAAAATCATAAAATTAGGTGTGAATTTATTCATAAATCTATTCTTACTGGCAAGAAGAATGAATGCTTAAAAAAGATAAAAGGCAGATCTAAGCTCCCAGGGGAAGATATCTAAAAAGAGAGATTTTAAACCTTGCCTTGTTTAATTTCTTCCTTATTCCCTCTCTCCTTCCCTTCTCTGTTTCCCTCCTTGGCATGTCCCCTGCCTCATCTTTTTAAAAAGTATTGCATTTAAACACTGTAGCACATGGTAGAACTAGCAAGCAATATTATTATAACATAAAATTTAGAATGGAAGCTAAATTTCTTACATACTTGAAATTTTTACAAGTGTGTTCATTACCATAAAAATAGTCATGCAATTTAGAAATGATAACTTTGTTCCCATTTAATGATAGGAGACAAAGCACATCTCAACACTTCATCAATATATATTTGACGGTTCACTTTTTATTGCTAATTTCTCCTTATCCAGATATATTTTGGTATTTTAAAATTATTAGAGAGGAGAAAATTATAGTACAAATAAATTAATTTTTACTTGAAATATTTATGAATGAAATGTAAATTCTCCTGAGTCTATCAAAGAGAAGCCTTCGTTTCACTACATTGAATATTGGTTTCAGGAGGATACGGAATACACACTGAAAACACATTCCAGCTGTGCCAATCTTTTTGCAATTATTTTGAATAGTTGGCTATTTGCCCCATTTGACAGTTTGTGAACATGGTGAATAATTTAGCATTCATGCTGCTGCTGTTTTGGCACAATTAACACGAATCGCATATCCACTGCTATTCAAACTGATTGCAATATGGGGGGAAAGAGAATCACTGCCTTAATGTTCAGTTCTTTGTACTCTGTTTTTCCAAACATGACAATGCCAAATAAAACACAATGAAGACCACTTTGTGTGATGACCTAAAAGCCTCCAAGTACATCCCTTTTTATTAAATTCCTGATACCAATTTAGAGCTGGTATCTAACTTTAGAATTTTCTTGGAGAGTCTGTCAACTGGACGTCCATGTACTCCAAGCATGTGCAAAATATTTAGGGACCTCTGTGCAAAGCCAAAGACTGCCATGTCATTACATGTATTATCGTCCATTTGTCATTCTGCCTAACATGACTCAGAGGCAATGGCTATTACACAATTTCTTATTTATTCTCTGTGGCATAATTTGAGTTTAGTCTTCTGTTGTGCTGTTTTCATCTGACAAAAAAATGTCAGTTTAATTTAAACTTGAGAAGGGGTCAGAGTTTGAAAAAATATTTTAAAAATATATTTACCATAGATTCTTAAATCCTTAATACAAGCTACTTTTCTAACTGCTCTTATGTCTATAAGAAAACCTGAAAGTTAGATTATCTTTTACTACCAGAGTCACTTTTAAATAAAGGACAAAAAGGATCATCATCAGTAAGTATTTGCTCAATGAATATTAGTGTTTAATAGTTCATCTGTAGGTTTAAAGTAGTAGTAGTAATAATAATATATTTTTAAAAAACTGACACCACAGTCTTATCAGCCCTATTATAAAATATTGTATGTTTTCTATATGGCATAGAAAAAATATATTTCTTTCAGAGTGAATGAAAAAACTGAGTCCATTAGCTTTTCATAGCTATACTTCCAGATGTGTTATGAATTCATTCATTCAATAACTAATTAGTAACACTTACCATGTACTAGGTATTATTCTAGGTGCTGGGGATATAGAATAAAACAGACTAGGCATGGGGAATATTTTCTAAAAGGGAGAAGACAATCAAAATCCGTATAATTAAAATATATTATATGTCAGATGGTGACAAGCACACCTGGCTTACTGTGGACAATCAAGAAGCAATCCATGTTATTACTGTGTAATCAATCAGAATATTTATTATCAGGTACAATAAGAAACTTAAATGTCACAAAACCCACAATGCTCATATTTTCATGACAGTCACATTCTCTCCTTGTAAGCATACTGCTTGGAGCCAGAAAAAGGGAAAGAAGTGTGTTGTTGAAGAACATCATGTCGGGGGCATAGCTGGATGCATCTCTTTTCATGATGGTGTTGGGACAATCTCCCCTTTTCACAAAATGAAAATCCAGGGGAAATGTAAGTGCTGTGCACTGCCACGAGTTGGCTTGGGGTCTTTTCTCTTGGTGCCTTCATGGCCGTTCTACCTCCTTGTGATGTGCACCTTCTTATGCTCACTCTGCTAATAGTATCAGGCAGGTTCAATTCAAGCTTTTTTTGTTCTGGGAATTAGGTGATATTTGAATGGTAATTCTGCGTCACAAGTCCAGGGCACTGTGTTGATTTAATGTTGACTTTGTAAGAGACAGGTTTATTTTCCCAACTTCTCACATTCTTACTAGGATTCTTATCCTTGCTACCTTATGCCATCAGTAGAAATGTTATCACCAATTCTTTAATCATCTTGACTATCCAGAAAGTGAAATATTTAAATTCCAGAGCAGTGCCTCATTATTCTTCAGTTTTCAACCTACATGTCTGCCTCATTCCTTCCTTCCTTCATTCATGCATTTTAGCAAAACCAGCCTTTTTTGAGAGCCTAGTGCTCACTGCTTAGGTTATAAGGCAAATAAGGTATAATTCCTCTCTGTGAAGAGAGGGAGGAAGCTGAACTTTAAAGAAATCATTACAATGTATTTTGAGATTCCATTAAAATCGTTAAGAACACAGTGCGTCAGGAATCCAAAAAAGGGCACTGATAACTGTCTAGAGTTTTATGGAAGTGTTCAAAGAAAAAGTGGCATTTGAGATGGGTCATGAGGATGGGAAGGGATTTATCTTATAAAGTATATTTGGGGATTTCTTGTAAAAAATAAAAATAAAAAAGCAGGTTTTGCTAGTTCTCATATCAAATCCCCTTCTACAATTCTCATGCCTACACTCAAACTGTAAACATTCCATAAATGCTCTTCCTTGTTTCATTATTTGTATTCCTTTATTTGTACCTGCCACTCTTCACACTGTTCTTAGGAAGTTCTGTTGAAGGAAAATGAGGCAGAAGGGCAGCACACCAAAAGTATTCTATTAGAAGAGAATGTCATAAAATTGGTTAGAATTAGGTTACAGTCTCAAGTGGTTCTAAGTGTAGTTAAATGTCCTGTAAGAAAAATCACCACGGATATTTGTACTAGGCTTAAGTATTATATAATTAAAAATAAGAGAAGTGTAGTAAATTAATAATGTTCTTCAAGCCAGAATTAAATTCTGTTGTATTGCTTTTCTTGAAATTAAGTATATGAAAAAAGGGAAATGATTGATTTTAAATACTCATCGAGAAGTTTATCTTTAATTAAAATAATACCAAAAATATGCTTTTCTTCTAACATGGGTTTGTGTGGGAGGGAAAAGAAACCTTCAAAAAGAATGAAGAGAAAATGAAATAAAATGCTGACCAAATACTTTATTACTATGATTTTTATTGTTGTTCATTGAACTTCTTATTTTAATAATGTTTTAAGAGGACTTCAGTAAATAGACATATACATGGACATACACATACGATTAAAATAGTACAGAACAAGAAAACTCAAAAAGAATAGAAAAGGTGCTCTCCAGGAACTAACCAGGAAACTAGAAATAGCTGGTTTCCACACGTGAGCGTTACATTTCATTTTAAACTTCCCATCAACCAAGGTTGAAAAGAAATAAGTTCCCACATACTGAGAAAAGGAATATATCAGTTCTTCATCAGAGAAAGACTTCCTGGCATTAAATTCTGGGAGGAATTTATCATGTGTATCGTTCTTTGAGATGTTGACTAATATAATGAATAGTGGTTTTGCAGATGTTGGAAGAGTTTTCCTCCTGAGATCATTTGTTATATCATCCTACAATAAAAGCTAAGGGCATAATATTACATTGTGATCAGTGAATCAACTTCTATGAGGAGCCTGTAATAACACTTGGGGAAAAAATAAGGAAATAAATTAAACCAAATTATTTGAAAGAAAAGGGAATCAAATTCCCCAATGTGGTGATGATAAATGAAGACTGTTATGTGTTCTAAATAGTTTCCATTTGCAGAGTAGATGTTTAAAATCTCATTGTGAATTCAGGATTCTAGGAAGGTAAAGAATTTTTATATGTCATTTCATATTTGAGAAAGGGAGAAAGCTGATTAGCCAAAATCAACTAATTATTACCTATTTCTCTTGCAGTTGGTCTTCACAAAACCCACTGCAATCTGGCTTCTGTTCCCACGTCTGAATCAGTTCTTGTAAGGAGTAAGAATGATTTTCAAACTACCTATTCAAATAGAACTTGCATAGGCCAGCTTCCACGTCCCTCTCCCACATTTGGCTGACTTCCTTAAAGAGTTTCTACCTGGGTATTCGTGATGTTGTTTTTCCTGTCCTTCTACGCTTAGTTGTCACACTCCCCTGTTTGGGGTTCTCCTCTTTTGCCTGTTCCTTACATGCCATCCATGGTTCTCTCCTCAGCCCAGTTTTTCTCTCTATATTGACCCTAATTTCTACATAAACCCTAATCTTTGTCTCTGATATTCAGGCTTTCGACTAACTTACCAAACTGCTTATGTGTACCTAAAATATATACTTAGTAATCTTCTCAAAACCAATAAGTGCACAATTGAACACTGTTCTTTTTCCTCAAACATATCTGCTCATCTTCTTCTCATGCTGGTTTCAGTTAATAGTGCTATTCATCCATGCCATAAGCATGGGAATCATTGTAAATAATTGCATTATTTACAATACAACATTTACAATATTGTAATAAAAGCACAGGAAATGGAAAATTCCACTTCGCCATCCTTCTGCTTGTCAAATCTTTCATCAGGAAAGCATCAAAGCATGCCTGTTTGTATCTCCCTTTTGCGATTTCTCTTGCCCTTTCATGATCTACTGCCGTGACTAGGTGCCTTTGTCACCTCTGATCTAGGCTGTTACAAGAGAAACCTACTTGGCCGTCCTACCTTCAGGTTTGTTGCTAGTCATTACATCCTTCCCACTGCAACGAGGCTCATTTACCTAAAAAGCAAATCTTTTATCAATGGCTTTATCCTCTTGGATGTCCTCTGTGTCTTTTCATCACCTATATTAGAATTACAAGCGTGACGATATAGACACGTTTTTCGTTTGGCCCCTGCCGATTTCTCCTCCCTCTTCTCTTTGCTCTTTACACCCTTTTAATGGCAAAATTGCTCCCATTTCCTACACTCACACATGCTTTCCTATTTTGTGGCTTTGTGTTTTGCTTGAAGCCCTGGCACGACCTCCTTATCTTTCTTCACCTGCTCTTACTTATCATTTAAGACCCGGCACAGGCACCATCTCCCACAGGAAGCCTCTATAATATCCCAGCTGGGCTAAGTGCCTGTCATCTGCTCTATCTGAGCAGTTAGCATTTTGTGTTCGTATCTTCTTTTGCTGTATAACTTTCCCTGACTAGATTGGGACCTTCTCAAGGGCAGGAATCACATTTAATTCATTTCCTTTCTTCCCCATAGCAACTAGTTCAGTATCTGAAAATGATTGATAAATAGCCATTGAAATAAGCAAAGTTAAAATTATCATCATTAGTAGTGTTTTCTACTAAATGCACATCTTAATGTAACCAAATGAGAAGAATATAAATTGAACATGTGCATTATAGTTTCTGTTAACCCTCTCTGAAGATGAAATTTAACTTTTCTTCCTCAAATGATAGGAACAGTAAACATTCTCCAAAAACCTTAACTTCAGTCAAATTCTTCTGCATCATGCCAATTACATTTAACATCAGAATGATATAACTGATTTTATCCTAAATACCTACTTCAGAAACTAGTATAGGAGGTATATTATAACTGAGTTCTATTTAATAAAGTAATAATTTGACATTGGGACCATCATAGATATTTTCAAATATTTTAATAACACAGTATTATATAACAATTTTTTTCTATTCCCCAACTGAAATTACAGTTTTATCTGGAGCAAAATGAATTATTAAATTTTTATTTCTAACTAAAATAATTAAATATTGCTAAATATTTAAGTGATAAATTTCACACTATGGCTTGGAAATATACTTTAGGATATAGGCTTTTCAGTGCTAGAAGGAGCCAGAGGTGGAGTGTATCTCTTCCAGTTAACTCATTTTTAGAGGAGGATATTGAGGCCCCAAGAAATTCATTATCTAATAACACATAACTCGTTAGTGCCCAAGCCGGAACTAGGACTCAGGTTGGATTTTTCTCATCACACTCTACTGCCTCCTTACTTGCTATTTAAAACTGTAATTCTGGGCTTCCCTGGTGGCGCAGTGGTTGAGAGTCCGCCTGCCGATGCAGGGGACACGGGTTCATGCCCTGGTCTGGGAGGATCCTACGTGCCGCGGAGCGGCTGGGCCCGTGAGCCATGGCCGCTGGGCTTGCGCGTCCGGAGCCTGTGCTCCGCAACGGGAGAGGCCACAACAGTGAGAGGTCCACGTACCGCCAAAAAAACCCCCTGTAATCCAGGTACTTGGGTCAGACGTGAGCCTACACACAGCTCCCCTGCAACACACACACACATGCACACACACCCCACTATGTGGAATAAACAATGGAGTGTTCTTGTTGTTGTCATTCCTACTTGGACCACTGAGGAATGTACAAGGCTCATCTCTAAAATTAATAGAATCAATGAGAAGGTGTTACAGAATGTTCATCTCTGCTTTCCTGTTTCATTCTAGATTCTTTCCAGGTATAAGTAACAAAATAGAGGTCTGAAAAGTGCATTTCATCTCCAGTAAACACGAAATAAAATACTCAGAAGAAAAACAATTTTAAAATGCAAGTATTAGTCACGAAGAAAATTCTTTGATATTTAAAATTGAATCAGGGTGTGTAGGCCATAGCCAATTAGTTGTATAAAACATACTACTTAGAAGCTGAACATTACTTTTAGAGCATTTAATATACATCGTATCCATTGCTTGTAATGAGACTCAGGTGACGGTATTTACCTTTAGACCCATTTAAAATGCACTAATCAGAAAGCTGCAGTTTTCTATATCTTGAGTCTGATTTCTGAGAATAGCCTTTATCACTTTTTCCAAGACTGAAATCTGAGAGTAGTAATTCTTCAGAATAAGGATATTGGTCAAAGCCAACTGTTCCACTTGTACTTAACATGCCAGAAATTACACATGAGTTTGTATCATTTGAGAAAGAAGAAAAATATTTTATTACACATTATTGAAAACTACCTCAGCCTAGCTAAGTACTTCTAAAAACTGAGAGTAATTATCTTTTGTCTGTGTTTTAAAGTTTATAATTGAATGGCATCTAGGAGATTGTAGGTGTATATTTCTAAAAGGCTAGTCTTATGTTGCCTCTCCAATGCAATTGCAAATCCTTCATGGTAAGGAATGTGTTCATTTGTCTTTGAATTTTTACTGTTTTAGCACAGAATGCCTGGCACAGAAATTCAATAAATTTCTGTTGAATTACATTCAGTGCATGTGTATATGTGTGTGTAAATGTATATATACATAAACATGTATATACACAGGTTTACCTATATACATGCATGCATATATAAAATACATAAGACTACAATGCTTTAAAATCTTGGTAGAAAAGGTGTTCGCTTAACCTCAAACTGCTCGTGGTCTCACTGTTTTAAGGCCCTCCTTACATGCGTACCCAGCCTCATTCTCTCATAGCAGCACTTCTTTAGTGCAGAACAACTGAATGGAAACCTGCCTCACCCACCAGCGCCCCACTGACCTCCCAGGAAAAGGGCGACACATTTTTCCCACACCTACTTACACAGGAAGAAGCCTTACCTCTTAAATGTTATAATACCTGATATTTAGCCTATGGGTCAGAGAACTGGGCAAGATGAAAGCCATTTGTGTCAAACTTATACCTAACGAAATTCTATTATTTAAGGATATTTCATCAACCTACTACAAAATACTTTTCTGCATATCCCACACTAGAACATAGTAATCTCTTCAGGTAAATATCATTTTTAAACTACCATATTTTTTACTTTTTTCTTTCTCAATAAAGTAAATTAGTCATTGAACAGTTTCTTGAATTCTGGGATTTGTTTTTCAAACCAATCTTCATGAGTTCAGGATACATAAAATTCTTTGAAACAGTTTTTGACAAAATGGGCAGAGTGCTTCCGAAAACTTTCAGATCTCTTTCAACTTTTTGCTGTTCATCTGAATATAACAGTTTTGACAGCCAGCTTTGTCTCTTGCTGCCAACACCATCCTGCACTCTCTCGGGATCCTTGACAATAGTCAGGAAGTCATTCACTTACATTTATGGAGGACCCATTGTGGGAAAAGAACTGCACTAGGAACTTCACAGGAAATAGGCCATAGGACCATCACCATTGAAGTTGTCCTGTAATTAAAGTGCTATTGAAGACAAATATATTCATGATTTGTGCACTTCACTGACAGAATGAATACATAAAAACATGCCCCAAACAGAATACATATGTATAGAGATTTAGCTCATAATGCATAATGACTGTTGGGATGACTAGAGTTAAAATAATTTATTTTGGAAGACTTTGTAGAGAATTGAATTTAAAGAGGGGAATAACCAAATTAGAGATAGAATGAACTAGGGAAGGGGACACTTACAATAATGTTATGTTTACATAATGTATACAGAAAAAGATATCTTACCCATATTTGTTACAGTACCCAGTCACTCATTTTTATACTTGACGGAAAGGACTGTGGAAAGTATCCCAAAGCCCATTTAATGAAGACACGCACAGAAAATTAGAAAAGTAAGAGCAATTAGGGAAAACCTTTAGAGTAAATAAAAGGTCATCTTAATTTGTATAATAAAATTCACCCAAGTAAAATTGCTGGCTTATTTCTTTTCTAATAGTTTTAAAGTATCAATGCATTGCAGAGATATTAACATTTAAATACATCAGAATGGGAAGAAAGCTAGAGTGTCAATCATGTCATTTTTATGAAATTATTCTGAAATCGTTTGAGGCAAAGGAAACGTGATCTAGCTGCTGGGGTGGCGCACAGCCCGCCAGTGTTAGATCCCTCAAGTGCCACATCCTGCATCTTGTTAAATGTAACTCAGTCGTCTCTATTTCAGCAAAAGGGTCTTTATTTTCATCCGGGCACTCCAGTCTTAAAGTAGACTAAAGCTTAAGTTTGTTTAAAGCTGCAATATGATTATTCCTATAAAACAATTAGTGACATTTGAACCACTTTCTGATAGACTCAATTTAGTGGGAGTCTAAGTGGCTTTCTACATTTGTTGAATGCACATTTGAAAATGCTGCTAAATACATTTGAAACAGCATTTTTTGAGGGAATACACTGGACAGATTTTTTAAAATTCCATGTAGGTTTATAAAACATGAGTCTTTCTTTAAAATCTGCTTAGCATATCCCAAAACTTATGTCCAGTGAATCTAGAAAGTTTTGCCATGGACTGATAATTGTGCAAAAATAGAAATCGGAATTCTATTCAGATTGTGACAATTGTATTTTCATACTTCATAATGTTTTGACGTCTGGCAATTATAACGAAAATAAATATGAAAATGGACATATTTTGTAGTTTAATATATCCATAAAAATTTATTTTGTGACTCTAAATGATATTTTGGGGGTATCCATTTGTAGATTTAAGAAACTATTCAAAGATAGTGGTATAATGTTAATCATTGTCCTGTTTCTGCCAGTGTATTTTAACAGTAATAATAAAGGTAAAGGGAAATTGTTTCTGTTGAAGCTATTATAGTAAAACATTCCACTAGAATGGAAAATTAACTTATTTACCAGCCAATCAAGATTCCCTAGTGTTCTGAAAACAGCATGAAAAACAATTCTAACAGTTAAAATACTAAATAGTGCTGTTGACCTATGAGACATAATGGCTTAAAATATAAATAGTAGTAGGAAATATTCCCATAATAGTTGTACAGGTGTTTCACCTGTTGACCTAAACTTCTCTGCTTCCTAAAGTTAAGTATGACATTTATCTGGCAAAAATATTTGCTCTGAAACGTAAATACTGATTCATGAAGCTTGCAACTTAGGTTATTTTAAAAACCACTTGCAGGTTGAGGATTTAGTGCTAATAATGGGCCCTCCACTAATTTAAGGCTTGAGTTACCGTAAAAGATACAACTCTCTCTATACTGTGTGAGCTGTGAAAGGTGGAGGATCTCAAAACTACATCTGGCCAAGTGAGTCACTGGCAGTTTGTTAAGATAGGAAACGCCGCTCTCCTTCCATTTGCAGCTGCCTGGGGTTGCAGGGCTGGTTAGCGAAGGCAACTTCATGCTTGTTAGTCTAAGACAGGGTTTCTCCACTTGCTGCTGCCTTCTCTACTCTTCATATTTCCATTTAGCTATCTTATTCTTTGTGATCAAACCTCCTGCACTTGATATGTAAATTTGGTGCATTTAAAATCGAACGTGTGATACTTAAAGGACAACATTTCAACACACAGAAGTAATAGCAGCCTATGTTCTCCTTTCCTCTTTTTCATCTAACATTTGCAATGATTCTCAAAGGGTTGTCTTTTCTTTCTGCAAAAGGGCATTTTAGAATCACTGTTTTTTACCAACAATATTTACACGATACCCTGGCCCCCCATATTCAATTCTGATGTCCAGAGGTTTGGTCAAACGCTGAACTGCAGAGTCCGGCTCCATGCTCTGTGAAGGTGGAAATTCTGCCTAGGAACACTGGCTCTCTGAATGTCCTTGTACCGGGCAGTGTCAAATATGATAACTGGTTTGGTCCTAACAGCCACTGGGAAGCTGGGAGATGCCCAATCTCATTTGTAGCCAAAGAAACTAAAATTTCAATTATATTGCTACAAATTGTGATCTTGTGGTTTAAACCCAGGTGTCCTGTCTCATATAATATATGCATTTTCACAATTGTGGTGGCTTTCTTTCCGGGAGTTTTATAAACACCACTCAATTTTTAAAATAAAAAAATAAGAACTTATTGCCATTTGAAAACACTATATATTTGGTAATACTGTAGAATGTTCATTTTGATTAATGTCCGATTTAGCAACATACTGTAATAATTTGCAGGCTGTAGGAAATCTGAAGAGAAGTCTTTAATCTGAAAAGAAATCTATAATTGAATAAAAAATAATAATAACAAAAATAATTTTCCATGCTTTGAAGAAAAGACCAAACGTATTTTATTTTATGGACTATAATGTGGTTACTTTAGCAGCATTTTAAATGAACAAATTAGAACTCTATCAATGTTACTCTCTACACTCCAATCCATGTTTAGTATAAGAGCGTGGAAAACTAGTATAATTGTACCTGCAAAGAAACTATTTCTACCGAACTATTTATTCAAATTGTGAGATTTCTGGGCCTAACATATATTTCCCCTGACCCTTTAATTAATTAATTAATCCATTAATTAATAGGTTAAACTTTACTCTGTGCCAGAGGTTATGCTGAGCACTGAAAATAAAATAATGAGAAAAAGTTTCTGTTCTCTTTGAGATTAGAGTCTGTTGAGGAAATTTATTATAATGTAAAGTAATAAGAGCTAAACTAGATATATGCACCTAGCACCATAGAATCATAGGGGAGAGAGCTTCTAGAAGACTCACAAAACATTGTGAAAAAAGTATGCAAACCTTTTTTTTTAAAAAAGCAATCTTATATCCTGAGTCCCTAATGCAAAATCCTGATATAGGCATATTAACTTTAGGGGACTATAGTAGCCTATAATCAGGAGTAATCCAGCAAAATACATAGACAGTCTGTCATCGGGTAGGGTCTTCCACAGCAATAGAGAAAATATTACTAGACAGAATGAAAACAGGTACAGGATTTGATGAAAAGGAAAGAGCAGGAGAGATGTATTGTAAGTAAGTAAATAAATAAATGAATGAATGAATAAATAAATCTCTCTCTCTAGACCAAAATGGGTACAGAAAGCTTTGTAGATGTTTTTTATCTTTATGGTAGAAAAAAAATTTTTTTTTATGGTAGAAAAATTTTTTTAAAAAGGATAAATTGGCATTGGTTAGCAGGACTATATATCACTAATTCTCAAAAAACTTGTAATTTGTTTTACAAGACACAATGACTGACACCTAGGCAATTCTCAAAATCTTGTTGAATAAATGGGTAAATATAAAAGAAACAATTCAAGAAATATAAGTAAAATGGTTTCAAATGTGACTGGATTTAAGAGTAAAGAAAGAGTATACGTATCTAAAATTACATCTCTGGAACCAAATAAGATGTGCTGGGTTACACACAGTAGCAAACACTTACAAACTCACGTTGACAGCCCAAGAAGTAGATTCCCATATTTAGTTTGATTCACTCAAATTTAGTTTTCTTATTTCTCTAAGTGTTTTTATTTTAGCTTAACGGAATTGAAATAGGTTTCACAGTAATTATTGACAGTAAATTATTTATTAATTAAACAATTATTAAATTGGCAGTAATTATTTAATATGTCAAAACAAGACCACCAAACTATCTGATTGTATCAAAAAACATCAAATGTTATTTCTACAAAATTACACAGCAAGGATTACACTCGTTTAAAATTTTAAGTTCAAAAATTAACTAGTGGGCTTTTTTCTTATGTATCATCAGCACATTATTACAGTTAATTGCTAAACTTTGAGATAATAGAGTTAAAAACTGTGTGAGAATACTATTTGTGGTAGTGGACATTATTTTTATGCCACAAAGGGTGTTTTATAATATTCTGTCTATTAGATATTTGAGGGCCTTTCAAGTGCTTTAAGTTACTAAAGTTATTCATCAACTTTGAAAGAACAAGCAAGAGACTAATCAGATCACCATTTAAGTCCTCAAGTCAAACCATTTTCAACTTCGATCTGTAATTTAAGAAGATTCAAGGCTGGACATATTGGATGTTATTTTCTCTTCTCATCAATACGGCATGAGAAAATGAATTTATGTTGATTGATTTGCAAAGAGACTTATTCTTTGAATATGCCCTGAGGGAAAATGGTGGAGACTTGAATTTTCTTCCTAAATCACTTGTAAATAATAACTGTTAACTAATAAACAAGGAGTTTCCTAATCTCTCCCATAAGGTGACAGCTGCTCCTGTAGCCAAGGCAGTGAAATGAAACCTGGCATATAATTCTGACACCAACCCCACATCACAAAAGAAAAAAACGGAGGGCATAGACTAGACCACATGATATTTAACACTTGAAACAATACAGAATAGGGAAGAAAATAATTGAAGTCCTTTCTTCCTAACTCTTGCAATTTGGAGAACGCTGTGCCCTTGAAAAGCAGAATGCACTGTAGTTTTGGAGTCACCATCCGCCAAACAGTTGGTTTTGCCATTATAATAAAGACTTTTAAGGAGCTTTAATTCTAGGCTTCAGCATTTCTGTTTCCTATCGTAATCAGTTTCAAACTCTTTAAAAACATTTTTAAGAAAAGAAAATAGGCTGCTTCCTAGAACATACAGATTTTAGTAAACTTACATCTGAGGTGCAACATCCTTTTCAGTGGTAACATAGGGAAACTATATGCATCTGCTTTGCCTGAGTCAGATGGAAAGTAGTCCTTTAAACAATACTGCCTAGTTTCTTCACTTTGTTTTGTTTAGTACAGATCTGCTTATTTGTTTATTCAGTGAGAAACTGTGTGCTATACCTTTGCTGAAAGCAAATAACTAATAACTTCATGTCCTGAAACACTCAACAGCCAACCTGCTCATTTCATTTGTATTCCAGGGACGCCTCATTTTTTCCTCCTCACTGCCTAGCCTGTACTGATCAGTATTAACAATGGGATTTTTGTCTCACTTGAAAACTTTCTTGTTCCATTTGAGTTGAGGTGGAGACACTCTCACTTAAAAACAAAACAAAACAACACCACAATAACAAAAAACCCAAACAGGTATTCTGGTATTTTCAGTGTTTAATTATTGCAATAAAACTGCATTCACTTATCAGATAATCTAATAAAGAAACTAGTGATTACACTGCTTAACTAGGTGAAAAAGGAAAAGTCCCATGTTTAAAACATTTTGAAATGTTGAAAAATATGATCGATTTAAAAAGTCGAAAGAAAAGAGAGACTGTGGAAATGGTAAATCCTGTTCCTATAACTGGATTTTAGCCACTTTTGGCTACATAGACACTAAACATAAAATTATATGCATCCCTTTTTTGTCATTGTCTTCTGTTCCCCCCGCCCACAAACTTAATAAAACTCACCTGCTAGCCCTTCGAATCAAATTCTCAAGGAAAGGGAAGCTACCGCCTCACCTTACTGCTAAAGAACTTCCCCTGTAATTTCTGATACCCCTTAATGGTTTAAATTTTTCTTAAAATCTAGAGCCACAGCTAACGTGACTGGCCAGTTTCTGGACCCCTGCATTGATTTAACATCTATCATGTTAATTCATTTGAAAAACAAAAAGGCTTTTATCTTGAGTCCCTATTTACCTTAAATCTGATGATGAACACTGATGTCACAAGAGAAGACATAAAACTGTTTTTTCTTAAACTGTTGCAAGTTCAGTTCCGAGGAGGGGCTAGCTTATTTTACTGAGATCTCTGTTCATGGGTGGGTAATAGGGAAAGACAGGAGTTAATGCTTCCCTAGAGATTGAATTCCTTCTGCCTTGTACCAATCCTTCCTCTCAACTCATGCTTTCACACGTTGCTTGCCCCAAAAGCATTCACAGGGGTCAGATTTTAAAAAAAGTTTAACTTAATTTCTTAAATATTGCTTTTAACCTGCTGCCACCCAGCCCCCCGTTCTCAGCGACTATGGCAGTAGTTCTTAAATAACTACCATTTTTTGGCTAGAATGAATAATACATCAACTATTTAGTTTTCCCAATTAATAAGATGTCTTTTGATCTTCTAAAGAATGTTTTCACCCACACAATTCTTTTTTAGAAAAAAAAATAATAATTCAACTTCCCTGTACCAGAAAAACCCTCATTAAAAATGAATTTCCAGCATGAGATGTCAGAGCAAGGGCAAATGTTCTAATCTGATATTTGCTGTAATTCTGTTGATCATAGGTCCTTCTCATATACTAATGAAGCATTCTCTTGAAGGAAAAAAAGGGAGATAGCAGATGTTGAATGGAAACTAATATAGATTTTTTTACATGACTCAATTGAATAACACCTTGGGAAGAGTATGGAAATTTGTGTTTGTTTTTTAGTATTGGTTTCCTTCTTGGTGTTTTTTGTTAGGAGAGCTGGTTAACCAACTCCTTTTGAAATTCTTAACTTCATAATTTCTCTTAAAGAGGTCCTCTACTTTTGTGGCTGGTACACCCTTTGGGGGTGTTTATCTAACCATAGTGAAATGGTGGGTGGAGCGGGATTGCAGGGAGAGGCAGGTATGTTTAATGAAGCGCACCATAGCATCAAGTACACTTAATCCACTCAATCTCTTAAATATATCTAAGCTGTTTCTCCTTATATTCTTTTATGCACAAATATAGCAAGTGTTTTTACCTACCACTCACAGAAAGTTTCAGGCTGTCTATAACCTGGGGAAGCACTTGGAATACCATCTCACAAATTAGAACAATTTCTGCTATTAAACTGCAATGTTTATTGCCATCCCAGTTTGTTTCATTAATAAATAACAAATTATAGAAAGTGTACATTTAAAAAATGTACACATTAGTTTTAGCTAACATATGAAAAGATCAAAAATACATTTCCAATGGAGAATTGCTTTAACATCTGTCTTCTTTGACTGTACTGGTCTTAACTGAAAAAGAAGAGTTAACCAAAGTGTTGTGAAGTTGGAAGAGTTGTTTCTCTAGAAAATCAAGCACGCCACCCAGAAAACTGCCTGTCAAGAGTTTTATACTTGGAAGTCTCCGTAATCCATCTCAATATGGAGTGGGGTGAGATTAAAAACTACTGATTTATTTGACAGAAATATATACAACAGCATGATCATCATATTAAACACCTGCTTAAATTTGACTCTGTAGCAGGACTTAATCACATCTGAAAACTTGAAATTTAAGAAGATATTATAAACTCAGTTGCAAGTAAATTATAGCATATGATGTAGATCGTGGGTTAGAAAATAATTGAAAATAGAGATACTGCTTTAAGAGAAACAAAATAAGATTTTTCACTTGTACCTTAAAAAAACTCAACGTTAAAAGGTCAATATACTATGTATGACTTTTAAAAACGTAAATGATGCAGTAAAATCAATAGTTAATGTGGCAAATACAGCAGGCTTGACCGTGTCAGGGCTGAGGTCACAGATTCAGAGTAGGGAGCAATGTTCCTTGGGAGGTGAATCAAAATTCACATTTCACACATGCAGATTTTGATAGATTCTGATGACATCCACCCAAGTCCACCTCAACTTTGCATCTACCTCAATTCAGAAATAGGTTTAACGTCGGTTATCCCTCACATGTTTGGGTGTTATAAGAAAAACATTGAGAGTAACTTTATTTAACCCTGACCAAAGTCAGTTGAGAAAGCAGTAGAAATATAATATTACAAATACTTTGGTAAGTATTTTTCAGGAAGTAGTTCCTTCCTTCCTTCCCCCTTCCTTCCTTCCTCTCTTCCCCCCCCCCTCTTTCTTTCCTTCCACAATTAAAAAAATTCTATCTGTGGTCACACTTTTCTACTATTTTATAATTTAATCAGTCTAGAACAGTTATGCTTACATAAAAAATTTCCTATTCTCACATTTTTTAATTAAAAAAATTACAGATATGTAAATATAAATGTGAATTCATTAAACTTTCAATTGTTTGAAAAGACCCAAAGATCATAAAAATTTTAGAGGGTAAGAAAAATGTTAAATAAGTACATTAAAGTTTTTAAAAAATTTGTGTGTGTATAAACATGGGGTGTCAGTGCTACCAAATTCCAGGCTTCAACATTAAGTTATTTATTTTACAAAATAAAGTAATTCTGTCATGATTTTGTGGTTCAGACTCCAGATTGAATGTCTTTCTTCTCCATGGAGTCAATTCTGACCCTCTTTTATCTGAATTTTACCTACAACCTTTTATTTTTCCTGGACAACATCAAAATGTTTCAGGATTAGACATTAGGCAAGTGAAATGGATACATTTCTAAATTTGCTTATCCTGTTTAGTTTTGACAAATATAAACTTGTTCTGCTAGTCTAGGTAACAAGAGCTGGAGAAAAATAGATATTTACAATATATATTAATGAAAATGGTACAAGTATTTAAAGTATTTAACCATATGTGGTATTTCAATAGGATAATTCGTTAGTCCAGTCTTCTAAATAATCCCAAAGTGACATGAATTCCTCTGCAGAATGAATGTCTATAGAGAGTAATCCATGGAAGACAGACAAGCCTCTTGTCATTTGCAGCCTTAATCCATTGCCTAGAGCGTGAAAAGTGCTCAGGATAACAAGTGTGGGAATCGGTAAAATCAACATTATTTTTGGATTTTATTTTCTTAACAATACTGACTGATCAATAGGCTGGTGGAAACTGACAAATACAATAGGGTCTGTTTGATGAATCAATCTAGTGAAGTAGAAAGAGAATCCCTGCTCCCCCTCCCCCATTCTCGCCCCTTTAAATCCTCTTCATTCTCTTCCTCCTCGTCCACCTACACTTACACAAACACACGCACACACACGCACACACACACACACACAGAGGGAGAGAGGGAGGGAGAGAGGGACAGAGGGAGTTGCTCTTTCTCTATTGGTCTATAGACATTAAGTAATGAAAGCTGTAGTGACAATGCTTAGGTCATTTTTTATAAGAATACTAAACCACTTTCAATAAGTGTTTATGTTTTTAATTGTAAGACTCACCCTTTCCTTTCAGCCAAGAAATTTCCATATTACTGAAATAGAGCTCTCTCCTCCAAATTTCTAACGTGTGCTGTATGTGGGGTTGGGGGGAGGGTGCAGAGTAGAGAGAGTTGGGGAATAAAGAAGGGAAAGTTCTGTCCTGTTAATCTTCATACGCCCTTCCTCAAAACAAAACAAAACAAAACAAAACCATAAGGATATCAGCTTTGAGAAAAATTGAAAGAAAATATGAAAGGAAATTTAAACACCTCAGGCAACATGCCTGTTTAGAAAAGAATTAATGGTGTTTGTATGACTGCCTGAATACATGCATATATGTCCACAGAAAATTTAGTAACCCTTCACCAGCTCATGAAGACGCAGAGATATTCTCTTTATGTTGGTCCTTGACACCCAGCAGGGACTTCTGTGAACTTTGTCATCTTCCTCTGCCCTTTAAACCAAAACTAGGGAAGTGGCTTTAATTAATGAGATGTGATGCACTAAAAATGTTAGCCAGACCATTCCAGGAGCTGGAAAACCATACATGTTTTTAAATGCTGAGTGTCCTTTTGAGAATCCCCTGTTGTAATTTATAATTCTCAGTGGACCTATATTTGTCTTGAGCTGATTGTTGAAATGGGCTTTACTAGGAATTTCTTCGCTGAAATTGCAGTGGGGCGGGGGAAGGGGGTGGTTGATCCAAGGGGGTTTCTTGGGAGGAGGGAATGATTGCTAACAAGGTTTTAAAACCTCCAGTGGTTAAAGTTATATTGATGAAAAGGACAGACATATATATGCATATCCATATACGTATATAGGCATAAACATACGTATAACATACAACGCACAAGTCCAAGCAGAATTATATAATGAGCATGAGTTGGAAATTATGTAGGTAGCAGAATTCAGATTTTTTTTCATCAAAATTGCACCTAAAAATGGCTATAAAACAACGCTTGCCTTGGGAAGTAAATTTATAGCTACATGCCTTTCACAGGCACGTTGGAGTGTTCTGCTCCCGGCTCTAATCTCTACGAGATGTTTTTTGCATGTGTTGTGTGACAGGAGGGAAGGGGAGTGGGCTGAGCTCGCCTGTTCTCCCATTGTCAGCCAGTCTAGTGAGTGTTGGGAAAACCTGTCTGTGGGATCTTGTGTCATCTCTCCCTACATGTGTACAGGAAAAGTCCGCGCTGCTCACGGTTTCTCTCTCTCTCTCTCTCTCTCTCTCTCTCTCTCTCTCTCTCTCTCTCTGTTCCCCTTTCATTCTGCTTCCCCGGAGCCGAATGAAGCAGGCAGCAGGATTAGAGTCCGCCAGCTATCAGAAGAGTCTAGATAAAAGGAACTGCTTCTTAAGCACCACTGCTGCAGCCCTTGTTGATTTTTTTTTCTTTCCACACAACAGTTGTGCCTCATTATCCGGTGCCTGGCTCGATTTTTTTTTTTTTTTTTTTGGAGGGTTTGAAGTTTCTGGGCTTCAGTGACTGTTACAGAAGAAGAGGTGTTAGTGTTGCCTGGAGGTCTTGATTGTCTGCATTTATGAATGAAACTGACCTAAATCACCTGTTACCTCCAGTTTCCAGATTGTTTGAACTTCTGTGGCTGCACAATACAGGACCCGAGACTGAAACAGCATAGGACCCACAGTGCCTGCAGCATGGGCTGGTTCGCTAGGATTGTCTGTCTTTTCTGGGGAGTATTACTTACAGCAAGAGCAAACTATCAAAATGGGAAGAACAATGTGCCAAGGCTGAAATTATCCTACAAAGGTAAGTTTTTCTTTTCCTTTTATTTGACTAGCTTTCTAATGCCTCCCTGCCCCCTGCCTTTTCATTCCTTGAACTCCCTCCCAACCTAAACCGTAAAACCTTTAGTTTAACCTGGGAAACCTTTGTGATCGTGTGTGTCTTTTGGAGGTGATTGAAACACTTTTTTATAAAAGCATGGCTTCTGTTGGATATATGACAATTTAAATGCAAACAAAGAACATTTAATCATATTTGCAGAGAAAAGCTGAATGCCTGGTAAATGCTGATCTATATATGTGATCATATATCCTGATAATTCTTCTGACTCTACTCCTATTAAAATATTTTTAAAAACCACTATTGCAACAATGGTCTCTTTGTAGATGTGAGTGCCTCACCTATAATAATTATTATGATACATTGTATTTTCTTAGTTTTAGACAGTAAATGGTTAATTGTCATCATGAATATTCAGTTTGTTCAGATCTGACAATCAGATGCTTAACATAAGCAGTAGATCATGGTTTGCCAAGAGAATATAAACTGGAGAGAACAGACTAGTTTTTCCACAGTGTGTTATGATTGTACAAAAGACTGTGTATTTGGCTAATTGGTGCAAAGCTAAAGCCTTTGAAATGTAATGTTATTTGATTCTATATGTACCTCAGTGAGAACTGAAGAGATACTACTTTCTAGTTGTACAGCTAGCTGTGTGAACTTCTTTTCAAAAAAAGTATAAATTTAAGAAGAAAAAAAAAGCCTTATCACATGATCGGTCTGGTTACATCTTAATGTGTATGCTTGTTTTTTAACGAGGATTTTAAAGAAAATATTTGTTCTATATTTGTTTAGATAGCTTTTATAGATAGATGTATAATATCATGCTAATATGGATTCCAACATAGTATATATAACTTTTAATGGAAGAGAATATTTATATAACTGAGGTATTATTAAAATGGAGTTGAAGATTAAACTGTTTTAACTCAAGTAGTTTTACTCCCTAGGGTGTTGCTTTCTTATGATTCTCAAATTTCTACAGTTGGGTGTGGGGCAATAAGAAGCTTCAGTTATATTTCGTTTTTAGCCTATGATGTGAAAGAAAATTATTGCATCTATCTGTAGAGATGTCTGTCTACTATACATTGCTCTTATGCCAGAAAAGATATTCTTTAATTTTCACATGATGGGGAACATCTCTTTCTGAGTACTCTGGTGTGAATGAGAACCACAAAATAGGAAAGACAGATGTAATTTTTCACACTTTGGATTAGAAAATTAAACACCTACTAAATGTGTTTGTTTGTATTTAATACTTAGATAAAATACATTGAATTGGAAAATATATTTATTTTTGGTATTATTTTTTGGTTATTAAAATGAGAATGAATTTTAACCATTAGCAAGCAGAATTGCAACTGTACTCATATAAGGTTTTTAAAAATAATCAAAAGGCACCCATTAAATATTTAATTAAATCCCAATTGTGTCTTTATATAGTAACTGTCTTTAAATTATTTTCCTAGTGTATGATATTATGGTATCTGTGTTTTCATCAGTTTTTGTTTTCTATTTTTACTCTTTGAGAGTATTTCATCCAATGATTCTTAGGTTAATCGTCCACTTTCTTCAAGTTTATATTCCTCATGAGTAAGTTTTACGTACAAGTTTACTTCCTGAAGATGTGAATAGCTATATGCTATAATTTTGGAGTAAGTTTGAAACATGACATGCATTTTAAAAATCTATATTTGGAGATACTTGTCTAAGTGCTAAATAAATTGCAAAATCAGTAGGAACTGAGAATTATTCTTATTTATTTTGCAAGAATTTTATTTCCATGGTAATGGATTACTCTCCATTAATAGAAAAGGCACCAGTTCTTTCTACATATTAAAAGATAGCATTTAATTAGAATAGCCCTTTGTTATATACAAATACTTTAAACTTGTCTAATGAAGTGAGTTGTATATATTGACAAGATGTATATATTTGAAACTGTCTCTATGAGCTCTTTTTAGCAATGGTATCCATTAGAATTATTCTGCTTTCCTTTAAACCAAAAACTGCCCTACAGCTACATAACAATTCTATTGATATACCTAGAGCTGGGCAATTTGGTAAAACAAGCTGTGAAATGAACAACACCAAAAAGAATAATAGGGATGGCCCAAGCAATTTTTCTTCTGCCCTTTTATTGGTCTGTCATTACCTTTTTGTCTCTACATGTACACTTGTTTTTCCAAAGCAACTGCCTGGTAGCCAATTGTCAGTACTTTGTTTCTAAGCTGTAATAGAGATTTTTTTTTTTTTTAGCTACTTCTTTTTCCTCCTTAATTAGATGTCAAACACAGTTAAAACATCCACTGCTTTGCCCTTAAAAATATTCCAGCATGATTCATGAAGAGTTAAATCCCTGCCAACCCTAATTTCCCATGGTCACTTGTTTTCAAAGATCCACCATTAACCCTCTCATTTCTCAGGTTGCCAGGACGAAGTTTCAGGCAATCACTGTGCTTACTTTCTACTTGTCATTTTGCCTGGTAGGAGATAAAAGAGATTTGATATGTTAAATGAGAAAGAAAGAGAAGTACGAACAAGAAGGCAGCCTTTGTAGTGGATATACATATATATCTAATAAGGTACCTCTTTACTTTCTAGGAATAGGAATTAAATAGATGTTTTCAGGACCATCTGGAGAAGTGATAATATTAGAAAAATGGGGTAGGCTGGCTTTTCCTCTGAACCAATCTGATTTAGAATCCTTGCGGGGGAAGCAAATGTGAGAACTCTGTAAATCTCAGCAGTCACATACAAATTATCCTCAAGAAACATTCACTCAGAGATACTTTTCCCTTCCTTAAATTCATGTGATATAGCTAGATGTTATAATGCTTCTTTTTAAAATTGATGAATAACTGTTTATTTGCCCTACGAAACTAGTCAAATTTCACTTTTCTCATGAAATACCAGATTATCATAAAATCTTCCTTTTGGAATGTGTGGTACAATGAAGACTTCAGAAAAACGTATGGAAATCACAAGGAAATAAATTAGGTCTGGGGTTTTAAACAAATGGCAAACATTCCATCACTCAGTGTAATGAGCTTTTCCAGGACATTGTGTGCTTCAGTTTTAGTAGAAATCAAAGACACATGCAAGTCTGAATGTGACGGTGATCATGTGAATCCAAAGATTATATCAGTGCCTTTAACTTTACCTTCATAGGGAGGACTTAGTAAATAGCCCTTAAATAAATGGTAGACATTTCAGAGGCTTTCTTTTCATACTTTGTAAAGGTTTTTTTGTTTTGTTTTTTTTCCAGAGTCAAATTGTTTAATTATTGTAAGAATGAGATTATTAGTTAAATCAAAATTCTCAGACATATCTTTTTGAGTGATGATAATGTTTAATTAAAAATTATGAATTAAAACTTGCAAAACCTTTTTTATTTGCCATTATTCAATATATTATGACCACTTCAAAATTTAATTTGTATGAATAATGATTTACTAATTAAACTTGTTGACTTTTCTGGGATTTTCATTAGTCTGCCAAAGCACAGGCATATATTTACATATTCATACATACATGTGTACACATATATGAATAGGTGAATATACATGAAGGACAAAATTTATGTTAATATTTTAGAGTTAATAAAAACAATCTTGGCAATCTACACGTGGTAAATTATAATAAAATACTTTACAGATAAAATTGTTATTGGTTTTAAAGATAGTCATGTGTTAAATTACATATGTATATTATAGCACACGTGATCTTTTTTTTAATATTTATTTTTTTATCTTTGGCTGCATTGGGTCTTTGCTACTTTGCGCGGGCTTCCTCTAGTTGCAGCGAGCAGGGACTATTCTTTGTTGTGGTGCGTGGGCTTCTCATTGCGGTGGCTTCTCTTGTTGCAGAGTACGGGCTCTAGGCGCACGGGCTTCAGTAGTTGTGGCATGCAGGCTCAGTAGTTGTGGCTCGCAGGCTCTAGAGAGCAGTCTCAGTAGTTGTGGTGCACGGGCTTAGTTGCTCCACGGCATGTGGGATCTTCCCAGACCAGGGCTTGAACCCGTGTTCCCTGCATTGGCAGGCAGATTCTTAAACACTGCGCCACCAGGGAAGCCCCAGGCATGATCTTTTGAGTCTCATGAAAAGTCTTCATGAATATCTCAAGTATTCAAGTAATAATATAAAATGGAATTTGTCTTACACTGGAAATCTCCTCATAGCTAAAATGGAATGTGTCTTTGAAGAGTAGGGTAGTAACATGTATATTTTCACAGAGCAAAGACATTATAAATTCTTTGCAATACCTTATCTCCAGTAGTCACTGCATATATGGCATCAGATCTCTTATTTGCTGATACTTATTTAGTATGGCCTTTTCTTCCCAAATTCTTTTAACTTTAAAAATCATATTTTGGTTCTGAAGTCTTCGATTTGAGCACGCTGAAAACTAGAACTTTTTATTTATCTACTCGACAAGTATATCCAGGCAAAATAATAAAAAACAATATAAAACAAAATGCACAGTATCACATCTTGCGATCCAGTGCGGATCAGATCAAATGAGAGCTAGTGAAAGTCTCCAGTTTGAGGCTTCTCTGTTTGGAGCTGCCAGCCAGATTGGCCTTTGAAATAATAACTTATCAGTGCAGACTTTGGCAAGTAAGAAAATGACTGAGACCACAAAACCACCCCATGTAAGATAACTCACCAACTTTTGATAATGATATGCAGTCTTTAATAGCTTAAGGAAACCTGAATACTGAAGAGATGAATTTTCCAATTCTAACTTTTTTAGGTTGTTATTTCTCTTCATATAAATTATTTCCTAGACTCCACTATTGTCAGTGATATGAAATGCCTAAATATTTAGGCAACTAAATAGAGGTATAGATCTGTGATAACTAATTTTTCTTTGTTTTCTTTTTTCTTTATCATATATCAATCAAACATGATTTAAAAATATGTTGTGATTTTCAGTCTATTATATTTAAATTCTATATTGAAGAATTAATGCCATTAAAGGATTTTTCAGGAATAAATTTCACTGGAATCCATCAGTATGATTGCATATGTTCCTAGTAACAAAATAAAAGTTAAAGTGTTGGTAGCAGAGCATAATGTATTTCTATTTAGTGTGAATATATAATTGTATTTGAGATGTGAGCTTTAAGTAACTTATAAAGTTATCAAGAACTTAAAGTCAGCTGTAAGGAAGTGTGTGGTTTAACTTCTTATCCCAGTTTCTCTCATTTAAACTTCAGTGGTACACCTACGTATCACAGTTCCCAAGATCAAAATATCACACACACCTTTACATCGTTTTGGAGAACTGTAAAATCTAAAGTCAGGAGTATTTTAAATAGAATTTACACTTGAGTTTTTAAAATTCTTCCAGTACTGAAATAAATTTTTAATTGATCATTATCTATAACATTCATTTACAAAGTCATGATATTATAGCATAGAGAGTTACATTATTAATTGATGAAGACATTGCACTTATCAAACCTTCATGAAAATAAAAACCTATGATAAAATGATCCATTAATGCAAAGTTGTAAGTAAAATCTCCAAAACTCATGACAGTGTCTTAGTTCATGCGGTGAAAGCTGATTTTAAAAAGACCAGCAGTTGTAAACATAAGTTAGAACCAGTGTGAATCTTGGGATGGATTTTACCCTTCATGACTTCTAAGGTGCTGTTTAAAGGAACTACCATGATTTGCAGTTCTATGCTTCTGCTAATAGGTGGCACTAGCAATTTGAGACAGTTCTTTCATTAGTTTGGAAATGGGAAGGCTGCTAGGATAAATACACACAGAGTAGTGTGTGGAGACCAAGCTTGGAAAAACTGGCATGAGAGTCAGGATACGTAACAAGTACAAAACAGAAGCATTAGTTAAAATGGAATTTGCTACAGAATTTGATGTGCTCTTTGCATTTATTGGTACCTTCTGACCCTCAAAAAGTAGATTGTTGTAACCAAAATTAAATAAATAATGTAATTTAATTTAAATGAGAATTTACATGTGCAATTGGTCTATAAAATGTAAACAAAATAATGAGTGAAGCAGTAGTAACAAACAATCGGAGTGATGGACGGACAGTGTCCTGTGGATATGTATAAATAATACATATATAATTATTTTAAGCCTGGATCATAAAGTGCACTTAACAGGAGCGAGGCAGCCTGCCTGTGGCACATTATCACCCTCATTTATAATTGGAGAGTGGCTAGTTGAGAAGGTAAAATAATGTTTAGAAAATTACATTTGGTATATTTTTAAAAGAATGACTCCTTTAGATTTGTAGGTTATTTTAAATTATTATCATAATTAAACATACCAAAGAACCAATAAATTCTATCTGACACAAATAAGTCTAAATGTCTTCAGTTACTATCTCCTTCCATTGCCAAAACATAAACATCAGTATAAATAGAGAATTTGCACACTATTTCCAGATAGTAACAAAGCTGGACTCTGTCAAACCCAGGATAAGAGGATATACAATTTATACTTGAATTAGGGAACAAAGATAAGTAAAAATAAAATTCTGTTGAATAAATATGAAGAGTGAATTGGTCTTAGTGTTTTCTACAAGCTTAGAGTAAAACTGAAAGGGACCACGAATTTAGGGAGTCTTGTCATCTCATGAATGAGTCGTTGAAACTACATATCCAGGTTTCCTTTGCTTGAAGAGATGTGCCATGGGAAACAATGTTGACCAAAACTTTACAGTAACTTAATTTGTTACTGCAATCATAAACATGTCTTTGGATAAAATATAACATCACCCACTTGAGTCTTCATCAGCAAACTAAATGAAGTTTAGTTCTATTGATATGTCCAATGAGTTCTTTAGTCAAGAAAACTACTTATGTGGATCATCTTTGTTGTGTCAGATTGTGAGGTTCGAAGGCCAGATTGTATGGTTTTTCATTGGTATAATCTCAAAGGCTAGCACAGTCACTCATTGAATGAACTTGTACTTCATTGGATACACCTTGTTTTTAACCGCAAAGTATACCTGTTTATAAGTGAGTACAAAATTAATACAAATCTGTAATAAATCAATTCATTATAAGTGAATAGTACGTTATAATGTGGTAGAGAAAGTAAAGTCAGTTCTAAATGCTAAGGTAGGAGGATATCAGTGGAGGCATTTAGATGCATGCAAAGGGCAGTGGTATCTCCACAAATAGAGTCTCCTCTGAGCCAAGCGTATTCCAGCACTGAATCACAAAGTGTCTGGGTCACCTTTATTTGCCTGCAAGTAGGAGATGGAAAATATATAACAATAAATGCATCTCAGAAGCCTCTAGGAGAGAAATTATTTCATTCCTTTCAACAAATACCCTGAGTTTCCTTATTATGGTATCTCAGTACACACAACAAGAAAAGAAAAGTGAGCGAGACGATTCTAAAATCAAATAGTGGCTAAAGACATACTGTCTCCTTATCACTCTTACTGTATCTGGATTTTTGTGTAGAACAAACCAGTCCTACCAAACAAAGTTGAAAATGCAATCGTTTAAAAGTTTAAATTGGCTAGATTTCATTGTCCACACTTTTGGGAGAATCCTGGCTTTGCTCTCGGACAACCTGCTAAGATTAATGTTGCAGAGCCTTCCTTGCTTCTTCTTACCCTTGATTCAGCTTATCAAGAGCAGCAGTTACTCATTGCCCCTTGCTTTTCATCTCCAAGTAAGCCTCTGGCTTACTTTGGCTCTGTGCTCTATGGCCTGGGACCACCACCTACTTCCATCCTCAGCCCTTGCTCCCAAACCCCACCCGCCCAGGAGAGTAGATATGATAAGAAAGATCCACAGGAATCTTTGTTGAAGTGTGATGTGCAAAATATATGTTGAGTTTGTTGTTTAAGATCCCAATTTTATATAATCGAGACGGTGAGAGAGAACAGTAGGCTACTTTCCTTAGTCCACTTATAGGTCTATAATTGGTATCTAGAATATAAATTAATGTACAGTGCTTGACTTTACAGTCTTATAAAATATATGTTAGTCTCGTGACAAGGTAGAATTATCAATAGGAAAGGAAATAATACAACTACCCAGAGTGCTCTTACATACAAATCATAGTTATTCATGGTGTTTAAAAATGATTAAGTCCTAATCCAAGCACTTCCAGAATATATTTGGGGAAAGCCAAAACAAAGTTCTTTATGCCTGAGGTCAAATCAAAACTATACAAGCACTTTTGAGTCTTTATAATATGTGCAGAAATTTTACCTTCAAATTTGAAATTTCAAGAGAATAGACTCTGCTCTGTTGTAATCATCCTTTAAGAATTAGTTTAAATGAACCTAGGTTTTCATTAGCTATGCAAACTTCAATTATTTACAAAAATAAGTTATGATAAATAATAAGCATTTCTTACTTGTATTTTATATGTAAGACAAACACATAAAACCGTGTAAGGCAAGTGGCAGATTTCTTGATGAATAAGTAGATTCTTGGATAAATAAAGTGAATACATAATGGGACTTCTGAGGAAGGTGGTATCACATCTACCTAAAGACTTCAGGGAATTTTGTAAAATAAGGCATAAGGAAGGTGGGCCTTCAAAGACAAGAAGTATGTGAGAAGGCAGAAATAGAAAAAAGTGACAATTAAACTACTATCAAAAATATTTGGGGGATATTTTTTTATAAAAGCAATATATTTCATAAAGTATGTAATAATAGAGTTATATATATTCTTATGCATTCAAATGTGATATGGAAACAAGTGTGTCCTTTAACAAGGGGAACTTAAAGTTGTAGTATGTCAGGCTAGGAATGTCATCTAGTTAACAGGTGTTTGTCTATGTTTGACTGAAAATGAGAGCAAGATGGACAAGTGGCACATCCTTGAAAGACTTTTCCACAGTGGTCACAGTGGTCATTTGGGCTTATTCCATCTCTCCTTTGAGATTTATCTGTAAAGTATATGAGACAAGCTTCTTTCTAACCAATGGAGAAAAGAGGAAAGTTGAGTGTTGTTATCCAGTATAGAAAACACTGTGACTTTTGTTCCTTGAAATTATAAAATATACTGGTTTAGAATGCAGGTTTCTTCTTGTTCTCCTAGTGAATTCCTATTTTTTTTCTGCTTTACTCTATTATTTCTGTAACCAATCCACCAACAATTTTTTAAATTTATTTATTTATTTAATTTTTTTTACATCTTTATTGGAGTATAATTGCCTTACAATGGTGTGTTAGTTTCTGCCTTATAACAAAGTGAATCAGTTATACATATACATAAGTTCCCATATCTCTTCCCTCTTGTGTCTCCCTCCCTCCCCCCCCCCATCCCACCCCTCCAGGTGGTCACAAAGCACCGAGCTGATCTCCCTGTGCTATGCGGCTGCTTCCCACTAGCTATCTATTTTATGTTTGGTAGTGTATATGTGTCCATGCCACTCTCTCAGTTTGTCCCAGCTTACCCTTCCCCCTCCCCGTATCCACAAGTCCATTCTCTAGTAGGTCTGTGTCTTTATTCCTGTCTTACCCCTAGGTTCTTCATGACCTTTTTATTTTTTCTTAAATTCCATATATATGTGTTAGCATATGGTATTTGTCTTTCTCCACCAACAATTTTGAAAAGAGCAACTGCTATTTTATAAATCATATTTGTTTTTAATATGAAGGCACCCATATCATCTATATGATGATCATCAAGTATTAAGATGCCCCTTTAACTGTGTATTCCTGTTATGTGCCATGTCTTTAAATGCAAAGTCATATATTACATATATTTTAATTTGCTTAGCACTTTGTTATCATTCAGGATGTTCCTCTGGCTCACTTAAGAAGGAAACTTAGTTTCAGAACAAACAAGCTAGTAAAATCTTGGAACGTTTCATAACATATAAGACAAAGTTGTAGGTTCATGGTATTTTGCAACACAAACTGCAAAAAGTTACTTCTGGAATTTTGGTCATAATAGAATAATCCCTTGTACTTGCAGAATTATATATAGATGAAGAGCTACACAAATCAATGTGTTTATACGTAGTTCAAATGTGTGTGTATCCATAACAAATACAAGAAAAGTTACATTCAACTCATTACTTTTCTAAATCACATCATGTTTGAGAATTATGGAAAATGGAATGCCAATCACTAGAACACAGACTGAGGCAAAAGGTCATGGGAGACTGTCTCTCCCTTTGCTCGATGGCAGGTCTTGAGTGGTTCAGGACTGGCCATGATTTTCTGTCCTTTAGTGGTTGACCTTACCAGAGCATCTTCTACTGTGCAGTGCTGCTGTCTAGCCAAGTTCTCTGCTCTCTCTTAGGCACTAGCACTCTGAGAAGTTACCAAATTGCCTCTTTCAGTAGCCCTTCCATTAAGACTTCTCAGCATCTTGGCTCCAGGTCATGTAGTGTCTTTCCTCTAAAAGCACACACCTCTCAGGTCCTTCCACCTCCAGAATGTAGTGTGTGAGCAGGTCCCGCTGGTACAATAGCCTTTCATCTTTCCAGACTTGAAATAAATGATCTTTTTAACTGATCCTGGCCACCCTCCTCTACCCCTTTGCTCTGGAAGTACAAAGTCTTCAACCCATACCTTCTTATCCTATCCAAATAGATCTCCTCTAAGTCTATCATTTGGAAAACAAAATCTGTTCATTTTCCCCTGGGGGTATAGAAAAAGTTTCTAGGCCTCAAAAATTAAAAGGCTTTCTGTCTCTCTTGGGAAGAGGCTAGGAAGCTTTCATTTTTAGCAGATTAATCTACAGAAATTAAATGACTATTTCTTAATTAGGTAACTTTGCCACTTTAACTTTTCTCTAAGGGCTCTCTTCTACACACATACACCTAAAGCTAGACATCTGCCTAGAACAGAGGGTGTGGTGCTCATATTTTAGTCTAAATGTCTCAACTTTACATCTATAAAATATGCTGACTAAAGGACAAACAAATTAGTCTTCTTGACCCTTGAGATGTAGAAGTGTCCCACAACTGATGAGTGGGAAGAAAAGCACAGCAGAAAGCTGACAACTGGAGGGCATGAGCCAGGGTTACCCAGGGAACTCTTCCCAGTCTGCCCATGCCCCTGCTTGGGAAAATTACTTTCCCAGGTGCTACAAGTTCTGGGAACCAGTTGCTGAGTAAGCTAGGGGCTTTTGCATGTACCCCTTCTACATAGCAAAGGCCACAGAAAATCTACACTTGGATCTGTCACAGGGAACCCCAGCTGAACTTGTTTGTTCAAAACTATACTCACAGTCCTCTCTACAAACTTGTTTACCCTCTTGCTTCCCCGTTTCAGGGATTGTTGTCATTTTGTCCTAGTTGTTCAGACCACTAGCATCTTTGCCTTCCCCTTGCTGACTCTCCCCATATCTAACCAATCCCAGTGTTCTATGGATTCTCCCTCTGGAGTTCATCCCTCAAATCTTTCCTCTTCTGTCCTCCAGGTTAAGTCAGGCTCTTATCATTACTTGCCCTGTTATGACAGCAGTCACCTATAGTTGTCTCTTCTTTCTGTCATTACTGGCTACAACTCTTTCTGAAATTCAAATCTAATTATACCACTCCTTTTTAAAAAGTTCCTACTGATTACAGCCAAACTCCTTAGTTTTACCTAGAAGGATGATTAACCTAAAGTAGTCTAGGGCACAGAGGAGCTATTTGGAGGGCCTGCCATGGTTCAGCTATGAGGAAATGAATGCCGGAATAAGGATCATGATAATTGAAATGAGAAAGAAATGCTGGAAATGGGACACATTGAACGTATAGAAAAATTGGGTTTGGGGAATGATTGTGTGTAGGGAGGATCTGGAGAATTCAAGAACAATAAGTTTTAAGTTTTCTGCAACTAGGAGTATTATACAACAATTGATAGTATCTGGAAAGTGAAACTCTCTTCACCTTACAGCCCAACCATGCCCCAATATAGTACTCCCTTCACGTCACACCTGTGACCTTGCTGCCGCCTGTCCTCTCACGCTCTCAATTGTGTACTGACGTTGTCCTCTCAAACAGACATCGACTTGAGTATCACCTTTGGCAAGGCTTTTGAAGAGGCAGAGAAACAGAGGTAGGAAACATAATATGGCACCTGTCCTGAAGAAACTTAGCATTCGGAAGGGAAGAAGACACAGATAGTCAACTTTGTAAGATCACACCTGCTCTTTATCTATCTTATATTCTCAGTCAAGTACAGAGTCTTGTGCATGACAGAGCCTTACTAAATACTCCTTGAATGAAATGATTGAAGGAATAAGTGAGGAGGTGGCTGGTAATCATTCCAGATGAGAGAGCTAAGGAGCAGAGGTGAGACCATACAAACAATGGATTTGAGAACAAAACATAGCCCAGTTTAAAGGTTTGTAAAATCAAGTACTGGGGCTTCCCTGGTGGCCCAGTGGTTGAGAATCTGCCTGCTAATGCAGGGGACATGGGTTCGAGCTCTGGTCTGGGAGGATCCCACGTGGCGTGGAGCAACTGGGCCCGTGAGCCACAACTACTGAGCCTGCGCGTCTGGAGCCTGTGCTCCACAAGAGAGGCTGCGATGGTGAGAGGCCCGTGCACCGCGATGAAGAGTGGCCCCCGCTTGCCACAACTAGAGAAGGCCCTCGCACAGAAATGAAGACGCAACACAGCAAAAATAAATAAGTTAATTAAAATCAAGTAGAGAAATATTTGATTGGAAGAAAAATAATTTAAGGCTACAGGAGCAGTTCAAATGCTGATAAATGGTAGGGAACTCTGAAACAGAGTGTACAGGATTTAAACTTTAGATTCGAGTAATAGATGATGAAATTTTTTAAAGTTTATAAGTGAGTGGCATGTGCGAAGCAACACTTAGGCATCCCGAATCCTGGGAGTAGGGCTTTAGTTCTGAGTTACTGAGTCATCATCTGAGATGCAGAAGCAAGATTCTGTAACAAGACTTATAACTCAGGTTAGGCTTCACGTAATGACCTTGTTATCCTGGGGTACAGAGACTTCATATGTGGGCATGTAGCTCACCTTATCTACATAGAGCATATATTTTCACATGTCCAGAAAAATGCAAGTTATACTTAAGAAAAACTGCAGATATTTATGATTTCATGTAAAATTATAAATTCCAACAGTTGAGTGTCATTTAGGATATAGCTCTACCTAAAAATATTCTACATTATGTACTAATTCCTTCAAATATTAAGTTTATGGCAGACTATACATGTAAAACTTCTGATGAGGAATGATACATGCATTTTACTCTGTCACAAAGTCACTATTTAGGCAAAGCAAGATATCAAAGGTGACTTTCTTTTTTCCCCATCACCATATTATATGAGTTCATCATTCTTCTTTTTTCTTTTTTTCTTTTCTTTTTTTTTGCGGTACGCAGGCCTCTCACTGTTGTGGCCTCTCCCGTTGCGGAGCACAGGCTCCGGAGGCGCAGGCTCAGTGGCCATGGATCACGGGCCCAGCCGCTCCGCGGCATGTGGGATCTTCCCGGACCGGGGCATGAACGCGTGTCCCCTGCATCGGCAGGCGGACTCTCAACCACTGTGCCACCAGGGAAGCCCAGTTCATCATTCTTTTGATGAATATTTTTTTTTTTTTTCTCCTGGGCTGGAAAGCAAAGATTCACTCCTTTGCATTTGATTCTAACTAGATAAAATTAGAAGCTGTACTCAGAGCAGCTACTCCTAAGACTGAGATTCCCTGTTGGACTCTCACATGCTGACCTGGAGCCATGGAGTTTTCTTACTTTCATTGCATGTTTTTCATGTTCAGTAGGGTCTCAGCCTTCTTTTGCTTCCCAAGGTGCTTATTCAGAACAGAATTAAGGTTCCCTCTGCTCACTCTAACAGAGCAGACGTCCGTTCTCTATCGATTCAACCCCCTAATCCAGACAGATTCTTGAGAAAGATTTCTAGCATAACAACAAAATGAGACCCAGTGACTCAAACAAATAGTTTCTTTCTGGCATGCATGAAATCACTTAGCAAGGCACAGTGTCCGTTGTGCCTACTGTTTCATCAGAAACAAGATTACTACTTATCTGATTGGCTTTGCTCTTTAGCTGTCAAATTGGAAAACAACTGTCTACTCTATGACAGTACTTCTGTTTCCATCTATATAAACATCTGCACATTAATTCTGAAAGAATCTGTTTAGTCTATTCTAAGCAGATGCCATATAAGGGAGTGAAATGAGCAATGTTATAGCGATTGGTTTCTTTTGTTTTTTTTTGTGGTACTCGGGCCTCTCACTGTTGTGGCCTCTCCCGTTGCGGGGCAACAGGCTCCGGACACGCAGGCTCAGCGGCCATGGCTCACGGGCCCAGCCGCTCCGCAGCATGTGGGATCTTCCCGGACTGGGGCACGAACCCGTGTCCCCTGCATCGGCCAGCGGACTCTCAACCACTGCGCCACCAGGGAAGCCCAGCGATTGGTTTCTTTAGTACAGGTCTCAGTCCAGAATATTGAACTGTACCACAAGCAACATACACTAAGGGTCATAGTCTCCCGAACAGATTCTCCATTGTACATATTACACCATCTTTTTCATACAAATTAGTTTTCTTTATAGAGTTAATAGCAGATTTACTGCCTTTTCACATTTACTAAAGAATAAAATTTCACATTCTTGGAGTATACAAAATGATAGCACATATTCAATTAAAATTATATATATTTGATCATATGTGTTGTCATTATTTAGTATTACTGAATAGTAAGTCATGCTGTGTTTACAGAGTTCAGGTACCTATTTGCTGGCCTTTTGAAAATCAGTGGCCTTTTTGAATTTAGCTGCTGGAACAAAAATTTCACCAATACAAGAGGAATCTAAGCCTAGCAAAGAAAGCAATGAATTGACTCTGGCATTTTCTAGGTGTTAGGACTCTGGCATGTATTTTAGCCTCAGGTTGCTCTTCTGTTAAATGCAGAGAATAGCTACTTTACAGTAGCTCTTATTGGGATATTGACAATACACGTGTAAGGTGTTCAGTCAGTGCTTGGTACATGGAAGAGGTTCATTAACTATTAATTCCTTGTGGCAGATTCATAATTGCATAGGTTCTAGGTTACAGTGTTTTGCTCATTCAGAGTGGGTATGCATGCATGCATTCTCTAGCTATTATGCTTATTTTGTGAACCAAATTAATAAATGCTAATAATACAAAGAAAATCACAGTTATTATATTTGTAATGTGCTTCTTTCAGAGACACGTAGCATAATAGTGCAAATCTTTGAAAACATGAAGTTTGTCAATGTCATCTGGTCACAAAGGAGAACCCTTTGTGAAAAGCTAGTGTCGCAAGTAAACAGTTGTAAAAAAATTTAAAAAGCTGAGTCTAACATTCAGCCTTTCAGTCCTACATAAGTGCCCTTCAATGTCTTGGTGTTGACTTGTTGCTTGTCACAGTTTTAAGTGACTGGACTATGGATGAGGGTATACATGATACTGACCATCGGGGGACTTCCCTGGTGTCGCAGTGGTTAAGAATCTGCCTGCGGGCTTCCCTGGTGGTGCAGTGGTTGAGAGTCCGCCTGCCGATGCAGGGGACACGGGTTCTCGAGAATCTGCCTGCCAATGCAGGGGACACCATTTGGATCCCTGGTCTGGGAAGATCCCACATGCCATGGAGCAACTAAACCCGTGCGCCACAGCCACTGAGCCTGTGCTCTAGAGCCCACGAGCCACAACTACTGAAGCATGCATGCTCTAGGGCCCATGCCGCGCAACAAGGGAAGCCACCGCAATGAGAAGCCCGCGTGCCTCGACGAAGAGTAGCCCCTGCTCGCCGCAACTAGAGAAAGCCCGTGTGCAGCAACGAAGACCCAACACAGCCAAAAAATTAATTAATTAATTAATTAATTTTAAAAAACACTAATTATGGGGATGAAAGCAGACATGATTTTTAGGTCTTCTGGCTCTCAATGCTTAGTGAGCCAGACTGAGCAAAGGAGCACCTGTTTCTTAAGAAAAGACTTGCCTGCATCTCGCAGATTATAAGTTCCAGTTTGTGTTTTCAACATGAACCAAGGTCAGCCATTTAATATTCAGTAAAAATAACCAGGAAATGACTAGTTTTATTAGCTCCTGTACTTACAGCATATCCTGTCAAATGGCGTAATGGTTGCCTTGAATATTATTTTGTTATGACTTGGTCCATGAAGACACAACATCCTTCACGACAACTTACAAAGTATTGAATCCACAGAGGAATTAACACAATATTCCCATTTAATATGTCCCCGAGGCTGAATGAAACATTGTAGATATGAAGTCTGAGTCTTTCAGACCAATTCTATGAACCTCCTGTGATGGCGAATAACCCACTTGCAGGAAAAAGGATATGCAGTCATTCGAGAAAATAAACTTGCAGTCTGAAGCTAGTAAATAGAATGAAGAAAATGTTGGGAGCCACTTAAAGGGGCTTTTGTCTAACAGAAGACACTGGGAAGCCAGACTGGGAAATCTAGACGTTGTCAGAAGGGGAGGTGACACTAACCACAGTTGGCTTTTAAAGGACTTCTCTGGAAGGCAGAATTCCTTTGAAAAACACTTTATGCACCAGCATGAATAAGTTTCTGAGGTACTGTAGACAAAGATGAATTTTATTTCTTTGTGGCTTTAGCAATGTTACAATGCTCATAAACTCTTTTACCTTATGCCAGACATGTGGAAGCAATCAATATATGTAAATGATATGTGAAGGTGAGGCATAGTTTTAGCTTAAAAACTTAGACTGTCTGCGGTTATAAATTATAACCACATCACAAAGAGCTACTCGCCTTTTAATAGTAACTTAAATGTAAAAATAATCAGCGATGAATTCTTAAAACTGCTAGTGTTTTCTTAGTAAAGTACAATAAATGTAAAATATAGTGCTACTTTGTGCTGTTACATTATTTTTAAGACAACATTTAAAGGCAAATATTTTTTACTTTAAGTAATTATTAAAATGTAAATAGCTGTAGTTAGACATAATTACATCAGTCTATCTCTGAAAAATTACTTTTTTGCCAAGGGTTGCATTTTAGATTAACTCCAATTGCCCTTATTAATATTAATGCCCCCCTTTTTCTGTTAACATTATATCAATTTGGTTTTTGCCTATAATATACTTTTTTATATTTATATATGTGTGTATATATGTATTCCTATGCTTTGTAACATTTTGTAAATTTTGAACATATAAACATGAATCAAATCTCCCAGCAAAGGAAACAGATATAATAAAAATAAATGTTTCCCTTTCTTTAAATTCAAAACAGTGAAACTGTTAGTCTCAATATGATGGTGCTGTGCCTCTTTTAAAATATTTTTACCATCTGCTCTATATAAAGCTGGATATTAAAATAACATGAATTCAAAGTAGTGTTAGACACACACACACAACTAGTAGAGGGAAAGAAAGTAAAATAAAATAAATCAAAGATGAATATTTAAACATTAATTTATCATCTTTTCAATGAAAAAAAGATCATATTTTGTTAGACTGAAATCAGGTCTGTTATATCCCCAATTTACTCATAGTAAAACAAACAAAACTCATTCTAACATACGTACTCGAGAGAACCAAGAAACAATCATTATACTAAATATTTAAATAAAATTCACCAATATAGAATGGCTCTACATGCCATACTTCATTCAGCAGGCATGTACTGGTGCAGGGTCTCTGACAAACGGGACAGAGATAAAAGACACAGTCCCCATGCAGAAGAATCCTACCCTCCTATATCAACCCAGATTAATTAGGGTTTAGTATATCATCGGGCTAATTTTTTAAAATATGGAAGTTTTACAAAATAGAATGAATTCCTCAGTCTACTAGACAAATGCCAGTTGCCATTTGGAGTTTATTTCCTAGAGCAATAGTAGAGGAATGTGAGGAGAGGGAGAATGACCAGGAATGGAGAAACATTGACTCAGCTGCTGGATGTGAACAGTCCTAAAAGAAAGACAAATTCTTCAACTCAGATGCTTGTGCCCGTGTGTTGTTGTTGTTGCAGTTTGGTCTAGGGTTTTACTGTAACTCTGATTACTCAGCACGTATTTCCATGCTATTATGCTCTTGCTTCTTTAAATAGTATTCTCTTTCTCATCCATAAAATGTTCTTTTAAAACAAACTCGTTTCAAATGGACAAAAATTAACTAGGTATAACTATGCACCAATCACTATAATGATTACTATGAAAAGAAAATCATACAGGGTTAATCCCTTTTCTCAAGAACCTCACAACATAGTGCTCGAGACAGTATACCACCCAACAATAAGGCAAATTGGTCCATCAGTTAGATATAAAACAAATGCCATGAAATTTAGAGGTGACAGTGGCTTGTTAATTATGCTGCAGTATGATATTGAGCATAGAGAAAATATGTTTTACAGGGAGTGAAAATTAATCTAGACATACAAGGATGAAGAAAATTTTCCAAGGAAGCATGGGGAAGCCCTTTCTGGTAGAAGCACAATCTGGAAACATGAGGCATTAATATGTATAGCTTATCTAAGGAGCCACAACATTAATTGAACATTAATTTAATCTTTATGGAAAGGGGTAGCAGATAGTGAGGCAATGGGAGCCAGTTCTGAAACTCTGAGTATGTCAGGGATCAGTGATTCTTTATAATCTTTGATCATCCCTCATACTAATATGGTATGCAATGAAGTACACTATACATTGTGGAATATGTACAAAGATAACGTGAATTCTGCCCCAGGGGCAAGAGTTTGTTAAAACACCCAAATGTGCAAAGAGTAATGTATCCTAACAAAGGACTGTGAGAATTCGGAAAATTAAGATATCACAGAGGCCATGGATCAGGAAAGTACTCTTGTGAGAAGAAGAATTTGAGGTGAGCCTCAAAGAGCCTTTTGGCAGGTGTGGAGGAGAGAGGAAGAATAGAAAACATTCTAGGTGACGGAAGTAAATAAACAATAAACAGAGGAGAAAGTGTTAAGGGTAGTTCATGAAGTGTTTAGTATATTAGTTTGCTTAACCATATTTTAAAAAATCATATGAGGTACGTTCAGGTACTAATTGAATAATCATGGGCAGTTAACTTGATTTCTCTGAGCACACGATGCATGACACAAAAGAGTATTCAGTACCTATTCAGTCTTTTTCCTTCAGTTTCCAATGGAAATGTTTAAATATCCCATAAAATATGTCATCGTCATTATTATTATTTTTTTTTTTTTGCGGTACGCGGGCCTCTCACCGCTGTGGCCTCTCCCGTTGCGGAGCACAGGCTCCGGAGGCGCAGGCTCAGCGGCCATGGCTCACGGGCCCAGCCGCTCCGCGGCATGTGGGATCTTCCCGGACCGGGACACGAACCCGTGTCCCCTGCATCGGCAGGCGGACTCTCAACCACTGCGCCACCAGGGAAGCCCATTATCATTATTTTTAATTCATATGTTTAAGTACATTTTAGGTTCATGGTACCAAGTCCAGAACAATAATCTACTTAGAATCGGTAGAACATAGTAGTTAAGAACATGGTGTTAGTAATCAGGAATTTGGGGCTCAAATCTGACCCTTGACTATGTGACCTTGGACAATATGCCCCACTAAAACTCAGTGTTTGTTTAAAAGATGGGGATAATAAAAGATCTAACCTTTTGGATGCTTCTGTAGATTACATGAGGTTTAGCTGGTACCCTTTTAAAATGTATCATGGATGATACACATGGAGTACTAGCAAAGCAACCGGCATGGTGAGTGCCCAGTAATATTGCATTTTGATAGAAAATATAGGAATGGGTCACAAAATGAGGTATCAGGTCAAGTGATAAAAGTGTAGAAAAGATAATAAGTGTAATGGAGAAGCAGAGGAGGCATTCTTTACCAAGGATTGAGATGAGAGCTGAGAAGTCAAAGATGGGTACAAGTAAGATAAGTCGAGAGTTGAGATAGTGCTGTGAGCAGTTAGGTAAAAACGTAAGCTGTATTTGGAGGGGAAAGACAAATGTTTTGTTTGTTTGACTGCCTTTTCCCTCTATTGTATTAAACATTGGTTTACATAAATCATTTCAGTAAATATGGCTACCCTTGTTGATGTAGGTGCTAATTATTGTGACTGATTTTCTATTTTCTCTCTGTCTCCTGAAAAGATTGATAAGCAATGACTACGTCAAGATGTATGAAATAGAAGAGAATTGAAAGAGCAAGATGACTAGATATCTCAGCAGTTATTGCTAACAATAGAGTTGTTTGATGTAATGATCTATCCAGAAGTTTATCAAGACAGTTAAAAGGCTACAAGTCAATAAAATCAGACAAGTGGAATCAGGGGGAGGAAATAGATACTGTGAGGTGGGATTGGGGAAGAGGAAACTACTTAAAATTATATTGGTTAATACTTTACTTTTTCTTATATCTCTCATTCATTTGAGACAGGAAACAACTCTACCTTTCAAAATTATTTAAAGTTTTGTAAAGAATATTGAATTGTTTAACCATGATCGCTAAATGGAGTCTTTTCTAAGTGATTTATAAAAAGTGAACGTAATAAATATCATATATAGAACAAAACTTATAAAAATTGTTGTTACTAAACAATAGCTTGTTTCCATAATCTCATTATAGTTCCCTTGTTATTGAACTTGTGCCTAACAATCTGTGATTCTTTTTAGTTCAGGAAAAGAACAGAGAGTTTTACCTTATGTGACAATAATGGGCGGGTGCTATAGCTAAATAACTGGGGTGATATTATGTCCTAATCATTTACAAGAATAAAATGCATGACCTATCAAGGGGAACTAAAGACAGGTAACCTACGAGTAGATTATTTTTTATAATGTGCCTTCTGATAGGTTATGGATCAAAATATCCTTTATGAAGCATAACAGCTATACACAGTAAAGGCTGTGTGTTGTATGCCCGTTAGCTCTGATGCCACAATTCTAAAGCCATGCCATTGGATTATAGCTCTATTAACTATTTTCTCTTAACGCATACAGAAGAATAGCTTTATTTGAATGCACGTTTCATCATTTTCTTTTAACTTTTGGAAGTAGCATTTTCTTAACTTTTTCCCTGTGTATTCCTAATAATAGAGGACAGTTCCAAAAATATTTTCAAGAACTCGATAGCACTACTGAAGTTGTCCAATATTATGGCCCAAGGCTAGACATTATTATGCAACAATGAATAAGGCTTAGATGGTGCTGTTTCCAATTTCCAGAGCCAGTTATCTTCACTACTGGAATTGAATGTTGCACACTCTAAACTTCACGCATGTTACTAGGAAAGATGACTCCAGACTAAATTATTTGAATTATTTGCCAAAGTAAATCAAAGTCGTTGCTTTCGTTTCACAAACATTGTCAGAGAGGCTAGGAAATGCGAGTGAATAGGAAATACTAGTATTGTTCTTTGTCAGGTTGGAAACTTCTTTTAAATGCTTAAAGAAATAAGCATTCTTAAACACTACTTCTTCAGTCTTAGATTAAGCATAGGAAGACCAGCTGTTTGCTTGGTCTACAAATATTGATTTTTCTACTGTTATCTTTGGAGAAAAGGAGTTCATCTTAAGCCACTGTTCCAAACTCTTATGGGTAGTAATCTGGCACCTTAGTGGTTTGCCATGCCATCTTTCATAAATAAATAAGCTCATACATCTTAGAAGATAATAGATGATTTATTTTTCTTTTTGTTAGGTATACATAAACTGATGGTATGTTTTCCATTAAACACAGGAAGAGAGAACCATTTGTGGTAGAAATTCCAATAGAAAACATATTTACACCCATCTGATCTTTATTCCAGTCTGGATAATAATTTTTTGATTTGTCTGCTCCTTTTTTCAAAGTTCTTAGTATTCATACTAATTGGGGCCTTTATTTAAATGGCTTTCAGCAATTTGCAACACACCGCACAGTAACCTCTTAATGTGCATTTAGAACCAAGATTTGTATCTACTGAAATGTAAGAACTGCATCCTAAATAATTTATAACTTCAACGAAATAAGATATTGCGTGTATTAAAAAGGGAGCAACTAAGTAGAAAGAATCATTCTTAGAAAAAAATATTGAGTTTTAATTCATAATTGCATATTTAGGCTGTCACAGATCTACCATTTCCATGCCAAATAAAGTGATAAGAGTGCTGTGAAAATTTAATGCTTGTTAATGTTGGAGAATCACTGTGACCATAAATAAAAACTGCTATAAAACTTCAGAGCATTCTTTTGTGGGGCAGGCAAGGTTCACGTAGAGTCTGCTCCGATGCCTATTTCCAGACATTTAGGATTCACATATCCAGCTTTTAATAGTACGTACATCTACTTGATGGAATGTTTATCAGACTGTTTTATTCAAAATGATGGATATAATAATATAGAGAAAAAGTAAAAAGACTGATGTAAGTTTCTAATCAAGACATTTGTTAGCTATCATTTAGATAACCAAAACCATTTATCTGTTGGTTTCATGCTCTGCCCTTAAGTCATCCGGATGACTCTGAAAGAAAGGAGTGGAATTTGCTCTCAAGAAAATTCTAACTTTCAACCCTAGCAGCAGGGTCCCAACTAACACAGAATGCTGATGACTAAACTTCCCCATGTACCTCCCAAGTGGTGAACACTCATGCTTCTAAAGCAAAGGGGAACTGATACATGGGATACTCAACTGGCATAAGTAATACAGTGAGGTGCTGGTTTGAGATCAACCCTCCTACTCCTTTTTACTGAGGTTGATTGGCATTCCCCAACATTGATGTATCCTGATGTTTGAAATAGCGTTAGCTCTAAAGCAATTGTTTTTAAAGTTACTTAAAATAAATAACCCTTTATGTTAGAAGTAAATAATGGTGATGATAAAATTAATATCAACCATCACTACTTAATGAATATTTATTATTGGCTAGAAATGGTACTAAGATTTTTGGGTAAACCATGTAATGTAATCATTACAGCCATTCTAATCAGTGGACATTTTCCATCCTTTTATGGATGAGGAAACCAAGGCCCAAAGTACAGCAAGTAGTAGGGAAAACAAAATTTTCATGTCTGTCTGATACCAAAGCCTTTACATTTTTTTTTTAATTTTGGTAAGGACACCTAACGTGAAATTTACCCTCTTACGTTTTAAGCGTATAATACATTATTGTTGATTACAGGTATAATGTTGTATAGCAGCTCTCTAGAGCTTATTTATTTTGCTTAACGGAAACTTTATGCCAGTTGATTTGTAACCTCCCATTTCCCCCTCCCCTAACCTCTGGTAACCACCCATTCCACTCCTTGATTCTATGAATTTGACTATTTTAGATACCTCATATAAATGGAATGATTATTTTTAATCATTGGCTCTCCATTGAAGAAGATCTGATTGCAGGTGATTGAAAAAAAGAACACTACTCAAAGGCTACAACCGTGCAATTTTACATGATCGTTTTGATCCAAAAAGTGACTTAAAAATAACAATGTCAAAATCACAGAGTCCTAAAATTCTTTTTTTTTTAACTATTTTATGGGTTTTGACAAATGCACATATCCCTCATTATAGTATCATACAGAATGGTTTCGTTGTCCTAAATCCTCTGCTCTGACTGTTCATCTTTCCCTCCTCCCTAACCCCTGGCAATCACTGCTCTTTTTACTGTCTCCATAATTTTGCTTTTCTGGAATATCATATAGTTGGAATCATACAGTTTGCAGCCTTTTCAGATTGGCTTCTTTCACTTAGTAATATGTATTTAAGGTCTTTTCATGGCTTGATAATTCATTCATTTATTTATTTTCAACATCTTTATTGGAGTATAACTGCTCTACAGTGGTGCGTTAGCTTCTGCTTTATAACAAAGTGAATTGAATACTATGGATATACCACAGTTTATTTATCCATTCACCCACTGAAGGACATCTTGGTTGCTTCCAAGTTTCATCAATTGTGAATAAAGCAGCTATAACCATCTGAGTGCAGGTCTTTGTGTGGACTTACATTTTTGAAGTCTTTTGGGTAAATACCAAGTAGTGAAATTGCTGGATCATATTAAAATTCTTGATATAAATTATTGCTATTGGGCTTGAGGGGCGAAACATTTCAGAGACTACTACATTTCCAAGAAGTTAACCAGAGATTGTTCATCTTTTTCTAACTTAAAACACACCCTAATACCTAAAATCTTTGGAAAAAAAAATGAAATCTTTTTTTCTAAGCATATGGGCTACTTATAAAAATGAACACTCAGTCCCATAAGAAGCCTTACTCCCATCATAGATATTCATTCATTCTGTATCTTTATTTTGAAAATGATTTCCATAAAATCTTTCATTTTTTAGAAGTGAATAATAATGCATAGTTTTCCCATAATGCGTAGCTAATCATGTACCATTATGTAATTAAGTTTACTGAAATAAAAAAGATAATATATAAAAAGTAATTTTTGCAATAGCAAACAGTTCTAGCCTCTTTTTTTTTTTGATGTGCAAGATGTTTCAGCATACAAACCATTATTTCAGATTTCAAGAAAATTTTAAGCACACTCAGATGAAACTTCTATAATATGCCTAGTTGAAGCTGAAATAATGCAAAACCTCTGCATTCCACAGGATTTACTCTCTAAAACATAAATCCTTTCCTAACATCCAAATATTGCCCCAGCATTGCTAGCATGTTGAACCTGGTTCATATAAAGGTTCCTAAGTTTTGGCAAACTTTTTGACAAATGAATGAAATCACAGACTGGAGTCAATTGTCACATTCTATTGCGGATACTTTATTGGAGGCATTATCTCTCAGAATTAATGAAGCGGGCAGATTTATGAAATGTTAAGAGACTCACCAATCTTTTAAGAAGAAAGAGAAAAATGGTGTTTACATAATGTGCCTTCTCTAGTTTTACAGTAAGTGATAAGTTCTTCTGTTTAGAGATAACAACAAAGTGTCCGCTGTGAACACCACAGGTTATGTTTTTGTTTTTTATTTAGCTCTTTCACTTAAAAAACATGTTTCCAGTGTTGTTCAGATGAACAGCTGGAATACTTAATTGCAATAAAGCGCTTGCCTTGACTATCATGAACCTGGAAATTTATAAAGGATTAGTAAAGGGACCAATTATGCATTATCTCAGTATTTCTGTACCTCAGGGTTTGATTTCTGTTTCATATTCCCGCTTGTGAATTTCAGATCCAAATATCTCTTTGTATCCGGGTCTGTGCTTCTGAATGTACCAACTTAACTTTAAACGACAACTTGTGCTCATCAGGTCCTCTTTCTCAGACTCCTCTTATCTTCCACCCGCAGTGTATGGCACCATCATCCGTGCAGCTGAGTTGAGAATTTGGGTCATGCTGGGTTTCTCCATGATAGTAAATGGATTTGATTACATATTTCCAATAAATAAATAACAATTTTATAAGAGTTTTTAAAGATAGTTCAAATTGTTCAGTGGAAGGCTCTTACTTTTCTATGATTAGTAATGCTACCTTAAGAGATAATATGACAAAAATAGGCCAAATACCCTAACTGTCAATGTGGAGATATACAAAATGAATATATTGGTTGGTAAACTCACAAAACATTGACAAATTCTGATTCAAAACTTAAAAGAGTGTGTTTGAGATTTGAAAAAATTCAGTGAAATCTTGCTTTTGATCATTTAGCTTCCTTCCTCTACTGCTGAACATGTAACTTAATAGCTGCTCTTTTTTTTTGATTCTTGTTTGAAGAAGCCTGGTGGCTTACATTATTATCTTCATGGTACAGCAAATGGAGGAAAGTAAAAATAATCATGTTTCCATGTAAGCAGGATAAAATATAATATTTGGTTAAAAACATTTAAAATGTTTAGTATTAAACTAATTTGGTTCTCTCTTAATATGATAATTTTTTTTTTTTTTTTTTTTTTTTGCGGTACGCGGGCCTCTCACTGTTGCGGCCTCTCCCGTTGCGGAGCACAGGCTCCGGACACGCAGGCTCAGCGGCCATGGCTCACGGGCCGAGCCGCTCCACGGCATGTGGGATCTTCCCGGACCGGGGCACGAACCCGCGTCCCCTGCATCGGTAGGCGGACTCTCAACCACTGCGCCACCAGGGAAGCCCAATATGATACTTTTTTTAATCAAAAAAAGTATAATAATTTTATTTTGTTCATTAATATTTTCATTTTATTTTGTTTTCTACAAATCTTACATTTTGCCACTGTTTAGCTATTTAAGATATTATTTATCTAGATTTATATTAGAAAACAATAGAAAACAATTGAAGGGTATACCAATATCAACATTAAATTAATTGGCCATTAATTTATAATTAATGACCAGCTAATATCTCTATGTTATTATTTTGAAAAGAATGAATTTTTCTAGTGATTTTGTGTATTTAAAGTTAGAACACTTTCTAATCTTTGGCAAAGGTGTTAATTTACATATTCACATGTGATTTACATATATTAAAAAGCTTCACCTCTTTGAAAGTAGTATAAATCCCTCAGATCTGCACACTCAAATTGTCAATGAGTAAGTGCAAATCTCTTCCCACTCTCCAGCCCAAAAAAGAAAATATAATTTTTCTGTTTCATTAAGCCAACTGCAGAAAAAAACCTTTCCCCTTCTTGTGATGTCATATTTTCACACAGGATCATCATAACCTGAAACTGAACTCTATATTCATTTTTGTTGAAATTTTTTTCTTGCTTCAGAAGTAAGCAATATGTGTTGATTTTATACTCTAATTGAAATAACTATTCAGGAGATTGGAGCACTGTTCTTTATAATTCAGTGTGATAGTGTATTCCATCACCCGGCAGCTCAATTTATTTCTTTCACCATCTGTTCTTTCTTTCTTTCCTCTCTGCCAAAAATCGATGGAACTCAATGAGCAAAATTGAGCTGTTCCATAACCCAACCATATTGGGATTATTTTGTTCACAATACATTGACCTAGTTCTTACACTGGTCCAGTTTAATTAGGTAAGCCCTCTGTTTATAAAAATGCACATTTACTAAACTGTAAACATTAAATGAGTGTTATAAAAGCAGCCAAAATGTTATTGTTTCAACAGTCAAGATTTTAAGTTGGCAATACTTGGCAAACATAAAGCCATACACAGTCTGCTTTCAGCTTGGAAATCCATGCAGCAAGAGCTTTTCATGAGGATCAATTGTACACGTCCAAGGAGATTAGATAACTAAAATTTTAAATGCAAGGAAGTCTGAAACTCTTATCAGAGATTTTAACATATATATAAGTATGTCACTGAAGATAAGTCTATCACAATACTCACAAAATCCTCAAATAATTTTCAGCTGCTCTATTCCATTTGAAAATGCCATATAAAGTTTTTTGCACACATATCAAATTAATCTCATATGATTTTCACAAATATAAATACAGCAAAGAGCAGGAAAAAGTCTGATGACATTTTCTACTAATCCAAAATTGTCACAGCATTTGCTATTGTGTAGCTTATTAGCATAAAAAAACCACATAAATTCCATTTTAAAAGTCACTGCATTCATAAATTCCATTTTAAAAGTCACTGCAAGGCTAAGCACCTTGAGAAATTGCAGAAGTTGCACTCTATATATACTTTATGTGTGTGCACTTTATATATTACACAAAGTCATTTTAACTTTTAAATGAAATGCTTTTATAAGTAGGAAGATGAGAAAGATGTCAAACAGTACATATATAAAAATGTTTTATCATTACAAGGCAGTGAGTCAGCGTAACTGAGAGTACCAAGATGTGTCCGCCTTCCATAACTTATGTCAGGGCTGTGTTAACAAAGCTGTTTTCATCTGATGTCTCATTCATCTTTGCAACCTGAAAACTGAAATTGCAGAGTGCTTGGTGACACTTGTATTTGTCATTTTCTTTCTTTGCATTTTTCTTTTAAATTTTTGTTTTTACTTTTCTTGCTGGAACTCTCATTAGTTACAGGCACTTATAAAAGTAGGCTGCAAGAAAAATACAGCTTTAGGTCTTAATAACTGTTAAATATGAAGCTATTTAATGAGACAAATGATATCTTCTCTACAGAAAAGCTTTAAGTATTCATACAAAGGAATTGTTACCAGTTATGGTCATTTTTAATAAATAGTATCTCATTTTAAAAATTGATTTCATCTTTATTATGTGTATTAACAACATTGCACCTTGTGATGGCATTATTTAATGTTACTTCCCAAGAAAGTGTCATTCTTTTTGTGATTGATTATAGACTATTCATTGTGACCTAGCAATAGAAAAAAGCGAAAGATGGTCTTTTGTTTTTTTAAAGCAAAGAAGAAAATTCTGGAAAATATCTCCTTTCTTAAATTTATGAATCTTAGTTCCGATATCTGAAGAATAGAAATTACAATAATTTCTATTAAAGAGCAATAAGCTAATTATAATTAATTTAAAAATCCTTCACAACCATTTATATTTTACTCCAGTAAACAAGGATTACAAAGAAGAGCATTTAATAGATACATCAATGATAATGATTATCTGCAATGCCCAACCTTTACAACGGTAATCCAATGATACTAGACATGCTGTAGGCCAATTTATTAATTGTATTAACTATAAAATTGAATCCTAAGACAATTCACTGGCTTTTGCTCTTGAAGATTTGCAGCAGAGAGAGGACTAGGGCCCAGGGCTTGTATCTACATAAAGTTTTCTCAACATTTTATGATGGTTCATTATTTTCATAGACAACATAAGTAGTGGAAAAACTTAATGCCCCTATTTTCTTCTCCATATTGAGAAGTGTTTTTATTTAATAGGAATGTTATTTACAATTTACAATAGTTGTTATTTTTATCACAATACTTAAAGTATTTGAGGACAATTTGGCGTTTGAAACACTGACTACACATTAGAATCACCTGGTGAGACTGATTAAAAATATATTAATGATGCCTGAGCTCAACACAGGATCAGTAATAACAGTCTCAATATTTTTTTAAGCGTGTCAGTTGATATTAATGTATGGTCAGGTTTGGAAACACTGCTTTAGTTTATATAGTTCAATATAAACTTGAACCCTCAAGAAATTAAAATTACATATTAAAGCCAAGTAGGAAAGAAGCTTAAACTTTATCTGACAAATTTAGATAATGAAGATAATCTTTAAAATGTATATTAAGAGATTAACTCAAGTGGCAGAAAGGCTCATATATTTTGTGAATTAGTAGGTGTTATGTTAGGTATCCTAGTTGGTTCTCATCATGTTCTGAAATAAAATCCATTTTGTAAATCATCTAATTTGCTTATGAAATATAAGTTAATTTAATAAAGGATATGATTTCCATAACTTGATATCCATCATTCATTTCCCTCTTTGTTTACCACAATGTGATACTATTATTTGCTTCAGCATATGTGTATTTCTTCTGTCAGTTGTTTGTAGAAAGTCTCTTCTTTCCTTTTAATACACATGTATATTTGTAATATTGTTGTTATCTTTATTAATGATACTACAGAAGCTTAGCTGTTTTGTAAGTGTTAGAAGCGAAAACAAAAGAGAGCATAGATTGCTGTGTCAGCATGTGGGCTGCAAACAGAACAGGAGAGTTTGTAAATACACCATACACTAAACGAGTAAAAGGAGGGAATATGCACATTAACTTAATTTGATTCTAGTAAAAGTCATTCGAATGGAGGAAAAAACAACCCAGGAGACAGATATTTTGTCTTACTACCTCTTGGTTTATTCTTCATTGTCCTTTTTCAAAAGCAATGTTTTCTAATTGAGTATCAGCCTGGAACGTGGAATTCCAGAATTTTATTCCACTTACATATGAATTATCTTTGACCTTAAACCATGGTGACTTTGTTATTAAGTAACCCCTTACTTATTGAGTGAGATATGATCGTATAATCTACGGGAGTGAAAATAGTAAATGTAGTCAAATAAATACGACTGAACTCTGTGACCTATTTCCCCTAATAACTTACAACCACTAGTTGTTGGTTTAGCCTATGGCCCACTTCTCTATTTCATTCAGCTTCAAAACATTGCAATCATCACTGCGATGCAAAATTAAGCCATTTCAACAAATAATCTCAATGTGTATAGTTCTTTTTCAAGGACTATATTTTTATTTGCTTCTTCCACTTGTATTTGAGAAGGGATATTATGGTAACTTTTATTTTTACCTTCTTGGAGTGATGTTAAGCTTGAAATGAAGACATTGGCAATTCTCAAACTAAATGACAGAAAAATCTGCACCAGATGATTGTCACTTCTCTCTGTCTTGTTCTATTAATACCGCTTACAGATTCTTCTCCACTCTCCACCTCATAGTTTTGCTGTTTCATGACTTTTATTGTCATGAGTTCTTCTTACAACCTTCTCTCTATGTGTCTGGGTGTTTGCCATACTCAGTTCTCTGTGTCTCTGGTATTCAAACTCCCAAAGAGAGTACATTTAATCTTTTCTTTCAGAATTCGATAACAAAATGTTCCTACTGAAAAGAGTTAGCGTGCCAGGCATGTCAGAGGCATATCAAGTACAGACTTTGGCGCAGGCAGAGATCTCTAATCCATTAAATTGTGGCTGCATGATATAAAGCATGACAGCAGACTACTGTTCCTGTTATTCAAAGGGAGGCTTTGGGTGTGGTGAACACAGTTTTAATGATTTAAATCCAAATTTGAGTGCCACCTGGACACCCAACCACATGTCCCGTAGGTAGCTTGAGGACTACATGTGCTTCCTATGGCCTTTCCACAGTTTAATCCTGATTGGGTCTCTTCCCCTTCTATTTTTTTTTTCCTCTTTGATGATTCCCCTTCATCATCCAGATAAATTCTTTATTTCTTACCATGTCTTACAAGATGCATTATGTTTTCAAATCTGCCTGCCTTTTCATTATCACATCATTTTGTTCTGTCAGTCACTCCCATGATCCAGGAAATCCGAATTGCTTTTGCAGTATTTGTTCACTCAGCAAAAAATTGTGGGGTACCTACTACATGCTAGGCACTGTTCTAGGCACTAGGGATACAGTAATAAAATAGTCCAAAAAAGTTCACAGAATATATTGTCCATTCTTAACATTGCTACTACCCATCTTTTTTTTTTTTTTTTTTTTTTTTTTTTTCCGATACGCGGACCTCTCACTGTTGTGGCCTCTCCCGTTGTGGAGCACAGGCTCCGGACACGCAGGCTCAGCGGCCATGGCTCACAGGCCCAGTTGCTTCGCGGCATGTGGGATCCTCCCGGACCGGGGCACGAACCCATGTCCCCTGCATCGGCAGGCGGACTCTCAACCACTGCACCACCAGGGAAGCCCGCTACTACCCATCTCATCCTTCTTGTCCTAACACTTTTCATCTTCCATATTTTATATAATCACATATCACATATACTCATGTTTACTACAAATATAGACTACACTGGAGGGTCTTTATATGAATATATATTTAAAATATATTAAAATGAAGATTCTGTCACCTGGGCCTAAAGCCATGGGAACAAGGAATGTGTTAAGAATTAAGAACTGTTTTCTTGATTTATTGTTTCAAGGTATAAAGACAGTGCAGGGGCTTCCCTGGTGGCGCAGTGGTTGAGAGTCCGCCTGCCGATGCAGGGGACACGGGTTCGTGCCCCGGTCCGGGAGGATCCCACATGCCGTGGAGCGGCTGGGCCCGTGAGCCATGGCCACTGAGCTGCGCGTTCGGAGCCTGTGCTCCGCAACGGGAGAGGCCACGGCAGTGAGAGGCCCGCGTGACAAATGGGAAAAAAGAAAAAAAAAAAGACAGTGCAGTCCAATGAACAAGAGCAAAGATTGTTAAGCCAAGCTGCCCATATTCTGTTTTCAAGTTATTTACTACATACAAGTTATTTATAAGTTTTCTCACTATAAATTAGGAATAATAATAGAATCGACCAAATAGGGTCATTGCTAGGACTGAATGTGCTAATATGAGACTACCTGGTCTATATAAAAATGACACAAATTGAAGCAGTTTTAGTTATCAGGTATTGTCAACAAATATACAAGATCATCCTTTCTTGGGTATAGGTAGAAGTACAAAGCACAAAAGAGGAATGTTTACTTAGCCCCTGAACATTGTCTAAATACAATTCTAATTTTCACAACTGTATAAGAATGTGGAGATAAAAATATCAAATATATTCTAGGAATTTTGTTCTATTTTAATAACAATTAAGATTAAATCATGGCAATAGATTTATCAGTGAATTAGTATATAAGCAGAATTACAAGAAATAGTCCCCAAGCTTCGTTCAAGTATCTTTTACAAGTATTTTCCCTTGGTTTTCTGATTTAACATCTCTGTTAAAATAGCATTATATGAAATTAATTGCCATTTTTCCATATAAAATAATTTTTTTGAAAAGCATATAGGCCATTGGAAAAGATGATTCAATTAGAAGGTGATCAAACAAATAGATACTTAAAATTGACAGATAAAGTTTCTCTCAAATATTGGTCAACAGGAATTTATAAAATTTAGGGATATAGAAAAATATATACGTACACAATTAATTTTATTACCTGAGTGTCACTTATTTAAAATTACATATAAAACTATATTAATTGAGGGATGATGCTGTTTTCCAGTCTCATTTTATGAAAATACTTTGTTTGAAGTATTTCCATGCATCTCTGATATCAGACTCTTCAACATTATTTAAGCTGAATTTGGAGTCACCAATGTTCATCATTGTAACTTCTCTTTCCCTGAAAATTATAAGGCTAATCAAAAAATGCTCATATAAAATAAGGACAGTTAGTGTTTTTTTGCCCATTGGTATATATATATATATATATATACACACACACGTTCTCATAATAATAGAATCGACCAAATAGGGTCATTGCTAGGACTGATTGTGCTAATATGAGACTACCTGGTCTATATAAAAATGACACAAATTGACACATCATTGTATTGCTTCTTTAAGTGTGCTTTAAAAGATATATGTGTATAACATAGTACACATATGTATACACATACATATATATGTATAACATATATAACATACACATATGCATAACTTGAAGTCGTAAGTTTATACCTCTACATATAATTTATAGGATTTAACATAATTCTATACAAAGCATATAAATACAGCAGAGCTTGGATTTTGGAATCAACAACTTTGGGTTAAAACACCCTTCCGACAACTTGTGTGGTTTTTGACAAGCTACTTTATCATTAGTAGCCTCTCTTTCCTTACCTATAAAATAAAGGTTAATGGTCCTCATCTTGCCAAGTACTCAGAATCTGAATTTCTAAAGGACTCACCAAGCAATTACATTAATTAATCACTGGTAGTTTTTGACTTTGGTACATAATTTCTAATGCAAGATCTCAGCCTCCGCGTAGCAGCTCTCTCCCTAAGTATTAATAGGAATTCCGAGTCTGTCTCCCTTCATTTCAGTAACAAATCTAATCCAGCTAGCTTGAGCTATCAGCCAGGAAATGCTATTACTTAGCTGTGCAGCTCTATTCTCCTTGGTTCTTGTGGCAGTGGGTAGACATAGCTACAACTTTGCTAAGCCACCCAGTACTGAGAACTTTTTTTTTTTAACTCCTTAGCAAGGGATTATCTCTAAGACCTTGAGGTGCCGAAGCTCTTTGGTTGTTTGTAGGTAAATTGAGAGTAATTGTTCCCTCCCAATCTAACATTCTGCTATAGAAGGAGTAAAGCTTCTACCTGGATTTTGAAAAACATTTAAAATGAAACACATCTCTCAAATTTTCCTTAAAGCTCTCTTTTTCTAAAAAACCAATTCCAGTCCAGAAGAATATGGGCCAAAAGACAATTTGAAGACCACTTACCACACTTAGAATCATATTCAGTTTTTATCCCTGAGATTTGTTATGAAGTTTCTCTCTCCTGTCTGCCTCTTCCCAGGTCCTAAAACATATGAGGGGTCCCCAACTCCAATTCCTGAAATGTAGCCAAGTCTGGATCTCATGTTTGGCTCCAGTGGGGTGCTCTGCTTCACTTCCCCCATGCTTTCCTGCCCTCCTCACATCTACATTTGTAAAACCCTACTAGAGTATACATATGGCACTAATACTACTAGCCACTCACACATAGTAACAGCATCTCACTCTTCCTATAGTGACTCTTTCTTATTAGAGAAAAATGAACTTAAGAAATGACATTTTGGAGAAAACTGCATGTATACAGGAGCTTCTGCACACTACTACAGAAATCAATTATTAAAATATTATATTTATAGTATCCAGTATGCATGACATGAAGCTGAATGTTCTTGTTCTGTCAGTAATATGAAACTCAAAATATAAACATTTTATTCAGAGTAAATCCAATAAGACCATATGTTAAATGCTGTATACTTAAGCAGGCTAAACTCTCAGGACCTGAATTAGGGTCAGGATTAAAATGAGTACTGAGCAAAGCAGTTTTGGGGTATATTGTTGCTATTTTTAATGATAAGCTTATATGAATGTGCTAGAAAAATGAAACATTAGTACCCTTAAATGAATTTAAATATTAATTCTTCTAGGGCATTTAAAAAAGAATATACTATTCATATTCTCTTTTTTGACAATTGGCTTGTCAACATGTTAAATATCTATTTGGCTTTGATCTTAAGTAAAGTCAATATGCAAAAGTATTTCACATGTGAATGAGCCTGCCTGTCCTGCATCTGCTCTGCACCAGTTCCAAAATTAGACTATAGAGATCTAGCAGTTCTCTCCATAAATCAAGGTATTTCTACAACCTCCGAAGCAGGGAGAGATATACACGATACAGTGAAATCATTTCACACATCACTTTAAACCTATTTCATGGGCTTGCCAGCTACTTTTATAGTTTAGTAAAAACCTTCAATGACTGGTTTTCCTAGTGTGGTAGAGTTGGGATTCTTAGTGTCCCATGAGCGTGCTTGGTGTGATTTGTGCTGTAAGCCACGTTTGTAGTGCAAAGATCGTGTGTTCACATTTTAATTTCTGGATTGAATTAAAAAATACTTTAATGAAAAGCATTCTCTTCTTCTACTCAGAAGGTTGCCAAAGAGCAATCTTTTGTCCTATTTCTGGTAGATAATTCTGTTGAAGTAAGCAGAAAGAACAGTTGTGATAAGGGGCCTGTGAGGACTTTAAATTCAGATAGCCTTGACACTGAGGTCTTAGCCTCCTTTCTTTATTTCTTTGAACATTAGTGTTCTCATCTGTAAATCTGAAGTAACACTGCCTACCTCATGAATTTATTATAAGGATAATGTATATAAAGAGTGTGAAAGAGCACCTAACACAGGATATTACTAAATAAATATTCATTTTTCTACCCCTCAATATGGTCCATGGTTAAAAATATTTCAGTACCAATATTGGGTGCAATTCTGTCAGTGAGAATAAATGAGATCACTCTACTCCTTAAGAATATATTTTATTCTAAGTTTAGAGTACCTCAGATTTTATTTTATTTTAATAAGACCCCATAGCTGTCTCCTGAGGTTTTAAAAAGCCATAAATTATTTCAGAATAAAATTGCATAATAAATCAATCATATTTTGAGGATCAACTTAAGATTTTTATGCTTATTTGTATACTTTAATGTGTGAAAATTGATGCTTTCCATTGTGGGACTCTTGTTCTCATGGCTGCAGTGTTTCTTTTCTGGCTTTCGAACAGCAAAATGTCCAAATTATGAAAGTCACAATATTAAACCCATTAGAACACAATTGTCCACACCCAGCTTGCACGAAAGTCATTATCTACAGCTAATGGTAAAATTGGGTCTTTCCAGCCCTCAAATTACTAGAAGCATTAATGCTTAGATTACATCAAGAGCTAAAAGAGCCTAACAATATTTTTGACAGTGTATTCTGTGATTGAGTTACAGTATCACTAGGTAACACACTTCTCAAACTGCAAATTGCCTTAATGTTGGAATGCTTTTCTCTAACCGGTGTGAAGAGGTGTGGTGTTCTAATTTTATTTCCCCCACTATTACTATGTCAACTCCCCGGGAAATATAGCAAAGGTAGAGTGATAGAGCTTCATGTAGGAGTTTTGCATCTAATGTTTTACTATTTAACAGGATCTGCGTGTAATATTTGCTAGGGAAGAATACATTTGTAAAGATGAGTGCTTCCAAAACACATCACCCTATTTCTTTTAAATTAGTGTAAAATAACAAATGTACTGCAAAAGACTTTTTTTTTTTTAAATTTGCTCCTAGTGTAGGGTGTAGCAGTTTCGGATGGATTTACTACTTCAGTGGGTGTAGAAACAATCCTTCATTACTTCCATAACTGTATCAAGCACTAAAATATAAATTAAAATTTATGAATATTGTACCTTTAAGACCTTGGTAAACAACGTGAAGTTGCTGTTTACTATGCTCACTGACAGATTATCCTAATGGGTTTCTGTAAAGAGGGGAAGGCAGGCAAAAGATACAGCCCCTTTCTTTGAAGAAAAAATGAAAACTCAAAACATTTTAAGTTATTTGTAATGCAAAAGGTCATGGCTTACCAGGTCCGGCAAGTTAAATGAAGCTTGTTTTTAAAATTGCAAACTCTTACAGACGCAAGCTTTAAAAATTCGTCCATAAAATTTAGTTTAATATTGAACTGTGACTTGTTACACAAATTTTGGAATCACTTGTCATCTACAGAAACTAATATGTATAATTTTCTACCTTACTGTGATCTTGTAGAACTACTATATTCTATAGAGACCATAATGTTAAAAATTGTAGAAAAACAGGTAAAATTCAGGGCATCACAACAATATGCAATGATCAATGGAATAACTACTAACAATGGAATTGTATATAATTTTTTATTCATAATTTATTCAGTCAATATTTTTTGAGCACCTACTCTGTGCTACATGCACTGTGTTACATAGAAGAGTTGCAAGGAGGCACAAACATATATGGTGCTGCCCAAATGACACTTACTGTCTAGTTGGTGAGAGAGATAGTAAACTAAAATATGGCAAAAGTAAACATATAGACGTTCACCCTATGACAAATGCTATGAGGCAAAAAGAATATTATGAAAAATTTAATAGTGAGACCTATCATAGATTCTCACATCAGGGAAGACATTTAAATTGAAATGTAAAATTCAGGTTAGCCAGATAGAAGGGGAAGGAGGGATTAGAATATTCCAGACCAAAGTTATAACATCTGCTAAAGACCTCAGACAAAAGAGCACTATAGTTCTAAGTGTGACAAGGGAGGGAGGAGTTAATAAGATATTGGGCCTAACATGGCAGGGACTTGAGCAAAGGAGTTGCATGATATGGTCCAAATTTTAAGAGGATCCTCCATTGATTATTCTGTGATCAATGCATTGAAGAGTGGAGTCAAACTTATTTGGAATTCTGTTGTATTAATCGAGGTAAGAGAGAAGAGTACTTCAACTAGGTTGGTAGTGGTGGCCGTTGAAAGGTGTGTGGTTGTTTGAGATGTATTTAAGGGGAGAATTGACTGTGACTTTCTCGATTTGGATATCAAATCGAGAAAAACTGTGTTTCATAATATTCTGTCAATTTCTTTGTTTTTTTGAGTGAAGCCATCTTTATTTTATTTCATTTTTTTTAACATCTTTATTGGAGTATAATTGCTTTACAACGGTTTGTTAGTTTCTGCTTTATAACAAAGTGAATCAGTTATACATATACATATGTCCCCATATCTCTTCCCTCTTGCGTCTCCCTCCCTCCCACCCTCCCTATCCCACCCCTCTAGGTAGTCACAAAGCACTGAGCTGATCTCCCTATGCTATGCGGCTGCTTCCCATTGGCTATCTATTTTACATTTGGTAGTGTATATATGTCCATGCCACTCTCTCACTTTGTCCCAGCTTACTCTGCCTCCTCCCCGTATCCTCAGGTCCATTCTCTACTAGGTCTGCATCTTTATTCCCATCTTGCCCCTAGGTTCTTCTGACCATTTATTTGGTTTTTGGTTTTTCTGGATTCCATATATATGTGTTAGAATGCGGTATTTGTTTTTCTCTTTCTGGCTTAATTCACTCCGTATGACAGACTCTAGGTCCATCCACCTCACTACGAATAACTCAATTTTGTTTCTTTTTATGGCTGAGTAATATTCCATTGTATATACGTGCCACATCTTCTTTATCCATTCATCTGTTGATGGACACTAAGGTTGCTTCCATGTCCTGGCTATTGTAAATAGAGCTGCAATGAACATTTTGGTACATGACTCTTTCTGAATTATGGTTTTTTCAGGGTATATGCCCAGTAGTGGGATTGCTGGGTCATATGGTAGTTCTATTTGTAGTTTTTTAAGGAACCACCATACTGTTCTCCATAGTGGCTGTATCAATTTACATTCACACCAACAGTGTAAGAGCGTTCCCTTTTTTCCACACCCTCTCCAGCATTTATTGTTTCTAGATTTTTTTATGATGGCCATTCTGACCAGTGTGAGATGATATCTCATTGTAGCTTTGATTTGCATTTCACTAATGATTAATGATGTTGAGCATTCTTTCATGTGTTTGTTGATAATCTGTATATCTTCTTTGGAGAAATGTCTATTTAGGTCTTCTGCCCATTTTTGGATTGGGTTGTTTGTTTTTTTGATATTGAGCTGCATGTGTTGCTTGTATGTTTTGGAGATTAATCCTTTGTCCGTTGCTTCATTTGCAAATATTTTCTCCCATTCTGAGGGTGGTCTTTTCATCTTGTTTATGGTTTCCTTTGCTGTACAAAAGCTTTTAAGTTTCATTAGGTCCCATTTGTTTATTTTTGTTTTTATTTCCATTTCTCTAGGAGGTGGGTCAAAAAGGATCTTGCTGTGATTTATGTTATAAAGTGTTTTGCCTATGTTTTCCTCTAAGAGTTTGATGGTGTCTGGCCTTACATTTAGGTCTTTAATCCGTTTTGAGTTTATTTTTGTGTATGGTGTTCGGGAGTGTTCTAATTTCATTCTTTTACATGTAGCTGTCCAGTTTTCTCAGCACCACTTACTGAAGAGGCTGTCTTTTCTCCGCTGTATATTCTTGCCTCCTTTATCAAAGATAAGGTGACCATATGTGCGTGGGTTTATCTCTGGGCTTGCTATCCTCTTCCATTGATCTATATTTCTGTTTTTGTGCCAGTACCATACTGTCTTGATTACTGTAACTTTGTAGTCTAGTTTGAAGTAAGGGAGCCTGATTCCTTCAGCTCCATTTTTCGTTCTCAGGATTGCTTTGGCTATTCAGGGTCTTTTGTGTTTCCATACAAATTGTGAAATTTTTTGTTCTAGTTCTGTGAAAAATGCCAGTGGTAGTTTGATAGGGATTGCATTGAATCTGTAGATTGCTTTGGGTAGTAGAGTCATTTTCACAATGTTGATTCTTCCAATCCAAGAACATGGTATATCTCTCCATCTATTTGTATCATCTTTAATTTCTTTCATGAGTGTCTTATAATTTTCTGCATACAGGTCTTTTGTCTCCTTAGGTAGGTTTATTCCTAGATATTTTATTCTTTTTGTTGCAATGGTAAATGAGAGAGTTTTCTTAATTTCACTTTCAGATTTTTCATCATTAGTGTATAGGAATGCAAGAGATTTCTGTGCATTAATTTTGTATTCTGCTACTTTACCAAATTCATTGATTAGCTCTAGTAGTTTTCTGGTAGCATCTTTAGGATTCTCTATGTATAGTATCATGTCATCTGCAAACAGTGACAGCTTTCCTTCTTCTTTTCCAATTTGTTTTCCTTTTATTTCTTTTTCTTCTCTGCTTGCTGTGGGGAATACTTCCAAAACTCTGTTGAATAATAGTGGTGAGGGTGGGCAAGCTTGTCTTGTTCCTGATGTTAGTGAAAATGGTTTCAGTTTTTCACCATTGAGGACAATGTTGGCTGTGGGTTTGTCATATATGGCCTATATTATCTTGAGGAAACTTCCCTGTATGCCTACTTTCTGGAGGGTTTTTATCATAAATGGGGATTGAATTTTGTCAGAAGCTTTCTCTGCATCTATTGAGATGATCATATGTTTTTTCTCCTTCAATTTGTTAATATGGTGTATTATGTTGATTGATTTGCATACATTGAAGAACCCTTGCATTCCTGAGATAAACCCCACTTGATCATAGTGTATGATCCTTTTAATGTGCTGTTGAATTCTGTTTGCTAGTATTTTGTTGAGGATTTTTGCACCTATGTTCATCAGTGATATTGGCCTGTAGTTTTCTTTCTTTGTGACATCTTTGTCTGGTTTTGGTATCAGAGTGATGGTGGCCTTGGAGAATGAGTTTGGGAGTGTTCCTCCCTCTGCTATATTTTGGAAGAGTTTGAGAAGGATAGGTGTTAGCTCTTCTCTAAATGTTTGATAGAATTCACCTCTGAAGTCATCTGGTCCTGGGCTTTTGTTTGTTGGAAGATTTTTAATCACAGTTTCAATTTCAGTGCTTGTGATTGGTCTGTTCATATTTTCTATTTCTTCCTGGTTCAGTCTCGGAAGGTGGTGCATTTCTAAGAATTTGTCCATTTATTCCAGGTTATCCATTTTATTGGCATAGAGTTGCTTGCAGTAATCTCTCATGATCCTTTGTATTTCTGCAGTGTCAGTTGTTACTTATCCTTTTTCGTTTCTAATTCTATTGATTTGAGTCTTCTCCCTTTTTTCTTGATGAGTCTGGCTAATGGTTTATCAATTTTGTTTATCTTCTCAAAGAACCAGCTTTTAGTTTGATTGATCTTTGCTATCGTTTCCTTCATTTCTTTTTCATTTATTTCTGATCTGATCTTTATGATTTCTTTCCTTCTGCTAACTTTGGGGTTTTTTTGTTCTTCTTTCTCTAATTGCTTTAGGTGTAAGGTTAGGTTGTTAATTTGAGATGTTTCTTGTTTCTTAAGGTAGGATTGCATTGCTATAAACTTCCCTCTTAGAACTGCTTCTGCTGTGGCCCATAGGTTTTGGGCCGTTGTGTTTTCATTGTCATTTGTTTCTAGGTATTTTTATTCTGTCAGTTTCTATCAATTTCCCTAGTAGTTAAAATCTCAAAGATATCTTAGTCACAATATTAAAATTGCTGGAACTAGCTAGAAGCCCTAGATCCTCAGAAAGGACTGCTAGTGCTATTTTCACACACACACACACACACACACACACACACACACTTCATTAAAGTAGGTAAGCATTCAAAACCCACCTTTTAACTTTTTCCTAGCACATCTGCACTCCGCAATCCCCTTAACCTTGTTAGGTATTAGTCAGTGTGTGGTTATCAATGAAACCTTTTATGTGAATTCTTAAATAGCATTCAACAGGCCCTAAACACAAGACTTTTGAGATCCCTACAGATGTTAGTCATCTTTTAATAATGAAGTATGTTATTTCAACAGATGTAGATATTTGGAAAACAACTGATAGCTAATAGTTATACCTGCATTTTTGCACATAAACATCTATATTGTAAAATAATGTTTTAAGGATTTTGGAGAATTAGAGGTACCAGTGTGAAGGCAAAATAGAAGATTTTAATACTCAAAGGAATGTTAATGATCAGCATCCCTTCTAATACCATTCAAAAGAGTACATTTTTGTCCATTCATATGTTCCAGGTAGTGTTGCAATTGATAGAGCATTCAGTCACTTGCTCAAAATGTACTAATCTTGAAAATTACACTGCTGATTGCTAATTTGTCAGAAATTTAAAGAAAAAACAAAGCATTCCATACAAGTATTTTAAATCAGTGCTGGCATGCATAATAGACATTTCAAGTCTGCCTATCCACCGTTTCGTGGAAAGTTTAGTTACGGTAAAGATTTGGGCTTGATAATGTTATACAGAGTTCCTTTAACAAAAGAAATAGAGACATTCTTCAAGGATTAACATTTTATGAGTCAGGACGGGGGACTAGGACTTCCATTCAAATAAATATATAGGGGAAAAATCCTATGGATAGAATACACAGCTGGTGAAAAACATAATATTCCCACATACATTTCATGTCTTTTTGACATGTGTATCTTCACTGTATACAGACTTATATACATACGGACTTTCCCACAGAAACATGCCACATACATAGAAATGGAATGTGTATTTTACAAATAATTCCTTCACAGACAATCCAGGCAATAAATACTAAGTGAAGTGATAAAACTATCTTTTTCTGTGGCTCACTCAATTATGCAACATTAACCTGAATCTTTTTTTCTAATAGATTATTTTGAAGGTACTTTCAAGTCACAGAATGACCAAGAATGAATGTTGTTATAGTTCTCCCAATAGCATTTTATTGTGTCACATTTTCAGGGGTTTATGATTACCTGTCATGAGGAAAGTTTTGGAAAGACTAGTTTTCTGCTATAAGGCTCACAGGTGGAGACTTCAAGCAGGAACTAAGTCCAAATAACTAAGTAGTTGTCCTAGCATGAGCAAAAATGGCATATTTTCATCACTCTAGGAAGTCAGAGAGTATAAACCTCATCATTTCTTTTTTCTTCCTGGTGCATCATGTAAGTATTGGTAACCTTTGATTCCAGAGGATGATACCAAAAAATGAGAAGAAAAAACACAATAAAAAGTTTTAGTTATAATTTACAAAATTCCACCTGGGAAAATTGTATAAAAATCTTAAAAAATTTGGAATCGTAATGTCTTCAGAAAGCAAAGGGCTTAAAGATATTCAGACATTACATCATTATTTTTCTTAAGTTTGCGTGAGAAATATTTAGGGGCAGGTATTTTAATGTGGTCTAACAGGGACAAAGACAGACATAGAACAAATTTTGGCAAGGCGTAAGTTCCATCATAAATCAGCTGTAGCATTAAATATGGTATTCAGAACAAAACCTAAGCTTTCTGAATCTTCCTTAACTGTACAGTTAATCTAGATATATTTGAAAATAATATGATATTATGTTGCTTAAATATAAGAACAATGTTATTAATGTAACTCATCAGCAAATAGAATATATGCTTTAAAAGCTGTTTTACTGGATAAGTTAGAGGAGAAATATATTTAAAACATTTTGATTTTGACTTTCCTCATTCTCCCCTACATAATTAAAATAACCTAATGCGTGTAAAGACAAAACAATAATGAAGCCAAGAAGACTGTATTTGGTAACGCCTCAAGGCAATATTTGATACAAGTTGACACAATTTCTAATCCCCTACCTTAGAGAAATTCCCAAAGTGAAAAAGATGGCCTACTTGAGGTCCAGTGTTTTTGTCAAGTTGTTTGGGAAGAACAAGGCACACCTGCCCAAAGTACACCAACTTCATAAAATGTAGAAGCTCTGGACTGGGAAGGCATAGAGTTGATGAAAGCTAAAATATATTCAGATTCTCCCAGAAACTTTGGAGTAACTTAAAAAAAAAAAAAAAGCTATGAAAATCTAATGGGAATTGAGAACATTTGAGTCTAATTAAGAGAGACACTATTTTTTGTAGCCTTGGATATGCTGATCCAACCATAGGAAGAATCCTGCAGAAGGAAAATGTTGCATGGGAAAGTGTGTTGATAGATAGGTCTTGAGTTGGAAGTATGAGGTCACTGGTTTATATCCTGAGGAGAAAACCTGGACATATTCCATGAAAAACAGCTGCTTTAGTAAAATGTAATGTCTTACACACAAGTGGAATTAAACTAGCTACTGTCATTTTAAGGATTCCACAACTCTCCAAGAGAGGTGGATGTTTGGACTCAAGCCTTTCAGATTTGCTGCTTCAGCACGAAAGTATAATTTTCCTTGAAATAAATCAGTAACAGAAAAAAATACATTTCAGTCAGAGTATATACTTTATGACTTGAATTATTTACATTTATTGAGACATGATTTATGGCCCAGGATGGGGGCTATCTTGTGTTTCATGTTTACTTGAAATGAATGTATATTGTATTCTTGTTTGGTGGAGGGTTCTACAAATGTCAGCTAGGTCAAAGTGGTTGACAATGTCATTTAAGTTTTCTGTATCGTTGCTGATATATATATATATTCTATCAATTATTTGAAAAGGATTGTTGATATCTCTGAATATAAAAATATTTCTTTGTGTAGTTCTGTCAATTTTTGCTCTGAGTATTTTGAATCCCTCTTATTAGGTGAATAAACATTTTCTATCATTATGTCCACTTAATTTTAAAAAAGTGTAGGTTTTTTTCCCCTGCCAGCTCTGTAGAACTTCAGAGATTCCCCCAAGATCATATTTGACTTCCACTGAGAAGTGTCTTCCCAACTATGGGAGTAGGGGAGTTGGGCTTGATTCCACCATTCTGTGAATCTCAGCACACCCCACCCACGCTCACCCTACCCCTCCTTTTTTAAATACCACTCTTATTGTTTTAATTTATTTACAGGGATATATTATCATTTTAACAAAAAATAATGTTTAAAAACAAAAACATTACTCCTCCCCCCTAGTTTCAGATCCTTATAAGTTGTGTTTCCTATAGCGAAGATAGTTACCGACTGCTGGGCCGCACCCCACAGGCCTGCAAGCCTGTAGTTGCCCCGCCTCCAGACCGAAGAAGAAACCCAGAGACAGTGACAGAGACATCAATTTATTGGACAGGGGAATCTTAAGCAAAAGAAGTTCTGGAGGGACACTCCGCCATTTACAGCAGAGGGCAGGCAGGACATATCTACAGTCTTCTCTACCAGGGGGAGGAGGCTACCATTTACAGAGGGAATTGACATCAGGTTGGCTCATCAGTTACCAGGGAAACCAGGAGCTGGGGCACGCCCCTCACAGCCCCTCGGGTTAACGAGCATCACAAGCGCAGATGTTTCCCTTTAATAAACTAGCAGGTGGAGCTGTTCTGGCCTAAAGGGCATGGGGCAGGCACGTTCATTTGAGTAGGGTGCGGATGAAGCAGGGACTGGTCCAGAGTGGATGTACAAAGAGCAAGAGAACAGTCATCTTGAGTGGCTGACCGTACACCAACCCCCCCGGGATTGGGTGGACGCCAGCTGGCTCCTTTCCTTGCCTGGTGCCACTCACGCCAATTGAAGGAGACCAGGTTCGGCAGAGCAGTTTTATTTGTTGATCAAGGTATGGGAAGGGAGAAAGACCCCTTCCACGAAGGGGATGGAGGTGGGAAACTTTTAAGGGGAGGGTATGCCATCAGAATTGCGGAAAGGGGTGGAGACTTACAGAAATAGCTGGAGCATGTGCAGTTCTTTGCACATGGCAGGCACTAATTGTGCCTAGCAAAGTGCAAGCCCCCCATTTGAGCGGAGGTCTCAGGGTGGTAATGAAGCAAAGGAAACTTTCTAATCCTTTGGGTCTCGTCTGCGCAGGCGCGGCCCTCGTGGTCAGACTGGAACCGGTTCAGGGCGGCTGACTGTCGCCATCTTGGCCCTGTCTGGCTGCGGCAGGTTCTGCGGGTTTGCTTCTGTGGCGTCTGCCTTCGTTTCTGTTAAACTGGCACAGCTGTGGGCATAGGCTGACGGATTGTGGTGTGGGGAAAAGAAAGTAGGTTAGTCTCTGTACTGGCGTGGGTCTCTTTCTGGGGACGAGAGGACGCCGTCAGAGAGCCCCAGGCCATTTACTGGTCGATAATTCAGCCTCCGCAGCTGGACCCAGGTGGGGCTCCATGCGCCGTCATGCTGTACCCATGGCTCCAGGGCCTGGCCTGGTGGAGATCCCTGACTCACAGGACCGGCAAAGCCACTGCACAGGATGCGCGGAAGGGAAACGGGTAGGTTGCCCTGGTGCCCGGCTGAGGAGATGCCAGGTTGGGCATATAGTATGTGCCGACAAAGTGCTTAGGGATTTGGAAGCTGCGCCCTGCGCAAGCCTCACTGGGGGTTTTGTACAGCAGATCCTTATCGTGCCAGGAGCAACGCTCTGTTTAAAGGGCATTTCAAGGAAGCCAGCTAGCACCCGAATAGTTATGATTACGGGTCCCAGAATTTGGTCTGTGTCTGAAGGGGCCGAGAGCAGGAGCTGGGCAGGACGTATCACCCAAATGTGAGTTTTAGGCCTGACCGGACCCCTGCCTTTCTTTGAGAGCGGGCACTGTCCTCTTAGCTTGGGGGCCTGGCTATCAGCTCATGCTGCCCACGAGGCTTACTTCCCCACCTGGCTGGAAGGGATGATGCTCATCCTTCAGAAAGGCCTGCCTGGCAGGAGGATCCTGAATGCAGTGATCAATTAGCTGTGTCTGCCGTGGGTGCAGGAGGGAGGAATGGCTACATATGTGTCCAGAATTTGTCATCACTCATCTAAATGCCTGGTCAAGGCCCCACCTCAGATTCTGCTCACACAGACAAGCATCACAAGACAGAGATGTCAGCTAATGGCTACACGCCGGCCTGTGGCTACAGCCCTGTGGATGGCCGTGAGGACCCCTCTGGCCTGAATACACGAGAGCAGCTACCCTCACCCACTGAGCCACCCCCAGGAAGGCTCCCCACCCCCCCCACCACGACATATGGACGCCTTTCTTGCTCTAAGGCCGATTATATATATCAGAGAATTGACATATATATATATGTGCCTGATATATATTACAATACATACAATGTTTTTACAAAATGTACCATTTTACAAAAAAATGAGTTGGCTGAAATGTACAGGTATAGATATATTTTAAAACCAAGAAGCGAAAACAAAAAAATGGTCTCTTGAAACAAAGTGACTTTGTTTTATTTTTCAATTCTAGACGTATGATTTAAATTCTGGGAAATCATCCAAATTTTTTATTCAGACAATGGCTATTAATCAGTTTTGGCTGAATTCGATATTAAATATTTGTTAAGTATGTGTTTCACTAATTTTATGGCCTTTCTCAGTGTTCTAATTAAATAGATCCTTTTTTTAAAATTTGGAAATGTATATTTTTTTACAAGTTAAAATTATACTAAGGAATCTACCGAAAACATGGGGTATTGTTATTACAATACTGTTACCCTCCAATAATTAAAGGAATTGAAGACAACACTAGTGCACAAAGAAAGGAATTGGTCTGTACTCAGTTTTCAGAATACTTAGCCTAGGTAGATAATGTCTGTGATTTCAAGAAAATTCCCACCAAACTTTTTCCCAAATATTTTAACATCCCATTATTTATTCATGTTATATTTTTAATAATCAATTTCTGCCATTAATATGATAGCATCTCCCTGAATATTCCTTGAAAAAGAATGCTTTTGTATTAAAAGGAAAAAGAGACTCAGTGTCATACAAGGTAGGTAAACATTGGGTTTAATAGTTTCCTTAAGCAAATTTCCTTACCTCCAAAAGTCTTCAGTGTCTTAATTTGAAGTATAATATAATGATATATGTAGTATTCTCTCAAACTCGTTTTCTCATGGAATCCTTTATTCCATGAAGCATCAGAAGAATCTTGTTTTATAGAAATATACCTGTATAGCATCATTCATTCATTCATTCATCTACATGTATGTTTGCTTTCATTAGGCAAAGAGACAGGATCAACAGTTCTTAATATATAGATGATGTCAAGTAAGCGTCACAGAAAATATTTTCTAACTTTTGTCTGGGATACTTAAGATTTTATAGCCACATGCTTTTCCTGTTTAGTTTTCTGTTTACTAATCATAAGAAATATAGTAGAAGGTAGAAAGAAAATAAAAGACTTTATGATTAAAATTAAATTTCACTACAGTATTATTTTGAACCTCAACTAGAGTATTTAAAGAGGAAGTTCATGATAGAATTAATTAATTAACAAAAAACACATTTAAGAAAAGATGGGCCACAAAAACAGTATAAGGCCAAGTATAAGAATCCATTTAAGCAGAGATTAAAACATGCGCGTTTTTATTTTTTATGGTCTTTCTTTTGGGAAGAAAATAGGCATTTTTTTAATCCCCATTTTGTCCTCACATGAGTGTAAGGTAAGAGTTCTAAGGTCAATGATAATTCTGCTGTAATGTATATTAAATCAATATGTGTACTTTTAATGAATGTTACAAGTCAACTGCTGATAGTTCAAACGCTCTCTCTTTCTTTGATGTCTGCAAGGATGATAACCAACTGTACGGGATGTGGATGATGTGCCTTTCCTGATAGATCCTCTTTTGACTTAAAGTCTGTTGATTGCTCCTTTTGCAATAAGAGCATTTTCAACTACCTGAATCAAGACTTTCATAATATCACTTAGTGGTTCTTGACAGCTAATGAAGTGTCAAAGCAGGGCTGATAAACTCCAGAGCCTATCAAGAGGGCTGAGTGTAGCATTTTTTAGATTCTGATTTACTAAATGAGGTGGAAGTCATTATGTTCATCAAACAAACTCAACTATGAACTTTTAAACTAATTTCTTGGTTTTTTTAAGGAGAAGTAATTTCTTCTTATTGAGTACTTAGAAATGGTAAGGCAACAGTTATATTGGGAAAAATTAGAAAATCTTTCTCAATTTTGTAATTATACTAGTTTCTACCACTTTTTGAGTTTTATCAGTAGTGGCATTTAACTTAATAAGAAACAAACGCCTGTTTTAAATAACACCCTTACAACATTAATATAAAATTAAAATAAATTTTTAAAATCTTGGAAATCTTGTTTAAAATGCATTGCTGCTTAGGGACACAGCCAAATACATAACCTCAACTTCTAAAGCAAGTTTTGTGAGGTGGAAGTTCATAAGTTGCTCTTTTCATAACAATTGATTAGTTTGAATAGAAAGTTAAAGTATGTGTCTTTGAAAAAATAAACATGTTCCAATTTTAAGTATATAAAATTACTTTCTATTATTTAATCCAAAGTTTAGTGATAACAATATTGTTATAAAGACATGATCTACAAAGATAATCTATTAACTATTTACATGCAAAATAAACAAGTATCAGGAAAATGGAAGTATTAAGATATCAGTGACCTTAGATAATGTTAAAGGACTCTAGTTGCTCACATTGAACTACTCCGAGGGTTTTATTAGGACTGAATAGCACTAACACACACTTTCTCTCCCTGCAGGTCTAAAGGCAAATTTTACCCCTATTGTTCTCTGCATTCAGACTAATGGGAGTGTCTAATTTTGAGTGTGTATTGTGGCCAGCAGGGATTAAAGGGAGGTCATGTTTCGCTCTAAACAAGATTTATTACTTATCATTCTAACATTGTTATTAGTGCTTTGTTTTGGTTTTTCTTTTGCTGTTTTTTTAAGAGGAAAACAGCCACATTTCCTGATGAAGTATAGAAGAAAGTTTAAAAAGAACTTAAGCTGTTTTTTTTTTTTTTTTTTTTGCCTACTCTTGAAAAAGAAGTAAATCTATTTCTGAATTAGATGTTTGTCTTGTGGGGATAAACGTCTCTGTGTCTTGTATTGGTCTAGAGAATCTTCAGTGTCTGCTGTCCTGTCCAGTCCAGAGATGTGCTTGATTTAATGGGCCCTGGGAGAGCAAGGATTTTCCACAAAACAAGCTGGATTTTTAGCTTCATCCTAGGGAATCACTTAGTTGTCCTTTGGGCTCTTAAACCAAACCTGGCTCACATTATATTTAATTTCAATCCCAGAACAGTTCTAAACACGACCCAATCTTGGAATACATTTACAGTGGAATGTTTTTGGAAAAGAGAATAGAATAATTTAAACTTGTCTCATTTTCTGTATAAGGTAAAATTCTTAAATTATTTTGTTTCTATACAAAATTAATTTTAGAAGTAGTACTATCAGATAACTTTACAAAAAAATTATTTTGGCAGAGAAGAATATAGGAAAACTTAATTTTTCCCAAATTATCTATATAATAATCCTATTTACCCCCTTTTCATTTGTGTATGTAGAAAAATTATAAAATGTCAATGAATTGTTATGAACTAATTTCATTAGGGCATCTGACTTCCATTGCTTACCATTGCTGAAATGTGCTCACTTCAAAATTAAATACATTATTAGGGGAAAAATACTTGAGGAGTTCCATCATAAATAGGATATTATTGTCACTAAGATTAGAATGTCCCCAGAACACATTGTGTGGTTTCATCTAGAGACTCTTTGAGTTCATTGGTTTTCAACACCATCCTCTCTCATCTCCCTCCTACCCCTCTGTAGGGAAATCTGATTCAAACAAAATCGTTTTATAAGTAAGCCTGAAGCCTTCATGATCAAAATTCTAGTTATAGAGGTGGGACATTCTAGTTATAGAGGTGGGACATGCCAAGTGAATGCCCTCCCTCCCCACATCCCCCAGAAATGACAATTAAAAAAACATCTCAGGTGAACAACTTCTATTTTTCAACTGACAAACTTGAATTGCATTTGTTTGTGGCACTCAGATACTATATAGTTTAGAGAATGAAGAGACTAGGAGTAGTAAGGGCAGCAGGATAAATTATGAGTTATCTAACCCATATGCACTATTTTACATGATAAACATATCCATTTTATCCACCTAATTGGAAATCCATCTATTCATTCATTCAGTAAACATACAGTAAACACCTTTGTCAGCCAAATCTGGGGTTTAGGTAATTCGTATCCCCAGCCACACACAGCTGCCTCTTGGATTTGGTTACTTGATTTATCCTTGGGAATATTCACATCATCTCCTGGACTTCCTTGTGACCTTCTCTCTCCCTCACAGCTCTAAGAATTAAATAGATTCTTGTCTCAGTTACAAAGGGACACCCACAAACACTGAATTACGTATGTTCTCTAGTAAGTTCACGCTTGGACATACCAGTTTTTGTCAGTGATTAAGGAAAACTTTTTTTGCTCCCATAAATGTGTTTTGGGATGGAAATAATGGAAAAATACTGATAAAATACTCAATTTATTTATTCAATAAAAGGTCATTTGCTCAGCATTAAGGCAATTCAAATAAATCATTCTTAAGCAGTTTAAAAAAAATTCTTATAGTGAGCATATGCAACACATAATGGGTGACTAAGTGGTTTATAACTATTTAATTCTCCATATGTGTATATTTTACACAGTTTTGTTACTGGAGAAATGAAATATTCAATTTGTAAGTATCAGAAAAAGTTTGCTTTCTTTTAGTCATGTGGGGAAATGCTAGTTATTTGAAGAACACACTGAAACATATGCTGTGGTGTATGTAAATGGAATGACCAAGACTGCCTGAAAAATCAAACTTTCAATTATGTTAATCAGATAAGCGTCCTTTTTTTTTTACTTTGCTAATGATACAATGCTTACCACTCATAGGCAATTAATGCACAGTTGCTGGTGAACTCATTGATGATGGAAACCTGCCTGTGAAGGAGCCTTACAAATAAAACAAAAGACAGAATCTAGAAACAAATTTTAATCCTAGATCACTAGCCCATCACTTAAAGCACCAAATTAAACTGATTTGAATTGTAAAAGAAGTATCTACATTTCAATTCTAAATTTTTACTGACTAATCATCTTGCACAGAAATGAGTGATCAGTTATAATATATGTTTGTATTAATAATTTTTGTCCACATTGAAACATTTAGTTGATTTATATAATGATGACATTTAAACTTTCATTGTTATTCTTCCAAGAAGTAAAAATTAACATTATGCATTAGTTATTTTGTAAATTGTTTCCAACTTTTTTTTTTTGATTATATGCCTGTGCCCTAAACTTACTGCTATCAGCTATCAGGCAGCAAAAATAAGGAGAAAAAATTAAAGTTACAATTTTTTAGAGATTTATTTAGAAAGAGGATTGAACTGAGAGCTAGGAGACCTGAATTTAAACCTGGTCTCTGCAACTGTTAATGGTAGAGTCACTCATGCTCTTTTGCAAATGGAGGCAAATCAGACTACAATCTGAAGTAGATCTCAAATTCAATAATTAATTATCTAGTTAATCATTTCCTCTACAGATAATTAGACCCATATGCCACTGTGGTAACTTTATATCTAAAAGAACTAAACACATAGTCTAATGCCCATGCAGATAAATGGCATGCAGTTAATGCATTCGTGTGTGTAATGGTCAAAGTGTGTGAGGCATCAGAGGAGGGAGTGATACCTACTAATTCTTAAGGCTTTCATAGGAGAGATGGCTTCTAACTGTACCTTGAAGCATGAGAACATGGGAAATAAACTAGAAGCAAGAGGGGGGAGGCTAGATTTAGAGAAGAGTAAAGTGGCCATTTCTGATAGAGTTGTGGGAACTTATAGAAATAGGCATAGAACAAGGTAGCAAAGGAAGATTAGGGACTGTGACTTTTATTAGGGAGACTGAGCGAAGGTGATAGTGGTGGGTGTAGGTGCTTTTTTTAAAAATAAAAACATTACATTTTTGAAATTGGCTCTGGTCAATTTTTATAATAATGCCTTGAACAATATGTTAAAATTGAGAGAAATTGAAGATAGGGGACCAGTTAAACTATTGCTATAAACTGTAGCAATAAACTATTGCTATTGCAATAATTTCTATGTTTAATGTTACTAAACCAAACTCTGAAAAACTTTATTCATATGATTATTATATATAAAATGACTATAGTAGTGCTTAGCACATAGAATATTTTAAAATAGCCATTTTATAGCCACATTATAAATAATTTAGGGTTTAGATGGCATAATTTTATTGGTTATTTGAATGTAATATATAATCAGAAAATCTAGTCTATAATCTGACATATAATATCACAACATTTACTTATTCCTAGATGTTATTATATTTACTTTTTCTGAGTTTTTGCTGCCTTTTTTTTTAAAAGGTGTTTCAAATACTATTTATTGAGACACTTGCTTCTATGGGCCAAGACGAGGTATATACCAGGAAAAGGTTCTAGGATTAGGAATACAAATATAGGTAAAAGCAGCATATTTTAACTCTAGAAAGGGAGCCAAAAAGATAAAGCGGTGATTAACCTACATTATTACATGGTACTGTTTCACAAAGGAAGGCATGATATACTGTCCCTTAGGAGGCTGGAGAATTCACAGGAGAGGCGTAACCTAGATCCTGAAATCTGAGTAGGTTCACACGGTAAGTGAACTCGGAAACCATTGGGAGATAGACCACATTCTAAGCTGTGGTAACTATAGATAGCAGACCATTGAGGTAACTGGAAACAATTCTACCCATGCATGTGTGTGTGTGTGTAAATATATATATTTATAAATCGTTATATATAGGTACATACACACAATCTACTGGTGAACGAGCCCAAAAACGTGTGGAACATACAAAGGGCTCAAATGATATGTTGGAAATTTCTAGGCAGGTTTTAAAGAGGCAAGTGATGTAATATCTGTGCTTTGAAGTTTGATCCATTCCTTGTTTGAATGAATATATTACTAAGAAGTTGTTATTGCTGTAGTTTCTTGAATTGATGGGTGGTCTGTATCCTTAAACCTTGCAAGTTTCCGAATGTCTGATATTGCCTCTCTTTCTTGCTGGGTATAAACTTATTGAGTCACATATGTTTTCAGTTGGGTATTTGCACAAATTCCTGTTTTGTTTTCTGGCAAATAATCTTGCTTTCAATAAGGATGAAGCCCACCTGATAACTTGCCTTCAATAGGTGACTGGGCTTTTATTAATGGATTCCAAATATATTCTTCCTTTATTTAGGAAGTTCCATAACTGATCCTCTGTAAGATTAGATTTTCCTGGCAGATGGTGACATTTCAGTCTGCAGATACGTTTATTTTTAGGTTTTATTTCCTATCTTTTATTCTTATTATCTTCCCAATCAATTTCATCTCTTTCAATGAAAATTTGATTTTGTTATTACTTAGTTTGGAACTTTGGCAACAAGACTCAATCCTCTCTCTTCTTTGTCAGTTCCTCTTTCCTATGCTTTTCAATTGCATTTTGGTCAACTTTTTATCTCCTGACAGTGAGTGAGCGAGCTGGAGGAGTTCACTCTCTCACTGTTGGAGTATACAATTGTTGTTTTGACTTGAAAACAAGCTTCACATTTTTTAATATATTTTCTTCTAGGAAAATATATTCTTTCATATTTTGGCGATTGGTGTGTGTCTTGTGAAACTTCATCAAAGACACTGTGGAGTAGTCTGGTGTTCACACCTTCTACTCCTGCTTTCACTGTAGTTTACCTACAGTGATTTCCTTTAGTAGAAGGATAATGCACACACAATAAATATTGAGCATGTGTGTGTTATTAGAACAGTACTTGGCATATAAGTGTTTGTTATGATGTTGCTGCTGCTTTTGTACTTTAGCTGTACTTCTGCTTTTTATGGACATTTTCCAGTAATTTTATAGCCATATAGACTCCTACAGCTTGTTTATGTAATAAAGCATTTATGGATGGAAGGTTTGTGATTCGTTACATTTTAGTTACTAATTACATCATACCTGGGATATTTGTTTTGTAGAAAGATTATTCTGGAGGCAGTGCATAACATGGCTTGTTGGTATAAACCTAGAAAGGAAGTTCTATTAGAAGATAATTAGAATAATCAAGGGAAGAAATTATAAGGAATTGAACTATGACAGTGGCAGTGAGGATATAAGCAAAAGCAAGTTACAGGAGAAATTATAGTGTTGAACAAAACTGAAGTGATGGAATGGGTCTCTGGATGATGAAGAGGCTCTGGTTTGTACAATTCTTTGGATGAGTGATACTTGCAACCAATTTAAAAATGTACAGAAAGGTGATGATGTAAATGGAAAAAAGAAAAGGGAGTGAGTTCTGATCAATTCCTGCGGACTCTGAGATATTTGTGCAATATGTAAATAGAGATTACTAGTAAGCCTTTGTTTGGCTTTTGGGGGGAAAATCTGTCTTTGAAGACATACATATGAGACATGTCAAAATACTGCTAGTGACGAAAGCCATAGTTGTGGATAAGATTATACACAGAGTTATTATTGTATAAAAAGACCAAGTACAGAGCAAATAAAATAATATAAATATTTAAGAAACTCTTAACTAAGGTGAATTATGTGATAGTGAGAGGTAACCAAACTTCTCAACAATCAGTTCTTAGTGTTCTCCAAAGCATATTCTTATATTTCTCACTTTTTCTTTTCAATGATCATTTCTTAGTATTCTCAAAAATTCTGCCGCCTTAGAGGTAGTGCAGAGGAGGACAGAGCCTGGCCTCTGGTGTCAGGAATTAGAATCTTGACTCTATATCTCACAAGCTTTATGACCTAGGATATTCCCAATATCTATCTGAGTCAATTTCTTCATGAGAAAATATGGAAATGAAAATTTCCACCTCAAATTGTTGTTGTGGGCCTTACATAAATATACTAATAAATCATTCAGCAGTTTTTTTGGCACATAATAGGCACTGAAAACTTATTTCCTTTGTATTTTCTCTTCTGTCTACTGGTTTTTATTCATGTCCTCTTACACTTCCGTGTAAGAAGGTTAAAAAACTAGTCCTCGATAAACAAAATAAAGTCAGAAAAATAAGGTGAATTTTCCCACAATATAACTTTATTAATCTCTAAAAATTATTCTTTATTTGTGTTTTTTTGGTCCTTTCTAAACTTTTTGCTGATTAAGTATGAAATGATAATGATAGTAAATAGCACTTGTTTTGTTGTTTTGTTTTTATAGTGCAACCTTTCCTTTCAGCCCTTATTTTGTTTTTGGAAATTTAAATAATAATCTAGGGAGTGATGAAATACAGAATCTCAAAATTTTGGGACCTTGATGAACTTTCCAATATTTACAAATATCTAGATGTGATCATCATTTAGTCAAAATATTTTGGCATCATATAGACCCAAACTTTGACTACTTTAAATAGCATCTTTGTTCTATGAAAAGGACAAAGTTCAAGTCATGGAAAAAGGACATAAGCCTAAAGCCATCAGTGAATACAGGCAGTTCGTTAGAGTCCAGCAACTGGTGGGGTCCTATTACCTTTCATGCTGTAAAACTTAGAGAAGGGAGGGTATTGAAGGGAGGGAGAAAGGAAGGAGGAGAGAAATAGAAATGTCATGGAAGTCAGAAATATAGAGAACAGGATGGCTATTGTTTGGATTTGAGGTTAAGTGTACAGCAGTTTTCTATCCAACTATGAGAAAGTCTAGTTCTGGGCAGTCTTGCATTCTAGAAAGCAGTATTCACTTTATTGCCTTTTTGAAATCTGATTCGATCATTGTAATGTAATCATCTGTATAGATCTGTGCTTATCCTAAAGATAATCAAGATACCACAGGAACTATACAACTTTCTTATGTAGAGCTGAATCTACATATGTGATTTTGATGTAAATTTTGTCACCTTTTATTCTTTTCGTATATTAAATATACAAGAAGAGCATTAACTTATAAAATAATTTTTCAGTATCTTAACGTACTGATAGTGACTGCTAACAATGTCTTTTCCTTTTTCTTTATTCAAATAGAGCTACATTAGAGATCCTGATGTATTCCGGGGGAAAAGGCAAATCTGAAAATTTATAAATAAATAAGTATAATGAAAATGACAATTGACTCATTAGAAGAGAATCACAGTTCTTCTCCCATGATTATATTCTGATTAAAGAACAGATCGATTAAAATTTCTTTTCTCCTTTTGCTGCATGATATTAGATTTAAAAAATCTATCAAATGGACTTTGTGTCTTGAACGTCGTAAGATTCATAAGATTTTTTAGTATTACATCACAAGAGAATGCAATCTATTTATAATTGAAAACAGTGCTGCTTGAAATTATATGAATTGATTTTCCCTTCCAGAACATCTATACACTTACGCTTACTGTCTGCATTGTCTTATAGCCTGTCATAATAATAATGGTGATAATAGGTAGCATTTATTGAACACAGACTATTTGCTTGGCCTTGTGACCATTTTATCTTTCATTTTGTCATTAAGCAAATTATAGAAACACTAAATCATTTGGTGAATCTGGAATAAACAAAATGTTTGCTTAATTATCTTTCAAATTTAAGAATACGTAGTTCATTAAGAGTGCTTGTCTGAAATGGCACTTTTGATTACAGTCCTACATTTACTTTTCTCTATGGTTGACACGGCATGTAGAAGTTGAAGTAATGTCTCAACAAGGGAAAAACTGAATTGCACCCAAAAAGAATTAGTGCCTTTGTATGCTTTAGTCTACTAGGATTCACCAAAGTCGAGCTGATTCTATAGAAATTTAGGTTTTTCTAAAGTAACATTTGTTGTTGTTTGACTAAATGTGAACATAGGCAAGATGTAAGAAAGTAGTGGAGTATTAAACATCTCATATTACTGAATATTAATTTTAGTTCCAATACCAAGTTGTGTAATGGTAAGATTTACATAACAGAAGCTGAAAAGAAACACCTAAAATTCTTTGACTCTAAAGGAGTAAAGTCCAAGTTGAAGTTATTTAATATCAATTGCAGCTGAACATGTCTACATATAAGGAAAATAAAATCATACATTTAAGTTAAAAATCATAAAGGAAAACACAATATTTAAAAATGTGAAATCTAGACTTTGAGAAAAAAATCTCTGATTTTAACCTAGGTTTTTTCACCCTGAAAAGTGGTGAGATAATCTAAGCAATCCAGAATTTGCCCTGGCTCACTGCCAAGAAGGTCTCAAAAGGACTCCTCTCTCAGTTACAAAGCAATGTGTGAAGTCCCTGATACAGAGGAACATCTAAAGAAATTGCAGCAAAAGGAATGATGAGGCAAAGTTAAGTACATTTGAAAGGAATGTAGAATAGCTGCTAACCTGTACTCCAGGAAAAATTGCCTTTTTGTTTAATGAAATGATCCAGCAGTAACATTTTTTAAAGTGTAGTTTGTTTCTAGAGTGATTTCACATGTAAATGACTAAAGACTTTCTCTAAGTTGTCGGTACCTAGGAACCAATAATTTTCCCTGAACTCAACCTGTAACATATTTTTCAATTGTATGAATATTTTCATTGTTTAAAATTGTGATATAGAAAGTCATTATTTTTGCTATTTAAAGTTCAGCATACAGAAGTTGGCAAACAAAAAAGAATAATGTTCTTAATATGACCATTACATTTAATATTAATGTAAATCAAGGAGCATAGTGCTCTTCTTATTTATCCCTTCACCATACAAAATTACTGATGTTAACAAGTTAGCACACTTGGTAAGAAAGTAGAAAAGTACTTTTTTCATTCAGCTCCATCTGGACCCTAATTTCCTACTTGTAGTGGAGAAGATCAAACATTAATATTTAACCTCTACTTATACAAACAGGTAATCTTTAACTGAGTGTTTACTATGCAAACTATTGCAGTAATTGTTTTATGAATTATCTAATTTCACCTTAATAATAACTCTTGGGAGATTTATTATTAACCCCATCTTCCAGAACTCGAGGCCCAGGTAGTGTAAGGAACTCATGCTAGTTTACACACCTTGTACGTACTGAGGTGGTGCTTGTGTTTTCACCTGTAACTGTGACTCCATGTTCTATGGCTGTAGTAGTTGTCTTCCTATAACTTCTTCCACATTATGCTTAGACCTCTCTTTCATGGTTTCTATGCATTTCAAATTAAAATCAATCCTTGTGTCTCTTAAATGACCCTCCCAATGATTACTATCTCTATGTAATTTTCTTGGTTTAGACTCAGCTGGCTTTTTAAATTTTTTTAGTTTGCCTAGCTACCTATAGTTTAGTCTCTCTGGTATTAGGGTAGAATTATAGTGTTTAGAATTGGAAAAAAGAGTGAAGGTTATCTAGTCTATTTGATAAACAGATCTCTTTATACAACCTTTCAGTCAATGCATGAATATATCCAGGGATACAGCCCCTGTCTCTGGTAATAGCCCTTTCCATCCTTACACAGCTCAGGGTGCCTGCAATATCAGTCTTACATTGACTCTCTGTAGCATTGATCCTTTACAATCATTTCGTGAGAGGAATGGCATTTACATTCAGATATCATGTGGTGGATTCTCTGTTCTTTCTCTCTGGAGACTCACAGGTCTCATTTATTTCTGATGATGACTTGCATGAATGAAACTCCCTTGATCTATTTCTTCCTTCCCTCCTTCCTTCTATTCTTCCTTCCTTCCTTTTTTTTTTTTTTTTTTTTGTCAGAGGTAGAGAATAAGATAAGACAAGCCCAGTATTGTACTGTTTCTCATGAAGAAATTAGAAAAGCATCTTTTAACAATGTATTAACAATTAATTCTTCTAATTTTGTGAGTAAGATATATAGGTAGGTAGGTAGGTAGATAGATAGACAGGCAAGCATTCAATTTAATATTCATGACCTGGTAATATGGAAAAGAAACCATGTGAGTTGTGGATAATGAGCTATTAACTATATATCTCCTTACGTGAGGGAATGTTAATTCTGGTAGATAACTCATTTATAGGAATGATTGTAATAATTGACAGTGTGATGCAGATTATGAGTAATTCAAGCAAAATATTACAAATAAATTAATTCTATGAGAATTCTTAGGGATTGCATTTGAACTAGCTTGGAAGAGTGATACTATTTTCTCTAGGTGGCATATAGTTGTGTCAGGAACAATGGCAGGAAAGGCTAATAAGTGGATGACCACAGAGCATGTTTTCCTGGAGGGTTGTGGACATGAGAAAGAGTACTGCGGTGGGGTCTAAACACAGATGGTGTTGATCTGACCTTTAAGGCTAAGTTAAGGAGTTTGAACTTTATTCTCTATTAAAATAATATTTTTGATAAGATGGAAAAGGCAATAAGAGAAATAAAGCAGGTAACTTATCAAATGACTAATGTCCTGGGATAGGGCTGGGACATTGAAGCGGAAGGGTCTTCATTTCGGCTTCCTCTCCTTGGAAGGCACATTCTACATTTTATGGAGGCTGATGAAAAGGTTCTGTGTGTGCACGGTAAAAATCTGAATCATTGATTCAGGACACATTTCTGGAGCCTCCTCAACATTTCTATCCCATAAGAGATGGGTTGTGGTGGTATATATATATATATAAACCTAATTTCAATTGAAGCAGATAAAGAAAACCTCTTTGGTGATGATCAACACTTACCTCTCTAGTGAAAAGGTGGACTTACTGTTATATCTATCTGAAGATGTTTTTGTCACTTAAGGTGTAGGTCTAAAAAAGTTCAGTATTTGCCTGTTCACAACAAAAGCAAATTGGAAATCAATAACAAACTGAAAAATTGGGGTCATGTAGTAAAATTTATTTAATTCAGTGTTTTCATAAAAGCCTAACTCAGTTGATCTATTATATATGTCAGTTACAAAATATTACAAAGGATTTAGATGGTGAAGTTAATGATTTAATGGTCAAAAAGACGTAAATAAAAAGAGGCCTCAAACAACCTAGGAGGTTGAACAGTGTTTTCCCCACACTACCTCTGCTCTGTTGGTCCCTATGCTTATCCTTCTAGCAATGACTTGGAGCAAATGAAACCACTTAAACAAGTCTTAGTAAAGTTAAAGACATTTTGTATACAAAGTGACCATTCTGATCTATTACTACATGGAGAGATTGCACCAGCCCAATTGTTTGGACAAGGTATTTCTCTCCTTTCTTGTGTAGGAGTGTGTGGTCTTGAATATGAAATCAGCAAACTAATGGGAGTATAACTCCCACTTCAATGAAATGTAAAGAAGTCCTGTATATTTTTTACTACCACAAAGAATAACCACTGATTTGTAACTACAGCAGGCAGCAGCCTCATTACCATGTACCAATAGTCTGTGTTCATATAGGACCTCACATTAACACCCAATGTCTTGCTTTGTTACCTTGCAGAAATGTTGGAATCCAACAATGTGATCACTTTCAATGGCTTGGCAAACAGCTCCAGTTATCATACCTTCCTTTTGGATGAGGAACGGAGTAGGCTGTATGTTGGAGCAAAGGATCACATGTTTTCATTCAACCTGGTTAATATCAAGGATTTTCAAAAGGTATCTTTATTCTAATATATGTACTATTCTTTTGAAACAATTCAAGTTATATAGAATTTTCTAGTTATTTAACAGTGTGACAACTGAAAAAAATTGTTTAAATTAATATTTTATCTTTTCAGACACAAATAAAAATAATGCACTGATCTATCACAAATCAGTGGATGTAGTAAACCGTCAAAATTATCAGGGAGGAAACTGTACTATTTTCAGTGATCATTATAAGAAATACTAACTTTAGCTTATTCTTCCACAGTTCTATCATTTTTCCTGCATAAAATTAAATACTTAAAGCATTATAGAAATATATCATAATTGATTTCATGTACTAGGTATATATATTTATATATAATTTACATATCTCTCTATATTTCCAGCACATGCAGAGTTCATCACTCATCATACACATGCCTCATCTGAACGTTGCCTGCGTTTGGAAAGTTTATTAGAGCACAGGCACTCTCATTCATTTACATATTGTCTATATCTGCTTTCATTCTACAATGGCAGAGCTGAGTAGTTGTGATAGAAATCATCTGAATCACAAAGCCTAAAATATGTACTATCTGGCCTTTTAAACAAAAAAGTTGGCCAAACCCTGATCACAAAGATCAGTTTTCAGTGTCAGGTTTTTGCAAGTATGGACATTTAGAAACTAGCCTTCTATCAGTATTTTTAATATACTTTATTGTGTTTCTGGATTATTTAATTAATAAGCTATACAGTTTGGAAAAAAAATATGGATTGACAGATTAGTGGAAATTGTGCTACTGAGTCTATATGCTGTATTCTAAGTCAAACAGTTTTTTTTCAGTCGGTATTTCCTGTCAGTTCTCTGAGGAACAAAGATCTTTATGCAACAGCTTTCCCAAGAGTGGTAATATAACATGCTTTTTAGGGTGCATACACTTTAGTGTATGTATGTGTGTGTGTGTGTGTGTGTGTGTGTATATATATATATATATATATATATATATATAAGTTTTGCTGCTTCTTAACACTTGGTTTTAAAGTCGTGTGCCTCAACTTTTTATAAACTGTAACATATTGGACAGTTATTTTTAAAAAGTAACAGAATTGTAAAAAGCTTTTTTTCTGGTTGGAGAATGTTGTTTTGGGATAAAGTGAAGATTTAATTTCAGGGCTGATTCATATCTCTAATAGAGTATACTGCTAAACCTAAGACTTTTACTTTTCTTCTGTTACCCAAACATTAAAATTCTGACTATATATTAAGAGATTTGATTCATAACATACAGTCAAATAAAATGGCACTGCCCTTAATGATATATTTTGGAATTAAGATATAACATTTAAAAATCACCTTGGATATTTCTTTTTTTGATTTTTCAATATATTAGATTTTGAAGCTTCCTCAGATTAACAGTATCCCTAAGGTTATCTACTATCTAAGAAAACTGATTATCCATTGTTTTTTCTGAAATGATAAAAATATTTATCTTAGCATCTTTTGTAAAGGTCAAAAAATAAGCAAGTTTTTGTTGTTTTAGTGAAAGATAACCATCCTTTATAAAATGAATGAAAAATCTAAGATGATTAGGAAGACTACATATTTTAATAACAGGAGGTTATATCAGTTCAAATTTTCAGTGTTTATAGAAATTTCATCATTTTGTGAAATCCATATATATGAATATATATATATACTTATTATATCTATGTATCTATTGTATATATCTATATATCTATAAATAGAAAATATTTGAGCACATCTCACCTCAGAATATATGTTTAATGTATTCAACATTTTTTCTGAATAAATATTCTTAATTTGGTTTATATATTCAATTGGCTCTAAAATTGAAAAGGACTAAATTGTCATATAAACAACCTACTATTTTATAGGTAAGAAAAATCCTAGAGACATTTGTGTGCCCAGGATGCATCACTTGTAATAAACATATACTGAAATAATGGGTTAAATAAAAGTTAAGTGACTTGCCTAGTGTTATAGTGTTCTTCTTATAGGCTCTTGATTCAGATCATTATTCTAATAATAGAAGACATATTTCTAATTTTAAAGCATTCGTTTCAATACATTATTTAATTTTAATTATATCACACTCTTTATAAGGGTAAATATAGTTTACTTAAGGATTATATCTGTTTGTCTATATTGTCTATTAATGCTCTTTTTAACCTATATGTAATATTATTCAACAACTTTTTCCTGAGCATCTACTACTGTGATAAACTGTATAGGGGGCACTAGGGTATGTCATCAGTAATTCTTGAGGAACTTACAAGATAATACTAAAGATGTATGAGCATAAAGGTAAATACTAGGCCAATCCCTGTTAGAGACAAAAACACAGTCTCAGGCTTGGAAGGACCATGAAAAGATTCTTGGCCTTGGTAAAGGTCTCAATCTCCTTAAGGCATAAATGCTTATTTGCTAATGAGTAAGAAGAGCTACCATGGGTAGATGTATAGAAGCCTAAAGAAGGGAAAGTCTAAAATAGATCATGAAGCACTCTGAATATGAGGGTAAGAAATTTAGTCACTATTAACTGAGAAGTTTTTGAGCAAGAAGAAAAAATATCAACAGGTTAACAAGTCTAACCAAAAGATAGGAATTATTCTTCATGGAAATAGATGCTATTGGAAGGACAATTTATATATTTGTTCCGTTGACTTATAGTTATTCTCATTAAATTGCTTTCCAAAAGAGCACTTTCTACACCAGAATTTATTTTACTCATGCCAGATCTTTAAGCTAATATTTTTTTACCCTGATCTGTAACAAGTTGGGAGTACACACCCCTCTAAATATGAGAGAATTTAGCATGAATGTTAGCAAAATTACTTTTTATTAATATTTGTCATAAGAGAGAAATCACAAAATGAGGCCCATGTTGTGTCAATGCTGATAATCAAGAGCTAGGAGACTACGAGAAAACAACCTGCCCTTTTCAATTTAAAAAGTTATCTGTTTTAATAATCTGTGATTCTTGCACAATCTAGCTAGAAAGCTGAATATACAGTCAATAAATCTTAGCTCTTCTATATATTATTTTTGTGTCCCAGAGAAAATTTATATTTGATCCTCCTCCTGTGTATGTTTTACTTTACATACACAAACACACATGAAAAGAAAAGTACATGAAAAGGAAAAGAATACATAAATTAAGAGCTTCAAATGGTAAAAATAAATCCATGTCCAAAAATTTTTAAGGCTTTTTATTGTGATATGGACCTGAAATGCATTTGCCATGTCATCATAGGTTATTTCAATATGTCCTAAATTCTTGTTTATAAATGTGTTATATTTTGCTCTTTAATTCCCTAGATTGACTATCACAGCCTTTGCCCAAGTTTATGACCATTTATACTGAATTATCTAGAGGTTCCCAGATGAATGATAATCAGTCATTTTGAGACTAAAAGCTTTCTAGCAGACATGGATGATGAACTGCCATCATCTCTGGATTTTTCTTTTACATATGACTTTTTTTTTTCCCTGAAATTAACTAATGTTACCAGAAAAGAAAGATGAATAAAAAAAAATTAAAATTGCTCTACCCCAGTACAGATAGGAGTCATGGGAATTGCTCAGGGGACTGGAAAATTTTATATTAAAATTTAGATGAGGGTATTTGAATTAATATTATTGAGGGAAATGCATCTACAATCCTCTAAGCCATGAGTCATGCCTTGATTTATCTACCACTGTCACCTGATTTATCTACCACTGTCACTGTATTCAAACAATACAGGAACCTCTGGAAAGATGAAGACCAAATATCAGGGATGAAAATACAGTTATTACACAGTTAGTCTGAGTTTTGCCCACAGTGGGGAAGGTGATTTTTTTTTTTAGAGCTATCTATTTGCTTCTTCATTTCCTCCTTTATCTCCTGAAATTATGTAGTGCTACTCTTACCTATTTTCCCTGTCCAAAAAAAAAAAAAAAAAAATTCCTTTCTAAAATGGGTTTTTCTAACCCTATCAGTTGCTCATTATAGCATGTCATGCTGAGATTTGAATGACAGAAATGGATCCAGAGCACCTGATGTTAACATTTCAAAATCACTATTTTATGATAAAGACCAATTCATTTAGAAGACTGCAAGCCACATTCTATGCTTATTTCTATCTCTCTTCACTGGATTCTCACGTGGTCTCAGGATGATCTCCCTTTCCCAACCTGCCTTACAATTCTTTGCATTGGACACTGCTTACATCTACTGACTGCATAAATTTCTGTGTTGCTCAACTTTCATTTATACAGCAAAGCCTAATGGGTAGACAGAGAGTGAAAGATGTTAAGTTCATGCCAATTGACTGATGGTACTGCAAAGTCTTAAACTAAGAGGTTCCTGCCACATAATGCTTTATGGAACTTTCTTTATCTCAGTTGCTCCACTTGTTCTAACAGACTATAAGGTTGGATCTCTTAGAAAACTTAATTGGCAGAAAATAATGTTTCTTCTCTGCCCTTAGATTGTGTGGCCAGTGTCTTACACCAGAAGGGATGAATGCAAGTGGGCTGGAAAAGATATCCTGGTAAGTATCAATCTACTAAGTTATTTTAGTAATTGCATAAGGAATTTATTACTCTATCATCATTTTTGTCCAGTGTTATATTAAACACCATTCTTTGCTTCTGGACTTAGAAACAAATTAATGATATTTGATTTTGAATATTGACATTTTTATGTAAAGCATTGAAAATCTTATGTAAAGCAAGTGGGTAGGAAATGACAATACACCTGAATAAAGCAAAAATGGGTTCCTTTTGATGATTTATATACACAAAAGGTAATTAACAGTTTTAGCATATATACTTATACTCAATAAGTCCACTTATTTGTGCAGATTTGTTTTCATGTTAATTCCTCTTGAATTCCTTTTGAATGCATTGAAATTTTTCTTCTTCTGAATCATCATGATTAAATTCCCCTCCTTCTTTCCATTTCATTCTATTCCTTTTCTTTCTTTTCCTTTCTCCTTCTTTCCTTCTTACATTTCTTCTTTTTTCTCCTTCCTCCCTTAGAACTCCTCTCTTCCCTTCCCTCCTTCTTTCACACATTTCATGCACTCATTCCTTAAATAAATATGGATTGAGAAATGACTATGCAACAAACATTGTCCTGGGTACTACGGACAAAAGATGAGTGAATGGTAAGCAGTCCCTACAATGGTTGTACCACTGTTAGTAGGTAGAGGCCATTTTTCCTGAGGTAAACTTTGTCAGTTAAATTAAGTGGGCCACTGGTTTGAAGTATAGCCAAGGATCTGCACAGATCATGAAAGGCAGTTATAATCATTTAAATCAATAAATTAACATGAATTCAGGATTTTAAATATTTGTATTATTTTAGGTCTTATCAGATATTTTTGGGTCCAAAACACAAGGAAATAAGTTTAAAAGTTTTGTCTCTATATTAGCATTTAGAAGAAATTTATTCTATGTGCATAAAGACATAAATCAACTTGTATGTATGTATATAGACATATAGATATTTTCAAGGGACAGTCTGATTGATTGGTAGCAGCTGGCTAAGATTATGTATATGTTTAGAAGGGTTTAGAAGTGAAATCAGTATTCATGGAAAAGAATGTCTCAATCTGGTAGCAGAGTTGGCTACAGGTGAAGGCAGATAAAGGAGCACAAAGCACAGGTATCTCCCATCCACGATTAATACATATCAGCAAACATGGGAAATTCATCCTTAAAAATTTCAATTTAAATATAGTGATTACACGTCACATTAAACCATAGTACAGTAAACATTTTTCTGATTATGTGAAAGTGGACAAAAAATTTTGTTCTATCAAATTTTATACTACCCCAAGTTAATACATAGGTTGGGATGATTGAAAAGGAGTAAATAGAAAGAAAAATGAAGTAGGAGTCCAAAGAATCAAGAATTTTATGTTGACTCCCCACTGACTCATTAATTTTAATTGAGCAAGTACCTTAACTTTTGGGGGGTTTTAGTATCGTATCCATTTAATGGGACATATTTGCAGTTGTGAGAAAGAAGTTCAATAGATTTTGTGATAATTATTTAGAAGTAGGTAATATTGCATAAATGTAGGCAAAAAATATGACTGAATACACAAAAATTTATTAACATCAAAATGCTATATTTACCATTAACAAATTATGTTGAAAGACTTCAGTGTGATAATAACTAAGGATGGAGAGAAATGGAGGTTTTACCTGTATACAGCTGTGACTTTTAAAAACAGATTTTTTTTTTCTCTTTCTGTTAAAGTGTAACAGGTGAAGACATGGAAACTTAGAATTACTGCGAACTCTATCCTGTGCCAAGTACTTTGATAATTTAGATAGTATTTTATATATGTAGTTTTAACGATAATCTTGTCAAGTGGGTATCATTACCACTGTTTTCTTAAGAAATATAATGATTCAGCATATTCATTCAGAATTGTTTCATTCAAAAATTTTGGAACAAAAAAAAAATTTTGGAACATTTTGAGTACTATGCTAGAAGTCAAGATCAAAATTTTTGTGGCTCTGCTGAAGTTTTTGGTGTTGTGTGGCATGTATGGATTTGAACTTAGCTATTAACACACAGATAATAAGCAATAGAGATTCAAATAAATACCTTACCTATTCTGATCTTTTTAAGCGTGCGGATATAATGATAACCAGCTCGTGACATTCTTGTAAGATTCAATCACAAATGAAATTATTACATAGACTGTAATGCATGATACAAAATTAACTATTAGTATCTGTAACAGAGTTGCTTAGACAATTTCTAAGTGAAAACATCATTAATGAAATTTATTTGGTCCTCTCTAATGAACATGACCACTGTAGTGTGGAACTGTTCTGAATTCAATTCCATCTGAACACTGAAGATAATAACCATACTTATCTGACAACTTATCTGGATTTTATAAAAAGCACTGAGCCAAGTACTGAGCATATTTCAGTTGCTAAGATAGCAGATATTCTTTTGTGTTTATGGTTTCCAAAATTCGCCTCAGTACATTTCCCTTATCTTCCATGCCTCTCGCCTTGCCTCCCCTGCTCCTCTCCCTCTTCCTCTCCCCTTCCCTCCCCTCCTGTCCCCTCCCCTCCCCCTCCCTCCCCCTCCCTCCCCTCCCTCCCTCCCTCCCCTCCCTCCCCTCCCTCCCTCCCCTCCCTCCCCTCCCCTCCCTCCCTCCCTCCCCTCCCTCCCCTCCCTCCCTTCCCTCCCCTCCCCTCCCTCCCTCCCCTCCCTCCCTCACTTCCCCTCCCCTCCCTCCCTCCCCTCCCTCCCCTCTCCTCCCCTCCCTCCCCTCTCCTCCCCTCCCTCCCCTCCCCTCCCTCCCCTCGCCTCCCCTCCCCTCCCTCCCCTCTCCTCCCTCTCCTCTCCCCCTCCCCTCCCCTCCCTCCCCTCCCCTCTCCTCCACTCCCCTTCCTTCCTCTCCCACTCCTGCTCCACTGTCAATACTGAACACTGAGGGATTCTGGTAATAGCCCAGACACAGTTATTTCAGCAGCTGCAATAAAGTCAAGATCCCCACAGTGCCCTATGAATAACCTTAATCATGACCTCAGAGGTTTCCTCTCTAAGAAAAGCAACTTTATTTTTCAGGTTTACTGAAAATGCTTATGAGTTTGATAGAACTAAATTAAAAGGAGCTAAAACATACGGTGGTTGCTAAGTCTGATACAGGGTATTAATGGCACCTGATTATTTCATAACACCTTTTAATATGGATTCTGAAAACTTATAAATTATGTCTTATATATTATGTTAGAGATAGGTAATTAGGTGTGCACTGAAAGATGTAAATTTTTCAAAGTTTAACAGTATGTCAATATTAGTCATACAGATCTTAAGCCAGCTAATTAATGTAACCTGATAAAATGCTCATGCTTTTGTTATTCCTCTACATTCTACATTAAATGAATTCAGTCATTGTGAATTTTTATTCTTCTTTGTTAACACTTATTTAGTGAAGGGAAAACACAACAAGTTCCATATATTTTAGTTAAAAGAAAAATATATTTTTCCTTTAGCTCTTAACACTAAACACCAAACACTAAAGTATATTTAAATAATAAAATATATTTCGTACTATTTTTCTGGTAACCCATCTCATTCCTTTAATATTGCTTTTCATTGACTGTTATGCAAAATACATTTTGTGCATGTGAAATGCACAAATTTTATTAAAATTTATCTTACTTTTCAGGAGACCTCACTTATGTATCTCAACTTACATAACTAATTTAAATAGGATACATGACATTTATTGGTTATGTTTGGACTTTAACATACAGATGCATTTTTTTTCTTTCTTAATATATGATTTTAGAAAATAGCAAATAGTTGATTTATTGGGATTGTAACATTTCTTCCTTGATAAACATAAAAAATAGAATTAGTATTTTTACCAAAAATTTCTTAAATAACCACTTAAAAAGAAAGATTAAGGGTAAAGAGGTTTTTTTTTTTTTTAATTTTCATTCAACACCATATTTGTTAAGTGATACATGGACAGTTTGAAGGAAATTCTGCACTGTATCTTGAGTAAATAATAGCTGTGACTGATGGGACAGTAATTCCTTTCAAAGACCTCTTGTGATGCTCAAAACCACATGAATGAGGCCTTGAGTGGTTTTTGCAGCCATCAGGACTTCAACATAGAATTGTAACCAAAATAGGAAGTGACCTGAACATTTATAGAAAAGTAAACTAACAACCTTCTTGAGTGCTCTCCGTGGTTTCTAGAATCCAAGTTTACCCTTTTCCTACTGGTTTTAGTGTTTTCTCTAAATGTCCTCTGCAAGTAAATCTCCTTTAAACAAACCATCCTGGAGGAAGTGCTGTCTTCTTGGTATTAGATTCAGATGCAAGAATACAATAGGAAAAACAGGACAAAGACACTGGTTATTTTTATGTATCTTGAGAGTAGGTCATTTTTAAGTCCGGTTAAGATGGTCAACATGGTATAGCCACCCAGCAAGTCAGGATATACCACTTGATTGAACCTACATAGTTCTTGTGTCACTAAGTGTAGCATTATACAGAAAGTATTCCCCATTCTCCCAGGCAGCTGGGAAGATACAAACCATCATTTCTCACAGCTCAGTTTTGCATCATACATATATATTAAATCAGCTGCTGGGATTTGAGCAACTAGTCCACAATGAAAGGACTTTGTGGTAAGAGGGAATCTACAGCCAAAGATGTGTATAGTCTCTCTCTTTCTTCATATATACATAGATGGAGAGAAAAAGAGAGAGAGAATACAAACGTGCCTTAGGCTGCTGATAATGGCATTTCTGACAATAAGATTAATCTAAACTTATTTTTTTTCCAGAAGTGAATATGCAGGATATATATCCTACCATTGCCTTCTTTTCTTGGTGTTGTAAGTTCTAAACATTTACGTTGTTACGATATTTTTATATTAGAGGCGTGAAATGCTCATGAACTTTTCCACTGTTGTTACTTGAGAGTTGTAATTTTAAAAAAAATTACATGATATATATTATTGTACAGATACCCTCAATAAGGACATAAATGCAATCCAGATATCTCTATTCTGACTGCTATTAGCTGCATTTACTTTTATTTTTGATATTTTTCTGGTGCTTAAAATCCACTTTGTATTCACAATAACATTTCTATTGAGGGATTAACTTCCTTGACCCTGTTTTGCAAATGAAAACTGAATACATGCTAAGCTGGTAAAAGAATCTGTTTCGAATCAATAGCTCTCTGAATCTTCTTTGTTTATCCTGCTAAACCATCTCTCTTTGTACTAAGTTTCAGTAAAACCAAATGGCAACCGTATGACTATTAGAAATATTTTGAACATTGTTGGAAATCAAAATTTCAACCATCTGAGATGAACAAAAAAACCAGATTCTCATAAAATCGCTCTTGTTGGATACATTTCAAAGTGCAATATCATGCACCTGAATTTTGGGACATTTTTGCAGTTCTTAAGAGATATATTTTTGTCCTTAGTTGTTACTCATTTTTAACATATGATATATTATTACATGTCTGTCGAATTTATCATGACTCAAATTGCAGGACCTCAACAACACTAATTTTTTTTTTTTTTTTTTTAACAACACTAATTTTTGCCAAGTGAATGCAACTGAGAATTTGAAGCTACACATTCATCTGAAGTTGCAGTACAGTCTAAAATGCATGTTAGTCCTTGAATTTCATTTACTTTTTCAAAGGTCAAAGTTGATATCAACTTAATTTTTTAAATTTTATTTTAGGGACTTCAAGGCATGTTAAAACTCTAAATGGATAATTAGAATTACCTCTGATTCTATAAAAATCATAAGGTTTCATTAAATCTCGAAACCCTGATGTTTAATTGTTGGGAGATAATTTTTCATAGATCTCTCACACTTCTGCACATCTGATGAACAGAGGAACTCTTAAGCAAAAGGATACTTTTAAAATAACCTTGAGAAGTAGAGACAGTGTCTCCCTGAGAGCAAAGGGCAAGTTATGCTCACCTGCAGGTACAATGAACATAACATCTTCCTTAAAATGTAATGGCCAGGATGCTTATGCCTAGTATAAAGTGTTCAGGTTCCCTCAACCCAGAGTTCCTCTGCTGTAATGCACCTCACTGCATGCGCAGGTGTCACTTGGCCCTCTTCTCACTGCCCAGTGGGAATTGGAGCTTGGGTAACTGGCATGAGAAATGCTGATACTTTGACTACTGATATTTCTGTAAACAATAAAGTCATTTATCTCTGATTCAGGAGCTGTATATCTTCTGCCAGCATCTGCAAAACTGTGTCAGGGTAGCTCGTTATCTTACAAGTAGAGCAGAATCATAGACCCTTTACTGTTCCTGATAATATTGATTATAAGTTTTTGTGGGCACCCTAGATGACCTCACAAATGAAAGACTATGGTCACTTTATTCATTTTTAAGTATGATTCCATGATGAAATTTGATGATACTTCAGGTATATAGACAACTGATTCCTGATGAGAGCAAGTGAAAGACTTCTTATTAAATGTCACAGAAATGAGCATTCCAGTTTTCATGTGCATTCATGTGTGTATGTTTATTTCTGCTTGGAGGTAAATAACAGGCAAACTGATAACAGTTTAAATTCAATATTCAAAGAATACTAGTAATAAGGATAGCTAACATCTATTGAAGCTCACTATGTATATTAGGTATTATTCTAAATCGTTTCTTTTATTAACTAATTTATGTAACTCCTTTTTGGTTATAAGATACACATTTCCTTTCAAAGGGTGTAGTCCCAGCTTACCTAAGTGACACACCACAGTTCTGCCACAGCTATTGAGAAACAATTGCTGTATTTGCTGTTTGACTGTGACAATGATTCATACCACCTACCACTTTGATAAAAAGAGTGATTATAAGTTTATAATTGATATTCCTTACTGTTGGAGGACTGGAATTTTATGAAAATTCTAATGAACAAAATATAACTCACCTTTGTAACGGGAATGAGCACAGATTAATATTCAAAACAAATTTTATTAAATCCACCTCTCATTACCACCAATTATGGGTTTAACCTCTTTTAACTGTACTTAAGAAGAAATGAACAGTTCATAATAGACTTCTTGCCCAAGTCATGGCACGGTGTGTGGAATGGTGTGAGAGTTAAGCGGACATGAAAATATTCTAACCAACAAATGGATGATTGATTATTTAAAGAATAAGATGTTACTCTTCCGTTAATAAGTGCTAGGCATCATACTATGTACTTTACACAGATATGTCATTAATACCAATTTTAGTTGAAGAAACTGAGGCTCAGAAGTCCTAAATAACTTTCTTGTAGTCACGTAGCAAATGGAAAATGATGCTTTAATAATTCTAACCCCTGTGTGACTGACTTTTAAAGCATCAGATTAGTATAGGTAACTACCTTCATGTTATTTCTATTTTTTCATTTTGATTTTATTACTTTTATTCTATGTTTTTCTTAAATTTTTCAAGAATACCTTTTCAAATGTAAATACATACCTAAGAATAAGTAACATTTTCATTAAATATTAATAAATATAAACAAATTTTTTAATTCTAAAGTTTAAACTTTTAACTGTATTCAGAAATTATTTTTAAAATTATATATGTATATACATAATATATACACATATAAATGTGTGTATAATCCACATATATTATAAATATGGAGTATATGTCTAAATGGATTATTGTAAATGGTTAAAGAGCCTCCATTTATTAGAATATATGTAGAATATTTTATATTATTAATTATATAATAGCATTTAGTACTTTAGACATTAAGGATTTCAAAAGTTTTTTACTTTTGATATTAGACAAGGCAGAGGGTAGAAAAGAGGTATATATGAATTTTAAGAAAGCATTCCTCTAGGGCTTCCCTGGTGGCACAGTGGTTGAGACTCCGCCTGCCGAGGCAGGGGACACGGGTTCGTGCCCCGGTCCGGGAAGATCCCACATGCCGCGGAGCAGCTGGGCCCGTGAGCCATGGCCGCTGAGCCTGCGCGTCCGGAGCCTGTGCTTCGCGATGGGAGAGGCCACAACAGTGAGAGGCCCGCGTACCACAAAAAAAAAAAAAAAAATAGCATTCCTCTAAAATCTGGATTTCATTTTTTTTCTCCTTCCTTAAAGCTACATCTCATAGGTGATTAAAGATGCAATTCATCTCCCTTATTTGAGTATTAAATTCATTCATGATAAATGCATATATGTTAGAATTAATATGCCAGCTAATTCTGTCCACAATAAATCTCTTTAGATTGTAAATCTACCTACTTGGTGTAAACCATTGACTTAGTTGCCTTAAGGCATGAGCACTAAGTATTCAACAACCTTGCGTAATATTGGAAACCACAGAATGTCATTATTGAAATCAGAGTAAGGTTTTTGACTACATAATAGTTCTGGTTTGGCAGGAAAAAATATTCAGGTTGGTTTCGCATAGTATTTTACAATTTTTTGCATTCATTTGAATATGAGATGAAGAAAGGTTATGCTAAGTACATATTGTATGGACCACCCACAATCAAATAACTCCAGTGAGTGGTACAAATGTAATAATTAGATCGATAGCACAATGTAAAATAAAATATAAGCCAAAAGTAGACATTATCAGCTTCTCTGGTCCATATGACATTTCAAAGTGAAATTGCTCAAAGCTCCTTTAAATAGTAGAAGAGAATCACATTGGCTAACTTTTGCTAATACCATGGTCTGTAGTGCTTAGGCATAATATAATTTTGACCAAGTTTGAAGGTTTCAAATAATTTGAAAGAAAAATGTTTATAGAATCTTAATCAGTATTTCTAGAACTTCAAAACAGATAGTCAATCCAGAGGTGAAAAACGAGTCAAATGGGATGCTTAATTGAAATGAGCATTCAGGTAAAATGTTTTGGTATCCTTGGGCAGGAGTCTTCATTTAGTCTATCACATCATTGAAACCAAGTTAGAATTTCTTTTCTAATTGTCATGGATTTGAAGATGTTATAGTTCAATTAATATGAATAGACTCAGACACTTAAATAACTAGCCATGGAGTAATGCCATCTTAGTTGTTCTAGTTGAATCAGTATGTTTAAAAAAAATTCTCTGAAATCAAAACAAAACAAAACATTGAAGTGGAAAGGTCCATTGGTTTGATTATGCCATCATTCTTCTTAAAAAGGAAGGGGAAAATGTCTCCCCAGATGGACAGAACAGGCTACTCACTACTTCATCAGGTAGATATTAAAAAGTTCCAAGTCACAAATTCAACATTAGATGGCTAAGACTATAAATAGGACACAGTTAAGTCTTAGTTCTATTAGACATGCCTCTTTGAAGAAGAGATTTCTAACATCCTTTAGTGAATGCTGAGGTATTAGGAAGACATGATTATGGATGATCTGATCACAGCTGTAATAGCACAGTGTTAAAAGAAAAAAAGACAAAACATTATTGCTAGGTAAGCATGGAACAGCTTAAATACAGAGAGGGATGAAGTGATTGATGGGAACAATCTCACGGATTACTGCTTTGGCACGAAGATTCTCATATTCAGCCAGCTTGCCAAATAAATTGACCAGAGAAAAAGAAAGTCAACAGATTAACTTCAGGAATTAAGCTTATTAATGGATTTTCATGCAGAAATGTATCCACCCACTATGATAGGAAAAGACTTCCTTTGCTTTCCCAGCTGCTACATTATACATTAAAATATTTCAACATAAATTGCTGATGGGATAGAGACTTTTTTCCTTTTTAAATGAGTGTTCACTGACCTGAGGCAATGTTGTACTATATCCATTAATGTTGAGCTGATTTATATTTGAACTAGAACAAGTTGTTTGATTTAATCATGAACTGAATATATTTAAATATAGATTGTTCATCTTCACGGCCTTCTCTCCTCTTTTCTCTTCTTTTATTTAGAGTAAAATTTCACTGCTCCATCCATAATTTAAGAACATGCAAGGAGGTAATTGGAATTGGAGGTAAATTACATTCTTTTATAGAAAGTGTAATTATCAGAAGTTAGTTAAAAACACCTCTATTCTGTTTTAATTTTCATGCATGGAGCAGTTGTTTTGACAGATGGATGGACTTTATTTTTGTAACTGTCCGGGAAAAGTCTTTGTAACACACTCTAATCAGTGCTGCATATTTGTGATGTTTGTTTTTGAATCACTGTGCATTTGGCTTCTATATCCTTTTCTGGGGGTAGACATTTTCTTTCTAAGTTATTTTTCCAGGCTAATATCTCTGTGTGTAATTCCTCTCTACATTTGACCTGAAGGCACTAGAAACTCTTAAAAAATAAGTATAAATGGTTTGTCACTAAGGATGATGAATCATTGGGCTTCATGTGTGGCCTTGGGTTTGCTGGTTTATAACTGCCTTTACTTTTACTACTAGGCTAAGTTAACAATTTATAATGCTGTTGTTCTGGAGTACATTTCAGTAAAATAAGAGCTCAGTATGGTTGCCTGACTCTCGGGAAGCCAACTCGTGGCTAAACTTGTGTGTGTATCAACTTAAATTCCGAAAAGGATCCAGGTTTGAAAAATGAATTCATTTTGAACTGATTACATTCTCTTTATTACGTTGTAAATCCACTAGTGCTGAGCAAAGCAGTGCAGTAGTTGAATGCCAAAAAGTACATTACATTCTGAGTTTTAAGAATCGTCACGGTTCAAGAAAAGGTCAGAAACACTCTTCTTCTGTCTCCCTAGAGCAGAAATGTGTGAAGTGTGTTTCCTTTTTCTGCCATGCTTCCTTTTTTTTTTAGAGGAATGTCCAGGCTGCTTCCAAATAAAATGAATATCCCGTTTTGGAACACTCAGAAACCTTGGCAGCGACAAGCTGGAGAATGAAGGCAAATGAGTGACAGGGATTGATACTCTTTTATGTAGGTTTTCTATTTAAAGAACAGTCATTACTCACAATGTCTCTTTCAAGTTTTGGGTTCTTCTCTGTGCAGTTCTTTTAATTCACTGTTTCTTCCTAAGTTGTTATTGATGAGTTTCCTTGCAGCTATTTTAAACCAATTTTGAAAGTATTTCATTCAATTTCTTTGTTTCAGTTCAGGTGTCTTAACATACTCTCTAAACCCCAGAAATTTCTCCCCATTCTATTTGCATCAACCTTCACTTCAAAATAATGTTGAGCTAGCCCCCAGGCACAGAAACAGTACAACCTGCTGCCACCTGGGAAAGTTCACTGGGAAAATCATTCCAGGCCTCAGGCTAGTAGGCTGGGTCTAGCTGCTTTGTAGGGCAGATAGAATCTTTATCAACATTCTCAGTAGAACCCTTTGCCAGGTTTCACAACTATAGTCCTGTGATTTTTTCCAGCAGCTCTGTAGAGGAATAGTTGTCATATCAGAGTGGTGCTTCTTTGACAGTTAATAGAGAACAAAATAAAATTAGGATATTCAGTGTGGCTCAGTTCCCTAGTTCTCAAGAATCCTGAGAATTTTTCAGTCAATAATTATTGCTAATCAGTTACCCAATCTATGAGATAAGAACCCACAGATTCTATAATCTTAGAATTCATAACAGTTGCAGAAGTGACATAGCCTTCATTTGTATGCACAAGTATCTGCGCTCATGAAATATTCCCTTCCTTTTTTTTTCCTTTATTGCAGAGAACTAGGGTCTATTCTCAAATTTCTAGGATGCCCTGAGGTGTTAGTAATGAGATTAGAGAAACTGGGTTTGTATTTTAAATTCCCTGCATATCTTTATAGGTATGACTGTGGGCAAACTAAAACCCTGTTCTTTTCTAAAATGAACAATACATCCATCTGGGTGTGCCACTGCTCTTTATTAGAATATTCGTTTGCTTACCAATATGTGTGTGCACATCCAGTTTCTTAATTTCAACATATGGTGCTGGAACTGGTTGTTTATAATCTTGAATGCTATAATATTGAGTCCACTGTCATGGATAGCTGTCTTTATGTAAAAGCAGAGTATGTGACCACCTACATGTTTCAAAGAAAGAGGTGTCATAAAACATTTTCCTGAAAATGACTTATTTGCAAAGGACTGCATTTTCTTAAGAGTACAAGGTTAAGTCCTTTGGGTAAGACTCATAAATGTCTTATTTGTAAATGAGTTTATCAGGTGTTTCCCTATCCACAGCCTCTTTCCTCTGCCCAAGGATCCATGCCCTATCCTCTTGGGGAAGGAGGAGAAACTGCTACAGAATGGGGAGTTTGTGACTAAAAGTCTTGGAAGTTAGGTTATATCTGAGCTTATCTAAGGTTATGTCTAAGATGTACCGTGTTCAAAGTGGTACATGGATAAGATGCATGTACTCTTTAAGCTAGGAAATTTTTCTTCATAGAAAGTTGCAAAATCAGTTGATTTCAGTGCTTAATTTTCTATGTTATAATGCCTTGCCAGACAAAAGAAGGATTCAGGATCTAAGTAGCAAAACAGTGGGAGAAATTAGATGTGTATTTTAGTTGCTCCCCTAAACTACTCAGCATATAATAAGGAAGCATGAGGAGTCGTAACTGGCAAGTTTCATATTTTTCCTTAAAAAGATCTGATTCACCTTTGGGATGATATGTTTATAGGTCATCCTCAGATGTCATCCTAGAAAAATCAGTGATGATGGAAAGCAAGTATTTGAATTTAAATAACAATTATTCTTCTCAGATTTGGTCTGCTCTTTATTTTATGGAGGCAATAAAGTTAATACCAAAATCATCAGCTACAATCACAGAATACAAGTGTCATGTGGAAATGTACTTAAATAATTGTAACACCTCAGTTATAAACACCAATGGACTACATAAGTCTAAATGTATTCTGAGCTTTCACCTGAAGAGTCATAGGTTGTACAGAGTGACTTTGGGAGTGTTACACACATAGAGGCGCAAGGACAAAGCCAATCCACTGTTATGTTTGCCAGCATTACTTGCACTATAGTCTGCTTTTTATCTTTATCTGCATTTTTAGTTACATATTTGGCTCATTTATAAATGTTTAATAGGCAAAAACACAAAACTATGTGTATAAGAAAGTCTATGATCAATAACAATAATTTTCAATGTAATTATTATTTACCATATGAATACTCAATTGGATATTAAAAAATGGGTATTGTATATTCCATGACAAACTCATATTTTCTACTTATATGTATTTAATTTTTAAGATTTTCTGTATGGTTAATAGACCATAACATTTTATTTGAAAATATTCTGATAGTTTGAATTTCTCTTTTCATTGTTTTATTTTTACAATATTGATATGGACTCACCTATTTAAAAATAGTTGGCAAAAATCATGTCTTTTCTGCTCTGGATTTCTTTGGCAATAAAATTATCTAGTTTATATTTTGACTGTCTGATTTTCTTCCCCTAAATCTTTCCTTAACAGGAACAAAAGGCTAAGATTCCTATTTGTTTGTAGAACATTTTCTTTCACAGGATCTATAGATATAATGGAGTATATAGAAAAAATATAAAGAGCTCTGTCCATTTATCTCTTAGGTGACATTTTATTTGGGTAATAAAATGGCACGAATGTCTAAACTTCTATAAATAATAATAAGATATGACTATAATTCTCTCTTATAAGTAGCTGTTTTTTACCTGGGGGATCCATGACTCATTGGGCAGGGGATCTACGTATGGGTTTAGGATGTACGTGAACTGCATGAAAATATTTATTAATTATTGCCACTCTAATAAAGACCCTTCAGCCTGTAGACATTGCAGACTCTAACACCTTCTCTATCTCATCTTATACCCAAATTGTCTTTGGGGGTTAAACGACTTTTTCAAGAGAAGGTGGTTTTGTCTTCTTAGGGTCTATAAAGCTCACTAGTAAGAAGCACTACTGAAGTTCAAAGTCAGTCACCCATCATTATGAGTTACTAATGATGTTTCAAATTCATATTTAATAGAAGGTTGTATTACCTTTTATTTTTGATTTTCCAAAATTAAACTCAAGAGCTGGCTTCTGAAATTTTCACCATTGTTATGATTTAAATAATTCATTCATTAACCATATAATTTGCTGTTTCCCTCATTTCTAGAAAAGTCACATATGATAATCAGTTATCTATAACTTTATTCCACTTTTGTATAAATTATAGTTTTAATAAAAACATTAAAGAGAATATTATATTTTGCCCCCCCCAAAATAAGAACTTCTGTATTTCATGTAATAATGCAAGCAGACACCTTCTGTATTTCATGTAATAATGTGAGCAAACAATAGAATAATAAGCCCTAAAAATGATGTGAAAGGACACAAAAGAAATCTGTTCAAACATGCCTAGCACCCTAGAGGATACTTCAGCCATGCTGACCACTAGAGCTCACTGGTTTTCCTTTTGTTTTACAGAAAGAATGTGCTAATTTCATCAAGGTGCTGAAGGCTTATAATCAGACTCACTTGTACGCCTGTGGAACGGGGGCTTTTCATCCAATTTGCACCTACGTTGAAATTGGACATCATCCTGAGGTAAAGCTGGCTTTTAAAAAACGGTGTTCGTCCATGACCCCTTCCTATTCAAATGCTTCATTACTAATTTCTTCAGTTCATTTAGCTTCTAGTTGCTATTCATTGGGACCTACTTTGAATTCAGATGCTGTTATTAATTTTAATCTGTGAATGCAAAAAGAATGAGACCATCACTCAACAATAACTGTGGAACAGGAGGAAGGGAGGAAGCATTTGCTTTCGCTCTGGATTACAGAGTCCAATCCATTTTGCATGTGCAGCAGATGTCAGCAGGCTGAATGTGTACTGTTTTCTCCTTCATTTGTATATTGCCAGCTTTTCCCCTCCATTTCCATCCTTAGCCAGAAGTGTCTGCCACCGCAGTTGTTTTCTTCTGCCCAGAGATTAAGAAAGGATGCCATACATGTGCACAGTGATCTGATCTCATGTTTGAGCTAAATTACTCACATTTATGTTCTTGCTTAGCTAGGCTTTGTTTTTATATTTTGGGCTATTATTTTGTCAGTATAAAAAAGGAAAAAAAAATGTTTGTCTCTTACTCCTACAAGACGTTTTAGTGAGAAAATTTAGTGAGGAAATTAAAGTTAGGGAAATTTAAGTACAACTTGCAATTAGGGATGTATTTAAAGGAAAAGTTACTAGTAGGAAAGCAGTTCCATGAATTGGATTTATCAATAGCCTTAAATTATAAGCCTTTTTATTATTTTTGGCACAAAATCCTAAGAAGAACAAAAGTGTTCATGTGGTGAGAAAATCATTTGTGACAAAATTTTCTTTCAGATTGGAATTCAGAAATACTCAACAGATAAAGAATTTGTTCCCAGAATATTTCTGGAATCCTAAAGATAAAATATAATTTACATGTTAGCCACTTCTTTATAACTTAAACTCTAGAGCCTTTCTTTATATGTTCTTAATGGGTACAAAAGTGTTACAAATATGTTCTTTCAACCCAAAGACTTAGAAATCAAAACAGTTTGTGTTGTGCCTTCTTTGTATAAGAAGGCACCTTCGAGGCTATGTGGTTTCTAGACTGAACACAATTATTATGACTTTCCTGATGATCCTGGGAAGATAAAAACCCTTTACGGGGCTTCCCTGGTGGCGCAGTGGTTGAGAGTCCGCCTGCCGATGCAGCGGACGCGGGTTCGTGCCCCGGTCCGGGAGGATCCCACATGCCGCGGAGCGGCTGTGCCCGTGAGCCGTGGCCGCTGAGCCTGCGCGTCCGGAGCCTGTGCTTCGCAGCGGGAGGGGCCACAACAGTGAGAGGCCCATGTACCGCAAAAAACAAACAAAAAAAACCCCTTTACCAGGGTCTCACCGGCGTAGACAGTTGCCCTCATCAGCCTCTTCTCCCACTGCATCCTTCTTCCTTCCTTTACAAGTATGCATACTGTTCTTGCTGACATACCCAAGAGTTTTAAGTAAAAATTAACTTTAAGGAAGGGCAGTTCCACTTAAATTACTTGTTTCATATGGATGAAATTAGGAATAATTTCCTGCACACGGTCCTGGAGACTTTGCATACTTAACTTTTCAGTAACTTCTGGATAAATCTCTCCCTTTTTCTTTCCTTCTCAGCTATTTCCTATAGTCAGGCACCCTAAAATTGGGTCTCACTTCTCTGTTTACTGGAGACAGCTCTGGAGAACCTTCCCCATGTTGTATTGCGCTTTTTACATCTGCCAGGCACCATGCTGTGTAAGACAGTGGGGTCCGGACAGCTGAGCTCCAAGCACAGGTTGGTAGAAAAGATACAGGCTTTAGGGACAGATCTGACTTCTGATCATGTTCGGCAACTTACTAGCTGTGGAGCACTGGAAAAATTACTTAACCTCTCTGAGACTCTGTCTCATAATATGTAAAAACAAAACAAACCTCTGCGATTCTCAGTGTCCATATGTTTTAAATGAGAACTTGACTTATTACCTCCAACTGCTTTCCAACCCTCCCAGCAGGGCGTGACCCACTGACATTTTTTGCTGTAGAAACTCAGGGAGTTCTAATCCCATCATTGTTAAAGGCAGGTCACCTGGCCTCACACTGCAGGGCTTTGGTCCAACCTCACTTCAGTACTGGATGCTTGATAAGGAGCAAGCTACTAACTTTCTTTGTGTCTTTGTTTCTACTCTAGAAAGTGGTAATGAGAATGGTCTCTACCTCATACAGTTGTTGTAAGAGTTTAATGTTGTCTAATAGGTAGATACTGAAAAAAATGTGGATTATCATTTTTAAAATAGAAATGTGTATCTCAGGCTGAAAGCAGTTTCAGGGTTTATGGTGATAGTTACCACCTTGCTGTTAAATGTACCTCATTCATCAGAGGTTGTATGTTACTGCACTGGGCTCTCATTGTTGCCAGGTCATTCTGTACTTAGCTTAATTTCCTCCATTTTTAAATTTGAAGCTTAGATGATCTTGGTGGTCGTTTAAATTAAAATATCATATATTGTTCCTGTATTTTTACCATTTTCCCCAAAATGTAGTTTTGTTTTGTGTTTTTTCTTTTTGAAGTTGCTCTTTAGCAAAGTTCCTTCCTTCTCATCTCATCAACTACTTTATTGCTGCTTTATGGATGGGTGGGGAGATGCAGAGGTACAGCTTCTGGAGCCAGGCCATTTACCCAGGAAAATGGAGGAGGCCGTTTCCTCCTTCCCATCTCCTTAAGGTGGGATATTGACGTACAAGTATTTTCCTGAAATCCTAAAACTCAGAACCTTTGAGAGAAGTCCTCCTTCAGAAGCTCAGTGATCTTGATTTGCATGGCAACTATACATGGGGAGATACTGTTCCAGACTGTTTAGGGGGTCAGAGGGAAAATGATTATGCAATTACCTGGGGGAATTTGGAGCAGTCTAGACAGTCAATCTAGGAAATTCTGGAAAAGATATTATCACGATGGCTTGTCTAGACAACATAAAATTTAATTTTCAATGCTTAAGCTGCCTTAAGAGAGAATCTGCTTTAAATTGATCTGTATTGGTACTAAAAATACTACACTCGGATTTAAACAGTTATGCTGTTTTTGAAGTTGAGAAAAAAGAGACAATATGTGCTTCATGCCGTTAGGAAAATAATGCTGGTAATGGAAAGATTGGAAGAATAAGAAATAAAATAATAATCAGGACTGAGGCCAGGATTGTTGGATAAGAGTTCATAAGGTCTCATGAAGTTTGAATTTAGTAACTTTTATTTACAAGGATGGATTTTCAGAAAGAACCAAGACCAATCTTTCTCCTATATTCTGGTTGAAAAGTAGCATGTATACTTTGCTGTTCCTGCCCCATTCTACATAAAATAGTGAAATAGTTTACTTTTTAAACTTCTGTCCAGGCTTTACATATTACAAATAATTTTATCATACAAAAAAGGACTTTTTGCTTTTATCATGAATTCATGGACATTTTAACATCCAGTTTTTTCTTTGCAGTGCTCTTCCTTTAAAATAACTCTTTGTCTTACATTGAGTCCCCAAGATTGTTGAAATTCATTGTTAGAAATTATGGACTTACCATTCCAGATGGCTGGATACCACAAAAGACGTCACTTTTGAAACAAAGCAAGACTTCCTTTATCATTTAATAGCTTCAGATCTTATACGAGGAAATAGCAATTCCTTTTAAATAATCATGAACAGTTTGCAAAAAAAAAAGAAAAAACCTTGTTTAGTCTTCTAATTATGAAAATAGACCCAATTTTGCTCTTCTAGCATTTTAATAGCGATATTTAAACTCCTGAATACTGTATTCCAAAACTACTCTTGCTGTATAGTGAATGCCTTATGACCACACACGGTATGTCATTTATTGCTGTATTAAGCAGATTTTGTGTTTGTGTTTCCTGTAGTACAATTGGGAATTGGTAGACCTATTAATTAACTCCAGTTCTATAAGATGTGTCAGTCAATTCTTGGTTATCCTCCAGTAGTACTTGACATTGCAGATAACTCCCAGTGAGGTCACATGCTCCATACGCATGTGTGTGTTTATTATTAAAATGCATGCAGAGTTCACGGAAGGAATGATTCAGAGCTAGAGTACAGATGAGTTTTGTGTTTAAGCTTTCAGCATCCATGCCATTCAAATGAAAAGTGTAAGTCATCCTTACGAGACAGAATATTCCCAAAAGGCTTATAGTATATGGTATTTCCCTTTCAAATTTACATCTGTTAATAAAAAAAATGTATGAATTTAGGAGGAGGATAGCTTTTCGAAGAAGTGTCTGGATGTTTTCTCACATCCTAAATGGGCCTCCTCCTTGTACTGCGAAGGAAATCTAAAGAAAGATGGACCCAGATGAGAGCTGGAAAATATTAACTCTATAAATACTCTCATAATGTCATGATCTCAATTTATGATAGAACCAAAGGGACATTAAGAAATGCAATGAAGCTTAATGGCTATCTCTAAGGTCATTTCTGCAATGACAACTAATATATCAAGATGTAAAATAAAATGTTTTGTCTGGTTCTTCTCTTCCACCAAGAATAAGAGTTTGCTTTCATGTAAAACTTTGAATCACATGCTCTTAGTAACAGTCTCCAGGTCCAAATACTACTTAAGTGGTAGCTAGTGCTCTGTCGACTAATTTATACATCTAATCTAACTTTCTCTAATTGAGTTATCTCTCTCAGTGTGTTATGTCATTGAGTCCAATAGAGTCCAAGTTTATTTCTAAGAGGAAATGCTAAAGCTAAGAAATTCAGATATCTTGGTAAAGCAATGAGGCGTTGTTTGGGGGTTGGTTACATCATTCCATCTTTCTTAGATCATGTCTTGGAGTCTGACTTTTCCCACTTATGTTAGTAGGTTAGTTGGGAAAAGTCAGGATTCCTTGGTGATTTCTTCTCGCTTCATCATTTCCACCAGAGGCAGTGTGTCCCTCATTTGCACTCTCAAACTGAGCCAAGCGTGGTTAGAGCAAGACCATTATGGTTTCCAGGTTTTTCTTCCCTAATCTTTCAATACTTGAATCATGTTGGAAGGTGGACCATACAAGTTACCATGCTGAATAAACAATACCACCGTTTATATTGCAGATGAAATTTTAAAATGCTTTGCTGTTTGTATTTGAGAAAAAGAATCACAGTTCATAAATTCTTTGACCTTAACAGCTCAGCAATATATTTCTTGTGAGCTATTCACATTCTAAACTCTAGATATTATCAGTGAGGCTGTTTCTCAAAATCAACAGAACTAGTGGCCAAGTGAGGCAGTAGAGGGACCTAAGTTATGATTAGAAACAAGTTTAGGGAAAAAAAAAAAATCACAAATGTTGAAAGAGAGAGAGAACCAAAAATCCAAACCAGCTTCTCCTATACCCAATTTAAAAGATTTCAAATCACCATTTTATATTTTGACTGGTTTGCTCTAAATATAGGGTATGAAAACACCATAGTTATGAGATTAATACACTTTTACCCTCTACACTTATTTGGCTCAATTGTAAAACGTTTTCTTTTTTCCCCCCTCATAGTATTTCATCACTATTTCACAATGACAGAAAAAATAGAAATGTTAGCATTCAGTTTTTAACTTTCAGAGTATTTAGTTTCATGTTTTGTCAGATCTGGTTCAACTAGTGCCAGAAAAAGAATTTGAACAAAATTAAACAGTTTTCTTAAGGCCGTATTGGTGCAGTGATGTCATTCTCAATTACTTATTAAAAGACTGTGTTATCCGTAGTACTCAATTTCTGAGTGACATCTTCATTCACAATACAGACATAAGGACTAAATCATAAACAGCACATTGACCAATATATATTTTTCTTTTCTTCATAACTACTAGTAGCTAGTTTGGATGAAAGACTTTATATTTCTTGGAGCTAATCTGTCACTGGAGGTGTGTACTCCAACTTAAATTTTTCTCTTACTGTGCCCTTTTTGATTGATTGCTTTGCACTCATTCCCTATATAATCTATTTTAAAAGGAAGTTTCTGTTTATAAAAACTAATTTGTTATCAATATTATATTTTTCAAAAAACACAAAGAGTAGTGCTAAACCCCATTGCCTGCTCACCTGTTTGGGCTGTTTTCCTCTTCTCTTTTGTTCTTCCTCTTCATGACCCTTTCTTTGCCCTTGAACTCTAGTTCTGTTTTTCTTCCTTTATCTCTTTGTCTTCTTGCCTAAATTACTTCATTTGGAACCAAAGTTTAAGGTAGTGGAAATACAGCCTGGATATATAGGTGAGAAGGAAGGCATTAGTTTAATATATTTGAAACTTGGGGAAAATACCAAGATAAATTTAGACTGAATTTCCACAAATCAGAATATGTTTACCTCCTCTTGGAGTGTGTTTCAAACAGGCCTCAGCAAGCTATCTTGTAGATTTGTTTTAAATCATGATTGTTCACTTTGATGATAACCTGAGGAAATGATACAAGTCCATTCCAAATTATTTGGATAACTACCTCATAATCATGTAAAATCTTAAGATTTTAGTGCTCTTGTTTGCTTAAGGCTTATAAGCATGTGAGTGCCAAGGATATACCTTTAATATTCTTGGGCTAATAAGAAGGAAGCAAAGGTTGAGTTGATATGCAAACACTGTCTTCCTGCCAAGTAAAGGCCAAAATGGGGTCAGAGTGGGCTTTGTGAAGGAAGATCTTGCTGTGGTTCAAAAAGAGAAAAGTAAATTACCCCAGAGCACAAAGGAAGGTAGAACTGCTAGCTTCAAAGACTAGCTTCTGGTCACTAGAACCATGTTCATATTGTAAGAAGTTATTTACTTTTCAAGATACACAAAGATATTATTGTCCCATTGCTTTGCTATTGCTAATTTCAATTGTATTTGCTTTCTAGTTTTGTTGGTACTTAATTTTAATCAGGAAGAACCTATATTTAGCTTTATAATTTTATAAATTTAGTTACTACTAGAAAATATGCTATGTAAGTTAACTCGTGGCACACTAAGAAGATAACTTGTGGTAGCTTTTAAGCAGATAGTGTCACCTGTTTTTCACATCTGAGGACACTCCCCTTGCTCTAGTGTAATGGCCTCTGGTCTAGGTTCCTCATGGCTCTCAGCTGCTCCAGGCTTACCACATGTAGTCAATTTGGACGTGATGCGAGCTGGGGAAATAGAAAGAGCAAAGGCTGGTGCTGTGAATCAGCGTGAGGTGATGAGCATAGCACTGAAGTGAAAAGGAAAGACATAATGAGAAAACCAGAAGTTCTGGAATAAAGGTTTTATTTATTAAATAGATTTGGGGGAATACTAGGAGATGATGGAGGCTTAACATTTATATCTAGGGCTCTTCAGCTTTGTAGCTACAATTCTGTTCAACTGCTACAATCAATGCCCAAGTGATCTTGGAGGCAATTTGTATTCAGAAGCAATTTATATTCAATAGAGGTAAAATGGACTTTAATAAAAATATAAGAAACATTTTTCCTAAGCAAGGTTCTAACAGTAATGGTGAGGAACATAAACACAAATGTCTGCCCTCAAAGATTTAACGTGTACATAAATATGTAACTTCAACATGATGAAACATCAGTAATAATAACAACTATACTCCAAACAGCTAGTATTTACTAAGCAATAATTATACTCTGTACTGGCTGCTTTGAATGTATTACCTTACTCAGTGTTCACAAAATCTGATGAGGTAGGCACTCTTCACATCCTCACTGTACTGATGAAAAATTAAGGGTTTCATAGGTATTTTATAATGGGCCTGAGGCAATCATGCTATTCATTGGTTTACGTCTGAGTGGAGAACCCGCTCCTTTAAAAGGAAGTACCAGCCTGGCACAGAGCGAGAAAAGGGTTAAAATCACTAATTCTGGGCTTCCCTAGTGGCGCAGTGGTTGAGAGTCTGCCTGCCGATGCAGGGGACACGGGTTCGTGCCCTGGTCCGGGAAGATCCCGCATGCCGCGGAGCAGCTAGGCCCATGAGCCATGGCCGCTGAGCCTGCGTGTCCGGAGCCTGTGCTCTGCAACGGGAGAGGCCACAACAGTGAGAGGCCTGCGTACCGCAAAAAAAAAAAAAAAAAAAAAAATCACTAATTCTGATTTAGGGTATTAAGTCAGAGATTTTCTCATGTATTTATTTTATATTCCAAAAATACTTAATGTGTGCCTAGTTTGAACAAGGTGATGACTGTAAATAAGGGAACACTTGATGAAGTGAAGAAAGGCCATCACATTTAAGCTGAGTTTTGAAAAATAGGTGAAGTATTGATGGTTGTGGAGGATCCGTTATGTAAGCCTAGAAGGATAGAAGAGGAAAACAGAGACATTAAAGTCCAATGGTGAAATGGCAGATACCCCAGTGTGCATCTAGTACACTGATTTTCAAAAATGAGGCTGGAAAATTAGGATCAAGTTGAGTTTAGGGAAGCTAGCCAAGAGCTATACAAGATTTTAGGAAGAAACTACTGGTATTGCTATGATTGGTTCTGAAACATGTTTTTGGTGTAAATGCGTGTGTGGAGGGGAAAAAAGACATATAGGTACATCCATTTTGACACTGTGGCAAAAGTTGAGTAGTGTCACATGCTGAGAACCTGGACTGATAGTGAGGGAAAGATACTGAGTACTGTTAAAAGTTCTCATAACAAACAATAAGAAAATTACATCTAAATTTCATAAACCACTAGATGACATACACTGACATGATGATACTCTTTAAACTCCCCAATGAAAAGATGGTTTCCCAGTTGTCTGGGGACAATTAGATAAACATGTTTTGTAGCATACTGTGGCTTACGCACATTCAATTTTCACTGCTAAGTCTACAAATAAGCTGAATTTATACTGTGCATAAAACATTAAGCTACCATATGCAAAGTTATGCGAATTTCTCACCCACAGTGTATAACAAAAACATGGTTTCTCCACACTTGTAAATCCAGAGAATGCTATTTTGTGTAATGCATATGTGAAAGCAATTCAAACACACTTTGTTTAAAAAATAAAAATAAAACACAAATAACTAAACAAAAAGAAACAAGATATAATATATTATACTTAGAAATAGTAATTTTTAAATGAAAAATATCCATGCTTTAATATTAATTTCATTACTATGTTATAGCTTTTACTGATTTTGTGAAATTTTTATGCAGATGATGTATCCAATTTATCCCCTTGTTATTCTGCCCCATTTCTATCCTGCTGTAACTACTCTCCATGATTTTTTCATTAATTTTATTACTATTCATGACTCATCGTTGACATATTTGATGGTTTTATGACTATTATAGCATTTTGTATTTATAACCCTGTGATGAAGGTGTTATCTCCATTTTTCATTTTAGGGAACTATGTCTCAGAGAGAGTCAACAATCTACCCATCATCACACAACTAGTAAATTTGTTGTCATAACCGTCAATAACATACGACCTTCCTAGTGACATCAATATTAGTCTCATAGTGTACCAATACTGTAGCATCCTCATTGGTAGGATGCTGTCCCATGTGCGTTTTTTTGTTAGTTTTTTTTTTACTGTGGTAAGAATACTTAACACAAGATCTGCTCTCCTAACAACTTTTTAAGTGCACAATTCTGTACTGTTAACTACAGGCACAGTGTTGTGCAGCTGATCGCTAGAACTTACTCATCTTGTGTAACTGAAACTTTATACCCATTGAGCAGCAACTCCCCATTTTCCCCACCTCCAACTCCTGACAACCACCATTCTGTTCTCTGATTCTGTGAGTTTGACTGTTTTAGATTCCTCACATATCTGGAATCATGTAGCATTTGCCCTTTTGTGCCTGGCTTATTTTACCTAGCATGATATCCTTCAGGTTCATTGCAACAATATTCACAATAGCTAAGATAGGGAAACAGCCTAAATGTCCATCAGCAGATGAATGGGTAAAGAAAATGTGGTGTCAGATGCAATGAAATGTGATTAGGCCTTAAAAAAGAAGGAAATCCTGCCATATTCAATAACATGCACTATGTGTTCATTAATACTCAGGTGTAAACACTCTCAAAATAGTGAATTTCAAGTAAAATGAACTACAACTTGCATTAGTAGGAACCTACTTAAAAGAAGCATTAAGTTCTTGGTGCTGGAAATGTGACAGTGACTGTCAACTTGGTAAAATGGCAGTGGCAAATTCATGGCGTCCTTTAAAAGGATATGATAATACAATCTGGAAGTCATGTTTCAATAAAAGAAGTGCTTGGATACCCACAAAACAGTTACTTTCTGTTTCTACTAATTCCCTCTCTGTGTAAGAAAGGTGTTGAGCAAAAATAAACAAAACCTGCCTACTGGTATTTCCACTTAGATGCACAGGAGAGTTCAAATATGTTTTACAATCAAAGAGAGTTGTAATTCTTTTTTTTTTTAAATTAATTTATTTATTTTTGGCTGTGTTGGGTCTTCGCTACTGTGTGCAGGCTTTCTCTAGTTGCGGTGAGCAGGGGCTACTCTTCGTTATGGTGCGCGGGCTTCTCATTGCGGTGGCTTCTCTTGCTGTGGGGCGCGGGCTCTAGGTGTGTGGGCTTCAGTAGTTGTGGCACGTGGGCTCAGTAGTTGTCGCTCGTGGGCTGTGGAGCGCAGGCTCAGTAGTTGTGGCACATGGGCTTAGTTGCTCTGCAGCATGTGGGATCTTCCTGGACCAGGGCTTGAACCCATGCCCCCTGCATTGGCTGGTGGATTCTTAAGCATTGTGCCACCAGGGAAGCCCAAGAGTTGTGATTCTTTTTTACGCAAAAGGGATAACCAGAATCTGTAGCATTAATATATAGAAATATATTTGAAATAGATTTCTTAAAATATATATATATATATTTTAGATGTTGGGGGTAGGACTTTATTAATTAATTAATTTATTTTTGCTGTGTTGGGTCTTCGTTTCTGTGCGAGGGCTTTCTCTGGTTGTGGCAAGTGGGGGCCACTCTTCATCACGGTGCGCGGGCCTCTCACTATCGCGGCCTCTCTTGTTGCGGAGCACAGACTCCAGATGCACAGGCTCAGTACTTGTGGCTCACGGGCCTAGTTGCTCCGTGGCATGTGGGATCCTCCCAGACCAGGGCTCGAACCCGTGTCCCCTGCATTAGCAGGCAGATTCTCAACCACTGTGCCACCAGGGAAGCCCCTTATTTCTTAAAATATTTTAAAAATTAAAGTTTCTCAATTCTCATTCAAAGTAAGTTTAGCAATGAAACATGCCCTTTTACTATTTCTCAATGTTTTGATCACGTAATAAATATTTCAAGAACACAGAAGAATCTGGATATTACTATACATAGAATTTTAGATTAATAAACAGAAAATACTTAATTTTACATGGCACACAAATTATTAAATAACAGAAAGTTGGTATAGTCTTTATTTCATTTTCCTTAATGTAAATGGGCCTTATCAAGATATCTGCCTGTGAAGATATTGAAATATTAACATATTTTTTAAAAAGCTACATTTTTACTCAAAATTAATTTTGTACTTAGGAGTCTTTAGAGTTTCCAGCTAGAATAAATGTATTTGGATAAATATATATTTATGTGAAAGGACATCTTTTAATCATTGCCTCAAAAATTGAATGATATAGGCTTTTAGCTTTCACTTAACACAATTATTTCTATCTTTGCCTATTTTACTCAGATACTTTAGTAATTTCAATCCATTCCTATAAAAATGATAGAAAATTTGATATTAGTACCTGAGTACAGTTTTGAGATTTATATGTTTACATGCAGGAAATATATTGTTTCAAATTGTCAGAAATCAAACCACATAGAATCACTACTTTCCATTTTTATTTTATTTTTCCTGTCTGCCGTTTTAATTCGATTGTGCATCTCCGGCCACTGAAAGCAATCTCAGGAATTGCTGAGTGGTTAAAAAGGGAGTCAAATGGGATCTGAAATCAATCCACAGGTCTGTCACTGATTCATTGTGTGACTTTTGCTGCCACTGAAATGACATTAAAATGGTCTCCTCAACATTTTTATACCTCAGGATTTCTCTTGTGATAAATAAATACCTATCTAATATGCATTATGGATATATACTTTAAAAAGTAGGTGATGATGAAGAACTACAAGACTAGCTTCTGTTTTAACAAGTTATCTCACTTGAATTTACCACAAAGCTTTATACAGAGGCTAAAAGTCTGGATATTTCTAGTGTTGCAAATGGGGTTTTGTATACATGCCAGGGTTCAAGCTCCTTTTAAGTGCTTTTATCCTGGCAAACTTTTCTTCTTTTGATTTTATTTTGTTGGTATTTAATAGCTGTTGTACTACATATTTAAATTAACCTGGAAAGGATGGATGTTTAGTGTCCCATATTGACTTGCCCTTTGCTGGCCTAAATCTCGGAGGCAAATGGAAGATTTGCAGGGAGGAACACCTATTCGCTGTATTATGTCATGCTAGATAGCCGTCCTAGGTACTAGGTACCTTAACACTACGTCAAATTTTTGCAAATTTTTCCTAACAACAGTATGGAATTTTTAAACGTTCATGCTAAGATTGCACAGTCTCTTAGACATATTAATTTTTTTCTAGAATAAGATGTAATAACTTACCTGACAGAGGAATAGGAAAATATTATGCCATTGATAAGCAAAATATTTCCATTTTTACTATGCAAACGACCAGAAAACTAGATGTGAACTGACACCCCTTTGTTCATAAATTCATCAGAGGCAATCAATAGTTTCCAGTCTCCTTTTTTTAAAATAAATTTATTTGTTTTATTTATTTATTTTTGGCTGCGTTGAGTCTTCATGGCTACACGTGGGCTTTTCTCTAGTTGCAGAGAGCGGGGGATACTCTTTGCTGCGGTGCGCAGGCTTCTCATTGCCATGGCTTCTTCTGTTGCAGAGCACAGACTCTAGGCGTGCAGGCTTTAGTAGTTGTGGCTCGCAGGCTCTAGAGAGCAGGCTCAGTAGTTGTGGTGCACGGGCTTAGCTGCTCCGCGGCGTGTGGGATATTCCTGGACCAGGGCTCGTACCCGTGTCCCCTGCATTGGCAGGTGAATTCTCAACCACTGCACCACCAGAGAAGCCCTCCAGTCTCTTGAGTAAAATCAACTTCAGGTAAAATGAAAAAACAAAATGAAATGATGTGTTTGCCGCATGGATGACAAAAATGTAATCCCATTCACTTTTCTACCTTATACTACTCAAGAGTCTGAAAATTTTAATAAGCTCCTAAGAAAGAAATGAAAAGTACTTTTCAACTGTGCTGCTAAGAAAAATATTTTGATCTGGAAGATTTTAGTACAAAAAATTAAGTTGGAAGATTTGATATCCACAAGACTACTGAAGCCCAATACCATCCTAAGCAGAAAGCTCAGCAATAGCTGATGTCTTACTTTTTTTTTTTGATATCTTACTTTTTAAAAAATGATGTGTCCAGAGCTAACCTCTGACCACAGTTTCCATGAATTTTTGCTTAAAAATACATGTTTATAAAATACTGTATCTTACAGTTACTGCATAGCTCCTCTAAGTCCTATCCTTCATTTCATAATATAGGAAATTTAAACTCAGATTGCTTAAATAGTATTCTCAAATCCCATGGCTACTTAGTGGTAAAAGCTGAGCTTAAACTCAGCTCTCCTGACAGCCGATTCAGAGTTCTTGCCATTGCACTACATTGCCTTCACTCTCACTATCAAACATGGAAAAGGACGTGAAAGGCACAATTTTTCATTTACATCAAGCTGTTTATAAGTTTTTATTAAAATAAAGTGAATAAGTAAATAACATTAGATAATTACTTTTAAAATATAGTTTTACTTTATTTCTCCATGCATTCATGGTCTGATTATAAACTATATAATGTAATGTCAGGGAAAACTTGTATGATTTCTTTTACAAAATAATATTTCCTTATTCAAAATGAGTCAATTGTTTCTTCAAAATAGATAAAATTTGAATGTTGTTTCACTACTTTATACTATTTTCCTTTATTCTCATTAAGGTAGCTAGATTAAAGATGATTTCTATTAGTTGAAACAGTCAGCATATATCAAATATTATCAAAGAAAATAATTGAAACATTAGGAAGGCAACCTGAACACTGTGAACACCAGAATCATGCAAAATTGCACCCACACACCTCTGCATACAATGGACAAGAACGACTAAACTCTTTGATCTCTCCTGGATGACGTGAAAGAGTAAAAGGGGGGAAAAAAGCAGCGTCTGTTAGAAAAAGAGTTTAATGAACAGGGTGGAGACCAGCTGAGTGTTGACATAGAGCATGAGAAAAGAAAAAGAATGCAGAAACAAATTTATAGTGATAGACTTCAATAGATCCAAAGAAAGTCTGATTTAGAAAAAAGATATTAAATGCAGTTTGATTTGTATGTAAAATATTTATAATTCTTGTAGTGAGTTCTCTACCAATGTTTTCAATAGGAAAAAATATATATATATTACATATGGATATAACTTTTATATATAAAACTATATATTCATATTATATATATGTGTGTGTTTATAACCATAGTGATGACAACATCTTAGACAAAAATGTGAAGGTGTAATATAAGGAATGTAAGTCAGTTCAAACTGCCTGAACATATATTGTAAATACAAATTTTAGTCTATTTTTCCTTTAACTTAAGGAAGTTGTGGGAAAAGTGGGTGTTTTGAAATGGATCAATTCTACAGGGATAGAATTTGCCTAGGTGTTGTCCATCATTCAACTGCTGCAACTATCCAAAGCAAAAATATTTTATCAGTACTTTATAAATTTGGGCGACTTTCAGGCTTGTGAGTTTTTGTATCCCAAAGGGTGGTGGTGATGGTTTTTCTTTTTATGATTGGCATCATATGCTGTTATAAGTATAGATTCTGCTATCATGGGATTTAGTATTTTCTAGGATTCTGACTGTTACACCAGCCGTTCCCAACCTTATGTCTGGTAGATGACATGTACCTATGTGATATTCTCTCCTGGGCACACCCATCATTATATGCATAAGAATATTCTGAAATATGAGCAGCTAAAAATAATGACATCAGAGCCTTAACTTTGAAAAATAATGACATAAGAGCCTTAAGCTTGAACTGGCCATAGTTTCTTTAAAATAATAATAAAGTAAAAAGAAAACTATTGAAAATGTACATATTTAAGTTCAGGGAAGGAAGCCATGTTTGAGGTTAGAGAAAGTGAATCATGGGCAAAAATGACAAGAAGCCATGATCTTAGATGTGTGAGAAAGTATTTAGGAAATACGAAAAGAAAGATTTTTGCCTCTACGATCATGCCTGTATGTAATAGACTAAGTGGACTCTTCTGCTGGACACCAGACAAGCTGTGTAAAGGTCACCATGACTACAGTTCCACTTGGTGAAACAATGCTGTTAACTCAGATCCTGCCCCCTCCCTGCTGCTCACCACTTGGCCTATCCAATCAGGTTATCACCCTGAAGCCAGAGCAATCTTCTCAGGAAGCAAACAGTAGCCCATCACCTCTGTTTAAAGATAGAAACTAGGAAAATCTGCTTTTTGGTCTTGGTCCTTTCTATCTCGGAATCCTTTTCTGGACCTTTATCCCCTTACCCTCTACTAACATTCTGGAGTTCCTTTTCTTCTTCTGGTTCCTTTAATTCACTGTCTCTTTTCTTTTAGGTCTTTGCACTTACTGTGCCTATTCCTTGGATCCCTTGGATATTTGCTTTAATAAATCAATCTCATCCTTCTGATTCCCAACTCAAGCATCACTTCCTTAGAGCAAGTTTCCATCACTTCTCTTGTATTGTAGATAATACTACTATTAAATATGCTCTCATAGCAACACAGGTGAAAAGGCAGACAAATAAATAGATGCATATATTGTGTTAAGTCCTATAATAGGGATTAGAGAAATTTATCTGAAATAGGATATATATTTGCAGGAAGGATTCGCCTTATAAACTCTGAACTGCTAAGGGTCATTTCTTCATCTCTTAAGAGTTAATTGTGATAAACAATTGTGATTCTTTTGTGCAAAAAGCCACAGGGTGTAGATCAGAATGAGGACCTGAAATAAACATCCCCAGCCAGTTTGAACCCTTGAATAACACCAAATAGTCTCTTTTTTAAAATGTGTGTACTCCATATTTTAATACAAACCATTTTATAAATTTGACATATATCACCATTTTCATGTCAGGAATAATCCATATTGATTAACATACAAGTATGCTCAAATTTTAGCATTTTTGGTTTTTTTTGTCATTGGTATAATTGTTTTATCTCTCATATGCATAAGACCCTAAGCAGAGAACAGATTTAAGTAAAATTTTCACTGTAACGTTTGATCTGCAGTTGAAGGTTATTCTGCTGTCAGGGCCCTTATGTAGCAAAGTCAGAAAAGAAGTAGATGAAGGATACACATGACCAAACTTAAAGGAGGGAAGGGGGCCTAAGAGAAGAAAGGAATGAAGTAATATGCCTCCAAATCCATTTTGTTAAAATAGGTTGAGCTAACAGTGAAATTTATTGCATAATAACAGTAATGATAATAATAATAACATATCTATTAATTTTTATTTTGGGCCCTTTGTTTAAAATCGAATAGAAATTCTTGGCAGATTTCAGTGCTCTGAATCAAGTATGACACTTAAGATTCTGTGAGTGCTGTCACTTGTAATGTAACATAGCGTTTATGTAGACGTCTACATTTCTGTCCTGAAGACTAACACAGAGGAAGCAATAAATATAATTAGCAATGTAAGGTTCAGCAGCAGCTTTTCCTGGCAGTGTAGGGAAGTGGGAGTTTTAAGGTGAGAGGGCCAAAGAGACAAGGGGAGGGCAAAGGCAGAAATATGTTCACGCTAACATTAAAAAGATAATAACTGAAGGTAGCATTACCAGAAAACTACGCGCTCCATTGTTTGAGTTTCGAATTAAAGCTCTCTGAGGATAAAGGCAAATTCTATTTTGGTCAAAGAATTGCCTTTCATCTCCCCCCATCAGGATGTAATTGGCAGGAGATGACACAACCTGCTTAACAATCAGGTATTTCAGAGATTCCCAGTTGACAGTGAGCAAGATTCCCTTGACTCTCCTTAAATGCCTTTTTTTTCCTCTTTGTGAACAGCATGTATCTGGCATCTGTAAAACATTAATTCACTAACATTCTCAGAGAGTAGACCGTGGGTTGACAAGAATTCCAACTTTAGAATTTAGCAGAGTATACAAAGTTATGAAAAAACGTAGCCTGCGTGTCCATCTCTTGGGAAAAATGAGACATTGTAATATTATGGCATTTAATTGTGTTCATAATATACTGATTTAAATTCTAGAGAAATCATCTCAGAATTCTATAATGTTTGGCAGGTTAGAAAAAAAGAGCATTATAATAAAAATCACTGCCTATTTTTGACAAACTGAAAATGACAGACTCGTCTGAGTTATTAATAGATCAATAAATTTCTGGATATTCATTGTGAGGAAAGTATGAAGATATTGCCCAAAACATGGAGTCAAAGTAAAGCAGTTTTCTCTAAGCCTGACTGACTTTTTAGAAGCCACTTTGGATTAACCATAGTGTTAGCTAGATTAAGGTTTAATTTTATCATTTTACCTCAAAGGGATATTGTGATCAAATGTGTTTTACTTAGTAAGGCATTCTGCCTAATAGATTCTGAATTGTACCAGTAAATACTACTTATTCTAATTCTCCTCCCATTTCCCCGGCCCAACACTCTGATGATAAGGTGTGTACTTTCAGTTTGGAGGTTTTTTATTCAGATTAGATCTGAAATATAAAACATTTTGTGTAAAAGCATACTCTTTTTATCAGTCTACACAGTTTTCTACAGCACACAGTGTGACATACTTTAGACACTTGATAATATTTAAGTAAATGAATAACCACTAGTAGCATAATTATTGTGACATTAAAAGTATCACCTTTAAATATCCTTTTTTTTTTTTTTTTTGGCGGTACACGGGCCTCTCACTGCTGTGGCTTCTCCCGCTGCATAGCACAGGCTCCGGACCCGCGGGCCCATTGGCCATGGCTCACCGGCGGCATGTGGGATCTTCCCGGACCGGGGCACGAACCCGTGTCCCCTGCATCGGCAGGTGGACTCTCAACCACTGCACCACCAGGGAAGCCCATCCTTATTTTTAATAGGAAAACAATCAGTTAATATCATGCATTCAGTCCCACTTTGATTTATTTTCTTGGCTTCTAGGTGTAAGCTTAAATTCTATTTTGCATTTATTTCTTCAACTCTTTGTTGTGTGTTTCCTTTTCTTTGCATTTGGGTTAAATCTTTCCTCCTTGCAGAGAAAACATGCTATTGCCATGCTGTAGGCTATTTCTGCACATATTTAGGCAAGTCATCTGCAACCATTGTGTTACCTGTCCATTGTTTAAGGAGCAAATGTTAAAGCATACATGTTTCAGGAATGGAATGGAGGATACATCATGATTTAGCAACCGTTAGTACTCTGATTGTCAAATTCCTAAATTTTTATTAAACACACATGTTGATTTTTTCCTTTGAGATAGTCCTACCGACTTATCCCCTGAACTTCCATGGTTTTACTTTTAAAGCTCTTACCAGGTTCTTTCCAAATCAAACTTTAAATCCAAGAAGTGCGTGCACTCACACCTCCACTGTAATCTAAAAAGTAAAAACAATCTTTTATAATATTTGTATTATTTTACTACCCAGAGAATATATGAGATCAAACTTCAAAATCTTTCAGATATTCACAAACATAATTCTCTTGTTTATTTCTTATAATAGGACAGATCTAACTTCAGATCCTTCCTAATATAATAATAATGAGTTTTACGAATATATTGTCCTAAGAATGAATGTTTTAAATGTCTTATTTAGTCTCTATATATCTGTTAAATATTTCAAGCTTATACAGCAATTTTGCATCATCAGTACATTTCATAACCTTTAAAACTTAGTTTGATAACACAGAAGGTTTCCTTGCTACTTCATAAATCTAGGTATTTAAAGTAATACCCAGTATACTTAAACTATGAGTTGTTTGTATATAATAGTTTTATGTGTAAGATAAATATATATAAATATAGATACCACCCTTTAGAAGCTGCATAATTATTTCTTAAAAAGTACTCATTTGTAAAATGAGCCCTATAATGAAGTTACCATAAGAAATGTTAATAACTACTTTGAAGGAATGACTATGTTTCATTAGATGTATAGGTAATTTGAAATTATAACTTTATGTGATTTAGATACGTATCATTTCTGTGAAGTGATTGAAGGTTACAGACTGTTAAATGGTTATCTTTAAAACTATAATTGCACTAAATCAGTAATTTTAACCTTCTCTATTTTTATCTATGAAATAATATTTGCAGTCTGGTATATGTCAAAATATCAATAGTTGACAAGTTTTTGTAGATTTGTATATATGAAGTTAAAAATATTCTTGTTGAAGAATTTACAATTAATAAGGACTTGATTTATTTTTTAAAAGCACAATTTGTACCAGTTATACTAATAGCAACATGTGAGGCACATATTCTTCTTCCAGTGGAGTACCAAACTGATAGCTGAACTGAGGTCTTGAGATTTCTGTTCCTATTTAAGGGGAAGTATTTTACACTACTAGGAAAACATGTTGCAGAGTGGTGCTTGAGATGAGTGTTTACATATAATTTTTCACCAAATGGTATTTTTTTTCCCTAACAGCTCTAAATTGACTCATCATTGGGTCTTAGGAGAATTATTACTTCAGTGCCTTTTTTACTCTTAGTATAAGCTCAAAAACTATGCAAATAACCTTAAATAACTTAAAAAAACCCTTTCCATTGTTTCAAATCCTGAAAAAAATAGTAGCATGTAAGAACATTTAGAGCAGCAACAAAGACTTCTCACCAGCAAAAGAATAATTCTATCTTATTTACTTTTGAATTCTCAAGCTAATATTTCATATTATAGTGGTTTTCATCTTGTTGGACAGGAAGTTGGGAAAAATGAGTAGGATGGTGTATTTCGTATCATTTTTCTAAGTATGTCAGATTTTATAGTCAAAGGATAATAAAATATTCTGTTATCTTTAAATAGATATGAAAAATGTCTTCATAATCAGTCAGCATAAAACTCACACAGAATACCACTTGTGCCATAGTATGATAGTGGTAAATAAAATTGAACTAAGGAATCTTGCCTTAAATAACTTAGAATTTACTTAGAGACATGACATAAAACTGTCAAAGTCAAAAATCATATTTTCAACAAACAGTTTTTTGGTGCTCATTTTATGATGATACCAACTTCATGGATTTATATAGTTAAAAGATAAATTTAACATGTTTTCTGCCCTCAGGACTGCAAGGGCATTTGGGAAAGAAATCATTTTTAACATACAACAATGGCCAGTTATATACAGTTATGTAGAAGGTGCCATGGAAGCCCCTATTTTGGAGTATCCAGTTTTGCCTAAGAATCTTTAAGCTACTTCCAAAACAGGTCAAGACAAGAATAGACATTTCAGAAAATGGGAAGAACCTTGCAAGGCACAGAGGAACAAGATTAAAACAAAATGCAGAAACATAGAGGAAGATAAATACTAACTAGTAAAAGAATATAATACAATGCAGTAGATTTTCAGAGAACAGAGGTCAGTGGTAATGAAGTGTTCGTGAAAGATTTCGAGAGGATAGTAATAACAGTGCTACCAATAAAACAACAATACTAAACTACTGTTTTGAGTTACTCCTGAACGCTTTGCTGTATAACTTCTGTTCATCTTCCGGATCTCCACTGAGATGCCCATCTCTAAGGGAAGCCTTCTCTGGCTGCTTCATTCCCAGTCTCCGCCTAAGTGAAGTCGCCCTTGTATGTTTAATATACTGTCCTTTAGAAACATACATTAAAATTGCATATATATTGTATATGTGTGTATACATATACACATATGTATAAATAGGGAATACAGACATATGTTTAATGTCTGTATCCCCTATAACACTGTAAATGCCAGAACACTGATACTGTGTCTGTCTTATCTAGCTTTGCAACCACAGCTCCTGGCATGAGGTAGGATCATTGAAAATTAATGATTACATGTCCAAACACTGTGCCAAATAGTTATCTTAGTTCATCACTCCAACAGTCTAACTAGGCGGATGGAATTTTTTCCCATTTTATAATGAGAAAAATGGGAATTAGAGGGGTTCATTGATCTAGGGAATTCCAGAGTCACGTTTTGAACCCAGGTCTTTATAACTACTATAACCTCCTATTACAGTAACTGTGGTAAGTTACTTGAAAGTGAATTCTGATAATGGCCTGCAAGAGTTTGGATAAAAGGATAGAACAAGGTAAATATTTTCATTACAAAAGGAAACCAAAAAAACAAAAGACATGATATTAATAGCAGATGCACTATTTTGGGGTATGGAGTGGGGGTAATAGAATATGCTGAATAAGCCATTTTGCATATTAGAAAATAGGAAGAAATAGAGTTGGACATTTGGATTAGGCCAAATTATGAGGAATCTTGAAAGAAAGTTATATATACGAAAAAGAAAGCTACTGAGGATGGCTGAATGGGAAATTAATATGAAGAAAGCAGGTTTTATACAGCTTTAAAGTGCTAGTGAAGCATGTGATAATGCAATTGGATAAAAAGGGACAGAGCATCAAAGAAATCTAGGAAGCTAAGCAGAAATCTAATCTTGATATTTTAATCCTATTGATGAAATCTAATTTTGAAAAATTGCAAACAGATAATCTTTTTTCACTGCATTAACTACCTAATACAAAAGGATGCAATCAGAAAAAGAAAAGCTTCTTCCAGTTTCAAAGAACATTTATAACGTTTCAGAAGAACATTTTGAAAACCCACTATAGCATAATAACTCTTAGAAATAGTTGCAATTTAAAGAGGCATGTCCAGGCATTTCTTTAACCAGGAATCTTTGTTAAGGCTATGATGAGTTCTGTTCATCCCCAAAGCTTCAATGAACTATATCAAAAAGCAAGAAAGTGTGGTTCTTTAAAAAAAAAAAAAAAATTACACATTTTAGTTCAGCAAATTCATTCGTGGAGTGATGTTCTGTTTCAGAAATTATACTGGAAGAACTAGGAAAATATAGAGAGATCAGCTTACAAGAATAGAGGGGAAAGAAAACAAATTATTAAATAGAGTTTTATGGATTCTGATTGAGGAATATGCACCAGGTGCCAGGGAACGGTTTGTATGTTAAAAGGTGGTAGACCATACAGGGTGGTTTGGAGAAGGTGAGGCCAGAAGCAGGGAAACCGTTGAATGTGGCTGCCAGGAGAGAAGAGATAAGGGCCTACATTTGGGTAGCTGCAGTGAGATAGATTCAAAATAAATTTTTAGTATATATAGAAGCTGAAGGTAAGAGAGGGAGAAATATAGGACAAGTGCCTATCATAACAAATATGAAGATGAACACAATAGAAAAAGAATTAAGTGATATAGAAGAGGTAGAAGCAAATTTTCCTCCATGTTCTGTGAGATAAATGCCTGTGAAGATGGTAGATGTGTTGTCTTCTAGAATGATATGCAGGTTCACTAAAGGGCTAAAGAAGGGAAACTGTGGTCAGTTCTACTGGAAGGTAAGTCGACGTTAGTTCGTGGATGATGTGGATTGACCTTAGTTTATTTTCTATATCAGAGACAGTGTGAATAATGACACTGACAAGGTTTCCCTCTTTCCTCTTGTGCTAGAAAGTTCTGAAACAAAACCGTGGCCCGTCTTAAGCAGGTGTATTAATGAATGTAGTATCTCCTTTTAGCCCTGTTGCTGGCCCAGAGTAATATCAGCCCTATTGCCCTTTCTGCTTGCCACACCTTAATTTATGCTACTTTGTCATATCCTATGACACTTGAAATCTGTTCTGGAAAATATATGGTGTAAATGCATTTGTATTTATTTCTGTAGCACTGCATGGATGATGGCTTAGAAGAAATAGATAATACATGTGGAAGACCAGTTAGATGATTGCATAGCCAACATTTTAACGGTAAAGGTAGAAGAAAAAACTATAAGAGCTTTTTTGGTTAAAGGATAAACAAATTGATAGTAAAGAATACATGAAACTGATAAACCAAGGTATGTTCTGGGCTTTGAACATGTGTAATAATGATGATTTCATTGATAAGATTTGGAGCATCATTAGGAGAACTGGCTTGATTACAGGATGCTGGTGTTAAGAGAGAACTTGCAGTGCTTGGTTTCCACTCTATCGAGGTTATGATTTGGATGAGACATCGAAGCAGTATGTCACTTAGGCAGATATTAAGCTGAAGGGAAAAAAAGAGTAAAATGTAGACGAGGGAGTCGTGACAGTGAAGTTTTGAGTGATGATTAAAGGGAAATAAAATATAAAAAAGCCAAAGACTAAACTTCAATGAAAGTACTTTTGGTGAAGTTACATAAGAAATGATGAAGAAAAAGGAAATAGACAGGGGTAGAACAAACACAGAACAGAGTCAAAACAGAAAATCTTACCTTGTAATAGGCACTCAGAATTTCCATAGTCAGTGAAAATGCCAAGGAACAACAACAACAAAAAGCCTTGGGAAAACTCCAGGGGAGTTGGAACAAGAAAGTCATTGGTGTTTATGGCCTTATAAGTAGAAGAGTGGGAGTGGAATTCAGAATAAAATGTTAACATGGAAGGGATCGTTCAGAACAAGGGATAAGAATAAAACAATTTACATGTGAATTTTGGAATATGTGAAAGGAATCAAATTCAAGGCAGTGTCAGTCAACAAGAAAAACAAATTGTGCAGCCAGCCAAATTTATCTTTATGTGTCTAAAATATATTTCCCAATTAATCCTTGGGAAAAAACAAAACTTATCTCTTTTTCTCAGGTCTATCATGTGTTACACAGTCCCCTGGTTATCATTTTGAACATGTGAAGAAACAAGTTAAGACAACTTGTGGTAGAACAAGATTAGAAATAATAGTTCCTTGTTCCCAGAAATTTTTCTCAGTATACAAACCACAACTTTTTTGGTATGAATTTTTACAATCACACATTTCGTGTAGCAGTACCTGAACAGTTAAGCCTATCTTCTACTATAATACCTTGGCCATGAACATAATTATTGTGAATTCCAGCTCTGTTAATTATTAGTTGTACCCCCTGGAGCATAGGCATTCTCCTTAACTGTCAAGTGAATAAAATAATATCTGCCTCCTAGCAAGTTTGTGGGGAATATAAATATGATTTGAAAATAACAATAATAAATCTAATAGCAAAGAGTTTATATGGTCCAGTCACATAGGAGAAAACAGCTTTAGGTGAAAGTCAGAGTCACACAACTACAGAGCAGCAGAGCCTGGGCTCAAACCCAGAGACTGTGAAAGTAGCAGGCACAGGACTCGCATCTTCCTATGTTCTCAACTTGTGCTGCTGTAATTTAATGCTAGTATCAGAGAGAGGGCAGGCAAAGGGGACCGTGGTAATAGTAATTGTAGTAGCCACATCAATAGCAGCAGGCTTTGATGTTCACCCTTTGGTTCTGCAAAGTGATCACACAGAGCACCTACAATTTATAATAGCTATAGGGCTAGGAAAACAGTAAAAACAGCATTGCTCTGGCCTCTTCCCTGATTCTGTGTGGCACCTATGTTTGGGCACTGAAGCAATTATAAAGTGCCAAACAACAACAAGATGGGAAAAATAAAACCAAAAAATTAGTGGAAGGTGAGTAGTCTGGTTTGATTATACATTTAAGGTTCAGTTGTACTTCCCTCTTCCAAAATATTGTATCAAAGCTTCTGACTCTCAACAGTCATGTCTTCATGATAATCCACTCATATGTGTCTTTTCCATTTTGCCTCTTTTATTTTTAAAAGTGCAAAGGGGATGCAAAATAGAGGATGGCTTCATTTACTTTTAAAAGGTTAAAGAAGGTACAAAAAATTAGAGTAATATAAGGGTATAGTTAAGATAAAATTAATTTTATGGTGTAAATAGCTCAACAAATTTATTTCATGTTTTCTAATTATTTTTCTCTGTTAAATGTTATTGGAATTTTATCTACAAAAAATTCCAGATTTCAAATTTTCCAATTGTGCTACAGTTTATAACTTTAGCACATGATTCAGGATATTCCTCAACTTAGTTCCTATCGTATTTTCTCCTTTCTTGATCATGCAGCAGTTTTCCATTTCCATCTGTGTTCACTCACTGCCCTCATCTCAGCCCACCAGTTACTTTTCCCCCCCCAGAACAGTGTCTAAGAGTTTATGATCAGTTTCAAAGCTCTGTGTAATGTGATATCCTCCTACATCTATGCTCTGTGTAATGTGATATCCTCCTACATCTATGTTCTCATTTCCTAGACACCCCCTCTCATCCTCCCTTTGCTCCTCCTAAACTTCAGTACAGTCCATTCGTGCAGTTAGCCAAAAAAAAAAAAAAAAAAAAATCCACATGTAGCATCCTCCCTCACTAATACTGACATATTCTTATCCTTTATTCTTAACATCCCTTGAGAAACCCACATGGTTAGGCATCACATTTCATAGGCATTTTAAGGTTTCAACATACTGTAGCTTTATTTTTCCTAATGGCATTGTCTTTGACAATTATAATATCAGTGAATAGTGAAAACCTCACAAGCAGGTTTCCAGAATATTGGACAGTCTGTATCTATAAAGACAAAAGTAATTCACCTACTGTTGAGGACAGATTCCTACTTTATTTTGCTCATATTCAGAAATTTTGACTTAAGATATGGGATATATGAAGCAAATGGGTGCTGTGGCTTTTTATTAACCAGCTGGAAAGCTGCCTAGTTTTCCATTTTTCCTTATGCGTACTACCTTGGCATTAGCAAAATTTGAGTGTCTTCAAATAGGAGGAGCTAGATTTCTAATACATGCCATATCTGGGAGCATAAATTTAAATGATAGGAGACTATGCTCAAATTCCAGAAATGTTTAAAAAACACAAAATAACTCTCTAAAAAAAAAGTATCTCGCCTCTTTTGGGAGGACTTTTTATAATACCACATAGATAAGCAACAGTTGTACAGCTAACTATTTAAGATACTAAATGAATTTTGCCCCCATATCCTTGATATTCCAAATTAGCTATGAGGCATTCTAAGCACAATGGATTTAGGGGATTATTTTATGATTTGTGGAAAATTGGAATAACCAGATCATGCCATAAGCAATTTCATCTGAATTTTTATACATTTATTCTCAACTCACTGTCTCAATTCAACTATCCAGAGAGCTGATTGGTTCCTTTAATGATTCAGATTTTCTGAGTGAAAATTTATAAAGAAACATGTACAGAATTACAATTCATTAATCAGACATAATTTCCCTACTGTGTTATTTTATTATCTAACCTAATTTTAGGATTATTTTCAAATATAAATATCATTTATCTTATAGCTACTTGATCATTTATTCAAAATACGTACAATAATCTCAAAAATTGCCTTGAAATAATAACCAGGTCATCATTTTCCTCGTCTTTACGGTTATTTTTTTTAAAAGCATTTTAAAGCATCAAAAGAAATAAATAATTAACACTTAGGGACTTGAAAGAGATAAATTAAGAACTGTAGCAAAACTGTGAATGATTCTATAAAACTAAATCTGACTCAAAAATCAAGCCATTCAACGTGTAACCAAATGAAATTTCATTGCAATGGTTGGTGGTTCTGAGCCTGCTATATACGAACCACTTGTATGATCACTGATGCTCAGCCAAGCAGAAGTCTGGACTTGAAACAGGCCAACAAAAATAAACATAAGATGATTAGTAATGGCACTTGCAATGTAGCTTGAATTGTACATAGAATAATGGCTTTTACAGAATTAACTATGGATTTAAGAATAAATGTTGTAACAGTAACACACAAAGGTGACCATGGAAAGAGGCAGAATTATTTGGTGGAAAGGTTCTAAAACTGAGATACTAAATAATCATTTATTCTCCCTGAACTTCAGTGTTTTTATTTATTTTGATGGATTGCATAAAATAGTAATATTAATAAATCTAGACTATCTAGAGGCCATGGTTATCCCTTATTTGAGTCAGTCATCATTTTGGTTTTATTTACATTTATTACATACAATACTAAAGAAGTATGTATTTTTAAATAAATTGTGGTTTCAAATTATTATTTAGTTAATTACATTTGTATTTAGTTGATTATTTTAGTAAATATCAGTAAAAACATACATATAGTAGATACGGTGAACCATCTCTTATAAGGTGATCATAATTTCATACCCTTGTATATAAATATAGAAAATGTTATCAGAAATTGGTTTATTTACCAAAATAATTTTAAGTAATTACATTTCAATCAAATTTGGACCTCCTTCGCATTTTGACATTCTTTATAAATGTTTTTATGTGTTTCTGTGATGTCATATCCTACTGATTAAATTCTAATATCAAATTTTAAGGATGAAACCTCTCCTTTGAAAATAACTATAATGACACAGTAATGAATAGCACTAGCAATTGACATTATATATTATTTAAATGATCCTGTACACTTCAGACAAGATTTGACTATGTACTTTTAGGTATGGATGACTACTTTGAGAGCATGCCACCTGCAGTGTTTTAATACAGCCAAATTTAGTTTTTCTATCCATGTGCAGGTTTTGGATGGCTTGAATTTCTTGTTAGACTTCATAACTGGTTGATACAGGAATTCCTTGAGCTCAAAAGCTAATACCACTGTGGACTTTACCTGTAGAATTTTTTATAATCAAGATGCTCCTAGATTTTCCTTTGTCATATCTTAAAAAGGACCTCAGGACTAAATTCTTACAAGATTTAATATAGTATAACCTTTTCTTTTTAAATTAAGGAACAGCACTTGTATGCAAGATTAAAAATAAAGATGACCCCAAAAAAGTATTTCTTTTTCAAATAGTCTTTTTTTTATTTAGTAATACAGGATTCTTCACTGATAACAATAATATTAGAAATTACCTAAATTTCCACTCCACAGTGTACCGACTGCCATTTTCATTATCTTTTACACTCTTTTGTTATCATCTTGAGTTCTTTCCACTTTCCCCTTCCTGCTGCTCATCCTTGTTATATAGCTTTGTATCTAGAATTCAGCCCAAATAAATAATTCACAATTTGAAAATGAATGAAACATATGTAATATATTCTAGTCTTTCAAGAGCATATACTTCTTGCCTCTCTGTACATCTCTTCATTTTGAATTTGTATACTACAAAGTATGTAGGAATATATGTCATAACTTACAGTATTCAATTTTATACTACTAGTATTTATTTATTTTATACTGCTAGTATTTAGTATTTATTTCATACTGCTCTCAGTCTTTATGTGTTACTTTCTCTCCACATCTAAAATTTTACAGTTCTTAATGACAGGGATTAAAATATATTTTTTAAGAGTAATAAATAGGCATTAACAATGGGCTAGTGCTATTCATTACTGTTGGCATACAACAGTAGCATGGATAATTAAGATGATGATAAAATAATTTTAAGGAAGCAGCATGAAACCAAAACTACAAGGCAAACTGAAAAGCTACCCCAAAAGGTAGACTCCTTTTTTAAGTATTTTTCTTCTACCACCATGGGGCAAGCCATCCTCAATCTTGCTCTCAGTGTTAGAAAGAAAAAGCAATGAAGAGGGCAGAAATTAAAACAGAGAACCTTTAGTCAATCTCATAATTAAAAATGAAAAATAGTGTTTTGTTCTCTTAACCTTTAAAATATACAATATAGTTTGTGTGCATCTGTATGTTTAAAAAATTGTAGGGCTTCCCTGGTGGTGCAGTGGTTGGGAGTCCACCTGCCGATGCAGGGGACACGGGTTCGTGCCCCGGTCCGGGAAGATCCCACATGCCGCGGAGTGGCTGGGCCCGTGGGCCGTGGCCGCTGGGCCTGCGCATCCGGAGCCTGTGCTCCGCGGCGGGAGGCCACAGCAGTGAGAGGCCCGCGTATCGGGAAAAAAAAAAAAAATTGTAAACCTAGTATCATGGTTAAGAAGTACCTTAAAATATATATAATATTAAGTCATATATATATATTTATATGTAATATATAATATATGAGATCAGATATATAGAATATGTGTAAATGTGTTTATATGTACATATATGCATTCGTATTTATAACTACATATCCATATAAATATAATTAGTCTAGCATAACTTTGTTATGCTATCTGCATATTTCCAGTTTTTCCTTTTGTGTGTGTGTGTATATATATATACACATATATATAAACATATGTATATGTTTAGGGGCTTTCTAACTGTAATTATATTACCCATCAATATTGATCAAATATAAGTTTGGAAAATATTGACAATTTAAAAAAAATTAACAATGCCAAGACACTTAGAAAATACAGTTTTGCTAAATTTTTCTTTCCTGTTATTCCCAGTTCATTGTTCAGGTTGATTCACTCTTCTAATTATGCCACAAATATATCATGTGCTTTCTTCAACTTATTAAAAACATCTCTTCATTTTGAATTTGTATGCTACAAAATATGTAGGGATATATGTCATATCTTACAGTATTCAATTTTATACTACTCTCGGTCTTTATGTGTTACTATTCTCTCCACTCCTAAAATTTTACAGTTCTTAATGACAGGGATTATATTATTTTAAGAGTAATAAATGGGCATCAACAAGCTGAGCAAGATACTAATTGAGCTTTCAACTACTCTTAAAATAATTTATGATGACTTATTATGTTTTCTGTAATTGAAAATGTCATCTACAATGACATAAATGTCCAGTCCACGCAAATGGTAATTTTAGGTGTGAGGTGTGATTTTCAACAGCAAACATTCTAGTTAATAAACCAAGTAGAGAAAAGTGAGTTCCCCTGGCTTCAAAGAAGATGGTAGTAACTCTGAGTTCTTTAGCTATAAGGAACTAAATTCTGGCAAAAACTGAATGAGCTTGGAAGAAGACCCTGAGCATCAGAAGAGACTGCAGCCGCAGCTGACATCTTGATTTCAGCCTTATGAGATCTCGAGCAGAGGTTCCTGCTAAACTTTGCCCAGACTTCTGACCCACGGAAACTGGGCTATAATAGGTGTTGTTTTAAGCCACTAAGTTTGTGGTAGTTTGTTGTATAGCAATAGAAAACTCATATAGGCAGATAGATAAGAAATATTCCTTAAGAAGATGTATTTCTAAAGTAGTGTGATTGATGTTCTTGTAGCAACCTAATATAGTGGCTTTTAGATTTCAGGCTAGAACAGGATGCTTTTTACCAGTGGTGAAAATGATCTTTACCAGTGGTAGAAGAGTAAGTAATACAACGATGATTGGAATATTTGACAGCAATTGAGGGTCTAGCATTTTAGATGGTAGGAAAGGATCAGTATGATACAGTGATTCCAGCTATCGGACCTACCAGGGCAGATGTGAATGTACAGGAAGGAAGTACATTTTTATATAAGAAGGTAGCATAGAAGTCTTACTGAAGAGGGAACTTCTTGAAATCTGTGTATATGTGAATTAGAGATACAATGAAAGATTCACAGTAGAGACTTATCATAGACGTCAGGACAAGATAGTAAGATGGACATAGAAAGCTTAAAAAAGATCTGTGTTATAAAATTAACCCAGGTTCTAGAATGTGGTAGAAAGCCTCAACAGTAACTGAAGACAAAATGAGGTTATTTTTTGGATAAAAGATCATTTCCTAAAACAGTTGGTTTAGGAATCCACATGGAATTCCTGGTTAGGAATTTTCTAGTTGGGAAAAACAGAGTCCAAGAAAACTGCCATACAGCTTATCAAATTTTATAAAAGACAGCTGTAACAAAATGTAGTTCTTAAATGAAATTATAATATAAAATTTATGTAATTAGAAATTCTTAAACACAGAGAGGACAGGGTGCAGAATTTTGGAGCTGAGTTCCTTGCATAAAACCAGGAGCTGTGAAAGACAGATGCACCTATCCATGAAAAATGGAATAAAAATGTATTGCTCACCAGCCGGAGGAAGCAGCAATAAATGGATATGATATAGTCTAAGGTTCTTGCATTGTCTGGAAAGTAGTAAGTTAGTCATAAAAAATAAATAAAAATAAACCAAGTAAAAATGCTTGATTTATTCTAGGTTGTGTAATTATAATTTTTTGATAACAAAAAAATCTTGCTTTATAGCCAGAAACTGACTTCTACCAGTGAGAGAGATACATTTATAAATAATACAAGTGTTCACTATAGTAGATTAGAAATAATGACCCAAAAGTCAACTCAACATGTGATATAGAATGTCTTCCTCGTCATTAATTTGAAAGCAAAAGAAGCCACCCAACATCTGGGTACTTCTCTAAGGACTACTCTGCCTGTATTTTGCAATAGTTAACCACACAGCCTTAAAGATCAAGTCTTATGAATTCTGGATAATTAATTTAGATATAAATATTTGGAGCAGTTAATTTTTTCTAAATAAAACAGAGACATTGTTAAACAGCAGTGCATGTATAGATTTATTTAATTATATAAAAAGAATGAGTGAAGAGCTATGGAGATTTATTATACTATGACAATTTGAATTTCAGAGCACTTTGAAGTTGCCATTAACTTCTGTGTATAGCCATGATTAATTGCTAAACTTTATTTGAAGTAAATCTGAAAAATGGAGACAATAAGATGATAATGCAATGTAGTTTTTGGTAATTAAGTAATTCACAATGCTTTATCGGGGTTGCAAACTTAAATACCTACGGTGCCATGCAGGTGACATAAAAAGATGAAAATGGAAACACAAAAAGTGGGGAGCAATGGAAACGTTGAATTGTCCTATGGAAAGTTCTGAGTCTCATGAAAAGGCTTTCATATTAAAGATTTCAAAACTGCATGTCAACTAAATCATGTCTCTGGGCCAGATTCTGTTCATGAACTGCCAATTTGAAAGTTTACTTAAGATATAGTAACCCTGGGGGTTTTGGGGGGTTTTGTTTTTAATACATGGGCTGCATGATCATTGTATACAATATTAAAAGTAGATAAAAACAATATATATAGAAAAAATATCTAAACTAGAGATTCAATATTTTGATGAATTTTCTTCAAGTTTTTTTTTCCATGTATCTTACATAGTTGTTGTATTACTACATATTGCTTCCACAATGACTTAACAAAGGTATTCTAGATATTATAACATTTAATATAAACATTTATTTTAATATCTGTATCATAATATATTTTGTAGATAGGTCATAGTTTACTACCCTCCTCTTATTGGCATTTACATTTTTTTTCAGTCTTCAAATACCATGGTTAACCTCTTCTCGCTTTAATTTTTAAATTTTTATTTTCATTTGTATATTTTTCCAAAAGTAAAATAATCAAGTTAAAGTATATGGACATTCTTAAAGAGCTTTCTAATTCCCAAATTATTCTTTAAAATTTATCTTCTTCCCAAGAATTGACAGGATTGTCTCTTTGCTAAAATACCTTTGCCAAAAATAAAAATTATTTTTGTAATCTTTGCTAATTTGCTAAAAGAAAATCATATATTTATGTCATATGATTATAACAACACTTGAATGACAAAGCTTTGCTAAAACAAAGCTTGGTATAAATAAAAATGTTAGTTCTTTTGGCCTCATTGCTTCCCAGATGGTATCTATGAAAAAATCTTGAAATGTAAAGAAACCATATGAGTAGATTCCAATACTTCTTACAGAACATATGCTGCTTTCTATTGACATATTTACATTTAGGTCGATAAAATTCCCCAGTGGTGTCTAATCATGGATGTGACAAACACATTTATAAAAAGAAGTGGTTAAAAATAATAGCTGTACTTTCACAGTTTAGGATAAAAAACACTGATGCTTTGTGAAATTATAAGATGGCAAATACAAAATAACTATGTTTTGGACATAGAAGACTTAAAATGCACATGGAAAGATCAAGTGAATTGTTCCATTACTTTACTTTTTGGGGACTTTTGATTTGCTCTTTGACTGAGCTCACTTTACCAGGTCTCACTGGGGCAAAATATTTTAGAGTAAATTGTTCATGTTCTGGAATTTCTCATTCTAGCCAAGATAAAATTTTCCCTTTCATTGTTATATACCTTGGGAGTTAACAGGCATTCATAGCTGAATGATTAAACCATGACAGGTATGAGATATCTGCATAAACTCAAATTAAGCTCCTATTAAAAATATAATCTTCATGAAGTATGAACACATATGCTTTCTGTTTTCCTTGGTTTATACCATTAATTTTAATGATGACAAAAAGCAGATGAATTATGTCACTGATGTTTGTTTGAGGAACCCAGATAAATTCAGATCCCTTAAATTTAGAGGGCAAATCCTATTTAATCCAGCTGTAGGAAGTGTATGTTGTTACTGGGTGGACAACAAATAAAGTGATACTAATTTCTCACAAACTTGGAAACAAAGTAATTTCATATATTTTTCTGCAAATAAAGTTAGAACTATGTTAGTTTTTTTCTACTTGTCTTTACTGTATTAGAGTATAATGTGGGGACTATATTAAATACAGTGTTACCTGTCATGGTCAATTCAGTTAAGATTAATTCAGGACCTAACGTATGCTTGAAATACAAGGAAAATACAATTAAGAGATATTATTATAACACTTTATGTATGATGTGTATTTATAAAGTAACATGGTGTGCAAATCAAACACAAAAAATAAGGATTTTAGAATCCCTCCATTTATTACTGGTTATGGAAATTGTTTACCTGACTCTGCTATATAGTATGTGACCTTAGGCAAGTCATTTTTTCTCAGTCTTTGTTATTTCATCTGTAAAATTAGTGTTATCACACTATGTACTTCAAGGGGTATTGTAATGATAAAAAAGTAAATACCTATAAAGCACTTAGGAGAGTGTGCATGGCTAATATTTGCTTAACACATATTACCTATTACATTATCATAGATAATGAGTTATCAACATGCTATCATAATAAAGATGTACCACTAATAGTGAATTTAGAATCATTAAAATTATAATGAACTAAATTTCTATATGGTTTAAGTATGCTTTCCTATGTTAATTCACATATCTCATTGAATCCTTGAGGCAAGTATGTGGAGTGTTTTCATAGATAAGAATGTTGACACATGAAAGAGATTTTTGAAACTTGTTTTAGAGTTTACAGTTAATAATTGGCACAAGGGGTTATATAATCTAGATTTTATAATTATTAATAATATTTTTGACCATATCTACCTTCAAATTCAAATAACAACAACAAAAAATCTGGGTCGCAGAAAAGCCATATAATCTCTGGAGACAAATTTTAGAGGTAAGATTTCTGCTTTACTAAAGCAATGCTTGAACAGACTATAGAAATTGAAATCAATGATTTTAACCATTCCTACTTACATTTAATCTAGAGATAAACTTTATAGAAATGTTGTGTACCCTGATGATATTATCCTTCTTTCTATTTTGGATCCTCAGAGTTTCTCAGGAACAGAAATTATATTCAGTGAAAAAAGTCTGCATAGATGTAACTAGAAAGGGATCACATATTATGAATATTAAATTGGACTATATTTTATATAACTGGAATATTTTTATTTAATTTAATAAATTTATTAATAATTTATTAAAATATATTTTTGTCAAAACAATACAATTTTCTCAGCTTTTGCTGAGAAAAATTTACTTTCCAAAGTGTATATTTGAAAAATATTGGCAATTATTGAATAAGCATAATTATAATTATTGACTCTAAACATTTTAGCATCAAATGACTACATTTGGGATTTAAAACCAAATCTTGTAATTATTGTGCAGCTAAAACTACTCAAAAATATTAATTATCAATAATATGAGAAGAAGGTATTAGTATACTCAGTTCTAAAAATCCTTATAAGTGTATAGCTTTTCCTTGAGCTTATCTTTCACTGAGATTCTTTTTCAATTAGCAGTCAGTCATTTACTTGCAGCAATGTTTTATTAGATTGTAGAGAAAAATAAAGTTCTAATGTAGTATGGCTGCAATCATAGTGAAATCAAAGACAGGGCTAATATATTATAATCAGGGCAGAAAATTATACTTGCTTTATTCACATAGCACTACTTTTTAAATTTCCCAGCCCTCAGTGACAGATACCAGGGTTACATTTCTTTTGTATCTTCCCACAATGTATATTGTTAAATAACTCTTTCTGACAGGCTAATTTTTATGAAGTTTATTATTCGTAATTGCTCTTATATTCTTTTGAAGAGCCAAGGCCTCTAAATAGCTCTCAATTTTGAAATAACCATGGAAAATGGAAGATTTCATACAGGCTAGGAAACCAAGTTTGAATGATTAGAATAGCAGAGGGATTGGGGCTGAAGTTCAATAGCTGAATTTATAAAAATAAATGAATACCAAATAATAGTATGTAGAGAATGAAAACAAAAATGGGTTTTAAAAGTCTGGATAATCCCTGTATTATGTTCAAGGACAGAGCCAAAGAACAACAGAAGCAAATGTCCAGATTCAGAGGGATAGGATGAGAGAATCATACCAAGTTAGAAATGGAAAGGTCTTTGTAGAATAGCTGATTTGGAAACTCTTGCCATGACTACATAAAGTCAATAAACCCTAAAGATTGCTTATAAAACATACGTATGCTTAGCTTCAATTTTCTGGAACAAGGAATCCATAGCTTCACTGGAATATTAAAGGGAATTCTGATGCAACTGAAGTTAAGAAACGTGAAATACAAAGAAGCTAAATGACTTGACCATCGTAACACACAACATAAAAAATTCCTTTAAACTGCCGTAATGTGTAAGAAGAGCTAATTCTCCCCTCCCCAGGCTATGGCAGTAGGTCTTTTCCTGTCACAAGGCTCATGTATCTTTAAATCATCCTATGCGTCACTGTCAGATTCATCATAATATTGCACCTCTTTGATGCTATTGTTCTCCAGCTAAAATTATCACCGTGTCATGAATGCATGCTAAATTGCTTATTCTGGCACAGGAAACTATCCACAGTTTGATTTCAAATTTATTTATCCACCTTATCTCTTAATATATGTATACAGTCTTCATTGTCTAAACTCAATTTTATGTTACTTATCATATGAATTATATCTATTTTGAGGGGATTTTGTTCATGCTGTTTCCTCTAGATGGACTAACCTGCATCTGTGCTTTCCTCTGCCCTCTCTCTATGAGCTCCTCTGGCCCTCTGCACCCATAACCAATGAACACACAAACACACACATGCGTACTCCCAGATACACTCACCTCCCATCAAAATACATTTTTAAAGGACTAAATCAAATAAAGCTTTTCTTTATATGCTGAAACATAAAATTATCTATCCCCACTTTGAACTCCTGTAGTTTCCAGTTTCTACTATCATAGGGTACATCTCATGCAGTTATTTTTTTAACGTAATATTTATGGTAAGCCCACTTTTTTATATAGTGGTTAAAAACATGGATTTGGAAAGAGTTTTATCAAATTCTTACTCCATCATTTATTGTCTTTATGACTTCGAGTATTAAATGGAAAATATCTCTGCTTCTCATCTGTAAAACTGGCACAATAATAGTAGGGTTGTTTGAAGATTAAGTGAAAAGACATAGATGAACTCTTAGGACATTATTAACACTTAGTATGTGTTCAGTGTTAAGTGAAATAGCTACCAAATACTTTATAAACATTGTAATAGCATATGTATATAATATTATTATGTACTTTTTATTGTAATTTCTTGCTCGTTGAATTAAATAATTAGACCTTTCACGTTCATATTCCAAACATAATTCTTACATAGTCACAGATCAATATATATTTACTGTACATATTAATATTTATATAGTGTTTCAGAAAACATGTAAATTAGAAAGTTTCTAAAATAAATATAGAAGCGCAAATCCCAATAAGAAGTTGTATATATTTTATAAGTAGAAAATTGTATTTGGCAAAAGCCCAAACAGCTTCTCCAGTTTGATGTTCCAGTAGCCAACATCACAGAGATACATGGAGTAATTTCTGTAAGTAAAAACTGGTCAGGTGAAACAGTTATCCTGGAATTATGGAGCTATTACATTGATAAGAAGATTTTTGAATTTCTACAAAGGACAATTTTGATAACTTTTCCCTGAATAAAATGGCGGTATTGAAAGGAGTAATATTTATTAACAAGCTTAATATTAATAAGAACTGATGAACTACAAGGTCCAATGAAAGTTAAAGAGGAACAGGGATGTAAAAGCAAAGGGATTGTAACGTTATGCTCTTTGTCATTAAATTTTATTTTTTGTCTTTTATAGTAAGAGTAAACTCGTATTTGAAGTGTATAACAAGTATCAATAATCTATTAATAGTGACACATAACAACACTAAAAAATTAAAGATTATCATGTTTCTTAAAACTCACTTTAAAGCTAGGTTTAATATTTAAATTTTGTAGTCTGGCCTCTACTGCACAATTGTGTTCATATCTGTGTCATATCCTTGAAGTATTAGCTCCTAGAGTCCAGGGCAATGTCCTTGCTATTCCTTGGATATAGTTTTTCTCTAGTGCACTCGGTCACACAGTCACTCATTTATTCATTCTTTTTTTTCATTGAGCTTTAACTCAGTGAAAAGTTCTATCTTAGTATTTGGGAGAAATATAATGAATCAGATTTTTCCCTCGCCTCAAAAGTATTTAATAGGAAGAAAAGAAAAATGTGCATTATTGAATAGCAAGGTTGAAGGTAACAAATGGCACGAAGAGATTATGAATAGATTTCTATACAAGTTCCAGGGAGAAAATATTTTTTCTGCTGGGGAAAAGTAATGAACATTTAATGGACTGGTATTATGACTTAAGCTTTAAACAATGAGTGAAATTTTTGCCTGCATAGATTAGGGAAAAGTAATTTGAATGAAAGAAGGATGGCATATAAAAAAATACAGGACATGTATTTGTTCATCTGTTCTGCCATTAAAAGTTACTTAGGATAATCCCTAGCTAATAAAAATAAAAAACTAGTGATTTTACTATAATCTTTCCTTGTAGATTTCATGAACTTTTTCTACTGTGATTGTGTTCTGAAGACAAATTTTCTTTCCCTAGAGGGCCTCTGATTTTCAGTTCTACTCTTTTGCTGCTAAGGGAATAGGATCTAGAGCTGTGTTGTCCAATAGAACTTCTGTGACAGTGGAAATGTTTGCATCTGTGCAATATTGTATTCACAAATCTCATGTGACTGTTAAACACTTAAAATATAACTAGTGTGACTGAGAAATAGGATTTTTAATTTTAATTAATTTAAATTGCTACATGCAGCTCATGGCTATTAGAATTGCACAGCATAGATCTAGAGTCACCTTTTTAGGAGAAGTAAATCCGGATGAATTTTATCCACAAGTGGATCTCCTTTGGGTAAAATATAGTATGTCACAGTATTTCCTATGAGATCCTATTACGTCCCTTCATTGCTGAAGCCAGTAGTTTTACCCAGTATTGTCATTGCTTGTGTACTATTGTTAATTAGGATATGCACAAAGGAAATTAATAAACTATCCAGGAAGCTCTGAAGACTTCTACTAGGAAGTAACTTTTGAATTTAATCTTAAAGGAAAGGAAGTTCACCCTGGGGTTGAGGACGGGTGAGCTGGGGATAGTTCAGGCAGAGATGAGAAAAATATGGTGTGACCAAGGAATACTTGATAATTCATTAGAACTGGCAAACAAAGTATCTTTGTAAAGAGCAGGAGAGGAGAAAGAGCAATTTGAAAAAATTTAATAATGTATGTTTTAAAATACTGTCCCAGTATTGGGTTTGATTAAGTTTATATAGTTTCCCACCCAAAATGGTTATTCTATCACATATACATAGGATTTTCTTTTCTTTTCTTTCTTACAAACATCATTTATGTTTTAATCATTAAAACAACTAAAATTGCAGCTTTGTTCCCTAAATTTATTACTTGGACAAGATTGAGATTTAGGAAATTTATTGCCATGATGTCACCACTGGTTTATAATTTATAAAACTTTGGATTAGACATTAGCACAGTTATTATTTCCTCTAATGTCTTACCTCACCGCAGTCTAATAACATTCAGGAAATCTAGAAGACAAAGCGGAAAGAGTGGTCTTGAAAGCTAAAAATAGTTGCTGAAAACTGATGCAATCATGTAATAAAATATGGCACAATAACTTATATGATATGCTCACAGTATCTGCTAAAGCAATTAGAATCCATGCAGCTAGATTTCTGTTCATGTATTACTAAAAATGAAAAGTATTTCAGCCCAAGTAAGAATATAAGCTATGTGGTTTAATTGTATACATTGGTCTTAAGATTTTTGGTCTTATTACTTGCATATGTGATCTGTTTAACACTCTTTAAAACAGAAAATCATTGAGTAGCAATCAGATTTCAAAAAGTCTTCCAAGTACAGCCAGACAGTTGTCTATGTGATATGTTACGTATGACAACAGAGAATGTACCATTATATTAACACAGACTTCTTTTCCAAGGGGTCAGTGTTTTCACACATCTAATAGGTCTCGTGCACTAGATAACAGAAACAGCAATATTGGTGTCTCTCAATCACATTAAGTTCATCAGACGTATTAAATGGTAGCCCTTTTTAATTGAGAATTTTTATACATATTATATATATATAACATCTTTATTGGAGTATAATTGCTTTACAGTGGTGTGTTAGTTTCTGTTGTATAACAAAGTGAATCAGCTATACATATACATATATCCCCCCATATCACGTCCCTCTTGCATCTCCCTCCCACCCTCCCTAACCCACCCCTCTAGGTGGACACAAAGCACGGAGGTGATCTCCCTGTGCTATGTGGCTGCTTCCCACTAGCTATCTGTTTTCCATTTGGTAGTGTATATATGTCCATGCCACTCTCTCTCTTCCTCCCAGCTTACCCTTCCCCCTCCCCATGTCCTCAAGTCCATTCTCTATGGCTGCGTCTTTATTCCTGTCCTGCCCCTAGGTGCTTCAGAACCATTTTTTGTTTTTTTTTTTTTTGATTTCGTATATATGTGTTAGCATATGGTATTTGTTTTTCTCTTTCTGACTTACTTCACTCTGTATGACAGTCTTTAGGTCCATCCACCTCACTACAAATAACTCAGTTTTGTTTCTTTTTATGGCTGAGTAATATTCCATTGTATATATGTGCCACATTTTCTTTATCCATTCATCTGTCGATGGACGCTTAGGTTGCTTCCTGTACATATTATATTTAATGGGTTTTTTTTGGTCAGAAAAGCTTTTGAACTGGACTGTGGTCTAGCTATAGAAATGAACAATTTTCAGTGCATTTTGGGAGTCCAAAGTATTTACATATTTTTAAACATATGTCTTAATTTCTACTGATGAATATATAGGCAGGCATTTCCACTGTAGCTTGAGAGATATTAATCAGTATAGGAAAGAATGATCTTATTTTGGTAACTATAAACAATGAAAAAATAAATTAATATTTTTGAGGGCATACTAAGTATTGTTTTATATACATTATTGCAGTAAATATTCCCAATCAACCCTATGAGATTTTCCTATCCTCCTTTTATAGATGACTGAGCTTCAGAAGGGTTTAGGGATTGCCTGAGGCCCAGATAATAAAAGGCACAGCCAGGGATAATATCCATTTCTGTCTGATTTCAACAGCCTTAGACTCCATTACTATGTGTAACAGGTATGAATTTTACACTACAAACATTTCTATGTAAGAAATATCTTTTAGTTCCCTATTGTGAAAGCAAATTATATTTATTCCAGGCCCCATATCACTAGGCTGGAAAGGAAATTCAATCTTTTACCCTTCAGTAGAATCCTATAAGAATATAGAATAGTTACACTGTAGAAACCCAGAAATGTGGGCAGGAGTTCCGTTTAAAGGAAAAAAGACGGAAAGGAAAAAGGAGGCCAGCTTTGAACACATTACCTGACACCATGACAAAGGATAGTTTTTCATCTTCTCTTAAACTGTAACTGACATGCTTAACCTCTCTTCCTATGAAGTTTAATCCTTTACCTTGTAAATCAGATGTTAAACACGAGGTTTCAAGTACTTTTCATATACCTTGGCATTGTCTTACTAACGTGAATACATGATCCCAGACATCATGTGTCTCACACTTTGACAGATAGCTCCTCTATCTTTGTCAGTATTGTAAAATGTCTTATGAGGACAAGAAATTTATACTAATATTCCTAACAATATTTTCAGCCACACCACCACTTCTCCTTGATGCTTCCTCTAACCTGTGAGGACTAGTCACATAGACAGATTTTAATATTTTCTATCATTGTGGCAGTAGAGTGTATATCATCTACTGAGCATATTTATTTTGGATTATTTCCTAATTTTTATCTAAATATTTCTTAAGATTTCTTCTATGCTTCTTCTTAGTATATGGCAATAAATTTCATATTATAATTTTAATATTCAAGTGTCTGACAATTGTGTATTTGTAAATAAGTTTATAATTTGGTGACTTATGTAACTGTTTTTAAGTAATATTTCTTTCAAGTTCTGGTAGGAAAGTTTACAACAATGGTAACAACTTGTGTTAAATTTTCATATTCTTGTAGCAGTAATATGAGCAGTATTAATAGAATAAAAATAGTGTCTGTTTTTTATTTTGTTGCTTTAAAAATACTTTATTTCAATTCTTTAATCCTCACAATAAACATTTGAGATTAAATATCCTTATCAACATTAACTTTTAGAAACCGAAGGCTCAGAGATATTAATTGGCCACCAAAGAACCAGAGCTAATCATTGGCCCAAGTGGGCCTGACTCCTGACTCACTGCCCTTCCTACTACAACTTAGCACAATTCTGAGAAACCCCGTAAATTTTTCACAGTGTAAATTTTAGAATTCAGCTAAAGAACCATCATTGCTAGGGGATAGCTATTTACCAAGTACAGAATCACTGCAAGCAAACAGGAGACTTGGTAATTCTTACAGTAGTAAAGATGGAGAACATTTTTGGTTTGCTTCCTTTTTCACTCTTCTTCCCTAACCCAAATGAATTTTAAGAGTCATAATTTGAAACTCTGCCATTAGCTCCATCAGAGATATTAAATGTTAAATAAAGTGACCCATATTGGCCATAAAATGAACACCATTTACTATCCTAAGAATATAGAAAATGCTTTTATGTGAATAGTAGAGAAATTGCCAAAAAAGGTATTTTATTTCAGTCTGTGGACAAGCTAATGTGCTACTGGAAAATGCATACATATTCTGACCTAATTAATTTCCAGAGCACTTGGTTCTGAAAAGAATGCTCCGAGATACCCCAGTTTATTCCACTGTCATATAGAAGCCTCACATTCTGAGGACAGTGTCTTAGGCATGAGTTAGTTATCTCCTTCTTAAGGATTTTGTTGCAGTGCTTTCTGGCATACTTTCTACCATAGTCAAATGTTCACTTAAGTTTCTGGGTGCTTGAGCCTCAACTGAGCAGACTTCCCTGTGATAAAAATGTGTCACCTCTGTGCTTGTTGTCCTAAGGACACTATCTCCAGGCACACCCATCCTAATAAACAGTTTGATATTTCCCACTTAGAGAAATTGATAAGGATAGTTTCAGGCACCTTCCACCTTCCAAGGTGTGAGTAATTTTAAAATGCTTGAGGAGCTTGTAAGCATCAAAGTCGTAGGAATGACAGAGTGGAGGACGTGACTGCTATGACTATTTCCTTCTGGAAAGTACATACAGAGAAGTGAGATAGCGTATCTTCTTGCAGACATCTAATATAGTGAGTTGTTATTTTTTCTCTGTGTGAAGGAAGTAAAGGAGTTATTTGTTTAAATTTAACATTCTTTCAAGAGCCATTAGGGTAGCTCTTAGCATAGCTCTGTGATAAAATGATCACTCATCATAGCGTGCTTGTCCTTTAGAGTTCACTTATACACTATTGCTTGCAACATGCTAAATGCTACTAAAAATCACCAAGCTAAATAGATATTTGTCTAGTAATAGCTAGGTTTTATCCCCCTTAAGTTATTCTGGCATCTCTAAAGTTTACACAAATAATAATACACCTTGATAGTGCAGAAGAATACTCAACCTCTCTCTGATTAACTGGCATGTTAAAAATACTTTCTATTATAAATAAATTGAATTCTTCTTTTTCTTTTCTACAGGACAACATTTTTAAGCTGGAAGACTCACATTTTGAGAATGGCCGTGGGAAGAGCCCATATGACCCTAAACTGCTGACGGCATCTCTTTTAATAGGTACTCAGTCAACAGTCAGCTAAACAGTGAATTTTCTGTAGATAATAGCCAGATTGCATGTTCCTTGTTATATACCAAGATTTTTCATTATTAATCATAAAATATTTTAGGAGTATGTCAGTTGAGATATTTTCAAATATTTTGAAAATGAAGAAGAAACACTAAATGCTGATTTGGTTATTGTACTATCTAGTCTATGATTCTTTTTAATCAGAATGGTTTAATAGTATCTTTAAAATTGGCTGCTCAATCACTATACATCCCCCTAGACCTTTACAATTTTTGTTTTGTAAAAATATGGTTTTGATTTTCATTTTTTGGGAAGAGGCGTTTCAAGGGGGAATTCTGACAGGTCAGAAGGAAAGAAGGAGATTCACTCCAAGTTGTTAATTGTAGTCTGAAGATTTGTCACACTCTCAGCATTTGGTCAGCTTAATCAGCACAATGCAACTAAATGGTAGTACAATTGACAGAGACCCCTTGTGTCACCTTGAGTTGACAAAGTCCTTCTGTATTCATCTTTTCTGACTTTAGGGCTTCTTCTTCTTTTTTTAATCTAACAAAACATTTTATGCATTTCCTGTGCCCTTTTCTTTAGCCATCTTCCTAGTTCTAGTTTTCTTCTTTTACTTCAACATTGCAGATAGGTGGTGAATGCTTAGCCATAGTTCAAAAGGATAGAAAGAGGAAGATAGAAGTAGGCAGAAGGAGAAAACTTTAGTTTGTATTGAAAAATAGAGAATTCTTTCCACATTCTTTTAACCACTTCTGGACTGGGATTAAATAATACACAAAAAGTGATATATCATTAAACAATTTTTCTTTTTCTTTTTTTGTTTTCTTGTTTTAACTTTTGAGTATGCCAGCAACCTAAAGTACGGAAGATTCTGGGTCATTACCTTACTCCTGAATATATGTTTTTCTATAATCATGTAGAAATTACGTAGCTTTTTGTTTCCTTTTCTTTTTCCTTTTGTTTTCTTTTTTATAAAATATAGAAAGTAATTATTTGATAACACAAAAGAATAATAAGTGAAACTTTTCAGGTGTAAACTTCCTAATAAAATTTTGAATAATACATCTAGATTTTTAAAAGGTAAATTTAGGCTATTATTTGACATATAATAATTTCATAAAGTTTAGCCTTTTTATTTTAAAAAATAATCTTTTTTCTATTCAACAAACTAAGACTCTAGTCATACTGACTACAGCATTAACTTGAAAATATATTTTTTCCAGTATTCTCTAGTGTTTATCGCTGTTTCACTGATCCTTTTACTATTAAGAATAAAACCATTACAGCATGAATTACCTCCTCTATTGCTTTGGAAATGTAGACAATTTCAGTCCATTTGATCCATTTATGGAGCACTTTAACAAAAGTTTAAGACCTGAAGGAATGCAGCAAATGTAACACACTTATAATTTTCCTATTCGCAGATGGCCTAGTGATTACGTGTGGATGACTTCCTTAAGTGCACACACAGAAATTTGAAAACTGTCTTAAACAAAGGGGAGGAGTCCTATCTTGTTTGAACCTGCAGGCTGTACTTATTTAAGTTGCATACTGAACAAAAAAAGATAGATATTCCTCAAAAAAGCAGTATGTAAAAGTGTGCCTAGAGCAGCTTTATTTTGTGGTATGTTTCTCAGTAGGGGTTTGCTTATTTATTTTAATATTCCACTGAGAAAGAATGATGACAACTAAGTATTACATAGTTCATATGGCGTGCAGCCACACAATGTCCACAAAGAATATGAAACGCTGCAGTTTTGGTTTTATATTAGAACTTCCTTGAAACAGTTGTATAGGTTTGTGAAAAGGAAAAGAGAATGAGGGAAGTTGCATGAGTCAAGGAGAGGATGTATGGCTGGAAAAGAACGGTAGGCATTTCAGAGAAACAGCTTTTAAATGAAAGGCCAGATCTCACCTAGCCAGTACTGTAAAGTAATTGAATAATTTTCAGAGATATTTAGTGCTTATTGACAGAGGAGATTATTAAAGCCAACTTAAGTTAATTTCTGGATCAATTGAATAGCAAGATACAGAAAAATGAGCAGGCCATACTAGACCTGGTAAAATCCCTCAAAATATTTGTAGCACCATTTTAATTCAAAAGCTGTGACTTCCTTTATTGAGGTTACTTGCTTCTTTATAACTATGCTATAATTCCGCCATGAGTCAGGAAAGAACATAATTTGACATTAGAATATGCTCTCACTTGGTATTAAAGGTACTCCCCAAATTAATTAACTATAATTGAGAAATTATTTGAACCACTCTGAGCCTCAGTTTCTGTGTATGTAAAATGGCATGGCTATGCAAATTCCACTAGTTTGTTGTGAGAATTAAATAAGACAATGTAATAGCATACTACATTTGGGTACGTACATATTTCTGGCATATATTTGGAAATAGAAACTGAAAAAAGAGGAACAGGTAATAGAGGTTTTTTGTAGGGAGGCTAGGAGAGAGATTTGGTAATGTATAAATTTTACATTTTTAATTTTGTATCATTTACAACTACTTAAAAAATGTTAGTTTTAAAAGTACAGAATTAACAAAGCCAGTATATTTATTGTTACAGAAAAGGTTGCTTAACAAATGTGAAAATGTAAAAGTATTCCCATACCCTTCCACTCTCAAGAAGTAGCTTTTATCCATGCCATGTCGGGGGGCGGGGGGGTGGTGTGTGTGTGTGTGTGTGTGTGTGTGTGTGTGTGTGTGTGTGTGTGTGTGTGTGTGTGTGTGTGTTTGAGAGACATATTTTTTTCCCTCTGTTTCTAATCACTCTGCTACGCTGTGAGTGGAATTTGCTTAAGGTGTTAACAACATAATGGCTTGGTCTTTAGGTTTGTTTGATTTTTGCTCACATCCATGATACACTTTACACCTGTGTTAGTAATGCTGTGATTTCATCAGGAAATTTTTTTTTTCCACCTTCTGTTTCTTCTCACCACACCCTTTTCAGGAATTGTAATCCAATATATTAACTGATCTAAGCCACATTTTTACTTCATTTTGAGCTGTGAATAGAAAGTACAGAGTACATATGAACTTGTGTTTTTAACACATGCTTCTCAGGTAACACTGCCATGGTGGAAATGCAGTTCACTAAACTTTTTGTTCATCTCAGTAAAGAATGCTTTCCTTAGAGACAGTTAAGAAAGCTTACAGTTCAGAAAGAATGGCACTGTACTCAAATATGAAAGAGCAACTTTCATATTTGACAATTTCTAGCTTGTTAGTTACATCTGTCAGCACTAATTTATCTCAGTCTGATGTATTATTTTTGAGACATCAAACTGCCTATATGGTACTTTTGTAGAAAGACTTAACAACTTTGTTGGACAGAGTATCCACAACCACTTTTTGATGTGTATAACAATCCTTGAGTATATTATTCTACCATCAATTTAATAAAATTGGACAGATACATTTTCTTTCACTAGTAACTTAGTATATATGGGAAAACCCAAAAGTATGTATCTTAGCCATAATGCAATTTGAATCATTGTAAGCTAACATTTACGTATACTTAGGGTCGTAAAATTGGAAAATTAACATGCATAATTTGATAACTTCATAAAGGACCTCGAACATACAAAAGAAGTTTGGCAAGTGGGCTTTTTTAAAAAAATAAAAAAATATATTTGTTCTCCAAATATAAGCCAACTAAGGTATGTAAATTGCTTAAACGCAGATATATATATATATTGTTTAATAAATTTATTTTATTTATTTATTTCTGGCTGCGTTGGGTCTTCGTTGCTGCACACGGGGTTTCTCTAGTCACGGCGAGTGGGGGCTACTCTTCGTTGCGGTGTGCGGGCTTCTCATTGCAGTGGCTTCTCTTGTTGCAGAGCACGGGCTCTAGGCGGGCGGGCTTCAGTAATTGTGGCACATGGGCTCAATAGTTGTGGCTCACAGGCTCTAGAGTGCAGGCTCAGTATTTGTGGTGCACAGGCTGAGTTGCTCCGTGGCATGTGGGATCTTCCCAGACCAGGGCTCGAACCTGTGTCCCCTGCATTGGCAGGAGGATTCTTAACCATTGTGCCACCAGGGAAGCCCTAAACTCAGAAATTGTCGGGTCATTTCAGATAGCCAAAGAATGTAATAAGTCTTTAATACAGGGTAGAATACACAATTACATTAAATGAAATATAGTCTGAGTTGATATTTTATATCTGCTTAAAGAGAATGCAAGAGTAGGATATTCTACCGCCTATACAGCTGGGCCAAATAAAAAATACGTCATACAATTTCTGGAGGAGTCATCCTGGATAAGAACCCTATAGATAGCTGAGCAGAAAATCTGATCTAAGGCCTGGTGTAAAGGAACAGTTAGTGATATTGAGCATTGACAACATGAGAATGTGCCCTCATGCCCACCTAATCATCTAGTGCCCTCCAGCTCATAGATATCATGTTGACTTTTGCTAAAAATAATATTTGAGTAGGAGGTAATTTCCTATGACTGGAGGCAACTGGTGCCTTAACTACAACCTTCCTTTGGTTTCTAAGTCAACTCTTTATAAATTCTGTCTTTAGTAATAAATTCAGTCACTAGCTCTTCTACTGATGAACTCTTCTAACTCTTCTACATTCTCTGAGTGACAGAAAATCAGTGTTTCTGCCTTTGCCTTCATTTATATTGTTTTTTGCCTTCCTCATGTGGGAATGTTGTAAAACAGCTAAACAAATGAATATGAGAAACAAATACCTATCAATATCCAAATAATGTTTATTTGGTTACAGTTTTCGTTATTTCAACTCTATCTGGAATAGAGTTTACATATAATAGCAACCGTAATTATGAATTTTACTCACACTGAAAAAGCTAAATGAAAAAAGCAATTAACTGATGATATTCTTTACTCTTCCATTTTTGATTATACTTACTGTTAGGCATGGTCTGGCTACAGTCTGATATGAAATTGCTCAGTTTTCACCTTTCGGTTGTTCTGTTTTCGCCTTTCATGATTTTCATCACCTAACGTGGTTGGGGGGGCAATGAGGTTCAACTAGTAATTTAATACTTTTGATTTTTCAAGGTAAAGAGGATACAGGTCACCCTGTACAGGTGTTCCAACATGAAAGTATTTGAAATTGACATGAAGATTTTAGGCTGCTTTCACAACACGCTTTTAACTAACATTCTCTCATTCACCTGAAGTTTAAAAATTCATCACTTCTATCAATCAATTATTTGTAAAAAGATAAGCTTTCAACCTTAATAAAAATGTTACAGTGATTGAATATAGGTTAAAATTAAGTAGACCATATGCATTAAAATGTTTCAAAGTACCTTTGAAACTTATAGATAGCTTGTTCATAGTGTTTTTGTGCCTTTCGAAAAGGGTTATTTCTTTACCTTGTGGGCATATAGAACATTATTGTAGCATATTATGGTGAGAGCAACTCAGATTTGAGCAACTTGATCTTTAATTAAGTAAAGAGAAGACAAGATGCTTTTGAATCCCAAAGATACCATAATATGGCAATTTATGGTGTCATATGAGTACCATCCATTTAGCTAGTAATTTGTACTTAATACATTGTCAGACCATTACTTTTATTTGTCTTGATTCACAACAATTCAAAATAAGTGATCAGTTTTAAAAAACTCAGTCTCTAAGATAAGGTGTCTTTCTATTAATATTTAAAGTTATAACTTGGCGTTTCTCAGTGATTCTGTCTATGTAGCTATTCTGCACTGCTTTGGAAGTTTTCCAAAGCCTGGTACCTTCAAACACATGAGAGAACCAGAGGTTCTACCAGAGGAATTAATTTAGTTTGGACCACTGAAAAGGTCTATTTTTGTTTCAAAGCCCCTTATTTGCAAGTGAGAATTGTGGGTGTGAACAAAGATAACACATAAAGGATCAGACTAATTAGACTTTCCCAAAGGTATTGATAACTGAAGATGCACAGAAAGTTTCTGATTGATATACAAGAAAGTCCTTTGGAAATTATAGTGGTATACAAATGTTTTAAGTTATAATTTATGTATGCCTACTTTGTTTTCTGACTATTTTTCGAGTCAGTGAATTCAGAAACATTAGCATATCCAAATAATCAACAAGATAATAGGTTTTACTGTCATTATGGTAGATTATTTGGAGAAAATGTTACATTTATTGTTGTTTTGTTTTGCTGATAATTCACTGTAAGCAAGCAGGCAATAATGCATTTTCTGGATGGAATAATATGAGGCACTTTTTGTTTAAAGGAAAGAAAACGTCATTTTTACAAAGTTCAGTTTATTGAACGGTGATATGGTATATATTTAGTATAAGAGGCTTGGGTTAAACAGGCCTGGGTTTGAACTTTCACCTTGACTTGCCTAGTCATTAGCTGAGCAACCTTGGGTTTCTTGAGCTGTAAAATAGGGATAACATTTACGTCATGGGGTTGTTGACAGAACTAAATGAGATAATTTGAAAGTGTCAAGCCAGCACCTGACTACCCTGCAAGCACAAATGGTATTCAGTAAATATTAACTTCTCTTTCTCCTTATTTCTTTTTCCTTTCTATTCCAACCTTCTGATTATGATTCTCCCATTATTAAACTCTGACCTAGAGTTAATTCAACTTAAGTAGAAATGAGTCAAAGCACAACAGAATCTTGAGCTGTAGTGATTATGGCCTGTGTTTATCAAAATACCCCCTTCTTCAAACACATTTCTGTTATATCTGAAACTATGTGGTGGACTTGTTTTTGGATTGTATGATAGCTCATACCAAGTTAGAGCATTTTTCCCACTTAATATACTAAAAAATGAAAGGCAAGAAAAATTTTTGGCAAGGAAAATATTAGTCTTCTCCAAATTATAGCAAAATCTCATTAATTTAGATCCCACTAAAAAGGAAGTGTATTAGAAAGTTAATTTCCATTAAAATCAAAACTATAAGCAAGATTTTGCAATGAGACTTTACCCTAAAAAATAAAGATATTAGAACCATAGTAGATTGAAACGTATAAAAGCAGACAATGTGACGCATATAATTTGTGTTTTGTACTTTGTCTTTGGTCATAATAGAAAATATAAAAGTTCATGTTTTAGTAATGTGCACTGAATCATACTTTACTCAGTTTTTCAGAGTTAGTGCTAAATGAGTAGTGAGATACTCCCTTCAACAAAGACACAGGATAAACATAAGTAGCTTTGCATAGTGATGCAGAGAGCATTAGCGTGGTCTTAACATGAAACCTGTATTTTGTGTGTTTTGTTTCTCTTGCCTCAATTGAATTAAAGTATGTGTATGTGGTTTTATTTTGTCACAACACAGATGGAGAATTATACTCTGGAACGGCAGCTGATTTTATGGGGCGAGACTTTGCTATCTTCCGAACTCTTGGGCACCACCACCCAATCAGGACAGAGCAGCACGATTCCAGGTGGCTCAATGGTAGGTGGTGCATGCCAGAATGCAGGCACAAAACACGGGCATCTATAGTAGGTCAGTGGAGAGCTTTCCTTATACGGTACAAACAGCATGAATTGAGATTTAGTGTGCAGATAAACTCATGGTGGTGACTTCACGGCTGTGTGTGTGAGAAAGTGGGACAAAAAGAGAAAAGAGAGATTAAAAATTTAAGAAAATATTTGCTTTGTGCCAAAACTAAAGTTTCTCAGTAGTTAACTATGGAAAGAAATAGATCTGGGCTGGAGCTACGGAAGGGAGGCAATGGAAAAAGATAAGATGACTTACCAGTCTTGTCTTCCAGGGACACCACAACAAATCTCATGATGTAGTATTTTTTTTCCTCCACACCTCTCATGTGGCCTTGAGAGCATAAGTTATTAAATGTTTGAAAAAATTGTTGTGCTAAAAGCATTACATTGAAAGTGTTTTTGAAAGGATTTTGTATCATTTCATTTGATTCTCCTTTAATCTTCCTAAAATTCTTTCTCCTGTTTTATAGGTTGGGAAATTAACATCAATATTTTATCTAAGATTACATCTAACCCAATAGTAGTTTTGGGGCAAGAACCCAGTTTCCTGACCTTTAGTCACTAGTGTCATACTTGATGAAGCAGATACTTTTTTAAAAAATTTATTTTATTGAAGTACAGTTGATTTACAATGTTGTTTTAATTTCTGCTGTACACCAAACTGAGTCAATTATACATACATATATATATATACACATTCTTTTTCATATTCTTTTCCATTATGGTTTATCACAGGATATTGAACATAGTTCCCTGTGCTATGCAGTAGGACTTTGTTGCTTATCCACTCAATATATTATAGTTTGCAAGGCAGATACTTTTTTAATTCTCTTTTTCTTTTTAATACATAAATAAATTTACCATAGGAGAAAATTATAAAATTTATATGCCAAAAATAAATAAATACTATTTTCATTCAGATTTTGAACCAAATAATCCTTATATAATCTTCCATGTAGAGGTGTTTTTTTTTGGATTATTCATTTATGCATTCACCAAAGATTTTTTTATAATCGTCCCCACCATATTTTCATGGTTGTTTTTTATTATTAAATAATGATCTCCATTTATATCTGCCTTCAGTCCTATAAAATAAAGCTTCCCAGTCTCTAATCTTGCATTCATGAACTCTCCTTTGGTTTTACATGCCTCATTAATAAGGATGAAGCTCATGGCTTACAGTCCATCTATGTACTCAGTAAGATGCTTGATTGTCTCACTCTTTGAACTTCTGCCACACTTGCTTCTCCTGAACTTCTGGGGGGGTACCCAAAATTCATTTCACCTCTGTCTTTCACTGGTTTGTTAGAGAACAATCACAATATGCTCTAAAACCTCGCTGAAATTTCAGGAGACCATGAGCTGTGTGTCTTTGTTCTTCTATATCCCAATTCTAAAATGACTATTTAAATCATAAAACATACCTCAAATTACCTCAATCAGCATTTCATTCCTCCTGTAACAGTATTTCTGATTGTCCTGTTATTTTTCATGTATTAGTGAAAATGATGTGCCTCTTAACTTCCACCTTTGACCCTACTGCTTTGCTCTTAATTGCATTGATTTTTTTTCATAAATTTACCCAATTTACTCTTTTTGCTGTTTTTATCTCTTCTTCACCACTGATTTCTTCCCTGACCTGCAAACATGTTTGTCTACCCTATCCATACTCTCCCTTTAATCATGGTGTACCACGAGGTCTCTAGATGTCTAATTCCATAGCCTGGTTAGGAACTTGTTTTCTCAGCATTTTCACCAGATTTAGCCATTTTCAACCTGACTTTGATCCCATGAAACTGCTTCTCCACTAATGACTTCCTATGTTTTTTTTTAATCAGTCTCCATTTAGACAACCTCTCCTGTGGTATTTGTCACTTAACTAGCCCTTTGTCTTTAAAAGGGTCTGTTCTCCCAGTTTCCTGCATTTCCTGCTCTCCCAATTTTCTCCAGTTTGACATTACTTCCCAGTTGCTGTCCTTTAAATGCAGATGATGCCTAAAATAATTCATGATTGAGTACAAACACTGTGGTAATCAAAAGGGACTGGACATATAGTCAAATACCCACCTCTGGGGGTAGAGGAAGTAGAATGGTGCCCAGGTGACCATCTGAGAAATTAGAAGCCTCACTAAGGAAAAGAAAAATGCTGAGCTGAGATCACGGTAAGGCTCTCTGTGTAAAGCCGTTGAAGACCCAAACTCTAAAATCCCAGAGGACAGTTTGGAATATCCACTGTTAATTATTAAACCTAGGCTTTGTATGGACTCAAAATTAGTAGGAAAAAACCTCTTTCAATATGGCTATCTGGTCTGCTCTCAAACGGAAATATTTATATAGAAGGGGAAAGTTTGTTTTTTTGTTCAGCAAGAATGAGACTTTGATCTACTAAGAACTCTAAAGGGCATACAGGCTTTCACTGTCCATGAGAAAGAAAATCTCATTAGAAGATGGAATAACATAAAGGAGAGTATAGTATCCATTTCATTTTCATGGCCTTGGAGGAAAAAAGTCATCAAGTTAAAGCTGCTTTTGTGCTGCGCACTCACATGTTGACAGCTGAGTCTGAATAATTTACACTGTGGGAAAACAGTCATTGTCCGCAGCTCTGTATTTCATCTCTGCAAATGTGTAGTTCATTTGAGAATTCAGTTATCAGTCTCTCAGCACTAAACGTGAGAACTGATTTTGCCAAATTAGCACAAAGGTTACATTTGACAGGGTGCAGAAACCAGAACTGCGGCAAGGTGGAGGATGCAGACACATACGAGATAGAACCAAGGGACTGTGTGATTCACAAGCCTCCTGAAATTAAACACCACTGAAGAACAAAACTGGAAACATAATGTTTACACACGCATGTATAAAATAAGTGAATTTTGAGGCATCAGCATAGACTACACAATCAGTTGTGCTGCCAGAAGTAATAAATTACTTGGCAAGGTACTTTTTGAAAGGTCTCCTGGACTATTGAAATTAATTTTGGCACAGGGCTTACTTTACTTTTATCAAATCAATTCAAACCAATTCAATTATTTTGGAAGAATTAATTGGCCTATTTCAGATGACTTTTAATTTGTGTTCTTGCTAAACAAAAATAAAAAACAAAACTGTTGTGTAGAATTGGATCTTGAAATGTCTTAACTTTTATGGAATTTCACTATTTTCATAATTACTCACTAAAGTTTACATTTTTATAATAGTAGCAATAAAGGCTTAAATTCAGTTTCATTTTACCAGGAAACATTAGGAATTAAGTAACAAACTTTTAGATGAAGAAACATGAGAGATGGAATCTATTGATTTTTTCCATAACTGCTTTTTAAAAATCATCCTTTACACTAGCCCCTAGTTTAAGATTGCTAGATGTTAGAACAACTTTTGATTCCAGAAAATGTACTGGTATGAGTTTGACCTGATGTGCCAAAATTCGCTGTTTTTTTCTTTTTGCTTCATAAATTCTCTTGATATTATATAGCTTTAAACTTCAATTCTAATTTTGGTTTACTAACAGTGTAAAAATTAGGTAAAATTTCTCTCTGTATATTCATAGTAAAAAACCAAGTTTACCCTGCTGTTACAGTAATGATTTCTTATCATTTATTGTGTAAGTATCACCTAGTTCTTGTACATATTAGTCATTCATTAGAGCAGATGGATAGCTAACCCACATTTATTTGATGGACACTATTTCTAACATTGTTTATTTATGTCTTGGACTAACATTGGAATGCTCTATGATAGAAGGAAAGACTATAGTCTTCAGAGTGAGACACTGTTTTACCTTGACCTTGTACCTATTCATGGGTTTATAATACTACCTACCTCTTAGAGTTGTGAAAAAATCGACTACATGATAATGCATATAGAGTACTAAGCAAGTGATTGGCATGTAGTAAGCACTTAATAAATGTGAGTTTTTTCTGTATCCTTTATCCCACTTCCATTGGGTGGAGCATGCTTAGTAAGCTTTGTCAGACTCATTCTGTGAGTGATTATATTTGAGTCAGGGTGAAAGGGCAGTCAGAGCTGGGTTTAATACATGAAACCACATGGATCCTTGAGAGAGCCAAGGCCCAGTGCACACAAACAGACCTAATTACAGTGCCCAGAGTGTTAGACCTTCCTACTCATTTTAGGAAGACCTGTTTTCTTTTAGTGGAATTTCCTAAAAGGATTGTGCCTGTGGATAGACCAACTCACTTGCTTTTTTTCCTGTAATTGAAATGGTATGCGAGTCATCATTCCACTTCCTCTCACTTGTAACACTCATACCAGGATGGCTTGCCCTTATTGGAATCAGCATAGCTTCCTCTGTGGTCATGCACTAGGATATTTCATGTTCTCTAAAGATTCAAATTTCTCCACAAGATATATTTTTTTGAAAATAGAACCAAGAAATGTAACCGCAAATAAGTTCTGAGAGCACAGATTAATACTGCATGGTACCAGATATCTAATCTTAAATCACTTGTATAACTCTTTTGATATACTATTTTAATTCTACCATCTTTAAAGGCATGAACTGTATCAGAGTATCTAACTGGATTTTTTTAATAAATAAAATTAATCATCTAGTTTGGCATAATGTCAGACTTATTAATGATGCCATTTTGAACTATTTCTCTGACTTAAGTTAGTAATATTTTGCTGACCTTGAGGAAAAAAAGCCCTCTGGAAGCCTTACTCTATGGTTACATGAGCAGATGAGTATTATAGATGTTGAGTGACCATTCAGTTGAAACAACAAGAGCAACCACAAACATCCTCTATGAAAGAAGCAACAAAGATAGAGTCTTTTTAAACTTTTGAATTACATATTCTATGAATTACATTCTGTAGTAATTAGTTAACAGTTCTGAAGTATCAGTGCATAGAGTCACAAATAAAAATGTTCGTATTTTTGGTTATTTTTGGTGAAATAATGCTGAAACATGGATATGTAATAGTTTAAAATAAGTATCCATAACTATATCTAAACACAACCTATTAGTTATGGTTTTTTCCTTATGAATCTATTACCAAGAAAAATTTTCATGCTGGTAAAGAATGCCCACCTGCCAGAAATACAGTTTTTTCCAAAAATACATACCATGAAATTATTCTACTCTCTAAATGATGATAAATTTAATACACTCACTAAATATGCCTTCTTTTTCTCATAAAGAAAAAGTTCCCAAAGTATACCTTTACTTGCTCTTCTTTTCTGAGGACCTATTTTCTGTGTCATATTTTATCTAAGGACCATAATCACTTTTAACCAGTTTTGTTTGAAATTACTTTGCACTTATGAGGAAAAAAAATGAATAAAACTTCGCAATAAAAATTAACTCACTAGTGGCAATGTTTGGAACATGATTCTTTTTTCAGGCCTCTGAGAAAATGTAGCTGAATAAAATAGGATATGCTATTTTAACATTTTTTAATGATGGGCTAAAAAGTACAACCTTCAAGTATGGCACATTAATCACAAATTTTGAACCACTTATTTCAGAATTTATAGTTGAATGGTGAGAGTAGAAAATAATATTTAAGGGTATGATTACATTTACTAAAGAAAATTCTGCTTTTTAAATTAAAACTGATGAAAATGTATAAAAGTGAGACAATATCTTGGAAAATTCTTTAAATTATAGCCAGCTCTCTTTTTTCTCTTGGTTCTTAACATTATTTTTCTCTCGTCTCAGCATCAGCTTAATGAATACAGAGCCTGTCTATACCAATTTCCTCTTCTAGAGTCACTACATTCAGAGCTTGGTGGGCCTCAATAGGGATTTACTGCTGACTGAGTAATCTGGGTTCATGTGTGCAGTGACATCAAGCAAGAGATTTACCCTGAGAAGTGGATGCCATGACAATGCGTGTAACCATGGTGTGACTGGCCTCTCTGACATGGCTCTCAAAAGCTTTCCCTCTGTGAAAACAGAAGCCTGTTTGCAAATTAATTAGTTTCTGGCGGCAGCTTGATTGTTGACCCAGAGTTTGTAGAGTGGAAAAACAATCAGATTAGTGTGCTCAGGGTAAAAGACCAGTGTGCAGTTGCGTGTGGCTTGCTCAACTATTGAAACCATGAATGGACTGAAACAAATTCTTTTCTGAGAAGCCTAGGCAGAGGTTAAGTGTGATGAGCCTAGAGCTCCCAACAGCAGGGGTGGGGGAATTAAAGGATTTTAGCCAGATAAAGCTGAATGATGGCAAGCAATGCCATCGAATTTTAATAGCATGGATAGTTTTGGCCAAATAAAAAAAAAAAAAACCCAAAAAACACTTGTTATGTTGTTCTAATCCCTCTGAGTAGAAGGAATAAGTTTACAATATTATTAAGTGTAGGTTTGACACAAATACTTTCACAGTAGAAAATTTCAGAAGTTTTCAGATGGGAAGGTTTTAATTAAATTTGTCTCAAAGGCTAATATGATAACATCTAAATGAAAAACTGTTATGAAGTAACCTGCATTTTTATGTTGATAAAATTTTTGTTGATATATTTACCTCAGCTGCTTTCTGAGGTGTAATCCTCACATGCCCAATAAAATTAATCCTGAGTCAAAGAGAGATGTTGGCTGATGAGAATACATATTCTGCTGTCTACTTTTGCAGATATCAAATTAGGTAACTGTGCCAAGCAATGATGTCTGCAATCTTAGGATGAAAAAATTCTGCATACAGTTTTTGATGATTAAAATTTGTTTTAGTCAATAAATTATTGTTTATGCTTCATTTTGTAAGATTACCTAACACAATAAGCCATATATACTATTCCTTTTTAGATACCACTGGCAGATGTCTCCCTAAATACAGCTCTGATGGCTATCACAGTACTTTCCTGTTCAAAAATCATTTGTATCTCTGAATTTACAAGTGAATTGAATCCAGATTTTGCTGCCTGTCACGTTCTTTGTCATGCAATCCTAAATGACCTCTCCAATATTAAACACTAACAGACTCAAATAGGGTGGGTTGCCCTTAAATTTACTATCATTTTCATTTAACCATACCATTCTCTCAGTGGATTTTAATCTTTCCCACCTTTGAATCCCAAGAGCACATATATGCATGTTTCGATTTATCACAGGGCCTACCACTTTGCCTTGCAATCTAGGGTATGCCAAATAAGAAACTCTTCAGTGAACCTTCTTTGCAGGCTCTGGGGTCAGATGGCCTGAGTTTGTATCCCAGGTCCTCTCATCTACCACCCTTGTGACTTAGGGGGTAATTTATGTTACTTATTTTCATCACCCATTTATGATTCGTAAAATAGGGTTAATAACTAATACACTGTTTTTCTGAGAATGCATGAGACAGTCTTCATAAGGTACTAAGAACAGTGTCTAATAATATGGTAGATGCTCATTATAACTGTGATTGCTGCTGGCGTTTGCATACCAGCTCTATACATAAAACACAGTGCACATTTGGAGAATTAATACAGAGAACCAGCCTGAAGGTTATGTTTGCCTTTCTTAATCTGTTCTCAGGCTATTTTGTTTTGTCTTATTTAATTGACTATTGTCAATATATGGGCACTTAATACATCAAAAATATATAAAATATTTGTCTTTAGTATTAAAATAGTCTATAAACTTTTTAGTCAAATTGGGCTTAACAAAATTAGCAGATGAAACAGATGGTGAACCAAGGGTAAATTTCAATAAAATGTGTTTTCCTAAGTATTAATTTAGCTCTATTAAGTGCAATACTTACCACTTAAATAAATAAATCATTAGGTTAATTCTTTTTTTCCAATATAATTTTTAAAAAAACATTGACTGCATTGTTGCATCTAGGATATTCATTTATCCTGCCGTATCACAGCTTAGCTTTTAATTTTTTTCATATGAAGACGTCATCTGTAACCTTTGGGGTCGTGGTTAAGAGCATGGAGTCTATGGAACTTGACTGCCTGACTTGGGCACTAACTGAGCAGCTGGAGACAGCTACTGTAAGCTACCTGTGCTCAACGTCCCTTTTTTCAAGTGGAAATGATAATCGTTCCTCCCTATTGGGTTATGAGAATTATGCATAAGTAAATTTCTATAAAGCACTTGGAAAAGAGACTATTCTTACCAAAAACAAAACAAACAAACAAAACAACTCAGTTGATGTTAGCTTATTCCATAACATTGTGTAAGAATTTTAAATAATAGAAAAATAAAAATACCTAAATATGTCAGCTCACCAAAGATGTAGTAGAATGTACAGTCTCACTTAACTGAACAGCCATGTATTTCTAGGAAAGCAATGAAAATGGCTTAAGGAAAACAAGACAAGATGAAGTGATAGTAATCTATGCCCTTTCCTTAGACCGAGTCTATACATACAGAATTTCTTGTCTAATGATGTGAGTACATTTTGATAAAACAGATCTACTACTCTTTTGCTTCAAGAAAGGGAAAAAGGATTTTTTTTTCTAAGTTTAGAAATATCCTAAGTTACTTACATATGACACTGAAATGCTCTAAACTTCATATATCAACTAAACATAAATTATAAAATGTTATGCAGAAGAAGGGTCTTTAAAATATTTTCCTGGTAATATTAGTAAGGAAGATTTGCATGTGTTTAGATGTCCTTAAAAGAAACATTTTTTATTTAAAATTGTTTGTGTCACTATATGTTATAAGTAACTAGACAAGAGAAAATCACATCCCTTCACTTCCCATCCCGGCCTCCCCCACCTTCCTTTCAGCAATCTATCAAATTCCTGTGGCACTTTTGGATCAACACATAAATTCTGCATTTTAAACACTATAACATTTTACATATGGTAATATTATTATTTTTAAATATATTTATGCAAAAATAAAGATATGCATTTGAGAACTATAGTTTATTATTAGTAGTAATTTTGTAAATTGATAAGTATAAATTTTTTTATTCATTAGAAGTATAATTTTTATTATTTTGTGATGATTTACTAAATCATAACTATTTTGGCCTTTAATGTAGGCTGTTAGCATAAGGGATTCATCAAAAATATGTCTCTTCAATATGTTAATAAATTTGTCTAAATTCATATAAGTGTAAATAATCTCTTTTGCCTCATTTAATTACTAATATTTTTGCTTTCTTTTTTATTTTTTAAATTAATTTTTATTGGAGTATAGTTGATTTAAAATGTGGTGTTAGTTTCTGCTGTACAGCAAAGTGAGTCAGTTATACACATATATATATCCACTCTTTTTTAGATTATTTTCCCATAATGGTCATTACAGGGTATTTAGTAGACTTCCCTGTGCTGTACACTAGGTTCTTATTAGTTGTCTATTTTACATATAGTAGTGTGTATATGTCAATTCCAGTCTCCCAATTTATCCCTCCCCGCCTTCCCCCTTGGTAACAGTAAGTTTGTTTTCTACGTCTGTGACTCTATTTCTGTTTTGTAAATAAGTTCATTTGTACCATTTTTTTAAGATTGCACGTATAAGCAATATCATATGGTATTTGTCTTTCTTTGACTTATGGATAAAGAAGATGTGGTACATATATACAATAGAATATTACTCAGCCATAATTACTAATGTAAAAAAATGTTAGGTTTCAATATCAAAGAGAACCATCCCTTTTTGTACATTTAAAATCCTCACCTGAATGTGTATGGGAAATTCGTGACAGCCAATTTAGTTTTCCCTTTGAAACCCACACTGCCTTCTTCTGCTTAGCGTACAATAGGATTGAAGTGACAGACAGTACAGAGCGGTATTTGGGGGCTTGTATGTTGTGTTTTGACCCATTTACAATTTAGTAAACTTGAATCTCAGTGATCCTGAAATTTATTAATGCCAAGACTGATATCAAATGATTACTACCACGTAATTGCTTAACACCTATAGAGTTTATTTATCAGTGTGTTTTCTAAACACATTTAAGAATGAATGAACAAATTATACTCACGTTTTGCAGGACAAGAAAGTAATCTTCTAAGTCAAACAAAAATGACAGTATTCTGAAAATAGAAAACAAAACATAGAAATTACCACAAAACCTTACTCATTTGGGGATGAATTAAAGGGACATCTAGTCATACTAATAATTCAAATTATAAAATTCGGGCTTACAAAGCTAGGATGAACCAATAAGGTGCAGAGCATCTTTGATCCATGACTTTTATGTATTTGCAGTAATCATATTAAATATTTTGACGGAAGAGAAATTATTGAAGTAGTGGAATATTGCTGTTTGCCATAAGAAAGCTAATGACTGACCTCCCTGTTGTTACTTCTGTTGATTTCCTTTAAATAAAATAAAAGGGAAAATCACACTCTTTATAAATATCAAGGTAAATATACAGCCAACTCTGATCAACCAATCAGTGCCCAAATTAAGAAAATTGGATGTGAAAGCCCTTGAGATGATTGTATGTTAATGAATCTTGAAATGTGAACTGATTTTCCACTTTTTTCCAAACTGGAACTACCTTTACTGGCTTTCTGGTTTGTTTCTAATTCCTGAGTAAGAGCAACCTGTAGAAGGCAGTTGAAAAGACTGGCTGGAGCTAGGAATTTGACAGCAGGAAATAGAACAAGAATGGCAGACCGTTAGAGCATCCAGTTTTAATGTCCTACAATGCTGAGGTCATTTGGTAGTGATAGAGCAGAGGCAGCACCAAAAAAGAGGGTAGCCATGTCATAAAGATATGCAAAATCTCTACTAAATTTAATAGTTTTGATTAATTTTGTCATCTCCATTTTGTATAAATGTGCTGCAACTCCATTAGTCAGTTCTGCCTGTTAGCTACTCATGAATTCCCGAACTGTTTGTCCTTGGAAGGATCACACTTTGTTAGCAGTAGATGTCACTAATATGATAGTAAAGAATATTCTGTTAAGAATAGCAAAATGAAACTTCATTTAATACACTTTAATACAACTAAGGAAGCTGAGTATGTCATTGCTATTAAGCTTGATTACTTGTAACTATTACATATTTTCTAGGATGGGAAAATATAGGTTATCATTGAAAGGAAAAAAAAGTTTCTAAAAAACATATCTATCCACTATTTGTATGGAGTCAGAAAAGAAAGATGATAATTATGGAGGAATAAAGGGAGAAAAGAAAAGAGTAATTCCTAATGGTTAATAATAACTTCTTGAATAGATTCTGTCATTATCACTTAACCATAGTAATAACATCTGTCACTATAAGAAAATGTATGACATCAGAAACTGAAATTAAAATCTTTAAACTATACCATTGTCTCGTACCTAAAAGTCTAACCCTGAAGTTTATAATGTAAGTTAGATGTGATACATATTAAATAATTTTTACAGTCTCAGAACATTGCAAAATATTATTGGAACATATATTAATTCCTGGGCCATTTTATATCTGACCAGTAAAAACAATGAAACGCCATGTAATATGATAAAGGTAAAATAGCTAAGTTATTAATGAGAAGTTAAGAATAGATCACTTTTAGGTGAACTAAACTGTCAAATTTAATTACTATTTACAACGTATTTTCTGTTTTTTAATGAGTATTTTTAGTTTCCCCAAGCCTAGTCCCTTCTAGGCCCTTCTAGTCCTTTCTCATCTCATTCAGCAGTGTTTTCTGTTTCTCTGTATATAACTTAAGTATATCAGTCAACACAGTTACTAACATAGAATGCTACTCTTTCCTCTGTACCCTACAGTTCTACTGGAAGTGCTCCTAGATACCTGATATTAGCACAATGAATAGCTAGCTACGTTTGCTAGCTACTAATATTATTCTGGCCAACTTCTATTTTCTGTACACATTAAGCACTCTCTAGGTACCAAGAATTATCATTAAGCGCTCTCTAGGTACCAAGAACTATTATAAGAAACAGCTGAGTAAGAGAGATCCCTGCCCTCCAGGATAATACTAATAGAACTCTTTATCAATGAAAAACCCTGGAAGTCTTAGCACATCTATGGGATTATATGCATATTATGTCCAACAAGTCTTAATATCTTAAAAACATTGTTTAACTCATAACGTAAGAGAGGAAGTACTATCCATTTTTCTTTCAGTAAACATGAATTTTTTGATTCAGTTGATTTTCAGGCTTTGAGTATCAGAACCACTGACTGTCTGAGGTTTTTACTATATAATGATTTGACAGCTTATGAGGTAGGCTATTTTTTGTCCATATATCTGCGGTCTTCTGTTAGAGAATATATATATAAGAGTTCAAAAATCCAAGAAATTGGAATTTTGTTTTTTTAAGTTTTGAGGAAAGGGATGGGAATCTTTTAGAATCAGAAAAACTGTACATAATATGACTATAGATTTTTAGAAGGTATTATTTTAATGGCATACATTTCTAATTATAAATAAATTTTTAAGAAGGGAAGTCATGCCGAAAATAATGAGACCAAAAAAAGATGGGTGGTGAGAGAGAATTAGTTAAGGAGTGGAGAGAAACTAGAAACAATATTCTTTTATTTTCAAGTATTTTAGCAGAAGTTCTGAATGCTTCTAGATGTTCTAGAAATTCTAGATGTTCTGAGCTGCTGTCCAGTAAGTAAGTAAATAAGGTCACTTCAACTGGTCTCTGAGCTTTAAAAGACATACATAAAAAATTATGAATTAATCATTAGCAACAATCATGATTCTTGACCCGTTTTCTAAGAGTAAAATCATTTAATTTAAAATTTTAATTTCTAATTTGATTATTTAAAGCAGTGGTTGAATAAGAGCTTAAAAATGCATGTTCTGAACAGTTTTCTTAGGTAAATTTATTGTCTTCATGGATTTAACACACTATTTCCTATAGAATTTTTATATATCAATAGTTATACTGCCTTTTCTATCATTAAATAGAAGGTGTAGTAATTTTCTAGTTTCTTTGGGTTTTATTATATAAATCTATAAATTGTGTTGTTGTCATACATTTACCTGCCTTTCTCTTTACAGCTGCTCTGTGGGGGGGGGGTGCACAGTAACAAATGGAGGGATATTTTAGTGGGGGGGGCACAGTAACAAATGGAGGGATATTATTTAAAAAGATGAAGAAATCTTTCTCTCGATGTTTTAAACTAATATATGTAAACATTTCTTATTATATGGTCTAAGAAATTTATTCCAATAACATGTAATTATATAAGGCTCAGAGCATGGCTCAGACAATGGTTGTATTTATAGTTTAATACTTATTCCATGGAAAAATGTAGAAATCGTAGGTCCACTAGAAAGTAAAACTAAATCTATATTAAAGACATTAGAAACCATTTCTTAGTGTTACTGAAATAAAGGGAAACAAACCCTGTATTTATTCAAAACAAAGTTGAAAGTATCAAATTGGTTTAGAAAATACCTTTATTAGTCTTGAGTAGGTATCTATGGAAACAACTCTGTATTAGCCCTCAAAATATATAAGCATTATTAAGGAAGAAACAATAGGGAAAAGTTGCAAGAAAAAAAAGAGGAAAAGGAAATTGAATGCTTGCACAGAACAGAAACCACAAATTGAGTTAAGCATTAGCACCAATTTTAAATCGCATCCACCACACTGCAAATGCTTGACATTTAGTGTTACTACCCAGGATGTTTGAAAGTTTTAATAATTAAAGCAAATTTGAGAAATTGATGTTTTTACATAAAGAAATAATTGAAATAATCATGCACAACTGAAATCCTATGTCTGTATAGTGTTTTATATTCTTGAAAGTGCTTCCTATAAGATCATTTCATCCTCCCCAAAACCCTGTGAAATAGAAAACTGCAAGAAATAAAATTTAAGTAATCTGCAAGAGGTCAGAAGTAACCTTGTATCCAGTGAAAACTGAGATGAAATTCATACCTTCTGACTCTCTGTTCTCTTTCTAACATGTTCATTTTACTATTTACCATTACCAAAACTTGCATGTTTCTGTTCTTTGCTAAAGCTTTTTCATGTAGGAAATTTTTATCAAGTTTTAGACTTTGGTTTTGGGTTTTTTTTTTCCCCCCTTCCCCCTCCACATATTCTCAAGTCCATTCTCTGGTAGGTCTGTGTCTTTATTCCTGTCTTGCCCCTAGGTTCTTCATGACCATTTTTTTTTCTTTAGATTCCATATATATGTGTTAGCATATGGTATTTGTTTTTCTCTTTCTGTCATACTTCACTCTGTATGACAGTCTCTAGGTCCATCCACATCACTACAAATAACTCAGTTTCGTTCCGTTTAATGGCTGACTAACATTCCATTGTATATATGTGCCACATCTTCTTTATCCATTCATCTGCCGATGGGCAATTAGGTTGCTTCCATGTCCTGGCTATTGTAAATAGAACTGCAATGAACATTGTGGTACATATCTCTTTTTGAATTATGGTTTTCTCAGGGTATATGCCCAGTAGTGGGATTGCTGGGTCGTATGGTAGTTCTGTTTTTCGGGGTTTTTTTGTTTTTTTGTTTTTGCGGTACCCGGGCCTCTCACTGTTGTGGCCTCTCCCGTTGCAGAGCACAGGCTCCGGATGCGCAGGCTCAGCGGCCATGGCTCACGGGCCTAGCCGCTCCGCGGCATGTGGAATTTTCCCGGACCAGGGCACGAACCCATGTCCCCTGCATCGGCAGGTGGACTCTCAACCACTGCGCCACCAGAGAAGCCCTATTTTTAGTTTTTTAAGGAACTTGCGTACTGTTCTCCACAGTGGCTGTATCAATTTACATTCGCACCAACAGTGCAAGAGGGTTCCCTTTTCTCCACACCCTCTCCAGCATTTGTTGTTTGTAGATTTTCTGATGATGCCGATTCTGACTGGTGTGAGGTGATACCTCATTGTAGTTTTGATTTGCATTTCTCTAAAAATTAGTGATGTTGAGCAGGTTTTCATGTGCTTCTTGGTCATCTGTATGTCTTCTTTGGAGAAATGTCTATTTAGATGTTCTGCCCATTTTTGGATTGGGTTGTTTGTTTTTTTTAATATTGAGCTGCTTGAGCTCTTTATATATTTTGAAGATTAATCCTTTGTCCGTTGATTCCTTTGCAAATATTTTCTGCCATTCTGAGGGTTGTCTTTTCGTCTTTTTTATGGTTTCCTTTGCTGTGCAAAAGCATTTAAGTTTCATTAGGTCCCACTTGTTTATTTTTGTTTTTATTTCCATTTATCTAGGAGGTGGGTCAAAAAGGGTCTTGCTGTGATTTATGTCATAGAGTGTTCTTCCTATGTTTTCCTTTTTTTGAGTTTATTTTTGTGTATGGTGTTCAGCAGTGTTTTAACTTCATATTTGTAAATGTAACTGTCCAGTTTTCCCAGCACCAGTTATTGAAGATGCTGTCTTTTCTCCACTGTATATTCTTACCTCCTTTATCAAAGATAAGGTGACCATATGTATGTGGGTTTATCTCTCTTTCTATCCTGTTCCATTGATCTATATTTCTGTTTTTATGCCAGTACCATACTGTCTTGATTACTGTAGCTTTGTAGGATAGTCTGAAGTCAGGGAGCCTGATTCCTCCAGCTCTGTTTTTCTTTCTCAAGATAGCTTTGGCTATTCGGGGTCTTTTGTGTTTCCACACGAATTGTGAAATTTTTTGTTCTAGTTCTGTGAAAAGTGCCAGTGGTATTTTGATAGGGATTGCATTGAATCTGTAGATTGCTTTGGGCAGTACAGTCATTTTCACATTGTTGATTCTTCCAATCCAAGAACATGGTATATCTGTCCATCTATTTGTATCATCTTTAATTTCTTTCATCGGTGTCTTATAATTTTCTGCATACAGGTCTTCTGTCTCCTTAGGTAGGTTTATTCCTAGATATTTTATTCTTTTTGTTGCAGTGGTAAATGGGAGTGTTTTCGTAATTTCACTTTCAGATTTTTCATCATTAGTGTATAGGAATGCAAGAGATTTCTGTGCATTAATTTTGTATCCTGCAACTTTACCAAATTAATTGATTAGCTCTAGTAGTTTTATAGTAGCATCTTTAGGATTCTCTATGTATAGTATCATGTCATCTGCAAACAGTGACAGCTTTCCTTCTTCTTTTCCAATTTGGACTCCTTTTATTTCTTTTTCTTCTCTGCTTGCTGTGGCTGAAACTTCCAAAACTGTGTTGAATAGTAGTGGTGAGAGTGGGAAACCTTATCATGTTCCTGATCTTAGAGGAAATGGTTTCAATTTTTCACCATTGAGAACAATGTTGGCTGTGGGTTTGTCATATATGGCCTTTATTATATTGAGGAAAGTTCCCTCTATGCCTACTTTCTGGATGGTTTTTATCATAAATGGGTATTGAATTTTGTTGAAAGCTTTCTCTGCATCTATTGAGATGATCATATGCTTTTTGTTCTTCGATTTGTTAATATGGTGTTATCACATTGACTGATTTGTGTGTATTGAAGAATCCTTGCATTCCTGGGATAAACCTCACTTGGTCATGGTGTATAATCCTTTTAATGTGCTACTGGATTCTGTTTGCTAGTATTTTGTTGAGGATATTTGCATCTATGTTCATCAGTGATATTGGCCTGTAGTTTTCTTTCTTTGTGACATCTTTGTCTGGTTTTGGTATCAGGGTGATGGTGGCTTCTTGAATGAGTTTGGGAGCATTCCTCCCTCTGCTATATTTTGGAAGAGTTTGAGAAGGATAGGTGTTAGCTCTTCTCTGAATGTTTGATAGAGTTCGCCCGGGAAGCCATCTGGTCCTGGGTTTTTGTTTGTTGGAAGATTTTTAATCACAGTTTCAATTTCAGTGCTTGTGATTGGTCTGTTCATATTTTCTATTTCTTCCTGGTTCAGTCTCGGAAGGTTGTGCGTTTCTAAGAATTTGTCCATTTCTTTCAGTTGTCCATTTTATTGGCATAGAGTTGCTTGTAGTAATCTCTCATGATCCTTTGTATTTCTGCAGTGTCAGTTGTTACTTCTCCTTTTACATTTCTAATTCTATTGATTTGAGTCTTCTCTCTTCTTTTCTCGATGAGTCTGGCTAATGGTTTATCAATTTTGTTTATCTTCTCAAAGAACCAGCTTTTAGTTTGATTGAACTTTGCTATCATTTCCTTCATTTCTTTTTCATTTATTTCTGATCTGATCTTTAAGATTTCTTTGCTTCTGCTAACTTTGGGGGGTTTTTTGTCCTTCTTTCTCTAATTGCTTTAGGTGTAAGGTTAGACTGTTTATTTGAGTTGTTTCTTGTTTCTTAAGGTAGGATTGTATTGCTCTAAACTTCCCTCTTAGAACTGCTTTTGCTGCATCCCATAGGTTGTCGGTTGTCGTGTTTTTATTGTCATTTGTTTCTAGGTATTTTTTGATTTCCTCTTTGATTTCTTCAGTGACCTCTTGGTTATTTAGTAGTGTATTGTTTAGCCTCCATGTGTTTGTATTTTTTACAGATCTTTTCCTGTAATTGATATCTAGTCTCATAGTGTTTTTGTCAGAAAAGATACTTGATACGATGTCAATTAAATTTAGCAAGGCTTGATTTGTGACCCAAGATATGATCTATCCTGGAGAATGTTCCATGAACACTTGAGAAGAATGTGTATTCTGTTGTTTTTGGATGGAATGTCCTATAAATATCAATTAAGTCTATCTTCTTTAATGTATCATTTAAAGCTTGTGTTTCCTTGTTTATTTTCATTTTGGATGATCTGTCCTTTGGTGAAAGTGGGGTGTTAAAGGCCCCTACTATGATTGTGTTACTGTTGATTTCCCCTTTTATGGTTGTTAGTATTTGCCTTATGTATTGAGGTGCTCCTATATTGGGTGCATAAATATTTACAATTGTTATATTTTCTTCTTGGATCGATCCCTTGATCATTATTTAGTGTCCTTCTTTGTCTCTTGTAATAGTCTTTATTTTAAAGTGTATTTTGTCTGATATGAGAATTGCTACTCCAGCTTTCTTTTGATTTCCATTTGCATGGAATATCTTTTTCCATCCCCTCACTTTCAGTCTGTATGTGTCCCTAGGTCTGAAGTGCGTCTCCTGTAGACAGCATATATACAGGTCTTGTTTTTCTATCCATTCAGCCAGTCTGTGTCTTTTGGTTGGAGCATTTAATACATTTACATTTAAGGTAATTATCAGTATGTATGTTCCTATTACCATTTTCTTAATTGTTTTGTTATTGTAGGTCTTTTCCTTCTCTTGTGTTTCCTGCCTAGAGAAGTTCCTTTAGTATTTGTTGTAGAGCTCGTTTGTTGGTGCTGAATTCTCTTTGGTTTTGCTTGTTTGTAAAGGTTTTAAATTTCTCCTTCAAATCTGAATGAGATCCTTGATGGGTAGAATAATCTTGGTTGTAGGTTTTTCTTCCTCATCACTTTAAATATGTCCTGCCAGTCCCTTCTGGCTTGCAGAGATTCTGCTGAAAGATCAGCTGTTAACCTTATGGGGATTCCCTTGTGTGTTACTTGTTGTTTTTCCCTTGCTGCTTTTAATATTTTTTCTTTGCATTTAATTTTTGATAGTTTGATTAATATGTGTCTTGGCATGTTCTCCTTGGATTTATCCTGTATGGGACTCTCTGTGCTTACTGGACTTGAATAACTATTTCCTTTCTCATATTAGGGAAGTTTTCAACTATAATCTCTTCAGGTGTTTTCTCAGTCCCTTTCTTTTTCTCTTCTTCTTCTGGGACAACTGTAATTCGAATGTTGGTGCATTTAATGTTGTCCCAGAGGTGTCTGAGACTGTCCTCAATTCTTTTCATTTTTTTTTTCTTTATTCTGCTCTGCAGTAGCTATTTCCACTATTTTATCTTCCAGGTCACTTATCCATTCTTCTGCCTCAGTTATTCTGCTATTGATCCCTTCTAGAGAATTTTTAATTTCATTTATTGTATTGTTCATCACTGTTTGTTTGCTCTTTAGTTCCTCTAGGTCCTTGTTAAACGTTTCTTGTATTTTCTCCTTTCTATTTCCATGATTTTGGATCATCTTTACTATCATTATTCTGAATTCTTTTTCAGGTAGACTGCCTATTTCCTCTTCATTTGTTAGGTCTGGTGGGTTTTTATCTTGCTCCTTCATCTGCTGTGTGTTTTTCTGTCTTCTCATTTTGCTTAACTTACTGTGTTTGGGGTTACCTTTTCGCAGGCTGCAGGTTCGTAGTTCCCATTGTTTTTGGTGTGTGTCCCCAGTGATTAAGGTTGGTTCAGTGGGGTGTTTAGGCTTCCTTGTGGAGGGGACTAGTGCCTGTGTTCTTGTAGATGAGGCTGGATATTGTCTTGCTGGTGGGCAGGTCAACGTCTGGTAGTGTGTTTGGGGTGTCTGTGGCCTTACTATGATTTTAGGCAGCCTCTCTGCTAATGTGTGGGGTTGTGCTCCTGTCTTGCTAGTTGTTTGGCATAGGGTGTCCAGCACTGTAGCTTGCTGGTCGTTGAGTGGAGCTGGGTCTTGGCATTGAGATGGAGATCTCTGGGAGATTTTCACCATTTGATATTACATGGAGCTGGGAGGTGTCTTGTGGACCAGTGTCTTGAACTTGGCTCTCCCACCTCAGAGGCACACCCCTGATGCCTGGCTGGAGCACCAAGAGCCTTTCATCCCCACAGCTCAGAATATAAGGGAGAAAGAATAGAAAGAAAGAAGGTAAAATAAAATAAAATACAGTTATTAAAAAATAATTATTAAGAAAAAATTTTTAAAAAGTAAAAACAAGAAACAGAACCCTAGGACAAATGGTAGAAGCAAAGCTATACAGACAAAATCACACACAGAAGCATACACATAAACACATACACACAAAAAGAGAAAAAGGGAAAAAAAAAATATATCTTTGCTGCCAAAGTCCACCTCCTCAATTTGGGATGACTCGTTGTCTATTCAGGTATTCCACAGATGCAGGGTACATCAAGTTGATTGTGGAGATTTAATCCTCTGCTCCTGAGGCTGCTGGGAGGAATTTTCCTTTCTCTTCTTTGTTCGCACAGCTACCGGGGTTCAGCTTTCGGTTTGGCCCCGCCGCTGCATGTAGGTCGCCTGAGGGTGTCTGTTCTTTGCTCAGACAGGATGGGGTTAAAGGAGTCACTGATTCGGGGGCTCTGGCTCACTCAGGCCGGGGGGGAGGGAGGGGTACAGAGTACGAGGCGAGCCTGTGGCGGCAGAGGCCTGCGTGACGTTGCAGCAGCCTGAGGCACGCCGTGCGTTCTCCCGGGGAAGTTGTCCCTGGATCCCGGGACCCTGGCAGTGGCGGGCTGCACAGGCTCCCGGAAGGGGGTTGTGGATAGTGACCTGTGCTTGCACACAGGCTTCTTTGTGGCGGCAGCAGCAGCCTTAGCGTCTCATGCCCGTCTCTGGGGTCCGCGCTGTTAGCCGCGGCTCACGCCCGTCTCTGAAGCTCCTTTAAGCAGCGCTCTTAATCCCCTCTCCTCGCGCACCAGGAAGCAGAGAGGCAAGAAAAAGTCTCTTGTTTCTTCGGCAGCTCCAGACTTTTCCCGGACTCCCTCCTGGCTAGCCGTGGTGCACTAACCCCCTGCAGGATGTGTTCACCCCAGCAACCCCAGTCCTCCCTGCGCTCCGACCAAAGCCCGAGCCTCAGCTCCCAGCCCTGCCCGCCTCGGCGGGTGAGCAGACAAGCCTTTCGGGCTGGTGAGTGCCGGTCGGCACCGATCCTCTGTGCAGGAATCTCTCCGGTTTGTCCTCCACACCCCTGTGGCTGCGCTCTCCTCCACGGCTCCAAAGCTTCCCCCTCCGCCACCTGCAGTCTGCCCGCGAAGGGGCTTCCTAGTGTGTGGAAACCTTTCCTCCTTCACAGCTCCCTCCCTCTGGCGCAGGTCCCGTCCCTATTTTTTGTCTCTGTTTTTTCTTTTTTCTTTTGCCCTACCCAGGTACCTGGGGAGTTTCTTGCCTTTTGGGAGGTCTGAGGTCTTCTGCCAGTGTTCAGTAGGTGTTCTGTAGGAGTTGTTCCACATGTAGGTGTATTTCTGATGTATTTGTGGGGAGGAAGGTGATCTCTGCGTCTTACACTTCACCATCTTTAAGCTCCTCCCAAGTTATATACTTTGGAAAATACAGTTGCATACTTTTCAAAAAGCCAAGATTTGCCACAGTAAAAGGATTTTATCCAACCATGGTTCACAGAATGGATTATGTTATTTATGCGTAGCTCAAATCATTGAAAGCTTAGCTGGTATAAACCCTTATTACCAGGAGTTTGGCCATGGAACTAGCAGCATATGCATCTGCTGGGAATTTGTTAGAAAGACAGACTCTCAGAGCCCACCCAGACCTACTTAATCAGAGTCTGCACTCTAATCCTACATTAAAACTGAGGACTAGGCTAAACTACCAAAACATAGTACATCTTTGATTGTTAAAGAAGAAACATAGAGACAGAACAGCTTTGTTCCATTATGTGAGTGGACTACTTATATCTCAACTAAATTGACATTGGCATGCAAGAATGTTTGTGTGGTGTGTGTGTATGTGTGTGTTCATTATTTAGACTAGGTTTACTGTGATGTGGTCTAGTTCAGACTTTGTAATTATTCTAATATTGGCCTTCTTAAATTAGTAACTTTTGCTTCCATTTTAATTGGGGAGTTATAAACACTACCTTAGTGTATCCTTTGAACAGGTTGGTTGGAATTTTAAGCAACAATCACTGATAAGATCTCTATAAAAGGCTAATAAGACCCACCTTACTCTGCTTGAATCATTCTACCAAGACAGTGTTAGGTTAGTACAACTGCTAGCACCTTTATAATAGCCCATAAAATCTCCCACAACTACATGTCCTGTTAAATGTTAGGAATTTTCTTTAAATAGTGGTGGAGATGGTGACTTGTAGGTTCAAAAAAGCCTCAGGTAGTTAAAAAAAAAGTTGTTTTCAGAATAGATCAATATGAATTAACTGTTTTACACTTGAACTAGACTAGGACTAATAATGTTTTATTTTAAATAATAAACTGGATGACAAAACAGCAACATAGTATTTAAAATATGTGATAATATTATTTCTATGTATAATAGAATGATAATATTATTGATATTATCATTAAATATTAAATAATATTAAATATTAAATAATATGATAAATATTATTTCTATGTAAATATCCTTTTGTCCAGAGCATCCAGTAAAGAAAAACTAGATAGATTCTTAGGGCAAAGACACAGGCAAAATTCAAATATAAGACCAGAAATTATACATTTTATGTTACAACTTTAAATTTTGTATTGCAACCTTAAATTTTAACTTATTGGGATGTGATATAATTTTATACATATAATAGAGTACTTCCAATGTTAAAAAAACTCACTAGTCTCCAGTTCATATAGATGTAATCCTAAAAAAAAAAAAAAAATCTCAAAGTAAGTGCAGGTTGTTTTATTAAAGTAACAATAAGTTGTTTGTTTTCAATACAGTGAGATTAGGAAAGTACAAAAAATGGTAGCTAATGTTAAATTTGAATTATTATTTCTTAAGGAATAATAAAATCTTGAAGATTAAACCGTGTGTAATAAGAATTGTTTTCTGCAAATTCTAATTACTTTGAAAATTATGCTGTAAATCATCTTCTTTTCTGCCTTGAATTTCCTTCCCCACATAATTAGACATTTTCAAGAATCAAAACTATTATTGTCTCTTAAGAACAAAAGCCATAGAAACTGCTAATTATATCACAGCTGAACATGTTTTTCTTCTTTGAAGAGATCCTATATTTCTGGCATTTTTGAGAACACTTTCTGATCAGAGAATGATAGAAATAAATGCTGAAGCTTTGCTAGTTTTGCAATCAAGATAATTAGTTTCTACCTATAATAACACTCATTAAAGAGTTGCCAAGGTCTGTGTCAAGTAAAAATTGACCTAAATACTCCCTGGTCCCTAAATCATTATTTTATTTTAAGAATCAGGCCACATTGTCATAGATATTTCCTTTCCCGAGAATTCAAGGGCCTAACTACAGAGGAAAAGCCCCCAGTCAGTGCAGTCCTTGAAAAAGGGCTTGAGCTATTGCCAAGTCCTAGGAAATGGGCAGATAGCAGGATGAAACTTTTTCCATTGCACTTACAAAATTGACTTTTTATTTCACAGAGTAAAAATTTTTTGTGTGATTACATATTCAGAAATATTTTGGCAAAGTAAATTTTATGATTGTATAAAATTGGCTTTTTTCTGAATACAACTGTTACTAGAATTCACAAATACCAGTTTTGCCATCTGTAGATTCTGAGCTACTTTTCAGAGAGAAAAGAATTAAGTGGAAATTGAGTATACACCTGAATTTTAAGAGAATTTAAAAGAAATAAATTGGTATTACATATTTGCTTTTATTTTTGTGTTGCTTAAGTGGTTTTGTTCATTTGTTTGTTGGCAAGATTTCAATCTATCAATTTAACTTTGAATCATGTATAAAATATGTGGGTGAGATAATTGTATGAAACCTCTAAGAAATGTCTGAGGGCATAGACAAAGATTAAAAGGCTTTTAAGCCATTCAAGTCATTTGGAGCTATAGTATCACCAGTAATAATATCAGACAAAAAGGAAAACTAGAAACAAATACACTTATGAGTATCCAGATATTCCAAATAAACACATGAAATCAATTCTAGTGTTACAAGGATGATTCAGTAAGTAGGAAACCTCTTAATTCATTACCTTAATATTTTAAAAATAAAATAAAGGGTGAGCTGTGACAGGGCGAGAGAGAGTCATGGACATATATACAGTAACAAATGTAAGGTAGATAGCTAGTGGGAAGCAGCCGCATGGCACAGGGATATCGGCTCGGTGCTTTGTGACCGCCTGGAGGGGTGGGATAGGGAGGGTGCGAGGGAGGGAGACGCAAGAGGGAAGAGATATGGGAACATATGTATATGTATAACTGATTCACTTTGTTGTAAAGCAGAAACTAACACACCATTGTAAAGCAATTATACCCCAATAAAGATGTTAAAAAATAAAATAAAATAAAATATGTTACCTTTTTAAGGTTGAAAAATAATTCAAATGAATTTTTCTGACTAATTAAAATATGTTAGCTAAGAGTAGAAAAAAGTGTTCTTAACATGATAGGAAAGGATTGAACTGCAATTAGAGTTCTTAATGCATAGAAGAATACTGTTAATTTAGGATAATATGTTATTATAATTATTTGAAAATAATAGGCCTTGTATTTTAGAGCACTTTCAGTCAGGTTTACAGTAAAATTGAATGAAGGGGATAGAGATTTTCCTCATAGCCCTACTCCCACACATGCTTAGCTTCCCTGTTATCAACATCCCCCACCAAAGTGTACATTTGTTACAGTTGATGTACCTACACTGACACATCATTATCACCCAAAGTCTGTAGTTTATATTAGAGTTCACTCTTGGTGTTTGGACCAATGTATAATGACATATATATACTTTGTGTGATCTATTATAGTATCATACAAAGTTTGTCAGTGTAACCACTGACCCAAAAATCCTCTGTGCTCAACCTATTCATTCTTTTCTTCCCCTTAATCCCAGCAACCCCTGATCTTTTTACTGTCTCCATAGTTTTGCCTTTTCCAGAATGTCATGTTGTTGAAATCACACCATACAGTGTGTACCTTTTTCACATGGGCTTCTTTCACTTACTAATATGCATTTAAGTTTCCTGCATGTCTTTTCATGGCTTGATAGGCTCATTCTTTTTAGCTCTGAATAATATTCCATTGTCTGGATTCACCTACTGAAGCACATTTTGTTTGCTTCCAAGTTTTAGCAACTTTGAATAAAGCCGCTATAAACATCATGGGCAGGTTTTTGTGTGGATATAACTTTTTAACTCCTTTGGGTAAATACCAAGGAGCACAGTTGTTGGGCCATATGGTGAGAGTATGTTTAGTTTTTGTAAAAACCACCAAACTGTCTTCCATAGTGGCTGTGTCATTTGGAATTCACACCACCAATAAATGAGAGTTCCCACTGCTCCAAATCCTTGCCAGCATTTAGTATTGTCAGTGTTCTGGATTTTGGCCAGTCTAATAGATGTGTAGCGGTATCTCGTTTTAATTTGCATTTTCCTAATGACATGTGATATGGAGATCTTTCTGTGCTTATTTGCCTTCTGCATATCTTCTTTAGTGAGATGTCTATTAAAGTCTTTGGCCCATTTTTTAATTCAGTTGTTTGTTTTCTTATAGAATTTTAAGAGTTCTTTGTCTATCTTGGATAACAGTCTTTTATCAGATGTCTTTTGCAAATATTTTCTCATAATCTGAGACTTATGTTCTCATTCTCTTTATATAAATGTTTTTCAAAAGATGTATTTATTTCTATGAAATGTCTCTTAAACGTACATCATTCCTCTTATTTTAAATGTTACCAAATGAGTGAGATATGACTGCAGATTGGAGAAAGAGTTGAAAGGAGTTACTGCTATGTTTTTCTTCCTTCTAAGAGAATTTAAATCACCCTGTACTATACCTCTTTGGTATGGGTTTTTCTTTTTTTTTTTTAGCTCCTTGCTCAAGCACTGAAACTTTTAAAAAGTAAATCACATTCACTTAAATGCACTTTTCCATCTCATTTAATGAAGTAGAGTAAGTACACTGTGTAAAAACATGTGATGAACTTTCTGGCAAAGGGAAGAAAAACGTGCTCTAATTTAAAATAAGGTGAGTTAGGAAATACCATGTTTCTTGAACCTCTACCAATTTTCTCTTTATGGGAAAGGTTTAGTGTGAAGTCATCGATTAAGTAAGATCGTACAAATTACTTTTTATCATGGAGCAATGATTTTTCTAAACAGAAAGTTTTATTTTCTTTGGATGTAGGAAATGGAAGTGGGCTGCCTTGGTTTTCCTCATCCAAGTTCAAAATTTATTTTTAGTTTGTATTGTATGAAAAATATTATAATTACTTTATGAACATGGACTCTATTGATAGCATGATTTTTTTTTAGAGAGCAGCATTTACATTATACATATTCCATTTAATGTTGATCTCTCCTGTAATGACAAAATATTTTTTAAAATTGTCTTTTTCCCAGACCTTTTCAATTTTATAGAAATCCATTGGGGAAAAAAATCTGTATTGAGTCATTAAGGTTTAAGTATAATCAAAATCAATATCCAAATTATTACCTCAAGAATATGTGCATTATATGTGTGTATATGCATGTATAACCATATGAGGTAATGAAAAATTCTTCTATGAAATTATTTCCTTCATGAAATTCCTCTGATTTTCTCAAATAACAAATCATCTCGTCTGTTCATACAGTAGTTTATACTTAACATAATTTGAAAACATAATGTAAATGATAAAAGGACAGTTTATGATGATGGGTATGAACTTATTTGTTTAGAACCTAATACAAGGAATCACTTGTAAATATTTCAGCTTCCTGCATTTAAGAATAAATAGTCCAAAATTATAGAAATGCCTACAAATATTATAGTTGAGGTAACTGTATTAAATCTAAAGTATTATATCAAAATATTTCTAATCTTTATTTATCATGATAAAACACAGACCTATAAATCATTATACATTGTACTTGTAAATGAAAGGACATCATTATACAACTCTCAAAATCTGCAATGGAAAAAGGCACTCTAATATACAATGAATAAAGCACATAATTATATCATTCTCATATTTAAATATTGAAGAACTCTTCTTTCACAAGCAGTCAATAAAAAAGACCACATACTTACAAGATAAGAGAGTGGAAATAGACCACATTTTAGTAGATAAGTATCAAATCATAAGTAATGATGACAGATAGTCATATGAACTCATGATGGATCCATTTGCTTTAAATTAGATTAATATTCTAATCACTCTCCTTAAAACCTACTTTGTGCTTAACACTATGTTTCTGTAATTTGAGAAATTCACCAAAATAGAGAAATGATTGTAAGATATACATGATAGAAATAAATCAGTCAGCAGGACAGAAAGACAAAACCAAAATACAGCAATATGTATTTTCTTAAAAAAAATTCACGAACTAAATATTTATTACCAATTTACTTTCCAAACATAGTTCTACAGCACGTAGGCAATTACAATATGAAAAAGTTCTTATTTGAATACAAGACGTTAAAAACCATAATATTTAAGTAAAAAGAACATAACATGCTATCTAGATATAGAAAATCAACCATACATTGAAGATTTTATCAGATCAAATTTGCTTCTCTATGAAAATCTAAGTGATGTTTGGAGCTCAGACCCAGTTATATTGTTTGAATTTCTCGATTTTGCTGCAGTTTGAATGTAAGACTAAGCCATAAAGATAAGTATTAGTAAAGAAAAAAAGTAAATGTTTTTACTCACCACCTATAATAATTTACAGGCTGTATTTTCTTAATTTGTCCTAATCATTATATGTGCCTTAGCTCACCTTAGCCGAAAGTTAGTAAAAACATACTACTTTTTGTTTCAGGAGGCATAGAGGTATTTTAAAATTATTTTTCTATGAACAATTTCAAATACAGGTAAGTTGAAGGGATTTGACAGTGATACATATTTGTCCTCAATCTATATTCTACAAATTTATAATTTTCTATAATTTATCACATATCTATCCATCCATTCTTCTTCATCAACCATCTTTTTTTATGAATTCAAAGTACATTTCAGAGACCATCACACCATTGTCATATGATTAACAATGATATGAGTTCAATATTTGTGTATTTTTTCTATTCAGATGAAATTTATACAATGAAATGCACTAATCTTAAGTGTAGTACTCACTGAGTTGTGACAAATGATATACTCCTGTACCCCAAATGCCAATCAAGGTCAGAAACACCTCAGGAAGTTTTCTCCTGCCCTTTCCTAATCAATCTCTACACCCTTCTTCCCAGAGGAATCCACTGTTCTGAATTTTCCACAATAGATTACTCTTGCCTATTCTAGAAACTCACATAAATGGAATTACACACAATAGATGCTCCTTTGTTTAAATGTTTTTGAAATTCATCCATGTCATTGCATCTATCAGTAATTTGTTTCTTTTTATTTCTGAGAAGTATTTAACTGTATGGCTACACCACATTGTGTTTATCTGTTCTCCCATTGATACACACCTCGGCTTAAAAAGCTGCTCTAGCCATTATTGTTCAAGTCCAGTTGTGGGCATAAGCTTTGAGGTCTCTCAGTTAAATGGCAATTAGTGGAATGGCTGGATCATAGGGTAGATATATGTTTGGTTTTATAAGAAACTGCCAGACCAATTTATATTCCAACCAAAATTGTATGAAGGAGAATGTTAAACAATGGATTGGGAGAGGAGGAGTCAAGATGGTGGTGTGGGAAGACATGGAGTTAGGGTCTCCTCACAACCAAGGTGCCTGCTGGCCACGTTTGGGGGACTCTGACACCCAAGGAGACGGGAGGAACACCAGTAGGACATAGGGGGACTGAGGCGGGAGGAGAAGTGGAGGCCAGATAGGATCGGCGCCCCTGAGGCTGGGGAAATCAGGAGAGGCAGATGGGAGGGGCCCTCCGGGAGGAGTGGAACAGGAGTGGAGGGTGTTGCCCCACCCACTCGGACCCAAGGAGCCTGCTGAGCTCCCAGGCCAGTCCCCTGCCCTCCAAGGTCCCCTCCAGACTGCATGGGTCCTTGAGGGCATAGGAGGGACCGTGGGGAGATCAGGAGAAGCAAGCAGGAAGAACCATCCGGGAAGAGCAGGAGAGGAGCGGAAGGTGATTGCCCCACCCACTCAAGCCCAGGAAGCCTGCTGGGCTCCCAAGTGGCTTGCAGGATCTTGGTTCACAAGCCTGGGGTCAGGCCAAAGCTCCTGTGGTGGGAGCTCCAAGTCCAAACCACTGGACTAACAGAGAACCTCAGACCCCAAGGAATATTCATTGGAGTGGGGCTTCACAGAGTTCCTCATCTCAGCACCAAGACCCAGCTCTGCCAAATAGCCTACAAACCCCAGTGTTGGAAGCCTCAGGCCAAACAACCAGTAAGACAGGAACACAATCCCACTCAAAAAAAAATTTAAAAATATGTCACAAATGAAGGAGCAAGGTAAAAACCTACAAGACTAAAAAAATGAAGAGGAAATAGGGAAACTACCAGAAAAAGAATTCAGAGTTATGATAGTAAAGATGATCCAGAATCTCAGAAGTAGAATGGAAGAAGATTGAGGAAATACAAGAAATGTTTAACAAGATCTAGAAGAACTAAAGAACAAACAGAGATGAACAACACAATAACTGAAATGAAAAATACTCTAGAAGGAATCAATTACAGAATAACTGAGGCAGAAGAATGAGTCAGTGAGCTGGAAGACAAAAGGGTGGAAATAACTGCCAAGGAGCAGAATAAAGATAAAAGAATGAAAAGAATTTGAAGACAATCTCAGAGACCTCTGGGACAACACTAAATGCACCAACATTTGAATTATAGGGGGTCCCAGAAGAAGAAGAGAAAAAGAAAGGGTCTGAGAAAATATTTGAAGAGATTATAGTTGAAAACTTCCCTAACACGGGAAAGGAAATAGTCAAGTCCAGAAAGCACAGAGAGTCCCATACAGGATAAACTCTAGGAAAAACACACCAAGGCATATATTAATCAAACTATCAAAAATTAAATTCAAAGAAAAAATATTAAAAGCAGCAAGGGAAAAACAAAAAATAACATACAAGGGAATCCCCATAAGGTTATCAGCTGATTTTTCAGCAGAAACTCTGCAGGCCAGAAGGGAATGAATAGCAAGATATATTTAAAGTGATGAAAAAGAAAAACCTACAACCGAGATTACCCAGCAAGGATGTGATTCAGATTCGATGGAGAAGTCAAAAGCTTTTCAAACAAGCAAAAGCTAAGAGAATTCAGCACCACCAAACCAGCTTTACAACAAATGCTAAAGAAACTTCTCTAGGCAGGAAACACAAGAGAAGAAAAAGACCCGCAATAACAATCCCAAAACAGTTAAGAAAATGGTAATAGGAACATACATATCGATAATAACCTTGAATGTAAATGGATTAAATGCCCCAACCAAAAGACGCAGTCTGGCTGAATGGACACAAAAACAATACCCAAATATATGCTGTCTACAAGAGACCCACTTCAAACCTAGGGACACATACAGACTGAAAGTGAAGGGATGGAAAAAGATACTCCATGCAGATGGAAATCAGAAGAAAGCTGGAGTAGCAATATTCGTATCAGATAAAATAGACTTTAAAATAAAGACTGTTACAAGAGATAAGGAGGGATACTACATAATGATCAAAGGATCAATCCAAGAAGAAGATATAACAATTATAAATGTTTATGCACCCAACATAGGAGTACCTCAATACATAAGGCAAATGCTAACAGCCATAAAAGGGGAAATTGACAGTAACACAGTCATAGTAGGGGACTTTACACCCCACTTACACCAATGGACAGATCCTCCAAACAGAAAATAAATAAGGAAGCACAAGCTTTAAATAACACAATAGACCAGATAGATCTAGTTGATATTTATAGAGTATTCCACCCAAAAGTGGCAGAATACACTTTCTTCTCAAGTGCACATGGAACATTCTCCAGGATAGATCACGTCTTGGGTCACAAATCAAGCCTCGGAAAATTTAAGAAAATTGAAATCATATCAAGCATCTTTTCTGAGCACAACTCTATGAGATTGGAAATCAGTTACAGGAAAAAAACTGAAAACACAAATACATGGAGGCTAAACAGTGCACTACTAAATAACCAAGAGATCACTGAAGAAATCAAAGAAGAAACAAAAAAATACATAGAAACAAATGACAATGAAAACATGACAACCCAAAACCTATGGGCCACAGCAAAAGCAATTCTACGAGGGAAGTTTATAGCAATACAATATCACCTCAAGAAACAAGAAAAATCTCAAATAAAAAATCTAACCCTACACTTAAAACAACTAGAGAAGGAAGAACAAAGAAAGCCCAAAGTCAGTAGAAGGAAAGAAATCATAAAGATCAGAGCAGAAATAAATGAAATAGAAATGAAGAAAACAATAGCAAAGATCAATAAAACTAAAAGATGGTTCCTTGAGAAGATAAACAAAATTGATAAACCCTTAGCCAGACTCATCAAGAAAAAAAGGGAGAGGACGCAAATCAATAAAATTAGAAATGAAAAAGAAATCACAACTGACACTGCAGAAATACAGAGGATTATAAGAGACTACTGCAAACATCTATACGCCAATACAATGGACAACCATGAAAAGATGGACAAATTCTTGGAAAGGTACTACAAGTTTCCAAGACTGATCCAGGAAGAATTAGAAAATATAAACAGACCTCTCGCGAGTAATGAAATTGAAACTGTAATTAAAAATCTTCCAACAAACAAAAGCCCAGGACCAGGTGGCTTCTCAGGTGAATCCTATCAAACATTTAGAGAAGAGCTAACACCAGTCCTTCTCAAACTCTTCCAAAAAATTGCAGAGGGAGAAATACTCCCAAATTCATTGTACGAAGCCACCATCACCCTGATACCAAAACCAGAAAAAGATATCACAAAAAAAAGAAAATTATAGACCAATATCACTGATGAACATAGATGCAAAAATCCTGAACAAAATACTAGCAAACAGAATCCAGCAATACATTAAAAGTATCATACATCATGATCAAGTGGGATTTATCCCAGGGATGCAAGATTTCTTCAATATATGCAAATCAATCAATATGATACACCACATTAACAAATTTAGGAAGTAAAACCATATGATTATCTCAATAGAGGCAGGAAAAGCTTTTGACAAAATTAAACACCCATTTATGATAAAAACTCTCCAGAAAATGGGCATAGAGGGAACCTACCTCAACATAATAAAGGCCATATATGACAAACCCACAGCAAACATCACACACATTGGTGAAAAACTGAAAGCATTTCCACTGATCAGGAAGAAGACAAGGATGTCCACTCTCGCCACTCTTATTCAACATAGTTTTGGAAGTCCTAGCCACAGCATTCAGAGAAGAAAAAGAAATAAAAAGAATACAAATTGGAAAAGAAGAAATAAAATTGTCACTGTTTGCCAATGACATGATACTATACATAGAAAATCCGAACATGCCACCAGAAAACTACTAGAACTAATAAGTGAATTTGCTAAGGTTGCAGGATACAAAATTAATGCACAGAAATCTCTGGCATTCCTATACACCAACAATGAAAAATCAGAAAGAGAAATTAAGGAAACACTACCATTTACCATTGCAACAAAAAGAATAAAATACCTAGGAATAAACCTACCTAAGGAGGTGAAAGACTTGTGCTCAGAACACTATAAAACACTGATGAAAGAAATCCAAGATGACATAAACAGATGGAGAAATATACCATGTTCTTGGATTGGAAGAATCAATATGGTGAAAATGACTATACTACGCAAAGCAATCTACAGATTGAGTGCAATCGCTATCAAACTACCAATGGCATCTTTCACAGAATTAGAACCCAAAAGTTCACAATTCGTACGGAAACACAAAAGATCCCGAATAGCAAAGCAATCTTGAGAAAGAAAACCAGAGTTGGAGGAATCAGGCTCCCCAACTTCAAGACAGTATGGCACAAAAACAGAAATATAGATCAATGGTACAGGATAGAATGCACAGAGATAAACCCACGCACATATGGGCACCTAACTTACGATAAAGGAGACAAGAACATGCGATAGAGAAAAGATAGCCTCTTCTATAAGTGGTGCTGGGAAAACTGGACTGCTACGTGTAAAAGAATGAAATTAGAACACTACCTACACCATACACAAAACTGAAGTCCAAATGGATTAAAGACTGAAATGTAAACTCTTAGAGGAAAACAGAGGAAGATCACTCTTTGACATAAACCACAGCATGATCTTTTTTGACCCACCTCCTAGAGTAATAGAAATAAAAACAGAAATAAACAAATGGTACTTAATTAAACTTACAAGCTTAGGAAACCATAAACAAGACCAAAAGAGAACCCTCAGAATAGGAGAAAATATTTGCAAATGAAACAGCAGACAAAGGATGAATCTCCAGAATATACAAACAGCTCATGGAGCTCAATATCAAAAAAACAAACAACCCAGTTAAAAAATGAGCAGAAGACCTAAATAGACATTTCACCAAGGAAGACATACAGATGGCCAAGAGGCACATGAAAAGATGCTCAACATCACTAATTATGAGAGAAATGCAAATCAAAACTACAGTGAGGTATCACCTCATGCCGGTCAGAATGGCCATTATCAACAAATCTAGAAACAGTAAATGCTGGAAAGGGTGTGGTGAAAAGGGAAACTTCCTACACTGTTGGTGGGATTTGTAAGTTGATACAGCCACTATGGAGAACAGTATGGAGGTTCCTTAAAAAATAAAAATAGAACTACCATATGATCCACCTATCCCACTACTGGGCATATACCCTGAGAAAACCATAATTCAAAAAGAGACATGTACCAGGCTTCCCTCGTGGCACAGTGGTTGAGGGTCCGCCTGCCAATGCAGGGTACATGGGTTCGTGCCCCGGTGTGGGAGGACCCCACATGCCGCGGAGCGGCTGGGCCCGTGAGCCGTGGCCGCTGGACCTGCGCGTCCGGAGCCTGTGCTCCGCAACGGGAGAGGCCACAACAGTGAGAGGCTACAACAGTGAGAGGCCCGTGTACCGCAAAAAAAAAAGAGACATGTACCACAATGTTCATTGCAGCACTATTTACAATAGCCAGGACATGGAACCGACCTAAATGTCCGTCAACAAATGAATGGATAAAGAAGATGTGGCACATGTATACAATGGAATGTTACTCAGTCATAAAGACAAAATGAAACTGAGTTATTTGTAGTGAGGTGGATGGTCCTAGAGTCTGTCATACAGAGTGAAGTAAGTCAGAAAGAACAACAAATATGGTATGCTAACACATATATATGGAATCCAAAAAAAAAAAAAAGGTACTGATGAACGTAGTTGCAGGACAGGAATAAAGAGGTAGACATAGAAAATGGACTTGAGGACAAGGGGTGGGAGGGCAAAGCTGAGGCGAAGTGAGAGTAGCATCGACATAGACAACACTACCGAATGTAAAATAGTTGGCTAGTGGGAAGCAGCAGCATAGCACAGGGAGATGGGCTCGGTGCTTTGCAATGACCTAGAGGGGTGGGGTAGGGAGGATGGGAGGGAAGCTCAAGAGGGAGGAGATATGGGGATGTGGGTATGCATATGGCTGATTCGCTTTGTTGTGCAGCAGAGACTAACACAGTATTGTGAAGCAATTATACTCCAATAAAGATCTATTAAAAAATTTTTCAAAAACAAACAAAAAAACCCACAATGGATTGGCGTAAACAAACTGAATGTTGATGAAGTCACTTTTGGTATTATGTAGAAGAAAAAATGTAGGAAGGTAAGACTGATAACAAGAAACTCACAAAGCTATTAAAGTGTGGGAAAACTTTAAAGACCTAAACTAAGACATGAATAATAAAAATAGACATAAAAGATATTTAGGAGATAGATGGAAATAAAACTTGATGATTGATAAAATCTTGATGGAGAGTAAGGAGAAAGAAATAGTATGGCATTGAGAAAAATGAGATTCCAGATGGAGCTGGTGTGGAAATGATGGAGATAGTTATTCTGAGGAGCTAAATGTGCAATACTACATGAACACGGGCAAAGTCAGCCAAAAAGTTCTGCTCAAGCATAGAATATCCTGGGAATTGGGGAATCAAATTGATTAAGTTGGAAAAAAAAATTATAGGAAAGGGAGAGGCAGCAACCATGGGAGTGATACGTTTTTGAGGAATTCCTTTCTCTACTTTAAAAAATTCTTTTAACAATCAAAATAATTTTAATTACCTCATAATGATTATACACACCCCTGTAATCTTACTTATACATAATGTAATTAAAAACAATAATCATTTAAATAATGCAAACATGATGAGTACACTCATGGTATACATTTGTTAATACAAGGAAAATATACAAGGAAAGCACCTATAAATGTTGCAGCACATGTAGTCTTGCTCGGCTAGGCAAGCCCCAGCATTGAGAATCAAACCTCCTTTTGAATATTTTAAGTCCATGCGTCTTTATCTAAGTCGGTGTGAAGAACAGTGCGGCTGCCGATCTTTTTAGTTTTTGACTCGTTTTGATCTTCTTTTTCATTATGGCACCTGATGTGAAAAAAGGAGCTCTTGATTTGCCCTTTGCTTCTGCCCTTTACTTTCCACCCCTGTTTTTTAAAAAAGATACTTTTTTTTTGTTTACTTCAATGGTACTCTTCTTAAATGATTTCTGATGAACAGCACATGGATAAACAATGAAGCAGAGGTAACGAACCATGGGAAAATAATGAGAGTTATTGTTGTTCTCCGTCCATGTGTTTGATACTTACAGCATCTCCATAATCTCACCTTATGATGAGACACAGATATGTTAAATAATTTGCTCAGGGTCACACAGTTAGTAAGTGGTAGAGCTTAGCTGAATGCTGCGACAGCCCCCTAACCTTAACCTCTGTGCAGTTACTCTGCCATCATCTATGTGAAGGCAGTTTACAAACTGTAAGACAATTATATAAATAGGTAGTGTTCAGTTGAGTTCAGTTAGAACTTAAAGGGTAATGTACTATCTTAAGAAGCAGAGAAGATTTGAAGATGAATGACAAAGCCCTGCCTCAAAAGAACTTTGTGAAGAAACATCCTATATCGTAAAGAATAATTCAGGGCAGGTGAGATGGTATAACTACTTTAATTGAAGTCTAAACAAAATATTGTGGAAACCCAGAAGACAAATTTCCACTGGAAGAATTTAAAGAAAGAACTTTTGGAAAATACTTGAAAAGGATCTTGAAAATTTGGCTTGATTCTTCATAGAGAATTTGCATGAAAGAATGAAAGTTCTGAGAATCCAGAGTGATAAGAGAGGAGGAAACAGAGGGAAATGCAATGGGAGGTGAGTCTAGAATTATACAGGGGGGCACTGGATAGTGAAGACCTTGAATGCCTTTTAAAGGAGTCTGAAGTGGTAGAAAGTGTCAAGGTTTTCCACTAATTTTTTATTAAAGTTAAAAGCTGATCTCTTTATTAAATAATAATCAAATAGTGTATGTGTATATGCAACCTAGAGACATATTACAAAAATTACAGAATACACAGGTATAAATATTTGATGCTGCTTGACGCCGTAAAAAAAACTCGTCTCTTGTTCACATCCTAGCTTTGCCAGTTTCTAGTTCGCATTTTGAGCATTTGTTGAGTCTTAATGTCAGAGTTTCTTTCTGGGATGAGTGTGGTTTAAAATAATGTATAAGAAGGACAAGGAAGGGACAAAATAAATAGTACGTTTTATTTTCACTTACTGTTTGTGCTCATCTTCCATTCTAATCAGCCCTTCTCTCTTTCCTGACATGATTCATTTTGAACCTTTCTTCGGGTTAAACTATCCCAAGAGCTGTTCATAGTTTCCCAGCCAGCTAAGCATCAAAAGTTTTTCCAGGCCTGTTCCTTGGCAGCCAGAGGTTTTTGTGTTCCACAGCCAAAAATGATATATCCATTATGCTTAGGCTGTTAGCTAAGAATGTGAGATGACCTTATGCTGCATTCCCTGCATTCCCAATGTGCTGGAAGTTCCCATTCATGGTCTTCTGATTCTTCGGGGCCTTTTTTCCCCCTTACGTTGCATCAGAGCTGAAAGGGGAAGAAACTAGTCACTATGGCTGCCATCGTGGTGCACTAGCCTTCATCTGGTGAGGATTTTTCCCCATCAGCAACTTGTAAGTATTTTGAAGTCTAAGGCTGTGATACTGGAAATATTTTTTTTAATTGTAAACATGAAGTTATACGATTTACATAATTTACAATTGGTCTTTGTTCTTCTCGGTTGTCTTTAACAGGTTTACAGCTGGCTTCTGATTCAGCTTGCTTTCATTAGCAATCTAAGTTTCTGTTACGATTAACTTTTTCCCCCCTTTTTTTTTTTGGTGGCACTACGCAGCTTGCAGGATCTTAGTTCCCTGACCAGGGATCGAACCCGGGCCCCCAGCAGTGGAAGCATGGAGTCTTAGCCACTGGACCGCCAGGGAATTCCCACCATTAACTTTAAAAGATATATTTACATAGGATATTTCTCAAAGTTTTATAAACAGTGTTCTAAAATAATAACAGCTAGCAATTTTGAAGCCCTGTGATATAGTGATATAGATAGGTAGGGAGGGAGATGATAGATAGACAGACAGACAGACATATGTGTATATGTAGGTGTAGATGTATATATATTTTCTAATGTAATTCTCCCAGCACCCCTCAGAGGCATATGCTTCTGACAGATAAAGAAACTGAGGCTAGTTGATGTTAATTAATTTTTTGAAGTTACAAGTCTAGTGAGTGGGAGAAGCCTCGTTTCTATCCAGTTTTCTTTGACTCCTATCACAGAACAGTTTTTATATATGTACAATGAAGTAAGAATTTGTTTATTTTTATGTTGTTAATTCAAGGTATATATTTAGTAAGGATTTTCCTTCCTACATAGTCATAATGTCAGTGAAATCACCTTTTAAGTGTGAAGAGAACAAGAGTGTATATGTTTTTTTGTGAATTTTTTGTGTTTTTTTGTGAATTTTGTGTTTTTTGGTGAATTTTTTGTGTTTTTTTTGTGAATTTTGTGTTTTTATGTGAATTTTCAAACCTTCCTGTCCTCTCATAAATGGTGTCAGGATTGATTCACAGAGTTAGGTGATTAGGGCTGTTCTTCTGCAGTGTTTTTTTTTTTCCTTCTGGTCTGGTCTGGAACCCCCTAATATGCTTTACAAGAGGATTGTCTGAATGTTTCATGGTGTGAAACTAACTATTCCTCTTAAAGTTGCACAAGAGAGTTTATAATCATTAATTCCATCTTCTGTCCAGTTGAACTATCTGTAATTTATGTCCTAGAAAACCAATGTATGTCCTACCTTTTAAATTTATAGGTACTCCAAAAGCCTTAATTAACCTTCCAGTAGATTTGATTCATTTTCAGAAAAAATATTTCTACAATTTCAGTTGGATGTTCTTGTTCTTTGGGGATTGTCGGTGGAAGGGAGACGTCCAGTCAAATGCTGGTCAGAATTTTGCCTTACTAGCGAATCCGATTGATCCTAATGCTGAGAGCAGCAAAATGTGTTCATTGTTTACATAAGCTCAAGCTGCCAAATGACTCATAAAGGCAGCCGTATGTCCCGTGCCAAAGTGTCATTTTCATTAAATGTGAGATTGCACCTGAAGGACAGTTTAATTTGCAGGTGCTAAAAATATTTCGACAGAGTGGTACTGTTACAAGTAGCAGGTGGTGCCCAAACGTGAATTTGGCAAGAAATGCCATCTGTGGGATGAGGTGTAGAAGAATGTCAAGGGGGTAGTAACAGAGATAAAGGGGGAAAGAAAAGAGAAGTGTATTTACTCACCATTTATTGCTATTATCATGATTAAAGATTCCATGCTTCACATGATAGCATTGGCCCAAGAGTATTAAATATGATTATTTGTTCAGGTTCTACCCTGTGCTCAGGGGCATTGCAAAAGTAGCACAATACCTGTAAAGACAAAGTTTCTTCCCCAAAGGCATACCACTTAAGCTATCCAGATGAGAGAATCTTTCCAACTCTATTTACCTTTTGTAGTGTTTACATTGCAGTTGTGTACTGGCAAGATTTATGCACTTTGATCTTGCTTAAATGGATTTTGCCCTTTTCTTTTGATGTTAAGCTTTTAATACACATCCACATCAACTTCCTGCTTCACATTGCAAGAAATATTTTCAAATTGTACAAGCTCAAAGATTTTGTTAAGTCATTGTCACTTTGGATTTTGTGAACTTTACAGAATAGAGAACTGTACAGGGTTGCAATGTGGAGAGGTATCTAGGGGCATTGTAACTGTTTACATTATTTAAAAATCTGTAAATATGTGTCTGTTAGTTTCAATGGACTTGGGCCATATTGAAATCAGGAATTTGTATATGAGGACTGGAAATAGACAATCTCTGATGTAATGGGTTACAGAACACAAATTTTAAAAGAAAAAGTAGTGGGTTTGGGTTTTTCATTTCTGCTTGCCATTTGCTGGGAGTAACTGGAAGTAGAATAACTTCCTTTGTGAATACCATGAATTTTCTTAGATTCCTAAGGAGAACTAATAAAGTAGGTCAATCTGAATGAATTTTGGTAAAACTTTTCCATGCGGAGTTTTTGATCACACGGCAAGTTATTGAAGTGCTTGAAGTTTCTCAGGACAGTGGTAATCTCTGACCCCCAACATATGCATTGTTGTTAGCTTCATAAAATGGAGAGACATGCTTTCTGATATTTTAATCCTATTGATGAAATCTTATTTTGAAAAATTGAAAACAAATAATCTTTTTTTACTGCATTAATTACCTAATATAAAAGGATGCAATCAGAAAAAGAGAAGCTTCTTCCAAGTTCAAAGAACATTAATAACGTTTCAGAAGAACATTTTGAAAACCCACTGTTGCATAATAACTCTTAGAAATAGTTGCAATTTAAAGAAGCATGTCTCAGCATTTCTTTAACCAGGAACCTTTGTTAAGGCTATGATGAGTTCTGTTCATCCCCAAAGCTTCAATGAACTATGTCAAAAAGCAAGAAAATATGATTCTTTAAAAAAAAAAAAAAAACTTACACATTTTAGTTCAGCAAATTCATTCGTTTATTAATTCATTCATTTATTTAGGAGTGATGTTCTGTTTCAGAAATTATACTGGAAGAACTAGGAAAATATAGAGAGATCAGCTTACAAGAATAGAGGGGAAAGAAAACAAATTATTAAATAGAGTTTTGTGGATTCTGATTGAGGAATATGCACCAGGTGCCAGGGAACGGTTTGTATGTTAAAAGGTGGTAGACCATACAAGGTGGTTTGGAGAAGGTGAGGCCAGAAGCAGGGAAACCGTTGAATGTGGCTGCCAGGAGAGAAGAGATAAGGGCCTACATTTGGGTAGCTGCAGTGAGATAGATTCAAAATAAATTTTTAGTATATATAGAAGCTGAAGGTAAGAGAGGGAGAAATATAGGACAAGTGCCTATCATAACAAATATGAAGATGAACATAATAGAAAAAGAATTAAGTGATATAGAAGAGGTAGAAGCAAACTTTTCTCCATGTTCTGTGAGATAAATGCCTGTGAAGATGGTAGATGTGTTGTCTTCTAGAATGATATGCAGGTTCACTAAAGGGCTAAAGAAGGGAAACTGTGGTCAGTTCTACTGGAAGGTAAGTCGACGTTAGTTCGTGGATGATGTGGATTGCCCTTAGTTTATTTTCTATATCAGAGACAGTATGAATAATGAAACTGACAAGGTTTCCCTCTTTCCTCTTGTGCTAGAAAGTTCTGAACCAAAACCGTGGCCCGTCTTAAGCAGGTGTATTGATGAATGTAGTATCTCCTTTTAGCCCTGTTGCTGGCCCAGAGTAATATCAGCCCTATTGCCCTTTCTGCTTGCCACATCTTAATTTATGCTACTTTGTCATATCCTATGACACTTGAAATCTGTTCTGGAAAATATATGGTGTAAATGCATTTGTATTTATTTCTGTAGCACTGCATGGATGATGGCTTAGAAGAAATAGATAATACATGTGGAAGACCAGTTAGATGATTCCAAAAATATAACTGTTAAGTGAAAAGAACAAGAATGGTGCTGGCTAATTTAAGACTATAAAACAGGGAGAAGAAGTGAAAACAATAGCAGGTATAAGTTTGATAATAAATTTAGAGTAGAGAACAGAAGTCCTGCAGGAGATGGGGGCAGTGTAAGGTAAAAACACATTTTATATCTAGGTGCTGCTCTTGACATTAACCAAAGTGGAACGGTAAGAGCAGAAACAGTTTTTAAGGAAAAGCTGACAAGTTCTTTGCTAGGCATGACGAATTAAAGTTGCAGTGATATATCTAAGTAGAAAATTTTGCCAAAATTTTGAAGTGCAGAATTGGATATAGGAAGAAAAGAAAGTTTTATGTAGTTTGGTGATATTCAAGCATTATAAGTGAATAAATCCCCAAAGAAAAAAACTTTAAAAATAAAGAAAATTAAGAATAGTAAAATAATGGAAGCAATACTAGGAGATGACTTTATTTATAGGAGTAGAAAGAAATAAAAGTGCCCCCGCAAAATTTTAGGAGTGTCTATATTTAGGGATGTAGGAAAAGAGAGTCCTAAAGGAAATTATGAAGATTTGATTATTAACAATTCAGGCTCAGAGACAAAAAAGCCACAAACCAGAGAAGCAGTAAAAATTGGGGGAAAGATCTGAATATTTCATTGTGTCAATGGCTAAAGACAACCAAAGGAGGATGAGTACCAATTTGCTGATTTGGTGGTTTCTGTTGTTTCTCATTAAGAACACTACCAATGGTGAAAGTTTCCAAAATCTATAGACAGCAAAGAGTTGAGAAGCAAGTGGTAACTGGGGCAGGGAGTATATGTACTCTCACAAGAAGTGCTATGGCTTAATGGGTGCAAGAAACCACAATAGATTCCATGGAGTGTCAGTGGAAGTTTTCTGGTTTTCTTTTTCTTTCTCAGGATAAAAAGACTTAAAATATTGAAAATTCAACAAAAGATTGCCTTCTTCCCTTCATTTTACAGCTCCCCAGTTGCTAGATTGCTTCCTGCTTTTCATCACTTTTCTCAGGGCTCCATTCTATCCTCTTTTATGTTTTTATTCTATACCCTCCTAATCACCCCATTGACTTTACTTTTAAATAGCTTCAACTATAGGCCTCTTTTCTAAGCTCTTTTTTTTTAAATTTTTGCATTTTATTTACTTTTTTTTATACAGCAGGTCCTTTTTAGTCAATTATCAATTTTATACACATCAGTATATACATGTCAATCCCAATTACCCAATTCATCCCTCCACCCCCCCACCCCCACACCGCTATCCCCCCTTGGTGTCCATACGTTTGTTCTCTACATCTGTGTCTCAATTTCTACCCTGCAAACCGGTTTATCTGTACCCTTTTTCTAGGTTCCACATATATGCATTAATATACGATATTTGTTTTTCTCTTTCTGACTTACTTTGTATGACAGTCTCTAGATCCATCCATGTCTCAACAAATGACCCAATTTTGTTCCTTTTTATGGCTGAGTAATATTCCATTGGGTATATATACCACATCTTCTTTATCCATTTGTCTGTCGATGGGCATTTAGGTTGCTTCCATGACCTGGCTATTGTAAATAGTGCTGCAATGAACGTTGGGGTACATGTGTCTTTTTGAATTATGGTTTTCTCTGGGTATGTGCCCAGTAGTGGGATTGCTGGGTCATATGGTAATTCTGTTTTACTTTTTTAAGAAACCTCCATACTGTTCTCCATAGTGGCTGTACCAATTTACATTCCCACCAACAGTGCAAGAGGGTTCCCTTCTCTCCACACCCTCTCCAGCATTTATTTTTTGTAGATTTTCTGATGGCGCCCATTCTAACTGGTGTGAGGTGATACCTCATTGTAGTTTTGATTTGCATTTCTCTAAAAATTAGTGATGTTGAGAGCTTTTCATGTGCTTCTTGGCCATCTGTATGTCTTCTTTGGAGAAATGTCTATTTAGGTCTTCTGCCCATTTTTGGATTGGGTTGTTTGTTTTTTTAATATTGAGCTGCATGAGCTCTTTATATATTTTGGAGATTAATCCTTTGTCCATTGATTCCTTTGCAATCCCATTCTGAGGGTTGTCTTTTCTCCCATTCTGAGGGTTGTCTTTTCATCTTGTTTATGGTTTCCTTTGCTGTGCAAAAGCTTTGAAGTTTCATTAGGTCCCATTTGTTTATTTTTGTTTTTATTTCCATTACTCTAGGAGATTGGTCAAAAAAGATCTTGCTGTGATTTATGTCAAAGAGTGTTCTTCCTATGTTTTCCTCTAAGAGTTTTATAGTGTCCTGTCTTACATTTAGATCTCTAATCCATCTTCAGTTTACTTTAGTGTATGGTGTTAGGGAGTGTTCTTATTTCATTCTTTTACATGTAGCTGTCCAGTTTTCCCAGCACCACTTATTGAAGAGACTCTCTTTTCTCCATTGTATATCCTTGCCTCCTTCTTCATACATTAGTTGACCATAGGTGCGTAGGTTTATCTCTGGGCTTTCTATCTTGTTCCATGGACTTATGTTTCTGTTTTTGTGCCAATACCACATTGTCTTGATTACTGTAGCTTTCTAGTACAGTCTGAAGTCAGGGAGCCTGATTCCTCCAGCTCCGTTTTTCTTTCTCAAGATTGCTTTGGCTATTCGGGGTCTTTTGTGTCTCCATACAAATTTTAAGATTTTTTTGTTCTACTTCTGTAAAAAATGCCATTGGTAATTTGATAGGGATTGCATTGAATCTGTAGATTGCTTCGGGTAGTAGAGTCATTTTCACAATATTGATTCTTCCAATCCAAGAACATGGTATATCTCTCCATCTGTTGGTATCATCCTTAATTTCTTTCATCAGTGTCTTATAGTTTTCTGCATACAGATCTTTTGTCTCCTTAGGTAGGTTTATTCCTAGGTATTTTCTTATTTTTGTTGCAGTGGTAAATGGGAGTGTTTCCTTAATTTCTCTTTCAGATTGTTCATCATTAGTATATAGGAATGCAAGAGATTTCTGTGCATTAATTTTGTATCCTGCAACTTTACCAAATTCATTGATTAGCTCTAATAGTTTTCTGGTGGCATCTTTAGGATTCTCTGTGTATAGTATCATGTCATCTGCAAAGAGTGACAGTTTTACTTCTTCTTTTCCAATTTGCATTCCTCTTATTTCTTGTTCGTCTCTGATTGCCATGGCTACCACTCCCAAAACTATGTTGAATAATAGTGATGAGAGTGGATATCCTTGTGTTCCTGGTCTTAGAGGAAATGATTTCAGTTTTCCACCATTGAGAATGATGTTTGCTGGGGTTTTGTCGTATATAGCCTTTATTATGTTGAGGTAGGTTCCCTCTATGCCCGCTTTCTGGAGAGTTTTTATCATAAATGGGTGTTGAATTTTGTCAAAAGCTTTTTCTGCATCTATTGAGATGATCATATGCTTTTTATTCTTCCATTTGTTAATATGGTTTATCACATTGATTGATTTACGTATATTGAAGAATCCTTGCATCCCTGGGATAAATCCCACTTGATCATGGTGTATAATCCTTTTAATGTGTTGTTGGATTCTGTTTGCTAGTATTTTGTTGAGGATTTTTGCATCTATATTCATCAGTGATATTGGTCTGTAATTTTTTTTTTTTGTGGTATCTTTGTCTGGTTTGGGTATCAGGGTGATGGTGGCCTCATAGAATGAGTTTGGGAGTGTTCCTTCCTCCGCAATTTTTTGGAAGAGCTTGAGAAGGATGGGTGTTAGCTCTTCTCTAAATGTTTGATAGAATTCACCTGTGAAGCCATCTGGTCCTGGAATTTGTTTGTTGGAAGATTTTTTTTTGGAAGATTTTTAATCACAATTTCCATTGCAGTACTTGTGATTGATCTGTTCATATTTTCTACGTCTTCCTGTTTCAGTCTTGGAAGGTTATACCTTTCTAAGAACTTGTCCATTTCTTCCAGGTTGTCCATTTTATTGGCATAGAGTTGCTTGTAGTAGTCTCTTAGGATGCTTTGTATTTCTGCAATGTCTGTTGTAACTTCTCCTTTTTCATTTCTAATTTTATTGATTTGAGTCCTCTCCCTCTTTTTCTTGATGAGTCTGACTAATGGTTTATCAATTTTGTTTATCTTCTCAGAGAACCAGCTTTTAGTTTTATTGATCTTTGCTATTGTTTTCTTTGTTTCTATTTCATTTATTTCTGCTCTGATCTTTATGATTTTTTTCCTTCCACTAACTTTGGGTTTTGTTTGTTTTTCTTCCTCTAGTTCCTTTAGGTGTAAGGTTAGATTGTTTGAGATTTTTCTTGTTTCTTGAGGTAGGCTTGTATAGCTATAAACTTCCCTCTTGAACTGCTTTTGCTGCCTCCCATAGGTTTTGGATCATCGTGTTTTCACTGTCATTTGTCTCCAGATATCTTTTGATTTCCTCTTTGATGTCTTCAGCGGTCTCTTGGTTATTTAGTAACGTATTGTTTAGCCTCCATGTGTTTGTGTTTTTTACCTTTTTTCCCCTGTAATTTATTTCTAATCTCATAGCGTTGTGTTCAGAAAAGATGCTTGATATTATTTCAATTTTCTTAAATTTATTGTGGCTTGATTTGTGACCCAACATATGAACTATCCTGGAGAATATTCTGTGTGCGCTTGAGAAGAAAGTGTAATCTGCTGTTTTTGGATGGAACGTCCTTTAAGTATCAATTAAATCTACCTGGTCTATTGTGTCATTTAAAGCTTCCATTTCCTTATTTTTTTTCATTTTGGATGATCTGTCCATTGGTATTAAGTGAGGTGTTAAAGTTCCCCACTATTACTGTGTACTGTCTTATTTCCTCCTTTATAGCTCTTAGCAATTGCCTTATGTATTGAGGTGCTCCTATGTTGGGTGCATAAATATTTACAATTGTTATATCTTCTTCTTGGATTGATCCCTTGATCATTATGTAGCGTCCTTCCTTGTCTTTTGTAACATTCTTTATTTTAAAGTCTGTATTATCTGATATGAGAATTACTATTCCAGCTTTCTTTTGATTTCCATTTGCATGGAATATCTTTTTCCATCCCCTCACTTTCAGTCTGAATGTGTCCCTAGATCTGAAGTGGGTCTCTTGTAGACAGCATATAGGTGAGTCTTGTTTTTGTATCCATTCAGCATGCCCGTGTCTTTTGGTTGGAGCATTTAATCCATTCACATTTAAGGTAATTATCGATATGTATGTTCCTATTACCATTTTCTTAATTGTTTTGGGTTTGTTTTAGTGCTTCTTTTTTTTTTTTGCAGTACTTGGGCCTCTAACTGTTGTGACCTCTCCCGTTGCGGAGCACAGGCTCTGGACGCACAGGCTCAGCAGCCATGGCTCACGGGCCCAGCCGCTGCACGGCATGTGGGATCTTCCCGGACCAGGGCACAAACCCATGTCCCCTGCATCGGCAGGCGGACTCTCAGCCACTGCGCCACCAGGGAAGCCCTGTGCGTCTTTTTCTTCTCTTCTGTTTCCCACTTAGAGAAGTTCCTTTAGCATTTGTTGTAGAGCTGGTTTGGTGGTGCTGAATTCTCTTCACTTTTGCTTGTCTGTAAAGCTTTTGGTTGCTCTGTGGAATCTGAATGAGATCCTTGCCGGGTAGAGTAATCTTGATTACTCTAGGTTCTTCCCTTTCATCACTTTAAGTATATCATGCCACTCCTTTCTGGATTGTAGAGTTTCTGCTGAGAAATCAGCTGTTAACCTTATGGGAGTTCCCTTGTATGTTATTTGTATGTTATTTGTTATTTGTTTTTCCCTTGCTGCTTTCAATAATTTTTCTTTGTCTTTAATTTTTGCCAATTTGATTACTATGTGTCTCGGTGTGTTTCTCCTTGGGTTTATCCTGTATTGAACTCTCTGCGCTTCCTGGACTTGGGTGGCTATATCCTTTCCCATGTTAGGCAAGTTTTCGACTATAATCTCTTCAAATATTTTCTCGGGTCCTTTCTCTCTCTCTTTTCCTTCTGAGAGGCCTATAATGCAAATGTTGTTGCATTTAATGTTGTCCCAGAGGTCTCTTAGGCTGTCTTCATTTCTTTTCGTTCTTTTTCTTTATTCTGTTCCACAGCAGCGAATTCCACCATTCTGTCTTCCAGGTCACTTACTCATTCTTCTGCCTCAGTTATTGTGCTATTGATTCCTTCTAGTGTATTTTTCATTTCAGTTATTGTATTGTTCATCTCTGTTTGTTTGTCCTTTAATTTTTCTAGGTCTTTGTTAAACATTTCTTGCATCTTCTCAATCTTTGCCTCCATTCTTTTTCCGAGGTCCTGGATCATCTTCACTATCATTATTCTGAATTCTGTTTTCTGGAAGGTTCCCTATCTCCACTTCATTTAGTTGTTTTTCTGGGGTTTTGTCTTGTTCCTTCATCTGGTACATAGCCCTCTGCCTTTTCATCTTGTCTATCTTTCTGTGAATGTGGTGTTTGTTCCATAGGCTGCAGGATTGTAGTCTCCTTGCTTCTGCTGTCTGCCCTCTGGTTCATGAGACTTAGATAACCTCATGAGGCTTGTGCAAGTTTCCTGCTGGGAGGGACTGGTGGTGGGTAGAGCTGACTGTTGCTCTGGTGGGCAGAGCTCAGTAAAACTTTAATCTGCCTGACTGCTGGTGGGTGGGGCTGGGTTCCCTCCCTGTTGGTTGTTTGGCCTGAGGTGACCCAACATTGGAGGCTACCTGGCTCTTCATGGGGCTAATGGCAGACTCTGGGAGGGCTCATGCCAAGGAGTGCTTCCCAGAACTTGTGCTACAAGTGTCCTTGTCCCCACGGTGAGCCACAGCTGCCCCCTGCCTCTCCAGGAGACCCTCTAACACTAGCAGATAGGTCTGGTTCAGTCTCCTATGGGGTCACTGCTCCTTCCCCTGGGTCCCAATGCACACACTACTTTGTGTGTGCCCTCCAAGAGTGGAGTCTCTATTTTCCCCAGTCCTGTCGAAGTCCTGCAATCAAATCCCACTAGACTTCAAAGTCTGATTCTCTAGGAATTCCTCCTCCCCTTGCCGGATCCCCAGGTTGGGAAGCCTGACGTGGGACTCAGAACCTTCACTCCCGTGAGTGGACTTCTGTGGTAAGTGTTCTCCAGTCTATGAGTCACCCACCCACCAGTTATGGGATTTGATTTTACTGTGATTGCACCCCTCACAGGGGCTTCTCTTTTGTCTTTGGTTGTGGGGTATCTTTTTTGGTGAGTTCCAGTGTCTTCGTATCGATGATTGTCCAGCAGTTAGTTGTGATTCTGGTGTTCTTGCAAGAGGGAGTGAGAGCACGTCCTTCTACTCTGCCATCTTGGTTCCTGCTTCTCTAAGGTCTTGTATTTCCTGGTCTAAGGGATAACTTCACAAGCATCTGCCTCTAAAGATGCACTAAACTGAGCTAGTCTTCCTTCCACATCTCATATCTAGTCTTCCTCAAGTGTTACTTCATGCTAAATGATTCCTATCCCACCAGTTGTTTAAAGCGGTCTTTCCTTTAATTTTACCATGATTTTTCTTACTACTTCTCACATTCAGCATCTTATCAGTGAACATAATCCATTGGTTCTACTTTCCCATAATCTCTGCGTATGTCTCCTCTATCATACAAGTCCACATCACCATCATTTCTCACCAGTCTTCTAAGTAATCTTCCTGCCTTCATTCTTGCCTCAGTATATATTTTTTTCCTACAGCAGCCAGTGATCTTCTTAGAATAGAAACCTGGTAATGTCATTACTAGGTTTAAAATATTTCATTGGTTTCCCTTTTAGCCGTTAGGACAATAAACTCCTGAACAATAAACTTCCTTTTTATGCTGGCCTCTGCTTAACTTTCTGTCATCCTCTCTGACCAGCTCTCTCTCCTATTGCACAACATTCTCTGTTGTTTCTGTGACCTTGCACCTGTGTTTCTTCTACCTGGGAAACTCTTATTCTTCAGGTCTTGAATTACATGTCATATCTTCTGAGAAAAACTTTCCGTAATTCCTTCAAAGCAAGATCAGTTGTCCCTTCTATTTCTCACTGCATTCGTTCCAAACTCATTTTTGTTATGTGCAATTTGATAATTGCTCTGTTTAACTGTTGGTATTCCCTCACAGATAGTAAGCACCATGTAGGCAGAAAACATTTCATCACAATATCCCCTAACCTTCCACAATTCAGGGCATAGAGTAAGTGATTAGGAGATATTTGATAAATGAAAATATAAATGTAAGTGATTACATGAAGAATAGAGATTGCTCAGTGGAGCAACATTCTGTAGATTATTAGATTGAGAGCAAATAGAGAGAGGCCTTATGTATATTATGGAAGGGAAATAATTCTTCCACAGAAAGGAAGCAAAGAACAATTGTGGGGGGTGTGAAGGAAGCAAAAGGAGGGAGTTCTTACTGAATGGCCTTGGTCTCAGCCATATAACAAATTAGAAAGTCCATCTTTGGTGGGTAGATTGAGAGATGGCACATTAGTTGTTCTGAAGACAATGAGAATGATTTTAAACAGTAGCTGATAATAAGTCTAAGGTGAGCCACTACAAGTAAATAAAACAATTACTTAGCAACACTAGAATTCTTGTTTAGGATAAATAACTTGAATTTAGAGCAAATCCATTTACTACGATTATATGGTTTTCTTCATCCTGGCTTAGGTATGGGGGCAAAGGAAAAAGAAGTTTTGGGATTTCAAAGGCAGGTAAGTGGAGGTTTAGGAAGCCAAGAGGTTCTAAGATGATAGGGAAGACAATTAGAATGACTGGTTAGAATGTTCATGTGATAAAGAGGGGAATTCACCAGAGGGGAGGGGAATAGACTGAGAGAATAAGAGGGGCAAGGAAGGGAGAGGCAAACTTTGGAGCATAAGTAGAAAATGAACAGTGAGTAGAGATTTTGGCCAAAAAAAAAAAAAGATTTTCTAAATTTGAAATATTAGAAGAATGGCTTCTTTTAAATTTTTGAAAGAGATCAACTAAAGACCTAATTTATTTTGAAATTAGAGTGAATGTTTTTTCAAGTATAAGATATAACCTAAATTTCTTGAAGACAATTAACATTGTTTTTCTTAGATAATCTCTTTTACTATTTTGATATATTTGGCTTTTGTTTTCTATGCCTAATGGTATTTTTTGTCTGTAATCTGAAGCTATGTCAAACTGTTAATTCACCTACCAAATCCTCTGTGCCTGTAATATCAGATACTAAAGGAGAGACTAGACTTGAAGACCCTTTAAACAATTAATGTACGTGATAACTTGTTTGAATTATTTCCTACTAGAGTCCACATTTGTAAGATGATAATTATCTTTACATATTTTAGAGATGGAAGCATGATGCTTGATAACTCCTTTTTTCATGCCCAAATACTAACTTAAGAGAATATCTATAAGTATAAAATATTGTTTGCTTTGTTCTCATTTGTATGTTTCTAACATCACTTTTGCTAGATTGTAGCTTTCTGAAAACAAGGGATATATATTATTCATTTTGTTTTATACTTAGTGCCTTGCATGTATTTGTGATCAAATAAAAGGTAGTTGGATTTAATTACTTGAAATCCTTTAAGTTATTCAAGTGTTTATATGAACAACTTCCTTAATATGGGAGGTAGTATTAAACCGACTTCTCCATTTTTTCATCATTAAAGCAGAAGAAAGTATGATTTTTCACTTTAATTCTGCAGCTGTATTATAATGAGATCTTATAATGAGAACTTAACATGTGATTGAGGCTTCCTTTTAGTATCATCATCATAACAACATAGTACATTTGTTAATATTTTACAAAGTTGTTTCACATGTACTATTTAAGTTTAAAATACTTATTTGTATGTGAACTGTTTATGACACAAGGTGAATTGAACTTAACATGAAATAAGCCCAATTTGAATATTAGGCAACTGAGATCTGAGAGGTAAGAGTCTTGCTAAAATGTCACAAAAGTCGTAAGTGATTGAACTGAGTTCTGTCATGTGTAGGTCTGTGTTATACATCTGCATGCACATGTATGCACACATACATGCACACATACATGCACATGCTGAATTTCTGAAGCTAGAAATCTGACTTCATCAGTGGGGTGGTAATTATTGGGTTTGTAACATAATTCGTACTCTTGTCACATTAATCCACTCACCATTCTTCAGGAGACAAAAACATGTATACAAATATGTTTATGAATATGATTAAGTAGAAATTTATGAAGAAAAACCACCTTTGCAACGTTTATTAAAGTTGAAGTAATGTATTATTAAAAATTCTAGTCCTGATTCCAAATTTTGAGGTTTTATTCTCCTTCCCTTATTCCACTGGCATACTGAACTTTAAATATGAATAGGTAATATTTCATATGTTTCACATTACTTACAGGGTCTGTATAATTTGCCTGAAAAAGATAGTGGAGTGTAGCCCTGTGAAATATACTAAGTACATGGTCCCAGAGCAAATGCTAAAGGAAAGTTACAAGTGTAGTACACATGACAACATGATTATTCACAGGTGAAAAGGTTAGGACTAAATAAGATGGATAAAGCTGGTTTCAATATTCTGATCCCTTTCCTGGTATCTTAAGTATGGTGCTGACCTAGGTGTGTATATTTCATAGTTAACTTGATAACATAATACAACATGGGAGCAAAAGTAGGTTATTGTGAGAACTTAAATACCTGCAACAATCCTAAGTGCTTTCAATAAAACAAACTCAGCTTCTTAGTATGTTACATTGTTAAAGCTGTGAAGCAATTATAGTTTGTTAAATAGTTTATATGAGCCCACAGCCATATCAAGCCAGGTACTTACAGAAGTATGTTTTGAAGTGGGACTCTAGACATCACAGATACACCTTCTGCATAATCTAGGCAGTCTTGTTTTTTCCTTTTCTCTTTCCTTGTCTTCTTGCACAGATATTCATTGAATGCCCTCAGTATTTTAAGCTCTAGGATCATAGCATCAAACAAAACACGCCAAGTTCTTGTTCTCCTCGAACTGATATTCATTGGGATGGAGAGGGAGACAGACAATAAGCAAATGAAGATTAAAGAGAGAAGAAAGCAACAGGGAGATGTAGCATAGCAGGTGTTTCATAATGTTAGGAAGAAAAGTAATGCATGTGAGTAGGAGTAAGGCTTTCAGCACTTTAAATTAGGGTAGTCAACAAAGATGTCTTTAATAACGTAATATTTTGAACAAAGACCTGAGTAAAAATAAGAATCCTGTCTTTAGAATATATGAGGGCAGAGAGTTACACAGTGAGGAAAAATCTGAGGCGGTGCTGAGAGTGCTTGACCTGTTTGAGAACCAGGAAGGGGTTTGGTATGTCTGGCTAAGAGTAAGTTAGGGAAGGGAAGGGTAGGAAGAAGAAAAGTCATGTGGGGTAGCAGGGACCAGATGGTAAATGACTTCTGGTCACTGGAAGGAGTTTGCATTTTATTGTGTGTGATTTGAAAAGATATAGGAGGGTTTAGATATGTCTGAAGTGACATATCGGGTACACACTGGTGTGTGGAGACTCAGAGAACTCAAGGGTAACTCCACGGTTTGGGGCTTGAGTACCTCGTAAATGACAATGCCATTTAATGAGATGGGGTACAACTTGCGAAAATTTCTTTTGTTTTATATGAATCTCATCTCTCCCCTCACACCTAGTTTTTGCTCGAAAGTGGAATAGACCAATTGGTAGTTTGATTTAAATTATTTTATGCTTGAAAGAAAGAATAACAGTAGTGATGACAATAAGTAATATTTGATAGCCCTTACACTTTGCAAAATGTTTTAATATCCAGTGATGCATCTGCACTATATGGTCACACGGAGGATTTCTGCACCTACTCCTAAAATAATGTTTGAGACATAAGGTGATTTGTAACATACTTTAAAATACGTAAAGAACAGTTCACATCTACTGAAAAAGAGTGAACTAAAGAGAGATTAAGTCTTGAAATATGTCACATAGGGGTTAAGAGAAAATTGAAAATGGACTGTAATGAATGGTCTTATTTACCCAACTGTGAATTAATATATATGCTATAATTTGTCTCTCAGATCCAAGGTTCATTAGTGCCCACCTCATCCCAGAAAGTGACAACCCTGAAGATGACAAAGTGTATTTTTTCTTCCGTGAAAATGCGATAGATGGAGAACACACTGGAAAAGCCACTCATGCTAGAATAGGTCAGATATGCAAGGTGAGGTAAAGAAAAAAATGAGGAGGGTATCATTGTCCAATTGCAGTTTTTTCCTTTTCCACCTTTGTACAAATATAATGAAAAATATGGCTAAAAAGCTTGACTGATCACTATAAATATTTAAATACCAAAAAAAGATTGAAAACGTATTATAGTTGCTTATGAATAACTTCATAGTCAAACATAGAGGTATAGGTTGTGAGGTGTTATTTCACAATTACATTAAATAATATTAGTTTGAAATTCTGGAGAAATAATTTTTTTTCATATTACCTGGGAAAATATAATTTTTGTATTCTCAGACCTAGCATAGGTTCCTACAATGTGTAAGTTTTCAATGAATATTTTTTGTTGGAAATAACTCAAGTATGAATATAAAAGAGACAAGTGTTAAAGCTTGTTCTTATGACTTGATTATAGCATCCTATATACACATATGTGCACACACATAATTTTGAAGCTCTGAACTTTAATATACTGTGTGGCACAAATTCAGATGTGATATGTATTATAATGTTAGATATATAGAATAAAAAATTGGTCAGTAAATACTTATGGACTAATTAGTATCAGTGTGAAAATATAACAATACTATTCTTACCCTCTATACTGTATAGTACAGTATATATGAAATATGAATGAAGCTAACTGTTATTATATATTAAAGCACCTTTCATCTCAAGAAAAATCACAAGGCCAAATCCAGTTACTGTCTTAAAATGAAATTATTTCTTTTAAAAAAAAATCATGAAATTTTAAAAATCCCTATCTTGGGGGCGGGGATATCCTCTTTCCTATCCCAATCATCTAATTATTTATCTTTAGTATATTAAATTACTGGAAAATTAAAATTTTTAATGCTCTGGAAACATGCAAATGATATATGCAATATATGAGAATCTTTTCTCCACAAAATATAAGGCATATTTAAAAGCAGTACTTACAAGGGTTAAAAAAATCTTTATACTCAATAAAATCTTATAAACAAAATATAAATCAGTGTTATATTTTTGAAGAAAAAGTTATTTTCCTTTAAACATATGCACATAAATATTATTTTATAAGACTATAAGTTACTGGTGAATCCATACCATCATAATAGAGTTTATTGCTACATCAGGTTACAGTTAAGTTTCATTTTCAGTGAGAAGATACTTTTTCAAAATTTTTGCTCTAGAATGAGTTTTCTTTATTAAGATTTAAGCAAATGTTTTTTCAACATGCTGTTTGTAAAGTCAGCATTGCGTCAACTGAGCTTATAAAAATATTTGATGCTAGCATGCTTTTGTTTGTGGTGTATTTTCAGTATGAGTTATAAGGCATGCAGTTATTCTTTCATTCAGTAAATACTCATTAAGTGCCTACTATGTGCCAATGTGCTTAATTTTGTGAACCAGCCTACTTAGGTAAGTAAAATCTTAGGGAAAACTTACATAAGAAAGAGAGACTAAAAGCAAACCAAAACAAACACAAGAGTAATATCGTTCGTTGCCAAGTGGTAAGAGAATGGAAAAAGTACAGTGACTTTTTAATGCGAAGGCATATTTATTGTAAGTCATTCCTTGAACAAGGTTGGAGTGAATAGATTTCACCAAAAATATAATAAGAAAGCATAGTTACTTGTATCTAGTCATTTAAAATTCATTTCTCAATTTGAAAAATGAGGAATTGTGATTTGTATGTCTCAAGATATGAGAAGATAAGATATTTGAAATTATCATTTGCATGCACAATTTCTAAAACCATTATTCTCTCCTTTCAGAATGACTTCGGGGGCCACAGAAGTCTGGTGAATAAATGGACAACATTCCTCAAAGCTCGTCTCATTTGTTCAGTGCCAGGTCCAAATGGCATTGACACTCATTTTGATGAATTGCGTAAGTAGCTGATGATGTCATATAGAGAATATTCAAACCTTGCCATTACCTTCAAAAATGCAACTTTCTCCAATTTTGTTTTAAAACAGAGGATGTATTCCTAATGAATTCTAAAGATCCTAAAAATCCAATTGTATATGGAGTGTTTACAACTTCCAGGTAAATAACACTTTGCTCTCTTATTATCATAGAAAATTCATGTCCTTTAGATGCTTTCCAAGTGTCCATAATTTGTGAAAATATTTTTGAAAGAACAACGTCGGCTAAACCTTTGAGCTCTTGTGCATTCTTGGGTGCCTGAAATAAGTCATGACCTAAATCATTTTTTACATAAATTTTAACAAAGAATTCACTACTATAAATTTAATGACGAAAAATATATGCCATGCTCTATGTATAGCTTTGACTTTAAAAATTTGAGTGAAATGTAAAATATTATAAACATAGAACTCTGAGTTTTGTTAAAAGTTTGTAGTGATATAAACTAAGGGTGAAAAATCTTTTTCCCTCCCCTCTCCTTTCTCTTCTTTGTCCCTACCCCCTCTTTCTCTCTCTCTCTCCTCCTTCTTCCCCCTCTCCCTGCCACCTCCTTTCATCATTCCCCATGTGCCTCAAGGCTCTTGCTGTCAATCAAGCAGTAATTATTTCCTGACTATTATATTCAGCATAAAGTTTACATTACCTGGAATTGCTAAAAGAAACATATATTTAAATGCATATAAAGAGGGATATGCATTTGGATATGTATAAATGTTTAATAAAAGAAAAATAATTTAAAATCAAAAGTCAGGAAGAGTGCTACAAGGGACTGTGATAGCATAAAGAAAGATTAACTACAATGTCCAAACACTGATTTTTTTCTGTAAATATTAAAGCCATTACAAATTGATTGGACATTTTTACTTAATTTTTAAAATAACGTAAAAATTAGGAAAACTATATTAGTAAAACCAGATGCAATTTCCCATACCTAAATATTTCTCCCCTTTAGTATAAAAACAGAATGACCGCTAAAGAATGTGGGAGGCTTGGGCTTCCCTGGTGGCGCAGTGGTTGAGAGTCTGCCTGCCGATGCAGGGGACACAGGTTCGTGCCCCGGTCCGGGAAGATCCCACATGCCGTGGAGCGGCTGGGCCCATGAGCCATGGCTGCTGAGCCTGCATGTCCGGAGCCTGTGCTCCACAACGGGAGAGGCCACGACATTGAGAGGCCTGCGTACCGCAAAAAAAAAAAAAAAAGTGGGAGGCTCAAATTAAACAAATATTAATTGATTTCTTCTGCTTCCTCATTGCTTAGTACAGTAGTTTTCAGTCTTAAGCTTGCATCAGAATCGCCCAGAGAGCCTGTTAAAATACAGATGCTCGGCCCCGCCCTCAAGAGTCTCTGATTCAGTAGGAAGGGGTAGGGCCTAAGAACACATTTTTAACAAATTCCCAGGTGATGCCCATACTGTTGGTCTAGGAACCACACTTTGAGAATCACTGGCTTAGTGGGTAAAATAATTTCACCTGTCTGCTTCAGCGAGCTTGATGTCATATATGAGTTAGTCTTAACAGCTGTAAATCCTAAAAAGATCTTTCCATGATGATGGATTCCATCAATAGATAAGCAAAGTGTATAACAATGAAAAAGGGACACATAAACATTACAAACTACTATGATGTATCAAATATGTATTAATTTGCTACTTATTCCATTATGAAAATATTGTTGTTAAATTCTATAAGTATTTACTGAAATTTACTGTGTGTCAAGTACCGTGCGATATGTAATTTATGTTACAGAAAAGAAGCCAAGCATGTTTCCTTCCCTCATGAAGCTTGCACTCTACCAGACATTGTCTAGATGCAGCAGTTTTCAATAATAAACTCTTATTACACAAGTTTTTCATTTGGTCTAATTTTTATGTAATTTTCTATGGGTAGAGATTGATTAAAAGGTATGCATTCCGTATTTTTAATGTACACAACTGTTTTATATCTTTATAAATAAATCCCTCAAGCTGTATTTATATAAGCAAAATAAAATGGGAAATTGTGGCAGCTCATGGTAAACTTAGAATTTGCTTCAATTACCTGATTTTTTTTGTCCAACAAAATGATGGGGATAATTGCTATAGTACTCCACTTTTGCTAGGGTGTAATAGCTACTAACTTAAAATGATTTTCTGTGTTGGAAAGAGATGATTTTAAATGCCTTCACACAAATCGAGCTCTGTTACTTGATCAAATACTTTTGTTGGTTTGGGAGTTAAAAATTATAACACATTGACTATTCATCTTCTGCACCAGTTTCAGTTTATAAAATGTGTTCTTAAACATTCTTTCTTGTTTAAACATTTCCTGGTTTCAGCAATGATGCTTAAGTCTTAACATAATACCAAAGTTTATATTTTTATTTTATCTGATATCAGAATTAATCATTACCTTTTAGATTTTGTATATATGTTTTCCCTATCAATGTTTACATATGATATGAATGTATATATTTATAGCATATATTGTCTACTTATGAAATGAATATTTATATGTTCTATGAGTGCTAAAGGTGTTTTCATCCATGCCTTCGAATTTTGAGCAATCATAATTTTGCTTTCTTGTGTATTATTAAAATATATATAAATATATGACTTAAAAAATCCCAAACACTACTTGAGAATTTATGTTCAAGTATTGATAATTGCTATCTGAAATTTAAAAACTCAGTATAAATAGCTCTGTCATTGTGTAAAGATGAAAGTCTGTTTTTGTTCTGTCTTTTTTAGTAACATCTTCAAGGGGTCAGCCGTGTGCATGTATAGCATGAGTGATGTGAGAAGGGTGTTCCTGGGTCCATATGCTCACAGGGATGGTCCCAACTACCAGTGGGTGCCTTATCAAGGAAGAGTCCCCTACCCACGACCAGGAACTGTAAGTGGCCTAGGTGTTTAAGATAGGAAATGAATGAATTTATGCTGAAGGTTAAAAAAAAAAAAAGCAGCTACATACATATTAAATATAGATAATGTAAAAGAAAAATTCCAAGACTATAAATGAAAGAAAGGCAAGGATTTTTCTTTGATAACCATGAAATTCCACATTTAAAGACATGTTCTTCACGGGCATCAGTGCTTAAGTTCAATGCTTACCAGTAGTTAATACCAATAATTCATGAGAAATAGAAACTGAGCAGGTAGCCTTATTTATCTTCTTTTCGGAAAGAGATATAGTAAAAATGGCTTTCACGGAGAGTTGAAACAATTAGGATAGACTTGCTCTCTCTGATTGTGACAAAGGCTCAAGAATTGCACATTAAATAGGAGGAAACAAATTTAAATCAATATTATCTTCCTGTGGAAGTGGGACACATCTCTCAAATAGGTAAAGAAGATATGCAAGGAAGAAACAAACAAAAACCTCATGGAAAGGGCCTAGGTGTTTTAATAGATGCTGTTTACTATCGCTGACCTCTCTCCTTCCAGCCTGTTGTACACATTCAGGCTTATAAAAAGGTGGATAGATCTCAAAATAAAATCAGCTTTAAGTCTGCAATTTAAAGTAGGGAGAAAAAAAGAAAAGAGTGATACAGTAGAAAGTGAGTGAATATGACGGCAGATGTTCTAGAATATGTGGATGGAACCATCTAGTGCAACATTTCCTAACCCTAAGAATTTTTTTTTTTAACATCTTTTTTGGAGTATAATTGCTTTACAATGGTGTGTTAGCATACGGCATTTGTTTTTCTCTTTCTGACTTACTTTACTCTGTGTGACAGACTCTACGTCTATCCACCTCACTACAAATAACTCAATTTCATTTCTTTTTATGGCTGAGTAATATTCCGTAAATATGTGCCACATCTTCTTTATCCATTCATCTGTCGATGGACACTTAGGTTGTTTCCATGTCCTGGCTATTGTAAATAAAGCTGCAATGAACATTGTGGTACATGACTCTTTTTGAATTATGGTTTTCTCAGGGTATATGCCCAGTACTGGGATTGCTGGGCCCTATGGTAGTTCTATTTGTAGTTTTTTAAAGAACCTCCATACTGTTCTCCGTAGTGGCTGTATCAATTTACATTCCCACCAACAGTGCAAGAGGGTTCCCTTTTCTCCACACACTCTCCAGCATTTATTGTTTGTAGATTTTTTGATGATGGCCATTCTGACTGGTGTGAGGTGATACCTCATTGCAGTTTTGATTTGCATTTCTCTAATGATTAGTGATGTTGAGCATCCTTTCATGTGTTTGTTGGCAATCTGTATATCTTCGTTGGAGAAATGTCTATGTAGGTCTTCTGCCCATTTTGGGATTGGGTTTTTTTTTTTTTTTTGATATTGAGCTGCATGAGCTGCTTGTAAATTTTGGAGATTAATCCTTTGTCCGTTGCTTCATTTGCAAATATTTTCTCCCATTCTGAGGGTTGTCTTTTTGTGTTGTTTATGGTTTCCTTTGCTATACAAAAGCTTTTCATTAGGTCCCATTTGTTTATTTTTGTTTTTATTTCCATTTCTCTAGAAGGTGATAACCCTAAGAATCTTTAAGGAAATAATTTCATATGATGAAAAAACTTGTTCTTTAAGTTTAACCATTATTTTAATTTCATGTCAGTTTTATTGTTAAATTCAAGTAAATGATGTTTTTAGATGAGTTTATTAGGCATAGGATGTTTTTAATCTTTATTTTCTGTAAAATTTTTTGCTAAACTTATTTATGAGCATTTCATAAAGATTACTTCTAGCTGATGGAGCTTGTAGGTAAAAAACCTGAATAGGCTTTCAGAAGAAAAAATGAACAAGACAGACTATCCATTGATTATAAGAAGCCCGTTTTAACAGATTTATGCATACATACATATTTATATGTGTGTGTGTGTGTGTGTCTATGTATATAAAATAGTATATACAGTAGCCCAATAATTGTTCCCATTTCACAGATGAAGACTCTGAGGCAAAGAGAGGAGCCAAGATTCATTCCAGGCAGTTTGATTCTAGAGCCTGAATTCTCACCCATTGTTCATAGAGAGTTGTTATGACATGGTCCATTAAGTCAGCAGTATGAACCAAGTGCTGGAGGCAGAAGACAGAAAGCACTGCCTAAGCTAGGAATTAGGGAGGGGCTGCCAAGAGGAGGCAACACCTTGCTCCGTGAATAAAATTCCCTTAGATCAATCCATTAATCCCAAAAGGGGGCAGCTGAGAATATGTCGTTCCATCAACACTACTGGAGAAAAACATATTGAGGCCTTCAAGCAGTGTGTCAATAGAAGGGCATTTTCTTTATTTTTAAAGAAAAACCTACAGCTTAAGTAATACTAAATACAAAAATAAAAGTAAGGCAAGAAAGTGAGACAAATTGTAAGATAAAAATCTAAAATAAGTCTCTTTTGCAATCATTTCTAAATTTTTGCAAGTAGTTTTTAAATGGTGGTAGAAAAGCAAAAAAAATTAATGTTACAAAATATGTTTTATCGTTTCTTCTACGAGTTTATACAGCTATTTGATATTTCTATAACATTAAATAAATAATTTTTTTAATTTACTTAAATAAAAAGTAATTCCCTAAATCCCTTAACTGTTATATTAGTGTATTATTGTGTGTGTATCTGTATACTACATACATATATATTCATAAAGAGATACTCTTCCCGTTTCAAAATAGCTTTATTTCATTTCTCATGAATTATTAATGATCTGTGTTAAGGTAATGGCAGAGACAATTGATTTCTCCTTCTAAGCCTCTTGTTAGATCAAGAACCACTCAACTACATTTCAGCTCTCAAACTCTTACATTAAATGGCAGAAATTAGTTAAGTGTAAGACAAAAAGCAAGAGACTGGAGTTACTGTACTCTGAATGCTTGCACCACATAATTAAATGCAGTGAAAAGAGACAGTAAAATCTGAATTTTCTTGTTTTTGTCTTACTGCCTTAAGTGGAGCATTTAAATCCAGAGGTGATATTATGACAGTGTACAGCACAGCATCCTGTCTGGCTCTCCCTATAGCCATCATCTGTTCTGCTTGGTCCATTCTGATTGGTCAGTTTCTGTGCCATGCAAGTTGTTAACACCTTGAATAACACATCTCCTTATCCCTAGAATTACTGTAATTATTAAAGAAATAATACTTTTGGTCCTTTTTATGGTACTTTTTCAGGGTTATGTTAAAAATAAGGCAATAAAGAATAGTTTATATTGTCTTTTACTTTGAAGAGAGCATTTATATTTTAGCATAATACCATAGGGAGAAATGAAATGCATTCAAGAAAATTTTTGATTTTCTCTAATCTAATGATTAATAGCATTTAGTTATAACATATTCCACTCATTATTTCAAATACTTCATTTAAACATAAAGTATATGGTGTTGTCACTAATAGAGGCATCAGACTTCTCTTGTACACTGAATTCATTAGATGCATTTGCAATTTTTGGTAAGAAATGATGACATCCCATCGAGACTTAAAATATGTTTAGAAAATGTACATTATATATTACATCTACTAATTTAAGTAAAATTATTTTGTTTTTTAGTTTAACAGTTACTTTAAAAATTACAGATTTAGATTCCTAGCTCATTGAGGCCATATATTATATAAATTATAATCCTATTCATTATATTTTAATCAAAAGATAATATTTTCTTTATCTTAATAGTGTCCCAGTAAAACATTTGGTGGATTTGAGTCTACAAAAGACCTTCCTGATGATGTTATAACATTTGCCAGAAGTCATCCAGCCATGTACAATCCAGTGTTTCCTATTAATAACCGGCCGATAATGATCAAAACAGACGTAAATTACCAGTTTACACAAATTGTAGTAGATCGAGTGGATGCAGAAGATGGCCAGTATGATGTCATGTTTATTGGAACAGGTAAATGTTTTAACTTCAGCTCTAAATGTTCTTCCAGAACATTGCATCTAACTAATTAAGTATACTAAGAACTGAAGGAAGACTTTATAGTCACTCTCAAGATATAGTTAACCTCTAATAAATGACTAAAAAACCTGAACATTCTCCCATTCCAATGTGTTATTTTTTTAGGCAAGTTGACATATATTTATTAATTTAAATTAAATTTCCTTTTCAATCAAAAGTTGATAAATGTAATCAGGTAAAGCTGTGGATTAGGTGAACAATCAATGTCTATAATTGAATCATAACTCTTTTCTGAACAGTGGCTTTTCAGGACAAAAATGTATTGCTCAAATCCCAAGACATTCAATAAAAGTTCTAGAATATATTGATGCAAAATTATCCGAACTTTAAAATTATCATAGAGTGCAAATCTTCCAGAAAATAAATTTTGGCAACAAAATTTGTTTAGTGTTTTTACCATACAATGAGAAGGAAAACAAAGCAAAATAAAACTTCATCAGAAGACCAACAGAGTGGACCTAAGGAATCGTCAGATACATTTTAGATCCATTTCTATAGACATTTAGTGACGTATTTTTTACCAATTCCATGATTAGAAACAAACATTTTATAGGTATATTTTCAGGATGAATTCCATTGCTTTTATGACATATTATTTTATTTTTACCCTACTCTCTTTAATAATACTTTTTTAAAAGCACCAGTTACAAATCTGAAACTTGCTACTTAGGGTCAGATTCCAAGGTAATAAATTCCTAGTCTCCATTAACATTGTTAACTGAAATAAATCAATAGGAAACAGAGTGAGTGCTCCACTGAAACCTGTATAATAACATTTATTTTCCCTTGGTGAGAACAGAGAAAGAAATTGCATTAAGTACAGGGGAATGCCAACTGCACAGTAAGTGCTTTAAAGACTTAAAGTTTTATAACAAAATTGTGAAATACGTTATCAAGTGTAAGTGTCAGGTTCTGAGCAATACATTACAGTCTGCTTTTATGAGTGAGAAAGTTTCTCTATCAAATAAAGGAATCCCAGGGAGACCTGGAGTTCAATAAAAGTCAATGAATTGCAAGTATCAACTTCTGGTTATAAATACCTTGAGAAATTATAAGATGATAGGATTTCTCTTCAATAAATATTAGTTTATCACTAATGTCAAATTATAATTAGATCTCTCTACAGAGTAGTTAAACTTGTTCAGTAATGTCACACTTACCTTTTTCTTCACCTCTGGCCTAAACATGTTGAGAAGTCCCCCACTCATTGTCAATGCAACAAAAGCTTGCTTCCAGCTATTTGACCAAAGAAACCTAATCATGAATTTTCAGTTCTTCTTGGACGCAAGCCGTCTTTAAAGGAACCAATTTCATGAGCACGTTGAATGTCTGATGATGTGGATGGCTATCGGTCAGCACAGAACAGGGTCATCTGTCAACAAAGTAAATTGATTACAGTAATTTTATCTTTTAAGTAAGTTACACATTGATCCTAGTTGAGTAATCTGATTCAATTTGTGTGAAATTGTTTGAAATACTACTCAGTAAAACTTGATCTGGAACACAGATAAAGTTATTTTGGGGTATTGGAGAATGATCAGAGGCACTGAGTATATTAACCTAATTTACCTTTAATCTTTGGTGTTATGAGTAATCTAAGGTCCTGTAAACAAAAGGATCTGCTTAAAAGAGGGATTTTTTTTTTTTTTTTTGACTTTACAAGGGATACACTAGCAACCTTTCTTGGTCTCATATAGCACATCATATTGATCCCTTGAAAATGGTTATCTGTCATATGAATACATTGAATTATTTTTCTGGTGTAACTTTACTGGTAAGATTTTCTTCTCGAATAATTAGACTGTTTAATTTGATTAAAATGAGCCAATTGAAGCTAAAAATATTTGATCAACTGATCAGAAATGGTATGTTGAAGAGTCAAATTTTTGAATTTAATAAATCTCTGTTCTTTATTCTATCAAGAATAGGAACCCATCTGTAAATACTGGAAAATAGTAGCTTCTTAACCCCACTTAGAGTAAAAGTGCCAGGTCTTATCATTAAAACAATTTACCTCTTTTAACAATGAATCAACAGTGCTTTAAATCTCTATAAAATGTATTTATTTTAACAGTTTTCATTATTTATGGTTCTGAATTTAAAAATTTTTTAGTACTCTGAAGTTGATTGAACAGCATGTTAATTAAACCAATTTGCTAACCAAAATTGATTAGCCAGTTGTTGAAAAACCACTGTAATAAGTAATCCAAGGTATTTACTTTGAGAAATCAGATTATTGTCATTTATCAGGTAATGGTCATTGAGCTGTTGTTAGGGGCCTCTAACGACTAAAGTCTTCCTCGTGGGAAGAAGGTGAGCAGCCAGGCTCTGAGGCTCTAACTACTTTTGTTGCTTGACAACATTCCTTCCATTTTGCTTATATTTTAAGCATTCATAGTAATTCCTGGTTGCATAACAAAAATGGGAAAAACTTGTAATGTCAAGCTGGTAATTTTTTTCTTTTTTTAGTATATTTTGTTATAGAATGAAAGATTCTTTACATTCTATAGTGCTTTACAATTTTCAAAAGTTTCACACAGATGATTTCATATAACCCCATAATAACCCTTTTTTCCCCACCCCTATATTGCCCCTCCCCCTTCTGCCTCCCCACTGGTAACCGCTCATTTTGTTCTCTGTATCTGTGAGTCAGCTTCTTTTTTTGTTATAGTAACTAATTTGTTGACTTTTTAGATTCCATGTATAACAGATATCGTACAGTGTTTGTATTTCTGTCTGACTTATTTTACTTAGTGTAATGCCCACCAAATCCACCCAAGTTGCTATAAATGGCAACATTTCCTTTTTTTTATGGCTGAGTAGTAGTCCATTGTATATACATATACCACATCTCCTTTATCCATTCATCTGTTGATAGCAATTGTAAATAGTGCTGCTAGGAACATTGGAATACATGTATCTTTTTGAATTAGTGTTTTGGGTTTGGTTTGTTTTGTTTTGTTTTGGCTATATACCCTGGAGTGAAATTCCTGGGTCATATACTATTTTTAGTTTTTTTTTTGAGAAACCTCAACACTGTCAAACTGGTATTATTTTTAGTTTAGTTTTGTTTTTGAGACACCTGATAGTTGAGATTAAAAAGTACAAATAATCCAACCTAGTGATTATTATATATATATATATTTTTTTTAATTACACAGGTTTAGGCTAAAATCATCTCCAAAGCTTCAGATATTTCTAAAAATTCAACTATTTTTATTCCATAGCTATGTTTATACTTTATCTAGTTTCATGAAATGAATTTGTATATATTACTAATGCTGTAACAATAAAATAAATTTTAAAATGCTGACGTCAAAATGTTCTTTCTGGTCAAATACTGATTTCATGCATTAACACTAAACTCTGTTCAGATCTATTTAAATTGTGGTCTTCTCCACTTTCTTTCAAAGATGTTGGAACCGTTCTTAAAGTAGTTTCAATTCCTAAGGAGACTTGGCATGATTTAGAAGAAGTTCTGCTGGAAGAAATGACAGTTTTTCGGGTGAGTGCTGCTTAATTTCAAGTGTCAACAAGTTCCCTTGTATGTCTTTCCCCCAGGACAGCTGCACAGTGAACTTGGTATGGACAAGCAGTCTAGCATACCCTTCTAATTAGCTTGTCAATTAGAAAGCCAGACACTAGTCAAAATAAACCTTGAAACTTTCAATGCTAGTTAAATCAAAAAATGTAAAGAAATATATCCTTGGCTCATATTTTGTTTTCTCAATGATAAATTATATGATTTACATTTTATATTATTTATGTAAGTTACCTCAATGAACAAACCCTGTGTGCCTCCTACCCTCCAAATCCCCTCTTTCACACTTAATGGTATAACTGGGATGATAGGTAACTTCCATGAATGTATTAAAGGAAATACATTCAGAATGATAACGGAATGAAGACATTTCAATAATTTTTTAGCTTATTTGTGAATTGTTTTATCATATTTTCCTAAAGAAATCATTTGTTAGCAAAAAAAAGTTTGAGGTTTTTATACCACTTGTGGAAAATCTGTTATGAATTCCTAGTCTACACAATTATGAAGAGTACAGATAGTTGTCCTTTTGTGCTGAATCACTGATGGCCCAAGTAGGTTTATATAGGATTGGGGGTAGAGGCAGCAGTATATGGATTGAAGTGAGGGAGGAAAACTGAAGTAATGTAACATACACCACATTCCTTTTAGAAAGCCAGCTAGGAGGAAGAGTTTGAATTGAAGCACACCTTGATATAAATCATTTATGAAATATAACAGAGAAATAGATGCCTATCAAAGGTGTTATTTCAGTTTTTGATTAAAAAAAGGCAAAAATCTGAGACAGTTATAACTGCAAAATAATCTGGAATTAGAAGAATTTCATGGACAGAAAATGAGAAAATATAGGATCTAGTCTCACAACTTAACATTATCTCATTTAGTCTCCAGAAATCTCACTTTATCTATAAAATGAAGTGGATGAATTAAAGTTTTCAGTTGATTAAATATTTTGATTGTAAGGAAAATCTTCCCAAGACTTCTTTTAGCCCCATACTTCTAGACCAGTTTATTAACACAATAGAGCTCTAGCTCACTATTCAGTAATACTTTGAAGAGAAAATAAAGTAAAATATGGCAAGCTTTTAATATATATATATAGATTCAAGTAAAGTTATGATTAGCTTTGAAACAGATAACTGGTACATCATGACACAGACATCTTGTAATAACTAAACAATGTTCTAATGGGAAGGGCTTAGGTTCTTCAGTCATAGCTAGCTACATGGCAGTTCTGTTTGGAACCCATACAGTCCCTCTGAGCTTCCCTAGCAGGAAAAATAATACCTACCTCACAAGGAAGCTAGAAGAATTAGAGACACTATATGTAGAACATCCAGGACAGTGCCAGCTCCTGTGCTTAGAATCTTATTGTCAATATAATTTTACTTGTTTTAGTTTGTCTACACTGAATATAAGCCACATTCTCAGTAGCCTTCTCTACTAATCCTTGGTTTAAGTCTTAGAATAACACAGTCATCATAATTCTAGTACGATTTTTAAAATCAGGCACTTGGACCTTACTTTGTCTGGTATAGAATGATGACTAATCCCTATCTTTCACCAAGTCCCATTTCATTATTTACGCATTGATACTTTATCCTACAAATTCAAAAATACAATTATGCAAATAGACTGTGTCAGTAATACAGAGCCCATCTAGATTTAGCAAACAAATTATGGGCACTGAGGGGCAGATACATATACTGCTGTCTTGTGTCCATTGTTGTGTCTTCAGAGCCTAAAGTGTGTTTTCAACCTACATTTATTAAATGAACAAAGGAATCAGTATTTACGCAAAAATGAAAAATGAGAAATTAAAGAGTTTAAGGTCTTCTTAGGGAGACCCCACTTAAAGTGAGGTGCCAGAGTATGAGGAAGATAAACCGAGAACAGCAAAAAGTTATCCTGCTGATTATATCCCATATTATTCTAGTAGAAAAAAATTTTTACCAATTCTGTATTTTTGGAAATCTATATTACCACCACTGTAGCAAATGAAGTTGCAGGAGTACTAAAATATTGTTAACTTTAGAATTTCTTAACTATTTCCAGAATCTTTTACTTTTGAATTTGTCATGGTTCCTTTGCGTATTCCCCTTCAGTTATAGTATATGATTATAACAAGTTCCATTTACTAATTCAACTGTAAACAAACATGTCTACCATGGTCCTGGCACAATGCTAATCATCATCTCTGGTGATTCAGAGATGAACACTATAAACATGGTCCCTGACCTTGTGTAGCTTAGAGACTCTTCCATGTTATCCTTCATAGTTGCAAGTACTTAATTTATTATCTTTTAGTACAATTAAGTTTTATCTTGTAGAATTGTATCATTATGTCATGCCATTAAAAAAATAAGGTTCTTTTTATCTATTATTTTCCAGGATTTTACGAATCAGAATATGTATAATTTTGCAGTACTACTGTGTTCTAGCTAATTTTCAATCCCTACATCTCTGGGATTTTAAGTTTACATTTCACATCTTATCTTTGTTTTTTAATAGTAAATCAAATTTTAGTTTAAAAATATTACTTTAAGCTGATCTATTAAATGACTTTTAACAAAATCTTGAGAGGTTGGAAGCCAGCCATCTTGCCAACCCAAATATTTAATGTCTATTAGATTTTGTTAGTGTTTTGCAATTTCCAGAGAAATACACAGCCGAATTACACTTATGATAACTATTGAATGACTTTTTTGTGGTTTTTTAAGATGTCATGAGAGAGGTTCTTTATTCAGTTTTTAACAATTAGGTATGGATACGTAATATTGTGCTTTCATGGAAATGATTGTTTACGAGTTTATAATTTTGTTAAAGGATTGTTTGCAACGTGGGACACATCTTCCAGAGATAAATGTTCCATTTTTCTCCCATATTCTGTTTTATGCATTGTTGTCATTATTATTTCTTTGGCACCCAAGTAGACAAAACGTATTTGGGCAGAGTTTAGAGAAATATTTTCTTTCAGCATTCTGTTCCATCAGGCAAAGTTCATACATATATTGTGGTCTAGCAATTGGAATATTTCACTGTCAAACTTTGTTTAATTTTGCAGAAGGAGGGCAAAAAACACATTAAAGCAATTTCTATATACACTGAAACAAGCGGAGAAATGTTACAGTTTCTTTATTTTTATTTGAGCCTTGCAAGTCATTCCATTTAACATAAAATAAAATTTAAAAGGGTTAATTTGAGCACTGTGGTAGTTTGACAAGGTAAATAGACAAGGAACAGATTTAGGGTCTTGGTAGTATCTGATACTCTTGGATTTTAAAAAGAAAGACATTTAATGTCAACCAACCAGTTAATTTTACCATAATATCATCTCCAGGAGACCATGTTCATTATGTGTCTTTGCTAGACTGAATAATCAAACCTCATATAAAGTCCGGAATTAAAGCCAGTACTATGTCCATTGCCATCTTGAGGTTGGTTTTAGGAAAACACCCTGGCTAATCACAGAACATTCCAGTGGTTCCAGTTACATCTAAGATACTTTTTTTCTGGGTGAAATCAAATCCCGATCAGAGTATAGAAAGAAAAATATTCCTCAGTAATAAAATTTCCATTTTAGAGTAAAATTTTTGTAGGTAACAAGATGTGAGATAAAATTGGCCTTGGTATAGGACTCTAGAAATGACTTTAAATAGCCATCATATATTCAAAATGGTATCAAAGTACTAAGACACAAACCTGATTCCAAATATTACTTGTAACCATAAATTGGTGTTTGAATCTCATTTACTATGTGATTCCAAACAAGTTGGTTAAAGTCAGTTGAGGCTCCACTTCTTCATTTCATAATTTTTTTTTAATGAAGATTACTGGTAAATTGTAGCTATTGTTAACTAGTTATACTAATGAAAATCTCATTTAAAATAAATGCTTGAAAATTCTACACCTATACCTTGTTAAAAAAAATATTCAAAAGGTATGAAAACCAGACGTATGCTGATTTTTACTTTACTCACATTGAGATTTTTTTTTTCCCAGTCCAAAGAGGGTTTTATTTTTGAGACAGTGAGGTGTTCAAGTCGCAATGCATTTAGTACAGTGGGTTTTATTTATAGTCCTATTGACTGCAAAGGATTGCAAGGCAGTTACATTGATAACGCATGCATTTTAAACCCAATTTATGCAATATTCCATGAACAGCTGAGCAAATAAATGAAAGAGTTTAATTTTCATTCAAATGTAAATCATAATTGATGCTTTCCAAAACCTAGTCTATTAACTCATTCTAAAGGAGCATCAGCATGCGTAGCATCCAGGGAGCTCTGTCAGATTCTCCTGGGATCAGCAGGTTGAAAAGCTCTGCAAGTGTGCAAGTTTAATAAGGACTAGATTAAAATATCTGAAAAAAATATATAGCAAATTAGAGTCATAGAAAATCTTGAAAAGATGCTAAGTTTTTAATTTCATTTTTACTTGAACTCCAATTAAATTTGCTCTTGAAACCAGTTTCATGAAAATGCTTATGAAGCTACATCTGTTTTAAATGAAAGTTGTATTCATCACCAACTAGGGCTCAGAAAAAATATAGCTTATTTAAATGGATGTCATCTTAATATATTGTCTATTAAAATTCAACCGCAGGCAGCATATAGCACATCCTATTCCAAACTGTTATTACTTTCCTGGTCTGAAAAATAAGTTTCTTTTAATTAAGAGATTCTAGGATCTTAATTGAAGAACGTTAAAATTATAATATGGCACAATGGAATTTCTTGTGTTTTGGGGTTTGTTTTGTTTTACAATTTATGTATGAAGTGATCATTTCCATCTACCTTACAGACATTTAATTTTTTGTATTGTCAATGAATGTGAAATGTCTGAAAATTCACCAGCTTCACTTTTATATAGTTTCACTGAAGTTTTTAAAAGAACTGAGACATAGCTAACTTTCATTTTAATTATACTAGCTGTTGATTCTCTAAGAAGTACTTTCCTTGTACCTTGGCTATAAAATTTATTTCATGAAAGTCCCTATGAAGTTAGCTGCTTACATAACCACTTTTCCTGTGAAACTCTTGGAATGGAAGAAGCTGCTATGGAATATTTTCCTAACTCTTTTGAATTATTTGTTTGGGTTCACTTATTCCAATATTATGTAAACCTAAATACAATTGTCAGTTTTATCTTTTAAAACTAAAAATCTATGATGAATTGGCCCCTTGATTTTTGTGATTTGATGCTACTAAATTCCAAAGATCTTATTTCTGTATAGAGAAAATTGGTAGATATTTCTTTCATCATAGTTGTCTTTATGATTGACAGTTCCTATAGAAAATTATTTTTAATATCATTAAACTCTGAAAATAGGAAATTATGGGAAATCTCTAACTTATCCCATCAAATTAATTTACATTCTAAATCATTTGTCTCATTTGTGTCTCAGGCAGGTTGTCTTAAATTTGTTAACAAAATTCTGTGCTCAGCTTAGATGTCAGGGTTCAAAGTGGAAATTTGCAATTCTGCAGTACTCAGGGGGTAATTAAAGCCACAAGAGTGGATAAGCCCACCAGGAACAATGTGGCATCCAAAGAAGAGTGGAAAGGAGTCAACAAGACAAGGCAAGTATATGAGGAATGGCTGGAGATAGAAAAGACTGAAAAAGGCTGAGAATAGTCAATAAAGAGTTTCAAGGCATAATGAAATCTAAAGGAGGAAGCAGTCAAGAAGAAATGACTGGTCAATAGTGCCATATCAAACAAGAACTCTAGCAATAATAATAGACTGAAAGCTTCCATTCAGCATCAGTGATTTCTCTTTCTGAGAATCGTAGGCCACCTCTCTAGAGTAAGGGCTAGACTCAGTGGGCTGAGGGATGAATGGCACTGAATGGACATGAAGAAGTAAAGATGGTGAGTATAGAATATTCAGATTATTTTCAAAGAAATTACAGCTAACTTTAAAGGATTAAGGAAAAACTTCCTTTAAAGGATGGCCTCCTTTATCTCATATACAAATTCAGTTGAAGGAACAGAGCATAATGGGGAGAGTAAAAGAGTAGGAGAGAAGGGGGAAAATTGGTAGGGAATTCATTTATTCATTCATTCACTCATTCATTATTTAACAAATATTTATTGACAACTTGCAAATTACACTTAACCTTTGAACAACTTGGGGGTTAGGCGCACCAACCCTTCAGGCAGGGGAAAATCTGAGTATAACTTTACAGTTGGCCCTCCATATCTGTGGTTTTGCATCAATGGATTCATCCAGCACTGATGGTGTAGTACTATAGTATTTACAATTGAAAAAAATCCACATCTAAGTGGACCCACAAAGTTCAAACCCCTTTTGTTCAAGGGTCAACTGTAGGAGCAACAATCCCAGGTATGTGGCAGTGCACGAAACAGCCCCAAATCCCGGGCCTAAATTAGTGTGTCGGGCGGTAGAGGGGTGGGGAGGGCTGGGGCCAGGGGAAGATAAACAATTAAGAAAACATATGAGAGATTGGTTCAAGATGATGGAGTAGAAGGGCTTGCTCTCACTCCCTCTTGCAAGGACACCAGAATCACAACTAACTGCTGAACAGTCATCAACAAGAAGACACTGGAACTCACCAAAACAGATACCCCACATCCAAAGACAAAGGAGAAGCCACAATGAGATGGTAGGAGGGGTGCAATCACAATAAAATCAAATCCCATAATTGCTGGGTGGGTGACTCACAAACTGGAGAACACTTATACCACAGAAGTCCACACACAGGAATGAAGGCTCTGAGCCCCAAGTCAGGCTTCCCAACCTGGGGGTCTCGCAATGGGAGGAGGAATTCCTAGAGAATCAGACTTTGAAAGCCAGCGGGATTTCATTGCAGGACTCTGACAGGACTGGGGAAAAGAGAGACTCTACTCTTTCAGGGCACACACAAAGTAGTGTGTGCATCAGGACCCAGGGGAAGGAGCAGTGACCCCATAGGAGACTGAGCCAGACCTACCTGCTAGTGTTGGAGGGTCTCCTGCAGAGGTGGGGCAGGGGGTGCAGTGGCTCACCGTGGGGACAAGGACACTTGCAGCACAAGCTCTGGGAAGTACTCCTTGGCGTGAGCCCTCCCAGAGTCTGCCACTAGCCCCAGCAAAGAGCCTGGGTAGGCTCCAGTGTTGGGTCACCTCAGCCCAAACAACCAACAGGGAGGGAACCCAGCCCCATCCATCAGCAGTCAAGTGGATTAAAGTTTTACTGAGCTCTGCCCACCAGAGCAACAGTCAGCTCTACCCACCACCAGTCCCTCCCAGCAGGAAACTTGCACAAGCTTCTTAGATAGCCTCATGCACCAGAGGGCAGACAGCGGAAGCAAGGACAACTACAGTCCTGCAGCCTGTGGAACAAAAACCACATTCACAGAAAGATAGACGAGATGAAAAGGCAGAGGGCTATGTACCAGATGAAGGAACAAGATAAAACCACAGAAAAACAACTAAATGAAGTGTAGACAGGCAACCTTCCAGAAAAAGAATTCAGAATAGTGACAGTGAAGATGATCCAGGACCTTGGAAAAAGAATGGAGGCAAAGATCGAGAAGATGCGAGAAATGTTTAACAAAGACCTAGAAGAATTAAAGGACAAACAAACAGAGATGAACAATACAATAACTGAAATGAAAAATACACTAGAAGGAATCAACAGCAGAATAACTGAGGCAGAAGAACAGGTAAGTGACCTGGAAGACAGAATGTTGGGATTCACTGCTGCAGAACAGAATAAAGAAAAAAGAATGAAAAGAAATGAAGAAAGCCTAAGAGACCTCTGAGACAACATTAAATGCAACAACATTCACATTATAGGGATCCCAGAAGGAGAAGAGAGAGAGAAAGGACCCGAGAAAATATTTGAAGAGATTATAGTCGAAAACTTCCCTAACACGGGAAAGGAAATAGCCACCCAGGTCCAGGAAGCACAGAGAGTCCCATACAGGATAAACCCAAGGAGAAACACACCGAGACACATAGTAATCAAATTGGCAAAATTTAAAGACAAATTATTAAAAGCAGCAAGGGAAGAATGACAACATACAAGGGAACTCCCATAAGGTTAACAGCTGATTTCTCAGCAGAAACTCTACAAGCCAGAAGGGAGTGGCATGGTATACTTAAAGTGATGAAAGGGAAGAACCTACAACCAAGATTACCCGGCAAGGATCTCGTTCAGATTCAATGGAGAAATCAAAAGCTTTACAGACAAGCAAAAGTGAAGAGAATTCAGCACCACAAAACCAGCTCTACAAGTGCTAAAGGAATTTCTCTAACTGGGAAACACAAGAGAAGAAAAAGACGCACAAAAACAAACCCAAAACAATTAAGAAAATGGTAATAGGAACATCATATAGATAATTACCTAAAATGTGAATGGATTAAATGCTCCAACCAAAAGACACAGCCTTGCTGAATGGATACAAAAATGAGACCCATCTATATGCTGTCTACAAGAGACCCACTTCAGACCTAGGGACACATTCAGACTGAAAGTGAGGGGATGGAAAAAGATATTCCATGCAAATGGAAATCAATAAAAGCTGGAGTAGCAATACTCATATCAGATAAAATAGAGTTTAAAATAAAGAATGTTACAAGAGAAAAGGAAGGACACTACATAGTGATCAAGGGATCAATCCAAGAAGAAGATATAACAATTATAAATGTCTATGTACCCAACATAGGAGTACCTCAATATATAAGGTAACTGCTAAGAGCTATAAGAGAGGAAATCGACAGTAACACAGTAATAGTGGGGACTTTAACACCTCACTTACACCAATGGACAGATCATCCAAAAAATGAAAATAAACAGAAGCTTTAAATGACACAGTAGACCAGATAGATTTAATTGATATTTATAGGACATTCCATCCAAAAACAGCAAATTACACTTTCTCCTGAAGTGCACATGGAAATTTCTCCAGGATAGATCACATCTTGTGTCACAGATCAAGCCACAGTAAGTTTAAGAAAACTGAAATCCTATCAAGCATCTTTTCTGACCACAACACTATGAGAGTAGAAATCAATTACAGGGGAAAAAAGGTAAAAAACACAAACACATGGAGGCTAAATAATACGTTACTAAATAACCAAGAGATTACTGAAGACATCAAAGAGGAAATCAAAAAATACCTAGAGACAAATGACAGTGAAAAGACAACGATCCAAAACCTATGGGATGCAGCAAAAGCATTCTAAGAGGGACGTCTATAGCTATACAAGCCTACCTCAAGAAACAAGAAACATCTCAAATAAACAATCTAACCTAACACCTAAAGGAACTAGAGAAAGAAGAACAAACAAAACCCAAAGTTAGCAGCAGGAAAGCAATCATAAAGATCAGAGAAGAAATAAATGGCATAGAAACAAAAAAAAACTATAGCAAGGATCAATAAAACTAAAGGCTGGTTCTTTAAGAAGATAAACAAAATTGATAAACCATTAGACTTATCAATAAAAAGAGGGAGAGGACTCAAGTCAATATTAGAAATGAAAAGGAAGTTACAACGGACACGGTAGAAAAAGAAAGCATCCTAAGAGACTACTACAGTCAACTCTATGCCAATAAAATGGACAGCCTGGAAGAAATGGACAAATTCTTAGAAAGGTATAACCTTCCAAGACTGAACCAGGAAGAAATAGAAAATATGAACAGACCAATCACAAGTAATGAAATTGAAACTGTGATTAAAAATCTTCCAAAAAACAAAAGTCCAGAACTAGATGGCTTCACAAGTGAATTCTTTCAAACATTTAGAGAAGAGCTAACACCCATCCTTCTCATACTCTTCCAAAAAATTGCACAGGGGGCTTCCCTGGTGGCGCAGTGGCTGAGAATCTGCCTGCCAATGCAGGGGACACGGGATCGAGCCCTGGTCTGGGAAGATCCCACATGCCGCGGAGCAGCTAGGCCTGTGAGCCACAACTACTGAGCCTGCGCGTCTGGAACTTGTGCTCCACAACAAGAGAGGCCGTGATAGTGAGAGGCCCGCGCACCGCAATGAGGAGTGGCCCCCGCTCGCCACAACTAGAGAAACCCCATGCACAGAAACGAAGACCGAACACAGTCATAAATTAATTAATTAATTAATTAAAATTGCACAGGAAGGAACACTCCCAAATTCATTCTTGAGGCCACCATCACCCTGATACCAAAACCAAAGACACTACAAAGGAAAATTACAGACCAATATCATTCATGAATATAGATGCAGAAATCCTCAACAAAATACTAGCAAACAGAATCCACCAACACATTAAAAGGATCATACACCATGATCAAGTGGGATTTATCCCAAGGATGCAAGGATTCTTCAGTATACACAAATCAATCAATGTGATACACCATATTAACAAATTGAAGAATAAAAACCATATGATCATCTCAACAGATGCAGAAAAAGCTTTTGACAAAATTCAATACGCATTTATGATAAAAACTCTCCAGAAAGTGGGCATAGAGGGAAACTACCTCAACATAATAAAGGCCATATATGACAAACCCACAGCAAACATCATTCTTTTTTTTTTTTTTTTTTTTTTTGCGGTACGCGGGCCTCTCACTGTTGTGGCCTCTCCAGTTGCAGAGCACAGGCTCTGGACGTGCAGGCTCAGCGGCCATGGCTCACGGGCCCAGCCGCTCTGCAACATGTGGGATCTTCCCGGACCGGGGCATGAACCCGTGTCCCGTGCATTGGCAGGTGGACTCTCAACCACTGTGCCACCAGGGAAGCCCCAAACATCATTCTTAATGGTGGAAAACTGAAATCATTTCCTAAAGATCAGAAACAAGACAAGGATGTCCACTCTCACCACTATTATGCAACATAGTTTTGGAAGTCCTAGCCATGGCAGTCAGAGGAGAAAAAGAAATAAAAGGAATACAAGTTGGAAAAGAAGAAGTAAAACTGTCGCTGTTTGCAGGTGACATGATACTATACATAGAGAATCCTAAAGATGCCACCAGAAAACTATTAGAGCTAATCAATGAATTTGGTAAAGTAGCAGGATACAAAATTAATGCACAGAAATCTCTGGCATTCCTATACACTAATGCTGAAAAATCTGAAAGAGAAATTAAGGAAACACTCCCATTTACCATTGCAACAAAAAGAATAAAATACCTATGAATATGCTTACCTAAGGAGACAAAAGACCTGTATGCAGAAACTATAAGACACTGATGAAAGAAATTAAAGATGATACCAGCAGATAGAGAGATATACCATGTTCTTGGATTGGAAGAATCAATGTTGTGGAGATGACTATACTACCCAAAGCAATCTACAGATTCAGTGCAATCCCTATCAAATTACCAATGGTATGTTTTACAGAACCAGAACAAAAACTCTTAAAATTTGTATGGAGACACAAAAGACCCCAAATAGCCAAAGCAGTCTTGAGGGAAAAAAATGGTGCTGGAGGAATCAGGCTCCCTGACTTCAGACTATACTACAAAGCTACAGTAATCAAAAGACAACATGGTAGTGGCACAGAAACAGAAATATAGATCAATGAACAGGATAGAAAGCCCAGAGATAAACCCACACACCTATGGTCAACTAATCTATGACAAAGGAGGCAGCAATATACAATGGAGAAAAGACAGTCTCTTCAATAAGTGGTGCTGCGAAAACTGGACAGCTACATGTAAAAGAATGAAATTAGGACACTCCCTAACACCATACACAAAAATAAACTCAAGATGGATTAGAGACCTAAATGTAAGACCGGACACTATAGAACTCTTAGAGGAAAACATAGGAAGAACATTCTTCAACATAAATCACAGCAAGATCTTTTTTGATCTACCTGCTAGAGTAATGGAAATAAGAACAAAAATAAACAAATGGGACCTAATGAAACTTCAAAGCTTTTGCACAGCAAAGGAAACCATAAACTAGATGAAAAGACAACCCTCAGAATGGGAGAAATTATTTGCAAACGAATCAACAGACAAAGGGTTAATCTCCAAAATATATAAACAGTTCATGCCGTTTAATATTAAAAACACAAACAACCGAATCCAAAAATGGGCAGAAGACCTAAATAGACATTTCTCCAAAGAAGACATACAGATGGCCAAGAAGCACATGAAAAGCTGCTCAACATTACTAATTATTAGAGAAATGCAAATCAAAACTACAATGAGGTATCACCTCACACCAGTTAGAATGGCCATCATCAGAAAATCTACAAACAACAAATGCTGGAGAGGGTGTGGAGAAAAGGGAACCCTCTTGCACTGTTGCTGGGAATGTAAATTGATACAACCACTATGGAGAACAGTATGGAGGCCCCTTAAAAAACTAAAAATAGGACTACCATATGACCCAGCCATCCCACTACTGGGCATATACCCTGAGAAAACCATAAGTCAAAAAGACACATGCACCCCAACGTTCATTGCAGCACTGTTTGCAATAGCCAGGTCATGGAAGCAACCTAAATGCCCATCGACAGATGAATGGATAAAGAAGTCGTGGTACATATATACAATGGAATATTACTCAGCCATAAAAAGGAATGAAATTGGATCATTTGTAGAGACGTGGATGAATCCAGAAACTGTCATACAGAGTGAAGTAAGTCAGAAAGAGAAAAATAAATATTGTATATTATCGCATATATGTGGAATGTAGAAAAATGGTACAGATGAACCGGATTCCAGGGCAGAAATTGAGACAGAGACATAGAGAACAAACGTGTGGACACCAAGGGGGGAAAGCAGCGGGGGGTGGGGGTGGTGGTGTGATGAATTGGGCAATTGGGATTGACATGTATACACTGATGTGTATAAAATGGATGACTAATAAGAGTCTGCTGTATAAAAAAATAAAATTCATAAATTCAAAAAAAAAAAGAAAACGTGAGATGCCTCTGCTGCTGTCCTCATATCCTGTCAACCTCACCTCTAATTCCCACTGTGTGTCTTTCAGTTTTTGCCCCAGCACTTCCCTGACAGGCAAAAGGGCAAGCAAGAGTCACAACTGAGGGTGTGGGAGATTTAACAACCCTGTGGGCATCCAAAGAGTAATGGAATATTTCCATATTTATATATATATATATATAAAACTTTTCTTGGTACAAGCCTCAGTGGATAGTTTTGAGAGTCATTGTCTACTATCCTCAGATTTTGTCTCAGTGGTACTTACATGACCTACTTTTTATTGACTTTTCCTCCCTCCTCTCAATCCTTAGTTCCTTACTCTTACTCCCTACCTTCAGATAAGAGCTTTGAGCTATCGGAGGAAACTCACCTCCTCTACCTATATGACTCAAGATAAAGGTCATATATAAATCATATATATGCATAAATGTCATATATATGTATTTCTAGGTAGTGATAAGCACTCAAGAGAAAAACTAAAGCAAGGAAAGGATATGGGAGTGTGTCTGTGTGCACGTGTTGAGTGTGTATGTTGTGCGTTTGAAAGAGGAGAGATTTGAATAAACACTATGTGATGAGCAAATTTGTAAAGTATTTTATATTTATTAATTCATTTAATCGTCTTAGCAGTCCTATGAGGAAGGTACCATTGTATTCATTTTTCAGATGAGAAAACTAAATTCGAGATTCTATACCACACCTAATATCACACTTCTGGCCAAGTTTGTGTTACTACTATTTGAACCCATACATTTGACCCCAGAGTGCAACTCTTTACCCTTTCTTCAGGGCTTAACTTCAGTCACCTACACAGAGAGACCTTTCAGGATTTTGTTCTTCCCACCTAAGCCTCTTTGTCATCAGCTGTCTCTGAAACCGCCCAGCCATCTCTTCTTAGAGTTCTGTTTGTCATTGATGAGACATAGGATGGAGCACAGTTAAATGAAAGTGAATCTAAGAGTATAAGCGAATACATTCAGGTGAATAGCCTTTTGGTGGTCTAAGTTATTCAAAGAACAGTCTTTATTTATGCAGCATACATAGGTTTATGATAAGCTTTAGCAGAACACTTTAGCAAAGTATATTGGTGATTACTTCCCTAGTCATGACTGCTCTAGATTAGCCAGTTGATAGAAATTAAAGAGATTATGTTCTCCAGCAGAGACCTGAAGTGTAGGTCTTTGCGTCTTAGTCATTTTAATAATAAAGAAATTATCTCATCCCAACTGAGCTCTCACAGTTCTTGACAGCTGGAAACCAGCTTAGTACTCTCAGCTCATCCTTGGCGCTATTAGGAGCTGCCCTGACAGTCTCACGTATGCCATGGTCTTGGTGTTCTCCAGTTGAACATACAAATTTTCACAGATCCCCAACATCAGATGGGGCCATTCTCAGACCATTATGAATTAAAAAAAAAAAAAAAAAAAAAGGCAAGACCATTCTGTAATCATGTCTGAATATCTAAACACAGAAAAGAATGTAAACGTTGTCCAAACCATAAAAATGACCAGATATCTCCCTACTCTGCCCTAGTGAGTGATTGCTACTTTACCTATCGCTACTTTAGCTTCACTCTGTTTTTCCCTCCTAAATAAGACTTATGAAGATACCGAATCATAGAATTACCTCTGCTTTTTGACAGCATCCAATGCAAAGCAAAGCCCTACTTCCTGGAACCCTTCCTTAAGTTACCTAACACAAGCCCAAAACGTATAAGTCCTTTCCATCCCTCTCTTACTGAGCTTCCCATGAACAGTGGGCAATAAACCCAACCTGATTCGTGGGTATGTTCCTGATGGTCGTTAACTGGAGGATGCACTTATTGTCTGCTCCATACATACAACACTTGTCTATGCAATTTCTTTTACATGTCTTATTTCCCAGTTATAGTGCTTCTTACAGGCACTGAAGTTATCTTTCTGGAAATTTATGTTGGTATTTTATGACTTTTCTAATTGACTAAACAATTCACATTTTGTTTTTCTTCTTTAGGAACCAACTGCTATTTCAGCAATGGAGCTTTCCACTAAGCAGGTACTATATTCTATATTTTGTTAATTTTATGTTTCAAATAGATAAATATGTTCCATCAGATTTTATGGATTTATTAACAATTGTTCAAAAAACAAGAGAAAAAATTCTTACAATAACTAGTAGGAAACTGAAGATAATTTTCATTGCCCTCGTGCTTTTGACCAGTCTCATATATGTCCTATAAATATATTTCTTAGGTCACTATTTGTTGTAAATTTTCATTTATAGCATTTCTTTTTTGGTCATTATAATATAATTTACTCAGTAATTATTTTCATCTGTCTATCCTTTAAAATAACATTGGTGAATATTTCAGAATATAAATAAATTTATAATTTAATTTGTATGTATAAACAGAATACATTATATAGGGTAATAAAATTACGCACTGGACTATATATTTTTGGAGGATTTTTACTTAAAAGTTAATTTTACTTTTTCAGTAGTATTGTGTGCTAGAGAAAACATTTAGTTTGGCTAAATATAAAAGGGAAGCAGCAAAATGGTCGCTGCCAAATGATGTTATTAAACTCCATGGATTCAAATGTTAAGGGCAGCGTGTTAAATTAAGTCTTTTCATTCACGTTGAATGAATGCTTTGGCAAGACTCTTAAGAAACACAAATGACTTCTAAATGCTAAATGATATGGGCAAAACAAATATAATTTTAACTTCTAATGAATTACCTTTTCCACATAAATGTTACCTAGCCTTTCTATCCAGTATATCAAAGGTAACTAAAAAGAAAAAAAATGGCTTGGATCCTGAGTTGAAATTAATTATTAAATAACCTAGAAGAGAAAGCCAGGAAGGAGTAGGGAGCCCTTTACTCACTGTAAACTTACATACAAGTTTTGTATGAAAACTTATATACAGAATTATTGAATCTGAGAATGATTTGGTGACTCTTATTTCTTAACTGTTTACATGTTGTATCTCTGACCATACATTATTCCTCATACAGGATGCTAAAATACTGTGCCACTGAAACTCAGTATATATCCTTTCCACACATTCATATCAAAATAGATTGATAATCTCCAAGTTATTTAGAGAAATCCAGAGTGCAGATATTATTGACCTGATACTGTCATCTTACACTTCGTAAGTGTGTGTTCACCTGTTCTTGTAATCTAAAAATTGTCAAATGTTGGCAAGGAAATCCGGGGATTTCCAGGATAGTAGCTAGACCAGGATATTCTTTCCTGTAATGATTTTTTAAATTATTTATTTATTTTCTGCTAGACTTCTTTGTCAACGTTAATTACATTGCATCTAGTTTTGTAAAACATTTCTTTCTGTTTTAACATGTTTAAACCTACCTTAAGAATTGCCTATTAAATGTAACACGTTTCACCAAAAAACAAATACAAACAATTTATCAACCTAAAATACTATGTTAGAAGAAAGTGTCCCTAGCCTTCATTTTTCATTACTGGAAAATTTTCACAACATCAGATGGAGTTTCATTTCCATTCAGATGTGACTGGAGTTTGATTTCATTCAGATGTGACTCAATTTCATTTATGCTCATGGAAATTTTAAAACTGAGGCAGTAGTTTCATGAGGGAGAAGCAGTGTTGCAACTAATTTTCTGGTTAAGTGGGCTCATCTCCTGCTATGAACCACAACTTGTTAAGGAGGTTAGTGAGAAAGCCTGTGGTGATGTTAAATTGGGCAGAAAAAGCACGTCAGGTTATTTACTGGTGACTGGATTATGCTCAGTGGTGCCTGCAAGCGTCCCCCATATTTCATTTAAATAGCATAATTCATTGTGAAAATCATTAATAGTACTGCAGAATAAGCGTTAAATATAAACTACATTGAATTGTATTTAATTTGGGGCATTTTATCACACTTTAGGTTTTCATTACAATAATTTCAGTTGCCATATTTTTGGTTTCATATTCTTCTCATGTATTATTTCTCTGATTTTCTCCTAAAGGAATCTGACAGGTTTAGATATTATCATTTGGATAACAACTCCTTTACTACTCAATGCCATATTCTTACAGAAATCCATAAGTATGAATTTCATTCATGCTTCTTAAAAGTTATTGGCCAAACATAGAAATCTTTTTCTTAGGTATAACCAACTTGGTCAGTAGCTTTTTAAATAGTTATGACCACAGTATATGGTTTGGCATGTCTGTATTCACCAATGCCAACCATGCTTCTAGAAACTACTACCCCATTTTAACTAGTTTAATTGTTGTTTAAACATTATATTTGTTTCATTTTTTATCATATTGAGATTGCTTGCCTTCAATACAATCTAAGTTTTTTTTTTTAAAGGTGCTTTTGGAAGAGAGAAAGAATAGGAGGGGGAAAAAAAGAATAAAGAATTTCTTTCCATTAGTTAAGTTCCCTGTTAATATTTTTCAAATTATGATCAACTGTTATCACATGCAGGTTCTATAGATGCTTTAAGAGCGGTACATATCAATATAATTTTCTCTCAACCAAAAAACTTAATAATACTTCATCTTTTCCTCCCAGAGACTTTAACTACCATTTCTTAATTTGCCATGGTTTGTAGCATCTTTCAATATAATAATACAAGGTGAATATAGTAAGAAGTTGATTTTCTGTAATATATTCCATATTCTATATACTATACTATGTTCATGTACTATAAATATTCTTCACTTACTGAAATGGAATAAGCAATCAGTATATCTGCCTCCATAATAATTTAGTTTTGATTGTATTATTTCTTACCCCTTTTTTTCCCTTTCTTATATTAAGATATAAGTAAGTTGGTTAGCTTTCAGCATATAATTATTTTCTAAAGGTACTCCTTATACCCTCAATAATTTCATAGATTCTAATAGTTACTTATATCTTCATTTAAACATATCTATTTACATATGTAGTCCCATCTTTGAGAGCCTTTTGGAAATGCAGTTTTAATTATATCCATTGCTGACTGTTAGACAATTTGTTATAGTAAAAGAGCACACCATGGTTCAGAGACTGGCTTTTCTGTAACTTATTTTCATTTATATAGTGGAAAATTAAAATACACTTTTGAGGTCTTTTTCATATGTACTGTCATGTTTCAGTATTTTCACAACTTTTATTTAATGTTTTATTATAATTATTCAATCATCTAAAGCAAGAAAGGGAGCTATGACACCAATTACAGTAAAATGTAGAAAAGTCACAAAACAGTCTTATTTGTATGTCATTTTGTATTTACATAAATTTGCAACTGGTATGCTACATTGGTTCAACTTTGTTAAAGGTATTTTTTAACTTGTATTGAAATCCTGAAGTAGTTACTGTTAGAAAGCTTTTTTCCCCCCAATTCTGGCTCCTTTGATAATTTCAAATTCACTGAAGATAGTGGCAGCATAGACATTTTATCTAGATGCATACTTTAAAGATCTAGTTAAACATGCTCATTTTATGAATAAGGAAGTTAAGTCTTAGAAAAATTATGTGTAAGGCCCAAGATCACAAGAGAGTTAATGTCAGGCAAGACCTAGGATCCAGGTATGTTGATGCCCAATACCCCACTTTTTCCCACAACACCTGAGTTTTTTGTTCAAGTCCACGGCACCAGCCAGAGTGTACTTGATTCCCCTGAGATCTTTCGAATGAGAAGTAATTGAGTACTTTTGTTTAAAGTAATCTTCCTGGAGGTAGTGCAAAGGCAAAACATTTAGCGTTGAGCAAAACTTCTTACCAATGCAAGTGCCAAAACTTCACCCTTTCCCTTCTTATAGGAGGGCAGAGTGCATTACAGGCAATTCAGTAGGGCACCCAAGAGTCAAAAGCAAAAGATCCCTGCCTCAAGACCAATCAGAATACATGACAATGTAGATAATCTGATTAATCAAAATTATAAACAGTAGAAATTAAAAAAGCAACCTAAGAGCAAAAACTGAAGGTTTGAACTTTACATTGCTCAGTGTCTTACTGTCTAAAATTTTTTATTTTTATGAGATTTAATTGACATATAACTATTGCTGTCTTCCTTTATCTTCCCTTGGTTTTACACTTATAAAATATACCTGTTTCAGTCAACTATTTAGATTTTGGTCTTGCTCTATTTTAAATGGTCACATTTCCTGCCAGGCCTTTGAAGAAACTACCAATAATGGAATGTTTTTAAACCCACAAATATAAATGCATCTTTGCTAAGCTGTAACCTTTTTTTGTTGTTGTTTTTAAGAAAAAAATAGATTTGAAAAACAAGGTAGATTTTGTCATAACAGTAAACTCTTTCCACAGCAACAACTATATATCGGCTCTGCTGTGGGAGTCACACAGCTCCCTTTACACAGATGTGATATTTACGGGAAAGCCTGTGCAGAGTGCTGCCTTGCCCGAGACCCTTACTGTGCCTGGGATGGCTCTTCATGCTCTCGCTATTTTCCTACTGCAAAGAGGTAGGAGGAATATTAGAAATAAACACAGTGTTTCGTATTTATCTTATCTGATTCCATTTTTGGAACAACTTCTTCATATAAATACATCATCTTTTTTCTGATGAATAAAATGAGGTGTTATACTTCAGGGAACTCTTAGACACCTCCTAAACGTTGTACACAAGCTTGGTTTACTTTTGTTTTAAAAAACAAAAACACTTTCTTAATTTGACAAAATAGTCATTTCAACGTATTCTCTACTACTCACTTAAGGCTACCTTTGCCCCTTGATATTCACCAGTATTTTAGAAACAAGCAATAGTAGATGAAGTAATATACAATACTTGCTAATATAAACCTAAAGATTAACAGTATGCACATGAACATATTGAAACCTTTAATAGAAATTAACATTATTAAGCCAATGCATTATAGGAGCAGTAAAATTTGTTTTTTTATCTTAGCTAATGTTTTACAAGAAGGTAAGAACGTGGCTTTTTTCATTGCTAATGAGATGTGTTCTACAACATTTGGATCATTTTAAAGGTTTTGGAAAAATATTAGGGAAAAGAAATAACCCTAATATCTACTTAAATATTTTGATTACACACTAGATAATATTGACTGTAGTGTTAAATCATCTACAACTTAAATCTTTCATATAGTCAGTCCATATGGATTAAAACACAGTTACCTTGTTAATAATAATATTAAATAATAAATATTAAATATTAAATTATTATTCCACTTAATAAATATGCAATTTTCTTAAGCCTTCAATATTCAGAATTTAGACAACATGTTAGTATTTCTTTCATATACGTATTGACTTCGTTGGAAGTTTAAATTTAAAACAAGAACTTAGTGTGGAGGTAATGTGTTATTGATCAAAGAAACCATGGATAATTTAATAAATAGGAATATGCTGTTTTCACAGCAATTAAATTAATTAAGAATAAGGTTTTATGCTTCTTAAAACCAGTTAGCTCTAAAGGGCTTTTAATGTTGCTTGAAAGTGTGAAATTCATGTTTGAACTAAAAATGGGTATTATTTCCTTTCCATGTGAAAATGTATAACATTGCCTAATTTAGTAATAATCCATTTGAATTTTAAGCTTTTATTAATGAGAAAGAAGATAAAAATAAGATCATAACTACGTCTATAATAAGTTAAAAAGCTGGATGTTATTATACATTTGAAATGTGTTTATTGCATACCTAGAATCCAAGATTGAAGGAATTATCATTAACACATTTTTGTTGTGCCTTGCAGATTTTACTTAATCCAATTTCATGTGTCTTTGAAAAGGATGTTTAGAGGCCTCACAATTTATATATTCTTTGTGACGGCATTTTTCAAAAACTTCAATGGCAATAAAAAACACCTTCCCAAATGCTTTGTGGTTCATGTTTCACAAGTTCCCTTGTTGGCTCAATTTTGAAATGTGCAACATCTGTTTGATAGTCTCACCAATTCTACAAATAGAAATCTATAAATACCTGGGACTTCTAAATTTATGAATACAGTAACAAATTCCATGTTTGCAATTCTCAGTGGCCTTTGTGAGAGCTCTTTTCAAGGATGGTAACTAACTTTGCAGCAAGACAATACCCATTAAAATAGATGCAGAAAACAGATGGGCAAGTGTCCCCAGTCTTTTCGAGTCAGTCACACAGACCCAATCTCCAGTTTTAGCCTTCTACTCCAACTACACATCTAGTTGGCACCACAACGGCTGGAGCCAACCTCCTTCCTCCCAGTCAACCAGTAGCCAAGTGTAGAGAGAGGACTCCCAGAATGCACTGTAAGTAACATGATCTGAGCAGTAGAATGCAGGAGAAATTAATTTCGAGTTCTATAGCAAATTTAGCTTTTCTTTTAAAGGTTAAGTTCGTCTTCTCTCTCACCTTCCTCTGATAAAAGGAGGAGCCTTGCTCCACAGTATTTGTTGTTGTTTTTGTCCTTTTTTTCACTTCGCAGGTAAATTGGTTTGCAATCAAAACCATGTAATCATAAAAGAAATGTTTTATAAAAAAAAGTTGGTATAGCAACCAAAAAGAAAAATTAAAGACTAACTTACAAGTAGAATTCATAGTCTTAATAGTATAATTTAACAAAAGTCTATTTAAGGAATTATGTGTAAGTATTAAGAGAAAGAGAACATTCATGTGAGTTTTAATTTTCAGGCTTACTCCCTCATTAGAGATTAGGAAAAAAAGTTTAATTCTATTCATTGAATAAATGGGTTGCTCTTCTATATTTTGTGCTTTTTCCTCAGAATTTAAGATATTAAGAATTTTAGATTTTCTAGATGTTAGATACTTACTGACTGACATTCAGTAGCAAAAAGAAACCATGAATTTTCTGTTATCAATACTTTGAAAAACTTTTTTTTCATTGTTAGTACATTTATATACTATTTTCCATTTTGATCATCTTGCAGACTACTGTTATAGGTATAATGAGCTACTTTTAAAAAATCTTTTAGGCAGATGTAGATGCATCTCTTCTGTTAAACTTCCAGTGTCTTTGACTCTTCTCAGTTCTTATGACAAATTCCGAAGAGGGAATAGAGATACAGTAATAATTTTTAAATATAATTGTTTTAGACGCACAAGACGACAAGATATAAGAAATGGAGATCCGCTGACTCACTGTTCAGACTTACAACACCATGGTAAGTTATAGCATTTTTAATCTTTCAACTTGCTAACACCAGGGTAAAACCATAAGCAATAATGCGTATACGCACACATGCATACGCACACATACATACACATGTATACAAGTTATACACCTCTGCCAGAATACTTAGAGAAGTGCAACTGAAGAGAAAGAAAATCTTGTAGAAAGAAAATTCCAATGAACACAAAGCACTGAATTATGTTTTATTATTGTAGGTATGATAAACTCAGGTTGTTAGACCCTTACGAGACTTAATGCTCAATTTTCTCATGTGAACCAAAAGGAGTCAAGTTTAAGCACACGCTTTGTATGTGGTAGCAACCAGAGAGTAGTAGGCAGCAAATATATTCATTTAAATATATCAGAGAAGAAGGTGTAGTCTTAAAATAAGCCGTGCAAATTACTCATTAATATACTCGTAATATAGACCCAGTATATTATTACTGGGTATCCTACTCAAGTAGAAGATGGTTTGGATGTCTTCACTCTGATTTAGTAGGATAGTCCCTTGAACTGGGGATTTGGGACCAAGTTCATTTTATGTTTCCTAAATGATGTCAAGGCCTATTTAATGTCAAGTTGCTTATTTAATGATGAAATATCAACCAATCTTCATTTAAAACGCAGTAAAATGGTAGTATAGCTCATCCCCCCCCCACCCCCACTTCAACCCTGTACAAAAACAATAATTAGGCTATGCTTCCCCCTGCTGGGAAAACTCAGCAATGACATCACTGCTAACGAGCAGCTCAGTTAAAAATGGCTAAAATATCAAATGTAAACATTTTACATGTAATTGAACGTAATTATCCCTTAACTTTTTTGGTGCGTTTTACATTAATCTTAAAAGCAGGTATACTATTTTTTATCATTTACTTGGATTTGATTTACTAATTCTGTGTGTAGAACATTCATGGTTCATGAATGTTAAGAAAGAAAACACACTGTACGAATAGCACCCAGCAACATGCCAAAACCTAGTTGACTTTCTGAAAGTCCCTGTGTGTATCCTACATGTACTGGTATGTCATTCATGAATGTCCGCACAGTTGTTTGGGGGATGCCAATACCAGGAGACAGGTAGCCACAAATTGGGCCTATATTTTGAATTCATTTGCTTGCAAAATTTCCTTATCTGTTATTTGTTTTCCTGTCTGTTATCGCTCTCATTATGAAAAAAAATACCACTAGATTGGAGCATATAAGTTTTTGTCTTTATACGGATTTAGTGCATTGTTGACACATCCTCATTTAATTTTTCGGATGGCATATTTCAATTGGACAACAAAATATCCACTAGTTTTCCATTTATTTCATGTAGAAATATTGAATTATGATCAGCAGCTTTTCAACAATACAGCATTATGAAATATTCCTTTTATTAAAGAGTATATTTGCTTAGATATAGAGAGGCTAATGATAACTAACTAGAAGTAAAAGAAACAAGATGATGTAAGTAGAGCTCATTTCCAATCAGATTTAATCTCCATGTCAATATGGACCTTGCTATTTTGCTCACTTTTTTATCTCTTTTCTATCTCTGTAACACATGCAATATTGTGAATATTGTAGATATTTAATAAATACTTGTTGAATGAATTATCTAAATATTTCAAGCTATAGCATAATACTTACATACTTTTGTTTCTCAATAGAGATTTGATCTAAATAGCATCCGTTATTTATTGTGAAAATGATTTGTCATACATTGTTATTAATACCATTGTATTCAGAAGTAGAATCTTTAAGAAATATCATAAACCAATTAACTAATAAATTACAGTTGCAAACCACTTTATGTAGGATACCGTGCTATGTTTTGAAGATCGCTAGAGAAATATATATATATATCTTATTAATACATCCATTTTTTTAGCAATCAGTCCCTTCATAGACCCAGTTAGTGTTTTTTCAAAGTGATATATATGCTGGAATTATGAGTGTACATATATACAAGGAAAAGTTGACCGAAGTCATACTTTTTTTTAAAGTGAGGCTGTGGATAAATAAATATTATTAACAGTTGAATGAATGGGCTTTGGAGAGTGCTTCAGATTTTAAAGTTATGTTTTGATGAAATTAGAGTGGTGCAACCCTATAAACTTTGGGAATATAGAATTGCTTAGCTGTAGAAAGTAAAATGAATGTGAATAACTTTTTTCTCCTGATTCTTCAGTTGGAATGAATACTGTAGGGAGGAAAAATAATTTCTGTGTTTCAATGTTACTGAGTGTGTGTGTGTATATAAAAACAACCCCAAGTAGATGCTTGTGATATATGGGAGGAAATGGTAAAATAGTTCAAGAAGCTCTGCAGTAGTAAAAACATTCCTTTTTTGAAGGCCTCTTTATTCCTTGTCTGCTTGTCTTGCTAATTGACCAAACATAAAAAATATACACCATAGATTACAGTAAATTTCAAATGTTTGGAAACTAAGTCAGGCATTCCCATGTGGTCAGACTGAGTCTTACCATTAGGAATCAGTGAATTATCTTGGAATAGGTGATGTCAATCTTTGACAGTAAAATGGGCAGAAATCCAGAGCTCAGCCCTATTAAATCATGTATGTTACCTTGCTAATGTCCCATCTCACATTGAATAAAATATATGTGCTCATATGGAAACATATAAAGATATGAGATGTTTTCACAGAAACTGCTAAGCAACCTGAAGCCAATTATACACTTCAGGACCATCAGTTCCAGCTGTAATGGTAAACATATTGGGTAAAACTCTATATTTTACATCTCCTGAGGTTTTAATAGAGGGACTGTATAAAATAACTCAGAATTAAGGTGGAAGACATTTCACTCTCGATGAAACCTTTAACACTTACTCAGTGCTCTGTTCGCTCTCTTGTAAAGGCAGCACTAATGGTGAGCTGGACCAGGTGAAACAGAAGAATCCAGCTCCACTTCCCCTTGGTCCAGCACACTCTCCCCCATCACTGGTAGCCTTTTGCCTTGGGAAATTTCAGTACAAAACCCTAAATATATCTGCTAGCAGATCTTCTTGTCTTCCCATTCACTCATACACAATGCTAACGAGAAACCTCCAGTATGTTCCCTTTCCTAACATAACTGTTGTGCACAGAATTGGAGCTTGTCTGACTTTGCATTCAAGAGCATAAGTGGTTGAGTCAATGTACCTTTAAACTACCTCTCATTCTTCCTTCTTTACTAAACGAGCTGTATTATGATCTACATGTCCAGAAAGGAAAAAGCTATACCAGAAGTAACAATTTTTGAAAATTAACATCTTAGATTTTTGCATCTTTGAAATATTTTATGTCCTAACTTCTGCATTAATGCCATCATTGAATTTCACTTTGTAATAGTTCTCTTGGCTGTTCTACATACGTGCATTTCCTTTCCAACAACCCACAGTAAAATGTTGGCAGAATTCAACCTTCTTCATTATCTCCACAACTAGTTCATCTCAATTTATGTCTTGGTTGGCATAATTTAAATGAAATCATTCCAAAATTGTTCCAGAATTTCATAAAATATCTCTGGCAGTGTCATCTTTATGGTGTGCAGAGCTATAAATTTAGTATTTTGGAGCAATGCTAATCTGGTCTGTGCTTTAGCTTCTTTTATACATGTAGAAAATCCAACTATGAATCTGAGCATTTGGCCCCAAGAGAAGCCTCAAGATTTGATAGATGAGCTGATGTCAGTCCTAAAAAAAACCCCTAACTTTAATAAATTACCAAATTGTATCAAGTCTAAGACGTCACTGAATGTAAGGTGCACCATTATTTTATGTACTGCTTAGAGAGAAAAACTGCCCAAAATGGACAATCTAATATATGGTCCCAGCATCAAGCCAGAACGCAATATGTTTCAGTATTGGCACAAAGGAGAAATAAATTCCCAACCGAAAGAAGATAGCAAAGAAATTGGCCTGTTTTACTCCTTGAACCACAAAGGTGGTCCTCATGAAGGTTTAATTTCTGAATTCACAAATAAATTCCCAACCGAAAGAAGATAGCAAAGAAATTGGCCTGTTTTACTCCTTGAACCACAAAGGTGGCCCTCATGAAGGTTTAATTTCTGAATTCACACCAACGGGGTGGACCAAAAGCTTCAGACAAAACTTTAATTTAAGGAGCTGTCAGCTTAGTAGGGTCTCATGTGTCTGGAAGAAGTAAGAACAAATTATTTCTGGAAGAAAGCAACTTCAACTCAGGTGGAGAACAACTGTAAGACATTCTGATATCAGAGATGTTAAAATATAAAGGAGCACGCATCCTAGAATGAAATTATTATAGTAGTGTCTTCCATAACTTTTGTAAACCTTTTTTGAAACTGTTTTCACTGGAGAAAATCAATCATCACCACAGTAGTCTTCTGACATTACGTTAGGCCAATAATCCATTTATTCATAGCACATGTATGCAAGACCTGCACACACAACCTGAATAAGAAGAATAAGAAGAGGTTTAAAATATTTTGTGCTATCATTGTTCCTTATTAAAGCTTTTAAATACGTCATCAGAGATCACCCAACTGTTTATACATCTATAATTTAACTGTTGTAAATGAAAAGTTCTTAAACATGCTGTATTTTTTAATTCCAAAACTTATAAGGAAAACAAATAAAATACAAGATGGTATTTTTATTATTGTTTATGGAAGGTTTCTACTTCAGCAAATGGGTGTTTTCCATCATCTATCATATCTCTTCGGAAAATGTAAATTGAACATTAAAGTTCATGTTTCCTTATTTTTAAAGGTGTAAATTCACATGGTAATTTTACTCTGCCATGTAAATTATATGTGTTTTCTTGGTAAAGAATTTGTTATAAAGTCATGAAAATAAAACATATCAGACATTTAATATAGACTATATAGTACAGTAGATATCTTCATATTGGTGTTGCTTTTTAAAATAATTGAGTTTCAGCCCTCCCTATACTAAGAAGCATTGAGGCCTCTGATATCCCAAGATTATTAAGCACGTTATTAAAATGGCTTCATAGTTAACTTCAAAACATGTCAATTTAATTTGTGTATTTTAAATCAATATATACCTTAAAAATAAGATACTAGCGATTCTCTCTACAATAATTACCTATGAACAATAAAATTAAAATATCCTAGTCATATCTCTCTGTTTATCCATCTACCTATCTATACACTGACAAGAGCATTTAAACACAAATCCACAGGTATCTGTGAATTCAAGGAAAGCTGGAAACTCCTTGAATTGTAAAATTCGAAGTGTTGTATTCTGCTTGATAATTATTTCCCAGCACCAGAGACAGATCTTAATTTAGGGCATAAAACAAAATAGTGTAAAATTTAAATTTATTTTAGCAATTTGATAAATTATAAGTTTAAATGTTCTCTAAGGTTTCATTAATTGAGTCTTTTTTTGCACTTGAGAAATAGATGTATTGAGCATATGGACTTTAATACATATGCACACATTTCTAGGCACATGTATGCATGCAAACTCACATGCAACAAACATTTACTGAGAAACTAGCTGGTATAAGCATCACACAAAACACTGGAGAAATATTATACTAAGCATTATTGTGATGAATAAACAACTAGTACCCCTGTTATATAGCTGTAAATTTGTGTTAAGTGCACTACAGTATATAAGATTATTAAATCAGTTGTTAACCATCTTAATATTCAGTCAGGCCCAAAATATACATGAATGTCAAGGATGAGTGTTAAGGATGAGTGAAACTTTTGTCTTCTTTTTTTATTTTATTTTATTATTATTTTTTTTGCGGTATGCGGGCCTCTCACTGTTGTGGCCTCTCCCGTCGCGGAGCACAGTCTCCGGACGGGCAGGCTTAGCAGCCATGGCTCACGGGCCCAGCCGCTCTGCGGCATGTGGGATCTTCCCAGACTGGGGCACGAACCCGTGTCCCCTGCATTGGCAGGCGGACTCTCAACCACTGCGCCACCAGGGAAACCCTTCTTTTTTTATTTTTAAATATTTTATAGCTTCCCAAGAGTTATTGATTCATCCATGAAATGCCTTTTCAGCTACTGCTACTTTAGGAGATATTTATTATTCATCCACTTGAAATCAAATTAGAGTCTTTTCTATTGATAAAGTACCAGTTGTATTTCTGGAGAAAATAATCAGAATCCAGTAAGAAAAATCTAAGTAATGTTGTTTATAATAAGAAGTGCATATCTCCAGCTTTCTGTGTCACCATGAGTCGGTGGACAACATTTCCTTTCCTCCTTTGCTTGACCTTTTACATTGAATAATATTGGCAAAAAATTTAGTGTAAAATATTAAAATTACAATGTGATGAAAAAAGTGGAATTAGATTTCTCTTTATGTAGTTTGGCAACTAATTGAATTTGCTAAATATTTAAAATAATTTGCAATTATTTTCCCTCTCCCAAATTGTTTCATTATTTATGAAATTCAGCTTTTTAATAACCTAAAGGGTGAGAATATCAAAAATGACAGCAGAGATCAAATAGTTGAATACATATATGGTTCACTACCTCACCTATCTCTGTCTTTTCTACATGAAATCAAATTTCCTAAGATTCTTACATTATTAGCATTTCAATCTTGGGAGACATTTATGGGGTTAAAATGGAGAGTGAAATAAATGGAAAGCTGAAATGTGATGCCTTCTGTTTCTGCTATATTGGAAGAGAATCAAATACTAAATAAGGCCTTTAGCAACGTGATATTTCTGGCCAAATGATGGATATCTTGACTTTTTGTTGTTACAAAAGGAAGCAATTTATTTAACTTCTTTCTTTCCTCCCATTCTTTCTGGCTTATTAGCCTCATTTCATTTCCATAAATTATCCCACTGAAAGAGGAAATGGTTAATTGAAGATTGCTTCCTTACAAACATTATTTCTTGTCATTAACAGCTGCAACATATTGTAATATGTGTTATTCAAACACACTGTGATGCTTTAAAAATAATTTTAATGTTCTCAATTATTTTGCTCTAACTATTCACTTCAGCCCATAAGAATTCATTATGCCAATTTAACAACTCACCCTTCTTGTCTACTAGTAATATTCATGACAAAAGTTTGTATTCAAAATCATTGCTTTCTAAGTATGAAAAGTAGTTTTAAATTGATTACAATGAAATTGCTTTTTTTCTGGAAAAATTACTTATTGGCATAGACATCGTTTAGAGATATAGGTGTCCCTGGAGATATGAGAATACATTCATATAATTTCTCAAATATCTTTCTCTTCTTATTATCCCATATTTGAAATTTTTGATTTTGGAGTACACTTGATTAGTCATCATCATCTTCTACCATATCTCAAGTCAACTCTTATAACATTATAAAGCTTAACAAATTTAGAAGACTTGAAATGTTTACAGTGCAGTAATGTATTCTGTCATAATGAGGGTTATAAACCCTATACCATTTTTAATTGATCAAACTCTTAATCATTTATGTAATTATGATAACTCTGTGCCTTGAAAATGTCAAAGTTACATGAGATTTCAGCTTTTAAATGCAGAGGAAACTGTTACCTGGATTTGCTATTCAGCAAACATCAGCTAAGGGTTTATGACTACCTTGTGCCCAAATTGTGGAATGCACAGTATGAGGGAGATAATCAGATTAATAAAAAATTGTAACAAATAAGACTGCATGTGCTCTAAAGATACATGTAAAAAGAGATTTTTTGAAAGCATAGAAGAAGGAATACTTTTTTTTGATATGGGTGAGAGAGCAGAATTGATGCTGGGAAGGAGTTCATAATTTGTCTCATTAGGGCTTCTCAATAAAGGATTTTAATTTTTGAATAAACAGTTGAAACTATCACAAGAACAGCAATAACAGTAATATCACCTCACATATTTATGACTACCTCTGTATCCAGACAATGTACTATTATTTGTATGTAGATATATTTTAATAACAAAAAATATTTAAGGGGATTATAAAAAGTATATGCTGTCTGTAATTGATAAGTGACCTAATATATTTCAGACAATTTGCAATTGTTTGATTAAAAGCAAAGATAGGATAAAGGCAGCAATAATGTCACACAGGCAAAGCAGATGTACTGACAGAGAACAAAACCAGGCATGTGACAAGAACATATTTACTAAGAAGTTACAAGGGTAAGACATAAATTTGTTTAATGGTTTTTTTCAGCCAATGTGGGGGGAGAAATATGATCAAGTGGTGAGTCACAAAGTTCATTAAAAAATTCAGTTGTTCAAGCGAATCTCAATAATTCCTAAAAACTAACATTAGAAAAATTTCCCAAAGATGAACACCATAGTCAACAACAGTGGGACATAAACACAGTGAGCGAATCCATAGAGTATTGCTTATGGGTTCCCTCAACAGATCAGAGGGACCCCACTCAACAGGATTCAATAAAATCAATTATATCATGGGATTAACACAATGTGTTTCATGTAAACTGCTCTTGTTTCAACTGTAATCCAGAGAGAGATTTTAGATTAGATTTACCTGAATGTGCAAGATTTCATATCCTTCAGGAAATCTTGAATCAACAATGTTTTCTCAGGTGAGCTTTTGCTTTATATTGTGTATTTATGAGTTCAACAGTATATGCTCTGAAAAATACTTACAGTGCAGCTATATTCTATGCCACCATTTCTATGCAGAGCTGTTTGCTTTAATAACAGTCAAAATGATAGTGTATTTGGCATCCAAAAAATTGAAAATCTAATAAGTTTAGAAGTCAAGAATCAAAATGTTGTTCCTGTTTGTTAAATTTTTTTTTTGAGAGAAAGAGAGGGAAAGAACGAGACAGAGATGGGGTAAAGGGGTTATGGGGGGGAAGAGAGGAGGGAGAAAAGAAGAGAGAGAAAAACATATTGTTATTAGACCCCTAATGTTTCCTATGTTGTACAAAATTTACTCAAGTGGTTGGGATGGAAGGATCAGAAAAGGGAATGAATATTTACTGAGTGCCTTCCAGTAGTCTATCGGGTGTAAGATCAGCTGCAAGGATATATTATACAACATGGGGAATATAACCAATATTTGGTAATAACTGTAAATGGAGTGTAACTGGTAAGAATTGTATAAAAATAAATTTAAAATTAAATATTTATTGAGTATCTGTTTATAAGGTATCGGGTGTGGAGAAATTAACAGAAAAAATGTTTACAGGGTGTGACGTCAAAGCACCCAAATGAATGGTGCTATGAATGCTTGGCTGAGGCCACTGTGAATGAAAGTTCTGGTCCTAAATTAAAAGTTGCTGATGATAGAAACATTCTACTGCAGAGGAATTAAGAGAAACAAGTGTATTCAAAAGATATTTAGTTTCTTGCATTTTTTGGCAGTCGCAGAATCTAACAGAACATACAGTAGGAGACTCTCAAACCAAAGAAAGAGAGTAGTACCTCTGCATACTAAGACTGATAGTTAATATGACAGGACTTTTAGCTTCACTGCTTACTAACTAGAAGATTTTGTTTTGCTTTCAATTTCGACAAAGGAGAGAAAGAAAGGGCCAGCTTAGAGGGGAATGAATCCTTAACGTATTGGCAAGAGTAGTTATTAAGACACCAAGACAGTGAACCAAATTCACCAGTTGTGCTTCTTATCTTATTCAGGTGGGAAAGTATCTGAATGTCATGATATTTCTTGAAGTCCATGGCCTATTGCTATATTAAACCAAAAACAACTTGGTATAAATTTATTAGATTCTACTATAGATAAGTAACAGATGAATATTTTTTAAATTCAGGAAACATTTACCACTAAGAGAATTCTTTTCTTTAATGGGCTTTGGGAAACATTTGCTGTCACCAGAGATCTTGGAGAGAAACTAAAAACTAAGTAGATTTCCCAAGACTCTAGAGGTGACAGAAAGTTCTCTATGGATCAGTTAGAATGATTAAATTAATTGAGAAGACAAACAGTGACTTTTTTGAAAATGTACCTAATAGATGTTTCATTTATATTAAGCTCTATTATTTCTTATTATACAAGTTACATTGCTTTTCTTATCTGAGTATCAACTAATGTACTGAAGGATTTATACAGATCTCTATGTTTGAGAGCAATAACTTATTTATACCTTAGATTTCTATAGATATCTATAGTAACTTGGACAAATTAGATGAGAGACAAGTATTATCATAAATTTCTACAAGAAAACTAGACCTGAGAGGCATGGCTGGCAAGACAGAAGATACTGGTGGATAACCATACTGTTTGTCTCTAAATCCAGCTGATTTTTTTCTGTGTTATCATGCTGTCATATATCTTATGATTCAGTAATATGTAGATATTGAATGAAAAGTTACTTCCTAAAAGTAATAGGATTTCTTTTTTTAATTAAATATTTTTTTATGTTTTTATTTTATTAGAGTCAGAACACAACATGAAATCCACCCTATTAACAAAATTTGAAGTATTGTTCACTGTAGGCATAATGTTGTGTAGCAGATCTCAAGATCTCATTTATCTTGCATAACTAAAATGTTATACCCATTGCCATTCTACTGTCTGCTTTTACGAGTATTTACTACTTTAAATACTTCATCTGAGTGGAATCATGCAGTATTTGGTTTTCTGTGACTGGCTTATTTCACTTAGCACGTCTTCAAGTTTCATCCATGTTGTTGCATATTGCAGATTTCCACCTTTTTTCAGGTTGCATAATATTACAAGTAAAATAATTTCTAAATCAAATAAGTTTAAACTGCACAACCATTAGCAGAAAAAAAAATGCATTCTATGTAAACTCTAAAAACCTCTGTGACAAGGCATTCTAATTATTCATGGTAGCTCCTGAATCACAGATCTCCCAGCTCGTGTTGGACATAGACACTCAATTCATCTCTATCCAAGGAAGCAGATGTCTTGCAAACTAGCACAGCAACATGTGCCATATCTATTCAATCAAAGATATACTAATAATTTCAGAGGGAAAAGAAAAACACTACCATAGTGCATGTATATATTGACACACAGATACACATATCTCCAACATGAAATAAACTGTGACTTGGAATGAGTTAAATATTGTTTCTTTACATTTTAGTCATTTCCTGTTTTTTATTATTTCTAGAGTATTCATCTTTTAAATAAGAAGAGACAGATACTTCCCAATATTAGAAGAGTTTTGTTTCACACCTAGAACAATAAAGGAAAAAGCACTGGGACTGACATCCCTGGAGATAGCAAATGCAGGCAGAAGGTTGACTATAGGAAGGGTGAGAATAGGAGATGATGGCCATAGGCTGTGTATGGGAATTGGATGGAAGCAGGATTTTGGAAAGTTTTAAACTTAGAGCAAATCATACTGTCTGTGACAGACAGAAGTACTCAGATAGTTATAACAAGAGTAAAACTGTCAAAGTGATGCAAAAAAGGGGGAAACATTTTTTTAATTAAATATCTAGCGGAGTTTGAAGAAGAAAACAAAAATTTTTCATCTGTCTACACTGTCAGCCCTCTGTGCATGTGAAAATATATTTATTATTTTCTAAATTAATTTAATGAGTTCCAGATTGTACAGGATGTCATAAAGGAAACAGGATTAAACAAGATAACAAGGAGTTTTTCTTCTCTAAATGAGTTTTACCTAGACACCCCGTGTCGTACTTTTGATCTTAACTGTGTTTCATTTACCACATTGAAGGAGGTTACATAAAGGGTAAAATAATAGAAACTTAATCAGGAAACAGAATTTCTTATTGCTGCATTTTATTACATACTCTTGCCATCTTCTTTAGCCTAATTCTTGAAAATAATAAAAGATGTGTCATTTTAAAATAAGGACAATTGAAACCACATTGCATTATAATTGTGCGTCTTTCTTCTGAACCATCCCAAACGTTTCACACCAATTGATCTTCAGATCAAACTTGTGGATTATTTAAGGGTTGTTGGTGGGGAGTATAAACTTCCTGAACTCTACCTTCTGTTAAATACTAGATAAATATTACTGGCTGGTAAATTTAATTTTACAGATGAAAAACAAACACAAAAAGGCAAAATTAAGTTCTCAGAAATGGACTCTTATTTCCAAAAACCCAATCGAATAACTTTTCTGCTGGAGAATTGTGGCAGAAATTCACTGGCACCATTAGTCAGAGCATAGAGTTTTACAATGAAAATAATATTTTGGAGAGTATTATCATGGCATATAAATGTATAGTTATACTGCACACATGACTGATTTTGTTAATGTAATGCTATTTTCTGGTACACAAATCTCTGTATATGCTTTATATAACCCATACTGAAATAATTAGTCTATTTAGTAGACACTTGAATTCTGAAACCTTGTCATTTCTGCCATCTTCAATCAAATTGGAAAAGACTTCCAACTTGGCAACAAATTCATCTCCTGAATTTCTGAATAAATACTTTGGAAAGTTGAGTTTACTTCTCTAACATTTTCTCATTTCATTTCCTCATCACCGGCCAGATAATCACCATGGCCACAGCTTTGAAGAAAGAATCATCTATGGAGTAGAAAATAGTAGCACGTTCCTGGAATGCAGTCCAAAATCACAGCGAGCTCTGGTCTATTGGCAATTCCAGAGGCGAAATGAAGAGCGAAAAGAAGAGGTATAGGAAAGAAACTGACTGGATTAATTCTATATGACATATGCTGTTAAGTGACCCCAGCATGGTTGACTTGAGAGGGGAAAAAAAAGTAGTGAATATTTATTCTTTTCTTAACATACCAATACTCATTCATTAAACAAGTATTCATTGAAGGCTGATTTTATGACAGGCTTTGTGATAGGAGTTAGAGAAACAAAGGTGAACTGGTAAGAGTTTTGTCTCAGAAGCTGTTTGGGGATATATTTTAGAGACTTCTTTTTTCTTCCTGGAGTTATCTACAAAACAATTATGTTATCTACATTCATATACAAGAAAAAAATCTAATCCTTCTACTAATTTTAACTTTTGTTCAATTAATTCTGCTCTCCAAACATGTTTTCCTTTCTCCATTAACTTCCTCCTCAAATGGGAAGGGGCAGTTAAGGGAAAGGAGTAGTAGATTTTGGATAAAGGTTCTGAGGTACAGTTATGAACTCTGATGTGAACTGTGCATGTAGTTTCACACAAATCTTCCTCCTCTGTGGATCCATTTATTCCTCTGTAAAATTTAAAAAAACATATACATAGAAAATCTCAGTGAGTACTCTGAGCCTTTAAAACTTTTTAAAAAGTGTTAAATAGGGTAACCATAGTATGTAGGTGATTTGTGAATGTACAATGTGCAGACAGTTTTACAAACATAATCTGAATGTAGAAGTAAAAGCCCTTCTGTTATCTCTTTTGACAGTTGAAGCAGTCTTCAAACATGTAATCACATCATATAAATGTTAAGGTTGATTTTATATATTACCAGCTGTGGCTTTCAGAGATCTCTTTTGTAAACTGTATGCAAAATAAAAGTGAGGTTAGACATATTAAATAGCCTATCTTCATGTCACATCTAAGACTTAGGAAATTGAATAAATAAGTAAGCATGCAATCCCATGTTTTTTCTGGTTGCTCAACTGCTGAACTTATTCTCTTTTTCCATCCTTATTATAAATTTATTCTAATGCTGCATTGTTTTCTAGTATCATGTTTCTATATTTCCAATTCCAATATTCAATGTTAACTTTCACCTATATTTATATAGCTTATTTCAAATTTATAAAGTATATCTTTGTCCTTTCATCCCATTATCTTGATTACTTTAAATTATTATGAGAAATTCTATTAAGACAAGAGACAGCAATATTTTGCAGTGCTTCTTAAAAACAATTGGAAGAAATGTATAACTCTTTTCCCTGATAGGAAAATGCAGTCATTTCTCTTAAACTAGAAATTTTATTAACTGAAAATGTGTCTCAGTACACAGTCTGAATTTTTGCTGAGACAGAGTTTTGGAGCCTATATTTCTTGTAAATATGTATGATTTTACTACATCTTGTCTTTTGCTAGATCAGAGTGGATGATCATATCATTAGGACCGAACAAGGCCTTCTATTGCGTAGTCTGCAGCGGAAGGATTCAGGCAATTACCTCTGTCATGCCGTGGAACACGGATTCATGCAAACTCTTCTTAAAGTGACCCTGGAAGTCATCGACACAGAGCATTTGGAAGAACTTCTTCATAAAGATGATGATGGAGATGGCTCTAAGACCAAAGAAATTTCCAACAGCATGACACCTAGCCAGAAGGTCTGGTACAGAGACTTCATGCAACTCATCAACCACCCCAACCTGAACACAATGGATGAGTTCTGCGAACAAGTTTGGAAAAGGGACCGAAAACAGCGTCGGCAAAGGCCAGGACATACCCAAGGGAACAGTAACAAATGGAAGCACTTACAGGAAAATAAGAAAGGTAGAAACAGGAGGACCCACGAATTTGAGAGGGCACCCAGGAGTGTCTGAGCTGCATTACCTCTAGAAACCTCAAACAAGTAGAAACTTGCCTAGACAATAACTGGAAAAAATGCAATATACATGAACTTTTTTCATGGCATTATGTGGATGTTTACAATGGTGGGAAGTGCACCTGAGTTCCACCAATTATAAATTAAGTCCATGAGTAACTTTACTAACAGGCTTTCTTCCTAATACCAACACTTAATAGAGGTCAGGTGAATGCAGATGTTCACACTAGTGACTTAATGTTTCCTATGAGATTTCACTATACAGGTTTTGCTTTCTTCTTTGCCTGAGAAATAAAAATGTCATTTGCCATGTTGCCATCTAAAGAAGAAAAACTGCATCAGCAAAGCCATTTTATTGAACTAGAAGTTTTAAACTGCATGGATTTACTAAGCTGATGAATATTCCAAAACACTGTTGGATTCAAGGATATTTTTTGTCTACCAGTACTCGTGTTTATATGTACCGGAGGAGTAAAATGATACTGAATTAAACGGTCTGTGGAAATACGAAAAACATAAACCATCCATCATCCAGAAGAAAAATGGAATACACTGATCTACTACTGATGTCTTCTTCCAGCTTTGATCTAAAGATGTATTTTATTAAAACTATAATTTAAATGTACCATGACAAATATGCAGAAAAAAGTAGCTCTTTTCTAAGCTAGAGTAGGTTTTTGTCTTACAATTATTGTGCTTTGTAGTTTTTGTTTTTAAAAACTCCAATTGTGTGCTGCTTTTTTTAAAACGTTGTTTTCAGTTTTGCAAGAGGAATAACCAATATTGTCCTAGAAACATATATACATCATTAACAACCAATTCCTAAAATCTGGATATAAATTATGCTTTATTTCTCTGAGGAATTAAAAAAAAAACTTCCCCTTCTTCAAATATTATCTAAATTAATTAGAACCTGCATAATGTTCTTAGAAAAACAGAGCATTTAACCCGAAAAAAAAAAGAGAAGAAAGAAATAGATTTGTAAATGCATTTTCTTGTACCTAATGGATCAACAAAGAGAAAAGGAACTGCATATTTCATGCAAATAGTAAGCATTGGTTTAATGTTAATAGAAAATGTCTTAATTCTGCGCTTGAATTCCTGCCTGATATTTGAGACATAAAAACTCTCTCATGACTCCATTTGGAATTTTATCTGTCACTTAATTTTTTTGAGAAGAGGGAGATCAGTAATATTCAGAACAACCTCCTAAAAGCAAATTTCCCAACTCTGTTTACATTTTTATCAGCTGCCTCTTATCTCACCTTGTTTAAGACAATTATCTGTCTAAAGAACACATGACTCTTTTCAGGTCAATGGGAGTGACTTATACAAACTATTTTCCAGGACACGGCTCACACTTAAAACATGTCTCCTGCAACAACTTATAAAATAAGATAAAAGATTATTAATTAAGGGCTTGCCTGCTTCATTGTCCTAAGATGATTCTTTGAGAATCATTGACTTCAAGATGTATAAGACCTTCAGCATTGCAATGCAGTTTTGCACTGCACTCATCTTTCCAAGAATCCCTCTCTGGGTCCTTCATCACGCACAAAAATGCAAAGGAAACATCTTATTGCTAATTAATGAAAGCAGCATTGAAATTGTAACTTTAGCTGTCTTGGTATTCTAATTAACTCAGCATTAATTTCTCACCTCAGACTACAGTGAACTTTTTTTGAATTCTCTATCAGCTGAAATATTCACAGATGGAAGCTCATGTTTCAGTTTTAATGATTACTTTGAATAAATGATTTTTTTGACGTTTGTTTCAAATGGGAGCCTAAAAATATTCTACATTCAATTTTAGGCTCCAATGATTAATACAATGTTACTTTTAGAAGTACATCCTCAAATGGTAGCTAAGTTTTAAATTATTTGAAGGAGAGACTCCTGTAGAGGAAAAAAAAAAAAATGAGATATAAATCAAAAAACCAAGAGTGCTCCAAAAATAGGTCATTTAAAAATTTCTCATAGAGTATCTTTACTAAAATTCGGTGTTGCATTTTATTCTAAATTTGTAGCTGAAACAAATTTATTTGCAATAACAGAAGTATCTTATTATTAGTCCTCAAAAATAAAGGATTTGAAGGGGTAGAGATTGTATAACTTCAGGGATGCCTTCCAATATCTGAATGCATTTTGTTTAGCATTATGAAATACCCATAGAAAGAATGTGTAGATTTCAACTAACAGAAACAAAAACAAATCCACTGACATGTCTTCATAAATCAGGTCTAAGTTTTCGAAGAAAATTATAGATATAACATGCAGGTAAATAAGTCTTATTACAGTCATCATCTTCTGCCAATGGGTATTGAGGTGGGCAGTTTGCACAAAAAGTAATTAATGTCCCATTTAATTCAGTTTCAATAGACTTTGGCTTATGCATGTATCATCAGAGTTGAAACTTTGTTAAGAGACTCATGTGACCTTGAACAGATTATTACAGCAATCTTAAAATAGGAAAAAGGTACAGCACAGCAGAGAAATTATGGCCCAGTTGAAATCAAATGCAAAATGTAAATGTACACTTACTGCTACATTTTATGTATTATTTAGTGATTTTCAGTGGTATGTGTTTAATATTTTTGCTACCTACACATTAGGCAACAGAGATGTACATAATTTTGAAAAGAAGAGGAAGGACAGTGTAAAATGCAACTTTTTGTAGGTACTCCATTTCAGTGTGTTCAATGTCATCCTAAAATGCAAGATTTTCCCACATAGGTAACAAGGTGGCTTATGTGCTATTTGAGGGCAGAAGCTGTGTGCCCATTCAATCAGCATGTTTTTTTGCCAGGTAGTAAATACGTTCCATATCTGTATTTATCATTGCATTTCAGATGGGAACTAGAAAACTGGAGAGAAAAATGTAATGAAACTGCTGCTGTAAATTATTCCTTTTAGCATGTATTCAGTTGCTAAATACACATTTCTTCAAAATATTTGAATTCAGATGTCTTTACTATTCCATGTAGCATATAGTGTCAAGGAACATAAGTTTAGAAAAGGTTGAGAACCAAAGTCAGGTTGCTAGCAGATTTCTTCATTGTAGTCATCTGTAAACTGGGCTCTATACTTATGGAGATGATGTGAATTTAATGCCCTTTAAATTAAATACTGTTATTTTATGCCATACTTAAAAAGCAAATATGGGGATGAAATTCTATAGTGTGTCATTATCATAATCAGTTTGGTTTCATTCTGGATCTACAAAGACGCCTGATAATTGTTATTGAAGTTGCCTATCCTGAAGGTCATAAGCAAGCATTTTATTAATATGGAGTGATTAGTATAACATTTTGAAATCTTTGTTTTATGAATTCATTTTTTAAACACAATCTGTGTTCACTTTAATGGTAATCTATCAGGTTTCATGGCTTCAAAGACACACTTAACAAATAGGATTCAACATCAATGTTATAATGTGTTAGAGATAAATTGGCCTAATGCCAAAGACATCCATGCTTTTTAATTTTGTTTGTAATAATTAAAGTCAATGTTAATGTTTGCAAAATACATGTTTCCATAAAGAAGAAAACATTTTTCAAAAAGTCTGCAAAATCCTATTAGTTTGATTTGTAACAATTTTTATAGTAATTAATTAAAGAAACATACTTTTTAAAGTTAATATACTAAGAGGACCTATACATGAAAGAGAAAAAGAAGCCACAGAAATGGTGCCTCATATAGTATGTCCATTTTCACAGTCAACCTGATCAAAGAAGACAGCTTGGTTTTCATTTCAAACATGCAAGCACACACAGGCAGAGGCAGAGGTACCAAATCAAACTAAACTAAAAAAAAAAAAAAAGGATTTTGAATATAAAGGATTTGGGCTTTTATTTTATTTTATTTTTTAACATCTTTTTTGGAGTATAATTGCTTTACAGTGGTGTGTTACTTTCTGCTTCATAACAAAGTGAATCAGTTATACGTATACATATATCGCCATATCTCCTCCCACTTGCATCTCCCTCCCACCCTCCCTATTCCACCCCTCTAGGTGGTCACAAAGCACCGAGCTGATCTCCCTGTGCTATGTGGCTGCTTTCCACTAGCTAGCTATTTTACATTTGGTAGTGTATATATGTCCATGCCACTCTCTCACTTCGTCCCAGCTTACCCTTCCCCCTCCCTATGTCCTCAAGTCCATTTTCTACGGCTGCGTCTTTATTCCTGTCCTGCCCCTAGGTTCTTCAGAACCTTTTTTTTTTTTTTAGATTCCATATATATGTGTTAGCATACGTTATTTGTTTTTCTCTTTCTGACTTACTTCACTCTGTATGACAGACTCTAGGTCCATCCACCTCACCACAAATAATTTCTTTTCTTTTTATGGCTGAGTAATATTCCATTGTATTTATCTGCCACATCTTCTTTATCCATTATCTGTTGATGGGCACTTAGGTTGCTTCCATGTCCTGGCTATTCTAAATAGAGCTGCAATGAACATTGTGGTACATGCCTCTTTTTGAATTATGATTTTCTCAGGGTATATGCCCAGTAGTGGGATTGCTGGGTCACATGGTAGTTCTATTTTTAGTTTTTTAAGGAACCTCCATACTCTTCTCCATAGTGGCTGTATCAACTTACATTACCCCCAGTAGTGCAAGAGGGTTCCCTTTTCTCCACACCCTCTCCAGCATTTATTGTTTCTAGATTTTTTGATGATGGCCATTCTGACTGGTGTGAGGTGATACCTCATTGTAGTTTTGATTTGCATTTCTCTAATTATTAGTGATGTTGAGCATCCTTTCATGTGTTTGTTGTCAATCTGTATATCTTCTTTGGAGAAATGTCTATTTGGGTCTTCTGCCCATTTTTGGATTGGGTTGTTTGGTTTCCTGGTGTGTATGAGCTACATGAGCTGTTTGGTTTCCTGATATGTATGAGCTAAATTTTGGAGATTAATCCTTTGTCAGTTGCTTCGTTTGCAAATATTTTCTTCCATTCTGAGAGTTGTCTTTTCGTCTTGTTTACGGTTTCCTTTGCTGTGTAGAAGCTTTGAAGTTTCATTAGGTCCCATTTGTTTATTTTTATTTCCATTTCTCTAAGAGGTGGGTCAAAAAGGATCTTGCTGTGGTTTATGTCATACAGTGTTCTGCCTATGTTTTCATCTAAGAGTTTGATAGATTCTCGCCTTACATTTAGGTCTTTAATCCATTTTGAGCTTATTTTTGTGTATGGTGTTAGGGAGTGATCTAATCTCATACTTGTACATGTACCTGTCCAGTTTTCCCAGCACCACTTATTGAAGAGGCTGTCCTTCCTCCACTGTACATTCCTGCCTCCTTTATCAAAGATAAGGTGACCATATGTGCATGTCTTTATCTCTGGGCTTTCTATCCTGTTCCATTGATCTATATTTCTGTTTTTGTGCCAGTACCATACTGTCTTGATTACTGTAGCTTTGTAGTATAGTCTGAAGTCAGAGAGCCTGATTCCTCCAGCTCCATTTTTCTTTCTCCAGATTGCCTTGGCTATTTGGGGTCTTCTGTGTCTCCATACAAATTTTAAGATTTTTTGTTCTACTTCTTTGAAAAATGCCATTGGTAGTTTGATAGGGATTGGATTGAATCAGTAGATTGCTTTGGGTAGAATAGTCATTTTCACAGTGTTCATTCTTCCAATACAAGAACATGGTATATCTCTCCATCTATTTGTATCATCTTTAATTTCTAAAGAAATTAATCAGTGTCTTATAGTTTTCTGCATACAGGTCTTTTGTGTCCTTAGGTAAGTTTATTCCTAGGTATTTTATTCTTTTTGTTGTAGTGGTAAATGGGAGTGTTTCCTTAATTTCTCTTTCAGATTTTTCAATATTAGTGTATAGGAATGCAAGAGATCTGTGCATTAATTTTGTATCCTGCTACCAGGTTCATTGATTAGCTCTAGTAGTTGTCTTTTAACATCTTTAGGATTCTCTATGTAGAGGATCATGTCTTCTGCAAACAGTGACAGCTTTACTTCTTCTTTTCCAGTTTTTATTTCTTTTTCTTCTCTGATCACTCTGGCTAGGACCTCCAAAACTATGTTGAATAATTGTGGTGAGAGTGGACATCCTTGTCTTTTTCGTGATCTTAGAGGTCATGATTTCATTTTTCACCATTGAGAATGATGTTTGCTTTGGGTTTGTTGTATATGGCCTTTATTATGTTGAGATAAGTTCTCTCTTTGCTCACTTTCTGGAGAGTTTTTATCATAAATGGGTGTTGAATTTTGTCAAAAGCTTTTTCTGCATCTATTGAGATGATCATATGGTTTTTATCCTTCAATTTGTTAATATGGGGTATCACATTGATTGATTTGCATATATTGAAGAATCCTTGCATTCCTAGGATAACCCCCACTTGATTATGGTGTATGATCCTTTTAATGTGCTGTTGGATTCTGTTTGCTAGTATTTTGTTGAATATTTTCACGTCTATGTTCATCTGTGATATTGGTCTGTAGTTTTCCTTTTTTGTGAAATCTTTGTCTGGTTTTGGTATCAGGGTGATGGTGGTCTCGTAGAATGCGTTTGGGAGTGTTCCTCCCTTTGCTGTATTTTGGAATAGTTTGAGAATATAGGTGTTAGCTCTTCTCTAAATGTTTGATAGAATTCATCTGTGAAGCCATCTGGTCCTGGACTTCTGTTTGTTGGAAGATTTTTAATCACAGTCTCAATTTCAGTGCTTGTGATTGGTCTGTTTATACTTTCTATTTCTTCCCGGTTCAGTCTCGGAGCGTTGTGCTTTTCTTAGAATTTGTCGATTTCTTCCAGGTTGTCCATTTTATTGGCATAGAGTTGCTTGTAGTAATGTCTCATGATCCTCTGTATTTCTGCAGTGTCAGTTGTTACTTCTCCTTTTCATTTCTAATTCTATTGATTTGAGTCTTCTCCCTTTTTTTCTTGATGAATCTGGCTATTGGTTTATCAATTTTGTTTATCTTCTCTAAGAACCAGCTTTTAGTTTTATTGATCTTTGCTATTGTTTCCTTCATTTTCATTTATTTCTGATCTGATCTTTATGATTTCTTTCCTTCTGCTAACTTTGGGGTTTTCTTGTTCTTCTTTCTCTAAGTGCTTTAGCTGTAAGTTTAGGTTGTTTATTTGAGATGATTCTTGAGGTAGGATTGTATTGCTAAAACCTTCCCTCTTAGAACTGCTTTTGCTGCATCCCATAGGTTTTGGGTCGTCATGTTTTCATTGTCATTTGTTTCTAGGTATTTTTTTGATTTCCTCTTTGATTTCTTCAGTGAACTCTTGGTTATTTAGTAGTGTATTGTTTAGCCTCCATGTGTTTTTATTTTTTACAGATTTTTTCCTGTAATTGATATCTAGTCTCATAGCATTGTGGTTGGAAAAGATACTTGATACGATTTCAGTTTTCTTAAATTTACCAAGGCTTGATTTGTGACCCAAGATATGATCTATCCTGGAGAATGTTCCATGAGCATTTGAGAAGAATGTGTATTCTGTTGTTTTTGGATGGAATGTCCAATAAATATCAATTAAGTCCATCTTGTTTAATGTATCATTTAAAGCTTGTGTTTCCTTATTTATTTTCATTTTGGATGATCTGTCCATTGGTGAAAGTGTCGTATTAAAGTCCCCTACTATGATTGTGTTTCTGTCAGTTTCCCCTTTTATGGCTGTTCACATTTGCCTGATGTATTGAGGTGCTCCTGTGTTGGGTGCATAAATATTTACAATGGTTATATCTTCTTCTTGGATTGATCATTTGATCATTATGTAGTGTCCTTCTTTGTCTCTTGTAATAGTCTTTATTTTAAAGTCTATTTTGTCTGGTATGAGAATTGCTACTCCAACTTTCTTTTGATTTCCATTTGCATGGAATATCTTTTTCCATCCCCTCACTTTCAGTCTGTATGTGTCCCTAGGTCTGAAGTGGGTCTCTTGTAGACAGCATATATACGGGTCATGTTTTTGTATCCATTCAACCAGTCTGTGTCTTTTGATTGGAGCATTTAATCCATTTACACTTAAGGTAGTTTATCAATATGCATGTTCCTATTACCATTTTCTTAATTGTTTTTAGTTTGTTATTGTAGGTCTTTTCCTTCTCTTGTGTTTCCTGCCTAGAGAAGTTCCTTTAGCATTTGTTGTAGAGCTGGTTTGGTGGTGCTGAATTCTCTTAGGTTTTGCTTGTCTGTAAAGATTTTAATTTCTCCGTGGAATCTGAAAGAGATCCTTGCTGTGTAGAGTTATCTTGTTATGTAGGTTTTTCACTTTCATCACTTTAAATATGTCCTGCCACTCCCTTCTGGCTTGCAGAGTTTCTGCTGACAGATCAGCTGTTAATCTCATGGGGATTCCCTTGTATGTTATTTGTTGCTTTTCCCTTGCTGCTTTTAATACTTTTTCTTTGTATTTAATTTTTCATAGTTTGATTAATATGTCTTGGCATGTTTCTCCTTGGATTTATTCTGCATGGGACTTCTTGCGCTTCCTGGACTTGATTGACTATTTCCTTTCCCATACTGGGAAGTTTTCAACTATAATCTCTTCAGATATTTTCTCAGTCCCTTTCTTTCAGTCTTCTTCTTCTGGGACTGCTATAATTCGAATGTTGGTCCATTTAATGTTGTCCCAGAGGTCTCTGAGATTGTCCTCAATTCTTTTCATTCTTTTTTTCTTTATTCTGCTGTGCGGTAGTTTTTTACACTATTTTACCTTCCACATCACGTATCCATTCTTCTGCCTTAGTTATTCTGCTATTGTTTCCTTCTAGAGAATTTTTAATTTCATTTATTGTGGTGTTCATCATTGTGTTTTTTTTGCTCTTTAGTTCTTCTAGGTCCTTGCTAAACATTTCCTGTATTTTCTCCATTCTATTTCCAAGGTTTTGGATCATCTTTACTGTCATTACTCTGAATTCCTTTTCAGGTAGACTGCCTATTTCCTCTTCGTTTGTTTGGTCTGCTGAGTTTTTACCTTGCTCCTTCATCTGCTGTGTGTTTCTCTGTCTTCTTATTTTGCTTCACTTACTGTGTTTGGGGTCTCCTTTTCGCAGGTTGCAGGTTCATAGTTTCTCTTGTTTTTGGTGTCTGCCCCCAGAGGGTAAGGTTGGTTCAGTGGGTTGTGTAGGGTTCCTGGTGGAGGGGACTGGTGCCTGTTTTCTCGTGGATGAGGCTGTATCTTGTCTTTCTAATGGGCAGGACCACATCTGGTTGTGTGTTTTGGAGTGTCTGTGAACTTATTATGATCTTAGGCAGCCTCTCTGCCAATGGGTGGGGTTGTGTTCCTGTCTTGCTAGTTGTTTGGCATAGGGCGTCCAGCACTGTAACTTTCTGGTCGTTGAGTGGAGCTAGGTCTTAGCATTGAGATGGACATCTCTTTGAGAGCTTTCGCCATTTGATGTTACCTGGAGCCGGGAAGTCTCTGGTGGGCCAATGTCTCCCACCTCAGAAGCACAGACCTGACACCCAGCTGGAGCACCAAGACCCAGCTGATAATAAAGAAGTACACAGGGAGAGATCAGGAAGGGTCCCGAGCAGAGGAACTTCTGACTCTGTGAAATTGGGATGCACCATGCTCCCAGCATGTGGACATGCTCACCAACTCCAAAGCTCTCCTACTTGGGCTTTTAGACGTTTTGTTCTTGAGAACCAGATTCCTACCCTTTCTATTAAATTCTACTGATAGGTCTTATCTACCTGCTATGTGCTAGGCACTGGTAGGTGATGAGGATGCTAACATGAATGTGGCATAACCCTTGTCCTCAAGAGCTTCCAATGAAATAAAACAGATTGTAATTTGACTTACCGTCATCTTATCTGGCCAAGCTTTCCAGATCCTCCCATTCCTGCATTGAACTAACCATCTTCTCTGCACTAAATCTGTGCCTTGTATATAATTTTTATTGCCACACTTATCAGAAGAGTTTAACTTCTTTGTTTACAGCCCTGTCACCTTTTCTAGACTGTGAGCTCCTTGAGGGCAGGGTTTGTATCTAATTTATCTCTGCCCTCAGTGCCTAGCATGATGACTGACACAGGGAAGGATCTCTTTATATAGTTGCAGGAAAGAATCAGGTTACACTGTGATGAGTGACAAATGCAAACTCATAATAAAAGTGCTCTGGGGCTGGCCAGCTTTCCCAACACCATTTGGTGAAGAGACTGTCTTCTCCATTGTATATTCTTGCCTCCTTTTTTGAAGATTAATTGATCATAGGTTTGTGGATTTATTCCTGGGCTCTCTATTCTGTTCCATTGATCTGCATGTCTGTTTTTGTGCCAATACCATGCTGTTCTGATTACTGTAGCTTTGTAGTGTTGTCTGAAGTCTGAGAGGGTTATGCCTCCAGCTTTGTTTGTTTTCCTCAGGATTGCTTTTGCAATCTGGGTCTTTTGTGGTTCCATATAAGTTTTAGGATTATTTGTTCCAGTTCCGTGAAAAATGTAATGGGTAATTTGATAGGGATCACATTAAATCTGTAGATTCTTAAGGTAGTATGGCCATTTTAACAATATTAATCTTCCAATCCAAGAGCATGGGATATCTCTCCATTTCTTTGAATCATCATCGGTTTCCATCATCAATGTTTTATAGTTCTCAGCGTATAGGTCTTTCAGCTCCTTGGTTAGGTTTATTCCTAGGAATTTTATTTTTTGACCTGAATTTTAAATGGGATTGTTTTACTTTTTCTTTCTCATATTAACTGTTAGTGTAAAGAAATGCAACAGATTTCTGTATATTAATCTTGTATCCTGCTACCTTGCTAAATTCATTTATTAATTCTAATAGTTTTTGTGTGTGGTGTTTAAGGTTTTCTGTATAGAGTATCATGTCATCTGCATATAACGACAGTTTTACCTCTTCCTTTCCAATTTGGACACCTTTTATTTCCTTTTTTAGAACACTCCCTCACACTGTATACAAAAATAAACTCAAAATGGTTTAAAGACCTAAATATAAGACATGACACCATAAAACTCCTAGAAGAGAACATAAGCAAAACATTCTCTGACATAAATTATAGCAATATTTTCTTAGATCAGTCTCCCAAGGCAAAAGAATTAAAAGCAAAAATAAACAGGCGGGACCTAATCAAACTTAATAGCTTTTGCACAGCAAAGGAAATCATCAACAAAATGAAAAAACCTATGGAATGGAAGAAAATATTTGCAAACAATGTGACTAACAAGGGGTTAATAGCCAAAACATACGAACAGCTCATAGAACTCAATATCGGAAGAACAAACAACCCAATCAAAAAATGGGCAGAGGGGCTTCCCTGGTGGCACAGTAGTTGACAGTCCACCTGCCGATGCAGGGGACACAGGTTCGTGTCCCGGTCCGGGAAGATTCCACATGCCACGGAGTGGCTGGGCCCGTGAGCCATGGCTGCTGAGCCTGCGTGTCTGGAGCCTATGCTCCGCAACGGGAAAGGCCACAACAGTGAGAGGCCCACGTATCGCAAAAAAAAAAAAAAAAAAAAAAAAAAAATGGGCAGAAGACCTAAGTAGATATTTCTCCAAAGAAGACACAGAGATGGTCAATAGGCACATGAAAAGATGCTCAACATCGCTAATTATTAGAGAAATACAAATCAAAACAACAATGAGGTATCACCTCACATGGGTCAGAATGGCCATCATCAAAATGTCTACAAATAATAAATGCTGGAGTGTATGGCGAAAAGGGAACCCTCCTGCACTGTTGGTGGGAATGTAAATTGGTGCAGCCACTATGGAGAACAGTATGGAGGTTCTTTACAAAACTAAAAATAGAGTTACTATATAATCCAGTAATCCCACTTCTGGGCATATATCCAGAAAAGATGAAAACTCTAATTCGAAAAGATACATGCACCCCAATGTTCATAGCAGCACTATTTACAATAGCCAAGACATGGAAATAACCCAAGTGCCCATCAACAGACGATTGGTTTAAGAAGATATGGCATACACACACACACACACACACACACACACACACACACACACACACACACACACACACACACACACACACACACACACACAGTGGAATATTACTCAGCCATAACAAAGAATGAAATGTCATTTGCAGCAACATGAATGGACATAGAGGTTATCATACTAAGTGAAGTAAATCAAATGAGAAAAGACAAATGTTATACTACTTATATGTGGAATCTAAAAATAATACAAATGAATTTATTTACAAAACAGAAACAGACTCACAGACTTCAAAAACAAACTTATGGTTACCAAAGGGGAAATGGAGGGGGGAAGAGGGATAACTTAGGAGTATGGAATTAACAGATAGACACTACTATATATAAAATTGATAACAAGGATTTTCTGTATAACACAAAGAATTATATTCAACATCTTGTGATAACCAATAATGGAAAAATCTGAAATATATATGTAAAACTGAATCATTTTGCTGTACACCTGAAACTAACACAATATTGTAAATCAAATATACTTCAGATTTTTGTTTTTCTTTTAAAGTGCTATGGGATCAAAGAGGAGGGAAGAATTAATTTGGTGAGAGAGATCACGGAAAGCTTCAGAAAAGAAGTGACACAAGCTATGAAATGAAATATAAGACAGGTTTGCCCAGATGAAGTAAAAGAAGTCAGTCTGGGCAGAAGGAATAAGGGGATTGGAAGAAAGGTATGAAAAAATGCTTTTATTTTGAGAACAAATATTCCAAATGGAAAGAGCATGGAATTCATAAAAGTAAAATGTCCCACTATTATGAGTCAAAGTGGTGCAATTTGTTTGGATTTTACTGGATTTTGGCTTATTGTCCTCTATTTGTAGCTCATATTCTCATCACTGGCACATGGTGTCATTCACTCTGCTTCTTTATACTCCCTACCCACCCTTCCCTTTCCCTACCTATCTTCCCTCTTAACGTCGACCTCTTTTGTCTTTACTCAGCTGGAGTCATAGCACTGGCCTGTGTTCCCATGATCACCTTCAAATTAATCTTTATGCCATAATCTCTTTGCTAGTTCAAGTGACCACAGGCCAGCTGAAATTTGGAATTCCACAGATGAATGGCTGAGAGAAGATAGCTTCATCAGGTTGGCCCCTCTCTTTCTCTTATATTTCACCTACCTTCAGCATTAACTTACCCATCTAGTACTAGACTGCTAGGTCACAGAGTCCAACATTGCCTAGCTAATTAGCAAGGAACCTCACAAAAAAGACTTCACCAAAGATAGCACTGAAATAGGAAACCTGTATTTGTTCAGTGGATGCCCTAGATGGAGTACTTCACAGTTAAACAATGATGCAGGTGAAGTTAGCACACATACTTGACAGGAAAAGACTCCTTTTTTTTCAAACAAAAAAAGAAAAAGTTAAAAAAAAAAAGTCACATCTTGAATCCGTCAAATCCACCCCACCGTTATATTATACTGTCAAGTTTTTTCTCCTATAACAAAAAGAATGTATTTTATTTCCCTTAATCTAAACATTATACTTGTAGACACAGTGTTTATTTATACAGTACCTAAGCAAAAGTTTTCATAAATGTGTTCAAGTCATCACAGTTTGGGTAATTTTGAAGATTCAACTTCCATCCTCTCTTTGTAAAGCTCACTGAAGAATTAGATCTCAGGTAAATACAGTTTTTTAAAATCCATGTTATTTGTGTAGCCCAGTTCTTAATGTTTTGACTGTTTTGTTAATCACTAAGTCCAGAGTGGCTTACACTTTTTTAGACAGTTTTGTGTCAAAAATCAAACATCTTTGCCACTTTAGGATTTGTTTACTGCATGTCAATTTTTAGGGGGGTTGCACCTTTGAATTTCTAAAAAAGAATGAATTTTATTAAGTCCTCAAATATTTTATATGCAATGATCTGAATTGCTGGTAAATGTCAACAAATTAATACAGATCTCCACATACCATTTAATAAATTCTACTTGAATTTAGATACTGACTAAAGATGGTACCTCTATGTTACATTGTTGGCATCTACCAATTTCAGAAACATTGCTCATTTTCTTTGCATTACTTTTGATTCTAAGTGTATGTTTGTTGAAGTTAATTTTACTGTATTTGGTTCAGGAAGCAGATTAAATTTATTACCTGGTGAATATTATACAGCATCAGAAATAACTAATATTAAAAGTAGTAGTCATCATAGATACAGTAGTACTAGCAATAATGATATTAAGTGTTTATAACATACTGTTTTCTTTACTAAGTGCTTTATTTGTATTGCTTTATATAATTAACACAACAGCTCCACAAACCCTATATTTTATCCCTATTTAATCAATAAAGAAACTCTGGCACAGAGTGGTTAGATAACTATTATAATTACCCAATTCACACAACCAAAAGCTATAGAAATAGAGTTCTAACACAAGTACAATCCCTGATTACTTGTGTTTCTAGAAAGATAAGTAGTTAATGTAAATATTATTTAAGATACCAAGCTGTACAGAAACAAAGAAAGATTATGATGTCCAAAAGCTTTAGAAGATGAAGGAGGGGACAGGATCTGAGTTGACCAAGGAAGCAGGGAACGCCTTCTTCATAAGGCAAGCTAGACAATCAAGGGGCTGTAGAGGCCAGGTCTTCTCCTTTACTTGGGGGGTGTCTTTGGACTTTTTTTTTTTTAATCAATACTTCCCTAGGCCTCAGTGCTCCTATCTATAAAATAGATAATACCTCAGTTTTATTCATCTGTATAAAAGAGATGATAGCTTATTCATAGAGTTGGGGTAATAATTAACATTGATATATGACACTTACTGCTAACACTGACATTTATTCACTTTTTTCTATTTCTGTCCTGACAATGATAAAAAAAAAAATTACGCTCTTCCTTGTTAAATGAAAGAATAAAAAAATGCTCTTGATTATGTCTACTGCCACCCTCTCTAGTCATTCATCCCTCCACTTCTTGTCTTGGTTTCTTGTACTTACAGTTTCTCCCTCTTCCATTCTAATGTAATAATTGTAACAATAACAATAATTTCTCTCATTTATACTATTCATTTGAGCAGTTTTCTACTTGCCTTTTTGAATAAGAATTCTCAAAAGATATTTTAGGGGATTCCCAATTAAAGATAAATAATTTATGTGTTTGACTTCTATCCTCTTGTAAAACCTCATTAAATTAATATACAACAGATTTATCTTAGTTTCCATCTAGGTCAACTTATAATTTCCAATTTTTTGGGCTTCTGTCTGTCTGCCATCATCATCACAAAAGATGTATTCTAAAGGTGAATAACCCAATTGTTCTGTACTAAGTAATCACTTGTGTGTGTATATATATATATATATATATATATATATATTTTATATACGGTTTCCACAGTTAGCATTTTCAAGCTTGGAAAGAAAACATTTCTCTATACATTATTTCATGAACCCTCTTCCAGAAAACAAAATAATTCTTTTTATATAGGCTCAAGTAAATAAACCATACTGCATTGTGTGCCTTTATATATGAAAACTCCTTGAGATGTGGTCTGAGCAATCACATGTGCTGATAAAGAGCTTTCAAAAATAGAATCAGAGTTAGAAAATACATTGTATAGAAGAAATTTTATTTCTTGTAGTAAGATGTAATTTAAAATACAAGAACAGGCATTTACTCATAGTCTCTAAAGAACACATGAAAAAGAGCACTACCATCATTCGCACCTCCAAAGATGATAATCTGTGCAAAATTACTCCCTTTAGAAAGTAGAGATGAAAAGAGACATGAGACCTCAAAACCCTGCCAAGCTAGGGATGAACATAAAAAGTAAACCACATGTACTGTGGGAGGCAAAGCCACAGCGGAACTGTTAGGCAAAAATAAGACCAAGCTGTGACGTGGTCCAGAGGCTCACTAACAGGAAGTTCTCAGAAGCATCTGACGGGCCTCGAGGTCTGATAGGAATCGATAAAGTTCCGAAAGTGTGGACACTGATTGGGTTCAATTGTTTGGTAATTCTCCTTAAAGAGTTGCTTTTTGTTTGAAGCACTGTCCTCCTTCAACTCTATCTTGGAAATTGATAAAAAGCAGCATAAAGAGATGAAATAACAGTGCAGGCTTTGAAGTAGAATTATTCTATTCATATGAACTTCAAGAGAACATTTGGGCTGATCCCTAGAAAAGACTACTATATATATTAGACAAGCTGGAGGGGGAAAAGAATAAGGACTGTAAAATGTTTTATACTGTCCCTAAATGAAAAGAGCATTAAGTTCAAAACTCAATGGGCAGTATATATATTCATGGTAGAACTGAAGATGATTTTCAGAGAAAACTAAACTAGACTTTTTTTTTATTTTTGGAGTTATAAATTGCAAAACAAGTATTTTATTTTTATTTTATTATTTATTTTTAACATCTTTATTGGAGTATAATTGCTTTACAATGTTGTGTTAGTTTCTGCTGTACAACAAAGTGAATCAGCTATATGCATACATATATCCCCATATCCGCTCCCTCTTGCGTCTCCCTCCCAGCCTCCCTATCCCACCCCTCTAGGTGGTCACAAAGCACCGAGCTGATCTCCTTGTGCTATGCGGCTGCTCCCCACTAGCTATCTGTTTTACATTTGGTAGTGTATATATGTCCATGCCACTGTCTCACTTCGTCCCAGCTTACCCTTCCCCCTCCCCGTGTCCTCAAGTCTAGAGTTTCTTTTATACCTGAAATTTAGGTCTACTCTCTGGACATCTCTCCAGGCTCTGTGTTTCTCAGTATCTGATCAGTCCTGCTATGTTTAAATGCCTTGCACTGAATACAACACCACTTACCTTGTATGCTCAGCTTTCTTTTATTGACCACATGATGACTTAACATATTTAACAAAACATTAAGGGATGGGAAGATACTGCTCCAAAATAAGAAATTTTAAGAGCATAAGGAGGAGAAATCTCAAATGTTGTGAGAGTGTGATGCAAGAGAGAATGGGAGCTGGGAAGGCAAGGGAAGAAAGTGCATGGATCTTCAAAGGAAGTAAAAGCGTCCAGGAACACCGGTATCATCTCTTTTATTAACAGTGCGAATGCTTGGGTTCCTATCTACTTTCTCATTTTATTCTTCTGGGGATCCCAGTCTTAGGTGCTATCCGTCTGTATTTAACTTGTCTACTTTGGTCAACCATTCACTAAGTCCAGCTACTCAAAACACATGGTCAAAGTGTGGGCTACCAACATTGGCATCACCTGGGAGCTTATGAAACTACAGATACCTAAGACACTCCCCAGACCTACTGAATCCGAACTAGCATTTTAGCTCAATCCCCAGATCGTGTTTGATCAGCAGTACTCTGACTCATTTCTATAGATTTGGATCTCATTCTCTTTCAGGCACACACATTTAGCTCGCTTTTCCTGTATTTCATGGCTGATTTCTCAAGACTTGACCGGCCCAGTGGCTCCACACAGGCGTTATCCTGTCTTTGTCCTACAAAGGCTAATCTGCTTCCAGGGTCTATGGGCTCCAGGGGCCTGAGACCAGTCACCAAGATTTCTCAGCCCTGGGATATCAGGTAAAAATTACATATTCCACTAATTAAGAGAAACTGTTACATAGTTCAAGAATAACTGTGATAGAAATTGACAGAAACTTGTTGTATTTTAAGTAATATTTACCTATCAGTGGTAGAGCCTAGATTGGAGGTGGGAGAATCTTACTTGGAAGCTATTTCTACAGATTTTTTAAAGTGTTGCTCCCTGTGTTTGTTTAGTTTGGGGTTTTTTGTGTTTTTTTTTGTTTTTTGGTTAAAAAATAGTATGCAAAACTTCAACTGTATAAATAGTTTTATCTAGTTTTTGAGTAACATTCTTAGGAGAGGGAGTGTAATGCAATGAGAGTGTATACTTTATAGATAATATCATCATTTCATTTCCTTTAGATTCCCTAGGATAACGCAGGTACACATTTTCCTGGAATATTTCAGCATTAGGCTTCCTGAAATTTGGCAGCAGTGTGAGTGACTTCTTGAATTTCTCAACCATTTTTTCCCATTAATCTTATAGTATTTAAATTCTATGAAGAAGATACAGTAACTTAAATACTTCCTATAAATAGAACTACTCAGATTACCAACAGAAAGACTTCTTAAAATTAAATATGCGGTTTAGCAAAATAGTGATCAAAGGCTATTTCCGTAGAATATTCTGGTGCCATTAAATCCCAGTATTGTGTGTAGAGCTAATACTTAACAGTATAACCAGCTTTAACAGTGTACGCATGTGTACATGCCATATATTTCCAAGATTTATTTTTCACTTCATCTTGGGTGGTCTACTACTGCCTTTTACACTACAACCAACTGATCCCAAAGTTCAGGGTTATTGAAAAGCATCATAAATAAAATCCATGTGTGCATTGTTTAAGTACCAGATGATACTTACAAAGGTTTCAGCAACTTTGCCAGTTCACTGCCAGCAAAAATTATCGATCTCTACCGTTAGTTGTACAATCACAAATGTTTTTGTAAGGTTGAATTCTCCCCGATAATCTTTCCTGGCAAATTCTAGTAGGATTGTGAAAGAATTATATTATTTATGTTGCATTCATTGTTGCATGTCAAAGCAGCAGATACTATCTGTTTAAAGCAGCCCTTGAACTTCTTGTTGGACTACCTATTGTCACAGATCTATACATTCTTAAGGAAAGAATGTCTGTCCTTAAGAGAAAGTCTCTATGCTGTTTTTTCTATGAAAATAGTTTATTGATTAGCAGCAGTGTGTGAGCCTATTAAAAATCACTTCCAAAAAAAAAATTTAGTACTGAAGTATTAGATGTTTTATGTCAATGAGATTTCAGGAAGTGGGGACTTTAAATTAAAGCTCAAGGGAGTTTCCGGTCATGGAGTTTAAAAAGTGCAGTTTTCTCTTAAGCTCTCTGTAAATCATCTTAAAACACTGCTGATTTGCTAATGTGTAACACAGACTTCTAGATTTTTGTTGGGTAAAAAAGGATAAATCGGGAGCAATGGGAATGGGAGCCTGGGGGCAATTTGAGGTACAGGAATGTTTCCAAAGCAGTTTTTGAACAGTTGTAAGGACAAAATGAAGTCACTACCAAAGAGGTGCTAGTTTACAGTCCCAGAGTCATGAAACATAAGCGTTGCATTTTGTGCCAGTGAGTATCAGCTTCTTGATATGACTTAATAGCAGGTTATATTTTTAGCACAAAAGGATAACCCTTGGATAAAATCTCGTGTAGCATCAACAGATATGTCATTAGCCAAAACCCAGTGTTAAAGAATTTAAAACCCCAAATCTCCATTGATAGCTAATAACCTACTCCAGTCTCAGGTCACTTTGGCAAATGTGTTGTCCTCAGTTACATTTGTGACGGTTTCCTTGAACCTTTAGGAGTTGTTTCCTTGGCCAGGTACAGTGAACAATCCATGTTTTTTATTGGTCAGTTCCGCTGCTGTTCACCATAGAATAGTGGCCAGTAGCTTATAACGTATAAATGTTATGTAAAGTGGTCAAGGTTTTAATCAGTTGGAAGTATTGGCAAATTAGAAGAACTACACTTTCCAGGAGGCTCATTATCCTTTCCACTTTGAGGCTGAAGAGAGGACCACATAGGACAAGGTTAGAGGACTCTGACCACTTTCAGAGAAAAAAGGTATCTCCCCAAGCAAAAGCAAGAGCTACATGTGGGTGAGAGGTCAGAGGAGATACCAGAAAGTGGAAGTAGGAAGAGAAGTGGAAAAGAAGGTGGATAGGGAGCTAACTTAACCTTCTTTCCTTTAGGAAATCTAAATTCTCAAAAGGAAATTTACAGTGAAGCTACAGGAAGATAATTTTAGAATTTGGGTTAATCTGAGAAACGACATGATTAAGGGATTGATTCAGGGAGTTGCTTGTCTAGCTGGAAATACAGATTCTCAAGTCTTGGGTTGTTTTATCTAGGTTCTAAAGAGCTGTGTGTATGTGCTTGTGTGTGTGTGTGTGTGTGTGTGTGTGTGTGTGAGATAGTGTGTGTGTGTGTCAGTTCAAACATATCCAAACTGACTAATAACCCTCTCTCTATTCATTCAAATTTTAAAGAAGGTAACTTGTAGAACTCTTATTTTCAAAGCTTAAATTGCTTGTTGGGAATCTACAGTGTTTAGGTCTCAAGCACCTATCCACTTTCCCCATCTTTGCATTTTATACGCCATTAGCTAATAGAATAGGTTATAGCTCCACTTTCACTAGGAGTGTACACTTCAGTGAGGAGAAATTCAACGGCCCCACCTTTATCACCAAATTTACAGGCAATTCATTTGGAAAAATAAAATGAGATACAGCACCTCACAGTCATAGGTTCCTCCTATAAAGCCTTGTCCATCAAGCTGTGACTGGTGCCCCTGCTGCAACCCACCTTCAGTGCGTTCTGCTCTTCTACATCCAACCCAGCTCCAAGCCTCTACTGTACACATCTGCACTCAGCCCAAGCTGACTATGAAACTATCACCTGAACTCCTTTGAGCTCATCTTTGCGGATACTCACACATCCAGCCGCAGACACTCGCCCTGGGAAACCACAACAGTCCCTGGTGCCACTCACTGGTACCATCCCCAATCCTCTAGTACCCCGATCTTGCTACTGCTGACATATACTAGTTCCTGGTATGTTTCATAGAATTGAACAATAGAAGAAATACACCTACCCAGACTTTTAAAAAAACTTCCTCAATAATGTCTTTTAAAAGAGTTTTAATTTAAACCCAGACACATTTCAGGCAAGATGAAGGTTTGTGACAAACTCTTCTGCCTCACTTGCGAGTACTCAAATGCAACTCTTCTCCCTCGCTTCTAGGAGTGTAGTTTTCAGAGGAGAAGGTAAAAGGAGGCCTCCAAATCTTTCTTCAAACTCCTTCCATTGATTACAGAGGAAAGAAGGTAAACCAAGTAAGCACCTTAGGATATGCTACAAATAAATATCCTAGGGCTGTTCCAAAAAGATTTGAAAATGTGACTCAACCTCCCAGGTTGTACATAGTAACATAAGATAAATGCTATATGTGAGGGAATTACAAAAATCTAAGTGACAATATTAAATATTAAAAGGGAAGTATTTGAGTTGCAGGAAGGCTCTGCCCCAAATCTCATCCAGATTACTGCCTCTTCTGCCTGCCTACAAAGTTCACTTTACTTCCACTTTCTCTTTCCATGAGAGACCTCTTTATTTTTGCTCATAATTGTGGATACTGAGGCTCTTGGATTATGGTTATAATCCGAGCCCACTTCTTAAAAAAATCCTGTCTTCTATAATACATTCATACCATGACCATACTCTGATTATGTTACCTTTGAGCTCTATTAATCAGAAACAAATGCATATGACAGATATCTATCACAAGCTTACAATACGTAAAAACTCATAATATTACATTATGCAAGAGTTGACACTGCACTCAGAAAGACCAGAAAAGATTGAAGTATCTTATTTATTCACCTGAAAAATATTTATCAAGTCTTTATTATGTGATAGACACGAGATATAAATCTGACTTCTGGGGGGGGGGTTACAACCTATAATTTAGATAAGAGTTGATACTGAAATATATAATAGAAAGCTACAAACATATTAAGAAAACAAGTTATTTACATACTACTGCAATTCATAGATCACATTGTTAAAAAAGGAATCTCAGAACTAATTCTGGAACAACTTCGGTCTCTCAGGGAGATTCAGCATTCTTAACCCCATTATACAGAGAAATGGACAAATAGTGGAAGGCTTTGATGTTAGAGTTCATGTCTCATTATAGATTGCTTTTCATACTAATTATCACTGTCTCTATGGTGTATGAAGTTAACATAAGTATTTCTCCACGGTAATTTAAATATTTGTACAAATTTACCCATATAAAATGTTTTTGTGTACATATTTCTGAAATTTGAGGAATAAATATTTCAGCTTGGTAACTTTCTGCTTTTTCAACTTGCCCACTATGACTTCATACCTATTAATCCCTCCTTAATAATTGTTTTGTTTTTATGTAGAAAGATCCTAGGCATTTAGATTACTCATTTCCTTCACATAACTGATGTTACGCACAATTTATATTTAGCTAAGTGTGTTCACTTTTAAAAACATACTTAGGAAGAGTTCAGTCTTGAGAATGGGTTCATGCTGGGGGAAAGCACCAACAGGCACTAACAGACTGTCAACTTTTCAAGAAAAGACCTCTCAGGATATGAGTATCCAGGGATTCTGCAAAGGCCATTTTCACATGATAAAATGTCTCAGTCTGAATTTCTTGGCAACTTTTGTTTTTGACATTTTATTTTTCAAATCAAAGACGTTTCAATGTGTCATTATCTTGAAGAATGTAACACTACATGAGTCCAGATGAGCATAGAAACTTAACAAAAGTTCCATGATTTTAGCCAACCTGCACCTGCCATCTTCCCTGGAGACCCACTCCTGTGTGGTTTCCTTACATGAAGTAAAAGCTTCTTAGAGACCATAGTGCAGTAATTCCCAAATGTTATGCAGTTGCAAAACCCTCTCATTGTGAGATTTTTGCCTTCCACCTCTAGCATTTTGGGAAAATTTGAAGGAATCTCAAGTTAATCTAGTCTTTCTGAAAAACCCAAGTGATGAAATTAGATAATGAGCATGGAAAGGAGATTGTAAAGTAATTATTCTCTCTTCTTTTGGGATTGGGCTGGCATTCCTGGGGAAGGAATGGCTTCTGCACATGATGTCTGCTTCTATGCCCCTGATTCACTTATCACCACTCCAAGAAAACATATTTCTTTCATTCATTCATTCATTCAGTAACTATTTGATGAGCACTAACGTATGCCAAGCATGGTCCTAGGTGCTGAATATTTAGAGGTAAAAAAAAGACAAAATTGCTATACTAAAGGCTCTTACATTTCAGTTTGTGAAACAGACAAAGAAACATTAAACAAGTAGATCTTTAGTATCTAGTAGCTCACAATTTTCTTTAGCACCAAGCAAAGTATTTTGAACATAGTAAGTGTTTAGTAACTATTTGCTAAATGAAAGATATAGTGTGGCTTTGTTATTTACTAGCAAGCTACTTATCCTTGCTAAATGGGAATAACAATAGAGTTCTACTGGGTTTCCATAAGATTTAAGAAAATATTTAATATGTGAGTCACGGTATCTTGCATATAGTAAATGGCGGAAAGTATCAGCTCACAAAATTATGCACAATATATTATAAAGGTATGGAAACTGAAGGCAAGGAGTTAGTGATGTTCTGGTAGGTGGTTAGATAAGTGGGGTTGGCTGGACCTAAATACATCATAAAGAATGGAAATAAAGACATCTTATTCCTTCTTCCCCTTCAAGAATGGTACTTGACAATTTACAGTTGGAAACAAAAGATATGAAGGAGTTAAAGAGATTTCAGCTAATAATTTGAATCAGCTTGACTAGTGATGGCAATAGCTTTGTAACACGGGAAATAGGTCAGTGTATATGTGAAAGCCATAATGGTTAACCAGGCAGTTCCACAGCTGTAGCTAGAAGTTAGTCTTTTCCATGTGGCTTTAATATACAAACTGAAGTGGCAAAAGTACTCAGAAGGGCAGATGTAACTTGGAGAATAAAAATGTATTACAAGTACCAAAACTGATTATATTATTTGATAGTGCACTATTTGCACGATGTCCCCTCCCTTTTATCACTGTTAATAATTAAGTTTTGATTATAATATACACCATAGTTCATTAATTCAACAAATGTTGAGTGTTTCTAACGCGCCAGAAAATGTGTGAATACGTTAAACTGGAATACCACACAGAAATCCTTTAATACGAAACAAACTTCTCCATAAGTTATCATGATAGAAATTCTCAGCTAACTGACCCTTAAAATTCTTCCATTTAATTGGATTCCTGTTGTCCAACCATATAAGAGCTTTCACTTGCGTATTTTGTGCCATGAACATAGAATCAAGTGGGGAGTGGCACCACTCCGTTTGGATCTCAGCATCTGTCCTTCTTCAAATTAAAAAACTCGGGGTGGGGGGAATGACACATGATAAATCTATGATAGTTTCAATCAGTGTCAGTTGATAGAACTTAACTAATACTATTTGAGGTTCTAATTACATGAATAGAGTCAGGGTGTTTGACATGTGTAGATTCCATACACGAACTTAGTTCATGCAGTAAATTCACCTATTTTTATTAAAAGGTAAGAAGGTGCCATAAATCACAAAATTATAATCCTTCACTAATGGAGAACCAAAATAAACAAGTGAATAAGTGCACTAGCAAATGCTGCATAATTAAACCTGCATCCCAGAAATATCTCTGTAGCCTCTAAAGCCTTACTTGTTAGAAAACATACCATGAGAAAGTATGCTTTTCTAAACTTTCTCATGAGCTATAGAGAATAAAACCTGGTTGGATAGGGGAAAGGAAGTAATATAAAATCCAATGAATACATGGGATAGATTAACATGGAGAAATGTAGATAATCTACTTATGCAGGAACATTTTCTTAACAACAGCTCTTTTCTGCCATTATCTCTTAACTCTGAAATCCCAGTGGAATTGAATATTATATTTTCTTATTTGAATCGATTCCCTAAATTCTTTGTTAATTGACAAAGCTGATATTGTATGAATTCTCCAAATGACTGTGGTTTCAAATGAGAAGTACATTTATAAAAGAACTTTAATTCCTCTACTTTTGAAATGAGAAGACTATTAATCTTAATTACATATTATTATAGCACCTAATATTTTAAAACTGAAGAGTAACTTTAAAAAGAGTAAAATCAAACTTTTTAAAAATAAGACTTTCCCATTAGGATACAACAAAATTATGTTTTAAATATAGTGAATTTTTCTCCAAAGTATTTAAAGCTTGTTTTATTTAAAAGATATTGTCTTCTTATTCATTGCTAAGTAACTCAACTCTGAAAGCTACCCAGTTATACATCTGGAGTCAGCTACATAACAAAAATATCGACTATCTGAAATACTCGGGCAAAAGCTGAACCTGGAATTAAACTATGTGGATAAATTTCAATTCACAATACCTCAACCATCTCTCAGTTTTATCAGTACTTTCTAATTAATTCAATACGTTTTATTACCTTAAGGTCTTATTACCGTTAATGCAGTATATTGAAAGCAAAAATAAATGATATAACAGGAAAATGGAGGAATATTAAAATATTTGTGCAAAAATATGCAGAAAATAATCTCAGAAGTATTATAGATTATCAAATACAATTTTTAGAAAGATGTAAAATGTCATTAAAAACACATCAATCTACAATGATGTTACGTGAATAATTTCCATCTTTCCAAAAGTTACTATCTAATGAATACCCTAAATTATCTAAAAGATATAAAAGGGAACTTCAACTTAATGCTTTTATGTAATTAAATTGTAGCAATCTTTTAAAATGTATTTTTCTTCTCATAAACAATAGAAGCATTAGAAATCTATACCACAGATGAGAAAACACAAACAGGTTTCTTCAATAAGATCTGGCTCAGGAAAACCCATTTTAGCTCTATCTAATTAGGATTCTTTACTCAGGCTATTTTGGACCAAGTGCTTATGAAGAATACCAGTAACAGAATGGTTTGTAAAATCAAATGTAGTGAACCCAGGCAGAAAAAAATATAATAAAGTTGCTTCAGAAACGCACCTGCCACACAGGTTTGTCTCCAGCAAAACAAAGGCAACAGGCAGGGTAGTCTGACACTGAGCTAAGATAGAGCGACATATTTTAAGCAAGATTTCACACAGCTCACAAGACAAAGAGATGAAGTCAACAGCAGATGTGTAAAGAATGAAAAACCAGCATAAAGGCCTTGTGTGCTCAGATAACCATACCATAAGAAGCCAAGAGACTCAAACACACACCCTTAACCAAAGCACCACTATCCTCCCAGTAAGAGAGTCCCTGAACTCAGATGAGGAACACAGAGGAAACTGACAATGAACACAAAAGCAAAGGCAAGTATTGAATCTTGATTCTTCAAAGACGTAGGTCATATTACTTATTTTATTTAATCTTTTTCTTATCTTCAGAAAAACTTCCTGATGTACTTCTATTCTAGCACTCATTATATTATATATCTATATAGAGATATACTCTATATTTTTATCTGACTGGCATCTTAGCCAGATGTTGAGCTTTGTGAGAGGGAAAAATCCTCTATTGATCTTTATATCCACAGCTTCTAGCTTAGTTCCAAACATATAATAGAAAGTACTCAGTAGATGTTCAACTGATTGATTTGTAGTTCATGTACTACTAGAAACGTGTTAAATTTTCTTATCAAGTATATTATAATCAGCAGTGCCATCTCTGAGTATGAATGAGAAATGTGGTGTTTGTATAGATACAGTATCAAGTGTATGTAATGTAATATACCACAGCAGTGGACAAAAAGGCATAGTGACCACACACTATAATCTTCCCTCACATTGCACCCTAGAACTGCATATGTATATGTTTTTAATTGCACAAATGTAGAACCATACTCAGAAATAAGGAAAGTTTCAGAAGATCAAAAGTGAGTTATTCCTGACAGACTGAAAGGAGACAAATTTTGATCAAATAGAAGAATGTGAGCTCAATAAACTTTTGGAAGAGTATGATTTTTAAAACCTGACAGGAGCAAAGCCACAGAAATTCCATGGTGGATGCCTGGAGTGGGAGGGAGCTGAAACAACTGTAGTATGATAAATTAGGGTACCACCAAGGAGATAGTCTATCTGCCAGCTCAAGCACATTTCCTGTCCCTCTGCCATCGCATATGACACATCCCTCTCCACCAAGATAAGCTGTAGCATTAGTGTTTATCTCAAGGTGGACTTGTAGGTTGGATACAAAAGACAAGGAGCTAGGCAGCTGGCAATGCTAGAGAAAAACTGGGGGGGAAAAAAGCCCAAAATAAAAGGACAGAAACACCTCTATATAAGGTTAATCTGGCCATTCTACCAGAATCACTGAAAACTGAGTAGTAAAAGAGCCAGTTGTAGTTTGAGTGTTCTACCCTCAGATAGACTTCATAAACTAAAAGAGCCAAACACCTGAAAGGGAAGCTGAACTACAGATAAGACCGTTTTCAGAGATCACAAGACACCTTAGGAGAACCAGGCACAGGAAAGAGAAACAACAATCATGGGAACTTAAACCAGAGAAAGAAGATCAGATAGAGCAGTGATTATCAACCACTGCTGCATTGGAATCGCTTTAAAATGTGTTGAGACCTCAATATCTGAGGGTCAGATATTATGGTGTACTTGGTCCAAGGTGCTACCTGGGGGTTAGGTTTTTTTTTTTAAAGTTCCCCAAGTGATATTAATGTGCAGCTAAAGATGAAATCTTTTGTGATAGGGCAGCCATAACAGGAATTTAAAACACATATGCACCTTCATAGAGTTAAAAGAGAGATTGCATTTATGATGCCTATTATGATATTCAAAGATCCTTTTAGGATTTATGATATTATCTTTATCCTCTGCTAGTTTTCCTCTGTTACCACTGACTATTATTGGGGGAGAGAGAGGTTTGAATAAAGGGAGGCTGTGTTGAGTTAGGGTATCTCCCAGGGATTTCCTAGAGATTAACCCAATAAAGGCCGCATAAAGTAGAATTACCTGCTTGTATTCAACAAGGTCCAGTGTCTGGTCCTTACATGCTCAGAAACATGATCTGCCAGATTTCAAGATCCAGTGTACTCAGGGATGCTGTCTCCAGACTACCAAATGCAATTCGGAAAGAAAATGGACAATTTATTAATTTTCAACAAGAGATATAGTTGTGAATGAGATAGAAAAGCATGCAGAGGAAGATTTTCATTTAGCATGGAATCAGAACAAAAGGAATTAGTCCTGTGCCTCAAATGTTTGAGGGCCTCAGCTGTAATTATTGGAAGCACTTTCTCGTTCATTTGTTAGAAATAAGGATTGACTGAATTCCTCTTTTGTGTCAGTATGACACATAAATGTATAGACAGCGTTTCTTGTCTCAGGGAGATGGCATTCTAGTGGTAGGTGGGATGAAGAAGATAATAAAGAAATTAATACATAGATCAATAAAAATATCAAAGTGAGTACAGTGGGTTAAACAGTACCCTCCCACAGCAAAATCCATGTCTACCCAGAAACTCAGAGTGTGACCTCATTTGAAGACAGGGCTTTTGCACAGGTCATACTGTTTGGATTGGGCCCTAAATCAAATAACCGGTGTCCTTATAAAAAGAGGAGAGGATACAGAGAGGCACACAGAGAAGAAAGCCATGTGAAGATGGCGGGAGGCCGAGATTGGGAGTTGTGCTTCCACAAGGCAAGGAATGCCAGGAGCCACCAGAAGCTGGAAGAGGAGAGGAAGTAACTCCCCACACACACACAGCCTCATAGGGAGCACAGCCCCTCCAGCACCATCGTTTCAACCTCCAGTCTTCAGAACGTAACACCTGGTTTGTGGCGATTTGTGGTCGCTGCAGGAAACTAATGCAGCAGTGATCCGCTGTAGATGTAGAATTAAAAAGACAACGGGGGGACGGAAAGTCAATGAATGACATGGATTCTGGGATTGAAATGAGAATAAAGAGCAAACCACCAACAAATGATCGTAATAATGCCCAAGATAGAAGACATGGCCACAGCAAAGATTCTAAGGCCGTAAAAAGCGTGCTGCCTTCCAGAAACCAAAGTCAGGCCAGTGCAGCTAGAGTTCCATGGGCCGAGGGCAGAAAGGTAGGAGACCAGGTTAGAGAGGAAATCAAAAGGCATGTAACATAAGGATTTATATAGATTTTAATTTCAAGTGCAATTTGAAAATGTTGGGAAATCTTAAAGTAAGCAGAAAATGGACTCAATCTGATTGAGGATTTTTAAAAGATCCTTCTGATTGCTGTGGAGAGAATGTATTTTTTTCAGTTAACCCTTTGACAACTAGCATATGGTCACAGTGAGGGATAACTTGGGATACGAACATGTTGTTTCTAGATCTAGCTCTTTGCCGGTCACTGGTAGCATGTTTTAGTATCAGTGAAATGGCAGTAGGAAAGCTGGAGAATATGAAAGGAGAAAGATCATAACACTGAACAATTGTCACAAGTAGCAGGCTGCTTCTGCATTTGCTTTTCATCCACTCTCATTAGCAGCTACTGGTTTTCTAAAGAGTGAAGGGCTAAGACCCATAGCTTATCAGATGATGCTACTGTAATATGCTCAAGATAAGAATTTAGAGAAGTCTGTTTCTTTATTATGTGTCCTATTTCTCACAGGAAGAGCCAAGCAGCAGTAGTATTTCTAATTAACTGCACCTGAGAATTTGAGATTTCCTAAGAAACGACCAAGAGAATGCTAACTTGGAATGATGGTTACTGGATATCCAATCCAAAAGGTGAGTTATGTTGTATTACATAAAGAAAGAAATGCTGTAACAACTTACCTGTATATATGTATATAAACTTGAATGCTAGTGATTCTAATATTTATAATAACTCTGAAAGTTTCCAGTGTATAGCTTCAGTATTTATACAGTCACTAAAAGGGAAATGAATAGCAGGTAAGTACTTTGTTCTACTAATAAGAAACAGTGTAGAAATACAGGCAGATAATATGTCGTGCCCCAGTGAATTTCCCAGCACGTACTGTTGAGAATAACAGCTAGTGAAGGCATGGTTCTCTGGTCACCTACTTCAGAAAAAAAAAATCTGGGGAACTTGTGCTCACCTGGGGAACTTGCTCTCGTCAGCTAATTTTGAGAACAGTATAAAGGAAATTGTGTCCCAGGCAGCCTGACATGAGACAATGGGGCAGTCTCCTTATTGCTTAAACATACGGCATTATGCAGAGCCGTTCTGCACTTGCCTTCTCACAAAAAGCGAAATCAGCCTCAAAGACCAGTGACGATATTGCAAAAGAGGATTTATTGAGCTTCATTACATCTTGAAAGGATTAGCTGCACCTGCACATAAAGAATCTCAGTCGGTTCAGATAAACAGGCTGAAGGCGCCTGCTTTATTATACAGCTTTCAAGGGGAGATCTGTGACTGATACTCCTGAAGATGTGCAAAGCCTCCGGGTTCCCTGGCAAGGAGCAAGAGTGCCATCTTCTGGTAGAAGAGACTGAGAACATGGGGAAGGCTTTTCTTGAACTTATTAGGAAAGAATGTTATTAAATAAAGAATTTTCATTTCTTTGAAGCTGAATTACAGAACTGTTGAACATATCAACATGTTTTCAACCAACATGCACCTTTCTCTCAATTTCTGACCTATACTTTTTTATTTTTTTTAATTAATTTATTTATTTTTGGCTGTGTTGGGTCTTCGTTTCTGTGCGAGGGCTCTGTCTAGTTGCGGTGAGCAGGGGCCACTCTTCATCGCGGTGCGCAGGCCTCTCACTGTCGCGGCCTCTCTTGTTGTGGAGCACAGGCTCCAGACGCACAGGCTCAGTAGTTGTGGCTCAGGGGCCCCGTTGCTCCGCGGCATGTGGGATCCTCCCAGACCAGGGCTCGAACCCGTGTCCCCTGCATTGGCAGGCAGACTCTCAACCACTGTGCCACCAGGGAAGCCCCTGACCTATACTTTACACAATATGCTTTAAACATCCATATTTTAATCTTTATTTGAACCATTACATTGAAATAATTCTACTTGGTCTACAAAATGTACTTTGTTCCTAACTACATTTAACAGTTCTAGAGTCCTCACTCAACTAGCGGTTCACATAAATTCTCCATAAAATTTAGCTGTGATCAACATAGCCAAGCACTTCCCAGATCTCCCTTCAAAGAAGGGCTTGTTATCCCAGACTTTAGCTTCCAGCCTCTTTAGGGAATGATTCCCCAGCTGCACCTTCTTACTCTTCCAACGGCTCCAGTTCCCCCATGGCTGACATCCAATGACAGGTAGATACAGGAATATCAAGACCTGCTATTTCTGCCTAATTTTGGACCACTCTAATGGGCCACCTTGGCCCCAGAGCAACTTGTAAGGTTGACAGAAGTCAACCTTCCAGCATGAATTCCATCTCTTCCCAATCCTGCTTGCTTACCCTCCCTGACACAGGTTAATCTCAGTGGCATTCCCTAATGAACAACTTGTTTGCAGGCTCACTCCATCTCAGCGTCTGCTTCCAGGAGAATTCAAACAGCCACTCCAGTTGAAGGACAGCCTCATTATGACCAGGTACTTTGTTTTGTCCTCTTCTATGGAAAAATATGTTATTTTTAACTTAAAAATGATTTATCTCTCATCAAATCTTATCAAATACTGTGAGATGCATGGTTTTTGGCCATTATGTCTATTCTATATCACTGAAATATTTTACATAATCCTGTATGTGTATTGCATATGTATGTGTGTGTATTGGTATGTTGATCTAAGTTTGAAATCCTGAACAGTTTATTGGATTAATGTTTTAAATTCTAACTAGTTTAACTATAGATCATGGATGCTTAAAATATGTATTTTAATATAATATGTGCCATAAAGACTTTGAGCTCTTAATAATTTGAGATGATAGATTGATCTGAAATATTTTATCTTTGCAACTTAATAAAGTGTACTCAGTCCCTCTAGTTTAAAAAAAAAAAAAACAAGGACTAGAATTAGTATTTTTAAGTGGAAGGAAAATGCCCTCTAGTGGTAAATATTAATAAGCTTTATTTTTAAAGCATTAAACTCAATGCCTTGTTTAAGGCATAGTTAAGTGTCTACCATGAGCTAAGCCCAGGATACAATTATGAATAAAATAGAAAGATTACAAAACCTCTTCTAATGTGCATTCTAGTAAGAGAGACAAATTTTTAAAAAGAAAATAATTAAAAGAATTGTGTATTTAGTGAACATGATAAAGGGAACGAACGGGATTTTGAGATAGAGAACAGTTAAGGGGAAACTTGCTTTATTGTCAAATACTACTTACTCCTTCATTTCTAGGAAGCTTCAGTCTTCTCATTTATATTTTGTGGAATAAGGATGGTTGTCTTTGTTGCTTTTGCTTTGTTTTAAAAATTTGAGGCATGTGAGTGTATGAAACTAGAATCTCAAATCCGAAAAAGAACTCAAAGCTAAAATAGTTGTCTAGAGACATCCTGAAATACTATTTCATGTACACAACATCTGAAATGTTATGTAGCAATTGTGCAGGTTTTGCAAAATAACAAAGAAGTAAGAGGAAACCCATTGTATTACCAGTAGAAGGGTTTCACAAATATATAATAATTCAGAGTCTTCGTCTCGCTACAAAAACATAATCTCACCAGTATAAAGAAATAATAGCTTATGGAAATCCTTATAATTGTATCAATTATATGAGCACTGAGCAAAAGAAAAATGAACTTCTTCAAGATCCTACAAGATCCCACTGCCTTCATTATTGTTGATCCCTGGCCTCTTTCAAATTTTGTTCCAGGATTAGACCCAACATGCTGCTCACAGATTGCTCCCTGACAATTTTGATCTCCCCAAACACATTTCCACAGTGATGTGGTCTATTAGATTCTGCATTTCTAACAAGTACCTAGCTGATGCCAGTGCTGCTGGTCCAGAGAACACACTTTAAGTGAAAGAAAGAGACCATCCCCACCTATGGGTACTTAACTTAAAAAAAAACTGGGTAGGCAAGAATCAATATTCTCAAGATGTCAGTTCTTCAACTTGATCTATAGATTCAATACAATCGCAGTCAAAATCCCAGAAAGTTATTTTATGGACATCGACAAACCGATTCTAAATTTTGTATGGAGAGGCAAAAGGCCCAGATAGCCAACATAATCTTAGAGAATGACAAAGTTGGAAGACTGATACTACCGTACCTACTTCAAGTTACTATCATTAAAATTAAAAACTTCTGCTCTGTAAAAGACAATGTCAAGAGAATAAAATAGATAAACCACCTACTGGGAGAAAATATTTGCAAAAGATATATCTGATAAAGGACTGTTCTCCAAAGAACACTTAAAACTCAACAATAAGAATACAAACAACCCAATTAAAACATAGACCAAAGACTTTAACAGACACCTTACCAAAGAAGATATACAGATGGCTAAATGTGTATTGAAAGATGATCCACAACATGTAACATCAGGAAAATGCACATAAAAACTACAGTAAGAAACCACTACACACCTATTAGAATGGTTAAAATCTGGAAAACTGACAACACCAAATGCTGACAAGGATGTGGAGCAACAGGAACTCTCATTCATTGCTGGTGGGAATGCAAAATGGTACAGTCACTTTGGAAGACAGTTTAGTGGGGTCTTACAAAACTAAACATACTCTTACCATACAAACCAGCAATTGTACTACTTGGAATTTACTTTAAGGAACTGAAATTTTATGTCTACACAATAGCCTGTACTCAGGTGTTTATGATATCTTTATTTATAATTGCCAAAACTTGGAAACAGCCAAGATATCTTGCAGTACCTGAATGAGTAAACTAGGTTATATTTAGAGAATAGAATATTATTCAGTGCTAAAAAGAAATGAGGTATCAAGCCCTGAAAATACACGGAAGAAGCTTAAATACTAATAGTAAGTGAAAGAAGCCAATCTGGAAAAGCTACATACTGTGTGATTCCAAATATATGACATTCTGGAAAACTACTGAGACAGTAAAAAGAACAGTGATTTCCAGGGGTTGGAGGGTGGAGAGGAGGGATGCAAAAGTGGAGTACACAGGATTTTTAGGGCAGTGAAACTATGCAATATGATACTATGGATATATGAAATTGTATATTTGTCCAAACCCATAGAATGTACAGCCCCAACAGTCAATGCTCGTGTAAACTGTGGACTTCAGGTGATAATGATGTATCAGTATAGGTACATCAATTGCAACAAATGTACCACCTTGGTGGAGGATGTAAAAATGGGAGAGGCTATGTGTGTTTTGGGTCAGGGATATATGGGAAATATATACCTACCTTTCTCTCAATATTGCTGTTAAACTAAAACTGATGTAGAAAATTAAAATCTTAAGAAAACTAATAAGAACAAAACACTCTGTTTTAGGATGTCTTTAGGCTAGATGTAGATTGAATCCTACCAGCTTGGTATTCTTTCATCAAGGTTAAGGTAGCAAGACCTAATTGTATGTCTTCTCACAAATGTAATCTCAGTGCTCAGCCCGGTGCCTGATCCAGGACTGATAGCTGTTAATAAATAAGTAAATGACTGATGAATCCATGAAAATGCATGGCGGAAGGAGTTTCTTGTAACATCGAAAGAGTAATTGATATTCTTTTTATTTTTGGAGCATGTTTCGCCCAACATCATGCACATTTCTTCGTAAATGTTGCTCTTTTCCCATCTGCTCTGAATGGGAGCATCTTTTTTTTTTTAATGATTTGCAGAGGATGCTAGGCAACTCCAAATTTTCTAGTTTATAAAACATTCAATAAAGCACAGAATTCTGGTGTTAGCTCAGGTAAATAAATAATTCATAACAAACATTCTTACAGCTGAACATAAAAGAAAGTGTGAAATACAAGGCCTGGCAAAGTAATATGAGTGCAAAAACATTGGAATAGAATGCATATGGGCATCACATTTTTAAAATCCATTTTTTCCCCTTAGAATTTAGGGAATTAGGGCTTCCCTGGTGGCGCAGTGGTCGAGAGTCCGCCTGCCGATGCACGGGACACGGGTTCGTGCCCCGGTCCGGGAAGATCCCACATGACGTGGAGCGGCTGGGCCCGTGAGCCATGGCCGCTGAGCCTGAGCGTCCAGAGCCTGTGCTCCGCAATGGGAGAGGCCACAACAGTGAGAGGCCCGTGTACCGAAAAAAATTAAATAACTAAATAAAATAAAATAATTTAGAAAATGAATATTTAGAATCAGAAAGAAATCACAACAAATAAATTAGTTTTTAAAGCTGCAATAATACAAACATTATAAAATCCAGTAAACTTTGGTTTTATTAATTGACTGTCAGACACACGTTTTTTTTAAATTTTAAGAGTTTGAGCGAAAATTGATTTGAACCAGGCAGCACCAAACCAGAGGTGGTTAAACCTCTGGAGCCAAGGGAACAAGTTAGAAAGAGAAAGTGGAAGCAAAGAAAGGAAATTATTGACTGGCTAGAGTACAATGCCTAGATGGCTGTTTGTGATTGGTTTTCCTGAGTATTTTGATTTTGTAACCTTGAGGCATTTACACGCTTAGATTTTGGTTTGCTTACACAAGCCATCACGGAATTAGAGCCACCTCAGTCTGGTGGCCTCCTTGTTTAGCTAATTTAACAATTCCCCCTGTTTGCTCATCCTTTCATACATGAGAGATTGGCCAACAATTTGGTATCAACCCTACTCTCAGTCACCGTCATAGTTAAGCTGTTCCTGTCTCATTGTGAAACTCTCAGGTTATGAGGTCAGATCTGGAGGAACTATTTTTGCTGTTTATCTTTTGTTTCATCTCGTTTCTGTTTCTCTAAGAACAGTGAGACCATCTGAGGTAACGTTGATGGCTGTGAAGAAGCACTTAAGACCTTTGAGCAAGCATAGCACACCAGGGAGACTCCAATGGTGACTATTAGAAGGAAAACACCAGGAGATTGAAGTATGCTCTGTAGCCAGGGCCACCATGAACCAAACCAGTCAGTATCAGATAAGTCAAAGCATGTACCTGAAAGGGAAGTAACCTGTGTTAGCCAAGTGCCTTGTTTGTTAACTTCTTGTATTTGCTACAATACCAGAGGTTTTGCGCCAGGTACAGCAAAAGTTATTCTCTACGGCACAGACTCCTCCTTGGTCAGCCAATAAGTAATCTAAAGCAATCCTATTGTCTAAATCCACCTTAGCAAGAAAGTCTAGCAAGTTTTGTTGTGCAGGTTTTAATTGTCTGACACATGTTTAATAACACTTTTTTCTTACATTTTTGGCTGAATACATTTTGATTACCTCTTAATTGAACAATAATTTCTAATAGGATTTACTATAGAGATAATAGAAAATATACTTCTGTTGGGACTATTTCAGCCTCACAACTTGTTATCACTTAATATCATGTAAGTTTTAAGATTGTTGTCAAATTGGGGGGAAAAAAAACTATCAAGTTTCTTCCCACATAAGCCATAATATTGCAGGAGTCTATCCTCGTTATAGTAATGTGTTATAGGTTTTATATTATTTTCATCAAAGGTGTTTTCAAATGTGTCCATATGATTCATTTCTCTTCAATAACTTGATCATCATGTAATCAAGGAGCCTATTCATTACTTACACTCTTCCTCTTACATTACTGCTTTTACTGTTGATCTAAATTTTTTTGTTATAATTCACTTGTAAATATCAGAATGACTTCTATTGATGTTGTGCATCCCTATCATTTTGTTTTATATTTCATTTTTATCTGAATTTTCTCTCAGGTTTTAATAAATACATTTTAAAGTGACAAAAGAAGGTACACTTCAAATATATCCAAGTCAAGAATCTGTAATTTCTCTCTTGTTTAATTAAGCATTCCAAACCATCTTTCCAAATTGCAATTAAAATAGCACACTTCAGTTTTATCAACCTTTAAATACATTTTTTGCATATCGTTTATGTGCTGGTTTAACTCTCAAATCTTCAAAAATACATTTACAACTTTATAATAAGGAGCAGACTTTCTCTTTAGACAAAAATCCAAGTTGTCAAATGTGTTTAAGATAAACCAAAGAGAAAACTTGTAATTGTGGAAAAATACCAAAGCAATATTTCTGGTACTATGGCAATAGCTTTCTTCTTTAATGACATCAAGGTTAGGAGCTGCTCATGGCACATATTCTGTGTATTTAGTGATGTTTTTATGGAATGCTTGCAGCTCTTAAAAGTAACATTGTCATATAACAGACTATGAATATTATTCATAGGTAGGTTACAATCAGGCTACTTTTCTGGTGATCTAATGGTCAAAAAAATCATGCAGAGGGTTTTCCCTTGTAGCAGTAGGACACAGTAATTATCAATGATTAGGATTTATTACATGATGCAAAATCTACAGCTATGAGTAATAATTGGTTTCTGGTTTATTTATTTGGACCAGTATTATATACGCTCTCATAATTTCTATTAATCTTAAGAATTTTTTAGATTAGTTACATTTTTTTCACTTTAATGCTTTCCAAGTGCTCATACCAAAATGAACCATATTCAACTCTAACTCAATACTTCATATAAAGTTTTCAGTTTTTGTAGAACATCAGTTTTCATCTTGACCACTGAAGGCAAACGTATTTTGCCTCAAAATGTATAACTGAAACCCTTTTTTCAGTATTTCCCCAAAAAATGAATATTTCTGTTTCTACATATAAGGAGCTTGGAAGTCACCACTTTATCCTAACAAGTGAAAAGCTGAGCAGACTAAAAAAATCACCAACTCTACATGGATCCAGAAGAAAGAGCAGGACACAGGGCAAACTGCTGCCTCCAAGACTGAAGAGACAGGCAAATACAGGGAGTCTCATCTCATCACTAGATCAGAGACTTGTGAGTCTCTGCAACAGAAACTGCAACAGAAACCAGTGCCCGGGCATGAAAACCTGAACTCTAACTGATGAATTGCTGAAAGCTCATGTAGACAAGTCTGAGAGTTAAAAATTCTGCGGGACCTAGTCATACGGGGCCGCCACAATATTGTGAGATTTATCTCCAGGTAAATCTTACCATGTGGCCCAGCAATCCTGTTCCTTGGTATTTACCCAAAGGCGTTGAGAACTATATTGATACAAAAACCTGCTCATGAATGTTTTTAATTGCCAAAACTTTGAAGCAACCAAGATGTCTTTCAGTAGGTGATGGATAAATCAACTGTGGTACATCCAGACCAGTCCTGAAAGATACTGCCACCTATCTGGCACCGTAATTGAATCTTCAAAAGGCTATTCCACTGTTCCGTTAAGTCAGCTGTTTCAGGATGATGGGGAACGTGGTAAGCCCAATGGATTCCACAAACATAGGCTCTACTGTTGCGCTTAATTTGCAGTGACGTGAGTTCCTTGATCAGAAGCAATGCCATGTGGAATACTATACGGTGGATAAGACATTTCATAAATCCATGGGTGGTAGTTTTGGAAGAAGCATTTCATGCAAAGAAGGCAAATTCGTATCCACAGAAGTGTGGCTTCCAGTGAGAACAAAATGCTATCCTTTCCATGATGATTAGTAGTCCAGTGTTATCAATCTATCACGAGGTAGCAGTCCAATGACCCTGAGGAACAGTGCCATATTGGGGCCAGTGTTGATCTCTGTTTTTGGCAGACGGGGCACTTCGCAGTGGCAGTAGCCAGATTGGCCTTGGTGAGTAGAAGTCCATGCTGTTGAGCCCATGTATAACCTCTCTCCTTGCCACCCTCACTACTTTGTTCATGAGCCCATTGGGGAATGACAGGAGTGGCTCAGGAAGGAAGCTGATTAATATCCACAAACTGGGTCATCAGATCCACTTCATTATTAAAATCCTCCTTACGTGGGACTCAAATATCTTCATATTTTCTGTCCATTCAGAAAGGTCGGTCCACAGACCTTTTCCTCAGACTTCCTTATCACTAATTTTCCAGTCGTACTACTCTCAAGTCCCTCCCCATTCAGCCAGTTCCCTGGCCACAGCCATGAGTTGGTATACACTCACACATCTGGCCATTTCTCCTTCCAAACAAACTAAGCAAGCAAGTGCAGTGCTTAAAGTTCTGCTCACGGGACTTCCCTGGTGGCGCAGTGGTTGAGAGTCCACCTGCCGATGCAGGGGACGCGGGTTCGTGCCCCGGTCCGGGAAGATCCCACATGCCGCGGAGCGGCTGGGCCCGTGAGCCGTGGCCGCTGAGCCTGCGCGTCCGGAGCCTGTGCTCCGCAACGGGAGAGGCCACAACAGTGAGAGGCCCGCGTACCGCAAAAAAAAAAAAAGAAAAAGTTCTGCTCACTGCATGGATTTCCATTTACCATTGCCCTTCAGGGATGTCCCAGAAAGCGCTGTAGTGCTACAGATTTACACTTTGGGGTGATGTCTACATTATCTCCCAGAACAAGATGTAAACCAAGACTGAGGTTTCTCTGCCTCAGTCTAGTGATCATAGGGGACTCCCCATGATGACACAGATGCAGACTGGGAGAGAAAAAGTAATATAGCAGGAGCGGGAACCATGGGCATCTGGGCCACTTTCTTATGTAACTAAGTTGTGGTCTTACAACCCAATCTTACATATAACACTTCCATTTGATGATGGAGTGCCACTGCTGTGCACACCCACCTTTATAGCTTGGGGAGTCAGACATGGCCAGTTCATCATGGGAAGCTCAGGTCACATGGTAGCTTGATCTCTTCTAAGGCCTAATAGCAAGCCAAAAGTAGTTTCCAAAAGAAGAATAGTTATCCACGAGAAGGGCAGGGCATTGCTCCAAAATCTTCAGGGTCTTTGCTGTGGTTCACCGATAGGGCCCTGTTAAAGGTTCCAAACAGCATGCCTGCCTCTGACACTTCAGGAGCCACTGGATCTGGCCCAAATGACAGAACAGCTTGCACAACAGCCTGGACTTGTTACAGAGCTTCTCTCACATTGGGCTCTACTCAAAACTAGCAGCTTTTGTGTTACTCAGTAAATGGGTCAGAGTCGCACATGTAAACGAGGAATATGTTGCCTCCAAGTGCAGAGGCCCACTAGGCATTGTGCCTCCTTTTGGTTGCAGGAGGAGCCAGATGCAGCAATTTATCCTTTAACTCAGAAGGGATATCTTGACATGCCTCATACCGCTGGACCCCTGGAAATTTCACTGAAGTAGAGGCCACTAATTTTTTGTTTAATTTATTTCCCACCCTCTGACACACAAATGTCTTACCAATAAGTCTAGAGTAGTTGCTATTTCTTGCTCACAAAGTCCGATCAGTATAATATCATCAATGTAATTAATGTGATTTCTTGTGGAAGGGATAGGCAATCAAGATCCCTAATGTGGACTAAATTATAACATCGGGCTGGAGAGTTGATACACTCCTGAGGTAGGACAGTGAGGGTATTTTGCTGGCCTTGCCAGCTGAAAGCAAGGGTGGTCTATACCAGTAGACATAGAGAAAAAAGCATTTGCTCAGTCAACAGCTGCATACCACATACCGGGGGATGTGTTAATTTGCTCAAGCAATGAAATAAAATGGGATAGATTTGCAATTGGTGTCAACACCTGATTAAACGTATGATAATCCACTGTCATTCTAACAAGATACATTTTCTGCAAAAGCCAGATAGGTGAGTTGAATGGGGATGTGGTAGGAATCACCTCCCCTGCTTCCATCAAGTCCCTGATGATGGCACTAATCTCTGCAATCCCTCCATGAACGTGGTATTGCTTTTGGCTTACTATTTTCCTAGGTAGGGCAATTCTAGTGGCTTCTACCTGGCCTTTCCTATCCTAATAGCCCTTACTCCACAGGTTAGGGAACCAACATGGGGATTCTGCTAGTTTCTGAGTATGTCTATTCCAGAACTGGAGAAATGAGTAGACAGTGGGTTTGCAGACCCACTGAAGCACCTTGAGACAGACCCAAGTTAAATCTCCATTGATCACCTAACCTCCGTAAGTCCCTACTTCTATTGGTGAGACATAGTAACTTTTGGCGTCTCCTAGGATTAGTGTCAATTCAGAGCCAATGTCCAGAAATCCCCCCAAATCTGCTTATTTCTTTTTCCCCGGTGCCAGTCAAGGTGGAAAATTCTGCAGTTCCCTTTTTGGAAAGCTGGGTGAAAGACTAACAGTATAAATTTTGGCAGTGTAGCCAGATTCTTCCTCAAGGGGACCTGACCTCCCCTTCGTTCAAGAGGTTCTGGGTCTGTAAACTGGCTCAAATCTGAGCAGTGTTTGAGGGACTGTAACTCGTCCTCCCTGTCTCCCGGGACAAGGTCCACAGGAAGGAAGGAAGGGAGGAGGGAAGGAAAGGAGGGAGAGAGGGAGGGAGGAAGGAAGGTAAAAAGAAAACCAAACCAAACCAGGCAGACAAGGTCACTGTAGTTGGCATGCTTGGACTACTCTAGAAAATAAGTGAAATCTGTTTTTTCACTCTTTGCACTATAGACCAAGTATGTAGCCCCTGGTTGGTCTATTAAAATGTGGCTAGAATTTCTCTAAGAATATCTCATTTCAAGATATCAATATTTTTCTGAACACACACACATACAGAAGTGCACATTATCTTTGTTTAAGTAAAAGTCTACAACAATTGATGATTGTGAAAGATATTCACATGCATAAACAAAAGTAATAAAAAGTTTCAAATAGATAAGAAGTCACAGAAATACTTAAAGACTGAATGCGTTAACTAGGTCATTTGAGGAAAAATATATCCTTTTAAGGTAATAGATTTTTATGACATACAAATAATATAAAAAAAAACTATAGAAATTATACAGTTGTTTTAATCATTATAGAATTGTTTGTATTTTAACATTTATAACATCAAACAAACAGTAATTTTTTAATAATAGTATTTAATTTTTAGTTACTTCATTTAATTTAGGCCATTATCATTTCAAGAAAAAAAACCCTGAACCTATTTGGTTATTCTTCCCATGATGATAAATTGAAAGCACAATGCCAACATAGACATAAATATTCAGTAGGAAGAAAAAAATCCAAACTCATATCCATAAAATCTTTGATAAATCAACTTGGATCTCAACATGTTAAAGAATGTACCATTTGAAGAAACAAAAAAAGTGCAAAAGTATGCACCCATAGCTTACTTTGTTCTTCCTCATCAAAATTTGAGAATGATAAAATTATAAGAAAGATTTAAGAGGAAGATTCCTTTTACTTCTCTGTCTGTGAAGGCTAATATATTAGACAAAAACTGGTCAAATGATTACTATAGCTTGTCCAACCATTTCCAGCATTTCAAGTCAGTATATTCTTGAGATTTTTCTCAAGTATGACTCCTTGGTTTAAAATTCCTTCTGGAAAACATGCTACTGAAAAACATTTCCCTGAATTACATTCTACAGTGCAAAAAAATCTTAGCGATATTATTAAATGTACTGTTTGAAAGTGATTGCCTGTTTAATATTTTAGTATTAGCATATGACTCAGGCAATTATAGAAGTTTAAATTTTTGAAAAATTTATGTTCTTGAAGTATAATGGAGAACTTTAGAAACTATGTTTCTATAGGTTTAATAATAAAATTAAATAATAATGTTGTATTCCTTTACATTAAAAAAAATCAGCATTTCTTCTTATATAGCAGAAACTCCTTCTGTAAGTTAATTTTTTTATTCTCACTTTCAGCCAAATTTGATTTTAAGTAACTTAATCATTTAGCATTGAGTAATATGTGTATTTCATGCCCCTCATGGTATCTTTCAATTAACAAAAGTGTCAGATAAACCAGAATTTGTTGTTTATTGCAAGTGACCAGAACTTTAACAGGAAATCCAAGAACCATGGTAATACTTTCCATGTTGTCAGAATTTGGAATTTAGGGAATTATGATCGATTTTGAACCACTGAAAAATAATTAACAGTTTCAGACATAGAAAGTGACTCTACATGAAAGAGACGTACGGATATTTTGAGTTAATATGTAGGAATCATACGTGTGTATATGAAAGGATGTTATGAGGAAGAAATTTACTGGGGCTTAACTACAACAAAGAGATTTTGAGGAGTCATATGGAAGAACTTTTTGATATACCCTAAAACATTTGCCAGAGAAGAAGACGGAGCCTCCTTTTTTGGAGACCTAAATGAAAATGTAGACTGGATTTTATCTTTCAAACTTAAAACCTGAGTAGTGTCAGGAACCCAGACAGATGACCTTTCTCTTCTATGATTCCATTATTTGAAAGGTTTGTGAAATCCCAGCCCTTCAATTGCTTTCTGGGGCTTGTCTCCTGCTAAGTCCCATAAGGTATATTTTCCTCCCAGGCACCAACCTACTTAAAGCACAGCAGTCACTGGAGTTGCCAACTCATTAAAAGCAGAGTGTAGTCCAGCATTAACCTAATTATATGCTGCAACCACTTTCTTGTGCATCTGGGAGTAACTCTTTGGCTTCCAGCCAGCATCTCTGGGATTTGATTTTCAAGTGACATAACCAGTTGCTTTAAAATGTTTCCCTCCTGAATGCTGGAGATGGAACGTCATCATTACAAAGGAGAAAACTTACAATTGGATCAAAAGCCTCTACTCCTGTGAGCAGAGGCTTTGCCATTGTCCAGAGAGCCCTGGTCTCTGCTTTCTCTAGACTCATATTTCCTAATGATGCAGTATCTTGTTCATTACGATTCACTCTGAGATGAAGTCATTATGTGCCTTGCTCTTTCTTTCACACAGCGTTGGTAAGCATTTTAAGGAAACTTTTATACAAATCTTTAAAATTTCTGGCAGGGAAAATAGGCAGACATCTGGAAAAGAAGCAGCATCACTTATCCCCATCCAAAGTGTATTTTTGCTTCATGTCTATACTTTTTCCGAAAGCTTATATACAAGTTCCTCTTAGCCATGAGCCTTTCTTGAGCAAAAGTGTCTGAATAATCTATGGGTTATCTTCCATATCTTAGAGAAGGAAGTCTACGTTTCTATTCCATCCCTGTGTTTCAGAGGGCTACAGTGGGGTGTAGAGCTGTCCCGTGCATTCAATCAATAGCATTTCTTCTCCATCTGTTGCTGTGGAGTTTGGCTACAGTTTTCCCTTCTGGTGGTTTGTAGTCTCTGTCTTCTGTTGTGTTCTCCTTGGTAGAGGCTTTATGAGGTGGTTTCCTGAGCTGTTGTAAGATTCTTTTCCACACTCATTGAGTGGCTGCCTTGATTGATCTTAGCAGTACCTTCAGAAATTCTGGTGGAAATCTTTTCCTAGTTGAGGCTTTTAGATATTGGCTATATAACTAAATAAGGAGTTCCATATTTCAAAGTAGTGTGTTTGGAAGGGTGCCCAGAGTAAAGAAAGCATTAATAGGCATAAAAAGCTAGCATATGGATGCTATAAGAAGTATATTGGAAAATGTACAAATAGAGTAGTGGAACCTTCCAATCAAAGGGTGTGAGGGGCAGTGAGGAAAATATGTTTTCTCTTATGTTTCTGCCAAAATGTAAGGACAATACAACCTATACAGTAAATTCAGCAGATGCTGGAAACTGCAAAAAAAGAACACTCGTTGCAGCCAGCTTAGTTTAAAATAACATACTATTTATGTCTGAATTTGATTGTAGGTATATTCTCTGGTATTTGATCTATTTTATCTATATTATTTAGTCTATTAAGACCACGTTAAATTAATATAATTAGATTCTACTATATTGTTCACACAGAAAAAATATAAGACTAAGAATTATTTCCTTGGAAAGGCCAATCTAAGAAAGAAGGTTTATGATTTGTCCTGAGCTCAATCTGTTGGTAATTGTCTTTATGTTCCTATTATGCACCTAGGTATATGTGAGGCGTATAAGCGGGGAATAAGGCATAACTTCTTCTTTTCAGGGGTTTGAAAGCTAGCAAAAAATAATAGTTGGCAACATTTTCTTTGTCCACTTCAGGGCAGTTATTTCAAGGTTTTTGATTATGAATTTTTTTGTTCCCAAATGCTAAGGAGCACTTCTTATCTAGAGTCCTGAATGTAAATGTTAATTGAATTGTTTTTATGTGATGCACATAGCTTTTAGGTAAGGGTCGTCATGTGCTTTATAAGACTTAAAGATTCTTCTGGTGGCAGGATATCACAACGCACTAACACTTGGAAAGATGGAAGGCAGAATTTTTGGTTACTTACAGCTCCAAACTAGAGAAGGCTTCCAGGTAAGGCCAACAGGGGGTTGTACCCAGGGGAAGAGTTACAGCAAACTGGAGCTGTAAGAGGCAGCTTAGGTATGGCTAGCAGGGTGGGGTTAGCAAGATTTCTCAGGTTCCCTGAAGATCGGCTAACCTGAATGATTTTGTGGGATCCTAGGCCTAGAGGCTGTCTCCAGTCTCTTACCTAGCCTTGGAGTGATTAGGGCTGATGCACTGTGGCTTGGAGCGTGAGAGCCCAGTAAAGGACGTGGCCAGTTGGATACGAACTTGATTAGCTGCTCAAGAAAAAAAATTGCTCGACCTCAAATCAGGGCTTCAAAACTGGGTCAAGACAGCACGGTTAAAAAAACCCAAAAAAACTATACTACATGATGATACAAACATAATGATACAAATTTTAAAAATATATTCTTTATAATTTTTTAGGCATTCACCCATTCATACTTGCAATAAATATTTAATGAACACACGTTAGGTGTTGACACCATGATGAACACGGAGAAAATAAAGATGAATCAGAGGCTTTCAGTTCAGTAAGAGACAAAACAATGACAATGTTGTAGTCATTGTAAAAGAGTCATAACATAGGTGCTACTGGAACACAAATGTGGTTGTCAGTTTGACAGTACTGACCACTCAGGAAAAGCTTCCAGACATAGGACGCATCGTGAAGAAAGATACAGAAGCAAGATACAATAGGCAGGAATCTTAGAAAAAGCCTAGTATTAACAAACTTTATAAATAAGTAAGAAAAAAAAAAAAAAAAGGCCCAGAAAGATAAAGAGACTTGATTCATGTCACAGATATAGCAAAAACCCAGTATTCACTTGTATGTTCCCTTGCATGGTCAATATCAATTTTGTTTAATCACACATCGCACATATTTGACCATCTGGACATGATATATGAGCGTTGTAATAATCTGGCTGGAAGGACTTATCATAGTATAGAATAGACTTAGAATTCCGTTCTTCCAAGATAGATGCACAGTCTCTTTCACTGGATGAGTAAACATCTGGGTCCTATCTGGTCAGGGAACCTGAGACCAGAGCATTATGGTAGCTATAATTGGGGTTGAGTTTTGCATGATGCAAACACAAAGAGTAAAATGAAGGTGGAGTGTCATGTGGAGACATAAATGAGTTCTCAACATGTTAAATGTTAAACCCAAAGGAAAAGTCAGGAAGCAGATTTAAGGTTTAGTGATACGTAGGAAGAGTGTGCTGGCTTCTGGAATCCAGCCTGGAAACACACCCAGAACAAGGGATGGGAGGAAAGTTGTAACGAATGTTGGTGATTTAATCTGTGGGTAAGGAGGGAGCCCTTAAGGACACAATGTGTTGGTGGTAGAGTTTTATAAGATCAAGCCTTTCTGTTTGTATTTTATGACATTAAAATAACTCTATACTGGAGGAAATATATTGGGATAGTTGGTTTTTATGTAGTAGTAAACTAGATTATACATTTTAATATTAAAGAAATTTACTATACTACATTGATTCAGAACCCATATAGAATTAAGCCAACAACACAGAGTCAAAGAAACATATAAAATGTTTCAGATGTACACGCCAATTACATGAAATAGTTAACCTTGTGGGTTATGATCCCTTTGTCTTTCACTGAAAATGCAGACTGTAACTTTGCAATACTTGTACCCTAAATGCATAAACTGCATTTCTCAACCATCCCTTGAACCGTCTGAAGTGCAGGCCTCAAAACTTAACTTATCCAACTCAAACTGACTTTACCATTATTCTCCTGTTCAAATTTCCCCTTATTGCCTAAACTGTGTCTCTTTACAGTTGGTTTATCTAAATCATGATTGAAACAAGGTACAATTATTGAATTTAGTTGTACGTGTCTCAGGACACACATAAATAGATTTCACTCTCAACCTGATCTCTCCCACTGCAACTTCACTACCATTTTCATGGCGCTGGCTTGTGGACAGCTGTCCCTGGAATGTCCTATACTCTGACATTGACTAATTACTTCATAGTTTTGCCACTGAATATGTTTCTGCATCTCCCATACTATTCTTATACAGGTATTATACACACAGATGGATTTTACTTCATTATTCTATCTGATAACCTCTATCTTCTGTCAAGCTTAGCCTGTTACATCTACTGTGATAACTGACACATTTGGACTCATTTCTACCATTTTTATTTTACTTTATTTCTACCACCATTATTTACCATTCTTAATGTGTCACTTTTCTGTTTCCATTTTTCTTGTATTTTACTTTTTTGGCATACTGATTGTTTCTTCCTTTTAATCTCCCTTTGACTAGAAATACTTTGAAATTTTATCCCATATATTTAACTTAACAGTTTTCTAAAGTGATTCAATATCTCAAGTCCCTACCAAATAATACAAGGTACTTGGAACACTCTAATTCTGATCTCTCCTTTACTGATTTATATGTTACTGTTATATAGAATATTATTTGTATATCTTGTTAAATATATAATTAGACTATACTGTTATTATATAGACAATATATATTTCAGTTTACTTATGGATTTACTTGTTTCTTTGCCCATTATTCCTTTTTGCCTCTCAGGTCCTTTTTCCTCTTCCTTAAGTATATCTGATAAAAATTCCTTTACTGCAGATCTATGGATGTAAACTCTTATTTGAACATTTATTCATTTTGGTTTCTATTTTCTTTTTCATTTTCTTTTTATTATTTTTATTATTGTTGTTTTTGTTGATTGTTTTATTTCATTTGTCCCTAAAAATTTCCTAGTTTTCTTATGAGCCCAGTAATGAATTAAAAGTATGTGTGTTTTCAGTGATTTAAGAGGTCACTGTTTTATTTCCAGAGGGCTATTCAGATATTCAGACCACATGCTTCAGAGGAAGGTTATCACAGAATGTATTGGTTTGCATGACTAGCAGGGAGAAGGCTATTTATGGATGGAACGTGAGAACTAGAGAGGGAAGTCCACACAGGAGACTGAGAGGTCAAGGAGCAAGTGCCTCAAAAGGGAATGGGGATTTGGGAGAAAAATCTTCTGGATGTTTTTATACTATAATGAGGAGTTTGATTCAAGGTCATTGGTGCTGACACATCAAGACTGACTGTCACTGACTCGATTAATAATCAAGCTAGTATGTTACAGTGTTTTAAAAATAAATGGAGTTCTATAATTTTTGTTAACATAAGTATGCAACTGGTAGCCCTCTTAATATTAATCCCTTTAATTTTTAAAGGCTCTACTTGGAAAATAGACACAATGGTCATGGCTTACTAAAGACACACCAGAATTCTAGACTCCCTGAAACACCCAGAGTAAAAGTGTTATTTGTGTGTGTGTGTGTGTGTGTGTGTGTGTGTGTTTAAAAATCCCTTTCCATCTGGCTTAAATGCCTTCTTTCAGATCTGTTACATCTGGTCACCACTTTGACCCAGGGATGGAATTGAAAAGTTACCCCACCATCTGGCAGTCTTTCTAGACTTGCTACTGACATGAAATTTCAGAGCAGCTCATACTGCAGCAACGTGGGACTCAGGCGGCCAGTTTTCAGTTTAACTCATTACTCAAAGTGTTTCTCATAACTCATCTCAGTACAGTCCTTTACATTAATCATGCAAATGAGTGTTCTCTCTTCTATAATTCAAATGACTTAAAGGAAGGCGTACTGTTTTACTTGCTTTTTTTACTCCCTCTATATCCAGTAGAACTTAGCACGGTGCTTTGCAAAGACACATTGAATGAGTAATCAGGTTAATAACTTGATTCCCATTTTCTGAAAATAGCCCTTATACTCTTTCTCTTAGCCATGTTCCTTGTCCTCTGAGCCTCCAATTAAAAGACAACTCCTAACCAATAGTAGGCTCTGGTACTTACCGTCCTAAAGATGTATCTGAAATGTGCTTTCTGTCAGGTGTGGCAGTGCAAATGCAAATATGATAGTCTTCCTTTTTTGTAAATAAGTTGAGTGCCATGTAAGTATAGTTTCATTACATTCTATTTAATTTTACTTTTACAGAGTATAGTAGATTTACGTAACTATCATTTTCCTTTAAAGTATTATAAAGAGCACACTCTGCCAGAGTATCAAATTTATAATGAACCAGGGATATCAAAATGATTAACTGCTTAGTTTCTACAATCACTCACTTGCAACAAAAAACATTATTTCTGCTGTGAAAACAGAAACAACAAAAACACAGTTGGGTTTTGGGGTGGCTTTTTTTTTGGTCAAAAACACTTAATTCATAATACAAGCCTTACTGACCAGAGAAGCAAAAAGAAGAGAGAAAAACAGATAATTTAGCTGGAGTAAAAGAAAACAGCTATTTGTTTTCAATTATTTTGAAATATTCAAATATTTATAACTGGTGAATTTTATCTTATCTATTCGGAGCAATGTATCATTGTTTCAGTTACATAACAGGCTTTTATAAAGGTGAAAGAAAAGTCTAATCTCTATTACCTCCACTTGAATTACTAATGTCACATGTAAATATAAGGTTTCCCGTACATCTGTTTCATAATCCTCCTCCCAAGAATGACTAGCTAAAGAATTTAAATGTCATGACGGCTCTGAACCAGCTGCCATGCTCAAAGAGCCCTTCCTGGAAAGAGTTTAGTGAACAGGCATAAAGAATGCCATTCTTGGAAGTAAGATTGGAGGCACCAGAAAGTGTTCTTTTGCAGCAGTTGAGCTGTCATGTATCCTCAAATGTAACACTAATCTAAAAAAGATCTTTCCCTTGATTTGCACTTGTGATGTAAACATTTACATGAAACCAAAATTTTAGGCAAATCAAGGTTGCCACAATATGAATTATCTCAATGGAAAAGATTGTTCAGCATTTATAATTTATGTGCATGCTTGATTCATATTTTGCTCATGTCTACTATTCTAATGATATTTCACCCGGGTTTTATAAAGAAATCGATGTGTGCTTTCTTTTAAACATTGTCCAATATCCACACTTCATTTGTACTTTCTTTTCCCTAAGAATATGATGGGTACAATCAAAAATGTAGAACCCATAATCCACATAGACCTCTGATAGCAGAATTCATGTTGGAAGTTTACCCATCAAGAAGCTTCATTTCCTAGGCTACAGTAAAACATTTAACCAATAAAAGAATACAATTTTCACTCCAATTGAATGTTATATATTCAATTACTTTTTATTCTTTTGTAAGACAATTGAAAACAATATAATTTATATAAAAATGAAAGTTGTAAAAAAGTAAAAGCTATATAATTTAATCCACTCCCTTAAAAACCTTGATGTATTCTAAAATGTCAATCAAGATTAGAACGAAGCGGGGCTTCCCTGGTGGCGCAGTGGTTGAGAGTCCGCCTGCCGATGCAGGGGACACGGGTTCGTGCCCCGGTCCGGGAAGATCCCACGTGCCGCGGAGCAGCTGGGCCCGTGAGCTATGGCCGCTGAGCCTGCGCGTCCGGAGCCTGTGCTCCGCAACGGGAGAGGCCACAACAGAGAGAGGCCCGCGTACCACAAAAAAAAAAAAGATTAGAACGAAGCATTAGAAGGGAGTATTTGTATGGTACATGCAGTGATATAGCCCCCAAAATGACAAATTTCATGTGATGAACGGAGCAAAAGTTGTTGAGTGCATCTCAATTTAGCACATAGAATTTTCCCAATGGACAAATATTCAGTAAAGATAAAGTTTACAGAAAGTTATTGACAAGGCTCAGTTAAAATTGTACATATTCTTCTTCATAGAAAAGTCACAAAACTGTGATTGAATATGTTTAATTAACTTGCAAACTCTAGGGAACTAATAAACTTTAAAGATAATTTATTACTACTGGTAGTAGTAGTGTAATAACAGTTATGGTAGTAATGAACACTAGTACTAATAGTGGTAGTAATAGTAATAGTCGATATTTATTAAGCATCTACTTTGTGCTTAATACATGTTGTAAACTATATGTATTAAGCAATTTACATGGGTTAAGCAGCTGGTGCAAGATGATAATGCTTGAATGAGGTGGAGCTAGAGTAAGAAACTAAATAGTCTCTAACTCCAGAGCCTGTACTGTTGGCCACCATGCTATACTGCCTCCGTTTATGTGTCATTATCACCATTTGGGGGATGAGAGCAAGGAAAAGATATAAACAAAGTCTTTAGAAATATTACATTTAAAAATCTGTTTTTATAATTATTTCTTAATTATTTTCATGTCATCATCATGCAGGTTGTGGGCATTTGAAAATGGAGAAAAAAGATGAGTGAGGAAAAAGAAGCAGTCTAGGCAGACAAGTGAAACAGAAATAATCATTTCAAAACCATTTGAATGTTGTGCTAAGTTAGCTTACCTTGAAAAGCTTCTAAACAGAGAGCAATAAAATAAAAACGGAAGAAAGGAAACAGCCTCACATTCCACCATGCAGTGAACACTGGCAACTGCTTTCTTTAAATTGACTCAGTATTGTACCAATCATGTAGGTATATTTGCCTGCCTCATTCACAGCCCATTGCAGAGCATTTATCCCATGTAGAGTTTCTGGATTTGGCTGTCCTGATATCACATAAATCCATAGCCCTGAACATTACTGGTCACATTAGGATAGACACAGAATTCACAGGTGGAGGAGGGACTCATAGGCCGAATTGAGCCAATCAGATTATTTCTCTTAAGAATTTTAAGAACACAGAATGTAATCAACCAATAATGGATGCCAGCCAAATGATATATTTTGGGATAAAGTCTGCGAGCTTAGAGTCATTTAAGGGTGATAAATAAGCAGAGGAAGCCATTCTACTGACAGAAACAGGAAAGTATAGCAAATAAGCAGGGAGAGGCAGAAACTGGAGACCTGAAAACTCTGAGAGACATAGGTTAAGTTCAATTTCTGACAGCTTTCCAGGTTCTGTAAGACCAGTCTCTACCTATGTCCATTCCTCAAAGTCTCTTGAGTCTTGGTTTCTTACATAACAACCCCCTACTCAGTCTTTGTTTAAGTGACTCATGAATCCTTGAAATTAAAATTGCCTTAACTAGAACAAAATGAAAGTAAGTATCAGTCTCCATTTTCTAATTAGAAGATGGTTTAACTTGGTTTAGATTTAAGTAAGGAGAAGTGAGAAATGGAGAAGTCTTGCTTTACGTAAATTGTTTTGTCATGAAGGGACAAACTTAGGGGAGATTTGACTCTCTGGAACTAACTTTCTGATGAGATAGTCTCTAAACGAGGTCCCCTTGTTCAGTAGCTAAAATCTGGAAGGAGTCTCAGCTTCTGATCAAAAAGACAACTGTAAAGTAGAAGATAAGGTAATAGATTTTCAGTATTCACAATAGGGAAAGGTTACACTGAAATTAAGTACAAATGCATCCAAGTTATTTGGTTTATTTTAAATATGTCCCATTACAAGGTTTTTTTCCACCATTGAATAAATTTTAATTGGTGACATTACAAAATTATGATTTTTTTGTCATTAATTTCCAAATTAATGACAAAGAAAAGAAAGTATATTACATTTTTGACTCCTTCAATTAATTTTATTGAATGTCTAACCTTTTCTTGGTGTCAGGGGTTCCAAGGAGAATGAGATATATCCCCATTATAAAAGTAACTTACAATTTAGTGGATAGAATACTGATTCTGAAGTACAAAAACCATATTAAACTTTTAAATGATGTTTTAAAACTTGATAATAACTTATTAATATTTTCTAAGGATGAACTTATAGTTAAAACTAGGCTAAGAGCTTTAAGCAAAATGCAAAAGGTTATCTGCTCAACTGAGATGATGAATCTATTTGTATTAAAAGTTCTTTGTGAAATATACTACCCAATGAACATTAAATTAAAAACAAATCTGCCTAATGTTTTAATCAGATGCTTAATGAAATACTTAGATGCAATTATGTCATAAAAAATTCTGTCTGACAAAAATAATATTTAGCACATTATTCTCCTATGGCTTTTTATAGATTAACATGTGAAATACATAATTTAGGATTCTTTACTTAAAACTGATGAGTTGTATGCTAAATCATGTTGTGTAAAAATAAACACCTAGCATTATTTTAGCCCAAGAGAGTAATTAGACATTTACCAATCCTCATTACATCACAAAACTCAGCATATAATATATAGTAGGTGCTTAATAAAGAAAATTGTTAAATAAATGAAGTCAAGAGAAAGCATTTTAAATCTATTTTCTATAGTAAGCAATACACAAAGTAGAAAAATAACTTTCTTAAGGCTTAATTGTATGTTTGGGAAAGGGATACCAATACAAATAATTACTCAATTTTTTATTCTTTACCATGCTTTAGGAAAATGATAGTTAATATCACATCACCAAGGAAACTAGGTCATTTAATAAAAATGTATTATTTTGTGCAGTGGCATATGGAACTGTTTCATGGATGACCCTGGTAAAAATTCTGGACTCAATAAATAAAGAATAAGTAAGTATGCTTTTCTCTCTCTCTCTCTGTCTCTCTCAGGCCAGTTCAAATTAGAAAGGCATGACTGCTTTCAAAGAAAAATCAAGCAAACTTATGGTAGATGTACTTAATATAAAACAAATTGTTTAAATTATTTCAAAAGGAAAATCCTTGATTTTCAGACATGGAAGGGCCAATCAGGGGACATAATTAAAACCAAATGCAAAGAAATTGATTAAGCTTTCTGAAATATGTAGGTTGTTTGTGTGGGGGGGCAGAGATGGAGGAAAGCATATTGACAACTGATAGTTTTTAGCACAGGTGAATTTAAATCATTACATTTAAATATAAAAACAATCTGGAAAAGCATATCAGTAATTTCCTCAAACTTCTAAAATTTGTTGACATTTCATAACATTTTCCATTTCTTAATAAAATGTACTATTTTTAAAATCATAAGTATAATTCATGTTCATTGTAACTGGAACATGAGTTCCCCATATCACCCCATATTTTCTGACATCAATAAGTTGAACTTTTATATGAAGTGATACCCTTCCCACATGCCCTGAGTTTTTATTTTTACCTGAGTTTCACCTCTCAACACCTACTCTATGCTATTATTCTTAACTTTAGTTGGGCTTGAGGATAGAATATAAAAATTGCAATCTAGAAAATAATTTAAAAGAAATTGAAATCATAACTTGAAACCTTCCCCAAAAGAAAACTCCAGGCCCAGATGTCTTCACAACTAAACTTCTCAAAACATTAAATGAATAAATGATATAACTTTTATACGAACTATACTAGAAAATAGAAAAGGAAGAAATACTTCCTGGTTAATTTTTTTGAAACCAGCATAATCATAATGTAATTATGGTCATATGTGGTATGACCATTGCAAGAATGGAAAATTATAACATTTCCAATGTACTTAGATATAAAACCACAGACAAAATACTTATAATCCTATCTTTATACACACACACATGCATGTATATATAGCACCATGTTTTAAGTAGGAGTTTTTTCATGAATTTGAAATTAATTATCATTTCCCAGGCAATCAATATAATTTATTATGTTAATAATAAGGACGAAGAATGATAAGATCATCTCCAGAAAAAGCACTTAATAAAATTCAACAACCATTAATTATAAACATTCTCCAAAAAACTAGAAATTGAAGGGATCTTTCTTCATCTCATAAAGGATATCTACCAAAAAATCTATAGCTATCATCCTAAAAGGTGAACTATATAATGCTTTCTCTTTCAGACTGGAAAAAAAGATAAGGATATCCACTCTCACTACTTCTTTTCAATTTTGTACTGAAAGTCCTTGCCAATGAGAAGAGAAGAGAATTAAAGAGAAGGTACTTAAAGCTATAAATACTGGAGAAAAAAAAGTAAAATTATTTTATCACAGGTGACATAAGTATGTCTAGAAAATTCAAAAGACTCTATAAAATATTAGTATTAATAAGTGAATTTAGAAAGAGCATGCAGTACATGGTCAATATGTTTCTATATACTAGCAACAAACAACTGTAAATATCATTTACAATATCATTAAAATCAATTGTATTACAGCTTTTCTGAGAGAAATGTGTTAGATCTTTCCTGAGAGGATTTTTTTTTTCTTTTTTAGGTTCTTTTCCCATCTAGGTCATTACAGAGTATTGAATAGAGTTCCCTGTGCTATAGTGTAGTGGGTTCTTATTAGTTATCTATTTTATATATAGTAGTGTGTATATGTCCATCCCAATCTCCCAATTTATCCCTCCTCTCCTTTCCCCCTTTATAACCGTAAGTAATTTTTCTACATCTGTGACTATTTCTGTTTTGTAAATAGGTTCATTTGTACCATTTTTTTAATATTCCACATATAAGTGATATCATATGATATTTGTCTTTCTCTGTCTGACTTACTTCACTCAGTATGACAATCTCTAGGTCCATCCATGTCGCTGCAAATGGCATTATATTATTTTGTTCTTTTTTATGGCTGAGTAATATTCCATTGTATATATGTACCACATCTTCTTTATCCATTCCTCTATCAATGGACGTTTAGGTTGCTTCCGTGTCCTGGCTGTTGTAAATAGTGCTGCAATGAACATTGGGGTGCATATATCATTTTGAAGTGTGATTTTCTCCAGATATATGCCCAGGAGTGGGATTGCTGGGTTATATGGTAGCTCTATTTTTAGTTTTTAAGGAACCTCCATACTGTTCTCCATAGTGGTTGCACCAATTTACATTCCCACCAACAGTGCAGGAGGGTTCCCTTTTCTCTACACCCTCTCCAGCATTTATTGTTTGTAGATTTTTTGATGATGACCATTCTGAACAGTATGAGGTGACACTCATTGTACTTTTGATTTGCATTTCTCTAATAATTAGCGATGCTGAGCAAATATTATTTTAATAAGGCCACAATTCAGATATTTTAATTATTTTTCTGTTATTTACTGTATCTCAAAATGCTAAGTGTTCACATTTGTTTTTAATGGAAACAATATTTGAGTTTACTCACCAGCAATCTCAGGCATTAACATTTGGACCATTTAATTACGTGCTGACAGTTATTAGAAATTTTGTGAGTCTATTTCTACACCTGCGCTTGTTTCTTCCAAGTGAAAAGTGAAAAAGGCAGAGAATAACAGAGCATAAAGAGAATTCATTGATGCTGTCAGGCTTAGCCAAATATTTGACAACAATAATGGAAGGCTGAAAATTTTCAAACTGCAAGGTGATGATGGGGATGCTAGATATCAGCGCAGAGTTCACACAAGTCAAGTAAAATGTTATATAGTGTGCAAATTCATCAGATATATGGATGAACACAGTAAATTACTGAGCTTGGCACACTTATTTCTGTGAATTCCTTTGCTATTTATTACACCAAGAGATAATGTGAATCAAAGTTTAGAGGTGACTCTACCTTGTTTTGTATGGATTAATTTTATTTACAAAATTTTATTCCCTACTTTTAGAAGTATATTTTAAAAATAGATCAAATATGTCCCATATTTTTATTTTATGGGCCACAAAAATTGATGTGTGATTACAAAACATGATATGAACTACAATTTCTAAACTTTCAATTTTTTAATTTTTGAAGTAAACTTCAAACATTTTCCTAGCCTCTAGCATTCTGCACTCCACCCATTGTTTAAAACCCTTCTATCCAAAAGGTTAGTCTTACCCTATGCCCATCCTTCTGTACTTCATTTCACCAGTAGTGCACTTCCTCATTTCTGAGACATTCCTTTAAAAGTAGCACAAGAGCTGGTTTGCAGCAAAACTTGCAAAATCATGTTAGAAACTTGGAATGTCAAGGTCTAGGGCATGTGGCTGCTGTTAATCTCACCATAAAGTCCAGTAAGGGCTTAGTCCTTCCAAAGCAGGTTTATTTAAAGATTTCTGTTTCAATGGGAGGTATAGGCACATCTGTTTATTATTTCAACCGTCCAGAGCATAGTCGTTGGACCAAACACACACACACACACAAATGCACACACATCTTTTCCAAAAGAAAATTAAATACTAATCTTTAGAGACAATATGATTTTAATCCATGAGAAGGGAGAAAATAGATTTTCTAACTTTCTGATAATTTACAAGCTGCTTCTTTACAATAAAGTTGGTAATTTATTTTTTCTGAACTGAGCTTAGTATGCTTTCTCAGACCTAAGAGAACAAGACAGTAGACAATTGCTGAAGTACGGTTTTCTTAGTGCTGTCTCCTGGCTATAGAGAGGAAGGCTATGAGACAGTCATCCTAATTATGACTAAGGTGTAATGTTACCAAAGAGTCCTCATTTTTAAAAATGTCTATCCTGGAAGAGTCAAAGGAATAATTTTATTCTCCCAGTTAACTAAACGTATCAGGATTGATACAAGTCTTAGTTGATTAGCAATGTTAGAAAAATGATGTTACTACTAGTTGCTTTGAAAATTGTAAGTAGTAAGATATACTCATTAAGTATCTATTGGTAATAATTCTCGATCAGCATTTGAAATTTAGAATTCTTTAGAGTAATTTTTCTTAGCTACATACTAGTCATATTGTTTTATTTGTAAAATATTTATTGAACAAATATAATGATGGGAGAATTTGATTCAAATATAAATAAATCACAATATTTTACCAAAAGTTGCTCACAATAAAATGGAAGGGATTCTATGTACATAAATTTTTAAAACATAATACAAATGTTTCTTTTTTTTTTTTTTTTTTTTTTTTTGCGGTACGCAGGCCTCTCACTGATGTGGCCTCTCCCGTTGCGCAGCACAGGCTCCGGATGCGCAGGCTCAGCGGCCATGGCTCACGGGCCCAGCCGCGTCGCGGCATGTGGGATCTTCCCGGACCGGGGCACGAACCCATGTCCCCTGCCTCGGCAGGCGGACTCTCATCCACTGTGCCACCAGGGAAGCCCACAAATGTTTCTTAAACTCTAATGTACATACAAATCTGAAGATCTTGTCCAATGTGATTTTAATTTAGTATATCTGAATCATTTATATTTTAGCAAGCTCCCAAGTGATGCGACTGTAACTGGCATGGGGACCCGTTACATGCATGTGCTTTAGGGCATCGAATGGGAGTTGCATAACTCCCAAACCTGAGCTGTGATTCAAAGGATTAGTGAGAGTTTACCACATAGAGAACATGGAGAAAGGTATTTCTGCAGGAAAAAAAAAGAACCTTAAAAACTCAAAAAGCAGAGGAGTTCCTAAGAGCAGATATTCTAAGTGAGGCTCAACTTTATTACACAGGGCAGAGCATGGAGCAGCTTCCTTAAACTAGGGTACCACACGGTCAGCTACACCGAGGCCAGCTTGGGAAATGGGAGCAGTTACTCCTTCATTTTCACCTTGCTTCCCTTCTTCCTTTTCTATCTTCTCTTCCTGACCCTCATCCCCACTCTTATTTTGTGCCCTGTTGTTTTCTACCAACAATTGCTCTCATCCTATCTGCAGAACTTAGGTATTTTATTAAATATCCCCTAACCCAATGTTTTTATAGAGGCATTCTAGAGACTGACACCCTTGCTGCAATAAAAGGGAAAAGCCTATTCTGATAGAATGATGTGTTATAACTTTATAGGGTCTTGAAAGAACGGCAGAGATTTTCTGTATTTAAAAAGAAAATGTATTGATGCTCTGTCTGTTAAACGTTGCTTTATTTCCCAGGAAATGAGGGACTACACAGTTTGCTTTCAGAGTGTAAGGCAGACTGTGTGTGCATTTTGAGGTGAAAATTGGGGGATAGGGAACAGACAAGTGTCTGCATTGTTCTAGACAATTATTTTTTGTTTAAGTTATGATCAAGATTGGAGAGAAAAATGTCTAGGAGAATATTTCGTTATGCTGAAGTTGGTCATTATCTATCGAGTCCAAATATAGCTTAATAGTCAATGTATCATTATGACAATATTGATTCTTCCAATCCAAGAACATGGTCTATCTTTCCATCTGTTTGTGTCATCTATGATTTCTTTCATCAGCATCTTATAGTTTTCAGAGTACAGGTCTTTTGCCTCCTTAAGTAGGTTTATTCCTAGATACTTTATTCTTTTTGATGTGATGGTAAATGGGATTGTTTCCTTAATTTCTCTTTCTGATCTTTTGTTGTTAGTGTATAGGAATGCAAGAGATTTCTGTGTATTAATTTTGTATCCTGCAAATTTACCAAATTAATTTATGAGCTCTGGTAGTTTTCTGGTAGCATCTTTAGAATTTTCTATGTATAGTATCAGGTAATCTGCAAACAGTGACAGTTTTACTTCTTTTCCAATTTGGATTCCTTTTATTTCTTTTTCTTCTCTGATTGCCATTAGGTAGGACTTCCAAAACTATGTTGAATAAAAGTGGTGAGAGTGGACCTGTCTCTATGATTTTCCTCTTAAGAAGACCAAATGTTCTTTCTGTTTATTACTACTGTTTTTAGCGTTTCATTTGGTATGTTTCGGGACAATCACTTGAACAAATAATTGTAATGCCTCATCAGTGGACAAGGATTTGAGGTGATACCATACATGCATGTGTGTGGTGCGAGATGGGGAGAAGGGAAGAAGGAAAAGAGGGGTTAATACCTAATATCATGGCTACAGGTAATTACCAATGCCTCTATTGTTAAAGACAGCTAAAACTTTCCAGTTCTTATCTGAAAAAAACCCCAAAAAAACCCCAACACTTAACATTCTTTCATGACGTTTGATCTCATCACGTAAATGTAATGAGTAAAATTAATTGAATTCTGAGACTGTGGATTTCTGGGGTCATGAGTTTGTTGTCTCACTGTTCATGGCAGCACCCACTCTGTACACCAGATGGCACGGTCTGTCGGCTCTAGCTACAGAAGCCTGAATCACCGAAACTAATATTGTTGAAGAGAGTGGCATTCATTATTAATTTATTACATCTGAATCACATTATTTACATGGGAAGTGGCCATATACTTAAAAATTTATTTTGTCATAAACACATTTATTTAATAGAGTATATGTGTGCATGTGTATGACAAATTGAAATATATTTACACGTATCGTTTGGTTGCATAAGGCCCCTAAAACATTTAGCATTGTAATTAATTATTGTATTAAATACTTTTCAACCCTGTTGAGAAGCAATAATAAGGAATTTATAGACATTTTACCAGACAAATAGCTATATGATGCAGGTGCATTGTAAAAAGAGACAAGTAGCCCCTATGAAAATATGTTTGACAATAACCACAATGTGACACTCCTGTACCTCTACCCCTGGAATTCACCAGAATACTTAGCGGCTTCTGGTGTCTTCTTGGATAACTGTTCGTTATTTGTTAATAACCATGAAGCATGACTAGCTTCATTCAAATCGTAACTCCAACATTTAGTTGATGTGTGTCCCATGGAGTAAGTTATTTATCCCTGTTTTCTTATCTGGAAAATGGGGATGATAACAATTGTCCCTCCTTGATAGAACTGTCCTGAGAAATCAGTGACCTAGCACTTATGTTTCAGAATATTTAAAAAATTCAATAAGCGTTAGCTAGTATCACTAGTAGTAGCAGTAGTAGTAATAGCAATAGTAGCAGCAATAGTGGTGTGGATTCTGAAGATAATAAAGAAGCAATAACAAATTTTTAACAAGAAATTTTAGGAAAGTGAATAGTCAACTGATTCTCTATTAGTATGTGACAATTTCCACTTCCCCCTCCTCCCTCTCTCTCTGATGCACATGTGAACAGACATACACAGCCTTTACATATCATATCTTCTGTTTCATTGGTTTCCTTTGTCAGTTCTGTTACCACAACATCACACCTCACTGTTTTACTCATTGCAGTCTTACTGTACACTTTCCAGCAGAGTGAGTTACCATGCACTGCTCTACCTCTGTAGGCTGTTACTTCCTTGCACCTTGTATCTGTGAGGATTCTGCAGTTGCAACATACAGAAAAAAAGTCAACCTGTCCTGGGCAAAAAAAAAAAAAGAGATTTATTGGTGTTTTATCAAAGAACCCCAAGCTTAAATGGTGTCCTCAGGTCACCATTCATCTGTCTCTCTCCTAGACTCCGTGTAAGTGGTCCTCATTCCTCCTGCGTCTGCAGAAAGACTTACTTTGTACCATGGGCGTACGTGGCCTCCAACAGATCCAGGCTTACATCAGCTCAGGTAGTCATCCTGGAGGAAAGAAAGTTTTTCCCTCTCCCAATATTTTGTATTAAAAACGCAATATTTTATCAGGTCCCTGTGCCAATAACTGTGGCGCGAAAGATAAAGATAATTTTATTGGCCAAGCCTGAGATAAATTCTCACTTTAAAATTTAGAACAGGGCTTCCCTGGTGGCGCAGTGGTTGAGAGTCCGCCTGCCGATGCAGGGGACACGGGTTCATGCCCCGGTCTGGGAAGATCCCACATGCCGCGGAGCGGCTAGGCCCGTGAGCCATGGCCGCTGAGCCTGTGCGTCCGGAGCCTGTGCTCCGCAACGGGAGAGGCCACAGCAGTGAGAGGCCCGTGTACCGCAAAAAAAACAAAAAACAAAAATTTAGAACAGAATTCAGCACTTTGGACCCCATTAGCGCCACATGGGTGGAGGAGGCAGATTCCCTTATTTTAAGCCTGGGTGTTATTTCCAGAGGAATATGATGAAGGAGAAATCTAGCAAAATAAAAATAGGAAATGTTATACACAGCTATAGGAGTGAATGTATTCAAAATTTTCAATCTCCAGCTCAATAAGCTTTTTACTTTATCTATTTTGTGCAAACTTTGCTATTTGAATGGAATAAGCTTGCATTTATGGAGTAGGAAACTAGACTAATAATATAGAAAATAATTTTGCTTCATCTCAGCATTTATTCTTTTTTTGCTGTTCTGGTGAGATTTTGCAAATTTATATGCAATCATAATAACTTTAGTATAACAAAGCAAATCTCACTTTTGTTGTGCACCTTAATAAATTTTAAGAGTTAACTAGATTGAAGTGCTAAATAGTAACATTATCACAAAAACTGGTTAAAAATAACATTGCCACAAGGTAACATACAATAAAAAAATCAAAATCTTGAGCAGTTTGTATAGTATACACTTTGGCAGAATACCATATTGTTCCTTTGTACATAAAGATATTTGTAAATGATGTTTCTAACTTCACCATAAGTTCCTATGTATCTGGAACCAAATACAGCTTCCTAGAAGCTAATTTTGAATAGTCATTTTGTAAAGGGATATTATTCCAACACGACTGAAAGTGAATCTTGGCTTTTAGAAGATTTCATCTATGCCAGTGTAAATTTAATTTCTGTAGAACTTAGATATGACTCTATTTTATTATCTAAAATAATTAAAACATTTAGATTTAAAAGGTTAAATTATAGTTTTAGTTTTACCTCTGCTTAGAATTGTAAAATCCCATTCACCATTACTTAGGTTTTACCTAATGTAGTCTGATTTTTACATAATGGAAACTAGGATGAATACAAGCAAAAATATAAGCTAATTTTTAAAATAGCTACAATAACAAGTTTTTCTTCTTAAAGTTTTTTTTTTTTTTTTTTTTTTTACTAATTTACAGACTTTCAGTTTGTTCACTACAAAAGTGGTCTCATTTCACCTGGTATCTGTAATAACACTAAAGGAAAGATTAGGTTATGACGACAGTAAGGAGGTGACACAATTAAATCCAATTATCAGATTCCATTATTTTTAAAGCTCATCCTTCTTTCCTTTTCTCCTGCAATTTCCTCAGGGACTTTACCCTGGAATCCAAAGGATTTGAAGAAGCTAAACTCCTCCTCCTTCTTTGATGCTCATCAAAACTCGTTTTTTAAAGCAGTCAAGGAAATAAAAACTCCTACCCACTCTCCAAACATTCTTCCTTTAGGCAGGGCTCTTAATGAAACCCAGGTTGCATTTAAAGCCACAGTAGCAAAATATTTAATTTTAAAAGTTATATTAGTATACATTTAAGTAAAATTATGTGGCTAAGGCATGAGGACAAGAGGCATGAGAGTTGTCAATAATATTAAAGCGCTACCACATGGAAAAAAGGATTGAAACAGCTTTGAGCTGCTTCTCAGAGAATAAATTAAACCAATGGGTGAGATGGGCATAGTGTATACAATGAAGATGTTGTCTCACAATTAGAGTTGTTCCTGACCCAAGCAGTTGCTAATTTATTGGCTGTTTTCTAGAGGGATGCACAGGGAAGAAATTGAATTGGATGATCTCTAAGCTCACTTTAGATCTGAGATCCTGGTGATTAAGCCTTTCATGAGCCAGAAGGGAGTCTTAAATCCCTTCCTCAAAATCATATTATGTAGCACAGCTCCCAGCATTTTATTAATACTTACCATTTGATGATATAGATTGTTAAGCCAGAACTCTGACATCAGAAAAAAATGGTATATTATCCTTTTATAAAATTGGCTCTTTTGACATAGCTAATTGTAGCTTTAGTTTATGTTGCTGACTTGTTTCATTCTATTTTCTTCTGAAAGCACTGAGAAGACATCGTTGAATGTGCAGTCAGAAAATCCCTCATAGGGGAGATAAGATATTTTACGTTTTGGCAATAAATTATAAATATTTCCCGAGCATGCACAAAATGAAAGCCAACTTAATAAACAAATAGCACGTATACTGTTCAACAACTAAAAAAAATTTAGAGAAAAGATGAAAATATGAACAAAGACCATAGTTTTATAACTTCCTAGACTCAATATCACAGAAATAACAGCACCGAAATTCACCTTTTTAACCTAATTTTATTTCTTGAATTTGCTTCATGCAAAGTTCAGCATACTTTGTACTTATGTGTCTTGAATGTTAAAAAGAAAACTATTTTCACAAAATCATGATTTCAAATTCCAGAAGCACGGCTTGAAGAGTCACACACTGGTTAATGGACTGGCGATGAGTGATTTTTTATGACCCTCTTTTTGTTAACAGATAACGAGAAGTCTCGTCAACAGAAGCATCTTCAAATATATGAAAATGAGCACATCCAAAGAAGTGAGCAGTGTCCTTTGATGTTCTTTTGATTAGACAAGTTGGACTACTCTGTACATTCACTCACTATTCAGACCAGGTCAGACAATTTAATTCCAACAATGGCTTTATTTGTTCATTTACAAATCAACAGAATTTCGTTAAAAAAAACAAGCCAAAAGAAACCATTCTTACCTGTTAACCTTAAGGTCCTTTCTGATTAAGAATTTTATTTTCAATTTTAAAATTTGTAAAGAAGGAACTAAAAGATTAAGGTAGGATGCAAGTCAAATTGTGATTTCTCTTCATCCTGTAATTATTTGAAGGCTTTTGTAGTGAGAGTAAAAGAGAGAAATGTAATTTGCTCTATTGTAGAACTGGATTCTGGTAATGCACGAAGTATGGTAGAAATAATTCTAGGTAGAAGATAAAGATATTTTGGTTTGGGTCTTAGCTGTAAAACAACTAAGTATGTGACATTGGAATGTCATTTCATTTAGTCATTAAATCTCATAGTCTATAAAATGAGGTAATTACTAGATACATTATTTGCAAACAGTGTTTGCTCATGAAATTCGTTTTCAGCCATGAAGGGGCACCACCCAGATCTTTCTTTAAGAGAGAACTTTCTCCAAGGAATGTAATTAGCTGACAGGCCCCAACTGCTGCAGCTTTAAAATCTGATGTAGTATTTATGCCAAAGCCACTTTCTTCCTGGGTTACTGCCAGCGACTGAGAAGAATGGGGGTTTAAGAACTGTGCCATTTGTGCCTTAGGAGGGTAATTTCTTCTACTAGGAAACCTTTGCTCAGTCTCTCCATCAGGCTAGCAGGAGTTTCTCAGAGCTCTACTGTGGTTTGAGGGTCTTACCCCTCAATCCTTTCCCCTTCCTTCTCTTTCTTCGCAGGTATCAGATCAACATTGTGGTTTGCAGCTCACCCCTGTGGCAGCCATGAGAATGTACTTCACACACCTCCAACTGCAGGGAGAATAATGGACCAAGGGCTCCATCTGCTGTGCTCTGACATCCATTGCCAAGTTTGCAAGGAGACTACACTTTCCATGGGATGTTTCCTGCCAATGACTAACAGATGTTAAGGCAGGCCCATTCCTGGTAGACACAGGATTCCTCTGAAGGCTAACCTGAGCTTGCAAACTCCCTGAAGACCTTGCTGACCCTCTCGTAAGATTGCACAGCTGTCTGAGAGTCTTCCATTCAACCTTCCCTCTCTCCTTCCCTTAGGATAGGACTTTCATTATGGTCTGATGGCTCTCCCAGCCTTCTCCAGCCACCTGTCCATTTTCTTTCATACAGGGATTTCCACCATAAAGTCCTGATATTTAAAATTCCATCTTGGCATCTGCTTCTCTGAGGATTCAGAGATCTCATTCCATCGATTCCTGCTTCTTCCACCTTCATCTTTCACAGGTGTTTTGCCCAATCTATATCTTACACTCTTAGTTCCATATTTGTATATGCTTTCTGGAGATCCAAAACTGACACACGTTTTTTCTTTGAATGAAATTCATCAGCAAAGCTTAATCTTGGAAGTCATAAAACGGGTCTCTCCTGGCTGAAGCAAGAGTTGGGATCCAGAGAGCTCCTTATTCACTGCCACTCTCACCCCGCCTTTGGCTCCAGTGGAAGCTCATGAAATATCTTTGAGACCTGTTTAGGATATGGGAAACAGTTTGGAAACTCCTGAACAAGATGTCCTCACACATTAAATGCTATAATTTTGTAACATCTGAATGTCTTCATTGGAGTCCATATATAAGGCCTTGCTAGTTCTCCCCCAAATCTGAAATTTTACCACCAGAGCCAGGCCACGGTAAGGTGTCCCCAGGCGGCAGCCACAAAAATTGAGGCACCAGACAAGGGTATAAGCTCCTTTCGAGGAGACACCGGCAAGCTGGAGTGAGGCAGAAGGAGATCACACCAGCTTCTGTTTCCTGAGAGCAGTTGTGTATGCCCCTAGGTGTGTGCCAAACCAGAAGCCTGCCCCTTAGGCCAAGGCCTAGACAAGCACATGGGCCTCTTGCACAGAAAGACTGGGCTGTGTTTCAGTGTGCCCCCTGTACAGTGTCCTGGGGCTGGTAGCCTGCCAAGACCTGCCTCTCGCATTGCTACAGTCCCATGGGCCCCAGGAACACAAGCTCCCCTGGCCGCTAGAGACAGGCATTAAGGGGTGTCCCCTGGGAGGCAGCTGCAAAAGCCAGGGGCCAGACGTGTATAAAAGCTCCCTTCTGGGGGATACACGTCCTCTGGAGCACGGCAGCGGGAGAGGGCGAGGATGGCGCTCACAGGAGGGGGGCAGGGCGGAAGGAGAAGAAACAAGCCTCGATTTAAAAACAAAAACTTTTAAGGTGCCCACAGATGGGAGAAGTTGCGGAAGATGTGTCCTGAGGGGGAAAAAAAACAAGGGTGCCTGCAGGTGGTGTGGAGGGTGGAGGAAAAAAGAGAAAAAGACCTGGAATTTATTAAAGAAATTAATCAATTAAATTTAAAGAAATTCAAGGCACCTGCGGAGACGGGCGAATGAGGTGGTTTCTACCAAAAAAAAGAAAAAATACCCCCAAATGATGGCGTCCGGCGGCTAGAGCAACCCGGCAGGAGGGGGGAGGCCAAGGCTGGCGCCCCACAGTGTCCTCCCTGGAGGGCGTCCAGCGGCTCTGGAAAGTGCTAGTTAAGTCAGACGCCTGCCCCTCAGGCCGCTTCTATATCAGCAAAGGAGCCTCTTTCACAGGAAGTCCGGTCGCAGTCAGCTGCGTCTGCGCAGTCAGCTGCGTCTGCGTTGGACCTGAGGCGGGTGAGTCCGAGCGCTGGGCCCTTTGCAAGCCACTAGTCAGCTTGTCACTGCCTGGGGGTCTCTTGGACACGAGCCCCTTTGGTTTGCAAAGCTAGATGTTTGGGGGGCTTGTCTCTCAGGTGCAGGTCTTAAAAGCGGGGCTGCCCAGCGCGGGGTTCAAAGCCTTTGCTCGTCAGGGAGGAGCTCCCGGTTTGAGTTCGGTCTTGATTGTGAGTCGCTGCACCAGGGATATGGGGTTTCGGCGAGCTTGTGGCCCGGCCTCTCCCAGCTGCGTCAGTGGGATGTGTTTCTTGTTTGCCCAGTGTGAAGTTGTCACACATTCGGCGTTTAGGTTTTATTTTAGAGGAAACTGTTCCATAGGTGGCGGTAGAGTCGGTGTGTCCGTGCAAGGAGGTGAGTTCGAGATAGACCTCCGCCTCCATCTTAGGCCAGCACCTCCTTTTGTCTTTCAATTGAAAATTTTCATTTGATTTAATCTCGTATTTCTTTGTTAGACTTTTACTCTTTCCTGACCCTACTTGTTTGTTGCGATTTGGGATATGAGGAAGATTTGTTACAAATTATATGCAAGATAGTAAGAGAAAGACAGGAGAAAAAAAGTACACGACTTGTCAAAATCGTTCATTTGGAGTCGGCTGTGGACAAATACTTTTCGAAACCTGAAGGGAATGAGCAGAGACCACTTCACCTTATGATTTCATGTCTGCTTGTTCATATTTCCATGAGAAGCATTATGTTCAGTATCTAACGTGATTGTCGCTGGTTAATGGGAATCTGAGCCTGATCTTAGGCTAAATTCTGTTTAAGGAAAATGATAGAATCTTATTTGCTCATCTGTTGCTGTGATGTACAGGATGTGTGTGTGTGTGTCTCAGTATGTGTAGTTGGGGCTGAATGAAGGCTGGAACAGGCAGGAGGAAAGAGAAAAGAAGTACTTCTAAATTAGGTAGGTGAAAAAGACAGCGTAGTGTAGCAATCACCCAGCAAATAGATTCAGGTGGATATATAATCAGTTCCTAAAGAGAACTGTCCTATTTATGTAATCCATGGGGATTTTAATAAAAAGATAGCAACATAATACAGGCTGATACTAAGTGACTTTCAGATTCTTTGAATAACAAGGATCAAATTCGAAGTTATATTGATGTCACTGAATCCCTGCAGCTTTTCATTAGTTCCCTTTCTAGTTTGATCTGGAATGCAAATTTCTCAGGCCCATTCACTATTGTAAGCATTAAAAGAACTGCTTGTTCACATTATTCGGATATGTCATCACTTTTGGGGGTTCATTAGAAAGAGACATGGTTTATACCTGTGAGTTACAGTCAACTCAGCAGGCATTTAAAACATTAAAGTTATGTGTTCCTCTTCAAAGGAAAAGAAGCTGTGCAAGCAGTAACTTTTCATGTCTAGAGTAAGTAGGAATGTATTATGTCTTCTGTGGTAGTCAGTTAATCACCTGGAGTTTTACATATGATCCTGGCTGGGGTAGAAAGCTTTAGTCGTAATATTCATTCTGTTTTGTAACTATTTCAGCTTTGAATAGTTAACATGGTATTAATTTCTTGAATTGGCTTTCATTTTGGGTAGTTTAGGAGACTGTTTCTATTTCATTGGCAACACAGATGCTATCCTGCCTCCTCTATGAAGCCTCTTCTGACTGCAAGCTGTCTTTTCTGCTCAGAGTTTAACTTTCTCTACCATTAATTTGTCACTTTCTACCTTGCACTGTAATTTCCTCAGCCTATGCATGTATTATCTCCACAAACATTTTAAGCTACCTGAGAGTCAGGTATTTCTCTAATATCTCTTTATATCCCCCAGTTCTTCAGGAGTCTTTCATTCATTAACTCTTGGCAAAGTTTTGCAACATAAATTTCCTCAACACATCACATGATTTTTTTTCTATGTAAATATCTTGCTCTGTATTTTAACTTGTGACATATTGTGATAATGCAAATAAAATACTAATTACAATTGAAAATTTCACTCATCTTTTTTGACCTTACACCATAATTTACAAGTCAAATACCACAAACATTGTTTGTTTATATGTAATTTTTCCAAATAAGTACATTACATGTACATCAAAAATGATTTATCATCTAGATAAAAACGTACCTGGAAACCTACCAGGCATTCAGTCTGTCAGGTGTATAATATTCGCTGATCTAATCATTAGGTTCTTGAACTGAAAGACCAAAGGATTTGGAATGTCAAGAAACATGGATACCAAAGGCAGTTTTACACCTTCAAAAATCATCTCTAGTGATTTTCTGTTGCCATCCTCCATGTGCTTTTAATCAATATTTATTGAGTGCATACTATAAATTAGTAATTTATAAGTACGTGGGATACCACAGTGAAAAAAAAAGTCCTTAAATTAGAGTTCATTCCTCTGTGTGTATGTGTGTGCGTGCATGCTGTGTGTTGGAGCATGAGTCAGTAGTGAATATGTAAGATGTCAAATTGTTACAAGAGAAGAAAACTAAATCAAGGTAATTAAGGGGGTAGAGGGTATCAGATACAGGTGCTAATTTACACACGTTCAAAAAGGACTCCATGATGAGGTTACAGTTAAGAGACTTAAATGAAGTAAACTATTTGGCTATTCAAGGGAACAAAGTTCTAGAATGTAAACAGCAAGTGCAGAAACCCTGAGTGTAGACCCTGCTTGGGATGATTAAGGAATAGTAGGTGACCTTGTACAGTTAACACAACCTGAGCGAGGGGAAATGTGGCAGAAAGTACGGTTGGAGATGTGGTCAGGTGTCTGATCGTGCAGGCCACATAAAGAATGTTAGGTTATGTTCTGAGTACGATGATAAACCTTTGGAAGACTGGAGTCAGTTGAGATATAATCTGCCTTACGCAATGCTTATAATGGTTAAAATAGAATTACTGCACCGATAAAACATGATTTACATTGTGAGAGTCAACTCAGCACGTATTTAAAACATTAAATATATGTGCTCTTTTCCAAAATAGCATATGTGTATTAAGTCACATCTAGGACCATGAATGTTAGGGATTAATTCAAAAATAGATAGTTGATTTGCAATTTTTTGTCATTGTCATCTTTTAAGTGATGGTTACACTGGAGCTGGGTACTGTGGAATTTCAAAGGGCTTTGGTGACCCGGAGACCAAGGGAGTGGTGCTACTAGTGAGTGCCGAGTGACCCTAAGTGATTTAGGAGTTCTATCTGAATCACTCACATGGAATAATCCAGCTATATGATCACAGGCAACCTTCTTTTGTCTCTTGTATGCAATCAAAAACTCTGAAAACCATGCACTGTCCACACTTAAGAGACATTACTGCCAAACGCAGCTTGCACTACCAAATAAACATGAACAAAAAACTAGGGAAATTACCAGTTGTCGCATCCTTAAAGCAGTAAGCCATGAGACAGAGGTCCGATCCTCTGCATTTGGAGCTTTTCCAACTGATGGGGGAGAAAATTTTCAGCAAGACAGCCACTGCAAAAATCTCTTCTTCAATGACAGACTGGAACACATAGCAAAAGACATGATAAAAATAGAGAGAAGAAGATCTTGTAATTCTGGCCACAAATAGAGATTCTTGGGAGACGAGATTGGAGCCAAAGTAACTATAGCAGCAACACACATTCATTTATTTATTCAATAAATATATTTTAAGTGGCTGATATGTCTAGGCACCTGGAGATACTGCATGTGCAGTGATCACCAAGACAGACCACTGTCACTGATGCATCGACATCCTATGGTGTTTTTTACCCTGACTTTCCTCACTCAAACTGCAGTCAAGACAGTCTTAGAGGAGAAAAAGTCTTCAAGAAGGGATCAGAAGCTCTGGAAGTTTTGAAAGGAGGGACACAAATTCTGAGAAACAGAGAAGGCTGGTTGGTGTCTTTGTTCAAAGGAAGGAAAATAAAAACACTGAGTAATCATACTAGCTCCATAGCTGCTAATTTTTTAGGTGTCTATTTGAATCACCTGTGGAACTTTGAAAAAATCCCAGTGCCTAGGCTGTACTCCAAGCCAGTGAAATCAGCATGTCTGGAATGGGTGGGGCACAAGCATGGATAATTTTAAGAGCAATCCAGGTGATCTCAATGTGCCTCCAACATTGAAAACCACTGCAGTAGCTTAACATTTGTCTTGTTTTGTCCTAGGTATTTTCCTGGGCAAATATATACTCCAGAACATGTGTCTACATGTATATTTGTATGTACCATGGAGATACGTATGTTTGTGTGTTTGTACGATGCAGTTATTTGAAGGCAGTAAGGATTATCTGACTGGAAATATATTTGGAGGGATTTTGCTTTACTGAATAGATCCAAGCTCTTCTGTAAGATCTGGTAATTTGATATAATTAACAAATCATGTTTGATGTTACTGCAGAGAAAAATCCACCTGAAGTTACATAAACTCTACAATAATAAAAAATACGCCAGCATTAGGTTTTGACTAGAAGTTTAATTATCTCTGCCTTAAATCCATGATCATGTGTGCTACCCTAATTTATATTTTCCTATTAAAAAACAGCAGAACCTCTCAAAAGTTAGGCTTTATCTTCAAAAGACATGAAACCATTTTTTATAACTGTTTCCCATTCAACTATTAGATGTGGATGTTACTATTTCTTATCAAGCAAACATGTTGTTTGTTATAGTACTTACCTGTTGAAAGCCTCTTTCTTGCCCGTGATTAATAGATGTGTAAAAATATCGTACTCAAGTGTTACTTAACACCATCCCTTGACCAACACTGCTATGTCTCTATTTGTCTCTTCTAGGGTACAGGGGAACTTCTCAGAAAATAGTTTCCACATCTCTCTGTTGCTTATCTTCTGCCAAAGTGCTGGCACAATGACCCCTCCAGTCTCCCCCAGTTCTCACAGTAATGGCTACAAGCCCAGCCAAACAGAGGAAGCAGCTTCTTCAGGAGCTTAAAGGAAATCTGGTCTCATTAAACAATAAGGAAGTGGGCCACACAGCTCACTTATATCCTCTGCCCTTGCGGAAACGTAGATTCCTTAGTGTGAGGCAGAGAAGCAAATCAACACTAAATTACCTCTGTGTAAATAAATCATGTGACACCAATAATTAGGAAACTTGACTATAAGAGCATGGCCTGATATATGAAAAGACTCAGATTTACTTCCAGATCAGCTGACATGCATCTTTAAACCCTTTGATGATGCAAACGAAACCTTTAAGCAGTTTGGTTCTCAGCCTGTGTCTTCATCCTTCCAGCAGGATTCCAGCTGTAATTTGTCAGATTTTATGGTGTTATTATCAGATCGGGACTGATTGTGCTAATTATTCTCCTAAAAGATGCCGGGATTTAATCATGCAATAACAATATTTTGCTCCCATTGAAATGATTTAAGAAATTTATCCCATCACACTATTTCTATTGCTTATTATTCTTTTATTTTTTGGAATAGAAAATGGAGCTAATTGTATTGATACTATTTTGGGATTCATGACACTCCTTTAAACAGAGTATAAGCATGAGTAGATTATACAGGGGTTTGTTACTGAAAATTCTAAGTCAGTTGCTTTTGGCTTCTTGAACTTTTTACATTCGTGTGTTATGAAGAGCCTCCAACCAGCTTGATTTAGTTGCTGCTACTACTGTCAGATATAGCAGAGCTAAGACATGTTGCTTTGAGTTAGGTCCTAGCAGTTTTTATTTGTGTTGTAACTTAGCTTCTCCACATTAGTTCAGTCAAGCAGTTCTGTGGATATCTTGATGTGTTCCATATTTACATGGTCATAAATATTCTATAAAGAATTGTGTACAATAGTTACTGCTTCTGGGGTTATGACATAGGTTCATTCTAGGGCTAAAACTTTTTTTCTACTGGTAAACAGTTCCCAGAATTTAATTATGCATCGGTTAATTGGTTAAACTGATAAAACACTTTATAGACCAAATACGTTTGAGGCACATGAACCAAATCATAACAAAAAACGATGTCAGGCCTTCCCTGGAACTTCCGTCATGAGGTTAAAAAGTTGGGTGTTTATTAGACAACACAGACCAGAGCTTCTCAATTTTAATGTGTATACAAAATATGTGGGGATCTTACTAAAATGCACATTCTAATTCAGAAGGTTTAGACTGGGGCCTGAGATTCTGAGCATTTTTCAGAACTCCCCAGTGATACCCATGCTGCTTGTCCAAGAACTACACTTTGAATAGAAAGGAACTAGGGAACTGGCTTAACACCCAGATTCTTGGGCTCTGTACCTCACTTATTAAATTGGAATTTCCATGGAAATCTGATTCTCCTTCTTTAATTCCTCTATTAATTCCAATGAATAGCAAAGTTATAAACCTCAAACCATGAGACACAATGTAAAGAACTCAACGGGATAAGTCAGAGTGTGGTTTCTAATTAATTTTTCTAATATCTAATTTCCTCTTAAACCTTGTAGTTAGCTCATCAAATTAAGCACTCCTGAGAATTAGGCTTTTAAAGTAGAAGGCTGCTTGGGAAGGCAGTGCTCAATCAGGAGACACCTCTTTTCTCAACTGTCCCCTCAATCCAAGGTAGAATGCCTCTCAGAGCAAGGCTCTAGAAGCATGTGGACACTGTGATGCCAGAAGGCGGTCTGAGAATGCTCTTCACCACTCCTGTCTGTTCCTGTCTTCTCACAGCACTTCAGAGTAGGCTTGGGTCTGAGGCAGAATTTCCAGGGCAGCTAATCCCATCATGTGCCAGGTTACTTTTTTTTTTTTTTTTTTTTGCGGTACATGGCCCTCTCACTGTTGTGGCCTCTCCCGTTGCGGAGCACAGGCTCCGGACACGCAGGCTCAGCGGCCATGGCTCACGGGCCCAGCTGCTCTGCAGCATGTGGGATCTTCCCGGACCGGGCCACGAACCCGTGTCCCCTGCATCGGCAGGCGGACTCTCAACCACTGCGCCACCAGGGAAGCCCGTGCCAGGTTTCTTAATGTAAGATGTTAATCTATTTATATTCAAAGTACTGTTGAATTTGAAAAATCTAATAGTTTAGTTCCAATTTTACTCCATATCATTTTACTCACAAACAGTATTAATAGAGAAATAAAGGCATAATCCTATCACCCAATGAAATTTTTACAGATATTCTTCCATTACTTTTTATGTGCATACATTTTAAAAGAAAATTTTGATAATACCTTAAGTAATTATTTTTAAATTTTAGATCTGACAGAAGCATTATGGTTATATTTTTAATAGAGTCCTTTTATTTTCTGAAATACATACTGAAATATTATTGATGAAATGATATCTGGAATTTATCTAAAAATAATATGGGAGGTTGAGCAGTGGGAATAGAAATGAAACAAGATTGGCCATGAATTAATGACTGTTCAAGATGGATGAAGGACATGTGAGGTCTCATTATACTTTTCTATCTACTGTTACACATGTTTAAAATTTTCTTCAATAAAATGTAAAAAAATTTAGATCACACTATACCTGTAGAGCCAGAAAAATCTTTCTAAAGGAAAATCTTGTCATATTTATTCCCTTCTCACAGACTTTGGTAGTTCCATTGCTGTCAAACTTTAAACAAGTTAATTCAGCTCATATGCCCTATAGATTCTCTCCCTTGTGTAATTCTTCAACTTCATGTTATACCATGTCCCTCTTCATTCTCTGAGCTTCTCTAAGTTGATTTATTTGCACATCCTGTGACATGCTTTCAACTCTGGGACCACATTTTCTTTTTTGCCTGAAACTCCTTCCTTCAACTTCTAATCCCAGTTTTTCATAAATATTTTAATTTATGGTTTCCCTTTGTGATTACTCTTTGTAATTTGGTGTCTATACTTGGTTCACACATTTTTAATCTTCTCTCATATAACTTTTATCTCTCTTCTTCTACTTTTGTTACTCTTCCAAAGCTTTTTGATATTATTACTATCACCAGTGAAGTATAAAACAGTTGAATTTTGCTTTCAGTATTATTGATGGTATTGCTAATTCTGCTATTGCTGTATCGCTTATTTGCCTTCTTTCCTTAGGCCCATCACGCCTTGCTTTGTTCAGCTTATTGTGACATTTGGTATTGAGTATATGTTTTTTTTATTTTATTGACAATGAAAATGAGATTTTAAAACTTTGATTTTATCTACTAAATTAATTTTTACATTGTTTCTCTTACATGTGCATTTTCAGGGCATTGTTTTTCTCATCTTAATGTGCAGCATCTTTTCCTTGATTCTGACTTAGATTGGGTTCCTGCAAATGGAGTCTGAGATGGACATTTTCATTCAGAGTTTCCCTGAAGAGCACCCTTAGGAACACCACTTCTGAGACGTGAGGAAAATTGGGCAGAGGGAGAAAGTGTTACAATGCAGTTAGAAAAGTGACTTCAACTGCGCCGCAGCTCACCTTGAGAGTAGCCTGGAGTGGAGGCAAGGGTGCCAGGTCTTGTATACCCACCCCTGCCTTAATAAGGAGGAGCAATTCCTGGGGTGGGTGCAACTTTGATACCTCAGCAGCTGAAGACCTATCAGCTGGGAGATTAAGTGCCTTGGACCTTAAGGATAGTGCATCAAAGGATTGCTACTATCCGCTCAGATCCAATTGCTGCTTTTTGTAATTTCAGCCTGTCTGGGACAACTTTCTCAGGATTTTGACTTGTCTCATTTCCTGGGGAAACTTAAAAGTTGAAGGTTCGTAGAATGGACGGCAATCTCTGTTGTTGCAGCTGATCTAAAAACTCATCATCCCCTTCCTTTGGATCCCCCATTCCCGTGGACAGCACCTCTGCTGCTCTACGAGGCATACCTGGTGAAGTGATCCAGACTTAAACCCCCAGGCACCACATCCTTCTCAGGCCACGGCCACGGTATTTTTTCATTGGTCATCATATTTGGTCACCAGAGAACCAGGAGATACACTTGGATCCCCTGAGTGCCAAAGATAACCCTCCCTGTCCTGTGGTACCGCAGGGGCCCCTCGGTGCTGATCAGGTCAGTAACTCCAGTCGGAGTGTCGCTTCTTTCGTTTGTATGCTTAACTTTGGGCGTGAGATCCTGAAGTGATTGGGTGGCAACCACATCTTACTGTTCAAGAGAACTCTTCCTCTGTCTCGTGGTGGGAGCATTTGCCCCTCTGGGAGCCAGGACGTCTAGATCAGCGTTCCTCAGCCTTGGCACTATTCACATTTGGGGTCAGATACTGTGCTGTGGGGGGACTTTCTGGTACAATGCAGGAGATGTAGCAGCATCCCTGGCCTCTAGCCACTAGTCACTAGTAGCATTTTCCAGTTGTGACAACCAAAAACATAAATAGACATTGCCAAATGCTCCCCCCAGCCCACCCCAGCAGGGGCAGCAAAATCATCTCCAATTGGTCTAGGCCCATAGAGCCTAAATTTGAGGGAGTGAGGAGCACACATTTCCCAGCTTCCCTATTGGGAGTGACAACATTACTATCCCTTTGTTCTGGTACCCATGCACCCTAGTATTCGAGGACAAACTAATATTCATTAATTTAGGGTGTATACTGTGTCCTCATGGAGAATGGCACGGGGTATCTTCTCTAAACTGGCTTTGCAGCTGAATCTTCAAAAGACCACCTTCACTCTATTTCTGAATACAGAGTCTCAGGGCAGTTCAGGGGCCAGGGGAAAAATCACCTGGTGGTTCTGTGGGCCTAGTGGGCACATTGCGAGCCAGACCTTGCCACAGACTTCATTTGTTACCAAGTTCTCACACACCTGTTGAGCAGTGGCAACATGATGACATTTTGGGTCCTGGGTTATCAGTATCGACTCATACCCTGTGTCCTGCATCTAAAATCCCTATTCCTCTCTACCAGTACGTAGTTGCCAAGTAGATGGTCATGAGTCTCTTTAGAAAAGCACTAGAAATATCATTACCATCCACACTTGGCAGTTGTACTGTAGAGTTCTTCGTTATGGGCACCTGGTGCCTCTCCCTCCATCAGTGGATTGCAGTTGTAGACCTGGCTCAGATCTGAAAATGGAATCTGAGAATGTGACATTGGCAGGAGTGCGGCCCTCAGCCTCCTAATCATCTGTCTTCAGTTGTTGTTTTTTTTTTAATTTTATCGATTAAGCAGTATTCCTGTTAGCTTCCCTACTATCTTGTGCCTCAGAACATTGTATTCTATTTTTTTCAATAGCTCTCTTTAAGTCAGGGTCACAGCTGCCACTTAGACCTTGATACTCATCATGATAATTTCTCCCCCCTGAATTCCTGAATGCTGAGCTTTAAGTGGACCAGCTGGACTCTATTATTTCAGGATCCTTACTACTTTCAGGGACCTTTGTTCTGAATCAGCATTTTCTATGATGAGCCTAGCCTATAGAGGACAAACTCCAGGGAGCATCTCAATGATTTTGACTCACTTTTCCTTTCTGCTTTGATAAATAAGGTGTCCTTTGGCTCTCTCACTGAACCTACTTGGCTGATGGGTTTTTCAGCCTTACTTAGCATAGCCATTGCAGCATACACACCTGTCTGAGCCTTTGGAGACTGTTAAGTACTAAATGTTTGTGTCCTCTCAAAATTCATATGTTCAAGACTTTAGCTCCCAGTGTGATGTTACAAGGAGGTGGGGCCTTTGGGAGGTAATGAGATTCAGGTGACGTTATGAGGGTGGAGTCCTCAAAATGGGATTAGTGCCCTTATAAGAAGAGGAAGAGATGCCAGAGCTTCCTCTCTCTGCTGTGTGAGGATATGGCAAGAAGGTGGCTGTCTGCAAGCCAGGAAGAGGGCCTCACCAAAAATCAATCTGCCTTCACCTTGATCTTGGCCTTCCCACCTTCCAGAACTGTGAGGAATAAATGTTTGCTGTTTCAGTCACTCAGTCTGTGATGTGTTTTAATAGTAGCCCAAGCAAACTAAGACTTAGCCTTTCCTCTAGCATGTAGTTCAGGTCATCACTTTTTCTCCAGACTTCCAAGGCCATCCTCATAGTCTGTTAGCACTGTCTCATGGGGTTCCTGCCAAAATACTGAACCTCCTATTATGGGAGAACTCTGTTATCCAAATTTATGCCTCTCTCCTAGATCCTGCAACCATAGATGTTAGCTTTTTTTTTTTTTATAGTGATCTTGGGGTCTTCTTATTTATTTATTTAATTTATTTTTGGCTGTGTTGGGTCTTCGTTTCTGTGCAAGGGCTTTCTCTAGTTGTGGCAAGCGGGGGCCACTCTTCATCGCGGCATGTGGGCCTCTCACTATTGCGGCCTCTCTTGTTGTGGAGCACAGGCTCCAGACGCACAAGCTCAGTAGTTGTGGCTCACGGGCCCAGCCGCTCCGCGGCATGTGGGATCTTCCCAGACCAGGGCTCGAACCCGTGTCCCCTGCATGAGCAGGCAGATTCTCAACCACTGCGCCACCAGGGAAGCCCCATAGATGTTCTCTTAGCTTTCTTTGGTCTGTATGTTACTTAGATTCTGAAGCTTCTTTGGAGCGTGTTCCTTTTCCTCCCTTAACAGGTCCAAGCCTACTTGAATTGGGTTATGCTGATACTTGGCCCTAACTATGGTGCTTGTGGCCAAGGAGGGAAGTAAGGTGAACTCTGAATGGCAGAACATAATGTCTTGCAAGGCAAAGGCCTCTGCATTGCCTACAAGCAAGGGGAAATATTAGTATTTAACTAAGAGACCAAGCTACTTCTGCAGGTTTAGAGGGTTCAGGGAGATCTGGAGTTTCAGAGCTCTCAGACTCATAAACCGAGATGGTCCCTAACTCAAATCTTGGGTCCCAGTCTCTAATCTGTCCCAACCTGTGCCTCACCTTGGTGTAGCAAACTTGCCAAGGCTGAGAAATCAAGCCTCTCTAGAGCTCTCCTATACTTATGGTTAAGCTCTCTGTCTGATTTTTTTTTTCTGCCCTCTAGCTGCAGATGATGGGAATCTTTTTATGGGCAACAAAAGAAGCACTCTTTCACATTTCACCTTAAATTAGTGATGATTCACTTCTAGCTTTTCATTTTTATCTAATACATCAAAAATTCCCAGCAGCAAATACCCAACTTTATACTTAGTGAAATTACTACTTTCCCCTCTCAAATGCTTGGAATATTCCACCAGAGCTTATATTCCTTTCACAAGCATCCGTCCCCATTTACCACCAGGGAGGGTTTTCACAGTTGCCTCGCTGGAGAACACTGTGGGCTATCGATACTCTACTGGCCATCAGAGGCAGTTTCTTCACTCTCACCTGGCTGACAGGTGAGTCAAGACGCCAATTCTCATTTCAGGGTTGGCTTCCAAGGCCATTCCTAACACCAACTCTCTTGAGTCAGGTTTCCTGAAAACAAAATGCAGTCGAGATTAGGGTACAAGAGGTTTTTTGGGAACAGATGTTGGGCCTCTCCTGCAAGGCTGTGAAGGAAGAAAGCAGGATTGAGGAGGGAAAGAAGCTGAACTGCAGTTCGGCTCTAGTGCTTCAGCTGATCGCACGGGGAGCTTTAGCGTTGGTGTGGCCCTTCAGAGTCATCCCAACTTGAGGCAACGAGGCGTCAGGCAATTGTTCACTACCACCTCCTTCTGCAACTCTTAAAAGTGGTAAATTTTATTGTCTTCAAGTCATATCTTAAAATACAAACAAGGGGGAAAATATTTTTATTCTTATTACAAGCAAGTAAAAATTTTAAAACAAGATCAGAAAAGGAGAATGAAGATTTTTCTGAAGAGCTCATAGAACAAAAGGGAGAGTTAGAGAACATATAAAACAAAACTTCTTTAAAATCCTTTTTAAAACTCTTTTTGCCCAACATCCCACTCCTCAAAACAGTTGCTACATCTCTTCTATACCCTCATTCTGTTTGCAGATTTAACTATTCTTGGAGCATTTCCAACACCACCTTGGGCTGAGTTCTCCCTTTTTATCTGCATTCATATTTTCTCTGACCATTTTTTTCTTAAAAGATAATTTGGCTCTCTCAGCTTTTGCTGTATGCAGCCCCATCCATTGATCTGCTTTACTAATGAGGGATCTTCTTTGGAATCCACCTGCCCTAGAACAGTCAAGACCGGAGATAATAAATTCTTTGTATTGAATATTTTATCCTCTCCTATCTGCATATGATAATTACAGCTCTCAAACTTTCCCCACAGGGAAAATAAAATCTTTTAGTGTTTTACTTGAAAATGACAAATGATCTCCATGATGATAAGGAAGAAAAATCAGAAGTCATCCGTGTGAAATTAACCAAAGGCTGCAACTTTTAACACTCGAATTGGCAGGAGAAATTCGAAAGCTATCCTCAAAAGATAACTGCATTTTTCGCAGAAGCATATTTTAACTGTATATCAAAACTTAAGAATATTTTAAGCAAAACTTTATCTTATTATATGTAGAAAGATTATTGGCTTCACTCTAAATATATATATTTCAGTTAAACGGTAGATAATACAACTCACACTAAGACTCGGTTTTAAAGGGTGATTGCAAATGAGAGTGATACCTCCTCTTTGGGATGTTTTAAAACTATTATCTGATCTCTGCCTGACATACTATCTTATTTACTTTAAAAAAATCCATAAGACATATTTATTAACCCATAGGTGAATTTGGATAGAATTTTTTATGCCAGGAGAGAAAATCAGAAATTGCTAACAATAAACCGCTTGTATTAGATGGAGCCGTGATACCAGACACTAATTTGAGAAAATAAGCCAGGTAGGTAAGCATTCCTCTCCAGCACAAGAGCAGGCTGCTTATCAAAGGTCCCCAGGGGAGTTTTTTCAGTGTCCTTTTTCTCATCCTTTCAGGGCCTCTGGTAAACTGCTTTAGCACTTCTTTGGACCCACCCGAGGTTTTCTTTCGTGATTTATTTACCAATCCAAAGCCAGCTCTCTTTTGTAAGAGAAACACATTGAGGAGGGGGGGGAAATCTATAATATTGGGGACCATTCCAAATAATTTGTAAAGAAGACTACAGACTTTCTCCAATGAATCGCACCATCATTATACACAAAACAAGGATTGCTTCATACTTGAGCCACTGCATTTGTACTAATTTTGGCAATAGATTATAAAAATATACCACTCAAACATAATGCAGGCATTCACCACGAAATCTGGTTATTTAGTTATGAGCTCTAAAAACCTTAGAGATTATGATGCTTATTGGGTTGAATTAAAGTCTAAAGATAAACACTCTGGAACAAAATTTCCACTCAAATCGTATCAGGCTATTTCATGTATATGATTATTTCTCCAAAGATGCTGAAATTGGGATAAGCTCAAGAATTTTATAAAAAGAAAATTACTAGATTTTTCATCTTTAGCAAAGCAGTCTGACTCTATTCAGTTACAGTTTAAGAAAAAAAAATGACGTGCTTATATCTATAGTCGCAAAGTTCAATCCAGTACCAGTGAGCAGTTCAGACTCATTCTTTGAAAGTTGTTTGCAGAAATTCATCAGAGGCCTGTAAATATTTACAGTAGTAGGCATTTCTGTGTCATGTTTACCTTTGTTAAACATTTTAGGCAAGCAGGAAGATTAGTCCTAGGCCCTCTAAGGAAAAGTCATTTCAAAATAAAAAAAACAGAGAAATTACCTCTGGATGCCCCCTTTCTTTACTAAGATATAAATTTCACCTTCGCCCACAGCAGGTTGTACATTAGTGAAGGCTGTGCGTAGAGAATTTTTGTTATTTTGCTTTAAATTAAGATTTTATTTAATGAAACTGATTGCTATAATTGAGATTTTTGATTGATATTTTATTGTCATTTTATCTCATTTATATAGTGCTAATTATGGTATAATCAAGGCACTGTTCTAAATGCTTTACCAATATTGTCATTTAATCCGCAGTACATTGAAATAGGCACTATTTGATATCCCTAAATTACAGAGAAGGAAACAGGCACAGAGCAGTTAAATAATTTCCCAAAGGTCGCACAGCTAGTAACTGACAAAACCAGAATTTAATCTAGGAATTCTCTCTCTGGAGTCCACACTCCTAACCATTGCACATGCTAGTGAAAAGATAAATTATAAAGCTAGAAATTCTTAAATTTTATGTTTCAAATTCATAGCAAAAATAAAAATCATTTTAAAGGAACTCTACCTGGTTCACTGTTTCCCTCTCCATTCCTTCTCCTACAGTCACTCACAGTGGCCGCAGCGGGTACACTGTGAACCCATAAAACGCTACAGCCCAATGCCCAGTAACTTAACCTTCTCTTTATCAGGCAGCAAAGCATAGGTTTTAAAGGAAGGAGGCTGCTGGAGCTGTGCTTTTGAGTTTGCATCCTGATTCTGCCACTTACAAACCATGTAACTTTGTGCAAATTATGTTTCCTCTTTGGGCCTCCATTTGCATTGCTGAGAAGATTAAAAAAAAAACAAAAAAAAACATGAACAGCACTTAGATAATGAGCACGTAAATATCATTATCTTCTTTTTATTACGTTCTCTTCTCAGTAGAAATGCCTACTTTGTAAGAGTGCTGCAGGTCTTAACTCTGGCTTTCTATAAAACATCTAACTCCGTGCCAGGCGCCTGAATCAATGAATGTGAATTACTTCCCTCCAAAGTTCTGGTCCACTTTCTTTCCTAGACTATGGCCATCTCTCTAGCCTCTTTCCCCAATATTTTAACCAATACTGCAAATTAGCTACAGTTCAAAGTCTAAATTTGAATTATACTCTATCACTTACAGATAAAGTTGTACATGTTCGAGAGCCGTTTGAGGTCCTGTGCACTTGGGTCCTCGCTTCCTTTTTCTGCCTCTCATCCCTACTCTTTCTCATTTACATGCATACTGGTCCTGTCGCACCTGAGAAGTCACTTATCCAAACACGTTTTGATACCTCTGGGCTGGTAACCATGCCTTTCTTGCTGCTTGGTTACCTTCCTGGCTAACTACTCTGGCCACAGGCCCCATTCAAAAGTTCTCTGTGGAGCCTGTTCAGTTTTTGGGGACAGTTTATTATTCCTTTATCTGTGCTCCAAAGGCACACCCACTTACAATCTTCCAGTAGTTCTAACCATCCTCCACTGTGTTTTATACTTAGTTGTATACGTATTTGTGTCACTGTGTAGGGAGTGAAGGCCTTGCACTCTCCTCTATACCAAGAACAATGCCTGGTGTGTAAGAAGTTCTCAATAAACATATCATATGCACAAAATATGGATTGAACACTTAATGACTCCTCAAGGACAATTTGAAAAAGGTAGCTATGTCAGAAATACAGAAGGGAAACAAAAACTTAATATTTACACTGGAAAATTGGTTGGCATTCAACTTCTAAAAACAAATTTGGAAAAAAATAATATGAAGCAGATACTCAGTTAATGGGAGCAACATGGAAAAGGCTATTTATTGCCAAACCGTATTTAAGAGTAATCAAGTTCTCTAAATTGAGCATAAGTCTGAAGCATGATCAGTTTAACAAAAAAGAAAAGACCAGTGTTATTTTGACTGAATTGAAAACAGAGTGTGGGGAAATTTGTGTTTTTCCCTTGGAGAACTGGGTGCCTTTATTTCCTCAATTTAAGCCAATTTTGTGCCAAACTTTAGCTGATGCTTCAGATCTTTATCAGTACTTTATCAGTACTACCTCTTTCCCTGTGTCATTACTGCATTGCTCTGTTCTCTGCAAAGTAGTTGCTTACTCACCTTAAATTTTGTGTTAATGGGCATTAGTATAATATTTTCCCTTATATTAAATGCGTGTTTCCTAGAGCTTTCTGGATTTAGAGACTCACTTCAAGATAAACTAAGGGTTGGATTTGCCTTACACTGACCGTGCCAGGTCAGTCATCAAACTCAGTGTCTGTTATGTGTCCGCCATCATAGGATACAGCAGTGTCAAAAGAAAGCCCTAACCACTGTCTACCTGGAGTTCACAATGAAGTAAGGAACGCAAACATCTAAGTGTAGGTGAGGTACGTGTTACAGAATAATGCTGTGTATTTGCAAAACTCGAGCTTAGAACCTAGTTTTAAGGATAAGAAAAGTATCATTTAAAAAGTGATGTTTAAGTATAGTTTTAAAACACAACTTAGAATTAGCAGAACAGAATAATAAAGGTTGGGGGAGGTATTTTTGGATGACAGAGAGTAGTTGAGGTAGAGGGAACGATGTCATACGTGTAGACTTTAGAAGCCTACACTTCTGTCTGAGGGACTATGGAAGAAATTAAAAGAATTCAGCATTTTTGCAGAGGAAATAAAGAAATAATAGGATATATAAAGCTAGTGATAAGGACAAAATAATTTGAGGTCTTCTAGTTGGCTTCAGAATTTTGGACTTGATCCTAGAAGCTCTACCTTCTTTCCTCCTACAAAGAACAGAGTCTCCCTGCAGTTATGAAAAGCCATCTCATCTAGCATTCCAAAGACTTTATTCCTGCAATCAGTACTCTCTCTCCTGAATCTTTTCTTTTTCCTCCTACTGGATCATTTCTACAAAAATATGAATACACCATAAGAGATCACATATTAAAGAATAAAAACCTCATTCCCCCATTTTCTCAGCAACGCTTATAGAAAATCACACTTAGGCGTTTGTCTATACTCACTGTCTGTACTTTCTCACCAATCTGTACCACTTCAGTGTAATTTTACCAGGATTTTGTCCCCATGCTACACTAAAACCACTTTGGCAAAGTGATCAGTGACCTTCATCACACACATGCCAGCTAATCCAGTAGCACTTAACAAGCTTGCATCTCACTCTTTATACATTTGTGTCAGATGTCCGGCATTGGTCCACTACCATATTCCTCACCTGATTGAGTCCATACCTAATTCTGTTGAGGCCATTGTCACTAGCTGTTCGTGAGGTGAAGAGTGTGGTGGGGTTCACAGTACACCAGTAGCTTTCTTTACAAATCCTTTTGATACTCTTCTCCCTGATTTTCTAATCCTGAATGTTTGATACCCTAAAGATAAGTAAAGGTTTAAGAGTTTTCAAACAGGTTTTCACCCACCTATATTTGATGTTTCTGTACAGTTTTCTCACGTTGGGATGTACCGTCTCTGGTCTGAATGCCTCAGATAAACTGAGAGGAGAAAAATTTCATTTTAATCACTGTTACCCATGTATCTTGAGATGGATCACAGATTTTCACTTAGAACAATGAATCAATCTACTTTGGGACTCTCAGTTCAAAACTCCTTAGGGACTCTTTTCTCTTTGATCATAAAGTTGCTATAGGTAGTGAGTAGTTGAGAAAGTGCCGACATGTACTAGTCTCCACAGTGAGGGCACTTTTTCTTAACAAGTGAGTTCCAAATATAGGTTCACAGAGAGCAAGCAGCATGCTTGCCCTACTCCAAGTCTCTTTATATAAGTAGAGTAGAAACATATGGATGAAAAAAAAGGAAAAAAGATGGCTGTTCTGCTAATGTACATAAGAGAGCCATTTCACTCACATAGTTAAGCCCGTAGTGGACTGAACTTCCTAAGTATGGTCAAACCTGCTTTCTGTGAGAGTTAGGCCCTGGTGTGTTATCTTGGAAAAAAATACACCCTGCAGAGTAAATTATGAAAGACTAAAAATACTGGAGAGGAAAATAAAACAAGGGAAAGGAAGAAAGATGGCTCAACTCAGTGATTTGCAACTGTGTTTTTCTTAATAGCAAAACCCAGTGTAAACTGCAGTATGATTTCCCATTTCTCTGATAGTAGAAGCAAACATACATGTGGAGTTATATAGTAAGATATATGTTTTATACGTAAAAGCATAATTATTTTACACGTTAGAAAACAAGCCTTATTTTAAAAGATGCCATTTTGGGCACTGTTATAAAGGGGAATAACTAGAAACAGTGCTGTTATTAGTACCACTGCAAACAGTTACAGACTTTCAAAGTTTGCATGGCTTTTAAAATGGACCATGTCAAAATCATTTAAGAAAAATGTAGGTTATAAAATGTCACATTAGAGTTGTGCCGTATCCACTTATGATATTTTTCACTTATATTCGTAGTTAAATGTTGTCAAATTTTATTGCAAGCCTCAGAAATACTGTGGTAATAAGGATAGGAACTTATTGCTGAATACATTTTAGATATGATATATGGAGGGGTTTGACTGATACTCTGCAGCCATTACATAATTGGGTGGCTATTATGTAATGTTGCAAACCTACCATTACTTAAAAAGTAACAGCTTTTCCTATTAATATTTCATTCCACTTTTTTATCAGATGCACTTACCTTGAGCATATTTTATAATTTCATTGCTTGCAGTGACCATGGGCATCAACAAGACAGCGCAACTATATCGTTTTATTTCTATACTAACCTCATACCCATACAGCTGAAGTGGCGGTCATACCGCTGACATTTTGACATGTTATGGGTATGCCTATGCACCAATGCATCTACAATATTGCACATATCTGTTAATCAAGAGCAATATCTATGCAAGCTCTGGTACTGCCATTGCCTTTCTTGGACTAATTTTTTGTTTTTATTTTTTTGGCTGCATTGGGTCTTAATTGCTGCACATGGGCTTTCTCTAGTTGTGGTGAGCGGGGGCTACTCTTCATTGTGGTGCAGAGACTTCTCGTTGTGGTGGCTTCTCTTGTTGTGGAGCATGGGCTCCAGGCGCGCGGGCTTCAGTAGTTGCAGCACGTGGGCCCTAGAGCATGTGGGCTTTGGTAGTTGCCGCGCATGGGCTCAGTAGTTGTGGCTCGCAGGCTTAGTTGCTCCGTGGCACGTGGGATCTTCCCAGACCAGGAATCAAACCCGTGTCCCCTATGTTGGCAGGCAGATTCTTAACCACTGCACCACGAGGGAAGTCCCTCTTGGACTAATTTAAAGAGAAGAATAATGAACACTTGGTGAGCTATAAGGACGGGAATATGAGTAATGGATTAAGCAAAAGCAAAGGAAAAGTGAATGCATATGTTGTATCTTGCAGTACATCTTGATTAATACTTTGTAATTAATTAGTCAAGGGTCTATGATCTTAACATGTCCTGCTTTATCTCATGGCACAGTGTGCTTCACCTCTGTTAGATCTTTACTAGTTTCTTCTTGTTGACTGTCTTCCCTACTAAGCTGGATCTCTCTCTGTATACTCGGCACTTAGTACCATGGGAATAAAACGGTATAAAAATAATGACTTTGAACTGTATTAAAATAAACAAAATTATAGTATTAAATATTCTTTTCAGTCAGGACAGTATCCAAAATAAAACCTTATTATTCCAGTAATACAAAGCATTATCACCTATAAAATGCTGTTGATAAATAAGTGAATAACATCTTTAGATGTGGATGAATAGAGTCAAAGAAAGAGGGCATTTACCACGTTCCAATAGCTCTTTATCCAATTGCTCATTTCTCCAGTTGATACTGGAGAAAAGAAATTTTGTTCTAAATTGTTGAGAACACATGGGGGAAAATATGAGAATTTGGAATTTTTAGCTGAACCCTAACCTTTAGGCATTTGTCTTTGTTTATTCTTGGCAAAATGCAATCCTAGTTTAGAGAGAAAAAGGGTTAACTGGGCTATTAAAAGTCTCCTTGAACGTCAAAGAGCTCTTCAATGAACATTTTCACAATTTAAATATGAATGAATGAAACCATGTGGGTTACTTTCCTTTAAATTATACATGCGTTTAGAAATTAAGGGAAAATACATACAGAAAACAAATTACAGGTTTCATCACACTCTATATTGAGTGGTCAATATGCCGTTAACATGTCTACAATTAGTTTAAAATTTAAATGTATCTAAAGCAGAAAAACAATCACTAGGTTAGAATAAAAGAAAAAAAAAAGCTTTACCATAATACAAATCATCAGTGTCACCAAAAATTAGTTACTGACTGTACATGGTAGTGAACCATAAAATGCTACCCAGATCCAGTCTCTCCTTTCTGGGAGTTTATAATAATTCACGGACATTGTGAGCTAAGTTCATTCATTCTTCCTAAAAAAGAATATTATTAATATTTACAGCATGTACAGTGTACCACAAGGTGCGTTGTTCTTTTCAAGACTGCATACTTGGCTGGAGAAGAACCATATACACACTAAGTCAAAATCTGTAATGAGAGAGAGAGATGGATGGGGAATTGAGAGCTTTTTTCTGTCACAGCTGAAAGAGAAATCTGTGAGATTTATTTTTAAATGATGACAAGATAGTGGCTTTTCAAGCTACAATTTGGAGGGACATTCTAAATACATGGTGCTGCTAATCAAATCAATTCAGTGCACACTTACTGAGTCCTGGCTATTGTACGGTGCTACTAGCAAACAGTCCCTACAATGGGAATGACTGGGGACTCTGTTTTCAAGAGGTATCTAATGGAGTGCTGAATCTTGGAAAGAAACAGAGAAATCAATTGCATTTTTTGGACCTAAGTCATTTTAGGTTCTCCAAAATCAGATGGGAGACAGCAAATACAATATGAAGACGTTTCTAAATGGCAGGAACCATGTCCCAGGTAAACTCAGTGAAGTGAGGCTCACATCGACATGTGGCCAGCTACAGTTATTACATATGTTTATCCTCGCTTCCCAGTCAGGGTTTTCTTCTGGGTTATTGATGCAGGCTTCCAGAATTGTCCCTGCGGGCTGTGCTTTTTCTCATATCAGGAATCACATTCACAAGTTTATTTTAAATTGTGATGCAAGAGTGCCTTCTGTGTGAGCCATTTCTTCATAGCCATTGCCTTAATTCTTCTTTAGAACATGCTGCTTGGCACTTGATACCTCAATTCAAAATTCAATACCTCAGTTTTTACAGACATCATAAGAAATTTCTTTTTACTATAGCCATATATGCATCAATTAACTTGAGAAAACATATTTGTTTTTGACGTTTCAATCTCAATACAACCAGGTTCCTATTTCTCCTGCACTTATCTGAATGGGATACTGTGCCTTGGACTAGGTGTTCTAAATATAATGAATTTATAGGCACAATCTTTGATGTACTGGTTTCTCCCAGGTCTTTTAGGAACTCAGAGTCAACTCACATCCATCAATTTAGTCTTCATTTGCAGAAAAGCATAGACGAACAATGATAGTTCTTTCTTCAAGCACATCAAACAAACTTGTTACCAGGGCCAAAACCTAACTGAACCCTAAGGTTTGAAACTTGAGCCAGATTCTGATCTCACTGGGAAGGATTGACGTATCCAATTTAGACCCATGCACAAAGCCTCTATTCTAAACACTAATGGCAGTGTTCTTGTGTCAGTTGAAGGCCCTATGGGTCTCTCACAATTCTCAGCAATGAAACAATATGAAGTTTTGAAAAAAAGAAATCTCATTCTATGTATATTGTTTCCCAGAAGACAGCACTCAGTTGACTCAGTGCTGGTTTCTGGAGATGAAAGAAGTACCCATGACCTCTAGTTCTGAGTGAAATATTCTCTTCCCAAAGGAAGCCTCTCAACTCAGTATGAGTACCTGTTTATTGCACTATGTTCTAAAGAGGGCAGGGCAAGTGAGACAAGCAGACTTTGGTGCGCAGTCTTTCTTGTCATCTTCATCAGAGCATGTTTGATAGCAAGTAACTGAAACCTGCTCAAGCAGGTCTCGGGGATTTTCTGCAAGCTCATGTGGGGTATCTCATGAAACACAAAAGAAAGAAGCACAGCTGGGCTGGCTTAGGGTAAGAAATGCTTGCTGGAAAGTCATCAGGGATTGAGCAAGTTACTCTTGAGTTAGTATGGGATTTTATAGTGGTTAAGAGGGCGGAATCTGGAACCAGGCATCATGAGTTCAAATCCCAGTTCCTCCATTTGCTTGCAGTACTTTTTTGAAACATAATCTCTCCCTGTCTCTTCTTTCTTCAGCTATAAAGTGGGATAATATTAATTTCTGCTATAGAGGATTGTTGTTGGAGTTAAGAAATACAAAGGGTATGTAGTACCTGGCATGTGTAACTGCACTCAATAAGAGGTAATCACACTAATAACCTATTTATTGACAATGTGACATTTATTTTATTACCTGTGGGCAGTTATCCCTTCGATACTTACTTTTAGAAAAAGCTATCCCTTAACATAAAATATTAATAAACTGAGTCAAAAAAGGAGTGGGACAGGGAACAACTGAGTAAATTAAAAGTAACATTGAACAAAATAGCACGTAGTACAGAATATCCATGAAATAAGGTTCATATAAGATCAAACGCATTCAAATTGGTGGCTTATTTTATGCTGCACAAAAATTCTACATCAAGTCTTTCTGTGGCTTTAGTATGTATCAGTTACAAGTCAGCAAGATGTTTTGTCCTTTTAAAAAGTATAAAAATGGTTATACCAAATAAAAACCTGTTACATACAATAACATTTGGCAAGTAAAAGAGAAAAAATCATAATATTGATAAATCCATTGATTTTTATGTGTATATGTATACATATAAATCAAGGACATGTCCCCAAAGATATGGCAGTGTGTTAGCCTTCTAGAACTTAAACCTACAACTAGGGACGTGAGGGAGAAGAAAATGCCTGAATTAGCTGAGGCATCCTGACTTGACTGAGTTAGCATGCAGCAACTGAGTTTTCACTGTCAGGCAGAATGGGGACTCAAGAAACAAATTAAGTTCAGTTTTTATCTTTTTCTTTTTTCATAAATACTCTTCATAGCAAAGAACATCATAAATAAAATCAAAATATCAAAAGGCCATAAAAGTTTATTTAATTTGGCTACATATAATTATAACTTCTGTAACTATACCATTAACAAAGTCAAAATACAAACAAAACACTGAGAAAAAATCTTTGCAATGTGTTTCACAGAAAAGGACTAATCTCCTCAATATATAAAAAGCTCATAAAAAATCAGTAAGAATAAAGACATACAGCCCAAAAGAAATATGATTCAAGATCAGTCACAGAAAAGAACTTTGGAAAATTTACCCAGCTTCATTATATAAATTGTATCCTAATGTCAGAAGCCATCTAACAACATGCTTTGTTTACGAGTCTGTGGAGAAACACACACTCTCATATATTATGGGTGGAAGTATAGTTTTTTGTTTCACAAACCCCGTGGACTATTAAGCAATGTCTCTTGAAAATACAAATGCATATAAATTTGATCCTGCATTTCATCCAGATTTATTTGCGTGTACGTGAAATGAATGTGTTTTCTTATTATAGTACATCATTTTCTAAATAGCAAATTATTGGAAAAAGTTCAATGTCTATCAACAAAGGACCAGTTAAATAAATTATGGTAAATCAAAAGAATGAGAAAATATTTTATATATTTGTTCTGTATGAAGCTATGTAAAACAATCTACGAATATTATATGGAAAGATCTCTTAAGTGAAAAATATTTACTACATACCTTTTTATACACTTTGAATTTTCAACCATGTTAATGCATCACCTATTCAGAAAATTAAATTTTAAAAGTTAGAGAAGTTCTGATAGTCCTCACAACAAATAAAATCTAATTAGAGAGTTGCTCCATCATTGCAGGAGCAGTGAAGTAATATGTTTGTTCAACATTTTTATTATAAGAAAACTTCAAATTAAAATCATGCTGTGATACAGTTTTTCATTGATTAGAAGAGGAAAATCTAAAATTTGACAATTCACAGTATTGGTGAGGCTCTCTGGAAATAGACACTTGTACATAACTGGCAGAAGTATGACTTGTCTGCCTACTATATAGCAACATTCTCACCTCTTTCTTTCTTTCTTTCTTTCTTTTTTTTTTTTCCAGCAGAGCCTCCCACTGTAATAGCTGAACGTATTAGCTACTTGCTTTCCCAGCAATGTGTAGTTAGGGCATGGGCATATAAACTAGTAGAGACAAATAGAACCTGAGAGGATGTCTGGGATTTGGGGTTGTTATTCCCCCTTTCTAATAGAAAGGAACACACAGATGGAGAATATTTTCCACTCCATATGACACCTTTGACTGTGGTAACTATCTTGGACCATAAGGAACAAGCTAAAAATGCCATGCTTTCAGATTTTGTGTTATGTGTAAAGGACATCTCTGTCTTTTAGCCACTTTTAGTTGGGTATTCTTATTTATAGCTGTAAGCATTCTGATACTTGAAGTTTCTCAGAAAGCAGATCAAATGCTAATAAATAGAGCCACTTCAAGTTATGTTTGTAACTGTTCTCCACAGGTCAAAACTGGAAAATTAGAGAAGTGAGAGAGGGCGAGAGAGAATTAGAAGGTGCAAACATTGCAATTTTCTATAGGTGTGCATTGCTTTGCTTTAACAACACCGTTCCTTACTTGTGTGGTTTAAGAACATTCGGTTTTCGGGCTTCCCTGGTGGCGCAGTGGTTGAGAGTGCGCCCGCTGATGCAGGGGACACGGGTTCGTGTCCCGGTCCGGGAAGATCCCACGTGCTGCGGAGCGGCTGTGCCCCTGAGCCATGGCCGTTGAGCCTGCGCATCCCGAGCCTGTGCTCCGCAACGGGAGAGGCCACAACAGTGAGAGGCCCGCGTACCGCAAAAAAAAAAAAAAAAAGAGAACATGCAGTTTTAATCTCACCATCAAATATAGTTTGTGGGCATAACAAACGCTAATATAGTCTACTGAATGAATGTGGAATTCGAGAAATAGCTTCTCAATGAACAAAGGTAACACTGAGTTTTACATCTTTCTAGATTTTGTCTGTTTCAGGTGTCAGCACCTCTTTGTCATTTAGACCCCTAAAAATAGTGATCATTCAAAGCAAAATAACATTAGTGGTCTCTCCTAAGTTATCTACTAACCAGCAATTAACTTATGAAAATTCGGTTCATCTATGATCCTATGAAACCCTTGCAAAATTACTACTGCCTTATAAACTCAATAAATTTAAATTCTAAGCAAAATTTGTTTTTAGGCTTTCAATTCTATAGACTAAAAAAAAAAATCCCAACAATTCTGTTTTTCTCTAAATCAAGTGATGCTACCAACTGACAGATTGTTAAACTATTTGTATGTAACAGACAAATTAACTGTAAAATTTACAAAGAGAAATGTAAGTAAAGATTTCTGTTAGGAATGTCTGAACCAGTTGTAATCAATCAAAAAGCTGTTTAAAATTATTAATTTACTAGACTATGAATTACTTCTCTAGCTCTAATTTTCTGTACTGTAAATACTCATTTGCCATGAAATCAATAGTATGAGCCTGAAACTGGAAAATTCTATGTCAACCAATATCCAAATATGTATATGTGTGTGTGTGTATATATATATATATATATATTTTAATTTAAATTATGAGTATTAAGAACTTCCTGATTCCTTCATTTTGCCATTTCATTTATGGCCAAATCATACTTCTTATGTAAATTTATTTTCATGCAACTAGAGTTTGAGATACATTTTTCCAAAACCTTGTAAAATCTAGATGAAATTTGGACATTTTATTTGCAGTGGAAATGGCATCTAAGAAATTATGAAATTTCACAAATATTTAGGGTCTCATTTTCCAGAATTACATGAAATATTTAGTGTAGGACTTAGTAGAACAATTATTTTGTTAAGTATTAAATTCTATGTTGGCCATTCAAAATATGTCACTCTACTTGTCTATAATGATATATATTTTTGTCTTTGTACTTAGATATTTTCATCAGCGTGAAATCCATATTGTATCTTTAGGAGGAACAGAAGTTTATAAAATTAGGTAGCAAATTTAGTTGATTCCCTTTACCTTAAGGAAACAAACTGTGCATTTTCTCAAGCAGGGAACAGATGTAAGACATGCTCTGAGGGAAAGAGGAAGAAGAGGGGGGCATAGTAAAAGCCGCTTGTGATCTTTTAAGCAACTTGTTTATATCTGAGGGGGAAAAAAATCACAAATTCAGCACCCAAAGCATTAAAGGATAATGTGGATTTCTCTGAATGAGTCGTGGGAATATGCAGGTGGAGGCAATTGTCATCACATATCACAAACAAAACCTCCCCCAAACCCTCCTTGGGCATCCCTTGCTTGTTACAATTTCTAGTCCCTAAGGCTGATGATGATTTCCATCTTGTTCTCAATCTCTTCTTCTGCCCAGACTTCCTGCTTCACAGGCCCGCCCTCCCAAAATTCCCTTTCTCTCCTCCCTCAGCCTCTCCTTTTTTCTGCTTTCCTATCCTACCAAGCAAAAAGTGGCTCGGCTATGAGCCCAATTTAGGTAGTGTTTTTCCTCTAACATGGCTCGTGAAGGAATGTGTGTTTGTCGGGGGTGGAGGAAAGTCTCAATTCTTCTGCTGTATATAATGTCTTAGGTATATCTGTGAGAATGTATTTGTTGCATCTATCCTATGTACCTAGCGCTGTGCTCAACAACAGTGATACACAAATAGATCTGTAGATACCTATCTATATAAATAAATACACACATACATATATCTACATATAAATACACACACATATATACACAAATATATGTATATTTTAATGTATATTATATAATATTCCCATTTCATTTCATATAGGACTTTTTATTTTATAATTAAGTCTTGTACTCAGACACAGATTACATGCTTCCCTAAGTGATTTCACCTCCCTTTCAAGAATGCTTTGATAAGATTTTTAAAGTAATTTTATTAGTCTTACACCTGATACTCATACTCATCATTATTCTCTTACTTTCTCTGGTTTCATCTTGTTTCTGCTTCTTGGACCCTACAGTGGTCACTACACAATGAGGCTCACAAAAAGTACTGTATGCAAAAGTACAGAATTCCAGAAGGAATGTATTAAAATAATAGTCGAAGCAAGCCCCAGCTTCATTCCCAGCTACTCTTATTTTATTAAGCTCTTTGTTCATGGTTCATGATGAGCATAATGTTTTGTCTATTCTGCTATGACAAGAGCTCCAGACTGCACAACTTTACCATCATTTCATTCGGTTGCCCAACCAGTTCAACTTTCCACGCATGTAAACATGTACTGGTTTTACAATCCTGATGGTTGAAACAGTTAAACTTAGTTTTCCCAGACCCCTCCCATTCTATTTTATTTCTGTGCCCCCACTTTACTGGAACCTAACTCATTCCTTCTTGTCCTGTTCTTAGTAAGAATGGTCATATTTCAATCATCTCCCCTTTATCTGAAGTCCGTTATATATTCATTTTTTCCATTCTGTATAATTGTATCCCAAACCTTTTGTCATTTTAAGAGCATACCACAGCTAAGGAATAACTAATTATTATTCAGTGTGATATTGCATTATGTTTTATTGCCTTTCCTTTCAATTTCATCTATATTTTAAAGATAAACATAGAGAACTTTCCAAAATGTATCTAATTTTGAACCACTACCAGCATTCATGGGCATTTAACCACAGTTTTCACGCATTCTGAAATACCCTCACATATCTCTAAGGAGTGTGTCTTCATGGGATGTTTTTTTCACTTCCATGTACAAAGCAGCAGTGTGAGTATAACTGGCAGAGAACCTTAACAGAATAAAGCTTTGTTTCAGTTAACCAACAGAAGCAATAGGCTTTCTCAATTTCAACAGTTTTTTTTTTTAATATCACTCATCTACTCCAATTAGAAACATAAGGAAAATATGATATTCACTCTCCGTGGGCTCTAAATTTCTAAGCTTGCATTAGTTCATGGAATAATGAAACAGAAATGTCTTAGTTACACATCAGTGAAAATACTTGATTAAAATTTTTAAGTGAATTTGTATAGAGGCACATCTAAGTATGGTATTTGTGTCACAAGGATTGGGTAATACCACTAACAACTACAATTATTTTTAGGTCTCTTACATCATCAGTCGTAATGCACTTGAATGGTACACGCATCTTAGTACCGGTAAGCAGTTCAAATGAGTATCATTTTATGACAGAATTGCTTAGGGTAAGTGAGTTTCCTTTTCCAGATAACTTTCTTTCAGTGCTAAGGGGGAGGGAATTCATTAGAAGTCATGGAACATTCACTGTCGAGCCATTTCCATTTTCTGAAGGTAGAAACAGGTCATTAAAAAAACATTATGGGTAATGGTAGAAAAGCAACAAGAGAATGTTGTCACACAACCCATGGGAGCATGGGAGGGAAGGAGCACCAAAATAATCAGAAATTGTTTAAGACAGCTCTCTTGTGCCAAAAAGAAAAAGAAAGAAAGAATGAGGGAAGGGAAGGAAAGGGAAAGGAAGGGAAGGGAAAGGAAAAAGAAAGGGAAAGGAAGGAAGAAGAGCCTACAGTGTCTCATGAGATATGCCTTTACCTCTCTGGTCATTAGATTCCCCTGCACCTGCTACACACTCACCCTGCATTCTATAGATCTATTCCAATTGGGAGTTGCAAATAATTCTTGTCATGTGATTCTTTCCTCTACTCTTCCACGAAAAGCCTTCTTACTCAAAAATTTAAGAAAAATAAAAAACTTTTTTGAATGATATTGTGAGAAGAGGGCTTAGAAAAATGAAAGTCTTTTATTCTCTTTCTTTCCCTTCCCCTTTCTTCCCTCTCTCCCTTCTTTCCTTCCTGTCAATCATCTACTGATTTATAACACATATTCCTCATTTTGTTATATGATATCATGCAATTTAATTAAGTTAGATAAACATATACTAAGTATTGTGTACAAGGCACTTACCACTTTTAAGATAAATCTTAGAATTTTGAAGGCCAGGGATGAAAACATCCACAATCAAGGATAAAAGGCAGCCAGAGCACACTACCACTCTGCCAAGCAGAAGTTCGTATGCGCCCTTGTATGTACAGGCTCTCATTCTTTCCATGGTATTCACTTGGTTTAGCACTTAGGGCCTTTATTTTGAAGATCTCTGTGACTGTGGTTATGTATCCAAATCTTACGTATTTTAGTTGCTTGATTCCCACTACTGACCCATTTAGGACATTGCATTTATTCTTTCCACCTCCATGAAAGTTTATTAAAGCCCTTCTATTCTGAGTGGGAGGATTTAAGATACTCGTTAAACTTGGACTGTATTATTGCTATCAAAAAGCATTATAATAGAGCCTTACGTTATTGTATACAGTAAGCCGTTCCAGGTGGATTAAAGCTTGCTGTGTGAAAGGCAAAAGTAGAAAAACTTTTCTAAGAACATATAGAAAGACGTTTACATGGACTTGGGACAGAATACGATTTTGCAAACAAAACAGAAAAGTGATAACCATAAAAGAAAAGATCGATAAGCCACAAAATTCAATTAAGAACTTCCGTCCTTCAAAAGACACCATAAAACAATGAAAAGACAAGCCAGACACTCTGAAATATATGACTTCATAAAGAACCCGTACCAATCCCTAGACAAGTGCACAAAATTCACGAACAGCAGGACATTGATGCTGAGGGAGGCTGTGCACGTGTGGGGCGGGGAGTACACGGAAGTCTTTGTACCTTCTCCTCAGTTTTGCTGTGAACCTAGAAATGCTCTAAAACATAGTCTATTTTAAAAAATCATGAACAAGCATTTCACTGAGAAGGAAACATCAAAGATCTTAAACATGGGAAGATTGCTATTGATTAGAAATGTGCAGATTCAGACTGCAATTAATCACCATTTCCATTTATTCCCCCAAATTAGCAAAAGTCAAAATATCTGATGATGCTGAACGCTGGTGTGCATGGGAATCAGTGGAACTCTTTTTATACAGTTGGATAGTATGTGTATTATACAACCATTTTGAAGGATAGTTTAGCATTGCCTTGTGGAGATAAACAGCATTTTCCACAACCCAGTGTTTTACTCTTGCAAGATGTGCCAGGATACAGGTGCTTAGATGCTGCAATAGCTAAAACTGGAAACAATTCACATGTCCTTGAAGAAGACAATATATAAACAAATCATGGTATATAACTAATGAAGTATTATACAGCCATTATTGAAATGATTAATGAAAATAAATGAAGTATAACTATATTCAAAAACAGAATAATATTAGAAATATATATTTGAGGAAGGATATGAATTACAGCAGTATGATAACGTTTTTATTGAGCTCAAAAGCAAACAAAATCTAACAACATATAGGTTGTCTATACATACGTAAAGTGACAAAATAATTTAAACAGAAAAAAAAAGGAAAAGAAATGATTAGCCCAAAATTCAGAATAATGGTGGAATCTGAAGGTGAGACAGTGGGATGTCGTTGAGAAGCATACACAGCTGGGTATAAGGGATTGGCAGTGTTCTAGATCCAAAATTGGGTAGTGACAATAAAAGATGTATACTTTGTTATTCAGTTTCTTCTGTGAATACTACATGTTTTTTTCCTGAGGAATTACGTGTAGCGTGCATACATTTTCACGATATCCATTTATTGCAGTGATTAATTACCAATAAAATATACCAAGTATTTATAAAATTTAAGGGAATGGCAGATTCAGAGAACACATTAGTCACCTTGCAGCTTTACCTCTTTTAAAGATAACGAAGACAATTGTAGCCAAGCAAATAATTTATTTTTCAAAAGATTAAATCCAAACTATACAAAATTCAACTCTAAAGCTTATTCTATCCAAGTATAGGAATAAAAATCAGGATCGATTCTCAACTTTAGACTTTCTAAAAAATTATATAATAGCAATCAGGAGAAGTTCTTGTTCAAAAGTACAACAAAGCAGTGGTACCTCACCCTAGGCCTTAAGGATTCATTTGACTCCAGGGATGGGAGTCAGTGCTTATGATTCTAGTTGATCTTATCACAGACTCATATCTACTCTGTCACGGGTGGATGACTTGTGCAGTCTTTGAGTCTTCTCTTTCTTTGGCCCAGTTATGCTAAAAGCTGGAAGATTCAACTACATTTTACTGATTTATGAGGAAAATAGACTTTGGAAGACAGTGGTTACCATGCCAGCCCTGCTCTGGCTAGGTCTTCCCAGATAATACTGTAGAATAGAAAATTGCTATTTGGGGAGTTCCCTCAGTGTGCTAGGAATTGAAACTAAGACAATTTGGGCAAGGTCAACTGAGGTATGGACTTAAAATATAACTACACTATATATATACTAGAACATTTTTCCAAGACACAGGAATACTTTTTTTATCATTCATTAAAAAGAAATTAAACTTGATTCAGAGCCGGGCTGGTTTCCACAAAGTGTTTGTAATATTTTTTTTTTTACAAAGCCAGCAGGAAAAAATAAATTCAAAAATAAATCAATTTTGAGATAGCTTTAAATAAAGAGTCAACATTTCCTTTGAATTATAGGAAATGTATTCCTTATAGAGAGAAAAAGTGTCTCTCTGACTCTGTACCCTAAATTACTTCTTTTATAATGTTCCATTTCAGGGGAAGTTCCTGCTGTTCAGACTGGGCAAACAATCTTGCAACTCCATAGGAATTTTTAGTTATAAAAAATGTGTTTTCTACAAAAGCCACGTAACTAGAAGCGTAGAGAATGTCATTACAGTAGGTTGAAGCACCCTCCTCTTCATCTGTGGGCACGTGGGCATACATTGTTTAAGGTGTAGACCAGGAAATCGGCCTACAACCGGGTGTGGAGCTATAATATTTACATATTCAGATAATTCTTCCTTCTCAACAGAACTGGTGATAGATATATAAGAAGGTGTTATGAGTATAGCAAGTACAATAGATTTACTTAAAATAAAATAAAAACTCATTGAGTAAAACCTTGTTAATTTAGAGTTTGTCACATCATAGAAATTATATATAAAATCAGGCAAACCCAACTTGCCCTAATGCAGCTGTAAGAGCAAATAGTTGAAAAATCAGTTAAGCACTAACAGCAACAACAACAAAGCAAAATAAAACAACCAAAAAACAGCAGTAGTTTTGTCCAAACTAGAAATGATTTTTTAAAAAGCAAAATTCTTAAATATTTTATAATTCCCAAATATTTTTACTCTAAAGAAGGATACTTGTTTTCTATATGTGTCTTAGTTTTCCTCATAGCTATTAGATTCATGCCTGAAACCTAAATCCTGTTTGCTTCCTCTCTGTATGATTAGGGTTAAATGGTCATTTAATGTGTTTCAGTGTCACAACTAAGGACGCACCACTGACTCTTAAAGCAGCTCAGACTCCAGACTCTTGTCACCTCCCTTTTGTTCTTTTGTCCTTCTTGCCAGAGTTCCTTCCAGGTACACATTACAGCCGTCTTGCATTAGGAACACCAGACAGCATTTCCAACCTACCCTTGGGGACCATTTTATTTTTTTGTTTATTGATTTATTTATTTAAATATTTATTTTATTTTGGAGCATAGTTGATTAACAATGTTTTGTTAGTGTCAGGGGTACAGCAAAGTGATTCAGTTATACATACATCTATTCTTTTTCAAGTTCTTTTCCCTTTTAGGTTATTACAGAATATTGAGCAGAGTTCCCTGTGCTATGCAGTAGGTCCTTGTTGGTTATCTATTTTATTTTATTTTATTTATTTATATAAATTCATTTATTTATTTTTGGCTGTGTTGGGTCTTTGTTTCCACGTGCAGGCTCTCTGTAGTTGTGGCCAGCGGGGGGTTACTCTTTGTTGGGGTGTGTGTTCTTCTCATTGCAGTGGCCTCTGTTGATGCAGTGCACAGGCTCTAGGTGTGCGGGCTTCAGTAGTTGTGGAATGCAGGCTCACTAGTTGTGCCTTTCTGGCTGTAGAGCGCAGGCTCAGTAGTTGTGGCGCACAGACTAAGTTGCTCCGCAGCATGTGGGATCTTCCTGGACCAGGGCTCGAACTTGTGTCCCCTGCATTGGCAGGCGGATTCTTAACCACTGCACCACCAGGGAAGCCCTGGTTATCTATTTTAAATGTAACAGTGTGTATGTCAATCCCAAACTCCCAATCTATTCCTCCCCTGCACCCTTTCCCCCTGGTGACCATAAGTTCGTTCTCTAAGTCTGTGAGTCTGTTTCTGTTTTGTAAATAAGTTCATTCGTATCATTTTGTTTAAGATTCCTCATATAAGCAATATTATATGATATTCGTCTTTCTCTGTCTGACTTACTTCACTTACTATGATAATCTCCGGGTCCATCCATGTTGCTGCAAATTTTAAACAGCAAAACACGGAAATGCAAAAAAAAAAAGAAAAAGAAAAAAATGGTAGTAACTAGATAGTGAAAAGGACACATGTTGATAGCATGAACGCTGAAACAAGGCAGAGCTTGGCCATGTTCAGCCTCAGCTGGGAACATGCACATTAGGTGACTCAAATTTTTTGCTGCTCTGCCCACGTCTGCGAGTAACCGCAGAGGCACGTCCCTAGTATTAATTTTACGTTTACAAATAAATTTTAGTAAGTAGGCAAATTAGCAAATTCTAGGTCCTTGAATACTGAGGATTGATTGTATTTCTCTAATGCCACTTCTCAAACAGAGCAAGCCTATCTCTTCTTGTATTAGCCCTTCTCAACTTCGAGGCTAAAGTAAGAGCTAACAGTTATGTAGCCTTTGATGGTTGCCAGGCCCCTTTCACAGGACTTCACTTGTATTTACTTCTTCGATTCTCACAACAGTTTTATGAAGTAGAGATACCATGATCATCATCTTTGTTTTGTAAAGCACTCAATGAGCACACAGAGTTTTGATTATTTGCTCAGGTTACACAGGCAGTAAGTAGCCTAGGTGGAATTGAAAGCAAGCAGCCTAGCCCCATACTTGTTCAGGTAAACAGATGCTCAGCTGTACAGCTCACACAAGTGCCTCCTCTCTCCCCACCGCCTAAATGTCCTCAACATACCCAGTGCCTTGGTCTCAAGTCATCCAGGTTTTGCTACTTCGGTTTTATCTCTGATTCAAGTTAAAGTGCAGAAAATTCTCTGTGTGTGTAACATGGTCTTGCCTCCTTGGAGGAAGCTTTTCACAGTATTCTGTCCTGGGCTTACACGGTTAGATACCATAAGTGCCATATGGAACCTGTTACTTTCTTTATTGGAGATATGTTGTTGAGGACATTGCCTTCGACATTCCTCAGTGTTCCCAGTATAAAGAACCACATGAATCATTTCCCTCAGGCCTAGTGGCAGGAAGAGCCTAAGTAATACGCATGCATTTTTTTCTTTTGGAACAATGTGGGTCAGATTAATAACCATATTTCTTAAGTGAATTTTAGGCAACTGTAGAACTCTAAAGGAGGCCATGTGTTCACAACATCCTACATGGTCATTAAAGCTTATGTTACCATGTACTCATTACATGTTTTCATTTTTCTCCTTCTCTTGACAGTTCATTCTATTTGAATTTCTACCTTACATATATCTATATATGCTACCTCAAAACAATTGTGGGATGAAACACGGGGAAAGTATATAAAGAAATGAATATATAAATTAATTTGATTTGGAGTCACCTCATTTTCCCTGTCACTGTCTTCTAATGCATTCTAGCTTATAGACACAACTTTAAAAGGGGCATCCAACACTGAATGTGAAATTCTAGAAGTGCTCTAACCAACACTCCTAGCCTTATTCTCATTTGCCTTGATCAGTTTTGGTTAAAAAATAGCATACACTTTGTGTCTAAGTTTCCATAATTCGCTATGTGATAGAATTATAATATTTTAGAAATTTATAAGGATATTTTTGGTAAATTCCAATTTAGATTTATAAGCATATGTTTTTAAATAAAAATCTTATTTTTAAAATGTATCAGTAATTTTATACAAACAATAAAGTTATATTCAAGCTCTGCAATATATTTTTAAAACTTCTGCAGATAAATCTAAACAAGACCAAAGTGACTGCATTTCCTAAGACTGAGTAGATGAACATGTGTGGGTGTGCGCAGAGTCACATCTGCATAGATTATGCTCCAAAGTAAGGAAGGACTCCTAGTTTTTAAATGTTATGTCAGCTTAGCAACATGATCACATCACCTTCAACTCTAGGAATTCATCCACTGATCACAGTTATGATGGGATCATAATCTTATGTTTTGACCATTTTCTTCTAGAAATGTAATGAAGTTATTTACTGTGGGTTATAGACTGGCATCAAAAATTGTTTTTAACTAAATGTGATGGGGTTGAAAAGGTAAAATTATCCTATGAGCCTGTATATATTAGAACTTTAAAAATAATCTTTAAAGAGTCATAAAGGAGCAAGAAGAAGAGGAGACTGCTAACTGTCTCATAGGAGGGATGAGTTGAGCATGTTGTAAAGTAAAACATGGTTAATATAAGTTAACTTTATTTTATTAAGGATAATTTACAACCCAGAAGATATAGTCCGTGCTGAGACTTTTAGGAGGCTTTAAATTTTATGTGTAGGAGGCTCTTATTTTATGTTAAGAGAAGTGGCATCTGTTTATTATCCAAGAGAGAATAATCCACATTTTGTTTCCATGATTATGGATATGATATTGAATACAGTTAAAGAGCGCATTGTGGATTGATTTTTTTGACTTTAGAAAGTGCCAGAGATAGACACACACACACACACACACACACACACACACACACACACACACACACACACACACACACACACACACACACACACGTTCGCGCACACACACACATTAGGTAGCTGTGATTACCAGATCAGTAATGTAAAAAGCAGAATCGTCACTTTTCCAGAGAACCAAGAGGGAAGGCTTGACTAAAGGTAAAACAAAATTAAAAATATAGACCATTTCCCCCAGAATTTGTTAAATTTTAAACATACTAATTTTAAGCCTTTTCCCAATATTGAATTTTAATCATTCAAATTTAAGCAGGGAACTGTAGGAAGAAACTAAACTTAATAAAAAGTAATAAAGAAGAAAAAACCACACTAGAACACCTAATATACATTACTCTATAGCATGGATCATTACAGACCGTTATTGAAGAATTTTAATTTTGGTAAAAGATACATATTTTGCCACCTAATAGTCCTGATATTTGTAAGTGTTTCCCTATAAAGCAGTCCTTAATGCTACCACAGAGAGGAAAAGAGTGTTTCCCTGAAATAATTATATCAGTGAAGGAAGTAACAGAATCTTCCCTAGGTATTTAGTATTCTCTTTTCTTTTAGGTGGTTGGCAAACTTAAAGTTTTCAAGGCAATACAGGTACTTTTTTTATATATGGCTTTTATTCTGGCATAAATCCCTTAAAGTCAATTAAAACTCATCATGCTCAACCAACAGAAAACTTCAGGAAGCACAGCTCCTTCTAATTAGTAGACATACATGTATTGGCACAGCCATAGGAAGTATAAGTTCCACTGACAACAATATTTTTGTTAGAGAAAATGCATTTATTTATAATGTATCCAGAGTCTTAAAATCATCTAAATAATGTATAAAGAAGCTTAGTCCCTCTTCAGCGATGGAGAGTACATTCTCTGTCTGATTGTGGATAATTACAGTCCCAAAAGTCAGCAGGAAAAGAACTTTATCATGTAAACAACATCTCAATTTCTATGCAAAGGGTTGTATGTTAAGAAAACACTTAATATGGGACATCAAGCCACGTAAAACTAACATTTTTCTGAATAATGACTAAGGGTGATGCTATTTTTCTGAGTTGTGACATAAAACATTGTGTTGGGATTTGAAAATATTAGAAATAAAAGAGAAATCACCAGAAAAACATGCAAAATCTTAAACTGTCTTCTGGTCTACTAATTGAAAGCATAACATATAAAACAATTAACGGTAACATCCACTCAGTATATACTAAGTAGTTATTCTGTGCCAAGCACTGCTTACAATGTATAAGTGAATCTAGCACTCAAGGATCCTGTTGCATTCTCTTTGCCTTAACTGGTTTATATTCTTCTTTCCTGTATTACCTTATTTTGTTTATGTTTACTATTATTGTCAGTTGTTTTTCCCAGTACTTACACAGTGTGTATTATTTTAGTCTAGATCTGTGCTATCCAATATGGCATCCACCAGCCACAGGCGACTATTAATTTAACTTAATTAAAAATAAATAACATTTAAAGTTTAGTTCCTCAGTCTCACTAGCCACATTTTAGCAGAGCTAACAGGATTTGATGATGGACTGCAGGAGGGATGAAGAGAAAGCAAGCCATCAATGAGGATCCAGGGATTTGGCCCTAAGCACGGCTAAGGATGAATTTGCTAACTACTGAGATGAGAAAGCCTGTAGACAGAGATCAGTAATTGTATTTGGAACACGTTAATGTAAGTTATGTATCTTCACATCTCTAAGTGGAGATGTGAAGAGGGCATTTGGCTATACAAATCTAGTGTTCAGCAGAGAGGTTTGAGTTGAAGATTTTAATTTGGAAATACCAACATGGAGGTGATGTTAAAACCTAGATAAGATTGCCAAAATAGCAAGTATAGATAGAGGAGAGAAGATGAAGGACTGAGAATTTACATACTACAAAATGAAGATGTCTCGTAGAAGCTGAGGAAAGAGTGTAGGAGAGCAGTGTCCCGGAAGCCAAGGGGAAAGGTAATGCATTGTATCAAATACTTTGATAAGTCAACTATAGGGAGAACTGGAAATTAACCATTGGATTTAGCAACCTAGATGCAACAGACAGAAGCAGTTTCTGAGGAAGGTAGGAGTGAAAGCTTGATTAGAGTATGTTTAAGAATGAATTGGAGAGGGAGTTTGGAAACAGGGCTTATACTTGCCTTTTTGAAGATTTTCGCTTCGAACAGGATAGTAGCTCGCAGGTAAATGGGATCAAGAGAAAGAACTTTTAAAATAAAGAAATTACAGCTTGTGTGGATGGAGATGAGAATGATCCAATAAAGAGGGAGCATTGGTGATGTCAAGGGGAAAGAGAAGAATTACTGGGGTAGAGGAGAGGGGATAGGATCTGTGCTCCATGGATGCATTGACTTTAGACAGGCTTGTGGGGTGCTCTTCCATAGTCTTCGGTAGTAGCAGAGATCATGCATGAAAGAATAGATGTGAAGGAGGCACGTAAGCTGGTGGGGGTCTGTGGAAGTTCTCTGAATGCTTGCTTTCCTCACCGAGATGGGAGGTTGTTGTTTGAGAGTAAGCATAAGGGAAGAGATTTGGGGGGTTAAGGGTTAAAGAAGAAAGTAGGAGATAGATATTTAAGAGTTTATGATGCATAGTATTGTTGTCTGGCAATACTAGGAGTCTTTTTTTTTTTTTTTTGAAGATTTATTTTTTATTTTCTTTATGTTTGGCTGTGTCGGGTCACGCGGGATCTTCGTTGAGGCATGCGGGATCTTTCATTGCCGCGTGCGGGTTTTCTCTCTCTAGTTGTGGTGCGCAGGCTCCAGGCCGCGTGGGCTCTGTAGTCGTGGCACACCGGCTCTCTTGTTGAGGCGCGCGAGCTCAGTAGTCGTGGTGTGTGGGCTTGGTTGCCCTGAGGCACGTGGGATCTTAGCTCCTTGACCAGAGATCGAACCCGAGTCCCCTGCATTGTAAGGGGGATTCTTTACCACTGGACCACCAGGGAAGTCCCTGAGAGTCTTTTGAGGTTAAAGGGCGTGAAATGAGATCAGTCCACGGGATTGTGTGACTTTTCCCCAGCTCTCATCTTCACAGATGTAGCTGTGGAATAGGGCAGAAAAGTATTTAACCACAGTTGTGGCAAAAACTAGTATGATAAAGAAACATAGGCAAGAAAATTAATTTTATGTACAAAGGAGTACCTAAGCTGGGTAAAAGGGGATAGGGGACCTCATGGAGTAAGGGGCAAGGAAAAGATGGTAGCATCTAGAATGGTAGTTCTCGGTGTGTGGTCTGGGCAACCCTGGAAGTGCTCCAAGATCCTTTCAGGGAGTCCTAACTATTATCTTAATGCTACTAAGATGTTACTTGCGTTTTTCACTCTTATTATCTCATAAATCTACAGTGGAGTTTTATAGAAGCTCACGATGTGGATATCAAAGCATTGACTACAGAAACATAGGAGAATCCATCTGCCTTCTTTTAGCTAGATGTTAAAGAGCTTTTCAAGATAGAAAACAGTGCTACTTTTCTCTTAAAGTTTATTTTTGCTTGGGAAATATAGTAATTTCCCCAACGTGGAAATTGATGCTAAAATGTGTATTTATGTTTATATAAAATAAGTCTATTTTTGCTATTTTTAATAAACTTCTAAATAATTTTAATTTTTTACTTTCGTTTGTGATTGAACACAAAGCAGCAGACAGCCACGTAAATAAAAGCTTTTTGGCATCCTCAGTAATTTTTTGAAGTGTAAGGTGTTCCTGAGATTTAGAAGTTGGAGAATTGATGAATTAGAGGAAGTGATAGAGTGAAACTATTGTTGAAGTCATATTAAAACAAAGAGTGGGCTGAAAGATAGGAGGTGTTGATAAACACACAAGGCATGCAGTTGAGCTTGGGGAGGGATTAAAGTTATTGAATTCAAGGTCTACAGCTGTACTAGCTAATGAAATTTTCTGTGATGATAGAAATGTTCTATCTATTGTACATCTGAGCTGTACAATATAATGGCCATTAGGCACAGAAGGCCACTGAGCCCTTGAAATGGGGTTTAGTGCCACCAACGAATGAAATTTTAATTGTAAATTGTATCTAATTTTAATTTTAATTAAATATGTATAGCCACATGTATCTACCATATTGAACACTGCAGTATCACTGTGAGACTATACAGCTGAAATAGGTTGGAAAACAAGATTATTGCAGAAGAAGAATTCAGCCAACTGAGAGAGGCCAAAGTGTTGGAAGGATTATCTATCCATAAGTGCATTTTGCACGTTGAAATCATCAAGAATTAATATAGTAACCATCAAAATGACTAATATTCATAGAGCACTTTATGTACCGGGCTGATACCTTCACACGTATTTATTCATTTGCTTGTCACAATAGTCCTGAGATTTAGGTACTATTATTATCTCTATTTTACAGATGAGGGGACAGAGTCATATGGCTGTTATGTAATGTGTCATACAAGGTATTGTGTGGTTGAGGGAGATTTAAACCCGGGTGCTCCAACTTCAGAGTCCGCTCTTAGTGCATTATACTGCTTTTCTTATTTGAGGTTGGTCATCTTTTGAAGTTTTCTCTAAATATTGCAGATAGGTGATTTTACACCAGGTATACTCTGTGCTAATTGCTAAGACAGGAATCATACTAAAAGGGCTTGTGATGCAACTAAAGCAAGCTTTATGATAGAAAATATACTATATAAATAGTTGACAGTTGTGGCCTGGCAAATGTTCAATACATTTTTGAACCTCACCGCCTGAAGTGTAGTGTTGGCTAAAATTTAGTTTATAAAGGCAGATACCAATCTTTATGAACTTACATTTTCCAACTGAGCTCATTAGCCCTCTTGGCTATTTCCATAATGCTGATAACTATAAACACTTAACTAGGTATTTATGATGATAACACGGCCACACTGAATAGGCCTTTTTTTCAGGGTACATTTAAATATCTCCAGGGTAGGAGGGACATTTCTTTGTCAGGACAAGAGGTAATGTCACATTAACTTTACCAAATCCTTATCAATACCAATGATAATAGATTGAGAATATAGCATTTTTCTTATAAATACGTTTGGATTAATAATTAATTAAACAACCCTAGCAACAGAATAAAATAACACAGTTTAAAAAGATTTAAACTCCCTTTTACTAAAGTGTTTATTAAGCTAAGAAAAAGGTAGACATATTAATTACTTTGAAGGTAATATTTTATTTACTTACCTTTTATTTATATCTTTTATTAAGCATTTAACATCTAGAATTTATTTATTCAAAGAGGAAGAAGGCTTGGGTCAAAGCATGCAAGCACGAAACATGGGCAGTCCTAGTGGAATTAGACTCTAAACAATAAAATCATGTAGATAAGAATCATTTACTACAAAAATAGTGCTAATATTAAAAAGTAGTATTCCTGGAAGTTAAAGTCAGTGGCTGAGGCTAACATGTGTGAATTCATAACTATTGGTCAAGGGTCTGCAGTGTCCTGGCCTCCATCCTAATGGATGAGCATCCAGAGGAGAACAACACAGACACTGTCTCTGCTTTCAAGTCACCACAACATATAGTGTTAGAGAATTAAAGGAACCTGAAATATTCAAACCTCTATGAAGAACAAAATATTTGATTGTGAAGAACAGTTATGAAAATAAAGACAAATCTCATAAATACCACTATATAACTTTTTCTTAATTAGAGTCGTTTCTAGGAGAAGCTGGTCAAAAGAAATGTGAGGTTTGTATACATAGTAAACAGTCTTTAACGCACTAATAATGTACTCTATATTTTCAGTGTCTCTAGTGTGACATCAGGAGTTAATGTAACTCTTTGAGCCTTTTATTCTATCTGTCAGATTACCATAATGACTCACTCATATCAGTTAACAATTCTCGAGGGTGTAAGGAGCCATGCATATTTTTAAAAGAGCTTTGAAAAATTTTTTTAATACCATTACAGTTTGATGCTGCTACAGGTTTGGCAAACTTTATTGCTACGATGTATTTATTATGAATATCAACATATAGAACATGCATTATTATCTATGATTCAAATAGATGTTTCCAGCTATGACATTTATTTAGGAGTAAACATTCTAATCTGTTGCTATATAAATATTATTAGTTTCTTAAGCTGTCTGACTGTTTACATGACACTCCTCTGGTTACTAAAACAAATGACGCACCATTTTTGCTTCTTTATCAGAGCAGTATACTTGTTTCATTTCGTTTGTAATATATAGCTTGATGAACCATTATGCACGTATTTCATTCAACAAATATATATTTGTTACTAGGTGTACAGCTAAAGTTTAGCTCATGTGAAGAATACAGAAGAATATACAAATGATTCCTGTGATCCAAAAGTTAAAATTTTAATCGAAGAAGAAAAATGAAATAAAGGGTATAATATAATCGTACTGTATAGTAGATACAATACAGTAAAATTAACATCACAGGGTACAGAAAATAAAATATATTTCATTATTGACTTTCATGAGCAGAATGATTTTTGCTGTCATTTTTAGATCTAGCAATTATGTTCTATCTCTGTTCATTTTGTTGTGGCTATTTCCTGAAATATACTTAGCCCATACTTGGCTTAGTTCATTATTGTTTTAGAACTCCATTGCGAAAATGATATTTTGCTCTCAAAGTAGAATGGTTTCCTTTGGTCATCTAGGTTTTGCCTGCTTATTTGCAAGTTTCCTAATTGTGTGTGTGCGTATGTGTTCATATATATGTACCTTTATTTATTGTGTGATTGGAGCTCGTGGTCATCAAACCCTGAAGAGGTGATTTTATTAGGATGATATTTATTTTTTTAATTTGCATTGCTAATCAGCCTAAAATCTTGATGTTGTTTGATCAGCTGACCACTTCTTCATAGGAAAGCTTATGTGGGATAGTAACATACTATCTTGTGATAGTAGATCAAAATAAAAGGGCCTTGGACATAATGTTTGCAAGTTACGATGCTGTTCACCTTCTCCATTTAAGGATGCATCTTCCTAACTTATCACGATATCTATGTTAGCAAATCTCAGCATCACATCACAATCGAAAAAAGGAGGAAAACATTCTATCATTTCCCCATGATCTAAACTCCATGAAGATTGTCATCTTTTTGTATTTTAATGAATGTTACAATTTTAAAAGTTAAAATATATTTTGCCTTAGTTTTATTTTATGACAGTTGCATCCAGTTATGAAAAGATTATCAATTAGCGATCTCATTAAAATCACAAGTGGGGTGACTAATTTTTGGAAAAGAAAACAATGTAAATCTCTCTTTTTGTGCATTAAGCTTCTTGTATCTTTTCCCTGTTTTAGGGTTTATTTAGTTCTTCATTCCCTGTCAGTAAAAAGAAAAAAGAAGTCCTCATATGGAAGCATTTCTCCTTATAGTCAGATAGCTTACTTTTTATATATTTGGAAATTTTCCATGGGCAACATATACTTAATCTCTAAATTTCTGAATAACTTGAAAGATTTCATTATTTGTCTTTGCAATTGACATTTTATTTATTTTTTATGTACAAGTTATATATATTTAACTTATGCTTTTAACACTTCACAGGCACTAGATAGATACATAGATAGATATTTAACCTTTTCATGCCCTTTAACCTTACACTGGTAATTCATTTTATTATTTTATATTAGTTTTACTGATGCTACTACTTTGAAGAGTTTTGTTCTTTGATGAGCAATGCTTACGAGGAGTTTAAGGGAATAGAAGGAGATTGGGGCTTCTACAGAACAGATGCTATACATTATAATTGCTAACAACAGTCAAATTAGAGAAACTGCTTTTTTTACTGAATAACAAAAATCATAGCCTGTTTAGGACAATGCTTGGCATATACAGTGATTGATATTACTCTCATTAGATCTTTGTTGAGACTGTGAGCTTTCTTTATCTACTTTACTGATTATGCTGACCACTTCTCCTTGGCTAAGGATGGTACAGTACAGTACAGTATGGTACTGTCCCATACAGTACAGGGGACAGAGGGTAGAACACAGAGGACTGGCCCAAGTGCTGAAGACTCGCTGCAGATCAGAGCTGAGCAACCAAGTGGAATCTCTCCCAGCACTGATTCTCATCCATACGGAGATTCTTAATTTTCAGTGATTTCTTATTACCCTTTCCTGAATCAAATTTTATTTTTCTAAACCTAAATCCATGAAGAGATCTCAGCTAGTCACATGGTTTCGACTACCTGTATTTACTTTGCTGACTGAACCTGAATTTGGAGGGTACTTGTAACTGCCGAATAGGATAATGTTCTGGGAGTAATCTTTTGATATTTTTTTAATTTCCTGTGGGGAAGAAGGGGCAGCTGTATAATAAACTGTGTCTTAGGTACCAAGCAGCTGTGTAGAAGAGTTGCCAGTCAGATACTAGGCCAGAACATCAGATATATATTTGATCACTGTTAAATTTTTTTTAAACGGGTTACTAAGAAAGTTATTTTTATAGTAAAAACTACAAAAAAATTACGTACTTTACTAAAAGGAAATTCTGAATCAGTTATTCTCTATTTTTCTTTGTCTAACATAAGTGCTGTCAATATGGGTCAGACGATTGTGCCAAAATTCCAAGACTTGTGACAATGTCACCTAACAAATACCAGAAGCCCAGAGCAGTGCCAACTCCGATCAACACGAACTTTACTGTATTAATTGCCAACAGTTCATGTTTCAGATCTGCTTAATATTGAAGTCATTGGTAGCCGTTTAAAGGTTGGCTGTGAGTTCAGAAGAAAGTCAGAAAGTTCAGTGAACTAAATAATACAAACTAGTTTAGAGACAAGGTTCATATAAACTCAGAGAGTAACACTGAAGAGGGAAATTGCTGATTTCACAGAACAGAAATGAACTCGAGGAACATCCGTCTTACTGTAACTGTGTTTTCTCGCCCCAGTTCTTCCTAGTAGCTGAATTCACAGTGAACATTAGATTCCTCAGAGCAAGCTGCCAGTCTCAGTCTGGGCTTGTGGAGGTCATTGAAAACTGATTCTTAATTGGGGTTTAAGAGAATTTCAGCTTGAAGAAAGAATAAGATGTTCCACAATATGCCTTATTTTGTTCCTCTATAATTTAGATATCCTATTTCCCCTGTAGGTTCCCTGAGTTCCAAATTAGCAGTTTGAAATTTACATTGTACTCCCAGCAGCACTAATGTGATACTTGGTATGTAACAAATTTATATACTTTGTTAAAAAAAAAATTAATTACATTATTTTACAATCTGTCCTTATTTAATTTCACTAAAAATAAGCTGGTATATATCATTTAATTTTTAAAATCCAATTTTAATATAATATGAAATATAATTTATATGATTTTATCTTATATGACTATAGTATGTTAATAGTATATTATGTGGTACTATAAAATATATATTATAATTAATATATTTTAAAGGAATGTGACATATTCATTATAAAATAAAAATATTAACTAATTTAATGCACTCTATTATTTTACATTATATAATTGTATTGATTATAACTAACCATGAGCGCATTATTTACTTACATTACATTTAGTATCATCACATTAATATTATAGCATTAAAAGCCCTATTGAGTACTTGCTATCTGTTAGCCATTGGATTAAGTACTATACAGCACCTAATGTTATCCTCAAAACAACCTCTGATTTATCATTCCCATTTTACAGACAAGGAAATCGATACATTAATTTCCTTGCTTGGTGAGTGGAGCAACTGGAATCTAAACCAAAGTATGCTAATTCTAAAATGATCTCAGTGGACATATCTCTGTCTCACGTACTTAAACATTACATCCTTCTTAGAAATAACAAGCACTGCACAAATCTCATTTTAAAAGATTCTATTTTGATTCCCACATGAAATCACTCAGTATGTCACCTGATACATCAAAGTTCCTAGCTTATGGTACCACCAATATAATTAAATTATTTTAGATGACACATGCATACTTTCCATGGAATAAACGTTATTGTATATTTATAACAGTGAAACCGCTTCCAACAGCCCAGTTCACCAAGGAGAAAAACAGACAGATGTTAACATGGCTCATAATTATCATTTTTCTTAAATTCCAAATTTCAATTGATATTAGAAGAGGAAAAGCAAGCTAATTAAACTCGAAAAATCAGCTGATTATTTTAACGCCCAAATGACAGCACTGATGGTCTGTTACCAAATGTCACTCTAACACTTAGTTTCTAAAACTATGATATTTAATGGAGGAAGATGTGAGAATGTGTAACAGGTGCTGCCAACTCTACCCAATCTCAGTGCTCAGCTTTTCACTCAGGTGTTTGAGCACTGAGGAATCAAAGGATATGAGGGCCTGGATCTTTCCTTCTGTTGAAGAGGGAACCCATAGCTAAAGCCTGGAGGTGCATTAATGAGCTCAGTGGGAGTACATAGCATCGAACACCTTGTGACCATGCCTTCTGCTAATCAGTATGTCACCAATATTAACTGGCTATAATTAGTAAGTAAATTATGTCTCGACTTTTTTCAGTGCTTTTCAAAGGGACAGGAATTTTATTTTTCTCTTGCCACAGTGTTCTGGATGTACTGCAAATTCTCTCCTTTTTATTCTTTTCCACTCCTGTAATTAGATAAAGAGCCTTACTTTTTGGTAGAAGCAAGGGAAGCCTTCCAAGATAATTACCGTCTAAGTTTGTATTTCTTTCTCCTACGTAGGGTTCTGATTTCCTAAATCCTTTGGTTCATCTGCAGATGTAGAAGCTTGCCAGGTTCTGCTCTACCTGAATGGAGGCATTAAATTTTAATTTGTTTCTTATGTATCTGTCTTCTAAACCCTCAAAATAATTCTCACCTAATATCCCATTTGGATGCCAAGAAACCATGAGTATAAATATCTAATTCATGTAATTAGCTCACAGGCTGTATTCTTTTAAGAGATGACATGCATGTAAGTTCTCTGTAAAAAGAATTAAGTAATTTAAATGTAAAAATCCCTAATATAGGTAATTAAGCTTTCTAACTTTTAAAAGTTTAAATTTAATTTAAACTGAGATATGAAGATTAAAATTCCCATTAAAGAAAGATAAAAATCATATCCACAAGGACACTAAAGAAAGACTCATTTTACTGCTGAAAGGCATCTGTTCATTTAATTTCTGTTTTTCAGTGAGTACTGATAATCTAATGACATCCCAGAAAATAATGGAAAAGAAAAAAAAAATCAAGATTTCAGACATATTATCTTTCCATTCTGGAAAAATCATCAGTGAACATCCTTTTATAATAAGTTGTTACCCTAAGAGAATGAATGCATTATAATTCAGAATTCTTAAAGAATAAAAAAGTCCTTCACATAGATTAACACAAATTTAGAAAACTTATAAGAATAAAGCACTTATCAACTCCCCTGAAACTTTTTAAATTGCTGTAAAAAGTGTTCAGTTCTGATTCTGATTTAATAAGACTATCATACTGAGGCGGGCTCAAATATCAGTGGGTAAAAATAATAATGTATAAAGTGATCAATAAAATAGATGATCACTCTGTACATAGCACTTGGTGGAAGAAAATATAGGAATGTTTTTAGTTCCTTTTTATCTGGAATCTAAATTCTTGCAATGGAGCTGAGTCTGTGTTCCCTTTTTAAGATGAAGAAGCTCAATGACTTTGACCAAGCAGAGCTGGTCGCACCAGTGGAGCCCCAAAGGAATATGACACAGAGGCCTCCATGGGATGTGGTGACTGTTTTTGATCCCCACATTAGACACACTAGTCCTTAAATCTGCAAGGATAGTGGCTAAGAAATAAATGAACTTAACAAATCAACACTTTTTCAGTTATGCTTTATAAAGATAGTTAGCAATGAATGAAACAATAGCTTTTGTTAGATTGGCTTTACATTAATAAATATAAAGATTTTTTGCCACAGGATTATTTTTCTGCTCCACTTAAATTTAAAAGTAAATTGATTTCAATTAATGAAGAGTCTCCGGACACGTGACACTGTTAATAACAGCATTTTCCTCGATGTGTCAACATAGCTAAAGAGTAAAGGATGACAAACCTTTAAGGAAAGTAAAATAGACTGCACAGTGATCTAATTCTTCCATCTCTGAGTACATAAGCCTTCCAAGTTTTAAAAAGCACACATACACACTCACAAGATCTAACAAATCGCAAAATAAGGGGTAAGCAAGACTAAAAAAAACTTTCATTAGGCAAGTCCAAGAACTTAGCAATAGAGTAAGTGCTCTAAAATACATTTTATATTTGATATGTCAATGTATCTTTTGCTATTTGATGTTATAATATATTAAAACTGAACAGTAAATAATACTCCATACAAAGATAAGAAGTCTGATGATGAGAAACTATATAAATTCCAAATTATGACTCCATTTTCCTGTCCTCCATACTGATACAGAACACAGCCCTTAAGGTTCTTCAATTCTACAGCAATTCTGCGGCAGGAAAGGCAAATTTTTTAGCATAAGAAAAAGGAGCAAAACTTTTATTTTACCATTGACATAGATTTCAGTAAGGAGTGAAACTAAGTTAAAATAGCAAGTGCCTCAAATTTTGTTCTTTAAAAGTTAAGAGTAAAATGAGTAGCTAGAGTTCATAAAAAATCGAAAGCAAGATTTGCTACATGAAGCTTGACTTCAAAATGTATCTAAATGGTTATGTACAAGTATTTTTAAAATGCTATATAATTTAAGCAACAAATATTCCATAGTGGTAGTTAAGATAGTAATTTCTACTTTTGCCATGAATTTTATTTTGAAGCCACTAGATATCTAACAAACATAGATGTATAGATTTGCACGTATGTTTGTTTTCTTACATATACATATTCACATCATATATTTTCCAAACCATGTGCTGGAGCAAATTTGTATGAAAAAACTGCAGATAGAAGGGACATGTAAAAACATTTCTCTCCAAAAATTTTAGGCTGTGTGCCTTAACTAGGGAAAAAAAAGGTAGAAAGACGGGCTGCTGTTTTCTTGTTGCCAATGAGATTCTTTGGTAAACCTGATCATTTCCAGAAGTACTTGAGCTAAAAATGGAAGATGTCTAATCAAGGAGCTCAACACAAAGGGAGTAAATTAAGTATTCTTGATCCCAACTGTGATCTTAATTTTTACCTTATTTTTACTTATATATATCTTTCTATAATTCAGTTTCTTCAGCTTTGTAAAGGTCATATTAATTTTACCAAGTGCCACTTATAAGGATAATTTTGTTACTTCAAGTCAAAAGTGTTTTGATGAAAGTTCAGTGTAAAACTTAATGAATAACTGTTACTACTTATAGCCATTTCATATTTTACCTAGAAGTTTTAGTCTAGAATTTAATTTATATTTAGTAACAATAATAATATATCCATATACTTTTTCCAAAACTTTAGGGCCAGATGTTTTTTGGAATTCAGGATTTGGAAATTTGAAAAAGTTAAATGGCACATATACCATATCTTGTGTCATATTTCCTCTAGAGTCTGGGGCTACAATATACAATTACTCATTGAATGCTTGCAGTGAAAACAAATTATTCATTCCGTAAGCAGCCTTATATCAATTCAGGTTAAATATTGTTGCCAAATGAATTACAAAAAGTCTATAACTTTCAGAGTATTTTGGATTTCAGAATTGTGGACCTGTGATAGTGACCATTTTTACATACTGCTATTTAATCCACAATGAATACTAAATACAATCCTGCATGCTAGGATTACTTACCCCACTTTGTAAACGATAGAATTGAGATCCAGAGAGCATAACCGCGTTTGACGGACTCCAACCATGTGATCTTTCCGAAGACATACTGCCTCAAAAAAGGAAAGTGTGGCGTTCATGTGGATGTGAGAGAGATTTTTGCACCTTTTCAAGCTGAAGGGAAGAAACTCCCCAAGTTTCTCCCCGTATTTAGAAATTATTAGGAAGAATAGGTGCTAAATTTATATAAAATAATGTACTTCTGATAAAAGTGCAAGATGTTTCTTGACCTTAGTCAACTGTGAGTTCAGTCACTGAAAAATCTGACAGATCGTTTTTTTCAGTTAGGCATCCAGTTTCCTAATGTGGACAGTGTGTATTCTGTTATTATTAAATCAAATCTTGCATTTTCTATCTCAGTTTTCTTAATAAAACCCTTGAAATCTCAGTAATAAAATGCATAACAAGGAAAGTCGTAGTAGAAATTTGGCACTAGACTCAAATGAGATTAAATTTCAATTTACTAGTCATACCATGAGCAATCACTAAACTTCAGTTTTTTAAATTGAAAAGTGGGAATAACAATAGTTATCTAAAAGGGTTCTTGTGAGGATACAGGAGATAATATATGGCAGGTGCTTAATAAATAGTTGGTAATCAATAAATGGCAACCCTGATAAATTCCATTTTATAAATGAGGAAGAAGGAGCATTAAATTAGGTGACTTTCTCAGTGAAGTATATCCTGAATCATGGGATCTGGCATCCAACTCAATTGAGCAAGAAAAAAAAAAATGGAAACGGAGTGAGAGATAAGGAGTAGTACCTTAAGGATATGAATTATATCTTTTCATCTTATTTTTTCTTAAAAAAAAAAAGCAAGAAATTATGTTAATACATACTTCAGAGTCTCTCAAGAGTCTTTGCAGTCTCTCCAAAACACCAAGGATATAAATGCTCATTAATAATGGTGGATCTGAGCTCTTCTCCCGTGTTATATGTTATAGAAATTGTAGAGAATAGGTCATCCTATGTAATTCATGACTGAGTAGAAACATCACATCCAAGTTTTGAGGACGTGTGGTTTCTAGAAAGAGAGAACCATAGACACAAACTACATAATGAGACATGCCAACCATACCCTGGAGGTCTGAGCCTGACTGCAAAATAATTAGTTTAAGTACTTATTTGAATTGGTTTTGAACAAGTACATTGTTTAAAGTGACTGTAATTTGCTTGTTCCAGGTAGGGAATATAATTAAAATTTGAGTGTACAGGGGAAAAAAGGCCCAAACCTGAGTAATGCTGAATAAGGTAATCTGAAATTATTTATACTCAGACTTGTTTTCCTTTTGCTTTTTTTTTCTCTTACTAGTCAAATGATAGGGAGAAGAAACTCAAATTTACTGAGTTAGTTTACTGTGTTGGGCTTTTGACATGAGGCCTTATTTAATTGAGAAAACATTGTGACGAGCTATGCCTATGCCTACTTTACGAATAAGGAAGATTAGGCTCCAAGATGTTAAGAAACTTGTCTAAGGTTACACAGTAACTGAAGGAAGCCAGGTTACTCTGACTTCAGACCCCATGTTTTGAATCCATGTACATGTCCATGTTCCTGGCCGTTTGTAGTTTGTTGGTTACTATCAGAACATATTTTGCATGAAGGTGACTGAATGTCTGATTATCATTAAGAAAATGAATTTAAAACATGTCATTGTAATATATTCTATAAAACATTGCAAAAGGATTAAATATTTAAGGTAATAATAGTTACTCATCATAATTTTATCCCTGTAGAAAAATGTAGTATCTAACCAGTTGAATGATTTTTTTTCAAAGTTCACGGATTTTCATAGCACAGAAATTCATAACTCATAAACTTGACAGTTTTCCACACTAAAAACTTCTATGAAAAAGTGGGCTGATCTTATTCTTCAAGTGAATAAAAATGATTAATCAACCAAATGATCTTTCTTCTAGTAAAACGTCTGGTATAGTATAAATATAATAAACATTACAAGTAGCTTGGCTGCTGTGAGCTTGGATCTCCCTGAGATACAGGGAGAGGCCCTTCTCTATTCTAAATATGAAATTTAACAAACAGTCCTCTTACCATATGGTTCTGGATTAACATTACTATGTATACTGTTCATCGATATTGTTCCCAAGTGAGAAATGTTCTTCATCAAATTGTAGGCTCTACTTTCCTGTGGTGCATATAATTAACTTGTTGAAATTTGGTTAACCTAGAGAACATAAAACTGTTTCTTATGAAACACCAAAATGATAGCTAATAAGGCATCCAGTAAATTTAGAGTTGACAAACTTTTATAAGGTCAGAATTGGTTACTGGATAAAATAGTCTGGGATAACTCAGAGATCAGATTTAGATTAACATTTATTAACAACTTTTATTAGCATGAGTAATACAACTATATTATCTATATAACATGTTAAAATGTATTCGTATTTCTTATAAATAATTAGAAATTGAAATAAGGTTTGCTCATGAATTAATCTTAGTTTATTTTAAATGCTGAGTAATTAAAAAACTGTATAACTTAATGACACATTGCTTTTAACAACCCAACTTTAAAAAACTTAATGTAATTTTCTTAAACTTAATTTTAATTTTTTAAATTAATCCCCCAATTTTTAATTATATTTTAATTCCCCAATTTTTAATTATTATTTAATTATTTTAATTATTTAATTATTTAATTATTTTAATTCCCCAATTTTTAATTATAGAATAAGGTATATTTTATTTTATGTAATTCACCATTTCTCACATTATTAGTTTTCATACTATTGTCAAATTTTTAAAAACGTTTTAAGCCAGGTAACAAAATTCAGAACGTAAAGGCATCTTTAGATGCTAAATAAGTGTTCTAAGCTTAGTCACACAGATTTTCCCCGTTTTTAACGTAATTCTTTTTCTTAACCAAAAATGTTACCTGATGTTAAGTTTAATTTTGATATCACTGAATAAATAAAGCAGAAGGAAATATTGTCATTATTTCTTTCAAAATTGTTCTTTAGAGTTCTTTTGTAACTATGTAACTATGTATATATTGTACACCCAAATGACTTCACAAGAGAAATAGGCCTGAAGTCATCTTTTATAAATTTAAATGTTATCCTACAAAAACTGTTGAAAAGTTCATACTCAATGAGTATAGCAATAACCAGAAGTCTAAAGGCATATTTTCTGATTAAGTCATCAAAATGAAATAAAATTACCTAGTATTTTGCTGGATGATTTTACTAGAAATGTAGTTATTCACTATGCATTTTCATCTTTTAAGGTCTATTGTTACTAGTAAAAATTTTAGAAGTGAGTTAAAATCATTTTAAAGTCAATTTCTAGGAAAAATTTTCACAGATTTATCTAAAGATGTTACAAGGAAAGAATCAGAAGAAAACAAGTATTGGACTAAGACATAGAAATGAATATCATTTGCAGGAACAAATAAATTACATTCTAGTAGGTGAAGGAGTTAACATGAATGGCCATACTTAAAAAAATTATTTCTGACAAAAGCAAATTTAAATTGGTTAAAGTAAAATTTTTAAAAATTGAAATAATCTATGAGAGCAAATCCTTCTCTATATTCTCAATTAAATAACAACACCTAGCATTTATTGTATGCTTACTTGTGTCACGAACTGTAGTAACTATGCACCTTCATTCCTTACCGCATTACCTTTTGTAGTCCTCTCAACAGCATGAAGTAGGGGCTTTTATTATCTGTATTTTAGAGATAAGGAAACTGAGACCTAGAGCAATTATGAATCTTGCCCAGTCTATTCAGATCAGGCAACTAAGTGTCAGAGTCAGCACTGAAATACTTTTCTTATCCCAGAGCGCACATCTTTTAATACTACACTAGGCTGACACTTAGAACACAATTGGTAAAATTATCTTCTAATTCAGTTGAAAATTACATACTAAAAATGCCTACTTTTTAGGATGCAGAAATAGAATACTGCTGATAGAAGAAAAGAGGCTAAGATCAGAGTAATGAGAAACAACACTGTTCTGTGAAGCTAGATGTAAGCCCAGAATAAAGGCAGAGAAAGAATGACCACTAAAATAACCTAGGTGGAAGCTGATGGAAGTCTAAATAAGAATTGTGGTGATAGAGAAAGGGATGAGGGAAAATATTCAAGAAATATTTAGGGGATAAAATTGGTGGAACTTTTTACTTCATAAATTTGGATTTTGGAAGAGGCAAGAGTTGACAGTAACTCCCAGATTGCTCTGAGTTATTGAATGGATGATTTATTATTGATTGCATTTGAGTGTTTTCCCTAAGTATAAATTTTCTTATCCATATACACACATTGAAACAGAATTTTCATGTAAATCCCAAAGAAAAGTTAATGACTTACAAAAACATCTAATGTTTTCTTGAATAAAGCTTCTCATCTCACTGTTTAGTCTATGTTTTGGACTGAACGTTTGTGTCTCCCTAAAATTCATACCCCTCAATATGATGGTATTAGGAGGTGAGGTCTTTGTGAGGTAATTCAGATTATATGAATGTGATGGTATTAGGAGGTGAGTTCTTTGTGAGGTAATTCAGATTATATGAATGTGATGGTATTAGGAGGTGAGTTCTTTGTGAGGTAATTAGGATTATATGGGCGTGGAGCCCTTATAAATGGGATTAGTGCCTTACAAGAATCACCAGAGAGCTTGCTTTCTGTCTCTGCTCTTTCCACCGTGTGAGAATACAAAGAGATGTAGCCAGTCTATAACCCAGAGAGGTTTGTCACCAGAACCTGACCATGCTGGCTGGCACCTTGATCTTGGACTTCCCAGCCCCTAGAACTGTGAGAAATGTGTCTTGTTTAAGTCACCCAGTCTATGGTACTTGGTTACAGCAGCCCAAACTGACTCTGACAGTTTACGTTCTTTACATTGCTGGACTACGACCCAATGTTGAATGGAAAAAGCATTCCTTTTAAACATTCTGTGTCCAACATCGTATCTCCAGTTCAGAGGCTGTATTTAAAGACTAGTCTGTATTGCTTCTTGTACTGTATACAATTTTTTGAGAGCTTTGCCTTATGGTAAAATATTTACACATTCACAGTTAATGCAGAGATAGGTAAAGTTGGTGGGGAAAAAAAAAGGACATTGAGAAAGTACCGAGTCTGCTACCTTCGTCACATTTTTCCCAGACCTTCATCATCTGTATTAGTCAGAGATCTCCAGAGAAACAGAATCAGTAGGATGTGTACATAGAGAGAAAGACAGATTTATTTCAGGGAATCGGCCCTTGTGCTAGTGGGAGGTGGCAATTCAAAGTTCTGACAAGAGTTGATGTTGCATTCTTGAGTCCAAAGGCAGTCTGCAGGCAGAATTACTTCCTTCTCAGGGCTTCAGTGAGGCCCACCACATTATGCAATATAATCTGCTTTACTCAATGTCTACTGGTTTAAATGTTAATCACATCTAAAAAAATACCCTCACAATAATATCTAGATTGGTATATGACCAAACAAGTGGGCCCCATAGCATAACCAAGTTGATACAGAAAAGTAACTCTCACGTCATCCCTCTCGACCCCACCATTGGTTTATTGACATTGATTTGCCTTTCACTCTAAAGGCAAATGATTAGTTATTTAAGAGTCTTACTGTGCTTCCTACGGCCTTTCAACAAACTGGTGCAAAAGTAATAACTTAGTACACTGCATTGTTTCTGATCAGAGATCAATGCATCAAGTCAAAACTGTTAGAACAAATTCATACTTAGTATTTTCTATTTACATAAATATTATACCAATATTTTCCTGAGATTCAAGAGAATTCTCTAAGTCAGCTATTTACATGAGAATCAAGAATTATATAAAACACTGTGGTCAAAATATTATAATTTTAGGAATGTATACAATGGCGATTTCTGGGATAGAGAATCTAAAAATAACAGGTTTTTTTAAACAGGAAATAGAGTTATTTTTCTTATGTTGTAATTCATGGCAAAAAAAATTGTAATTCATTTTTATTCTATTTGAGGACTCAAATCAATTTTCTTAATGAATAGAGACTGAGAAAGCTTATAATATAAAAATGTAACTAACACTAAAATTATGTAATCAGATTCTAGTCTTAGTAGAATTTTATCAAACCTTTGACAACATATCTCATGAGTTTTCAAATATTTAAAGCAAGAAAAGTGTAATTTCATTAAAAATTTTTGAGGAAACAATTTGAAAAATTAATATACACATTTTTCAGGTTTCTTTATTATGAAAATTTACATTTATATAAGTCAAAAACAATACTACAGTAAACAACCGTAAACACTTCAGCATGCATATCATTAACTAAATTTTTCAATATTTGTTTAACATTTCTCTTTGATGTAAAATTTACATACAGTTTACTGCACAGATGTTAATTGTACCATTCTGTAAGTTTTGATAAATACACACAGCTACGTAAAACAAATACCTACTAAACATTGCCATCCATCCAAAAGTTCCCTCATACTCCGTCCCACTCAGTCTTCATTCCAACCCTTTAGTAAACAACCAGTGTTCTAATTTTTTTTCCCTTCCTTAGAGTAATTTGCCTGTTACGGAACTACATATAATTAGAATCATAACAGTTTATGCTCTTTTGTGTAAGGCTTTCATCACTCAGCACTTGGGAAATTTTTGATTATACATATTTTTGTGTGTATGTGTTTTCTGTTAGGTTTTTGGCATTTTGGCAAGTATATTTTTATGATTCCCAACGTACACATTATAAGAATTCCATGTATTAACTTGCCTAATGTTTTTGAGCACCTATAGTATATAAATCGAGGTATTTACTTTTTAAATGTGTTCAATGGTTATTTATTTGGAAGTTTACAGTTTAGTTGGGAAAAAAACATCAGAAAGCCAGAAATATCAATTCAATTTGTTAAACACAAACTGCTATCATAGCCAAAAATATATAATTAACCTAAAGGATCGTAGTTGGCTACCTCTTTGTTGTAAAGTGTAAATAATGAATTGTTTTATTTCTTAATAAGATTGATTAAGGGTAACATAAAAAGAGAAAAAATATACACATACCACATTATTTGTTTCTTCATTAGTTTTAATTTCTTCAGTAATCGTTTAAAACCACACTTCACCAAAAACTAAATTTTATGAACATCATTATTTTTAAATAAATTTTTTAAAGGATTAAAAAAGAAAGCAGTTGTGAAGCCTACATTATTTGCACTCTTTTGTAAAATGAATAATTAATTTGCCTTCCACAGGGTAAATACCTGACTCTAGTACATTTTAATCAGAGCCAAGAAATATTTTCAGAAAAGATTATATTTAAAATGATGACTAAGAAATTAATTTATATGATAACCAATCTGTTATGAAGTAACAGTGGTGCTATGATAAGGGCATATCACAGCCTCATCACATTGGGAGAGATCAGGACAACATTTATTCACAACCACAAAATAAGTGATAAGGTTCTGTTTAAAGATATAGCAGTTTTATGTTTTTAAAACTAACTCATATTTGAGACAATTATTTTTAATTTTATATCAAATGGTAAAGGCAAAAATGGTTCAATGTGTGATTTAAAGATTTCAAAACATGTACAGGACTGCAAATCACAGAGCGGATAAAATTGTCAAGCTGGAAGCATAATGTAACAGATTGCATATATCTTTCACTTTTCTCTAAGAATTACTAATAATTTCAGGCACAGAGAATAAGTATGTGACAAAAACAAACATCAAAAAGCTTTCTTAAAGAAAATACATGTGTTGCTTAAAATGTAAAGAAAATACAAAAGTTGCTTAAAATATAAATAGCATTCATACATATTAAAACATTAACTACAGAAGAAAAACACCCCAAACAATATTGGCTCAAAAATTAATGGATCCTAATATAATTTTAAAACTCTCTGACTCACTATACCTAAATTTGATCAGTGCAATTCTTACGGTCTGTGTACAATCTGTAAAATACCATCCATTCATTTATAAATAAGTATTTAGCATTTACTCTATATGAGGGATCACTTTGGGCACATTAAGTGTATTGGCAAACGCACAGAGCTTGCATTTATCGGGGTGACTGATAAAATAAAATTAATCTATGAGTAAATTATATAGCATGTTAAAAGGTAATGAGGAGTGTCAGGAGGGGTTTTGAGGGACCACATGCAATGTTAACAGGGTGGTCAGAGTTGTCCCCATTGAGAGGATGACAGTAGAGCAACAAGACCTCTCTCAACAAACCTCTCTCTTGGTTTGTTGAGAGTACAGATCAAGATAGACATCTATCTAGAGATCTTCTAGGCAATGGAGGAGCCACTGCATAGACTCTAAGGCAAGGAAACCAGGGCAGCTGGAGCAACCTGAGTGAGAGGAAGAAAAGTAAGAAACACAGTAGAGATGGGAAGGAAGCCAGAATATATGTTGTATTGTAAGTCACGTTAAGGACTTTGGCTTTGACTTTGAGTGAAATTGGGAGAGTTGGCACAAATGAGTGACTGTAATAGCTGGAGAAGAATTGGGTGATGTTTGTATTAGAGAAAGAAAGGAGTTAGAGGTGACTCCAAGGAGGGTTTCTTGTTTGTTTGCTTGTTTCTTTTAACCTGAGTATTGAAGGATGGATTTCTAGGGTGGCCCTACATTCCAGATTCCTCCAGCTTGGTGTGTGCCTGTAATCCGATACAGTACACCTTTTACTTTGAAAGTACCTAGTTTGAATGATAAATTATATGGTTTTCCTATAGTCAATGAAATACTGGCAAGAAGCAGAATTTTGAGGAAAGGTCAGTAGTTAAGTTTTGGAAGTACTCAGTTTGATTTGCCCATAGGAATTGTGGTTAGAAGGTTGAATAGGCAGTTAGATACTGAGTCTTTTCTTTCCCCTGGTTTTATTGAGATATAATTGATATACAACACTGTATAAGTTTAAGGCATACAGCATAATGTCATGACTACATATATTGTGAAATGATTACCACAAGTTTAGTTACATCCATCCTCATATAGCTACAAAAAAAAATATTTTCTCTTTGTGATGAGAACTCTTTAGGGTTTACTCACTTCACAACTTTAACATATATCTTACAGTTGTCAGAAATTTGGTCAGGGCTCAAGCAGGTGATAGTTTTGCTCTTCAGAGCTTGACTAAGGTCCTCAGTCGCATTGAGCTGGTGGAGGGCTGATCTGGAGGATCTAATACAGTTTCCTCACGTCTGGCTTCTTAGCAGGGGTGTCTGGGAGGCTGAGTTCAACTGGGATGGTCTTGCAGAGCACTGACAAATGGCATCTCCAACCTGGCGGTCTCAGTGTTATCAGACTTACTACATGGTGGCTTAGAGCTCCCAGATGGAAAGTGTTCTTCAAGAGAAGAAGTAGAAGGTGCCTGTGCCTTAGGGTCTCGGTCCAGAAACTGGACCAACATGACCTCCACCATGTAGGGAAGGAGACATACACCTCAATTCTGAGTGGAGTGTTAAGAAATTCATAGCCATTTTTAATGTACTGTAGAGTGACTAAGTGTTAATTGTGGCTGCCAGCCAAATCATATGAGGACTGAGAATTGATAGTTGGATTTAGTAACATGAAGATCACTGGTTTCCTTTATAAGAGAAGTTTCATTGTCATAATGATGATGAAAACTTGATTAGAGTAGGTTTAAAACATAATAGGAAAGCCAAATACAACACATGGGTTGCCCCTTATCACCCCCTTGGTGATAAGATTGAGTGATTCTAGTAGTAATAGTGCAACTTAAATCACTCTGAATACTTTTCTAATGCCAGAAAATTGTCTTTTATTTATTTATTTATTTAACATCTTTACTGGAGTATAATTGCTTTACAATGTTGTGTTAGTTTCTGCTGTATAACAAAGTGAATCAGTTATACGTATACACATATCCCCATCTCCCGTTCCTCTTGCGTCTCCCTCCCTCCCACCCTCCCTATCCCACCCCTCTAGGTGGTCACAAAGCACCGAGCTGATCTCCCTGTGCTATGCAGCTGTTCCCACTAGCTATTTTACATTTAGTAGTATATCTATCAATGCTACTCTTTCACTTCGTCCCAGCTTACCCTTCCCCTCCCCGTGTCCTCAAGTCCATTCTCTACCTCTGCGTCTTTATTCCTGTCCTGTCGCTAGGTTCATCAGAACCATTTTTTGTTTTGTTTTTTTAGATTCCATATATATGTGTTAGCATACGGTATTTGTTCTTCTCTTTCTGACATACTTCACTCTATATGACAGACTCTAGGTCCATCCCCCTCACTACAAATAACTCAATTTCGTTTCTTTTTATGGACGAGTAATATTTGATTGTATCTATGTACCACATCTTCTTTATCCATTCACCTGTTGGTGGACACTTAGGTTGCTTCCATGTCCTGGCTATTGTAAATAGAGCTGCAATGAACATTGTGGTACATGTCTCTCTTCGAATTATGGTTTTCTCAGGGTATATGCCCAGTAGCGGGATTGCTGGGTCATGTGGTAGTTCTATTTGTAGTTTTTTAAGGAACCTCCATACTGTTCTCCATAGTGGCTAGATCAATTTACATTCCCACCGACAGTGCAAGAAGGTTCCCTTTTCTCCACACCCTCTCCCAAGAAAATTAAGTCTTTCAGAGTAAAAACTATTGACCTTGAAACTCTGCCAAAAAGTCCCTTTGAGTATTTGTTATTTTTTATTCCTTTTTACCTACATTGTTGAAGTGGCAATGTTGGAACTATTCTGTAATAATTAAATAACAAAATTTTTTTCATAAGTTGAGCATAGACTTTGTGTATTTTTTCACATCCTCAGCATCATTTATCTCAGATCAGACATTAGGGAGTAAAAATACAAAAACATAAACCATCCTTTCCTAGTCTAGCAAAGACAGAAATATTTAACATCTTGTTTTATTATAATTTATGTTAATTTTAAAATATAGGTTTTGCTAATTAGTTTACAGTTTTAGAATAAGTTCAATTTCTTAAGCAATATAGAAAAAAAACATGGAACTGGGGAAAGAAGAGCAGTGAGTAATGAGTAAGCCATTTTGTAAAAGGCACAAGATTTGTATAATCTGAAGAGAAACATGAGTTTTGAGTAAGCCTTTTGGGAGTAAAAATACATAACTTCAAAAGCGTGACGTTTTAAATCTAAGATTCCCTTTGAGTATTTTAACTTGTTTAAACATCGTTGTTCAATCAGGTGCTTCAATAAAAAGCAAAACTGTGTCTTGTTATTCACCTAATATTGTTTCAAATTTTGCACAATAAATGTTTAATACTAGTACGAATATTTAATCAGTTAAATTTCCAATGACAGCATTGCAAGCCTAATAGATTTTAATTGAAAAGATGTTTTAATTGTTTGGGTTATTTCTTATAAATATTTAAATGTATAAAGTAATTTTAATACACTGTACAATCCAAATAATTCATGATATCTAAATAAGGTGTTTCTAAGGGCCAAGGAAATATGTTCCATAAATTTCAGGCAATGTAATTAATTTAGATGATGGAGAATAGAAAATCACCTTTAATTGCAGGCACCCATTTTCCCTGGTTAATATTTTCTTTAGCTCTTTATTTTTGTTACTTTTACTTAAATAATTACTGTCTTCAAACCATCACCACGTGAATTGGTTAAATTATGTTATCAACTTGGTTTAAATCTGCTGCACAATTCAGTCATTACTAAGTAAGTAGTGAAATATCATAGAGTGTAAAGAAAGTTATATAATTGATTTAAAAGAATTTTATAAATACTTGTTTTAAATTGAAAGGTTTTCATAGAAATATGTGTCCTTAAAAATTAAGTTTCTGAGAGCTTATGCAAAGTCGGTAAACAAGCACAGATAACTTCCAATGACTGCCGTCCTCATTCACCTATATAAGAGAATTAGACTATAAAATAACGTACAGGATTCATGTTCAAAAGATGTATGAATTGCCATTAGTGTTTACTGGCAGTATTGATATTGACAAAAATGTTGGAATAAACCAAGCTTATTCATGACCACTTTAACTATTCCTCTTATCATCTTTACTCCCAGTATATCTACACTTTTCCTACTACCAACCCTTATTGCTACCACAAAACACTTCTATCTTCTGCATTTCTTTCAGCTCATCTGTTCTTAATATTCCCCTGGATCTGTTGCACCTCCCTCCATGTAAAATGTCCAATAGTCTGTTTGATTTTTAGCATGTCCTCCTTAGTTGATAATAAACTTGAAAAAAGATTGGTAATCTTGTTTACACCAAAGTGTTTGGTTTATAGCTAGCATCAGTATTAACAACTATATATGGTAGCATGAAGATGATCATGCTGTACAACATGGGAAGCAAATATTTGTTTCTTTCATTTTGTGTATACCTTATTATTAGTGTCCAGGGAACAGAGCGCTGTCCATGGAAAAGGTACTGTTTTCAGGGCAGGGAATGTGTTTACAGCGTAAGCATACTGTTTTGGTCAGAGTTCTCTAGAGAATCAAACCCAAAATGATATATAGCTATATATAAGAGGAGATTTATTGTAGAAACTGGTACATAAGGCTATAAAGGCCTAGAAGTTTGACAGTATGCTTTCTGCAACCTGGAGAACCAGGAAACCAGGTGGTGTAATTCAGTCCAAGTCCAGAGGCTAGGAGCTCTAATGTCAAAGGACAGGAGACAGATGATGGACAACCCAGTTTAAGAAGAGAGGTTAAATCCATCCTTCCTCCATCCTTTTGCTCTATTTGAGCCCTCAAGGGATTGGATGATGCCTGCCCACATTGGTAAGGGCAGATCTTCTTCATTCACTTTATTGATTTAAGTGATGATCTTTTCTAGAAACAACCTCACAGATACACCCAGAAATGATGTTTTACCAGCTATCTGAGCATCCCTTAGCCCAATCAAGTTGACAGATAGAATTAACCATCACTAATACATATGTTTTCAAAACTAACATCACTTGTAGTCTACTTTCATGAGATTTGCCATATCAACATGTCACATGTACTGTTTAGCTACTTTAAAAATTTTAAGTCAACTCATTATTTGACTCATAAATTTATTTAGAGTAGGAACTGTATATCACAATGGTAAATGAAAACCAGTGTCACTTGCCCTAAGTAGTAAAGATTAACATCCATTAAAAAAGGTAGTAAATATGAACATTGAAAATATTCATGTGCTGCCTAAAATATCACACACACTGAAAAAAATGAAATATGAAATCATCTACCTTCTATTATTTAAAAGATAAACCATCTTATGGCAGTCCAAAATAGCAAATTAAAAGATCAACTATTATGAATGCTTTTTTAAAATTTGTCCAATCTCTCTCTCTCTCTGTAAATCTCATGAAAATGATAGTAAATTAAAAATCGACCAGAAAAAATAGAATTGGTGAGAGGGATAATGACAGATAAAAGATACCAACAAAATTTTTTAAGTTTAAAACAAATCATTAAAGAAAATCCTTATAATCTACCAGAGAAGAAACTCAAATATGCACAAAAGTCTACAAAGAACCAGATGATTTGTACTGATTTGTACTTCAGAAATATCAGGAGTTAAAAGCCTATATAACCATGAATGAACTATTCTTGCTCCTGTCTAAAGCTAATCCTTTCACATGTGATGTGGGACTCATCACCTCTCATCTGCTCAAGAACAACAATCCAGGATTTCTCTCCTAAATCATCAGTGCTTTCTAATCTACTGGATGCTTTTCATCAGCATTCAAATATACTATGGTCACTACCATCTGAAAACACAATATAACAAAACAAAATTTAAAATCTTCTCTTGTTCCACTTCTACCACCATCTACCACTAAATTTCTTTGGTTTTAGAAGAGTTGTCCAATCCTGTCCTCCCATTTCCTTAAACTCACTTCAGTGAGGGCTTTTCTCTCCTTGGTCCTTAGAAACTAGTCAAAATCACCAATGTCTTCCATTCTGCAAAGTCCAATGGCCAGTTCTTAGTACTTATCATACTTGGCCTATGAGAAGTATTTGACACTGTTGCTCAATGTCTCCTCTTGAACCCTTTCTTCATTTGGCTTGCAGAACACCTCTCTTTTGGTTTTCTTTTCCATCTCCCTGAACAACCTTGTCAGTTCCTCCTCTGCTCAATTTCAGTCTCTTAATATTCGGGTGTCCCAGTCTCAGGCTTGCTCCTCTTTTCTTTTCTGTGTATATTCATTCCTATGAATGAATATACCTTTAGTGATACTAAAGGTCAGATTTCCTGGTTTAAATACCATGTTTATGCCAGGAATTTTCCAATTTATATTCCTACCCATATCTGTTTTTCTCTCTCTCTCAAACTCCAAATTCATATATTCAAATGCCTATTTGACATCTCTATTTGGAGGTCTAATCGCAGCATCTCAAACATCATGTCCAAAACTAAATACATTATCTTCCCCCAAACTTCGTACTTCCGGTTACTAAAAATCTTAGGGTTTTCTTTTGTTTTTTTTTTTAACATCTTTATTGGGGTATAATTGCTTTACAATTGTGTGTTAGTTTCTGCTTTATAACAAAGTGATTTAGGGTTTTCTTGATTTGCTTTTTCTCACATTCCACAGAAAATTAATCAGGAAATCTTTCAAAATATATCTGATATCTAAACAAAATAAGTTTCAGGTTAGCATTTTCTCTTTACGAGATTACTGCAACCTGCCCTTTGGTTAGGTTTCTCACTGGTCAACCTGTATTAATTCAATACAATACCACTCTTTTAAAAAGGTAAAAATTATTGTCACAAAAATTGAGTTTCCTTTCAATTCGTGTGCCTGATTTAATTTGACTCTCTATTGGATTCAGAGTTTCAAGGTCAACATAGTATAGCCTATTCTAATTTAGGTAGAATGATGCCACAATATTCTTGCTGTTTTTGTATATTTCTTTGTCCTTAGTTTGGGAAATATTGAAAATGTATTTCTGAACAATATAATTATAGTGATTTTCCATAAGACCTGCTTATCTGAAGGAAACAATTTGTCCTGTAAAGTCGCATATCGTCCTGTGTATCTAAGAAGCTTACGGGATAGGTCATATTGCAACAAGATATAAGTTTAATATTTCAGAATATAAGCTGGTCTGTGAAAGACCTTTGTAGCATTAAATGACCTGTGGGACAAATGGGAGGCCCTATTATTTTGGCACTCTTAATGATGTACAAATGTGATAGAAATAAGCTCTTCAATTGTGTAACACTTTATCTCTCCAGACCTGTTTTTTGTCTCCTCCGCTCTGGGAAAATTGAAGCAAATCTTTAGACCTATTTCTTGTATGTGAGCAGAGCTGGCCAAAACAAATAAAATATTCAAAATACAGCTTTATTTAAAAGCACTTTAAGGATGTTTTGGGGATGTGTTTTTTCATTTTATTTCTCTTCCAAAACGTTTCCAATCAAATTATAGTTCTTTTTCAGAGTCTCAATTCAGTTCCTTCCTTCCTTTCTTCCTCATTCTTATGAACAGAGTACTCTAACTTCAGGCCTTTTGTAGCCTCCAAAATGAAAACAAAAAATTTACATTGTGGATATAAACAAAGAAACAAACGAAAATCTTACATTTCGATCATCTGTGCAACCTTTTAGCCAATTTAAATATTGTGTCATTTGGCTGATAGCAATTGTTGATAAGGAAGCTTAGCAGAATGGTTTAGAGCATGGGCTCTGAACCAGACCCTGTCTGTCCTCATTCAGAACTATCACGTATTGCTCAGCGCTTCACCTCAGAGGTCAGTCCCTTTTGGTCTCTCCGCCAAATAAGATTCATTTTACTTTGTAACCACCTATGCCCTTAACATTTAACTTAGGTGGACAGGGAGTTTTAGTCAAAAGAAATAAAAAGGTGCATTTTAGCAATCTCACGACAAGAACATCTAAAGTCCAGAAGAAATGCAAAGTGCTTGTTTTTTGTCTCGCCTTTCAGTAATTTTACCGTCCACGCAGAGGTTTTCTTTTACATAGTTCCTGCCCTCTTTTTTCTCCACTGATGTTTATTTCTTTCATTTTTATCTCTCAGTTCTCCCAACAAGATGCAGATTCTCAGTCATTTGGCCCCATCCAGTTTTCTGTGAATGCAAAGAAGGGGATGGCAGATCATTTTAGGTTGAAGACGAAATCGTTGACATCCTCCCATCTGACTAGATCAGAACTAGTAGTTTCTTTGGTTAATTAAAATATTTTGTTTAAGTGTGGAATTTTAAACAAATTTTATCAAATCTATACATCTTGTTTTAATGTAAAGACTAAACATATGTGTTCATTCGCCAATTTTTTGATATAGACCCAGGTCTCTTGTTTTGAATACGTGTCCATTAAATGAAGTTTTTCAGAGTATTTTATATTAAAGCGTACCCATAATCATCTATGATTTTCACTTCAAAATTTGTTAAAGAGACTTAGAACTTAAGGATACTTAAAGCTGTCTGAGTGAACAGTAATTCTAGATTTTGAAACTTTTTCTCCTAATTTTTAACAGTTGTTTCAACATTACTAGGTTTGACAGCAATTTTTTGATTGGCTTGTCCTTATTAAGATTTCCCAAAGCATTCCATTAGTGGAAACCACATCTTTTTTTTTTCACTCTGTTTGCATTCATATTTCATTGGTTTGCATAATATTAACTGAATTCTATAATTACGTTAACAAGTAAAATTAGCATAAACAGACTTGAGAAAGTTAACACCTGACTTTCAGTAAGAACATAGCTCTACAGGTTAGGAGAAATGGTCGGATATTTTAATGAACAGTTTAGTAACCTAGACAGCTCAGCATATTGTAAATCTCAGTGAACAAACAGACTGCAGACTGTGTTAATCAATCTCATGAGTTGGTTAAGGTGAGGTAAATTACAATAGCTTTTGTTGGAATTTTAATGGCTCATTATGCCACTAGTCTCCTTCTCCTTTCTCGTCTTATCTAAAGACCCCTTCTTCCAGCAAGGAGTTGTAGCAGAAAGAAGGGACAGGGTGAAAAAAACTCCACACCGCAACAGTTACTTGTGCGCCTAAAGTCTTAGGCTAGAGTAATATATCTGTAACACATTCGATGTGCTGAGTTTTAGCAGAATTTATCCTTGCCAGCAAATAAGTAGGGTATCTGAAGAAAGATACGTAGATTATGGATGAACTAAAGAACTATATGTTATACTAGTAGAATAAGAAATGGTATATATTTGTGGAATTGATGTAATTTTAATTATTAGCCCAGGTGTTACTGAACACAAGTGCAGAGTGAGGCCAAACAAACTGTAACGTTGGAATTTGGAGCAGAGAAAGATTTATTGCAGGGCCATGCAAGAAGATGGGTGGCTCGTACCCAAAAAACCCCTGAACTCCTTGAAGAGTTTCAGTGAAGCACTTTTATAGGGAGGGTGAGGGAGAGGCGTGGTTAGTTGTTGCAAACTTCCTGGTGTCAAAATCCTTTGTTTTTGTAGCTGTCTGTGTAGGTCAGGTCACGATGTTCCTGTAAGCCTCCAAGAAAATAAATGTTATTCTCTGTTCTCTAACTTTTTATCTCTGTATGAATGGGCTCTTAAACGTCAGAGCCCTGAGAATAGGCTATTCTGTATATTTCAGGCTATAGGTAATATTCTTTTACAAAAGGTGCAGAGCCAGCATGACTGAGCACAGGCAATAGAACAGATCTAATATGGAGTCAGATTTGTTCTTCCCTATTACACAGGAACAAAGAATTCTTACCACAGCCTTGGTCCTTTTTTATCACATGTCATTGGTTAATTTACATTTTTGCAAATCTATTGGTAAATATCCACTTGAACTGTTTAACTTGTACTAGTCTTTTGTCTCACATTGGCACTATAACTCATACTTTCTCTGCTCTAAGCTTACTGATTTACTCTGTAGTATGTATTTCTATTGGTTTTAACTGCATTATAGAAAAAGTAGGATTAATGGGCACTTATTATATTAGTCTGCTGGCGCTGCTGTAACAAAATACCACGAAATGGGTGGCTTAAACAACAGAAATGTATGATTTCACACTTCTGGAGGCTAGAAGGCTAGCTCAAGATGTTGACAGGCTTGGTTCCTTCAGAGGACTATGAGAAAGAATATATCCCATGCCTCTTCGCCTAGCTTTTGGTGGTTTGATGAAAATCTTTAATGGTTCTTGGCTTGTAGAAACGTCACCCAAATCTCTGCTTCCATCTTTATGTACGTTCTCAGGCATTCTCCCTGTGTGTATATCTGTCTCTTCATGTGACATTCTTTTATAAGGATACCAGTTATATACTGGAGTAGGGTCCCACCCTACTCCAATATGACCTCATCCTAGTTTAAATAATTATATCTACAAAAACCTATTTCCAAATAAGATCACATTCTGAGGTACTTCTGAGGACTTCAGTATCTGAATTTTTGAAGTACATAATTCAACCCACATCACTTATTATCTTTGAATACAAGAATATGTAGAGAAATTAAATAAATGTATAATTTGAACTAGGAGAAATTGTCATACATTTGTCTAACACCTTCCCTGTAAATCCCATAAATGAGGTAAGGGCTTAATATTGCTAGGACACAAGAATGAAAATCAAAACAACACCATGACCTAACAGATTTATGCTTGGCTGAAAGAACTAGATTTTTTTTTTAATCTAAATTCCTCATTCACAGGAATGACAGCAAATCTTCCTTCTGATTTGTGTTTCATTTAGAATGTTTCATTTAGAATTATATTCAGCAGTTATAAACATGAATGAAAATATACTGTCTACCATCAATACCTTCAAATCACACATTCTTAATATGAATTATCAGTTTTTCATAGTTTATACTCTCTTCCTATTTAGAGCTACATAAATAATTAAATTATTAAAATTCTTTTTTAAAGTTCAGTAAATATATATACATATAAAATTTCCTTTCCCCTCTTCAACAATGTTTATATAAAACTGACATTATTCTTTTAAAGTACAGGGTACTTTAGTGACCATTTTCATTGTTTCTATTATATTTACCATCTTAGAATTCTCTACATTTCTTTTCCATGTCTCAGCTTACTTTCCATATTTGCTTCCTTTCTCTTCTATTTGCATTTGAAACACTGCTTTATAAGAGCTTCATTTGTCAGTTACTCAAGTTTTCATATGGTTTTCCTGTTATTTATTTTGAAAAGTGTGTTTTCTATCTTATGATTACATTTCCCCAAATTATAGTGTATAAAATTTTTGTCTCTTGAAATTATGTCATTTATGATACACTGTATTTTTTAGACTTCTTGTATAGATTTTAAAAGTAAATGGGCAATGATAAAAAGTAACGTAGGAACAGACATCATATGAAGTAATACAATTTGGACTCCTTTGGAAATCAATTACATTTTTTTCTAAAATCATGTAAGCATAAATCATATCACAACTTTATTATTTTAAATGTGTCCTTTTAGTGTTAACAGAATTACAGCTAATAAAATAGAGTCCCAGAGAGCACTGATTTGCATTTGTAATGCCCTTTAAGGATCAACTCTTGCCATTATAAGTCAATCAAAAATCAAGTTAAGCCCCTTGACATAATTGGAAGTTTCAAAGTGATCTGAAGAGCACAATTTTCTGTTACATATGTCAAAGCTAGATGGGAAAAGTACCATGGGAACAGAAAGGTCAAGGGCTAATCCACTCCAAAGTCATTAAAGATCATATTTAAATTGCTTTGGAAACTTCAAGGTTTTTAAAGCCATCATCAAATTCCCCACCAGGACAAGGTGCCTCTGACATGACAGCCGCTCTGTACAGGGAAGGAAGCAAGTTCCTTTCTCTGTCAAGCTGAAATGGATCTTTGGCTTTCAAAGTTTATTTTGTTATGCATATTTATGTATTACACAAATTTAGTTAAATTTTAAAACAGAAATTTATTCTGTGTTGTAACAGAAGGATTTTTTAAAGCTAAGTGAGCCTACTTCAAATTGAATAACACTGTAGTTGAAAAATTAATTGTGGCAGTTTGCACAATGCCATCATATTAAATATTGAAGGAAAGGAGTTTCCCATTTGTCCTGAGTATATCACCAGCATTGAAGACCTGGAAGAACAAAGTAATTACCTAAGAATTAAGCCTACAACATGAGCATATTTTTCATAAATCATCCAGATAAGATAATTACTGCATTGTCACTACATTTGGGCAGTGCAAACCTATTTTATTATAAGCATTAAATCATAATCATTCAAACTTGCTATATGACTGTGTAATCAAAACAGTGTTAGAAGACAAATAAACATATCCACACACCGCTAGTAAGTTGCTGGAACAGAATAAAGTACAGAAACATATCCAAATATCTATATATTTATGCATTTACTACATAATAAAAGCTGCATTTAAATTTAATGTGAAGACAGGTTTATAACATGGTTTTGGCAGAAGATAAAAGTAAAAATGGACAGCAAATCTATGAACCAGTATGCAACTGGAGGAAATGAAAATGCCAATGTGACTGGATATCACATTTTACCCATTAGATGGACAAATTTTAAAACAATAGTTGCATCATTATTCACAATAGCCAAGATATGGAAGCAACCTAAGTGAGTGTCAGTGGATGAATGGATAAAGAAGATGTGGCGCATATATATATATATATATATATATATATATACACATACACATACACACACACACACACACACACACACACACACATACATACATACATACAATGGAATGTTCGTTAATCGGCCATGAGAAGGAAGATAATACTGCCATTTACAACATCATGGATGGACCTCGAGGGCATCATGCTTCATGAAATAAGTCTCACAGAAAAATACACTGTATGGCAACCCTTACATGTGGAATCCAAAAAAGCCAAACTCATAGAAATAGAGAATAGAATGATGGTTGTTAGAGGCAGGGAGTGGAAGAAATGTAGAGCTGTTGGTCAAAGGGTACAAACTTCCAATTGGAAAATAAATAAGACATGGGGTTGTAATGTACAGCATAGGAAATAGAGTCCAGAGTATTGTATTAACTCTGTAAGGTGACAGATGGTAACTAGGCTTATTTTGGTGACAATTTCACAATGTATACAAAAGCTCAACCACTATATTGTACATCTAAAATTAATATATTGTATGTCAATTATACCTCAATTTAAGTAAGTAAATAAATAAAATGTACTTTTATCATACATTCTTTTTATATGTATGATATGTCTCACAACAAATTTTTTAATTAAAAAATTTGCAAAGTGGAAAAAAATACAATACATGAAACAATTGATAATATCAAATGTTGGTGGGGTGGAAGAAACTGAGAAACTTAAAAGCCACTGGTGTACGTATAAAGTTTGCTAACATATTTTTATAAAGGTATTTGTCAGCTCTAGTAAAATATGAAATATGCACACATTTGACAAAGCAGTCCTACTTGTAAGACTTTGCCTTCTGAAATAAATGCAACAGTAAATAAGAATATGTTATAATAGTATTTATTGCATCATTATTTAGAGTGACAAAAACTCTAAATAATGACCATTACAGTAATGACCGTTATTAGAAAAACTGAATAAATTATTTAATATCTATATTTTGGAGCTATTACATTTTTAAAAACATGAGTTAGATCTGTAGATACTGACCTGAAAAGCAAGTAATTTCAAGATGTAGTTCAGAGGAGAAAAAAGCAATATTTGTTTTAATGTGTGTAGTGAGATGCCATTTTGTAAGAACAAGGCAGCGGGGGCAATATATAATGGTGTGTATAGCTACAATTTAAGGCCAAATTTATGCTACCTAAGCTTTATTTTAAGTCAAATCATATATAAAAAGATCTAAGCATCTGGATTGGTTTAACACTCTATATTGCTGTCATTCAGACATTTTGTTTAAGTATTTAGTGTTTCAGACAGGAGAAACACAGGAGTAAATTATTCGCTTGGGGTTTACTGATTTTTAAAAAGGAAAGTTCAAGTGCTAAAATAAGTCAATAGGTGACTACAAGTACTTCCTAAAATTGAACTCCCCTGACAGTATCCAGAAAAAATGTATACTTCTCTTCACCAGTATCTCTGACCAGAAGGGAAACAATGGAGTAAGAGAGAAGATGCGTAGCTGTTCAACTTGTGTCACCAATTTTTGCCTTCCTCTTAAATTCCTAAGATCCTTGCTCACCTTAGGGAAAATCATTCTTCATCCTAGAAAGTTAGAATAATATATGACAACTAGTAAGTTCATATCACTGCATCTTTCCAATAGTCCTATTAATATAAGACATAGTCTAGTGTGTATTTGATGCACATTCCAGATACAAATTGATATTATGATTCCTGTATGTGAGGTTATCATTTTATCATTTTTAGAGTCATTAAATGGCATTTATTCATAGCCAAACTCATAGTAACTAGATGTGCTATTGTTTCAAATAAATAAATACAATGGACTGAATTGTGTTCCCCTCAAAATCCATGTGTTGAAGCCCTAACCCCCTGACTGTATATGGAGATGGGGCCTTTAAGGAAGTAATTAAGGTTAAATGAGGTCCTAAGGGTGGGCCCTAATCCAATATGACTGATGTCTTTATAAGAAGAGAAGGAGACACCAGGGATGTACATACACAAAGCAAAGGCCATGTGAGGACAAAGGGAGAAGGTGGCCACCTGTGAGCCAAGGAGAGAGGCCTCCAGAGAAACCAAACCTGCCAACACCTTGATCTTGGACTTTCCAGCCTTCAGAATGGTGAGAAAATTAATTTCTGTCACTTAAGCCACCCACTCTGTGGTATTTTGCTATGGCAGCCCTAACAGACAGATATACATCTATAACATGCTTTATAATAAAACATGTTATACATATTGTCATACAATAAACAATAGTTATATTGTATATACATATATATACACATACATATATATGTGCTAGGATTGCCTTAACGAAATACCAGTGTAGCTTAAACAAATTTATTTTCTCATCGTTCTGGAGGCTGGAAAGTCCAAGATCAAAGTAGTATGTTTTGTATTTATACAAAAACTCAGAAATGTGTAAGTCTATGTAAAACAATCTCACTATATTCGTTAAAATAAAAGCTACACTGTGATGTTCAGGTAGAAATTTGTACCCTAACCCATGACACCAAAAGAATGGTAAGGTACATTGTTCATAGAATTTGGAAAGTCAGGTTGTGAAAGAGACCAACGTTATGCAATTATTTTCCTTATTTTCACTTCCTTCATCTTCACCCTGTTCCTCCACCTACATCTGGTGTGAGTGGAGAGAACGTTTGCTACAAATGGTCACAGATTTATGGTCCTAGAAAAATTGAAAGGTCTACCAGGAGGCCAAGTCATTTAACCAGCTGTTCCTGGATCATGTTTTATTACTTAGGATTAGACCATAATGATACAAAGCCATTTAACATGTTCCTCAAGGAAAAGTGGAAACTTGCTTAAGTGACCATGAATCAACCGCTCTCATAAGGAATTAAATTGCTTTGGAAAAACTACTGGGAAATCCTCACTGGAGATAGCTATAAAGAAAAAAAGTCACATGGCAGCATGCGATTTGTGACAGGAACACATGACAAATCACTTTCCCTAAAGAAATTTTTTAGAAAGCAGTAAGTTTACCTAGAGCAAGAAAACATGATTACAGTAAAAAGAACACTCGACAGAGAAATTCGGCATCTGAAAATTTATACCTCTAGATCATGCAAGCTCAGTAGGGCTAATATCACCCCTATGGCAGGACAGAGGGATTGATTCTTGGGGAGAGTGAAAAACTTTTAAATACTGTAGTGGTTTGTGGCCCTCCAAAAGACCACAGTACATAAACAGACTTACAGGATACCTGTGGTGTTACAGTTTCATGGAGTGGGGGTGAGGGGTAATTAGGAAAAATTTGACTACAAAGATTCCTTAGGGAAGTGATTGCTTAAAAAAAAAAAAAAAGGTTAAGAAACGCTGCTGTAAGTCAACTGTAACATGTATGTATGGAGATGAAGACTGGAAGAGTGCTGGACCTATCTGTTCCTGCCCCTTGATAAGGAACCTTGGCTATCCCACGCTCACAGCCCACCAAATTCCCAACCTGCCGTCTCCAAAGCACTCCCCAAACTTTCTCTGAGTTGATAGGAGGCTTATGGTGTCTTGGTTTTCTCTACCTCCTGAGCTCTTGCTTCTCTCTCTTAGTCTCTGTTCACTCCTATATCAACCAAATTGTGGACAGAGCCACTTCACAAGATTCTCCAAAATAGTATTAATTTTTTCTGTAAATGTGCTCAAGCACTTGTGAGTCTGGTAGGTTTTACTCCAAAGTTGGTCATAATAAACAAGGTCACAGAGTTTAGTGGACAGCAAGCCACATTAAGCTACAAATCAATTAAGTTCTTCAGAAGCCCTGCTGGCCAACCTCTCCCCAGACACACACACAGCCTCTCTTCCTTTCACACAAAAACGTTCACACCTTTTCTCTAGAACATTAGAAGCAAAGGATCTCTTGGTTACATCCCTTTCTAACCACTGGCTTACTGTCTGTGATGGTTAATTTTCTGTGAGCAGAGGGGTGCACAGGTAGTTGGTAAACATCATTTCTGGGTGTGTCTGTAAAGGTGTTTCAGAAAGAGATCTGCATGTGAATCAGTAGACTGAGTAAAGATTACCTTTATTCAATCCACTGAGGACCTGAATAGAAGGAAAAGACAGGAGAAGGGCAAGTTTGCTCTCTGCTGGAGCTGGGATATCCATTGTCTTCCACCATTGGGCATACTTCTAGTCCTCAGGCCTCGGGGCTTAGACTGACACACCACTGTCTCTCCTGGTTCTCAGGAATCCAGGTTTGAACTATACTGGATTTGAATTATACCACCAGCTTTCCTAGGTTTCCAGCTTGCCGAAAGCAGATCATGAGACTTCTCAGCCTCCATAAATTACATGAACCAATCCCTCATAATAAACCCCTATCTATCTATCTATCTATCACCTGTGTTTATATGTATATCCTATTGGTCTGTTTCTCTGGAGAACTAATACAGTATCACTTATGCCAAAATGACTTCTGTTACATTTCTAGGTGGTTTCAATAGCCATATAGATTTTTTCATTTCTCCAGGTTTTGAGTCCCTTCACCTTTTCCTCTCCAAATTATCTTTCAACTTCAGCCACTTACTTCAACAGTCATAAGCTAGGCTTGTAATTACCAGTAGCTGAACCCTTTCTGTAGTTTTAATTCCAAGCATTACCAGTTTTTGACCACCACCTCTTTCCATTTTTCTCCTAATATCCTGACTGCAAAAGTACTGAAATATCCAACTCATGGATACTCTTACTATTTCACGTTCCCTCACCCCCCTTCATGTCTGCTCTAGGCTTCTAATCCAGTTTCTACTCCATGGCCATCATTATCATCTTTTCCTTTTGAAAACTTTTAACTCCCTTTCGTCTCATGTTTGTTAAAAACGAATAAACAGAAACCACAATTAAACAGAACTGGGAGACCAGAGGAGGGAGCTCTCATGCCTGGTGAGACAGCAGAGCCCAACAGGAAGGAAAAAGACAGCTCTTCTTTCCTGGCAAGGGCTCAGCCAGTAGAAAGCCATGGACTCCTTGTTTACTTAGCCTTTCCAACTTCCTTTTTCTCTCTATAAAATTGTTCTCCTTCCCTTGCCATGGGGGGATTAACCCCTGGCTCGCCATGGTTGCAGACCCTGAAGTGCAATTTCCTGCTGATCCTGAATAAATCATCTTTGATGAAGAAATAAGTAGCAGTCTGTTTGTTTCAGATTAATATGTTCTACCATCCCTATTGACAAAACAATTACAAGCCTGGTTAAATATAACTTCTTTCTTTCTCCATGCCTGTACTGGCACAGCTAAACATGACTATAGAAAAACACACAATTAATGATAAATCATCTCACTTTAAATCTGTGACCTTTAACCTGGAGAAGGCCATTTTCCTGCCTGGTAATTCTCTTTCCTTTTCTGCACTCATTATATCATTCATCTCATGTTACAACTTTGTATGCTTCCTCTCCATTCCCATTCTCAGCTGATGATCATGCTTTCTCATTGAGAATGTTGAACTACTAGAAGTTCCATAGATTTGTCACCACCAAATCTGTCCCTTTTCTACATCTGTATCCTTATATTCTGCCTTTCTGCCATCCATAAATAAACTATCTTCATCCCTGAAAACAAATTTCCTTCATTTCTACACTAACCCTTTTCCCTTCCATCCACAAGGGATGTGACCAGTTACAGTAAGAAGGACTGTAATTGTCTTGAGTATTTCCTTCTTTTTTTAATGAATATGTTTGTGTGTGTATGTGTGTGTGTGTGTATATATATATATATATATGGCAAATATCTTTGTCTTCTTTCGTCTTTTACTCCTTTATTATGTAACGTAACACATTGGCTTTATATCGTCTTTAAGTATTAATTTTACATCATGGATTTCAAGTTATAGGGCATCAAGAGAAGAGTAAACATTATTCAAGGACTTTACCTCCTCTTCTTGGGAAAGGATTTTTGCATTTTCAGCTGTATGCAGGAGAGTTGTATCATGTGAGATAGAATTATCACTTTATTATTGTCTTTATTTGGAGACCATGTATGGCTTAAGGAAATGCATATAGGCATCGAGTTGATAGGGGTGAACTTGTGATTTTATGTGTTGTTAACCAAGAGATGGCAAGATAGCCCATAACAGATTATTTCTCTGTGTGTCTTTGACGGTGTTTCTGAAAGAGATTAGCCTTTGAATCAGTGAACAAAGTAAAGGAGATCCACTCTCACTGAGGTGGGCAGGCATCATTCAATCCACTGAAGGCCTGAATAATAGAAAAAGTGGGGTAAGGGTGAATTATTCCTCTTCTTGAGCTAGAACTTCCATCTTCCCCTGCCCTTGGCCATCAGAGCTCCTGGTTCTTATACTTTTGGACTCAAGGACTTATAGCAGCTGTCCCTACTTTGTTCTCAGGACTTTGAGCTTGAGCTAAATTTTATCACCAGCTTTCTTGGTTCTCCAGTTCCCAGATGGCAGACTGTGGCACTTCTTGTTCTCTATAACTGTGTGAGTTAATTTCTACAGTAGATCTCCCCTCCCTGACCCCCTCAATAGATAGATAAATATAGATAGAGCTATACAAATAGAGGAAGATTTATTTTAAATATATGTGTATATGTGTATATGTATATATATATCCTATTTATATTTATTTAATATATATGTACACATTCTATATATATGGAAGTGCTAAAGGCTGGATGTTAGAATTATCTGCAAATCTGTTGATGCTGGCTATCCTAGAAAGGACTCAGGTCGCCATTCTAGGTGGCTTTTTCTCCTTGTGGTTTCGCCAGAAAAGCTAGTTTGAGCTGCCTCTCAGTGTGGTGGCTGGCTTCCCCAGAGAAAGCATGCCAAAAAGAACAAGCCAGATAGAAACCATAACATTTTTATGACCTAACCTCAGAAGTCACATAGTATCACTTTCACTAACTCTATTGGTTGAACAGTCATAAAACTCCTACCAGGTTTAAAAGGAGGGAACACAGACACACCTCTTCCTGGAAGGACTATCAGAGTTACATTGTAAGAAGAGCAGGTGAGATGAGATGAGAAATGTTGCATCATTTAGAAAATTACCAACATCCACATTTGCCTCTGTAGATATGGTCAAGAATTTCCTTGTTCTCTGCCTCTTTACTGATGAATCTGGCTTGGCGTTCTTATTTTCTGTAGTTCAGGTGAAAGCCAGTCACATGTAATGTTAGACACGTGTTTAGACCTATCCTAATGACAACATATATACGTATGGAATAACCTGTGTGTGTGTATGTGTGTGTACCTGTGGCATAATAAGAAATATATTTGGTCTTTATCGTTAGTTCTTGACACAGAGCTACTAAATCCCTTGGAACTTCCTGAGAGAAAAGAGCATCTTTTGTTTTAATGAGGTGACTTTTTTTTTAAACATCTTTATTGGAGTATAATTGCTTTACAATGGTGTGTTAGTTTCTGCTGTATAACAAAGTGAATCAGCTATACATATACATATATCCCCATATCTCCGCCCTCTTGCGTCTCCCTCCCACCCTCCCTATCCCACCCCTCTAGGTGGTCACAAAGCACTGAGCTGATCTCCCTGTGCTATGTGGCTACTTCCCACTAACATGCTCCTAGACAGACAGCCTCAGGATGGGGGCTGGTCACCAGACAGATCAAACCTTGATTAGAAGTCTAGAACTTTCAGCCGCATCTTCTCAATCCCCGGAAATAGGAAAGGGCAGAAGATTGAGTTAATAATCATACCTGCATGATGAAACCTCTTTAAAAACCCCTAAATGATGGCGTTTGGAGAACTTCCAGGTTGGTGAACACATAGAGGTACTGAGAGAGTAGCATGCTGGGAAAAGGCATGGAAGCTCCATACCCTTCCCCCGTACCTTGCTCTGTGAATCTCTTCCATTAGCTGTACCTGAGGTGTACCCTTTATAATAAAATAGTAATAATATGTCAAGTGACTGAGCTCTGTGAGCCATTCTAGCAAATTTTTGCACCTGAGGAGGGAGTCATGGAAATATCAATTAACAGCCAGTTGATCAGAAGTACAAGAGTCCCAGGACTTGTGACTAGTGTCTCAAGTGGGGGCAGCCTGTGGGACTGAGCCATTAACCTATGGGGTCTGTACAAAGTTAGTGTCAGAACTGAATTGAATTGTTGGACACCCAGATTTTGTCTGGAGAATTGGAGAATTGGTTGTTGGTGTTGAAAAACACTGCAGAGTGTGCATGTGTGTGTGTGTGTGTGTGTGTGTGTGTGTATACATATATATATATGTAAAGTTGTACTTGAAAAATGACTCATTTTCCAACATATTCTTTCTGCAGATCAAAAATAGATTAGCTATCCAGTCCTAACCACAGAGCTTTTTTTTTTCTGTGGTACACGGGCCTCTCACTGTTGTGGCCTCTCCCGTTGCGGAGCACAGGCTCCGGACGCGCAGGCTCAGCAGCCATGGCTCACGGGCCCAGCCGCTCCGCGGCACGTGGGATCTTCCCGGACCGGGGCACGAACCCGTGTCCCCTGCATCGGTAGATGGACTCTCAACCACTGTGCCACCAGGGAAGCCCTAACTACAGCGCTTTATTTGGAGATTCCTCAATTATTATAAAGGTATTTCTCAGCATGAACGATTTATTTACCAGAGATAGGTATTCCAATCTAGCTTCCAAAATTGGAAGCTAGCCATGTGACAGCTCTCACATCCTTTTATGCAATTTATTTTAACAAGATTAACATTTCCAGTTCTCTAATTTATAGCTCCTCTATTATGTTTACCCTCCTCTACTGTCCCCTCTGGACCTATCCAGCTGGACCCAGATTTAACCCAAAATTTATCACAGTTGTCCCGACATGGTTTGACCAGAGCCTGCCATGTGACTGAACCTCAGTAAATGGGCTGAATGACTGTTATCTGATTTAATACTTACAGCAGTTTTTTGAAGTATGTTTTACTATCTCCATTTTATAGATGAAAAAGACCACATATTTAATCTTATCAAACTTTAGTTAGTGAGAGCCAAATTAGACCCCAGAGCTCTCTTAATTTTCTGTAAAACAAAGATGCCTGTCTTTGGGGCTGCACCTGTCCTCCGCTTTTATGACTGAGGGGCTACTCATCACTCATCTGTGAGGCATCAGCATTCTGCTGCCCTCTTGAGCCTGCAGTATTTTCCTTGTTTTGTCCAATGATGCATAGCCATGCTTATCACAAAACTTGAAACCGTGGGTAATCTTTAGTCAAATCCATTTCACCTGCCTTCACTAATCAAGATTGTTTTCCTTGCTCCTGCAAAAGACTTGCGTGTCCTCCAAGCAGCACGGTGCCTACAATAAGATGTTTGCCCAAGCTGTTTTCCAGGAACTTGGAGTCAGTTGTGTCTAGTTCGAGTTGAGCTGGTTAAGACTGTATAGGACCACCGACCTTCCAACAGGGCATGCGCAGATGTCCGCTCGGTGACGTTATGATGTCTGAGGGCCAAGAACTCCATGCTCAGATCCTGCTAAACGCCTCCAAGTTTTAATATACAGAGACCTGTAGCTTAGTTATGCCTGCGATTACTGCCCCTTTGTCCATTCTCTTTTCCCCACACTCCCCATGCCTCAGTCCACACTGATTCTTTATTCTTTTTTTTTTTTTTTTTTTTTTTTTTTTTTTTTTGCGGTACGTGGTTCTCTCACTGTTGTGGCCTCTCCCGTTGCGGAGCACAGGCTCCGGACGCGCAGGCTCAGCGGCCATGGCTCACTGGCCCAGCCGCTCCACGGCACGTGGGATCTTCCCGGACCGGGGCTCGAACCCGTGTCCCCTGCATCGGCAGGCGGACTCTCAACCACTGAGCCACCAACGAAGCCCTGGTTCTTTATTCTTTATCCCATAAGTACCCTTTGCCCCTTGTCTTCAGGGAGGCTAACCCAAGACTTGTTTTCCCATCTCCTTGCTTTTTTGCCTTGTGGAAAAAACGAAACAGAACCTCTCTTTGCTTAAAACCTCGGTGTCTCAGTGTTTTGGCTTGCTGTTCTTCAGATAAAATGAACCTGTTTGGGTAACAAACTGTTGGGACAAATGTTAGAGCAACCTAAAACAGGAACAATATGATATGAGATCACCACCGTGTTTGGTAACAGAATATCATAGTTGGTATATAAAACTTGGGGTGAACTTGGATCAAAGTGCTTTACAATGTATTAGGTTCAAAATTAGAGAATCAGGTAATTATATGGCAAGAGAAAAGAAACTATCCACTTAGAACCAAAAAAAAACAAAAAACAAAAAAGAAGAGGAATGAATTACTAAAACTGAAATTCTCCTAATTAAGCTCATCACCAAAGAAGAGTTAATGGAAAGTAACAGACATTTAGTTCATGCTGAGGGATAGTTATAGAGAAAGAAAGGTGCTGTGTTCCCTCTATGATCATAACACTTAATGGTGGAATAAGTAAAAATATAACTATAATATAAGGCAAAATAAGGTGAGGGCTGTGATAGAGCCATAAGTAAAGTGCAATGGGGAGTTGAAGGAAGGGTCAATGCCAAACAAGTCACAGCATAGAAACTAGATTGACAAAATAATATTGCAAATTTTGTTAACCAAAGAGCAGACATTTCTTCCTGACTCTGGGGGAATTGCTCGTTGGTAGGGCAGCCTTCAAAAGCGGTATAACACTAAACAGAAGCAAGGCCAATATTAAATGAATTTGATGGCTGAAACAGTTTTCTGCTCCTGGGCCTGTAATTTAAAGTCATTATTGGGCCTTTCAGGCTAATCCCACTAGAACAAGTTTAGGGGCTCTGAGCAAAAGACAAGTAGAGAGGGGGTAAAGTCGCAGCAGCAACTTCTGGTAAACAAATTCTGAAACTTAGTATTTCGGTAGTCTCTTGGGAACCAAATTCCAACCATCAGAGGTATTTTATGACTGTAATATATTAAATTTACTTACATGAGTAGCAGCGCAGGTGTGTCTTGAACTATAAAAATTGAAAACAACCTTCTAATAGTCATAAGAGGGTGGAGGAATGCCGCCTTTTTTTTTTCTGTTAAATAATGGAAATGCACCTAAGGCCTGGAAACCCTTAGAATTAGGTAGCAAAATTGACAAACTGGACTGTGTTATTTATTTGTATGTAGAGCTTACATTTTGTGGATATATGTTGTTTTCTTCTATGTTACCTGTATTTAGTTTGAGACTAACTTGATGTTTTAAGATATTTCATTCTGTAGATCTTAGTTATTTAAATATGATTTTGAATGAAGGGATTGATATATAACAAATTTTTATGGGACGTAGGATCTTTACATTATAAAGTTTTGATAAAGGCAGCCTCCACTGATTTTCCAAGTTAGGAAATAAAGTAGTCCCTTCAAACTGTTAATCATATTAAGGTTGATCCTTATTTAGTTTATCTAAGAAAAGATGAAAGCCTGGTCACTCCAGGCATGCGGCATTGTCGACAGACTTTTCAGCACTCCTCCTAATTTATGGCCATTCAGTGGGAGCTGAAAAATACTCAGGTGACTGATGGTAGACTTCCCAATGATTTATTCACAGCATCTGCCATCCGATCACAGCTCACATAGGCTCCATTCAGCAGTCAGTGTCTCGTAAAATGGTGTTCCTCCTGAGTTCCTTCTCTTGGGCAGGTCATTTCCCCTCAGATAGGTATTGAAAGAGTCTGTCTCCCAAGAGAATTATAGTGAATAAAGTCACTTTTCTGAATCATATCGTATTTAGCCAGGCAGTTAATAGAAAATGGGGCGGAGGGGGTGATAAAAGGAAAAAAAACCTACTGCAGGAATCTTAACCTTAGGATTTCATATCTACTTGTAAAATCCAATAGTGTACTTTTATTTTTTTTAAGAGATCAGTCTTCCAGAAAAGTACCTGTGATATTTATTTGTGAGAGAGATGATTTCAGGGAACTGACTATAATTACTTTCTTTGTATTACCTGCAGAGAAAGTAAGAAAGTAAACGTGAACACATATTTATGCACAGTGAGCTAATTACGGTTTTGTAAAAGAAGAACAATCTCAGATTTCTACCTATTGTGATGATTAAAATGAATAAAGCCACAGATTATTATAAACAAACATTGTAGCAGTTAATATGCACTGAGTACAGTTAGTTCCCAATACATTTATGACCAACTGTAAGCTTATTTAATAATACAGTGGAACACAATAAGAAGGATCAGTTGCCAACTTTACGTTAAGTTGGCAATCTCTAAAAGTTGTGTCCCGTCAGATATGTGCGTGTTTCCGACACCCTCTGAATTTTTCAGAGACATAGCATAATGAAACCAAAAAGCAAGTTTAGAGCTGTTTAGAAGAAACAATGTTCTGATTGTTTTTGAGGTGGCAGCAAACCATTTGGCACAGAAATAAACTTCTTAAACAAGTGAAACACAAAGAGCTCATCTATAAATCTTTCCTTTGTATTATGTACTTAACACCAAGATATGCTTGGCTGGGAGACTAGCCTCTAATTACATCGTGAGATATATGATATGCCAACCTTGTAGCACCACATAACCATTTTCTTCTTTTCCCAAAAGAAAATGCAGTACACTAATTTCAGAACCTGGTTTGGGATCCTAGCTCTGCAATTTACTTGCTGAGTGACATTGGGCAAATCGTTTAACCTCTTCGTCCTCAGTTTCCTCACCTGTAAAATAGAAATAACTTACTCATTTCATAGGTTTATTGTAACTAACGAATAAAAATGACTAAATAGATGTGAAGTCTTTGGACAGGGCTCGGCACATTATTTATGCTACATGAGCATAAGCTATCCTTATTACCATTGTGTCTTGCGTGCGGGGGGGGGGGGGAATGCACATTGCGCCATCACTGCATCATGTACACACATCTTCAAATACCCGCCCTTACTTCTCTTTCGGGCTCTCTCTTGCAGCTTCCTCTGAGTGCCCCCAGCATACTTTTTTTTTTTGGTCTTCAGCAGGCTCACTTGCTTTAGCCCCCTGTGTCCAGAATTGCATCCCACACCAATCACAGCTTTCCATTGCTCCATTTCTTACACAGAACTTAGCTTTGTCTCAGCTTCTACAAAGTTGGATCCTCTCACCTTTACTTAATCTTGTCTTCACATACCTGAAAGTATATTTACTGTAAACATCAAATTTGTTCCCTCTCAGCAAACAAAAGACCTTCTATAAACTAGTCTCCCGTATTCTAGAACTGGGAGTCGGGAATTATAAATAAGGTTTTTTTTAACGTTTTTGGTAATACAGGCCACATTTACTACCATTAATGTGATATATGATTTATTTTCATAAATACCCTTCACCATCCAGTAATTTGATACCACTGAAAGAAACATTAAATCTATGAAAACGTTAGCAAGTGTGTGTTCAGTGCAGTAATTTAGAACACTGGAAATGGTTTTATTTACTGTTCAGGCTACTTAGTGCCTAAAAGTCATGACTGTCATCTTTAGTTAAGTTCCATATTCGGTTATAATAGGTAAAAATATATGAACAGGTTTTCTTTAATCAGGACTTTACAAAAACTAAAACGAGATTATGTGTATATGTATATTTGTACAAATTTACTCAGAGAGTAGTAAATATTTTGTAGAGTTTTCATGTAGACAGAGATATAGATAATGCGAACTAGAAAAAAATAATAAAGTCATTCTCACATAAATTTCCAATGCTTCCCAATTCAGGAAATAGTGAAAATTCAGAACACTTAGCTAGATGAATGTAAAGAAAATTGTTTTCTACTAGAGCATTTAAAACCAGCTGCAAAAAATCCTCAGTCACTCCCCTACACACACCACTCCACACCCTCCCACCCTCCCACCCAGCCATAAACAATCATTCTCACGTCCGATTTAATTTGTAAGTTTCCATCACCTGGATTTTTATTGTTCTAGTAATCTTTGCATTTACTTACACAGATCTGAGGTTTTCTACTTCCAATATAGTCTGAAAAATGCCAGTACTAGTTACCATTTTCTAGGACCAATTTGTCTCTGTGTGGAGCTGTATGAAGCTGTCTTGCATCTTCGCCTTTTCTGAAGGACTGTTCTACTACTTGTGTATTTACTGAAATATCATGAACTATAGGTAGGAAGAGGATATCATCTTAAAAGAAGGGTAGTAGGCAAATTGAGTCAAAACTGAGACATACTCTCATTAATGCTATTGTGATTTACATCGTATTCAAACACCCTGCTCCTTCAGTTACAGAGGTTTAACTATTTAACTTGTAGGAGTCCCGGCTTGAAAGACAAAACTAATGATCACAGGTGTCAGAGATCACAGTGTGCCTCAAAAGGATTATCTTGAGGTCTGCTAGGATTCAGTTGGCATGAAGGAATGTGAGACTTCCTATGAAGTAGAGGAGGGACGATTCCTACCTCCAGTAAAGAGCCATGGACATGGGGCTGGTGTGGGTGAAAGAATTGTATCTGCTGTTCAAAATTTCTTCTGGTCCCGTCTTCATGATATATTCTCGATGGATGGCTAAACATGGGTAAGATAATAGAAAAGAGAAAAACACCTGGAAGCGTTTTTGCACTTTACTCTCTGGGTGACTCTTCTGGGACAAAGTGGTGGTATAAATCTCTAGCGGTTTCAGGGCTGGTGGAATGTGGCACTGACAGCTCTGAGGTGTGTCCCTGCAGTCTAAACACGGTTGGTGGGGACAACTGCAGCCTATGATGCCGGTATCACCGCAGGCAGCTGGACAGGTGGAGTGGAAATTGTCATATGCTGCATTGCTCATGAGCATGAAAGAAAGAGGGGTGAGGGGGTGGAAGGAAAGAAAGGAAGAAGAAAAAAAGAAAATGTAGACCCAGCAGAAAATGCTATGTGAAAATCAACATTGCTACTTGCAAAAGTGTACAATTCTATTACCTTTTAAAGGATTAGAGTAGTAATTTCCTGTTACTACTTTCCCTTCTTTGCAAGATTTCGCTCTACAAGTTACATCTGAAGGTCACCAAATAACGAAAAAGAATGTAAATTAGAAAGCTTTTGAAAAATATTTCAGCCTGAATGGCTTTTTTTCCTTCTTAAAATTAGCTCGTTCTTTTAAACTCACTCACTCTTTTATAGCTATGTTTTAAAAACAGGGAAAAATCTATGAAAAAGACAGGGAAAAACTGTCTTATTTTTTTTTTCATTTTCTCTCTTTCCTGGAGTGAATTACTATTTTCAGTAGCATTTTCCTATGAGAGTCATGAATCATTCTGGCCTATTTTGAAGAGGGTTCTCATGACATTCTTTATGCCCTACCAATGATATAAATATTTGTTGTCACACCTAAATATGCAACTAATTTAGTACCCTAAAATCTTTCGGTTTCATCCACCATTACCTTGTTGTACTTCATGGCCAGATTTGAATATAATTTAAATATATCATATTTGGTAAAAATTGAAGTTAACAAAAGGAGTAGCAAAAATAATTATATGTTTTAAAATGCACTAGATTTAAAATGAAAAGACCACAAGTATCAGTTTACTCTAAGTGATAACAATGTGAGTTTTAAGATTTTAAAAATCCAAGTTTTATGACACGTTAAAAAAATATTTCTATAACAAGTTTAAGATATTTATAAAATTGATAAATTAAGCATTTAGCAAATAATGAAAGCTCTTTCATATAAATTGTAGTCTTTATTAAAACTCTATTTTTTCTACTAATATCAAATTAAATTATGTAAGGTAAATTTGAGTATGACTAACCTGTCAATTCGATTTAAAAATGACATAGTTCCCTAGAGTCTGTCATACAGAGTGAAGTAAGTCAGAAAGAGAAAAACAAATACCGTATGCTAACACATATATATGGAATCTAAGGGGAAAAAAAAGGTCATGAAGAACAGCCTAGGGGTAAGATGGGAATAAAGACACAGACCTACTAGAGAATGAACTTGAGGACACGGGGAGGGGGAAGGGTAAACTGGGATGAAGTGAGAGAGTGGCATGGACATATATACACTACCAAACGTAAAATAGATAGGTAGTGGGAAGCAGCCGCATAGCACAGGGAGATCAGCTCGGTGCTTTGTGACCGCCTGGAGGGGTGGGATAGGGAGGGTGGGAGGGAGGGAGATGGAAGAGGGAAGAGATATGGGAACATACGTATATGTATAACTGATTCACTTTGTTATAAAGCAGAAACTAACGCACCACTGTAAAGCAATTATACTCCAATAAAGATGTTAAAAAAAATGACATAGTTCATAACGTATTTTAGTATTAATCACCCAAAGAGAACAGTGTTGTACTATGTATACTGTCAAGAAAGTATGCAAAAGAGCAGCTTTCTCCTTATGTTCCTTTGTTAAATATAAGTTAAAATCCCCCAAAATATTTTGTTCACGTTTTTAAGTTAACCCAAATCACCACTCTGTCAAGCAGGTGTTCTTTTTTGGCAACAGTCATTGATTAATCCTTGATTAAAGGGATGAATAGGAGAGTCTCGTTCTATTTCTCTCACAATACGAGAAGCAAAAAGTTGGGAATCCCACAACTCCAAACCTGCAATGGCCATAAACCGAGTTCAGTACAAACACATATTTATTGAGAAGCATCTGCAAGCTGAGGACAATGTTATATAGTACAAAGGCCTAAGTATGAAGACAATAAATTCCTGGCTTGCAAAGAAGAATCAGACATAACAAATTGACTATAATAGAAAGAATAACCATCCAAGAGCTGTACTAGAACTACAAAATCAGGTCAGGAGCTCTGAGTACGAATACATTCGTATCCATCTCAAATCTGACTCTTTCAATAGATTGTTTTCCTTTTCCCTCTATTCTTGCATTTTGTTCTCACTCCTTTTTCCCAAAGGAATTAAAAATACAATATTCAGTTTCCATTTCAACTGATACAAGGTTGGACAAGGTCTTTAAAGGGAATATAAAGAAGAACTGAAAACGTGGTTCAATTATTGTGGTATGTGTAATACACTGTGTTCTTTATTTTCTTAATAATGTGATATTGACAAATTAAAAAGACAACGCTGATTATTTCATATGTTCAACTTCTAGGTGGAAATGGCTCTACGTATAGTAATAATCTTAAAAGCCAATGTTTGTTTTTTTTTCCCAAGTGCCCAAGTGCTTTAAAAAACACACACACTGTACTAACAGTGATTATTCAGCATGGAATGCACTTACCTACTCCGTGAATGTTTTAAATTCCCCTTTCTTTCGGAGTGCACTTAGGCACATGAAACACAGTTTGTAGAGGCTTCTGGATCTCAAGGGATAAACATTACGTGCTCAAAAAAGTCTTGTATGGTTATGGCATAGGATCCCCGATTACTTGTTTTCAGCTACTCAAAGGAAAAAGATACTTTCGGCAATTCTTAATGAGAAAACAGATGCTTTTAGTTGAAGTTATTTTATAACGTGCAAAAATATAAGTATCACCCCAAATTTCCATTAAGCACAAAATTCTTTAGGAAGATTTGGATGTATAATATTATTTCAGTTTGGGAATTTGTTACAAGATAGAGAATTACTATCTACTTATAATCAGGAGAGCCTTAGTGTGGTACGTTTGTGTATGTGTGAGTGTTTATTGTGCTTCTAAGGCTTTTTTCCCTATATCTAAGTTAGAAAATAGAAACGTTCTTTTCACATCCGTGTATGGCCTGGAAAATTATATATCCTGTATTATGAAAATATTGTTATGGCTATTAAGTTCTTGCCCTATTTACCCCACCCGATTTTTATGAAGATCTAATTTTTAAAAGAATGTGAAAATTAAACAAAACTATATACTTATAAATTATAAAGCTCAAAAATTTGATGAATAACAATTAAAGGGCTTCTCTGGTGGTGCAGTGGTTTAGAGTCCGCCTGCCAATGCAGGGGACACGGGTTCGTGCCCCGGTCCGGGAAGATCCCACATGCCGCGGAGCGGCTGGGCCCGTGAGCCATGGCCGCTGAGCCTGCGCGTCTGGAGCCTGTGCTGTGCAACGGGAGAGGGCACAGCAGTGAGAGGCCCGCGTACCGCAAAAAAAAAAAAAAAAAAAAAAGCCAATTAAAAATATCTTTATTATTAAGTATCATAATATAGCAACACTACTCTAGCATTGAGAAAATAGTGCATTAAAAAGTTAGCAAAGGGGGAGCTGAAATTTTTTTAACTCTCTGCTCTTCAGTGTGAATACATATTTCATCCAATTGTATTCAAAGTGGATAATGACTAATAGAGTACACATCATAACCTAGAACTGGCATCCCTACCTCAAAAATAATTTTTTCCCAGTAAATGCTGTCAAGTAATAAATAGGTAAACCAAGGAGAGAGAGCAACTTAACTCAATGGCTTTACAGGACTGAAGGGAAGGGGAGAAGAGGGGAAAGGGAGACCTTAAAAAAGGTAAAGAAAACCAGAGAAACGTGTTAACAGGGACATTTTGCATCCTTTTGTCCTACAAAATTTATTTTCCTAAGGACAATATCAAGAAGGGAAAAGAAATTGAGGTTGCAGAATGAGTTAAAAATATTTGGATTTACCTGCAAGGTAGAGAAGTGCCTTCCAGTGTGGATCCGCCTTTTACTCCTATGACTCTCCTCCTAGTGATTCTTTGCTTTTGTCATCAGGTACTTCACTGTGGTCTTTTCCCTGAACTCCTAAATCTGCAACATTGGTCATTTCATTTCCCTTCTATATAGAGCGTGTCATAGTTTTTCAATTGTAACTCACTAAGTATTAAATACTAAAAACTTAACTTGTGGGCAAGGCATCAGGGATATAAGATAGACATAGTCTCTGTCCTGTGATTTGCGATTTTACAACTTGAGATGAGAGGGAGAGAATACAGCCCTAAAGTAGACGATATCAAAGGTAATAGATGGCCTCACAAAGGTAGCGTAGAAGCCTTTGGTAATGCTTAACAGAGCAGCCTTAGTCCGATGCATCAAAGTAAGATTTCTCTAGGTATTGATAGTTAATCTGAGTCCTGAATGAGAAGTACCTATTAATCAAGTAACTCATGATGGGGAAGAAGAGGGGAGGTTGTATCCAGAGGGTTGGAAGGGGAGAAAACAGTCTGCTCAACAAACTAAGCAAAACTGGAGGAAAGAGAAGAAACAGGTCGATAGCACGAAATAAGTAAGGGGAGAGAAGGAGGCAGGTAATGAGGACATTGTAAGTTTTGCTAATCCAGCTGAAAGGTATCAGCAAGCAGACATCCCAGTGTTTTAAGCTGGGGAATAATATGATCAGATGTGCATATTTAACAAAAAATTCTGGAAATAATGTGAGAACCAAATGGAGGTAGATTCAGGGAAACCAGTTAGGTGGCTAATATGGTAGTTTAAGAAGATGTTCTTGCCTTGGGCAAGGATTGTGGTAGTGTGGACACAAAGGGTTATTTAGAGACAGGAATACTCAATTTGATGTGCCTGTGAAAGGTCTAACTGAGTATGTTCAGTGGGCAGTGGATTGATGGGCTGAAGCTCAGGAGAGCCATCTGGGCCAGAGAGGTATTCCATTGAGAGAAACATTACAGTGATAGTAATTGAAGCCACCAGAGTGAATAAGACTGTGGAAGGAAAGCATGTAGAGGAAGAGAAAAGAGCTTAAGATGGAGCCATGATGAGCTCTTCTATAAAAGGATTATGTGCAAGAGGAAAAGCCAGGAAATGAGAATTTTTTAAAAGTAGGAAACATACTACAGTTGTAGTGTCATCAAAGTCCAAGAAAGAGGCATTTTAGAGAAAAAAATAATAGAAAACAATGTAGTAATATTGACAAACAGTAACTAACATTTTTAAATGCTTCCTCACTCTAATCAGTGCTACCACAAATTTTCTTGTCATGGCACACATGGCAAATGATAATATCACTGTGGCACACATTGTTCAAGGAAGCCAGAGTGGGGGCAAGGAGGTTTGAGAGAGCGGGGCGCAAGTCATTTTTTCCTTGCATGCCACCCAGGAATTCAGCCTAAATAAACAATATAAGTTTCTCTGATTTTACCACACTCTGCTCCCAAGTTCACTCTGAAGTACTTTTGTTACCCAAAAAACTGGGTCCACCTCTTGGTGAGTGTCGAGCCAGAAGACACAGGCAAGCCAAAGAGCAGGAGAAGGAAGGATTTATTATTTGCAGCAAGTAAGAACACCAGGGATCTTTCCCAAAGCAGTGTCTTCTCCAACAGCAAAATTGGGGAAGTTTTAAACTAAGGGTACATGCATATACATGAGGGGCTTGAGCAGAGCAGAGTTCAGCATAAAATTGGGGCAAAGGTCTGCAGAGTCCAAGCTGTGGTTGATTTTGAAGTTACAAGGGTCAGAAAAGGTCAACATCAACATCCCTTAGGTTCCAGTTGATTTAGTGGTTGAGCGCTTCAGGCTAATCTTTACCATTGAAACAGAACTGGGAGTGGTTACAACTGATCTGTTTTCTTTGCTATTGTTACTTCTCTTGACTGATAACAGTCCTTTGTTCATGCAAGCTTTTGTTCCCTGAAGATCATTAATTACTGAGACCTGTTCAAAGACAAGCATGGCTTAGGCCAAAAATGGCTTCTCTTACATCAAGAAAGCAATGCTTGGTTCACCCGGGACACTATCTGCTTATACTTTGTTCATTCTTGGTGCACAGATGACTTTCCAAAACCCAAATGGAAAAAGGGCAGAAACCTGTATTCCTGAGGAGTCCCCAGACATATTTAACATACTTCCCTATTTTAATTGCCTTCTGTTCATCCTGTTGGTGAGGAAAGGATTCTCTTCCGAGGGTTATGGGGAAGGCTGAACACAGGACACCCAACCCTGGGCAGATGAGATGGACAACAGTTGATAAGTCCCATGTACTCATAGCCTGGGGGAGGAGAAGGTCACACCACACAGGGCCAATGGGGGTTGCACCCTGGGCTGTGGGAGGCTGATTTTATAGTATCAGGAGGATGTGGTACCCCATTTCCCACGGAAGAGTGATTGCTGTGTGAATAATTCCAGCAGCTTACAGGGAATGGAAGTCCACTACTCAGAGGTGAGTGGGACTGTACCTGGTCACTGTGATAGGAGGTTGTTTGGCTACTGGACCTTATCCACAGGAGCAGAGTGGGGAGGGGAACTTGTAGTTAGGCCATTCAAATCCCTCTCTGTTTTCCCCAGATCTCAAGGCACACATGATACTGGGCCTAAATCTTAGGCCTTATGCCTCATTCCCATGAAAGCCCAGAGAGTACAATTTGGCTACATGGACTTGAACACTGAATATCCCTGAATATTTTGAACTCTAAACACTGAGGATGGAACTCCCAATCTCTCTCTCACTCCTATTTTCCTCCCCAATCCCAATGACTATTTTCCAACGTAGAATAGAAAACCTTAGATTCAGTTGTTGCTTTTCCATAATGTGGAAGAATGTTTTGAGCTGAGCCCTCCAGGCTTGGTTCTTGAAATGCTAAAAGAGAAGAGGAAGGATTTAGAAAATCCTCTCTGAAGATAGAAGCCTTGCTTAAAGGCTTTTTGTCTAGCCCAAAAGGTCAAGTGCCCATCAGTCCCTGCCCTGGGAAGGCAAACAGTAGAGTTTTTATTGGGGTGAAGACTTGCAAGAACAAGTCTTTGGTGGGAATTTACATGTATTTGATATTTGTGAACTTTAGAATCTCTGCTTAGAATTGTTATCTTACTGTATTGTATTATATGTTTAGAAGTTCTGCTCTATCCATAAGTTTTAAACATCCTGCATATACATATAATACATCCCTGTTATCCACACCAACAATCACTTAAAATTTCTTTTGTCTATGGCCTTGGACATTTTTCCCCACTGAATTAGTTCTAGGACTTATACTTATGTGACTGTGTAGATGGCTTTGCTACCCTCAGAGCTGGGGATTATAGGAGAGGCAGAAACTGAGTGGCTGGGAAGTGTTAGATTTGGTGACAAGCAGAAGTGGGCATAAGGAATTCAATTTGGGTCATACTGATTTTGAAGTGTGGTGAGACACCAAAGAAAAGACCTAGCTTGAAGTTCAGGAAGGGGTCAATCTTGGAAGAAAGGCTTGAAAGTCATCAGTTTACAATTTACATGAGTAAATAGATAGTTCTCACGAGAGCACATACAAAAAGAGAAGAATGCTGAAGCCCCAGGAACATGGGAGGTAGGCTCGCTGGGTCTGTAAAACTGAAAGAGAACGCAATGATACTCACTTTGCAGACTTTCCAGAATTATCCTGAGTGAATACCCCGTCTCAGGAATCAAGTTGTTTATATTCACATGTCCTTCTTGTTTTGATGTTTCGTCTTGGTCACCATCTGTCTGGAGTTTACCAAAGGAAACTATTTTGTTGTATGTGCCTCTGAACAAGTGTTAGAAAAGGGTTGCAAACTCTCATTGGGTTCTACTCTAGCATCACAACCCCAAACTCCCAGCCTCACACTCAACTGATATCTCTACATTGATATTGGATAATCAGTCACAGTTACGATATACTTCCACAATATTCATTACAAAAAAATTCATACTCAGTATGATACCTGAAGTGCCCAGAATGTGTCTCTCAGATATACATGAAGAATATCTATGACACTTTTGTTCTCAAAATGAGTATTTTTTGCTTTCTTGGACTAAAAGGGGAAGCATGGCTTTTAATTATAAATTTAAAATCATGGGGGAAATATGTTCCCTCTCAGAGTCTTGAAGAATTTGCTCTGCCAATTGGAATAGTAAAATACCATTTTCCACATTTTTTTTGTCTGCTTCGTATTTGTGAGATTTGCACAGAACTTCTAACATAATGTGTTTCTAGAATCCAGTTTATAATGGCACTGCATGAGTTCATTGATAATCCCGTATGACTCATAAGGAAAAAGAAACAATGTCACCATGTGCTTTGTTTTGAACATGTTAACTAAATATTACAAGAACAGATTAGAAAAGCAATCCCTTTATTTAGTTGAGTAATTGCCCACTTGAATCCCTAAAGATCAGTTATTGTAACATGAACTATAAGATTTCCACTAAGGGTCTTAAATGAGTCAATAAAAGGTCATGTTTATATAGTTACAAACACCTGAAAGAATAATATTAACATTGACTCTCAGGCCATGCCTACACTTGCCCAGTGAAAGGTATTTCTCTAGGAAATAAGCAGCTTTCGACATCAATATTCTTCTAAATGTGCAGCAGATGTGACCATTGAAAATCATTTTCAGTATCTTTTCATTGAATAGTAATATAGAGGACCCAATGCTAAGTTCACTGGTATGGAAGGAAGTCTTGTTAATGCCATGCTGTTGATATTGGCCATTCAATTCATAGATGCAGAAAGCCTCAGAATTGTGTAACTAATGTGCTGTTTCAGCACTGTTGTTTTTAATCTGGCAAAGTAGATATTAAAAAGAGAGAAGGTTTCTCACTCTTCTTTTCAGTCCAGTTTTAGCAGACAAATTGATACATGTGGTTGAATTTGAAAAAATGACTGTGTACTTTGCAATTATAAAAGAATATGGATTCTTCTTTCCTATCAAGGATTCGAGATCACTAAGGACGTTGTGATCCCTAATAAAACTTGGTTTAAAAGTTTTCATACTCTCAGAATACACTTCTCAGTTACTTGTACTATAAAATGATGTCATGAAATATGTCACATCAGTTAAGTTGTAAAAGTCAGAAGTGAAAACTTAAAAGAAAAATAAAACCCTCTACCTTAAAATTTAAAAATAAAAACCTTATGACTTTTCCTTTTGATGAACACCTAATCATATATCAAAAAATTCAGTGTGTTCTCTTAGACCCAAGGAGTATGGCAAGTTAGTAAGGAATTTTACTATTTCAAATTATTTGTTAGAGTGTTTCTTTGTCATATTGAAAAACTTAATCTCTTTGGTTTATAACTATTACATTTTTGAGAGTTACCCTTCAGAGTTTAGGGCCTAAGATTAAAGTCATAATTTTAGACCTAAACTGAGGGTACACTTTTACTACAATTTCCAGTCTTTTTTGGGGGGTGAGGGGAATCTGTTGGAAAAATATATGATTCATTAACAAATAATAATAAGTCATCATGACTCTTAGAAGAGCATTAGAAAGCCAAAGAGGTCTTGTGTGGATGACACCTAAGTTGAAGTTTCTAAACTGGTGGAAATGTAATGTTTGAAAACAGATTATAGCAAAGCACTTAGAAATTATGAGTCCATTAGATTGAAGACATCTAAAAAATCCCTTGTAAAACCAAACTCTGGACTGGTTTTTACACATCTCCAGAAATTCAATTTCTTACAAAATCAGAGTCCTTTGTAGTCAAAGGAAGACGTAAGTGCAACTACATTTGGGCTAGTTCAAATTCTCTGCCCTGTGCCACCAGGAGAGATCAGATCCTTGGGTATCTGCCTGGGATCTTGGAAGTAAGCAGGATTTGCAACTGCTGGTGCAGAGTAATTGCTAATAGAAAATTGAGAAATTCTTGGAAACTCCATTCCGGGAGCCAAAATTTGGAACTTTGAGGGTAGTTAGGATATGCAGCAGAACCCAGAAAGTGTACGTAGTTTTGAAGCTAGAACGACGCTCCAATTTCTGCAGACATCTCTAAGGCCTTACACTAAAGGTAATTTACAGACTTGGAGTTGTGAGGAATCACACTAGGTACAGGTGACTCTTGCCGTCTTATGGAAATACCAGGAATTCAGATCTCATCTTTATAATCATGATTGATTTGACAACTTATCCCAACATTTCTCAGATATCAGAGTCCAACTGGAGTGCGATAAACCTAAAAACCATCTTCAAATTGTCCTCCCATTTTCCTCAAAACCTTGGGGAGTGAATGTGGTCCAGCACTAGCTTTGGTTTTGGCAAATCGGGATAAGGAATACTGCTACCATGAAATCATTTATTCTCTGCAATGAAGGAAAAGAATCAAGGGGATTAAGGAATCAACTCTCAGGCAGGTGTGTTTTCTCCAAAGGAGAAATTGTGATCTGTGAAATTCCACAGAAGGGAGAAGAGTGGAATCTTTTTCCCCCAAATGCAAGAGAATGAATTAAACAGTAAGACCAAGTAAGTACTCAGAATGATATGCTGAAAGATGGAAGTTGAAAGAAATGAAAACTGATGTTACTGGGGAAAACAGGGAAGAAGTTTTAGTTGTAGGAAATTGGAAGAGCATGACTTTTTTTTGGTGAGATAATTTCTGAAAAACTTCAGCTAGATGTGCAGAAGTGGTTCTTGCCTCAGGTTCACAAGGGCTTCCGGAATTTAACCCACCTTTGTTGATAAGATTTGCAAAATAATGGTTCCATCATTTGTTGAAAAACTTTACTTGCTATTCAGCATATTTGTTTATACACAGAGGTCCCCTCTTCTTGAGATAAAGCTTGGTAGTCATCCAGTCCAAACCCTGGCACTGCTATGCTATTTGTCATTGTCCTTATGGAGATATGTACATATATATCTCCATACAAAGGATAACTAAGGGTGTGCTATATTTATTTGAGGCCTCCAGGAGAAAGGTGCTCTTACTCAAAGAACATAAGTGAACAGAATCAGGCAGTTTTCCATTCCCAGAATCCCATTAAGGAATGAATGTTGGTTCTAATAGCAGAAATAGCATCAGTGAACCTAGAGTGTAGAAACCTACTTCTCAGTGTGGCCTGCAGACCAGCATCAGCATCACCTGGGAACCTGTTAGACAGAAATTTAGCATCTCTGGTGCTTCCCCAGTCTTACTGAATCAGAATCTGCATTTTACCATGCTCCTCAGTTGATCTGTTTGCACATTAAAGTTTGAGAACCGCTGATGTGGACTACTCTTTCCAGAAACTTGGCTGTACAGAAAATAAAGGAGATGTGAAGGAGATCCTAGCTAGAGGTGGACCATAGGTTCATGGCATTTTTTTTTAATTTGGACAAACCTTGAGATGGAAGGAGAATGACATTATTTTAATGACAATGTGTGAGGGGTAAAGGGGGCCGGTCTTTTAAATTAACTAAATAATCCTTAATAAGTGTTTTCCACACTAAAAAACAAAAACAGTAGGAACTATGTTGCATATACTGGCTAGATGCTTATCAGATTCTTCCTGAACACACAGAATAACTTCATCCACTTAGAGCTGCAAACTGCCAAAGAAAATCAATCCCAGTACACATCAGACTGTGACAGAAGGGAGACATAAACCTTCGCTGTTAACTAAGCTCCTCAGATTTCATGCTTTATTTTTAACCATGGCACAACTTAGTCTATCCTAATTCGTAAGTTGGCATTATATGAGGGTTCCTAAAATATTTGTTAAAGATTTAGAGATCAGGTGATAGCAAGAAAAATGACATTGAAATTTAGAAAGATGATGATCCCTGTTATGTAGAGGCAAACATTTGATAAAACTGTTGTGTGCAGTAACTTGAAAGGCAGACGAGGCTATTTGCCTATTCAGTCAGAAGCTTTAGGGGATGTGGTTGCGGGAAAAAAAAAATCACAGAATTACTTTATTTTGGACATCATTGACTACTTTCAACAAGGTATTACCAGTAAAGAGAGAAACTCGGGAGTAAATTGGGCATTTTGCAAGCAGAAATGAAAGAGAATACAGAGTCCTGAAATTCTGTGCCTTGTAAAGTTGGAAAAGGTAGCTGCTTATAGATACTGAGCAGTTGGTGATGGTATTTTTAAAGGACTGAACAACAAAGATCCAGTAAAATGTGTCAAGTGAATAATATAAATCAAGGGTAAAATCAATGAAGTGTGTACAGTCTTCCCACCCTAGATAGGTGGTCCCAATTAAATGAAGGGAGAAACAAGTTGGTAAAAAGCAATAAAATAAAGATATTTGAGAACTACATCTGGAAATGAACTTTGGATATGTGATTACTGGTACATGTAAAATTAGAATAAAACAAATCAGCGGTCTACTGGTTTGAGAGAATTTTATTGCCAAAAATCACAAATTGGAACTAAAGAAGCCTTTGACTGTTTCAGGTTTAAACAAATGAGTAATAATAATAAAACCTTGAACCCCCAATTTTCCATCAGCATGAAGCAAACTTTGAAGGCTGTAGAGCCCCAAAGGTATTCTCTCTAACACTCACTTCCAGTGCAGCCATGGAGACTAATGGATTAAGAGGGGTCTCCAAATGGGTGGACCAAGGGGCCATGGAGAAAATAGATGTAATAATTCCTCCTAGAGAGGTGAATTGGATCTTAATCCAGGTACTCCCCCCGCAACATGCTCAAGGTGGGGGACCTTCACAAAGTCTTCTCAGTGAGATTTCAGAACTGTAATGGGCAAGTCCACTGTCTTTTATTCTTTCTCTTTCTGACTGAGAAGTTACATTCTATGTTCCAGCATTGGGCAGAGTGTGTGTGTGTTAGAGAGAGAGAGAGAGAGAAGGTAGCTAAAAAACTTGTTTATTTGGTTCACAGGTTCTAATACAAAAGAAGCCATCTATCGACTATTGGAGAGGACTACACCTCACCAAAAGGTACAGCACTTTGAGTTCAATGCAGTCACTGGAAAGAATTTGATTTTTCCTCTGTGAGGAGGATCGTATATGAAAAGAAACAAGTAAATTTGATACTTAATGATCAAGACTAGACTGTTAGAAAATGGTTAGATATTCATCAAACCTGTTTCTTCTTCCTTGGCAAATAGGAATATTATACCTGCAAGCCTCCTTTGCAATTAACTTTCGCATGAACAGTTCTGTTTAATGGAAAGTGGGAGAAAATGAGAAAATGATGAACACCTGGCTGTTAATAGTTCTTCTGAGAGTGTCATGTAGTTCTCTTTTGCCTTTCGGCTGTGATCTGTGGTAGTGTGTTCAAGATAAAGGTAGTACAAGATGGAAGCACCTCCAAATCCCTCCTTATAGGGAAGTCACAAGAGGAAGCCATGAGAAACAAAACATCATTGACTATATGGGTTACAGTAGCTAGCATTCTATGAAATATATCATTGATCCATTTCCTCCATCGCTACTATTTCTATTCAATCTACATAATCTCTTCATTCTAAAACATTATCAACACAAATCACAGGGTAATATTATAGGTATGATTGTATTTGTTTGTAAACATTCTATAAATTTTCACTGACTATGGCATCACCTTCAAATTAGTTACACAGACTGTAAGGATTTAAACTGCCTGTTATTGACTCATATACCTCAATTTTTTCTACAGTCCTTGAATCACTCCCTAACTTCATTTCTCTGGAAATTTTCTATTCATTTCTCAAGGCTTCTCGTAAATGAAGATTTTTCAGTCATCTCAGCAGGGCTGGGGTTGGGGGGGGTAGTTGTTTTTTCTGCTATTCCTTCCATTCCTCAGTGCATGCTACATATCACTTTTTTTATTTTTTGCACTTTATAGTTTATTTCATTGCCATTGTTTTAATCTTTTAAAATATTTATTTGGTTGCGTCAGGTCTTGTGGCAGGCGGGCTCCTTATTTGTGGCAGGCAGGCTCCTTATTTGCAGCTTGCGGGCTCCTTAGTTGTGGCATGTGAATTCTTAGTTGCAGCATGTGAACTTTTAGTTGCGGCATGCATGCAGGTTCTAATTCCTGGACCAGGGATCGAACCCGAGCCCCCTGCCTTGGGAGTGCAGAGTCTTAACCGCTGTGCCACCAGGGAAGTCCCACATATCACTTTTATTTTATTATAAATGTTTGCTGTGTCTGTCTTTAATTGTGGGTATCTCCTGAAAAAAAAGTCAATTTACCTTCATACTGCCTTCCCTGGCATAATTCATAGCACATATTAATGTCTTACATAAATAATAAACATAATAAATGAAAAAGTACCAACAGATACGTTATTCATGCTGGCCAGTTTATTCAGCCAATTCGTTGACAAAAGTAGATTTGTTGAAGAACATACTTAGGGAATTTCTTCTATCATATATTTTCCTAACATATTTTTATAAGCTCTTATTCATTATTGTTGGACCTCTCACCTAATAACCTATTTAGCACAAAGCTTCTGTATTGTATTTTATTATGTTCTTATACTTTCTTCATGGTAGTTTTAATAGTCATGTTTCAAACAGTCTGAGAAGCCATCACTCTGAAAGGGAAAAATAGTAGTTATTTCATCCTTCTCCCCAGACACAACTAGAATGAGTCTTTGATGTAGATTGTTAGTACAAAGCTAAATTGGTAGTCTAAACTGTATTCAAAAACCAAATCACATCATTAATTTTATAGAAGATGTTGGGCTTAGAATTATAAACCCTTGTCTATTTTTGTCTTATTCTTACTGAAAATTGACTTCTGATTAAATTATTAAATGCTTTGAATTACACTATAAAAATTAACTTCTAGGGGCTTCCCTGGTGGCGCAGTGGTTGAGCGTCCGCCTGCCGATGCAGGGGACACGGGTTTGTGCCCCAGTCCGGGAAGATCCCACATGCCGCGGAGCGGCTGGGCCCGTGAGCCATGGCTGCTGAGCCTGTGCGTCCGGAGCCTGTGCTCCGCAACAGGAGAGGCCACAACAGTGAGAGGCCCGCGTACCGCAAAAAAAAGAAAAAAATTCTAACTCCTTGTCACTATGCAATGAGATGAGATCAAATTATTTATAAACCCCTGCTCTGCCAGCAAGTGATGTCTCTTGGACCTCAGAAAGAAATTCAACACAAGAAAGAAATTCAACACAAGCTCACTTTCTAACTTAGAACTGAATTTTATAATAAGGTGTCATTCTTTAGAAACCAGCAATTATTTTATGCTCACACTATATTTATTTCCTTGGCAATGTCAGACACTTGCCTTGAACATTTTTGTATATGACTCAGTATTCATAACAGTGACAGTTGAAGTCAAAGTTTTCCTTCACATTTCCTCTTATTTATTTAGTTTTCAAGATATTTTGCCACCAAACACATTTAAAGTTTCCTATGATAAGTCAGCAAATGAAAGCTGTGAACCTATAATATAAGGCACTATGCTAAACGCATAGAGCTGCAATGCAAAAGCAAAGAGCTACAATGCAGCACAATTCACAAAACAGCTAACATTCTGGGACTTTTCAGTTTAGCTGGAGCAAAACTAGCAAAATAAGCCAATGCATTAGAGGTGCCAAATGAGTGATAATAACAAAAAACTATGTTTCTATAATTATTTAAAGTATCTTTTTTAAAAAATTGATGTCTAGTTGATTGACAGTGTTGTGTTAGTCTGGTGTACAGCAAAGTGAGTTGGTTATACATATATATACATATTCTTTCTCATATTCTTTTCCATTATGGTTTGTTACAGGATATTGAGTATAGTTCCCTGTGTTACACAGTAGGACCTTGTTGTTTATCTATTTTATATGTAGTAGCTTTTATTTGCTAATCCCAAACTCCTCATTTATCCCTCACCCCCCATAGTTTGTTTTCTAATATGTCTGTGAGTCTGTTTCTGTTTTGTAAGTAAGTTCATTTGTGTCGTATTTTAGATTCCACACATAAGTGATATCATATGGTATGTGTCTTTATCTTTCTGACTTACTTCACTTAGTATGCTAAAGTATCTTTGTTTTTATATCAGTTGGTGACCAAGTATCAATTGGTCATCACTGAAACTATATAAGGTAGAATATAGAATTATAGGATTGAACTATACCTCCCTTTATACAGATCCATTACTATTTGAATTCAATATAGGAGTGCCGGGCTTCCCTGGTGGCGCAGTGGTTGGGAGTCCGCCTGCCGATGCAGGGGACACGGGTTCGTACCCCGGTCCGGGAGGATCCCACATGCCGCGGAGCGGCTGGGCGCGTGAGCCATGGCCGCTGAGCCTGCGCGTCCGGAGCCTGTGCTCCGCGGCGGGAGGGGCCACAACGGTGAGAGGCCCGTGTACCGCAAAAAACAAAAAAACAATATAGGAGTGCCTCTCCATTGTCTTCATTCAGGGAGAAATATTGAACAGATTTCTCTAGCAATACCTGAGTGGGGAAGTTGGTGATAGGCTTTCCTTTCCATCCACTTAGGGGTCCAGGATCTACTTTCCGATTCTCTGGGGCTTATGACTATCCTGAAATGATAGAAGGATTGTCTATATGAGGGTAGATCTAGTGAGGACTGAGAAAAATCTTTGGAAATGTAACAGGAATCACCTATTAACTTTGTTAAGACTCAGTTTCCTGAGAAAACTGATTTCATATTAGGTACTGAACTTAGTACCTAAGTTCAGAGATTGTTTTATGTGTGTTGTACTTATTAAAAGACACAATCTTTTTAAAGTACTTAACAAAATACCAGAGAAAGATAAATTTTCAATAAATGTTACAGTTGCTAGAGGATTTGTGCCTCTTTCAAATGGGAAAATTGGTGGAAAATCAGCTATGCTCTACTTCATTCCTCCAGTAATTCTGGCAATTCTGAGATGCCTGTCCCACAAGGGCATGGCTGCATTGAGAAGCAGGGGTGTCTGTCGCAGTTGGAAGGAGCATTGAAGTGATAATGTTACCTAGTCCAAACTTACTCTCTCCTCACCACAGGCCAGTACATTGGGAGATGCGTTTTTGGGGCAAGGAATAACAACTTTATTCTGAAAGTCAGCAGACCCAGAAGAAGGCAAACTCATATCCTAGGGAAGCATCTTACCCGAGTTAGAATTCAGGCTTCTTTTATACTAAAAGTGGAGGGGATGTGGTTGCTTGTGGCGAACTTCTTGGTGTCAGAATCCTTTGTTCTTGCATGTGTCCGCATAGGTCAGGTCATGATGTTCCTGTAAACCTCCAGCAGGACAAATGTTATTCTCTGTTCTGCAACTTTTTATCTCTATGTGAATGAAAGAGTGTTATACCTTTAAAGGTCAGAGCCTCGAGAATAGGCTATCTTATATATTTCAGGCTGTAGGCAACATTTTTCTACAAAAGGTGCAGAGCCAGCATGGCTAAGCACAGGCAACAGAACACAAAGGTTAAAGTAAAAGAAACAGATCCAGCATGGAGTCAGATATGTTCTTCCCTCTTACAATAAGAGTGGTTGAGAACCACTGTTCTAGATCTTGAAGCCAAGGACACTAATTATTTTGAATCTTCATAAGTGCAGATAATTTTTTGTATAAAGCAGATGTCTCAAAATTTTTTGCTGACCTGAACTAAAATTTAAAGTTAGATGTCATTCTAGTTTTTCATTCAAAACGAGACTTTATGCTAATTCCAGTGGCTTCCAAAAACAATTTTTTTTTTTTTTTGAGAAAGAAATCATTTGTCTAGTGAGGAAAGAGTTTCAACTGGCGCTGTGAAATAACAACATAGCTGAGTAAGAATATAATGAACAGTAAGTAGAATGTGGTCTTTTGATCATGGAGAGCAATGTTTGGAGCATCAAGTTTGCTCTGTATGGGTGTTAGTATTTGCAAACAACTCAATCTACTTCCTCCTGGCTGTTCAAAAAGTAACAACATGCCCTACAATCACACCTAAATCTGAAGACTGTCATTTCAGGAACTGTGCAGAGGAAAAAGAAAATTCTTAAAACTACTTTTGTTCCAAGTTAATGATAACCTGATGTCCAAAACATGGATTGGAGAAATTAATTTTGTTTAGGAACTTATTTCACTTTAGACTAAAATTGCTATGAAGATACCTCGGCCTCCTAGAAACAAAGGAATTTTTTTTTAATGTTTCCAGAAAAAGTTAAATTATGTCACAGGATTCTTAGACTCACTCTTTTTAATGGAAAAATGAATGAAAGGCAACTTCACTTGATATAAAATAATGTAGATTTCACTTTAGTTTTAAAGAAAATTGTTCATCTCAAATTTATAAATTTTCCATTTTAAGTATCTGCTAAAAGAGTGCTTTGTGACTATGTTAATTTTTTCACTTTTCTGTCTCAGTTAATTGAGTACCCTATGATTAAACTGTCATCTGTATTTAATCGTCAATTTTTAAATGCAAAATGAACTGTTAAGATTGTATTTACGTAATTTTATGGGTTTATGAGTTACTGTTTCCATAATAGATATTAGTGTAATTTATACTTGCCTGTTAATATATTGAAAAAAAAATATTGGTGATTTGGGCTTACTATGCAGGGACCAAATAATATATATAGGCTACATTACACAATATATTTGTTTCATTAAAATATATATGATTTCAGTATTTTGTAGGCCAGAACATGAATTATATTTTCAATATCACTTCATAAGTTTATAAACAAGAAGATATTATATTACCCAGACACTCTCTTTTTCAGAATGTAGAAGTCCACTAACAATACACTTCTTTTAGTATATATCTTTAAAATTTTGACAATGTAGCCTTTCTCAAAGTACATTGAGGGTAATCAACTAATGATGTGCATATTTTTAAGTTTAAAAAACTTAAGACCCTTTTAGAAAATGTTTTTGGAAAAATCTACATATAATTAGGGATAAAAACTCATTCTCCAAAATGAACTCTAAATACCCATGATCAAAATTTGAAATACTGAGGAGCAGCTCTGCAACTCCTAGAGTCTCTGTGTGCTTCGGCCTTCTTGCCTCCTCTCCAGCCTCCACCATGTCCATCAGGGTGACCCAGAAGTCCTACAAGGTGTCCACCTCCGGCCCCCGGTCCTTCAACAGCCGCTCGTACACCAGTGGGCCGGGCGCCCGCATCAACTCCTCGGCCTTCTCCCAGGTGGGCAGCAGCAGCAGCTTCCGGGGCGGCCTGGGCAGCAGCATGAGTCTGGCTGCAGGTCACAGTGGGGCCCCAGGTCTGGGGGACATCACAGCTGTCATGGTGAACCAGAGCCTGCTGAGCCCCCTCAAGCTGGAGGTGGACCCCGACATCCAGGCCGTGCGCACCCAGGAGAAGGAGCAGATCAAGATCCTGAACGACAAGTTTGCCTCCTTCGTCGACAAAGTACGGCACCTGGAGCAGCAGAACAAGATTTTGGAGACCAAATGGAACCTCCTGCAGCAGCAGAAGACAGCCCGGAGCAACATAGACAACATGTCTGAGAGCTACATCAACAACCTCTGGCGGCAGCTGGAAACCGTGGCCCAGGAGAAGCTGAAGCTGGAAGTGGAGCTTGGCAACATGCAAGGGCTGGTGGAGGACTTCAAGACCAAGCATGAGGAAGAGATCCAAAAGCGCACAGACATGGAGAATGAGTTTGTCATCATCAAGAAGGATGTGGATGACGCTTACATGAACAAGGTAGAGCTGGAGTCCCGCCTGGAAGGGCTGACTGACGAGATCAACTTGTACAGGCAACTGTATGAAGAGGAGATCCACGAGATACAGTCGCAGATTTCTGACACCTCCGTGGTCCTGTCCATGGACAACAGCCGCTCTCTGGACCTGGATGGCATCATCGCCGAGGTCAAGGTCCAGTATGAGGAGATCGCCAACCACAGCCGGGCTGAGGCTGAGACCATGTACCAGATCAAGTACAAGGAGCTGCAGCCCTTGTCTGGGAAGCATGGGGATGGCCTCCATCACACGAAGATTTCCGAGATGAACCGGAACATCAACCGACTCCAGGCTGAGATCGAGGGCCTCAAAGGCCAGAGGGCTTCCCTGGAGGCCGCCATTGCTGATGCCGAGCAGCGTGGGGAGCTGGCCGTCAAGGATGCTCAGGCCAAGCTGGCCGAGCTGGAGGCCTCTCTGAGAACCGCCACGCAGGACATGGTACGGCAGCTGCGCGAATACCAGGAGCTCATGAACATCAAGCTGGCCCTGGACGTGGAGATCGCCACCTACCACAAGCTGCTGGAGGGCGAGGAGAGGCGGCTGGAGTCTGGGATGCACAACAAGAGCATCCACACCAAGACCACCAGCGGGTACTCAGGTGGGCTGACCTCAGCCTACGGGACCCCTGGCCTCAACTACGGGCTGAGCTCCTACCAGTCCAGCTTGGGCTCTGGGGGGGCTCTGGCTCCTTCAGCCGTAGCAGTTCCAAGGCTGTGGTTGTGAAGAAGATTGAGACCCGTGATGGGAAGCTGGTGTCGGAGTCCTCTGACATCCTGCCTAAGTGAAAGGCTCCCGCGATCCCTTCCAGCCTCCCCGCTCACTTGCTCCTGCAAGAAGGAGTTATGCAGGGGAGTGTTGGAACCAAAGACCTGAGGCTCAGTCCCGTCCTTAGCCCACCCCTGGGGGAGTCAACTGCCTGGGGCTCCCTCTGTTGCCCACGCCCCCAACTAAAAGCCAATCCAAGTGTCTTTTTCAGAATAAAGCTTCAGCTGCCTCTGCCAACAACAACATCAAAAAATTGAAATACTGAGATTCAAAATTAAGACAATAATAGCATCTCTGCCATGGAAATATAATGTAGATCAATCAAGTGTTAATTATATCCATGTGTAATTTTCCTATCAATTACTAGATTGTTGAAATAATACATGTATTCTATATGTCCACATATGTATATGTTTCTATAACTTTTTCCAAGAGTAAAGAATAGTGAAATAAATATTATTTTAAGAAAAAACCGCGTCTTTACAAGTTTGATAAATTGATGCCAGATTGCCCGTAGAAATATTACCAACTTAAAATATATTGAACAGTATATTAAAGTGCACATTTCTTCATGCCCCCTTCCAATTAGAATAGTATAAATTGTAAAACCATTGCTAATCTGGTAGGTAAAGAATACCTGCAATGTTTCATTAGTTCACAGTTATTTCATTACTAGTGCATGTTGTTGTCTTTTATCTGTTTATAGTTGCTTTTCTCTTTTGCTTTTGTGACTTTTCTCTTTAAGTATATTAAATGATGTACATTTAAGGCCCAGCATCCAGTCCACCTTTAGACCAAGGACGCAAGCCCTAGAAGTCAACCTAGGGCAGCAAGAATTCCCTTACATAGTAGTAGGCAGACCGAAGAGTGCTGACATGTCTCCTGTACCAGGTTAACTATATAATTTTGGCAATGGACCTGAAACTCACAGTCACTCTGACTGGCAGCTTGCCACACATGTAGCATTATATAAAAACTTCAGGCATGCCTCTGCAAGGAACTCCAGAGGCATGAGGGAGCTCCTTTCATCCTTTGAGATTTTTTTATCCTAGTTCTGCATATAAATCAAAGTGAAGAAAATTTCAGCTCAGTTGTAATTCTTGTCCATATTCAAATTTGGATCAATTCTTCGTAGTCTGGCCTACCCCTCACTTTCCAGGAACAGAACTTATTTTCTATGAGAAATTATCTCTGTGCCATATTCTATGTGGCTTGGATGAGCTAATAGCACGTAAAAAGGTTCATGTGGCCAAGGATGACCAATCACAGAACTCATCTCTGACTTCCTGATTATACTTATTCTGGAGTACATGTCCTAATCAGAGCAAATTTAAGCTTATCTTAGATTTTGCTGGTGGGATTCCTTTCTTGTTTGGGGTAGCTGAGAAAGTAGGATGCAACCCTGAAACTGCCCATGGTCCCCTTGCCACCAGAAGAAAAGGGCTTGTATGAAAATGAAGCCAATATATAGGAAAGCATAATTCAGAGATGGAAAAAGAGTTCAGATGCTGTAGCTTAAACAGTTGAATCTAGCTTTACATAGGTTTTCCAGTGAAATGAACAAATATATCCTTCTTTCTATTTGAGCCAATTGTGTTGGGTTTTTGATATCAACACTGAAAGATTCTTGACTGATACAGTAATCCATGTTTTTTGTCCCTTTTTCTTTTGGGGTGTACATCTTTTCATTGATATGTAAAAGTTCTCTTTACCTTTAATCATGTTTATGGTATTTTTTGACAGAATTTTGATGATATTACATTTTTACATTAAGTCTAACCTTTACTTTCTTCCTGGCATGACTCCCTGTTTATAAAATGATAATACACCTATTCAGTTCACCTATTTTTTTTTTTTAATTCTCACCTGCTACACACAGTAAATTTCCCTGTTTTTGCAGTTTTCTTTTGTTTCATTGCTTTCTTTATCTTTTAAGATAGTACCACACTCATTTTGGTCATATCTTTTTTTTTGCATCTTTATTGGAGTATAATTGCTTTACAATGGTGTGTTAGTTTCTGCTTTATAACAAAGTGAATCAGTTATACATATACATATGTTCCCATATCTCTTCCCTCTTGCATCTCCCTCCCTCCCACCCTCCCTATCCCACCCCTCTAGGTGGTCACAAAGCACCCAGCTGATCTCCCTGTGCTATGCGGCTGCTTCCCACTAGCTATCTGTTTTACGTTTGGTAGTGTATATATGTCCATGCCACTCTCTTGCTTTGTCACAGTTTTCCCTTCCCCCTCGCCATCTCCTCAAGTCCATTCTCTAGTAGGTCTGTGTCTTTATTCCTGTCTTACCCCTAGGTTCTTCATGACATTTTTTTTCTTAAATTCCATATATATGTGTTAGCATACGGTATTTGACTTTTTCTTTCTGACTTACTTCACTGTGTATGACAGACTCTAGGTCTATCCACCTCATTACAAATAGCTCAGTTTCATTTCTTTTTATGGCTGAGTAATATTCCATTGTATATATGTGCCACATCTTCTTTATCCATTCATCCGATGATGGACACTTAGGTTGTTTCCATCTCTTGGCTATTGTAAATAGAGCTGCAATGAACATTTTGGTACATGACTCGTTTTGAATTATGGTTTTCTCAGGGTGTATGCCCAGTAGTGGGATTGCTGGGTCATATGGTAGTTCTATTTGTAGTTTTTAAGGAACCTCCATAGTGGCTGTACCAATACACATTCCCACCAGCAGTGCAAGAGTGTTCCCTTTTCTCCACACCCTCTCCAACTTTTATTGTTTCTAGATTTTTTGATGATGGCCATTCTGACTGGTGTGAGATGATATCTCATTGTAGTTTTGATTTGCATTTCTCTAATGATTAATGATGTTGAGCATTCTCTCATGTGTTTGTTGGCAGTCTGTATATCTTCTTTGGAGAAATGTCTATTTAGATCTTCTGCCCATTTTTGGATTGGGTTGTTTGTTTTTTTGTTATTGAGCTGCATGAGCTGCTTGTAAATTTTGGAGATTAATTCTTTGTCAGTTGCTTTATTTGCAAATATTTTCTCCCATTCTGAGGGTTGTCTTTTGGTCTTGTTTATGGTTTCCTTTGCTGTGCCAAAGCTTTGAAGTTTCATTAGGTCCCATTTGTTTATTTTTGTTTTTATTTCCATTTCTCTAGGAGGTGGGTCAAAAAGGATCTTGCTGTGATTTATGTCATAGAGTGTTCTGCCTATGTTTTCCTCTAAGAGTTTGATAGTTTCTGGCCTTACATTTAGGTCTTTAATCCATTTTGAGCTTATTGTTGTGTATGGTGTTAGGGAGTGATCTAATCTCATACTTGTACGTGTACCTGTCCAGTTTTCCCAGCACCACTTATTGAAGAGGCTGTCCTTCCTCCACTGGGTCATATTATCTTTTAACACTTGTTAAAATTTTTTGTCCCTCAATAATTTTCCTTGCTGTTCTTATACTTGTAGTGTCTAGATAGAATTTTACAATCATTTTATATAGCATATCTCAGCTGTTATTTAAATTTTCTCAGTGATATTTTACAGTATTTCCTAAAGAGGGCCTGTACATGTTCTTCTAATTTTTCCCCAAGGAACTCTATAGTGTTTACTTTGTAAATTAATTGTTTTCCATTAGAGTGTATTACTGTATGTATTGTGAATATATTAGAAAACTATGGGTTCTGGCATATTTTTTTGTTTGTTTTTTTTGTTTTGTTTTGTTTTGTTTTTGTGGTACGTGGGCCTCTCACTGTTGTGGCCTCTTCCGTTGCAGAGCAACAGTCTCCGGATGCACAGGCTCAGTGGCCATGGCTCACGGGCCCAGCCGCTCCGCGGCATGTGGGATCTTCCCGGACCGGAGCACGAACCCACGTCCCCTGCATTGACAGGCGGACTCTCAACCACTGCGCCACCAGGGAAGCCCTCTGACATATTTTTTTCTAAGATATATTAATCATCTCATATTAGTTTTAATAATTATTTAAATCTTTTGGGATTAATTGGTAGTGAGTTGCATTTCTGTAAACCTTAATAATTTGACTCATCCTTTCCAGTATAGATAACTCTTTTTATCCCTTTGTGAATTGGCTAATATTTCCAACAAGATATTACATATTACTGGTGATGAGTGTAGTTGTTTTATTTCTGACATTAATGGAAATACTTCAAGAGTTGCCAGTAGGGCTTCCCTGGTGGCGCAGTGGTTGAGAGTCCTGCCGATGCAGGGGACGCGGGTTCGTGCCCTGGTCCGGGAAGATCGCACATGCCGTGGAGTGGCTGGACCCGTGAGCCATGGCCGCTGAGCCTGCGCGTCCGGAGCCTGTGCTCTGCAACGGGAGAGGCCACAAGAGTGAGAGGCCCACGTACCGCAAAAACAAAAACAAACAAACAAAAATTTGAGTTGCTAGTAATATTGTGATGATTGTAAGTGTATGTATATGCATGTGATTTATATATTGTTAAAAGATAAACTGAGGCATATTACAATTTTTAAAAGCTTATATGAGCAAACATGAATTCCAGTCAGGCAGTGCCAAACAAAGTGGTTAGGAACACTCCAGTGACAGGATCTAGGAGCAAGGTGTCTGTTCTTCCTAACCTTGAGGCATTTGCAGGAATTGACTTTGGCTTGGGTTTCAGTTTGCTTACGTGGGCTATCACACATACAGCTTAAATTCATGTCACATGCAATGTGGTTGGATTGGCAGGAAAAGTCTTACTTAGGTCAGAGCAGCAAACATGATTTTCTACCAGGGATAGATATTAATATGTAACCAAAAACTACATGGGCACCTTGGTAAACTGGATCGTGCACTGTTTACCTAAAGAAGCAACCAATATTCAGTACTGAAATTGTCAAATATTCTGGTTAAATCAAAAATCACAGTTTTTATGTATAAATGTTGGCGAATTGTAAAGGATAGGCAAGATTATGTTGTAGTAATGAACAATTTGAAAATCCTGATGACTTACAGTAGCAAAGTTTATTTCCTGTCCATTCTACATGGCATCACAGTTTCGCTGCAGCTGTGCTGCATGTCTGCTACATGTCATATTCACTTGAGGCTGATTGAGTTGCAGCAGAAGACAAGGAGAATGTGGCAAAGCATGCAGTGGTCCTAAAAGCCAAAATTAGTAACATTTCACATACTGACACAGTCACATGGCCAAGACCAATGTCTATGAAGGCAGTAAATATAATTCTTCTTGCAGTGGGGCAGAGAATAGCAACTAATTCAGTCTATAGTAACTACTTCGTAATTTATATGAATACAAAGTGGTACAAACAGAACTTGCCAGTGAACCACCTTTGGCTTGTGGGCCACCATCTTGTAAACTTTATTTCACACTCCTTAGTTTTAAATTCTGGTTCTAAAACTATATGATTGATAGTCTCCAATTCACTGAACCAAAAAATACAGTTGATTTAGTGAACTGCAGCTATAAGCCTTTCAATGTCCACTGAAAAATTGGAGAAGCAGAATTCCACTATAGCCTTTGGTGACCTTGTTGGAAGAATCATTGAACCATAAATCATGAGTAATCATTTAACAAAACTAGAATTAAAATTCTTTTCTGAAAAGTCAAGGCAAACACACAATCTCATGTTTTACCTTACAAATTCTTAAACTTGCCCAAATATCTAAACAACTAGGCTTCTATGGTATATTTATTTCTAGCTGTTACATAAACTAGATAAATTTAAAAATCTATTTCCTTAATCACATAATGACCTTCAAAAATAACAAACACATTTCTCAAAAAATTCCATTAATTTTATCACTTGTCAGCATTTCTTATTAAATGTTCAGTAGACCTTGTCAAGATATTCCTCATTGTCTGAAAATGTTTCTTGAACTAATATAGTTTTTCCAAAAGATTACATAAACCACTACTGTGGACAAAGAGATGCTCTATCCTTTTCAAAGAAAGACTTCTTGTCAGAGCTGCAGGGAGTGCTGTCAGTGGACCACATTCAGCTGCAAGCTCCTTCAGGATTGCTTCAGCTGCAATGGACCACTTGCCCAAGGTTATGCTTCTTCCAAGACTGCCTGTATCCAATGACTGATGGTTATGGGGGTACGTCAGTCAGCCTGGATGTGGAAGGTAGAAGAAACTCACAGTCTTGGCCCAACTCAGAACAACTCTAGTGCGTTAGTTCCAGAGCTCCCTATGGGATCAACCAAGGCACATCAGTGGATGCACAACTTCTGCTTCTGTAAATTCAGCTTGTGTCCCCTCCCTTCTTCCCTTCCAAAGTTAGCAATCCTGAAGGAATTCCCTAATAAGCCTCCTATAGGCTAAACTCTGCTTCAGAGTCTGCCATCAAGAGAACCCAACCTAAGACAGTGTTTGAATATCCTGTTATTACCTTGCTGTTACAGTACATAAAATAAGAAGAAAAAGCCAGAAATTTTAAATATTTGGAATTTAATATTCACAGAATAAAAATTCTAATGAAATTTGAAAATTGGTATAAGTTTTTTAGAGAATGAGAGAAAAAGAAACAATCTTAAAGTACTATGATAGTATTCATAAATATTTTTAATCTTATCTATTGATTATATTGACATTATTTTCATTATATTTTATTACTAATTAATACCATGTAATGACTATTTTGTGATTAAGTCTGGCATTCATGAGTGATTCCTGTATTGTTCTATGAGCAAATACCTTACTGTAATATTGGCCAAATCTCCCAGATATGTGCCATTGATCACTAGAATATCATCAAGTGATTGCATTTGGGGAGAGGAATGAGCTGCGTGACCTGGAATGTGGACAGAGAAGGACCATTTTGTTCTAGTGTTGTTGTTAAAAATCTTTTAATGCTACTTTTAAAAATCATTGCATTAAATATTTGGATAAAAATAGAAAAAAGAAAAGGAAAGATAGACAATGGAAAATAAGGCGGGAAATTTGCTCTTTACTGAACATTTTTTAATGTTCTAGGCATTTGGTTGTATGTTTATCTCATCTAGTCCTCCCAAGAAACCAAAATTTAAGTCATTTGTTCGAGGTGTCATATTTAGTAAAATAAGACTCAGTTTTGAACCTAAGCAGTCTGTCTCCAGAGAGGCTAATGTGGAATCACAGCATAGTGTACTTAACCTTGTCTTTAAACCAGATTATTTGTACAGAGAATGAGTGCTATGGAAATTCAGGTGTCAGATGGATTGGGAAAGGTAGCAAGAGGGATTAAGGATTTGACCTGTGTCTTAAAGTACTGATATGAATTTGAAATGAAAAGGGATGTCGGGGGGGTTTCAAAACTGAATGTGATTGTATGTGTGTGTGTGAGAATCGCAGGTCTGCAGACATCAGGAAAAGAGTGAACAAAGCTCTGGAGGTGAAATAATACAAGGCAAACATTCTCCCTTAAATTACAGGTTTATTTTAACATGCATAATTAATTAAAAACATACAATTCTCCCTGGAAAATGCATGAACAAAAACAGTATCAATATTAATATATCACTAATTTGACATATAAGTCAGTATAAAAGGAAAATTTACTACCCTCTCAGAGTTCAAAGCTTAATAGGCAAATTCATGGTTCCCTGGCCCCCCTCTAACAGGCATTGATAGTGTCATATATTGACTCATTCGACCTCTGATTTTTCTATTTAGGTTATTATAAATATACTAGAGGGCTTCCCTGGTGGCGCAGTGGTTGAGAGTCCGCCTGCCGATGCAGGGGACACGGGTTCGTGTCCCGGTCTGGGAAGATCCCACATGCCGCGGAGCGGCTGGGCCCGTGAGCCATGGCCGCTGAGCCTGCGCGTCCGGAGCCTGTGCTCCGCAGCCGGAGAGGCCACAACAGTGAGAGGCCCGCGTACCGCAAAAAAAAAAAAAAAAAAAAAAAAAAAACTAGGATTAAGCTTGGATAAGGACATGCATCTATAAATTTGATATTAATTGAAAGGGCATCTGTTCCCTTACATGATCGTTGCTAATCATGCACACTAAGGGAAAAAAAAAGGCAAGAGTCGATATTTGTTCGTTGATGCACATACTCACTCTACATTTCACAAAGGGGAAAATAATGAAAACCCTCGCTGCAAGACAACCCTGTGTGGAAGGTGTCAGGTCAAATGCCAAGTGTTCTTTGGCCTTTGACTTGAACTCCTGAATTACTGATCTAACTCTTCTTTGTTTATGCTATCCTTAGTGAACAAAAATTTTTGGATACCACTCCCACATGTTTTCAACCTGTGTGATCATGTGCCCTCAGTGAGGCAAAGACTGTCTCCCTTTATTTTTCCCCCTAAACAACGTCTCCATTGCGTAGCTTAAAAAAAACCTACGCCAATAGGTGCTTAGTAAATATTTACTGATTTACTAAATGGTCATTTTATGTAATAGTGAGAAATTTTTTCTCCATGTATATTTCCCATTACAAATTTGCTGATAGACCCTATTGGGGAACATTGCTAATGAAGTTTAGAAGTAGTTTCAGAGATGGTAAATAACAGATTAAATGGCATATGATAAAGAAGAATTGTAATTATGTCAGAATCTTCTTTGTGAACAAATTATCGTTTATATACAAATTTCTCCTGAAGATTTTCAGTAATTTTATTATTTCTATAAATGACCATAATACTGAATGCACCATTATTAGCATTTTATTGGAATCTCAAACTGAATACATGACAAAGCATATTTTTTGTTCAGGAGAATATGACATAAACTTGCAGCCTTTTATAAATGTTCAATTTTAAGTAGAAACTATAAATATGCAGTTCTATTTTGTTTTCTTTCAACTTCTATAAAATTATTTTCATTTATTCCTTTTTATAAGTGATTGGCATGATTCTTTAGGAATTTTTTAACCAAATTAATGGCTATTTTTTTTTTCAAATTAATTGCATGGCTTCTATTAATACACCATTCTCCACAAAATGTATAAGATGGTTTTAAAGCCAAGAATGCAAAGACAGAATAATATGTTGTATGGTAAAAGTGCCAGTTGGATATAAAATATATGGTAAAACAAAAACTTGTCAGATTGATAAAAATTAGGCCTTGCTTGTTGTTTAAAAAAAATTATGAGGCATGAGAGATTTAAAGCAAATATTGCTTAACATTTTTTATTTGCCAGTGTCCCCTGCTACAAATCTCATTATAAAAGGTCAGTCAGATTTTAGCCTTCCATGATTTCCATTTGGTTTCTAAAATAGTCAGTCTGGAAATATCAGTGAGCACTTACTTCCAAGTTTAAGTTTTAGGGAATGAAACTAGAAATTGGCGCAAAAACATATTCATTTTTGTACTGCTGCAAAATTAAATCATTACTTTAAAGTTTTATAATTTAGGCATGCATATCTTCATTCCTTGGAAATTGTTATATATATGGTATATTCAGTAATATATTCAAATGAGATGTATGTTTATTTTTTCCAAATCCATTTAATTCTATTAATTTTATATTTCTCTACTATCTATAAAATATTAATTGTTCTTTCCCACTTACATATCCTGGCATTACATCCACAGTATTTAATGTAAAATATTTACTGACCAAACACATTTGAAGAATATGACTAAGCATTAATAAATTGAGGAGAAATGAGATCTATCCCTTTAACAATTCCACAGCACATTACTTTCACAAATTTGGAAGTTAATTCATCTGGAAATATACACACTAATTCCGAGAAGGCTGTTGAAATCCATTATCCCTAGAACATTGAAGGCAACATACATGGGAAACAGAGTGAGCTTTAAAGCAGCCACAGCTGTGGAACTTTGGACAACTTCCTATCTCTTAACTGTCATTCTTTTATCAGGAAAATGGGCTATAATGATGAAACCTAAGTTACTAAGGTTGAACTTACTAACACATGCACCTGGGCATATTAGTCCTACAAAACTGTTGGTTTATTTGCTTTTCATTTCTTTCCCCTCCTCTTTTCTCCTTGGCAATATGTTGGTGCTTAAGAATGTGACCTCTGTTTAGAATATTTACAAGTAAATGTAGCTGTGTCATTTAACAGCTCTAATAACTGGGAAAAGATATTCCACTCCTCTTTTCTTCAGTTTTCTCATCTGTAAATTGGGGATAATAATATCAGTGCTTACTTCTCAGGGTTTTTCCTGAGTATTAAAAAAGTTAAAACATGAGCGAGTAATGCCTGGCTCATATATAGGTTCAATAACTTTAGATACTCTTAATGCCTAGGAACAGAGGATGTGATTTCTCAATCATATTTACCAGTGACAGTATTTTTCCATACCTGTAGTGGGTTAAAGAGTGTCATCTCAAACTTCATGTCAAATCAGAACCTCAGAATGTGATCTTATTTGGAAATAGGGTCTTACTGATGTAATTAATGATCAAGATGAAATCATATTGGATTAGGGTGTGCCCAGAATCCAATGAGAGTGTTCTTACGGGAAACACAAAGGATACACAGGAACAGAGAGAATAAGGTGATATGAACATAGCGGCAGGGATGGAGTGATGTGGCTACAAATCAAGGAAGGCTAAGGATCACTGGCAACCTCCAGAAGCTCGGAGAGAGGCAGCACGGAATGGTTTCTCTGCATCCGTGATGTAGATTATGATGTATGCAGTGTGAGAAGATCAAGTCTTTGTCATCTTTACGTCCTTAGACTAAGCCCTATAAGATTTGGAGACTAGTGTTAGAATCAGCTTCAAAGCATTCATCATCTCCCTTGGAATATTCAGATGATCATTTATGGAGCATTGGAAATATCGCTGCTGGATGCATTGGGTCAAGACAACTATTCTGTTTAGGAGATTAACTCTCCTACATCTGGGAATATATCTATCTGGAAGGGTTTGAATGAATCTAATCTAAAACCCACTGATTTTTGTCACATTATTGTAAATAAATGGAGCATATTCATAAGGCATTTCCTCAGAGCACATGTGATAAGCCTCAAATAAGAAATGCGTCAGTTCATCAGTTATGTACAACATTATGTTGTGTTTGAGACTGATGCATCAAAAGTGCTTTTAAAAAATAAATAAATAAAATAAAAATAAAAAGTGCTTTTATGTTTTTTAGAGGGTAGAAAGATCTTCATTTAAGTCAGCATCCAGAAACAGTCTGAGCATCCCATTTCTTAAAATAAAGATGTATAAATTAAACTCTATAAGTGGTTATGGAGCACGAAAGCTGAATATGAAATCTATTATTCATTTAAATGTTTTGCTACTTGAAGTGTGAGGAGTTGACAAATATTTTCAAAATTATATTGTTAACACCCATAACATTCTAAATACTACATAAGACTGTGAGAAAAAAGTCTGAAACCCCATCATAAAGTAGGTGGAGACTAGTGTTAAAATCAACTTCATATCAGTTGGCTAGATTTCTGAGTGGTTATTACATTTAGAGGGAAATTAGTGTTGTAGGATTGGAACTTGTTAAAATTATGTCAGTTTTTGTCTCAAATATAGCATGGCTAGGGAAAGAAATTCAGAAATCACTTGATGACAGCTGTGTCTTAACAGAGATTTGGATTTATTTTAGAGGTCATTTGATGTCTTTGCTTCTGTTACATCTGCTCAGTTGCATTTGGTTGCTTATTTGAAAAATCAACAAATTGCTTGCATGACTCCAGTATTGTTCAAAACAATGTGAAAAAAATATATCAAATTATAGCATTGTTATTAAGGTTAAACTTTCTAACACGTGCACCTGGGCATATTAGTCCTACAAAACTGTTGGTTTATTTGCTTTTCATTTCTTCCCCCTCCTCTTTTCTCCTTGGCAATATGTTGGTGCTTAAGAATGTGACCTCTGTTTAGAATATTTACAAGTAAATGTAGCTGTGTCATTTAACAGCTCTAATAACTGGGAAAAGATATTCCACTCCTCTTTTCTTCAGTTTCTTCATCTGTAAATTGGGGATAATAATATCAGTGCTCACTTCTTAGGGTTTTTCCTGAGTATTAAAAAAGTTAAAACATGAATGAGTAATGCCTGGCTCATAATATAGGTTTAATAACTTTAGATATTCTTAATGCCTAGAAACAGAGGATGTGATTTCTCAATAATATTTACCAATGACAGTATTTTTCCATACCTGTAGTGGGTTAAAGAGTGTCATCTCAAAATTCATGTCAGGGCTTCCCTGGTGGCGCAGTGGTTGAGAGTCCGCCTGCTGATGCAGGGGACACGGGTTCGTGCCCCGGTCCGGGAAGATCCCACATGCCGCGGAGCGGCTGGGCCCGTGAGCCATGGCTCCTGGGCCTGCGCGTCCGGAGCCTGTGCTCTGCAACGGGAGAGGCCACAACAGAGAGAGGCCCGCGTACCGCAAAAAAAAAAAAAAAATTCATGTCAAATCAGAACCTCAGAATGTGATCTTATTTGGAAATAGGGTCTTACTGATGTAATTAATGATCAAGATGAGATCATATTGGATTAAGGTGTGTTAGATTCTGCTGTATAACAAAGTTAATCAGCTGTATGTATACATATATCCCCATATCCCCTCCCAACACTAACCCCCTCAGGCTGTGTTCACGCAGCCAACCCCAGTCCTCTCCCTGGGATCTTACCTCAGAAGCCCTAGCCTCAGCTCCCAGCCCCGGCCGCCCCGGCGCGTGAGCAGACCAGCCTCTCGGGCTGGTGAGTGCCGGTCGGCACCGATCCTCTGTGCGGGAATCTCTCCGCTTTGCCCTCCGCACCCCTGTTGCTGTGCTCTCCTGTGCGGCTCCGAAGCTTCCCCTCCACCCACCCCGCTTCCCCGCCAGTGAAGGGGCTCCCTCATGTGTGGAAACCTTTCCTCCTTCACAGCTCCCTCCCAGAGGTGCAGGTCCTGTCCCTATTCTTTTGTCTCTGTTTTTTTCTTTTTTCTTTTGCCCTACCCATCTACGTGGGGATTTTCTTGCCTTTTGGGAGGTCTAAGGTCTTCTGCCAGCGTTCAGTAGGTGTTCTGTAGGAGCTGTTCCACATACAGATGTATTTTTGATGTATTTATGGGGAGGAAGGTGATCTCCACATCTTACTTCTCTGCCATCTTGAAGGTCTCCTATTTATGCTTAGAAACGTACTAGGCGAGTCCCCCCCACCCCCAGCCATACAGACAGCCTTGCAGGCTCCTGGCCCCACCCACCAGTTGTGCAGCCAACCATGCAGAAAGCCTACCCCACCATCCAACAGGCCTATAGCCACTATACCAAGTATGGCCTCGTAGCCAGCCAGGCAGGGGGCCAGGCTTGTGTACCAGTAGTGAACCCCACCACAACAGTAGGTTGCGTGCAGCCCACGTAGGGGGCACCCCTACAGCATATAGCTCCAGAGATCAGAGGGGGAGCATGTTGCACAATGAAATATTATGCGGCCATAAGAAAAGAAATCTTGCCATTTGCGACAACATGGATGGATCTGGAGCATATTATGCTAAGCAGAGTAAGTCAGACAGAGAAAAACAAATACCATTTGATCTTATATGTTAAATCTAAAAAACAAAACAAATAAAAAATGAAAACAGATTCATAGATACAAAGAACAAACAGGCAGTTGCCGGGGGGAAGGGGCTGTTGGTGGGGTGAAATAGGTGAAGGGGGGATCAAAAGGTACAAACCTCCAGTTAGAAAATAAATAAGCCATAAGAATGTAATATATGGCATAAGGAATGTGGTCAGTAATATTGTAATAACTTTGGCGGCAGATGGTTACTAGACTTATCATGATGAAATATCATTTCGTAATGTATACAATTGTCAAATCACTATGTAGTACACCTGAAATGAACATAATTTGTAAGTCACCTATATTTCAATAAAACTGAAGTTGTTTCATTTAAAAGAAAATTTGGAAAAATGAGAACATAGGCAACTGCCATCCCATAGCAAACATTACATTTCATGCGAAAACTTTGGCATCATTCACATTAAATTCAGGAACTGAACACCTGTTTGGTATGATATTAGAATTTCTCATTAATATTACAAGATAAGAAAATGGTAGATTTATTAATTGGAAGAGAGAGATAATACTGTCATTATTATTGCATAGTCACCTACTTAAAAACACCCCAACATAAATGATTTATGAGTACCCAGAAACGACAACCAGTACCAGACCAACTTACAAAGATTAATAACTTTCCTCTAGACTAGCAACAACGTATGTGAGATTTTAATAATAGCAGAATTCACAGTGGCAGTGAAAAACTTTTAAGTATTTAGGAATCAACCTAACAGAAAACGCAGCAAATCATTACACCCTATACATGAAAGAATGGCAAAAATTAGGAAAGGTGTTAGCAAGTGTTAGCAAGGATTTATGGAGTACCATTGTCGGTCTTTAGCAAAATTACGAGTGTAGATACCCAATGGCTCAGTGCTCTTACTTAGGTATATATGGTTGTATCAGGTTTAGGTTAGGTAATGCTTTGGTAACAAATACTTTCAAAATCTCAAACCAGTGCTGATTTATTCTTACACTGTGTGTCCATTATGGAACTCGTGGAGGGTGTTATCCTCATGTCTGGATACAGACTGACCAAGAAATACCATCTGTACTATTACTGGTCAATGTGGCAGATAAAAAGAGTGTTTTGGAGGGGTTCTCCCATCAAAAATTCAATAGTTGGGCCAGAACTGACAGAGGTCACTCTGTCGCACTGTCCTACTCCATTATTTGCCCCAAAGGCAGAGAGGCAGAAATATTTCATGAGCAGTATTAATGGTAACCATGGTTTGCCCTTCTGGTCATTTGGCCCACTCTCCTTCCTACAGGCAAACTACACTCAGTCCAAATTTGCATCTGGTCATAGGCATCACCTTGAAGTCCAGGGTCTCTGGGTGATGTCTGATAGTCTCTACATCAAACCCAGATGTGTCTCTTCTCAGTTCGGAGAAATAAAAAAATTAGGTGCCTCCACACTGCCGGTATACCCTGGTGGAACAAGGAGTCGTGTTAAATGCTATTCTTCACAAAGGTGCGGGAATGATATAGACGCAGCAGTTATTGGTCCGTTGCAATTCTGAAATATATATGGGGAGCAAGTTAAAATCTAATGTGCTCTTATCCAATGAAATTGAGTTGTTTGTAGTGAGGTGGATGGACCTAGAGACTGTCATACAGAGTGAAGCAAGTCAGAAAGAGAAAAACAAATACAGTATGCTAACACACATATATGGAATCTAAAACAAAAAATTTGTTCTGAAGAACCTAGGGGCAGGACAGGAATAAAGACACAGACATAGAGAACGGACTTGAGGACACAGGGAAGGTAAGCTGGGATGAAATGAGAGAGTGGCATGAACATATATACACTACCAAATGTAAAATAGATAGCTAGTGGGAAGCAGCCGCATAGCACAGGGAGATCAGCTCAGTGCTTTGTGACCACCTAGAGGGGTGGGATAGGGAGGGTGGGAGGGAGACTCAAGAGGGAGGGGATATGGGGATATATGTATATGTATACCTGATTCACTTTGTTATAAAGCAGAAACTAACACACCATTGTAAAGCAATTATACTCCAGTAAAGATATTAAAAATAAATAAATAATGTGCTGTTATCAAAATGAAAGCAAAATTTTCACATGGCATCACATGGGCACTTGTTCAGTAAGTTTATCATGGCATTGTTTTTGGCTCTGGGAGTTGGAATTACCTAGAGGAAATCACTGGGGAAATGGAAAAATAGAATGATTGTTGCATACTATGGAATACAGTGCTATAGTAAAAGTAAGAAACTAAGTACTAGACAACAGCATAAACGTATCTCAAAAAGTGTTGCATGAATAAGGTAGATAAACATGTAAATTTTAAAGAAACAGAAATTTAACAAATATTATCCAGTAATTTATTAAGTTTAGGGACATATAGTAAACATATCAAAGAAAATGGCTAGGTAGAAAGTAGAATAAGAGTGGGGAGCAGAGAGAAAGAGACAAATAAAATGAGATAAAATGAAACCAGAGCAGACTTGCATTGATTGCTAATGACAGTGGTCAGTGTACTGCAATGCTGGCTCACCTCTACTCTTAGCAACAAAAGGTGGTAATAAGTAAAAATTCACAAAGAATACATAAACAACACAGTGGTATACAATAGGAGACTGCAATTTTCTCACAGCAAAGAGCAAAACATATTTTAAATAGATGTAATGAATTACATATACCAGTTATTTACATAACACAGAGAAGAAATTTTATATAGAAAATTTTCCTTATATTTTGTGGAAACGATGCAAGAGTGCAGACTTTTTGTCCAATAGTCTTCATGGTACATTTGTACTCAATATTGAGTGATGGTGTTTGGAATTTCCTCCCTGGAAAATGAGTCCTATAATTCAACACACTAACTGCTTTAGGACTGCAGCCTATATTGTGTTGTGCGTATTTGTCATCTTTTGGTTGAGTTTTGTTTTCCTCATAAAAGCAAGGAAGCTTGCTGCTGGCTCTGCCAGGCTGCTGGATGGTTTTCGAAAATAGACTTGCTTCTGGAACAAAAGTCTAATAACTTCACTGACCAGGTCAAGTCTCACAACACCAAAGGCATTTATTTAAAGTAGGAAGAACTTAATTATACACATGAGAACATGGTTTCAATGCTATTGTTAGAAGTGTCTGCTGGAAAATCGGCCACTGTAATTTGAGAGTAGAGAGCATACGAAGGTGGGAAAATTGTGGACTTGAACATTTATATTTACGACTTTTCTGTTTTGTGGGTAAAAAAAGTGGATATGGTCTAGCTTAGAAAATTTTTGATAAATTAGAAAAAGGTGATTCTTATAAAATAGCCAATTGGTATCAAGTACAAATGCAATCAGGGCCTTTACCACACAAATTAACACTATTTATCAATTCCTGATATTCATAATATTAAATGAGAAAACACTATGTTGAAATCAAAAGCATTTTGGTGCTAATAAGTTACAAATGCGTATGCAGCTTATCAGTGTTTTACGTTACTTTGAACTAGGTGGAAAAAGTAAATAAAAGTTAATGAAGGAATGTATAGAACTGTATACTTATTTGGTTGCCTAGCCTTTTGCTTACTATAAATGAGAAAAAAGTAAAATAATTTTTCATACCAGTAGGCTTTATTTTACCTGTGGCCAAGATCCTCAAATTGACTTTTTAATTTATTGAGGTGAAATTCACATAACAAAAAATCATTTTATTTTACTTATTATATTTATTTATTTTTAACATCTTTATTGGAGTATAATTGCTTTACAATGGTGTGTTGGTTTCTGCTTTATAACAAAGTGAATCAGCTATATATATACATATGTTCCCATATCTCTTCCCTCCTGTGTCTCTCTCCTTCCCACCCTCCCTATCCCACCCCTCTAGGTGGTCACAAAGCACTGAGCTGATCTCCCTGTGCTGTGCGGCTGCTTCCCACTAGGTATCAGTTTTACATTTGGTAGTGTCTATTAAAATGAACAATTTAGTGCATTCACGATGCTGTACACTCTCCACCTCTATCTCGTTCCAAAACGTTTCTATTACTCCAAAATAAAACCCCATACCTCATAAGCAGTTTCTCCCCATTCTCTTCTCTTCTCTCCCCAGCCCCTGGCAACCACCAAACTGTGTTCTGTCTCTAGGGATTTATATTCTTTGGACATGTCATAGAAAAGGAATCGTACTATATGTGACCTTTTGTGTCTGGCTTCTTTTGCATAGTGTAATGTTTTCAAGGTTCATCCAATGCTGTACACGTATCAGTAGTTCATTCCCTTTTATGCTGAATAATATTTCATTGTATGTGTATATCGCAAGGTATTTATGCATTAAGCCACTGATGGACAGTTGGGCTTTTTCCGCTTTTTGGCTGTTGTTAAGAAAGTTGCTATGAACGTGAGCGTCTATGTATTTGAGTACCTGTTTTCAATTATTTGGCTATATACCTATGAGTAGAATTGCTGAATCAAATGGTTAATACGATGTTTAACTTTTGAGGAACTTCTTTTTTTCTTTTGAGGCTAAAGAATTTTTAGCACTCTGTCCTCATGACCACTGTGTATGTGTATGTATATGCGCGTGTGTGTGTGTGTGTGTATGTGTATGCGAGTGTGTGTATGGTGAGGGGACTGAGATGTAATAATAGGTAACATCTAAGAAACTACCTGATCATTTAGGGTAAATACCCTTTACCTTTCCTGTATTATTCAAAACCTGTGTTTGGTGTATTTAGAAGTAGAGTGAGGGAAAAAAGGTTATTTAAAATCCTAATTTAGTTTTTATTAAACAGGCTTTCAAATGGTTTATATTTTCCAATTTGAATAATTTGAGGTCTAATCTTTACTTTTAGCTTCATTTGGCATCTGAAATTTGTCTTTATACACTTAATGATACGTTTATTTACTCTTTTAGAATGGCTTAAAAGCAATTTTTAAAACAATAGGTTTAATTAAGCTTAAACAGTAAAACTGGAGGTATATTCTTTAAGAATTAATGTATAACTTTCTTATAGTTCTGCGTCTTCATTAAAAATTATAAAAATACACATGGTAAAAATTAAAGACAACATATTAAGCATTAGTACAAAATAATGAATTATTTAAATAATGACTATCCTTTAAATGAAAACTCTTATTAGGAAGACTTTGATTCCCTCCATTTTTAGTTTTAGTTGTACAGAGATTCCCATTCTGTGTGATGTATCCATGCGAACCCTTCCCATTCTCTTACTTTATAAGTGCCTTAAAATAATAATGTTATCTATTTTAAAATTAAATTTATGATACAATTAAATAACTTTAAAATATAATTTTATTATTAATTAATATTAGTTTGAGGTTAAAAATCTATGTATATAGATCAGAGAAAAATCTATGTATATATTAGAGAAAAATCTATGTATATATTACATTTTGTTAAATTCAAAGATAACAGTTTTATTCTCCTGGGGGTTATAGTTTAAGGATCACATCTACTCATTTCTCTCTAGTCACAGTGCTACTTTATGTACTTAATGACTTTGCATTAAGGTCCACAAGTAAAGTACAGCATGGTGACTAGAGTTAATAATACTGTCTTGCGTATTTGAAAGTTGCTAAGAGAGTAGATCTTAAAAGTTCTCATCACAAGAAAAGAATTCTGTAACTATGTGTGGTGGCAGATCTTAACTAGACATTGTGGCGATCATTTTGCAATATATACAAATATCGAATCATTATGTTGTACACCTGAAACTAATATAGTGTTGTATTTCAATTATACCTTAATTTTCAAAAAAAGTTCCCTGAATAGAGTGATGTTAAAAAATCTCCAAGATATAAGGAGAAAAAATAGTTTTTAAAATAACACACATATTAAACTTTCTGTAAAAAAAAAAAGGGGGGGCAAATAATATATATTTATGCTTATTTGTATGTGCTTAAACAAGAAGGATAGACCTATGAATTATACGTAAGAAGTTAATAAGAGCAGTTATGGGTAAGAGTAGGGTAGATAATGATAATGTCTAGTTGGGAGACGGGCGTGAATGGAAGACTTTTCACTGTTCATCTTTTTTATTGTTTTTGAACCCTGTGAATATATTACCTAGTGAAAATTGTCTTTCATTTATTGTAAGCTGTTCAAAAAGCCCACATTTTCAAAGCCAAACTTTTTACCAGATAATGCAGTTATGAAAAGGTTATTCTTAAAGAGAATTACAGTTTTGATTGGTTTTCTTCTCCCCCCAAATTCCCTAATAAGAAGCTCACTTTGTTCACTTAATGATTAATGTGCCTTCTGTAACTTTACCCTAAGATGGGTTTTCCATGTGACATTAACTTATAAATTTTAAGTTGACTAGGAAACCCAAACACAGGTCTGAATTACAAACTTCAGTAGTTTTCTAAGCAGGAAAGACAAGGTGTGCCACTTTATAAAAACAGAAAGGCTGAGTTTACTGTAAATGAAATGATTCATTCTTCCCTGTTGTTTTTGTCCTTCTGAGTAATTCGGATGGCTCACAAAAAGGAGATCAAAGTTGGATTTTGTAGGTTTACCACACAGTATTGTCAATTTACTAGACTGGAACTATGGCTATCAAAAAGTAAGTGGGGGACTCCCTCCCTGCCACACACACACACACACACACACACACACACACACACACACACACACATATAAACACTACACGCCATCCAGGCTTACCTCCTTTGAGCACAGTTTGCTTTATTGCACTTTGCCAATCCTAAGTTTTTTACAAATGGAAGGTTTGGACCAACCCTGTGTGGTACAAGTCTGTTGGTGCCTTTTTTCCAACAGCATTTGCTCATTTTGTGTTTCTGTGTCACATTTTGGTAATTCTCATCATATTTCAAACTCTTGCATTCTTATTACATTTTTTATGGTGATCTGTGACCAGCGATCTTTGACGTTATTACTGCAAAAAGATTATGACTAGTTGGAAGCCTCAGATGATGGCTAACATTGTTTAGCAATAAAAGATTTTTTAATTAAGATGTATACTTTTTTTTAGACATAATGCTATTGCACGCTTACTAGATTACAGGATAGTGGAACCATTATTTATATGCGCTGGGAAACAGAAATTCGTGTGTGACTTGCTTTATTACAATGGTCTGGAAGCAAACCTGTAATGTCTCCCAGGTATATCTGTACACACTTATTTGAACTGAATAGGAAGGAACCATTTTTCTTGGAATTAAATTATATATAGTTATTGCTATAATAGAACAGAAACATCTATATCAAACTACTTTAATATGGAGTTCCCACTGCAGTGAGCTTAGATTACCTGACTGTGGTTAAATTGAATTGTGATTTTCAAAACAAATAATTAGACAAAACAAAAGTGGAGTTTAAATACTTCCACATGTCAGTCATGAAACTCAGAAAATTAAAGCAATCAATATTTTTCTTTATCTAATTTTAGTTATGGATACAATTATGAAACATATTGAAAACTTGAGGATTAACCTGATTCTGTATTCCAGCTACAGAATTTTAAAAGTTTTGTGACTTAAACTGTTCATCAAATTTTGAAGATTAATGTGCCTAAGTACTTCAGATCTAAAAAACAGAGAATATTTCATAGTAATTTAGATATTTACCCCTAACTCTTCAAAGCTGAGAATCGGTCTATGGTAAAATTAGTATTTTATTTCTGGAACAAACTTTTCACCCGTGACTGACACCTTTTACGTAATCTGGACATGAACTCTAAGACAGAAAGAAAATATTGCTAAGGATCGTGGCTTTGCTACAGTGAAGAAGAGTTTTCTATCTACTTTTCAGCGGGCATTGCAACAGCTATAGAAAATTGCTGAAATCAATGAAATTTCAAGTTTAAAACATGACTTCTAAATAGAACATAAGTGGTATAATAAAATAATATGTATCTATATACCATACACTTAATAAAAGAAGTAGAGTTCATTTTTTAACTAAAACACTAAATTTACTTATTAACAATAAACCAGGAAAAGGGTCTACTAAAACTTTGCTCTTTAATTACAAGGGCAAAGATTGAACTTTGCTTAAGTATTTGCAAAAACAGAATGATCCTCAGACGAGTTACCATTAACTGATGTTGTGCTAACAATTTATTTGTTTTTAAGAGGCATCAGCAGGAAGGAGAAACTATTAATTCTACCAAAGCTAACATTTATTTCACTCCAGAACACACAGAACTGGATTTCTAAGCCTCATCCATGTACAGAATATCAAACACCTGCTAATCATCCTTACTTGGAAAAAAAATCAGATTTTTTTTCTGGAAAAAATACAAAAACAGAAAATCATTTCTAAAGAAAAAAAGGTTACTTAACTGTGTTTGAAAATAATAATATATAAACTTTCTTTGCTAACTGCTGTCATTCCCCAATCCTTTTCTTTCTCTTTTCCCTATTCAAACTATTGTATTATACTTAAAAACTAAATAAGATGCTCTTAATTGATTTTTGCTGCGATCTAACAGAATCCCAGTCTTGTTTGTGACAGCAGTCGGCCCAGTTGAAAATGATCAATTCCCCAAACACTCTTGTATCTAAGAGTCAACATAGTTCTGGCCAGTGAGATATAAGAAGTGTATTGAATGGGACTTCTGAGAGAAGTATCTTGTGTAAGTTTGTGATAAAAGATTAAAAACTTGTTTCTTTTTTTTCCTCTCTCCTTGAATGGAACGGTTAGAGTTCAACAGTTGTTTTAAACCAAATTTTAAGATGATAGAGTGGTGAGCTGGAAAGAGACAGGGAATCATCCTATTATCCCGTACTTCCTAGCTCTAGACTTCTTTCATCTCCTGTAATGTTGTGTTGTTTTCTGTCAAATGTGCCTAAATCTAATACTAATACAGTGTTCCTCTGCTTTTCTACAATGCCCGTGCCTTTATCACGGTACATTTTTTCAGTGTTAAAATTACCGATTCATTGTACTAGACCAGATTTTTAATTTCACGGAGCAATATTTTTTTCTTTAATAAATCAGGTAATAAAAATATCCTAACATCAAATTTACTTCTTAGCATCATTTCATGAATGAAATAAAAGGTAGAAATAACATTCCTACCAAAGAAATGACTACCTATGTATATTTTAAAGAATTTAGATCTATGAAAGTCTTGCAACTTTGTCTTCCCAGACCGCTTAAAATTTTTCATAAAGAAGCAGGCACCTTATCCACGTAGCATTTTTTGGGAATCACTGTACTCAGCTATGTGTTTCTCAGGGAAGGCTCACTATATTGTTCTCCTTAGCATAGCATCTATGCTCAAGATATATTTGCTGAATGACTGAATCACCCAAAGAAAAATCTGCACCCAAAGAGAAAAAAGAAAAAGAAAGAAAAAGTCATCTCTTTTCCTTTACTGTGGCCATGTGAAAATAATTTAAAATGTTCCGTGCTGATTAGTGCAAAAATGAAAATGATAATTTGTCTGTTGGATTGTTTGTAAAATCTTGTCACTCTGAGAAGGAAAGCCCCATTGTCTGTTGGTAATCCATTCCCATATCTATCCTTCTTCACTGACAGGAGGCTGAGTCCTCGAAGGCCACGGGGCCTGCTGCCTACAATATAACTTTACACACTGAGCCTCCCTCTGTGGGCTTTAGTTTCCTGCTCTCTGAAAGAGAGACGATGCACCAGACGATCTTATAGTCATTTTCACTCTGGCCTGCTATGATTATATATCCAACTTAATCCTCTTAGGCTGTGGTGTAAGTCTCTTCTTTCCTTTTCTAACCTCCAGGGAGATGGAGATCACAGTCTCTGTGTGCTTGAAAATCATTGCTAAATTTATCCTTCGATATTCCTAGGCAACCTGAATTACCTCATTTCCTCTGTTTTTTTATTTTCTTCCCCATGCTCCCTTAACTGTAGAACCTAAATTGAATATAATGACTTAAGAATTTATGAATAATATAATGGAAGGTGGGTAGGTGTGATGCCTATATTTTACATGTCCTAGCACTCTGCTCATGCGTGATGTGGATAGCAGAGAGAATTAGTAGTCAATATTAAAACTGGTCCTGTACCTGGAAAAAGTGCTGAAAATATGGCTATTAAAAGGAATCTTAACTATTTACTTTTATGCTCTCCACCAAACTTTACAATACTGCATTAGAATATGGATGTGTGTGTGTTTCCGTCATTTATTTTGAAAGTAGAGTGAGGAATGCCACCTGAGGATGACTGCAATGTTGTTCTGTAATTCTGCTTTAAAAAAAAACAGTGTATTCTAAAAACATTAGGGAATAATATCCATGGAAGTTTGGAACAACGTGTAAAGACAGAGAGCAAAAGAAGAGCTCAAGAACAAAGTTTATCTTACTGTTCCCTTAGGATATTTCCCATTTCTACCGCACAATTGACGAAACTTTATTTATTTTTAAACTTTTGCACAAAGGCCCTCAGAATTCAACAATAGTTCTCAAAGTATGAAGGTAATTCATCTAACTAAAACTCATTTAGAAATATCAGCGACATCAGAGAACAATAGCAAACTAATTGGAGTGAAGAGATGCTTTGCAGAAGGGCTCTGGGCTTTGTCATATCTCAGATCTGTGGAGGCAGAAGAAACATTCATATTAATGAATCCAAAATAGATCGAATATTCCTTAGCATACATATTTCTCTGGGGCTGTTTTCCTTCGTTGATGGTGTGTCTTTCTCCTGTGTGTTTACACAAACACAGACACTGAAGGTGCTGAGTTCTGCCCTGGTGCCTCTTTTCCCTCAGGCTCCCTCCCTAGATCAAAGGACAACACTGTGGTTAAAAGGGAATTATTTTCAAGGCAGAGAAAAGGGTAGTTCTGGTGTATACCCGTAAAACTGTTGCTTAACAGTCCATTCACTCCTAACACATTAAATAGTCTACCAACACACATTCTGATTTCATATTGCCAGCATCCGGCTTGGTCCAGAGGACCAATATGGTGCTATCGTTTATTTACATTGTGATCTCCAGCATCTATACTTATAAATCAGGGCAGATCAGAAGTAGAAGGGATTCTAAAACCATTTTATGAAGTTCCCTTTCCACATCTATAGAATGGGAATAAAATGGGAATAATATTAATCTATATTTTAGATAGCTGCTGAGAGAAATAACTGAGCCTACATAAAGCAGAACAGTACCTATCCCACAGGTCTGTTTTAAGGATTTAAATGGCATCCTATTTGTAAAGGACATTTTTAAGTGACATCTTATTTCTAAATAAAGTAAAACATTACTCAGTACTCAACAAATATTACCTAATAATTTCCCCATGATACTACCCCTGATGTTGTTTCTAACGTTGATGACAGCCTGTACTTTCAAGGAGTTTTTGTCCAACCTAGACTGCAAACACACACCCAGATCATTTTTTAAAAATGACATAGTACGAGGACTTGAGATGTGCACAGAGCATTAGGGAAGCTCCACACAGGTGCATTCATACGTTTGGCTTGCTCTGGGCTTAGTTTAAAAGTGAAGTCAGGAAAGTGTCAATTTGTTGGATCACCTAATCATTGTCTTCTTGCATATTTCTGCATCTTTTTGTCTTGAAAAGCCCAAACTGGCAAAGCAGCTAGAATTTATGTGGGGAACACAATATTAGCTGTGTTACTAGTAAGCCTGAAGAGACGATGGTAATAATGAAGCTGTCAAGAGATTATAAGCATGAGGAATACAAGGCTTTGGTAACAAAAATTCATGCAGGTGTATTGCCTTAGGCAGAGGAAGGAGGCGTATTTAACCCTTTTTCTAAAAGAGAAATATAGCTGCAAACATAGAGAAGCAAGACTGGTTTTTATGAAGACAGGTGGTGTTGTCCTTGATGTTACAAACTTTCAACCTGACTTGCTTCTTAGAAATTTTTCGTGTTCTGCAGTGGCTGGGAGTTTGTTAGGGCCCAGAATAAGCAAAAATGAAACCTTCACATGGCCTCAGCAATTAGAAAATAGTAGCATGAGTCCTTGGGGTAGGTCAGGGCCTCCTCGAACCATATGCCATGTTCCCAAAGGCTCCTTGTGTTCCCTAAGGTTCCTCTATAGGAAAAGATCAGTTCCAAGGGTAGCCATGCAACTTTGGAATGAAAATCACACTGCTGGGTCCTTCCTTAGACATAGGGAATTAGAATTGATAAGAATTAGAGATGTGATATGGAAATCTATATTTTTAACAAGTTCCCCCAGGTAATTTTGATGCTTTGCGAAATGTAGCCATTGTTCCAAATTCATTTTATGTAGTTATTGCCTCTCTGATACGATAAAAAGACATAAATTAGAAGGATAGCCAGAAAGTGACAATAACTTATTAACCTAAATTTTTAGAGAAAAAAGTGTTAATTCAGTAAAAAATCGCTTTAAAAAATTACTTTGAAATCCCAATTAAAACTCTTCCAATTAAAAAGAAATCAATAGGTATATGAATTCTATTGTACTTCATTATGAAGAGCTTTAGGTATGAAAATAATATCAAGAAAAGACAAACCCACATAAGTGAGTTCTTTATAACAAATTAATCTTTAGTTGTAGAGTATCCATTTAATACTATAAGCACATTAAGCAATGTCAGATGTAAGAGAATCTCTTTGGGCTTAATTTCCCTTAATGGATTTTGCTGGAAAGCCATAGAGTAATTCTAATTCATATTAAATTCCCAAAGGACACAGCCCAGAGTTATCAAGTTAAATGCAAATAATCCTATAATACTTTTAGTATTTGAAACTGATGTGATATTGAAATTTGGATCTCAATTTAAAGGACTTATTTAAATTGCTTATCGAATATCCATTTGCTATTAATTTCCTAAATGTCAAATACCACTTTAATTTTGAAGGCCAATATTATTTTATAAATATATGTGTGTATGTGTATGAATAAATGTATGTGTATATATGTATATACATATATGTTACCTTGTTTTTCAGAATGCCTTTGAAATTATGACATTAAGTTTGTAAAATCCTGTTTGGTAACATTTCATATCAAGGGATAAGTAATTGGTATAATTTGTCAGTATCAACTCTGTTCAATATAATAAGTGAATTCTGATTCTAATATTCAAAGTATACAGTATTTAAGGCAATGACCACATGGTTTTCTATCCTCATTTAAGTTAGTTTTTGACAGTGGTACCATAAAAAAAAATCTATTCATTAATTCAGAAAAAAATACTCATGCATTCTCTCTTCCACTCACTCTTGAAAAGGCTCTTATCAATGTCACCTATAACCTACACCAGTAATTCTCAAAGTGTGGTCTGCAGACCAGCAATATCAATATCATCAAGGAACTTGCTGGAAGTATACATTCTCACGCTGCTCTCAGACTTAATCAGAAAGTCTGTGTTCTAGCAGTCTATGTTTTAGCCTGTCCTATAGGCGTCCTTGATGACACTAAAGTTTGAAAACCAGGCTCTGTTGAAAGCCAGTGGTCAACATCACCTCTTCATCTTACTTGATTTTCGGGAAGAAATGTCACAATCGACAACTTACAAATTAAAAAAAATTTTATTTAATTATGAAATATCACAGAAGTATAAGAATAATACAAAATACTCATGACCTCACTCCTGCAACTTACCACACATTAAAAGTTTTGCCATACTTGATTCAAATAATTGTTTGAAAAGAAATGCTTCAGATTCTGGTGAAAGCCACTACCTTACCCAAAACCTTTTCTTTCTTTTTTAAGGTAATCGCTAACCTAAATATGTGTACATCCATTCGATACATGTTTTTATACCTTTATTACCTATGTATATGTCCATAAATAAATAGAACGATTTAGTGTGTTTTAAAATTTTATCTAAACAAATAAATCTTTACAGTTTGCTTTTTTCACTCAAAATTATGTTTTTTGAAATCTGCCGATGAACATATATTGCAATTTAGTTTGTTCTTCTTAAATATTATATACTGTTTTATATTATGAACAATTATTTATAAATTTTTTATCAATTCTCTACTGGTAGAAATTATTTTTTTTTCTAATAAGTGATGCTGCAATAAACATTCCTGGAATTGTCTTTGTGTGTACCTGTGTGATGTTTTCTAAAAAATAATTATATGTTTCTATGTATATAATTATAAATATTTTATATTTATATGGTATATTATAAAATTTTAATGATATGTATATATTTTAATACATATTAAATATAATATTTAACTATTATAGCTGTATTACATTTAAGTATTTAATATTAAATATTTAATGTTCAATATTGAAAATATTTTAAATTTCTATTTTAAATACTTAATATTTAAAATAATTTATAATAACTGTAGATATAAAATCTGGTTTGAGGTATATGTGCAGGCCTGCCACAAATACAGCTCCAGGGGCTACAATTTACATTTTCTTTTATGTAAACACTGCCCCCTAGAGCTGTGTACTCCGCACCCTAGGCACCTGTAGAAACTTCACTAGACATTGATAAATGCTCATAAATATACAAACGTGTTATCTGGAATGGTGTCCTTCACCATTATTCTTTTCATTAAAATTATTTTAGTTAACTTTGGACCTTTAATATTCCATATGGATTTAAAAATGACTTTTTTCTTTATTTTTATTTTTTTATTTTTGTATTGAAGTATAGTTGATTTACAGTGTTGTGCTAGTTTTAGGTATACAGCAAAGTGATTTAGTTTTATATATACATATATTCTTTTTCAGAGTCTTTTTTTGATTTTTTTATTAGAATTTCATTATATTTTTATAGATCAATACGGGGAGAATTGATATATTTATTACACTTCATATCCCTACATGTATTCATCTGTTGAGGTCTTTGTGCTTGTGGATAAAGTTTTGCCCCACCAGCCTGCATGTTATTACTTGGATGTCATCGTGGTAGGGTTCCTGAGTTAGCTTACCTGTGTATGTGTGCAGGTCTGTAGTTGGCTGAGTCCTAAAGGTAGCTTTCTGCAAAACTGAAGTACAAGCTGAGAAAGCCAGGCAAATCAGGAGTCCTTTTAGCCTTTTTATGTATTGATTCATCTTGTTCTTTAGTCTCTTTCAATATTGGGTCTCTCTGACATGACCGGGGATATTATAAAGAAATTTTATCAGGGCCCACCTAAGCATGAATATTCTTTGATTCAGTTATTTCTACCACAAATCACCTTTTGGTCTTACCTCAGGGTGAACTTTCTCCAGGGTTTCCTTTCGTAGGAAAAGTTGCATTGAAAACTGGGCTGAATTTGGAGGAAGGTTAGCTACGGGGTGATAATGCCATGTAGATCACCATTTTCTATTACCTACAGAAGAAGAAATCTTGAACTTAGATCTGGAAGAAACCATATGCTGTAAACCTATCCCTTCATTAAAAGCAAGGCAAAGAAACAAATGAAACCCCCTTGACCCCTAGCCATATATACTGTTTACAAAGGACACAGCTGGTAATAAGGAAGAAGCCCTCTGCAAAAATGCTGTGAGAGTGGGAGGCTGCCTGACATGGTATGGTTTGGTTCTAGTTTTCTATTTTCACCCAGCAGCTCCTGGCTCGGAAGCTAGCTACATCAATAATATTCTCTCAGGAAGTTCAAGGTAGAGAAAAGTCAAGCTCCTGGGACTTTACTGTTTGTGGGATTTTACTCATGGATACGGCAAAACTGCCTCTTCCTAAGAGCCCTAAAATACTGCATTTGTACAAAGTACTTTTCTCAGCTAAGTTCTTTAAGGATTTTTTTCTCTCATTAAAAATACCTGACTCGAATGGCCATCCTCAAAAAATCTAGAAACAATAAATGCTGGAGAGGGTGTGGAGAAAAGGGAACCCTCCTGCACTGTTGGTGGGAATGGAAATTGATACAGCCACTATGGAGAACAGTATGGAGGTTCCTTAAAGAACTAAAAATACAGCTACCATACGACCCAGCAATCCCACTTCTGGGCATATACCCTGAGAAAACCATAATTCAAAAAGAGGCATGTACCACAATGTTCACTGCAGCACTATTTACAATAGCCAGGACATGGAAGCAACCTAAGTGTCCATCGACAGATGAATGGATAAAGAAGATGTGGCACATATATACAATGGACTATTACTCAGCCATAAAAAGAAATGAAATTGAGTTATTTGTAGTGAGGTGGATGGACCTAGAGACTGTCATATAGAGTGAAGTAAGTCAGAAAGAGAAAGACAAATACCATATGCTAACACATATATATGGAATCTAAAAAAAAAAAAAAGTTCTGAAGAACCTAGGGGCAGGACAGGAATAAAGATGCAGACGTAGAGAATGGACTTGAGGATATGGGGAGGGGGAAGGGTAAGCTGGGATGGAGTGAGAGAGTGGCATGGACATATATACACTACCAAATGTAAAATAGATAGCTAGTGGGAAGCAGCCACATAGCACAGGGAGATCAGCTCAGTGCTTTGTGACCACCTAGAGGGGTGGGATAGGGAGGGAGGGAGGGAGGGAGACGCAAGAGAGAAGAGATATGGGAACATATGTATATGTATAGCTGATTCACTTTGTTATGAAGCAGAAACTAACACAGCATTGTAAAGCAATTATACTCCAATAAAGATGTTAAAAAAAAAACAAACCTGACTGACATATTGGTAATTAACTGTTCACATAGCTCTAGACTGGATGGGGAAAGTATAAAAAATCCCCGCATCCTGTTTTTTTCTCTCACTCTGGTTATTAATACAAATGAAGACTTAGATCAAGGAAAGTTAGGATCACTCTTTGTTTGACAGTTAACTAAAACATGCTCACTTTCTAAAGTATTTACTTGGAGTCTTCAAAATTTTAGTTACATTAGCAAGCTACTACATGAATGCCACAAAACGGAGGAAAGATTTATTACTATTTCCTCAATATAATCTCCTAGAGACTGACTGACCCAATATAAGCTTAAGATAAAATTGAAAACAACTCCCTATTTAAGTAACATTTTATTCTATTTACCAATTCCTTATTATACGAATCATAAATTATTTCTTTGATTTTAAATAAAGAGAAAAATGCCAGTGGAAGATATTAGAAGTACCATACATCAAAGCAATACTTCAAAAAGCTTTGAAATCACTGATCTAAAAGCCTTGAAATTACTGACCTAATTAGTCATAATAATCATGTACTTAAGGAAATAGCTGTATTTTCATTTTCACACTGGACAAGCTTTATTCAACACAAAGGTAAGGATTTTGTTCTGTGGGTAAAACATATCCCTATTCTTTTCACTAGGACAGAATATGTTAATTTTCTCTTGCCTCTTTTAATCACTACATTTATAAAAGAAAATATTCCAACTTAATATTTTTTCCAAGTAGCCTTCCTTATATTTCACACAATATTTGGAAAGTAAAAGTAGAAAATTATTTTTACAAATGTTCATGAAAACAAAGACATACATACCAAAGGGGCCATTCCAGAAAGGTATGTTAAGTAATTCTTTTAAATAGTCACTGAAGAACAATACCAAAAAGTTTTGCACACAGTTAAAGCAATAAATTTAAATGAACCCATAACGTTTGATCTGTACAACCCAAAGTATATCTGTGGTGTGCATATTGGAGGTGGGAGCAGGCAAAAAGGAAAGGTATAGAAACTAAAAATAAACACAAAGTAAATCTATAGTGGTTTAAAAACATGTCCCCAGATTCTTTGACAGTCCTTCCATCAAGAATTGGGACTTATGTTCCCTCCGCTCCAAACTGTGTGGGGCTTTATAACTGCCTTGACAAATACTATACAATGTAATACAAGGGACATGGCAATGCTGTGGCTTCTGCGGCTTGGTTTGAAAAGGCCATGTAACGCGGCTGGCATCTCTGGAGACACTTGCTCTGAGAGCCTTCACTCACCACGTGGAAAGACTGCATTCAGAGCCTGGAGCCCATGAAGAGAGAGAAAGAGAGACCCACAGAGCTCTTTGTGTCTTCCCAGCCCAAGTACCAGATACCTGAATGACGAATCCAGAGATGACCCCTACCACTATCTGACTGCAATCCAGTGAGAGACCCTGAGCAAACTGTCTACCTGAGCCCAAATCCCAGATTTGCAAACAAAATAAATGGTGGTTATTCTTTTAAGCCACTGTTTAGGATGGCTTGTTACACAGCAGTAGAAAGATCAGTATGTGATAAAATTAGCATACTCGTTGTAGGTGGACGTAAAATAATAACACTTTCTCACACTGCTATGCAGAATTACCATATAACCTCATATAAATTAGATGTCAACCTAATAATAAAAACATATTCAAGGTAGATGCTGACATAATTTACTTTCTAACAGTGGAAATATTATCGTTTGTTTTCCTTATTAATATCAATAATTGCTGTGATTTCAAGGTTACCATTTCTCTATTTTTATAACATACTTTTAGAATAGCACTACTAATTGAGATCAGGATGCAAGAATATGATTTATTCTATATTTTTCTTGCTGAAAATAAGTAGTTCTTTATTTATCTGTCAAAGTTCTTCCCTAAGAAAATTGTGTTTCCTTATTATAATTTCCATTAACTTATTCTATGTAATATTCTTTCTCGATGGAATTATTGGTTTAAAATGCCTCCATCATCTTTTTTAAATTTATTTTTGCCTGTGTTGGGTCTTCGCTGCTGCGCGGGCTTTCTCTAGTTTTGGAGAGTGGGGGCTACTCTTCATTGTGGTGCGCAGGCTTCTCATTGCAGTGGCTTCTCTTGTTGCAGAGCACGGGATCTAGGTGCATGGGCTTCAGTAGTTGTGGCACGTGGGCTCAGTAGATGTGGCTCGCGGGCTTAGTTGCTCTGCGGCATGTGGGATCTTCCCAGACCAGGGCTCGAACCCATGTCCTCTGCATGGGCAGGCAGATTCTTAACCACTGCACCACCAGCGAAGTCCCCCATCTTCTTTCAATAACTGCTGGTTTTCATGATTATAGATCTGTTTTCCTAAATTAGGTGCAATGTAAATATAAGACTTAGTTATATTTCTATACAGATTCACTGTTATCCTCCTTTAGCTTTATATATTAGTCAATCCTTATTTCTAACTACAGTAAAATGCAAAATAAAAATCCAGATGCTATATCATTATTCTTTTGTTTTCACACCGTTTTCTCTCATTTGTTGCTTTTTAAAAAATTTTTATTGAAGTATAGTTGATTTACAATGTTGTATTAGTTTCAGGTGTACAGTAAAGTCAATCAGTTAGATATATACATATATCCACTCTTTTTTAGATTCTTTTCCCATATAGATCATTACAGAGTATTGAGTAGAGTTCCCTCTGCTATACAGTAGGCCTTTATTAATTATGTATTTTATATATAGTAGTGTGTATATGTCAATCCCAGTCTCCCAGTTTATCCCCCTTCCTCCCTTTCCCACTGGTAACCATAAGTTTGTTTCTTGCATCTGTGACTCTATTTCTGTTTTGTAAATAAGTTCGTTTGCATCATTTTCTTTTAGATTGTACATAAAAGCTATATCATATGATATTTGTCTTTCTCTGACTTAACATCACTCAGTATGACAATCTCTAGGTCCGTCCATGTTGCTGCAAATGGCATTATATTATTTTGTTCTTTTTATGGCTGAGTAATATTCCATTGTATATATGTACCACATCTTCTTTATCCATTCCTCCATCAGTAGACATTTAGGTTGCTTCCATGTCCTGGCTATTGTAAATAGTGCTGCAGTGAACATTGGGGTGTATGTATCTTTTCAAATTATGGTTTTCTCCAGTGTAATTGCTGGATCATATGGTAGCTCTATGTTTAAGTTTTTTAAGGAACTTCCATACTGTTCTACATAGTGGCTGTACCAATTTACATTTTCACCAACAGTGTAGGAGGGTTTCCCTTTCTCCATACCCTCTCCAACATTTATTGTTTGTAGATTTTTTGGTGATGGCCATTCTGACTGGTGTGGGGTGATACCTCATTATAGTTTTGATTTGTATTTCTCTAATAATTAGTGATGTTGAACATCTTTTCATGTGCTTTTTGGCCACCTGTATGTCTTCTTTGGAGAAATGTCTATTCATATCTTCTGCCCATTTTTTGATTGGCTTGCCTGTTTTTTTGATATTGAGCTGCGTGAGCTGTTTGTATATTTTGGAGATTAATCCCTTGTTGGTCATTTCTTTTGCAAATATTTTCTCCCATTCTGTGGGTTGTCTTTTCGTTTTGTTTGTGGTTTCCTTTGCTGTGCAAAAGCTTTTAAGTTTCATTAGGTCCCATTTGTTTATTTTTGTTTTAATTTTCATTACTCTGGGAGGTGGATCCAAAAAGATATTGCTGCAATTTATGTCAGAGTGTGTTCTGCCTATGTTTTCCTCTAAGAGTTTTATAGTATCTGGCCTTACATTTAGGGCTTTAATCCATTTGAGTTTATTTTTTCGTATGGTGTTAGAGAGTATTCTAATTTCACTCTTTTACATGTAACTGTCCAGTTTTCCCAGCACCACTTATTGAAGAGGCTGTCTTTTCTCCATTGTATATTTTTGCCTCCTTTGTCATAGCCTAGTTGACCCTAGGTGCATGGGTTTATCTCTGGAGGTTCTATCCTGTTCCATTCATCTATATTTCTGTTTTTGTGCCAGTACCATACTGTCTTGATTACTGTAGCTTTGCAGTATAGTGTGAAGTCAGGGAGTATGATTCCTCCAGCTCCATTTTTCCTCCTCAAGATTGCTTTGACTATTTAGGGTCTTTTGTGTTTCCATATACATTGTAAAATTCTGTATTCTAATTCTGTGGAAAATGCCTTTGGTAATTTGAAAGGTATTACATTGAATCTGTAGATTGCTTTAGGGTAGTATAGTCATTTTGACAATATTGATTCTTCCAGCCCAAGAACATGGTATATCTCTCCATCTGTTTGTGTAATCTTTGACTTCTTTCATCAGCACCTTATAGTTTTCTGAGTACTGGTCTTTTGCCTTCTTCGGTAGGTTTATTCCTAGGTATTTTATTCTTTTTGATGCAATGGTACATGGGATTTTTTCCCCTTAATTTCTCTTTCTGATCTTTTGTTGTTAGTGTATAAAAATGCACGAGATTTCTGTGTATTAATTTTGTATCCTGCCACTTTACTGAATTCATTGATGAGCTCTAGTAGTTTTCTAGTAGTGTCTTTAGGATTTTCTATGTATAGTATCATGTCATCTGCAAACAGTGACAGTTTTACTTCTTCTTTTCTAATTTTGATTCCTTTTATTTCTTTTTCTTCTCTAATTGCCATAGCTAGAACTTCTAAAGCTATGTTGAATAAAAATGGCAAGAGTGGACATCCTTGTCTTGTTCCTGATCTTAGAGGAAATGCTTTCAGTTTTTCACTGTTGAGAATGATGTTAGCTGTGGGTTTGCCGTATATGGCCTTTATTAATTTGAGGTAGGTTTCCACTATGCCCACTTTCTGGAGAGTTTTTATCATAAATGGGTGTTATTTGTTTATTTTTTGTACAAGTTAAGATATTGTAAGGATTTCACTTGCTTCCAGACACTTGAGCAGATCAGACGTTTAATTGAATCTCAGGGTCTGAAATCAGCCACGTTAAGTTTAAGTCTTGTAGTAGTTAGCTTTTATGGAGTAACAAATCATTTCACAAATCAGGGGATTAAAACAACCACGGTTTATTTAGCTCCTGATTGTTTAGTTGGGTAATTGGGTTGCCTGAGCTGGGCAGTTGTTTCGGTCTGGGCTGGTTTCTCAGACATGCATGCCAGTAGAATTACATGCTTAATATAAAATTGATACTTTACCAAACACCTAATTCCTTTCAATTTAAGCTTTTAATTTCCACTTAGTTGCAGAGAGAAGGCAAAGAAGTTCTCACAGTTAATGTGACTTGATGACTTGAGACAATTTTCTATATAAAGAGAATAATCCTTTAAAAACACTATGGTTGTTAACGAAGGAGAAATATTCATTGATCAACCATCCCTAGTCTAATAAAACAATATTAAACAGAAACAAGAAAAATAAATTGTTGCCTTAAGAATCATTAAATAAATTAATTTTGATGAGAGGGTTGCTTCTTTTAGAAGCTTCTTTCCATCCTCTAAAATTTTTGCACCAAATTCTTTCTTCTGTTTTATGCTTTACATGAAATTCATGTAAAGCATAAATTCATGCTTTACAGAAAGATTCTACTATGATTCGGCCATAGAGAGAGAATTCTTTATTAGTCAGAATTTATTCTTCACTGAAGAATTTGCTTTCATACTGTGTTGCAAATTTCTGAGGCAGCAAAACTCATTGGAAAAATACTGTGTAAAAAGTTAAAGAAGCCTAAAATGATGTTCCTGTATAGAAGATTAAAAATTCTCTGCTCCAACCATTCACTGCTTTGAAGAGAAAAATAACGTATTTCTATCTCACATGTAGATTACAATTAAAAGCAGAGAACCACCATGCCAAATTTCATTTATTCATATACCACCTTATATGAGGATCAACTGTACTAACAATATTTTTCTGTAAATTGACTCACTTCTTAAAATCAATCCTACATTAATCTCATTCTAAACAATAATGTTTATGAAATGACGAACTGTTAGTTATTTTCTAATATATATGACCATTAACACATGATTATTAATAGAAGATTACTGTATAAATCATCTAAGATAACTTACATAATACCCTTAGTAGGTATATTATATCTTGAAAAACACTAATAAAATGTTCACAACTGAGAATTAAGAGCAAGATTTTCCTTTCCCTGGTACCACATTCAGTAAGAAAAGTTGTAGTAATGATAGTGAATATTGACAGTAAATTCATAGTAATGGAAGTGATGTGGAGTAATTTGTTTAGTTCTCAGAACCATATTTTTAAACCATCATGGATAAACTAGAGCGTGTTTCTAATCAAAATTTTAAAAATTAGACCATTTTATGAGTCACAGATTTTCCTGCAACTAAAAATAGTCAAGTACAGGTAGAATGAATAATTGCCAAAAAGGTGTGCGTGGACTACAAGCATTAATAGATATGTTCTAGGACTCCTTGCAATATTCATATACTATTGTTTTGGGCTGCTGAAAAATAACTATGATTTTTAATATAGGTGTTATTAAAATCCATTGTTTGATGAATTTCACAGCAAAGAAAATTTCAGGAATCTATTGTGGTTCTTCCTTAAAATGTTTAATAACAATATAACTATAATAATTTCCTAAAGTACAGTTTTTCAGTTATACAAATATTTGTTTCTTTTTCATATTCTGAATGTAAATTTTTGAGTTAAGTACGTCAACACAGTTATTTGCACTATATACTTTTTTTTAGTTAATCCGTTTTAACTGACAAGCCAGATGCTACCCAACAGATGGCTTATAAAATCACTTTGACCTTCCAGTAGTAGAAATTTTATGAATCATTAGATGAGTCACTTGATAATCTGTGCAAGTAATATAGCTATATCTGTATTTCCTCATTCAACAAAATGTAATTTGAATGAAGTGATATATTATGTAAGAGTGATATACTAAAAGACAATTCAAATCTCAAAAAATTTTTTTCAAATTCACATTATTTTTGAATTATACCAATTTTAGCTAAAGTACAGTTCAGTTTCTGTCTCCCTCCAAACTTGAATCCTATCCTTCACTTCTCAAAGAAAAGGCGCAAGGGGTAGGATTTACATCAATATGTTGGGTTTGATGTGACCTAGGTATAGTTTCCCAAGTGTGTATTGGACTACAGTATAGATATAAAATGTATTTATACTGGGCTTGTACCACTACATTTTACATCAGATCAAGAAGGTACTGGTAAAACAAAGTAAATTGAATATTTTGTGTGTGTGTGTGTATGTCTCTGTGTGTATGTGTGTGTGTGTGTGTGTATGAAACCTGTGCTCCAAACCAGTAAAACTTAAAGTTTGCACTTATATAACAAACACAGAAACATCTAAATTAAGCCAGAATAACATACAAAAGAAAACTCCTTTGAATTTTGAATATGAACACGTTGTGATAACATATTTTAATTAATAAATAACTGATCATTAAGTAAGGTGTGCTCTTGTTTCTGAAATGAATTTGATATTATTTTGCATATCTCATAATAAGTAATTCATCTCTCTTCTAAAAAAAAAGTATGCCTGTAAAAATTTGTTTTAATTATTGTTACCTCACTTTATTCCATTTTTATCAGAAGTGACATTGAATGTTACTAAAGTTGGAAAACTGTTTCTTTTAAGTCAGTCTATCTAGTCAGTATTAACCCAAAGGAGAATAAATTTCAAGTTATGTGTCATTTATAGTTGTTTTTGAAACATGCCAAGTAATTCACAGTAGAGATTTTATGCAGTTAGCCCAATCTGTGATTCAGGTATTTCTTCTAAATTGCAAATTATTTAAATTTCAAATATTTATGTGTTGTATTGTCTTTAAATAAGTATATCTTTCAGTGCTCTAAAATTAGAATGAGATGATAGTTGTATAAATCTGTACATATACTAAAAACCATTCAATTTTACAATTTAAATAGGTAAATTATAAGGTGTATGAATTATATCTCAGTAAAGTTGTTTAAACATTTTTTTCGTACATCTGATATATGGTACCAAACTGTATGGGTTATCATACAGTTCGCTCTACCCCCTTGCTATTTCTCATGACTGTATCTTTGTTTATTCTCTCCCACTCAGGCACCCTGCTTTGTACATATCTTTATTATGAACGACCATATAGATTTTTCATAATTACTTAATATCTATTTTCTTTACTAAAGTGTATGTGAGCATTTGACAATAGAGTTTTTGGTTTCTTTTTATATTCTTAATGCTTAGCATGGTAAATAATACATGATAATAAATGTTTGTTGAACAAATTAACTCATTAAGGAGTTAATTATTATTAATAGCTTTAAATTTAATAACACTAAAAGTGGAAATGCGAAGTTACTACACATAATATGAAAAAAACAGAAGCCAAATGTTGAATATATGGATAGGTTTCAAGTTACATGGATATAAACGTACACATTCCACACTAACATGACTCGACGTTTCAACATCCTCTGTACCAAGCTTACTCCAAAATATGACAGATCAATTTTCTGGAAAGCCTGTTCTTGCTGCAATGAAAGTCTGGAAAAAATAATTACAACTATAAAAATTACATTTGGAACCCTGCCAACTTTTGGTTTCTCCCATGAGAAATGCTTCATGAGTATATTTGATAATTTCTATATATCACCACCCAAAATTTGGCAGATTTCCTAGGCAGGCAGGAACATATACCAGAATGTCCAAATCAGAGAAAAAGAATTAGTGATGCTATAAAACAAATAAATAGGCTATATTCTGTTAATAGGTTAACAGTTGAGTAAAAATTCCCCCTTTATTATGTGAGTTAAATATTTAACATGTAGTATAGATTATGAGATATTTGATGTGCTGTTATGTTCATGATAAAGTGTCACTGAAACACACCAATGTAATTGACAAATTTAGCCAGATCTTTTGAAAGAAAATACATTTAATTTTAAATTTAGTTCTTTTAAATAAATCAATACTTTGGACTACTACAATTTTAGAAATTTCCAACTTTGTTGATTCCATCTGGTAGATTTATATATCTCTTTTTTAAAAAAACCGCCTAAATGTCACTCTCTTCCATTTGAAATCCAGCCATCTCTTAAACAGGAAATGGAAACTGAAAGCAGTGCAAAGTGGCTGTAAAACAGTGGAACCCAGTTATATAATAATTCATTATTAAACAGATTTTATTCCATAATTTAAAATATTATAAAAACATGGTTATGTGCATTAAAATCTACTCTTACATGATTATGATTTACTATTGTATAGCACAGCTATTCTGTAACTATAGAATTATACATATTGTCTACTATAATTATGATAATGATGAACTCAGGCTTCCCCCCAAAAAAGTGTCAACCAAATGAAAGAAAAATTTATTTTGTGAGAGAACAAGTGTGAAATTTTTAGGACTCAGGTAAAAGAAAATCTCATTGCAGACAGTCACTTGGAATACTAATTGCTTGGCATTGAGATGATAATTAGATACACCGTAACACACTACTATAACATCTTCACTGATATCATCGTAGAAACCAATGCATTCATAAATATTTTTGTGAAAAATATATGTTCCTAAAACATCTGCTTACATTTTAGTTTATCAATTTTTTTTAATTAATGAAAAAAGAGAAACTCATTTCCTTTTAACCATTATGTATTCCATATTAAATGCTATTACTTAAAATGCCACATTGGATCATTTTCAATAAAAACACAATACAAAATTTGTATACCCTTTTCCATTTTATCAGGAAGAAAGAGATTCTCAGCAAACACTTTGCTTGGCGGGCGATATTGTGACTCTGAATCATTGGCAGGTGCTAATTAGCAAAAGAGAAGGCGGTTTGCAGTAAACACCTTTCTCCATAGAGAAAGTGTTGGGCTGCAAAACCCGACTACTTTGAACTTTATTGGCTGTTCAACCAATAGTCTTTTCATGGTAACAAATGCTTGGCTTTACATTAGCATTAAACAAAATTATTTGTAACTCTGAGTATGTGGTAAGTTTCATTGGTTTAATTTCCCAATTAGTTTTATTGCTCCTACAAAAACGAATCTAAACAGTTCCATACTTTAAGCAGTTAAAGTTTTTGTTGGGACAATTATTCCTCTCACTGAACTGCAAAAGGACCCAAGTTACAGGCACAGTTTTATATTTATTATGCAGTGAAAAAGTGCACCCTGTGTAGAATTACAAGGGTCTAATTTCATTGAAAGTTTCTGTGATGTCATAAACCAAAAGGCTGAAAAATAGAATCTTTAAAATACTGATATGTAAAGTTAAAAGCATGTATTACCTCAATATGCTCTGTAATTTAACCTTATATTATTTGTTTCTTAAATGACCCATTTCCTACTTCCATTTCAAAATTTATAAATTTTAAAATATTCAGAAAACGTTTAGTATTTCATTTACCAATAAGTAATAACCAATTTTAAAACTCATTCCAGTAGGAAATTAACTATTTTCTTGCCCTAGAAATGGGCAAAATCATATTAAAATTTATGACATCAGTGAAAACATCTATTAAAATGCACATATAGTTTAGAATAATTTAATCAGGATCTGCCTTTTGCAAAATACTAGGCAATCATGATGGCAATAAATCCCAAAGTTACCCCAAAGTAATAAGAATGGCTCTGTTCAGAGCTTTAAACCCTTCTGTGTAGCTTGGGGTATTTTATAGGCAGCAGATTCTTATAAAGAAATGTTGCTACCATTCCCTATTAGCTGGGACCAAGCTTGAGCTTAACTATGCAAGTTGTCTCAGTGAATTTAATTTTCACCAGAGACAGAGAACCTTTGGGTCTGGGAGACTTGATCGATGGATTACAGTATCCTAGGAAGCAATAGAAATTCTGAATATACCACACTAATATTCACAATAGTTTGTATCCTATTCCAAGCCTCCCACAGATTTGCATATTGCGTTTTAAGGTCAGATGAGCTATAAGTTAAAAGGTTCAAGAATTATTTTCAAACAGAAATCAGTGTGAGTTGTCTGGAAGCTTCACAGAAGGCATTGAGAGTCACAGCCTCCTGTGATGAGTAATCCCATGTGTCTTTGGCACATGGGTAACACAGCACAGCATTCTTAGAGCACACACTCCAGAATATTTCCCCAGCCTGTGGTGGGTATTCTCAGTCTCTTCATTAGCACCCAGTCTGAAGCAGTAACACAGTAGTGGCAGTTGGGCAACTGCATCTAAAGCAACGGGAGGCTGGCACAGCTGTGATAACCGCAAACACGAACATCAGCCCTTACCCACAGTAAGTGGATGCTAGTGGCACGTTTGATGAAGGCCAGTTTTAAATGTGCATGCATGAAATGCCCCACAAGCGCGCTCAGAAAAAAAGTGCAAGAGATCTTAAGGGACCAGAGGTTCCCTAGAAATAGAGAAGAGTAGAGAAAATGTGTTTATTACTTATGATATGCAACCCCGTAATGTAAACAGTGGACTTGGGTGTTTATGATGGGTCAATGTAAGTTCATCAGTTGCAACACATGTACCGCTCTGATGGTGGATGTTGATAATGGGGGAGGCTATGCATGTGTGGGAGCAGGAAGTATATGGGAAATCTCTATACCTTCCCCTCAATTTTGCTATGAACCTAAAATTGCTCTAAAAATGTAAAGTCTTAATAAAAAAAATTTTTTTTAATTAAAATACAATCACACTTTCAGAAGCATAGATTCTTTACATGTTTTCTTTATATATATATTGACATTCCTTGGGGGAAAATTGAGGGGAAAGAAAATGAAAATATACTTCTAGGACTTCCCTGGCGGTCCAGTGGTTAAGACTCTGCACTTCCACTGCAGGGGGCACAGGTTTGATCCCTGGTTGGGGAACTAAGATCCCGCATGCTGTGCGGTGTGGCCAAAAAAAAAAAAAAAAAGAAAAGAAAAGAAAATATACTTCCACCTATTAAATTAATTACTCTCATCTTCCTTAAACATTTAAGAGACATCTGCTGTTTGCTCTTGAGAGTGATATTTCACTTTATTGAATAAAATAGCCTAGGTAAAAACTTGCTTCAGCTTCTCATTTACTAGCACTAACAGACAGAACTCATTTTCACCAATGAAACAGTAAATACCCTGACTGTGTGAGCCTTGCAAAACTTTTATACATGATATTATGCACCAATAAGACACTTTCAGCTGCAGTCATAAACTTATATTTACTATAATCATTTTCAGTTAGTTAAAATCAGATATGTTAAAGAATCACTTAAGGGGCTTCCCTGGTGGCGCAGTGGTTGAGAGTCCGCCTGCCAATGCAGGGGACGCGGGTTCGTGTCCCGGGTCCGGGAAGATCCCACATGCCACGGAGCTGCTGGGCCTGTGAGCCATGGCCGCTGAGCCTGCGCGTCCGGAGCCTGTGCTCTGCAATGGGCGAGGCCACAACAGTGAGAGGCCCACGTACCGCAAAAAAAAAAAAAAAAAAAGAATCACTTAAGATAGTCTTGTCCTGGGTAATATAAAATATTAGGTTCATATGAAACTTAATAACTTTTTTTCTAAAGTACTAATGCAAATACATGCATATATATAATATAATTTTACATAAATGTGATCATAACATGCTTACTCTTTTATGGTAGTCTTTTTTTTTTTCCTTCTACTTGACTCTGTCCTTTACTTTCCTCGTCCCTCTCAGGTAACATGTCTCCCTGTCCTGCGGTAACACCTCACAAGAACATCTTGTGCCAGTAGTTTTGAAAACCAATGCTTTCATTTTTATGGAAGAGATGTCCATAAGTTAGATAATGTATAGAATGTCTGGATTAAAGTTTTAAAAAATAGATGATTAGATACATAATTGGTATCTTTTTAATACATAAGTTTGATATTGCCAGATCATTTTTTAGAGAATATAATTTACTCTTTTTTCTGTATCTTCCTCTTTACAGGCATCCTAATCCATTTAAATACTTGCCAGCATTACAAGCAGTTCCATTATTATCAGTGAGTTTGAGATTTTTTTTGTTGTTTTTGGAGATTTTTTTTCGTGTTTATCAGTGCTTCAGGTTTACATTTGTTTCTTCTTGTATTTCCTCTTCATAGCCTTTGTGCGTTCTCTTTGAGTTGCTTTCGCCTGTGTATAATAGTATAGCCGATATTCATACGGAATTGTAGGAATATCCATGACATATTGTCAGTTAAAACGAAGCAATTGCAGAGTAAGATATATAGTGTAATTATTTATTAATTTTAAAAGTCAGATAAACAAACACCTCTCTGTATGTGCATACACGCCTATAAACATTGAGTGAACAAGGAAAAAGGTGTTGAAGAGCGTCACAGCAGGTATCTCACACTGGCTGCATCTGGGGTGTGAAGCTGGAGGGGAATGTGGAGATGATCATCTTGCATACATACATTTTTACATTGTAATGTTTCGCTTATGTCACAAAGCACATTATGATGTTTGTAATTTAAGATTCTTAGAAATTTTTAAAAATAATAGAAGGTCTCTGATTTCAGTGACAAATATCATTGCTTGGAAGATAAAAAGTATATACTCTACTTCTCATAGAAATAATCGTTCTAAACACAAATTTAGAAAAGAGAGAGTAAGAAAGAGAGATTAATCTCCCACAGTACTCTTAGAAAATTATATTAACATCTTCATAACATCCTGAAATTGTCCTTTTAGTACCAAAACACTTATGGGCATGTATTTATACTTTGGCCAGTGAATTTAATGGGAAAATATCATATCGTGGGAAAAGTTTTCTAGGTGTAAATTAAATAATTTGTTCATATGTTTGAGTTCTCATAAAAAAGGGATTTTCAGCTATGAATCGCTGTACTGAGATACTAAACATATGAAAATCAGGCTGCAAATTATAAATATCAAGTTGTAACATCTTGGTATTAGCAGAGACCTTAATTCACCATACATTTATCAAAAAATATCTTCGTTGTGAAGACAACAAAAGATTATATGAAATTTGAACAGAATATGGTGAAGTTACTCATCGCTTATTTGGTCCAATTTGAGAGAGGTCATGATACGCCCTCCTGCCAAGGAAACTGCTGAGGGGCACGAATTCTGACATTACCGCTCCTCTGAGAGCATGCAGTTGTTATAATAAAAGTATTACCTGTTATATCATTAACCTGGTAGTTCAAATTTCTTGAAAACATTAATTATCCAGTCACCCAGCAGTGTGCTGAGGTCATGAAACTCAAGATAGGTTGATTTTACATCACTAGGGGACTGGAAAGACTGTGGAAGAACATTTATTGACCTGAAGGATTAGGCAGGCGAGAGGCAATGTGGCCTTTTGCCTGAGGTGAAAAGGCAGTGAGTTCCAGTGACCTGGAGACTGGGCCAGGGTGGAGTTGCTTGAAACTCTCCTCTCTGGGTTTCGTGGGCTTTTCATTTTCTTACACCTCTCCCCATAAAACAGTCCTTCATTGTTATTGTTCCCTAGCATTCCACCCACCGCCTTCTCCTATTCTTCCTCTTAAGTAATCTCTTTGAGTAATGTCCATAGTGTTCTGTTTTTGATAGATGACCAATAGTTCTTATGTGTTGAATTTATGGAAGAATATAAAAACAAGCAAAATGTAGGTAGATATAGCTTAAATTTTTAAAAGTCTGAGGCTCCAAACTGTGTACGTGAACTTATTTTTAGAAACTTTTTTATATGGATAGATATATATCTACATATATATTTTAATTATTTCTTATATTCTATATTTTTGAGGAAACAAAGAAAAATTATTTTCTTCCTCTCCTATTGGAAAGGATGTGTCAGTATATTCTCATTGAGGACAAAAAAGTAGAAAATCAGACAAGAAATAGTTTAATAAAGAAAAATGCAAGATAAAAATAAAAAGGAAATATATATTAGTAGGTCTGAACGGAAGGTGAATATATAAAAACCACTGAAAAATATTTATAGACCAGCTAGACCAACTAAATAGTCTCATGGCACTGAAATTACAGTGGAGTTTTTCATGGCACACCTTTAAATGAGAATATCTTACAGCCATTATAAAGAATAAAGTAGAAATAATATAGAATAATCATCAAGATAAATTAATGAAAAAAGCAAAACATTGACAGCAAATGTTTTGCTGATTTCTAAAATGCTGCATCTTTTCCCCTCTCGTATACATTTTTTTTTTTTTTTTTTTGGCGGTACGTGGGCCTCCCACCGCCGTGGCCTCTTCCGTCGCGGAGCAACAGGCTCCGGACGCGCAGGCCCAGGGGCCACGGCCCACGGGCGCAGCCGCTCTGCGGTGCGCGGGATCCTCCCGGACTGGGGAACGAGCCCGCGTACCCCGCATCGGCAGGCGGACCCTCAACCACTGCGCCACCAGGGAAGCCCTACAATTTTTAATATAGTCAAATCTGCTGTCTTATTTGCAATTACCTTTACAATTTCTAAGAATAGCAAATCTTGTACTCTTCATATTTGAAAATAAATATTTGTGTGTGTGTGTAAAAAAAAAACATGGTTCAGTATAGACTGAATAGTATGCTACTATTGGTGTAAACTTTATAAAAGAGATTAACATATACTTAGAGCCCTGTGAGACTGAAATTTTTTGGAAAGCAAGAAATTGGAAGAGAATTTTTCTAAGGAGGGTAATTGAGGGATTGGTGGTCAGGAAAATAGAGACTTATTTGGACTCTAGACTGTATGCTATTTTTTTTAACCAAACTCAGGTATTATTTCTTCAAAAACAATTTTAATTTTTTAAAAAATTATATTATAATGTTTGTATTTCTTTACCATTTTATCAATCTACACCATTAATTGGTATTATTCTTTTAAAATTAACATCAGGGACTTCCCTGGTGGCGCAGTGGTTAAGAATCTGCCTGCCAACCAGGGGACACAGGTTCGAGCCCTGGTCCAGGAAGATCCCACGTGCCACGGAGCAACTAAGCCCGTGCACCACGACTACTGAAGCCTACATGCCTAGAGCCCATGCTCTGCAACAAGAAGCCTGAGCACCACAAAGAACAGTAAGTCCCGCTCGCTGCAACTAGAAAAAGCCCACATGCAGCAACGAAGACCCAATGCAGTCAAAAATAAATAAATAAATTTATTTATTTAAAAAAAAATTAATATCAAAAGTTTAAGAATCATAATAAGACAGTACAATGGATAGCTCTGGAGAGCTGATCATTGAGTAGATTCATAAATATCATTGGGTAGCACAAAATGTGGAGTACAATGCAAGAGTGAGTGTTTGTAAAAATAAAGAGAGGCTTTTAATTCCTTCACATCCTTGCCAACCCTTGCAATTTTCTGTTTTTTAAATTATGACCATCTTAGTTAATGTGAAGTGGTATTTTATTTTGGTTTTAATATGCATTGCTCTAATGAATAATGATGTTGAGTATTTTTCATGTGCTTATTGGCAATTTGTATTTCTTCCTTGGACAAATATCTCTTCAGACCCTTTCATACAATGGTGTATGTAGCTCATTGGCATACAGTCTGGCAGTGTTCAAAAAGTGAAACATAGAGTTACCATATAATCCAGCAATTCCACCTCCAGGTTCCCGAGAAAAATAAAATCACATGAATATTCATAGCATCATTCATAATAGCAAAAGGTAGAGACAACCCAAATGTTCAGCAACTGATGAATGAGAAAATAAAATACAGTATATCCCTATAATAGAAAAGGATTTGGCCGTATAAAGGAATGAATTACTAATACATGTTACAAACATGGATAAACCTTGGAAACATTATTCCATGTGAAAGTAGCCAGTCACAAAAGATCACATAGTGTGTTATTCTTCTTACATGAAACTTCCAAACTAGCTAAGTTCATAGAGACTGAAAGTACATTCATAGTTGCCTAAGACTGAGAGAATGAAGGGAAATGAGGAGTGATTGGTAATGAGGACAGGGTTTCTCTGGGAGGTGATGAAAATGTTATAAAATTGTGGTGATGGTGGTACAACTCTGAACTTACTAAAAACCATTGAATTGTACACTTTAAAAGGGTGAATGGTCATACACAAATTGTATCCCAATAAAGCTTTTTTTAATAAGAGAGAGGATAGAATCCAATGTCTTTAAACATCTTAGACTCTATATTTCCAAATCATCTATGTTTCTTATGAGACTGCTGTGGGTTCTGGGAAGGCAAGCAAATAACCATGGTTAAGTATGAATCTTTGTTCCCACACCGGTATATTTATTCAACAAACAATTCCAAGGTGCTTACCATGGAACACTGAATACAAAGCAGGGTTAGAGATATGAAGTTGAAAAACGTGTCTGTGCAGTGGGTAAGAGAGACAAGATGAGAGCTGGATAAGTAGCACTAAATACTATGAATGTATTCCCAGATGTGGGGAGAGTGAGGGGGATATAAGGATTTAACCAGAAAAGATGACACAAAAATTAGGCCTTGATGGTTGCATAGGAAGTTAGCCAAGTAAAAGTTACCGTATATTCTGAGAATTGCCCTTTCCTTCCCCACGCCCTCCACCAGGGATTTGCCCTTGACAGGCATATTGTTATTATTACATCCTGTCTGCTGGCCACAATGGACTAGACCATAAATAACCCCCTGACCCAAACTGCTCCAGATGTTCTCTCCTAGGAATTAGGAATTTGGACTTAATCAGTCTAGATAGGTATAACTTGAACTGAAGGATATAAATTTAGGAATTATGGATCTGCCATCCTCTGTTATCTCTATGTAAGGGCTGAGAAAGCCAGGCTGGGAAGATGGATTAAAAAAAAATGATACCCAGAGAGAAGCAGAGATAAGAAATGAAAAGTAAGTACGACTGGGTTACTGATAGCTTTCTTATTCCTGCTGCCAGGCCTGGCAGTCCTGCATTTTGTAAAATACTCCAGTATCCTTCTAATAAAATTTCCCTTTTTGCTTCATTGAAAAACAAACAAACAAACACAAAGGATAGTGGGGTGTGAGACAAGTGGGAATGGATAGTCTAGACAGGAGCTGGCATGTGCAAGGACACAGAAATGTGAGATTTGGGCAGTACTCTATTTATTTGAATATAAATTCACACCTTTTGGGACTTCCCTGGCAGTCCAGTGGTTAAGACTCCGTGCTTCCGCTTCAGCGGGCACGGGTTCGATCCCTGGCTGGGGAACTAGGATCCCTCATGCCACGTGGCATGGCCAAAAATAAATAAATTCATGCTTTTTATGTTACAGTTTTCACTACAGTATTGGAGTCATGTGTAGTCATTCATTATCAAACTTATATTCTCATTAGAGAAAATCTGAGAAAAATCACTTGATTCATAATAACAATGTAGTAACCTCCAAACATCAATGGGTCAGTTGAGAAATCAATGGGAAGAAATGCCGAGTCCCACTGGTAATTCTTATTCCTCTCCCTTCTCTGAAAATTCAAGCTACTTCATGGAATACTTGATACTTCCCAGTTTTCTTCTGCAACGGCTTTGACACAGGAGATACATCTGTAATTAGAAGTAGAAGGTGATCAGTAGCAGAACTTGATCCTCTGGATTACAAATGTGCACCAAAAACACATTGAAATTTCAGATTCAGGATATTTTTTTCCAAACTCCAGAGCAAAGAACAAACTAAATACTTTACTCACATACATATATTAAAAATTTTAATTTAAAAGAATTCAAAGTGAGAACTGATAAACAGTCCAATTAAAATACTGAACTATTATAAAACAAGAGTTAAAAATATATTTTACGTGGAAATATAGAAAAGTAATAAAGATTTTCGCATCTTGAATTGCCTTATATAAATGAAAAGAAATAGAAAATCACTACCAACTCTCTTACAATTTGTTACCATTCTCTGTAGACTTTTAGCCAAGAAGGAAAATCTCCCCATTTATTTTGTTCATCTAACAAAACTTTCTCTAACATGTTTTCGCCTGGATTGATCCATATGCATTTCAGTATTCAGCAATTTCTTCCTATTATCGTATAAAGAATTTAGTAAGAGACATGATTATTTTCAGTATCACATCCAGATATGGGTCCTTCAAATCCTTATTATAAGGCAGACTCACTTCAGTACGTACAGTGCCATTATAGCTAGTGTAGTTCCCACAGTTAGCATATTGCTGGTAAAAAAAAAAAAAAAAGGAGGATGGCATTTTAAATTCTTAAGCCACGTCATTTATGCTTTACATATATAATTCACACATAATTTTGAGTAATGTGTTAGAAGAAGGATTAAATGTGTCAACCAAGTTATGTTTCCAAATAACATTTCATTATTTTGGACTAGGCTGGTGGATGCTAAAGGTTTAGTACTTCAGTTTCTGCTTCAAATAGCTGCTTTATACCATTATAGTTCTTTAAAATTTTCTATTATTTTTATTATATCGTTATTGTTCTAATCAAAATAGTGCTTATGTCAGTTCACTCTTCTATAAGTAACTCTATTGGAAATAATTTATACATTCTGTATATCAATGCAATTCTATATATTAGACACAGTTATAAGTGTTCTTGGGAATACAGTTATAGAGTTCTTTACCATAAAACTATTATGTCAAACCGGATGTCACTGAGGAAAGCAGTATACAAGTGTTAATGGGAGACTTTGAGTAAAAAATAGTCACTTAGGGTAAACCAATTTTGTCCAGTTATCTTCCTATTACATACCCTATATCCTCTCTTTCCTCCTTCTACTTGAACTCTTTAGTTAGAGTCTGTATACTTTTCATCATTTGGTCTCCAGAGTCTGGCACAGGGCCTGTTAGGATACTCAGGGATATTCATTCAGTTCATCCAATCACTGAGTCCCATTCATTGCCTGGCCCTGCCCTAGGTAATGGGTTATAGCAGTGTACAAAAATTAAAAATCCCGGGGCTTCCCTGGTGGCGCAGTGGTTGAGAGTCCGCCTGCCGATGCAGGGGACACGGGTTCGTGCCCCGGTCCGGGAAGATCCCACGTGCCGCGGAGCGGCTGGGCCTGTGAGCCATGGCCGCTGGGCCTGCGCGTCCAGAGCCTGTGCTCCGCAATGGGAGAGGCCACAACAGGGAGAGGCCCGCATGTCGCAAAAAAATTAAAAAATAATAAAAAATAAAAAATCCCTACCCTCATGGGGCTTGCATTCTAGAATGGTGAAACTTATAATAAAAAGTAAAAACAGATGATACAGTACACTAGATGTTAGTAAATGCTATGGGAAAAAATAGATCTGTGAACAAGAATAATAAACATTGGGACAGAGACAGCTACAGTTTGAAAAGGGGTAGTCACACATGTTCCCACCGAAGTTCCATGTGAGTGCAGACCTGGAGGAGTAAGAGAACCAGCTGTGTGGAACTAGGGAGGAGAAGCATTCCAGGGAGAGGGGAGAGCAAATGCAAAGATCTTAAAGCAAAAGACTATGTGTTCAAAAAGCAAGGATGCCAGCGCGGCTGCTGTATGAAAGCAAAGGGGATACCAATAGGAGATGAAGTCGGAAAGGTAACAGGGAGACGAATCCTGTGTGTGTGACATCTAGGTCATGTGAAAGACCTGAGCTTTTAGAATAAGTTGGGAAACACTGAAGGATTAAAGCAGAAGCATGACATAATTTAACTTGTGTAGTTTACAAGATCACTCTGGTCCCTGTATTGAGACTGAGAAAAGAAGACCTGAAGCAGGGAGACATGGCCATGGAAAGGAAGCAGAGATACCTGCACCACCAGGTACAAACACTTTAAAAAAACGAACGAACATGTAATCGATCGGGAAGGAGGAGAACTCCCTGCAAGAAAATGATGAGTATAATTTGCCTAGCTCTCAGTGTGTCAGGTATGTGGTTTGAAAGGGAGAAATCACTTTTTGAGATAACTAATAGTGGGTATGTGTTTCTTTGTCACTGCACCGCAGGTCAAATAGACAGTAGTCTATTTTTTGTGTGTGGTACGCGGGCCTCTCACTGTTGTGGCCTCTCCCGTTGTGGAGCACAGGCTCTGGACACGTGACTCACGGGCCCAGCCGCTCCGCAGCGTGTGGGATCTTCCCGGACGGGGGCACGAACCCGTGTCCCCTGCATCGGCAGGCGGACTCTCAACCACTGCGCCACCAGGGAAGCCCAACAACAGTCTTTTTAATGCTAGTTGCAGTAAGAAATCTGAAACCATATCAGTCAGTGTTTTGTACTCTGTTACACTGAAGTCCATTCGTCTACCTTGCACTTCGCTTGGATGTTTTGTTCATTCATGATCTTATAATGTCATTATAAGAACATTATAATGTTTTGATAATTTGGAAAATATTGGCTCACTGAGTTACGCAAATATTACAAACATTGACATAGTTTATTATACAATATTTTAAAATAGCACTTTCGTTTGTATCATGTCCATTTCATCAGAAAAACCTTAAGTATTAGGAAGCACAGGTGGCAAATACAAATTGTTTATAATCATAATTTTCAGTTGAAAGCTCAAAATTTACCACTGGCAACAAATTGTTAGTTGTTCTTCTTGAAATGACTCACTTTCTTTATTTGTGAGAAAATGTCTGCCAGACACCCAGTTAAGAATCACAATAATTTGTTTGTCAGTTGCTGTTTCAAATAAAAAGTGTATTCCATGGGGCTTCCCTGGTGGCGCAGTGGTTGGGGGTCTGCCTGGCGATGCGTGGGGAGCGGGTTTGTGCCCCGGTCCAGGAGGGTCCCACGTGCGGCGGTGCGGCTGGGCCCGTGAGCCGTGGTCGCTGAGCTTGCGCGCCCGAAGCCTGTGCTCCGCGACGGGGGGGACCGCGGCGGTGAGAGGCCCGCGTACCGCAAAAAAAAAAATAGTGTATTCCATGAAAAAAGCACAAATGCTTTTCCTAGGGACAACTATCTTCCTTTAGTATGCAATAGTAATGCTTTATGTGACACCCAGAATATTAAAGACATATACTCGAGTTGAAATCTAATATTAATTATATTAATATTATATATAATATTAATATTTTTACTGTTTCCTCTAGGGCATTCTTAAATGTCATTTAAGAAACTTATTTTTTAAAATGAAAGTGCTTGTTGATGACTTCTATGATAGTTTGGTGCCAGTACCGTAGCTGTGCTGAGACACCAACAATTTTACCCCCTATTGCTTTTGTATCTTTGGGGCTAATGTGAAGAACATGGTGAAACAGACAAACAACATGTAAGTGTTTTTATGAGAATAATTTTGATTTCTCAGACCCCTTGCAAAGGTCATGGAGACTTCTAGGAGACTGTGGACCAAACTTTGTGAACCACTGGTCCAGGAGACTGGGAGAGTGAATGTACTGGGGAAATAAAACATGATCATCAGGTAGCTTCCAAGTTCTTGGCATGAGCTTAAAGTGAAAACTGAAAGTGGTTGTGTGTTTTTCACTAGCCTGTTCAACTGTGTGCATATTGGCTAAGATTAGACAAAGGGTGGAATTAACCAATATTGTAGTTTGGTTGAGCAAACGCTTGGAAGGGAGAAGTTCAAGGGAATTGAGTGTGCATACCAAAGAGTGATAAGGATTGACTCTGAAATTTAAGCTGTAATAGGAGGAAAGTAAAGAGTGATGGAAGAAGGAATAATAAAAAAAGATGGCAGGATTAATAAAAGCTATGTCTGAGCAGAGTCTAAGGATTGTTTTATTTGGATCTAATTTGGAGCTAGGAAGTTGGGAGGGATCATTTGGACATGAAATATTTGAGATAATAATAATAATAATGAGATTAAAGATATTTAAAATGATAAAGGATGTCTAAGGTGTGACCAGAGGAGTGGCCCGCTATATAAACTGAGTGGACTCTGAATTCCTATCATTGTTGAAATTAATAAGGACTCTATGGTCAGGCCATTCAAGATGGCTGTTCTCTTGCTTTCTGTAAGCACATGCCGTGCTTGACCGGTCACTCACATGACTATCCAGTCCTCTGAATTATAGGGCTTAATCAGTAACTGTCTAAGTGCTTACCCTCTGCCCAGCCACTGGTTTCCCTGGCAACAAGTGAGCCAACTTGATGTCAATTCCCTCTATAAACGGTAACCTCCTTCTCCCCTGAGTAGCAAAAACTGCTTTCATGTTCTGTCTGCCACCATCTGCCATCCTCGGTGGGGTGTTGCTCCAGGACCTTTTGCTTCAGATGTGTAAAGTCCCCTATCCTGTAAACCACTGATGTCTTCGTCTCTGTATCCAGGCTCTTTCTTCAGTCTCCTGGTTGGGCAACTACAAGGCTTGCAGGCCTACGGGTGCAGTCCAACAAGGACTAAGAAAGAGAATGACTACCATGTTGTTGCTCCATGGTCAGGGCTAAATACTGGAGCTAAGATCTGCCTCTCTGGTAGTGTGGGTAGTGATAATAGCTGCTTCAGGCATAGTCCTACAAGCAAGGTCCTGGTGACTGGGATTAAATATATTTTGCATTACTGTTCAAGAGAACTCTCCTTCTTCCTCTCCCCACCCCTCCCCAAGAAAGGCAAGAGCTACAGTGGGAGGCTGTTCCCACTCATTTAGTTCCAATGTGATGAAGAGGGTAACAGGTGGGTGCCTCTTAGCAATTTTGCTCTCATCAGCTGGTGCTTTACAAACAATAATTAGTGTAGGCCAAATCCAGTGTTTATCCCTAGAGAGCTGAAAACTTTGAGTGGGCTTAGCATTTCCTTACTTGTGACCACAAGGAATATCTTATGGTAATTTGACTTTATGAGGAAAAGAACTCAGTATACACTATTTTTCTCCTTCTGCTAAAAAAAAAAAAAAAAAAAAATTGGAGGGGAAGAAAATGATATTTAAACTCTAACATTGAGGCATTTATTTTTCGGGAAGCCCATGTATGGGAGGAAAAATAACTTTAGCTCTACATTTCTAGGTTCTTGGCTGAGACCCACCTGTAATAAAAGAGAGATTGATAGGAAAAAAACAAACAAGTCTAATGATGTATATACCTCCTGTATACATGGAGAGACCAGAAAAACCGTATAACTCTGAATAGCCCAAGCCACCACCTTAAATATCATCTCCAGCTAAAAACCAAAGATGTTCGGGGAGAGGAAAGGCCAGTTGTGGGAGGTTACCAGGAAAAGCCTAGTAAACAAGGGTATAATAGTCACGGAGATTTAAGTCCAAGCCTTCTTCACTGATAAGTTTCTAGAGATTTGGTCTCCTCCTCTTCCTGGCACAGAGAGGGAGACACTCTCACAAATGAAGATTTCTCTTATAAATGTGAATGGACCTTACAAAGGAAAGCTTTCACCCTTTTAACCCAATTTTCAGAGCTTCTCCTGTGTCTGCAGTTTCATAAAAATAACCAGTCTAAAATAAACCTTATGCTGCATAGATATAATCTGGGAGTGGCAAATTCTGCTCCCCTTCCTACATTCCTTCTTTGTAAGAAGGAAATTTTTTAGACCACATAAGAAACTCCAGAGGCATCACATAAAATATGGAAAAATGGAATGGGATTAGACCATAAATAGAAGGAGTATCTAGACAGGGTAATTAAAACTGGAGCCCGCTTATGGAGGTTCATGAGATGGGAGAATATGTAACGGGGATAAGATTTATTTAACATGTGCATAAGACCTGTATTTCACTTACTACCACGCTAACAAGACTGTAATTTTTGTTTGTCATGATACTGCTATGACCCTTCCCTCTTCTATGAATTGCCAACCCATTCCAGGATTTTTTTGTAATTGAGAATGTGGAGAGTATTGGAGGTAGACTAGAGGTCAGAGAAAGTAGAGAAGGATTTAGCACAAAAGATTAAGGGAAAGAAAGCTGGGATCGTGGGGGGCTGGGTGGAGGTTCAGAGAAGCATTGTTGTTTGTAATGAACTGAATCTCTTAATCTTTCTTTAGAAGTTGCATTTAAATACAATAATGCCCCCTTATCTGAGAGGAATACCTTGCAAAACCCCCAGTGGATGCCCCATATCAAGGGTAGTATTGATCCCTACTTATACGAACAGTTGGGCAGCATATACAGCGTGGATACAGTGGACAAGGATAGTTCATGTCCTGGGTGGGATGGAGTTGGACAGGGAGAGATTTCATTCACACTACTCAGAATAGTGCATAATTTACAATTTACAATTATTTCTGGAATTTTTCATTTAATATTTTCAAACAGCAGTTGACCATGGGTAACTGAAACCATGCAAAGTGAAACCTTGAGTAAAGGAGGATAGTGTATTGGAAATTTTTTTATTCTAATTTCTAGATTTGCTTCCATGCTAATCCATAGACTCTAGACCATGTAAGCCCTGCTTTTATTAGGATTTTACAGTCTTTACATGCAACTCACACTGTAGAAAACTCTCTTGCCATTTCCGGCATACACTATAACCAAACATGCTATAACCATGGTTCTCAGACTTTGATTCAAGGTACCATGGGGCACTGCAGTAAACTCTCACAGGCATTGTCAGGTCTTTTAAATATTCAAGGGAAATACACTTATATTTGTTGCATACCATATGAACTACTACTATAGTTTGTTTGGACTTAAACTACCTAATAAATGGATCTGTCATGAATTTCTTTTGACCTACAGTTGATATGAAAAAATTACTGAGACATGAAGGGTCATGAATTAGAAAGTTCTGTAAGCTTTCCAAATTTCATTCCTTCTCCCATTGCTTTCATTTCACCTTAAATAATTTATTCCCCATCTTTATTTGAAATATAATTCCTTACTAATTTTCATATTCAGTTTCAAATGCTCCCTCCTGCAGAAAGACTTCCCTTATACCTACTGACCTCCCTGCCTCCATTCTCTGAACTTTTGGTCTAATATAAAGCGGAGCAGCATTTGCCACCCCAAAATGTACCTTTTTGACATAAGGATTATTTTAGACTGGTTATTTTTAAGAAACAACAGACACAGGACAAGCTCTGAAAAGTAAGTAGGTTACTCATTTGTAAGGGGCATTTATATTTATAAGGGAAGTCTCCATTTACGAGGGTCACAAATGGACCTCTCTGTACCAGGAAGAGGAGAATGACTAAATCTCTAGAGATTTATCAGTGAAGAAGGCCTGGACTTAAATCTGCATGACAACTATACCCTTGTTTACTGTGCTTTGCCTGACAAACTCCCATAACTGGCGCTCTCTACCTCCAACTTCTTTTGTCTTTAGCTGGAGATGATATTTAAGTGGTAGCTTGGGCCATTCAGGAAGCAATTCAGTTTTCCTAGGCCTCTCCTATGTATGCAGGAGCTATGTATGTTATTAAACTTCTGTTTGTTTTTGTCCCATTCACCTTTCTTTTATTATGGCAGGGTGGGGTGGGGGGGGGTGTCTTAGCCAAGAACCTAGAAGGATAAAGGGAAAAAATTTTTCTTCCCCTACGATTAGAACTCTACTGTCTTCTCTCCTACAACACTATATAAACTCCTTACGAGTAGAAATCACATCTCATTTGTAGATTGAGATTTTTAGAGGTGGCAGAGACTTGAGGGATTATTTACTCCAAAATATCTTTTACACAAATGAGGGCAGTGAAGTAGAGAAAGAGTAGTTGATTGACAAAGGTAGCACAGTAACTTACTGGCAGAACTGAGACTGAATCCCATATTTTCTGACTCTTGGTAACATTTATTCACACAGAGAATTTCAAGTAACATGTCTAAAATATTTGATGAATATGTTATTAAACTAATGATGAAATTAAATTGACTTTTTATCAGGATAATATAAATTTTCAAGATATAATCTCCTAAGAAAAAATTAGGTCTGATGTACCATTTGTATTACTTTGAGATTGACATTAAGATAAATGAGTAATTTCTATTCACGTGTATTTGCTGAGTGAAAAATCTGGGCTTTAAGAACTTCCCATATATTTCTACCTTAATAGGGTCAGAAGTGTGACAATAAATACCCAATACATTACAGTCATTTGAAAAACAAAATATATATATATGGAACATGTGATGGTGTGAAATTTTGCAGCCATGTGGGAATTGGTAATTTTATGCTGTAGAAATTATGATGTTATTACCAGCTATGTTATTTTTTGGCTGTATGTAATTTTAACTTACAGTCAATGAATTTAGAGATTTTTATAAAGTAATAGCATTAATATCTTTATACTACCTACTATTAGTCTTTCATTGTAATCAGATATTTGTCTTTATTTCCTCTGGCAAAGAATATGTTGAAAGTTGTTGCTTTGGTAAATAATAATAATAATATAAATTAAAATTTACCTGACATTCGCATAGCACAGGGAGGTCAGCTCGGTGTTTGTGACCAGCTAGAAGGGTGGGATAAGGAGGGTGGGTGGGAGGGAGACGCAAGAGGGAAGAGATAGGGGGACATATGTATATGTATAACTGATTCACTTTGTTATAAAGCAGAAACTAACACACCATTGTAAAGCAATTATACTCCAATAAAGATGTTAAAAAAAAATTTATCTGACATTTATAAAGCTTAACACTGATTTTCAACTTATACGTGTTATAGTCCAAATTACATATTTATAATATTTTTTAATATCAATACAGTATTCTCTCTGTATAATATGGACTTTTTGTAAGCAGCTATTTTCTTTAGATTAAATAGACCCTTAAAGTTGCCAAATCTAATCCTAAACTCTGGAAGTGTTCATATGTAAACTTAGTGTACAAATGAATTCTCTTTAGACATGTATACACACACACATGCAAATGTATATTATATAAATTTGGATAGCTCTAGAATCATGGAACTACCAGATTACTTGAGAAAGTCCAAAAATAAGACTGACTTTTCATATGTTCTTTTTTATGTTTCCAGAATTTCATAGTGATCACTGCCATGAAATAAGAGTCAAGAAAGTTTGAGTCTTAGGACAGATTGCCCTGAAATGAATTAGTGCTTAAGACAATTATATCAACTGTTTGTACTAAAAAAAAGAAAAAAATTTTTTTTCATTTTCTTTGTATATATACACATATATTACACACACATATACATGTATATATACAGAGAGATGTTTTCCTGAAAAAACATTATTTAAATTAATTTGGTTCTTGATCTGAAGTATTTTAATATATGACATATTTCTATTTCTTTTTTTTGGCCTTACTCAAAAACTTTTCAAATATTAACGTGTCACATTAAGGGATAAGGTTTTTATGGAAGTATCTGTTACATGTATTAGTTATTCAGAATGAGACTGATTTCTCTTCTACGCTAAATAAATGTCATAAAAATTTCAGTAAGAATTTGTTAATATTATATCAACTTGTAAATATTTCAACTTATGACCTGATTTTAAGCTTTGCCTTTGATTGCATTTCACAATTTACCTGCCAGTTAGCACTCTAGCACCAAAAGGTGTAGGAATTCAAATAACAAATGCCTCACATGCCTCAGTCCTTGGATTTCTGTTTGGATGATATGGGTGTCTAAGACTTTCAGGCAACCAAATTATTTGGTTTAATGAGGAGGAATTGAGACTATTTTTACAACAGTAGCAGAGATTTCACCCTTTGAGCCACAGTTATGCTTAACACAAAACACACCACTCATCATCTCTCTAACTCCTTAATGGTTCTTCAAAATGTTTACTTTAGGTAGAGAAAGCTTCTTAAATATTTCTGGAACTAACCATTTAAACAAAGAGTATACACAATACACTGTGGAATGAATATTACAGACACACAATCGTCATTACAACAAGCAGACAAGCACAAAGTAAGGGCTGACCAACTTTTTTTTAACCCTACACTACAACTGAGCAGTAAACTGTCAGGACGTAAAGAGCAATCAATATAAAAAGATCAAAATGGCCTATACTGAAGTAGATTTCTCAGAGTCTTTCTCTATTACACTTTCTTTATTATACTTTCTCCATAACCTTGAGCAGGACTAAATAGATTTAATCCCTTGTGTGAATCTTATTTATCTGAGGGTATTTTATGACTGAAAACTCAACATGCTTTTAGATATCTATCCGCCCTTGGTTGAAAATAAAACAACCTCATTGGTTGTTCAGTGTATATTAAGTAGTTTTAATCTGTTCTGCTGGGGGTTTTTTTAAAGCTCCTATGGCTTCATTTTTTTTTTAAATACTCCCTTGTGTTAATTGTAGCTGATTTGAACAAAACTCTGCAGTTTTGCAGCTGGTTTTCTAAATATCCTTGGGGCAGTCATGTAATATGCTTCTGTGATTCCATTTCTCTCAACTATTTAAAAAGGGAAAACTAATCCATGTGTCACAGAGAGGATATACAGGCTCTATAAAATATTAAGGTTTACATGATGGAAGATATATTTTATATATGCATCTTTTATAAAACAAAATTAAAATCTTATTTAGTAGTTCTTCAAATCCCCCATCAACTTTAAGAAAAATCTTATTGATCATTAATAATACTGAGATATGCTTTGGGTTCTTAGGGGAAAGGGCTTGTCGGTTACATAATTAGTGACCCAAAAAAACCCCGAAACCCCGTGTCTCTCTGCTAATTGCCCTGTGAGAAGCCCAGGCCCAGAGAATTTATAGCTTGGGTTTTAAGACTTATTCCTTTCTCCAAACCTGTCTGTGGAGTGGGAAACACACTGTTGCTTTCGGAATATATTCTTGCCAAGTATTTCATTTCAGCCATGTTAAAAATATTTCCATAGAAAAATCACTTAATGAAAGTTCAATGAAATGTTAACCAAAATTATGACTAATCATGATTTTTATACATTGTACAAGATTTCTAAATGTGTTCTTTAATTTAAAAGTAACTTTCAAATTATGTCATATTCCCTTTGATATAACAATTCTACTTGGAATTTATCTTAGGGAAATATTCAAAGAAGTGTATAAATATACCTACTGAAACATAAACAATAGCAGAAAGAAGCAATTGAATTGTTCATCAATAGATGATGTTGAATATTATCAATATATAATGTTGATCAGCACTAAGATGATTTCTTAAATAAATGATGATACGTACAAAATGTACATGCAGTAAAATATGCAGCCATTAAAAATAAAGAGAACCAATATAGTCATTGAAAACATACACAATATATTTTAAGACAAAAAATGAATAAAATAGCATGTTTTATGTACAGTATAATCCCACTTTGTTATAATTTTATATATATATTTTTTTAATAAGAAGTTTGCACTTAGAAACAGAAAAAAGTTTATTGTAGATTTCTCAGGTGATGGGTTTATAGGTTTTCTTAATTTTTTTTTTTTTTTTTTTGCGGTATGCGGGCCTCTCACTGTCATGGCCTCTCTCGTTGTGGAGCACAGGCTCCGGACGCACAGGCTCAGCGGCCATGGCTCACGGGCCCAGCCACTACGCGGCATGTGGGATCTTCCCGGACCGGGGCACGAACCCGTGTCCCCTGCATCAGCAGGCGGACTCTCAACCACTGCACCAACAGGGAAGCCCGGTTTTTAAAATTTTTTAATAGCTCTCTGTTTTTGGTTTTTTTGGCATTGAGCATAAATGATTTTCTATCAATACTTGGAAAAATAAAGGGTAAAACGACAATTTATGAATCATGCAAAGCTTATGATATTTATTTATTTATAACATCTTTATTGGAGTATAATTGCTTTACAATATTGTGTTAGTTTCTGCTGTATAACAAAGTGAATCAGCTATACATATACATATGTTCCCATATCTCTTCCCTCTTGCGTCTCCCTCCCACCCTCCCTATCCCACCCCTCTAGGTGGTCACAAAGCACTGAGCTGATCTCCCTGTGCTATGCAGCAAGCTTATGATATTTAAAACAGACCAATACTTATAATTTTAAAATCAAGAACTTGAGATGATAGAATTTTAAATATCTATTCAAATGTCTTTATTTTTCAGATAAAGAAACTGAAGCCTGGAGAGGTAAAATTATCTTCTTTATGTAGCTCATTAAGTACCCAATGCATGCCAATTCTGTGATTCTGTAATGCTTTTAAGTTTGCTTTCTTCATTCCAAATAATTAAGTAGATGTTACACATGCTTATATTATTTATGTGCTTAAAGGTTACAGCACAATTTTGTGCAACACCATAATCTGATTCAAAGACCTGGCCATGCCAAGTCTGTAAGATGGGCTTTTAGATAACGTACTCTCTTACCTCCTCCCCATTCCTCAATTTGTTGTTTGTTCGCTTTCATTTTTAAAATATATGTTGAAATAATGCAGGGATTATGTGATCACTGAGGTTGCGAAAGTGCAGTCCTCACTATGATTTATGGGGGACCCCGGACCCTCTCCCCATGAGTCCCGAATGCCGTCCACTGGCTGAGGTCTTCAAAATGGTAAAGAGCTCCCTGCGGTTTCACAGCCCAAGGTAAAGTGGAGAATCCACATTCCACCCATTCCTTCTAAGGAGGGAGCTTGTCAGGCCTTCAGTACAGAGCACAGCTGCTGAGACCACAGCGGAGATTCCCACAGCCCTAGACCTTATCAGTCCAGGCTCTCTCCCCCAGGGCCCCACCCCAGCATCTCACCTCAGCACCTGCTTCTTTCCCGCCACCCTCCTTCCTGTGAATCAGATAAAAACCCAGGGTGCTTTGTGACGACGTTTCTCACGGTCATTTAAGAAAACAAGTACTCCACACCCCGTTTCTTATTTCAGGTGTGTCAAATGCCCAGAAATTTGAAATCAAATAGTAATAGAGTCAGAATGATGGCAGAAAGTCCGATTTCCTATATTTCTTAAAGAAGTCCTTGAGATTTTTATGAAGATGGGCACTAACACACTATGGTGAAAATTAGGATTTTAAATAATTGGACAGCTAAGACCAATTTAATTTTTCCTTGAGAAAATATACAAACAGGCAATTATTCTCACCAAATCTATTTAAAATACACAGATGAGCACATCCTAACAGTCTAATGTCTGTGAAAAAAATAGAAAACTTTTTGAAATATAATTCTTTAATTCAATGACATATTGTTGCAATATTAAATAGTATCAGTAGGTACTCCACTGTTCTTAATGATAATCTTCACACTGTTTGTAAAAGTATAAAGCAGTGAAATAATTATTTATAGTTTCTAAATCTTTTATCAGATAGAAATTCTGGCTAAAATAGCCGCCGTGGTTTTATATTTTTTCTCTTTCCTTGAAGAAGTGTGTACTTGCATTCAGTTTGCTAGTTACTAAAAATGATGGCAAGGGGCTACATGTTCTTGACAGCCTTTCTTTAAAAAGGAAATTGATGTTATGTCACATAGAGCTCTTACTAAGTAACCCACTCTAATGTTTTCTTACCCTTGGGCTTTCTCTCATTCTCCACTGCTAGTTTAAGGACCCAAGAAAGCTGAATTTTGAGCTGGAAGTTTTCCTAATAGGAACCATAAAAACCATCCTTGAGGGGGCTTCCCTGGTGGCGCAGTGGTTGAGAGTCCGCCTGCCGATGCAGGGGACGCGGGTTCGTGCCCCGGTCCGGGAAGATCCCACATGCCACGGAGCGGCTGGGCCTGTGAGCCATATCCGCTGAGCCTGCGCGTCCAGAGCCTGTGCTCCACAGCGGGATAGGCCACGGCAGTGAGGGGCCCGCGTACCGCAAAAAAAAACATCCTGGAAAGATTTTGATTTCTGCCTTTAGATGTGCATAGTTCTCAGATTATAGAATAAAGGTGGACAATTATTGAGTGCAACAATGACAGTTGCACAGATTTGGTTATTTCTAAGACAATAAAAATTGTAGAACCTGACATAATCACCTCCTTTAAATTGTAAAGGAGCAAAAACAAAATTATAAGCCTTCCTTTTTTAAATAGTGGAAATTATTTTCTACTATCTTTATATATTGTATATTAATAACCAATCCTACAATTAAGTATATAGTCTAACATTTTTCCTCTCCTAGTGGTAGAAATTACAGAGCGGGATTCTATGCATAATTTTCTATTAAATGATAACTGTTTCTAAGAATATCATAATTTACTACCCATTGATAAATTACCACATTACATTTACAACCTAAAGTTATATTGCATATGAAGTTCAAAAGCTTTGGTTGTGAGACTGCTGTGAATGGTGATAGGAATCATGGCCCTCCCCTCCGCCGCAGAAACTAGAGATAGTCATCTACAGGGTAGGATCAAGGTGAGAATCGCTTGGGGAAATGTGGGATTCTCGGGGTCCTAAACTTTCCACCACGCCCTCTTCAAGCAACTGTGATCTGGCTTCTCTAAGGACAGTGACTGCACCATGAAACAAACCAATGACCACCCCCAACACCCTCAGTGACAAAGCCAAAGCTTCCTTTTACTTAGCGTGTGTATTTCAAGTGAGTTTCTACTTCCTTCTTGAAATTCTCTTTCTTCCCTTGGATCCTCTATGCTTTAACTTTGGTTTATATTTTCTTTATCCCTCCTGGGCGCTTCTGACTCTTTCTGAAAGTTAAATGTTACTGTTCCCCAGAGTTATTTCCTCAGCCAATTTCTGTTCCTGAATTGTCTCTTGCCGAGTATTCACATCCATCCTCACAGCTCCAATCTGTGGTTCTACCTGGAATCCATAGACTGGTTACTGCCAAACAGCTCTTTTCAGTCCATGCTGAGTTGGCCTCTTCCAACATGTCCCGTTTTCTGCTTCACATCTCCACTGTGTGTCCTACAGGAACCTCAAATTCAACTTGCCTGAAATTCAGTGCATCATTTTGCGCTTCCGGTTGTGTTTTCTATCTTACTTTTGATGCCAACTTGCACCCACAATCCAGGCAAGAAAACCAGGAGATGACTCCTACACGTTTTTCTCTTCTCCAAATAACGATCAAAACTTGCTGTTTTCACTTTTTACATGTTTGTAATTATGTCCCCTTTTCCCAGTCACTGTTGCCACTTCCCTTAAAATCATATATTCTTTTTCCTAGTTCATTGTAGCAACCTTCTAATACCAAGGCTCCCGTTCTCAAATACATTCTCTTCTAAGCTGCCAAAGTGATTTATATAAAACCCAAATCGAAACATATTGCACCTCTGTTTCAAATCCAGAAAAGCCTCCTATTATATAGAGGATAAAGATAAAGCTTTTTGGCAGACCGTCCAAGGCCTCCCTAATCTTACCCTTTCCTGGATCTCCACCCTCATCCTTCCCTTCTTCCCTTCCACTCTAAACCCCCTGTCTGCTCAACCCACTCCTTCAGCCCCCATTGGCCCTGGCCTCCAGCCTTTCATCTTTCAGAAAAACTCCTACTTGTGTTTTAAGTTAAAAAAAATGTCCTATTTCCTCTTGGCAACCTCTGATCCATCCCCCACTTCCTTTCCCAGTGGAGATTGATACCTTTAGCAATCAGTAAATTTTATTATTATCTGTCACTTTATTAAAATTAATGCCTTCACTTTCTAACTTTCACTTCATTCCATAACCCACCAAAATCTGGCTTTTACTACTTCATCCCACTGAAGCTATTAGGAAAAGGCAACCGACAATTTTTAGACTTGTTAGAAATGGACTGTCTGAGGCATCTCACGGTGTTGGCACCTACACAGTATATTCATATCACATGTGAACAACAGCTGAGTTTCTTGCTTATTCTATGCAGTCTTTAGCAAGATATTTGATGGTTCTGTCTTCTATTCCTCATCTGTAAAATGAGTATAATAATGGAATCCATCTGAAAGTTTGTATAATGCATTAATACATGGAAACTGCTTAGAACAGTTTCTGGCCCATCGTTATTATCATTGAGCTGATGTACATAATAAATGTGTCTGTATAGGTTTACAAGTTTACTTGAAAAGAATAAATGTTATCTTGAAGAACTGACCCCAGTGGAGATATAAAGCCAGATATATACATTTGTCATTTATTAAGCCAGGATACCTTCTAAAGAATGACAGTATAATAATAATTTTGGAATATAATACAATAATACAGATAAACATATATGTAACTAGTTTCTTCTCTAGACACAAGGAAATTCTCCCATTTAAAACATGTATTTTCTTGTCCATCTTAAATCATTTTGTTTTGGTAGATAACATAATAACTCTGAAATAACATTTTTATACATAATACCAAGTTTTCTTGGCCTTTGCACTACATTCCTGGTTCATAAACTCAAACCTGCATGTTGTTCTCCCCCCTAAGAACATATTTTTTCCTTTTAAAAAAAATCACTTACATTGTCCCAGAAATGTAAATCACTGAACCTCTACTTATACTTTTTTTTTTTTTTTTTTTTTTTTTTGCTGTATGCGGGCCTCTCACTGTTGTGGCCTCTCCCGTTGCGGAGCACAGGCTCCGGACGCGCAGGCTCAGCGGCCATGGCTCACGCGCCCAGCCGCTCCGTGGCATGTGGGATCTTCCCGGACCGGGGCACGAACCCGTGTCCCCTGCATCGACAGGTGGACTCGCAACCACTGTGCCACCAGGGAAGCCCTCTACTTATACTTTTATTTGTTGTTGTAGGTATTATATAATTATCTTGTCTCAACAAATAAAAACAAAACCAAAATCTTTTACAATGAAAAGGCTATCTGCTGTATTTTAATCAAAAGCAATATAAGTATCAGTGTGTGATTAAATGTTAAAGTGGAAAAGTTGTCTTCCTTTCCTTCTTATGAATGAGTATTTCAACTGATAGATACACAGTGCCAGCATATTGTCCCTTTGTCACCTCACCTGGACCTATGTCCCTTAGGCCCACCCCCCTTCCTCAAGATTGTTTCCTTTCCATATTGGAAAGGATCGTTTCCTGATCATTGTTTATTCTGTCCATGACTTTTCCGCTTTTATGATTGGAGAGTGACAATTTAAGCTTCTGAGTCAGTACCTTAAACCTCAAAAGTAACGTATATATATATTTTATGGGAGGGGTCTTCAGACACACAATAGAAATGGGTGTAATGGCAAGTCTTTCAATGGGTTGGGAAGGTCACATTTTGGAAAGGTAAGCTGTGTGGCATCTCAATTTTGAACATATATGGAGGTGGACAAATGAATTTCTCCATTCTCCCAGTATGACCTCAATTCTGTTAATATAAAATATTCTGTTATCTTTCATAATAATAGGGAAAAAAGGTTAAAATTCTTCCACATTTGACTGAAAAATCATAAATAATTTATATGAATAACCTCTACCTTTATGGAGAAATATTTCTAGAAACTGTGTCATGGGATGGATGGCCACAACACAGAGAATATGTACTGCTGTTCAAACATGCTTCCATCTTCAGTGAGCTGGTAGGGTGGTGAGAAAGGAAATCATTTTGACAGTAAGAGAATAATAAAAGAGTAAAATGTTAGCCAATGATAAATAGCTGTGATTGTTTTAAAAATGCATACTGGCCGTACAAATTTTATATTATTATTAATTAGCATTGTAAAAAATGTTTTGGGGTGTACTCACACTTTTTTGCAATGAAAACCTACTTATATTTCCAGAAGCTCAGGAATGGAGCATGCTAATGTTTACAGAAAATAAAGTCACCTCCCTGAAGAATGGTACTGCCAGGTATTTTCCAAACAAATGGCAAATCTCGAAACGGGGAATCTGTCATGTAGAATTTTTATTTAAACTGGCAATGCCACATTTACTTATGACATCGAGGAATGAAATAATTTGTATGACCAAAATTGCAGCTAGTGATATTCCTCTACTTTAAAAAAATCCTCTAAGAAAATATAATTTTATCATAATCTACATTTTAAGAATTAAGTAGTATTTGTAAAATGTTTGCATATACATTTGCCAATCATTAGACTAATATTAAGACTTTAAGTATTGAAGATCGGTTCAGTCCATTTTAAAAAGTAATGAATGGGATTAATTATGAAACTTTAAATCTCTATACTAATACATTTTATTTAATCCTTTTATAATGCAGTGACTTATAGCCCAGATGTGTTTTGACTGCTAATGAAGGACGGTCTATTTTAGTCCAGGAATTTTCAAATATATTCCAAATAGCGAAATCTTATAAGTAGTCAAATATTAAGTGTTGGAGACTTTAATATCTAGATAATTGGAAAACTATTCAGTTCTTAAACATTTTAAGGAATCTTGGTTATCTAAAGCTAATACGGAAATGGAATGTAAAAGAGTCCCAGGAACTGGCCTCCAGTGGGGACTCTGGCTAGGGCATGTTCTAATAAATGTTTGATATGAGGGAGCCATGGTTTATGCTGATTAATCACCTGTCTAGTATGGACTCCAACAGTCCTACAGCCTCACTAGGATCTACAGTCCTTGATCCTACCATCTCTTCAGTGTCCTTCACAGCCCACCTTCATTTTATCACTCGTCCTTATCCTAGTTACATTCTGTGGTCAGTCCTTATGATCATTCTGCATATACTCTTTCAACTCCTTTGTCTCTTTCTTTCTTCATCATATTTGCCTCAGGGCCTTTGAACTTGTCCCTGAGGATAGAAAAGGACTTATTCCCTTACCTCCTCAGGTCTTTAATTAGCTTTAATAATCACCTTCTCAGGAGATCATCACTGAGCACGGGATTTAAATTTTAATATCTCCATAATCCATGCTCCTTTCCTTTTTTTTTTTCCTTTATTGCATTTATTATCCACCATAATACAATCTACTTACTCATTTATTTAGGTCCTTTGTCTTTTATTCATTTTTTTTTTTAGTAACTGTAACAGTGCTTGAGTATAGTTTTTTCTTAATACATGCTTGTTATATAGATTATGACTCTTCCATAGTGATTATGCATCTTCCTTCTTAAAATTTAAATTATTTATCCAGAAAAGAAAATACAATTCATTTTTAACCATCATAATTGGTAAGAGCTTATGCTCTAGGATCAAAGATCTTGTGTTCACTTTTGTCTCCACCAGTTACCTGAAGCATGACCACGGGTGTAATAACAATGTCTACTTCACAGAGTAGCTGTGATCTATTAAAGGAGATCAAGCAAGTAGAGTGTTTTGTAGCATTTCTGGCCAGAGTAAATACTGGTAATTGTTAGCTATTGCTTTAATTAGAATGGGTTAGGTGGGCAGGGAAATAGTACTATAGATCCTGTATGCTGTATCTCATTAAATCTGCTTGCCTGAATGGTAGACGTGAAGTGCTCTTGCCTTTGGGGACTCCAGAAATATCTGGGCTCCTCCAGACTAAAGGAGGGTATGAGCAGGTTGATGTCTGGGGCTGTGTGTCATGTCAAGTGTTTACTGGGCATATTTTAATGTATTCTGCAATTACTCATACTCACCAGTACTTATTGGAAATGTAAATAAAGAATGCTGTGAATTATGATGAATAGGATGGGGAACCATAACAAAAACTAAAGGAGCTAGAAATACCCTCTGAAACCCGGACCAGTCCAGACACAACGATAGGTCTCGTAGGGGATCCCAGGCCCTAGGGATCCCCCCAAAACCCCAGGGTTTTCCTTTTCCATCTGTGTGTGGGCTTGTGACTCAGGCTGATTCATCACCACTTAACCAGCCCAGCTGTTTCCATTTCCAGAGCTGTGAGAACCTCCTTGGCCTCCAGGTTGTCAAAGGTAGTCATTTACAGTGCTTTTGAAATTGTTGAAGTGACTCCTGCCTTAGAAAAGCAAAAAATAAATTCTGCCCTGTTTTTAGACTTGTGAATCCACCTGGGAGCCCATTCCTAAATTACACAAAGGACAAAAAGTACTCCCGCTCTCCATTTAGAAACCGCTCTCGGACTGTGCCTCTTTTGATTTGATAGCACTTTCTAACATAGAGGAAGAAGAAAAGAGGAAAAACATTAAACTCAGTAAAGATGGTAATTTCTCATAAAAGCCTTTGGTCACAATTTAGGACTTGAAAAAAAAGGAATTAAAATTCTTCTTATTCTAACAGATAGTCCTATAGGGTTGTTAGTAAATATATCTAAACGGAAATCAATTTATTTGGGAAGAATGTATTTTATAACTGTCAGCAGAAGATTTTGCAAGTCAATACGTGGTAAAGTTTTCAAAGCTAAAAGTGCTAGAGATGAGTTAGATCAGACTCTGGCTTATTTCCCAGAAAATATAATATTCTATAAAGGAAAGCATTATAATCGGTTTCTTATGCTACTCATTCAGGTATCTTGTGTTTAGGAGAAATGTAAACCAGATCTTCAAAGAGACATCTACTTAAAATGTAAAGGAATAAGACCAGATACCAACAGTAGATGAAGCATTTTCCTGTGCAGAAGAACTTTAGATGCATGAAATTTATAATTTTCACGAAATTAGTGGAAATAAACTGTAAAATGATATTGATAGATTTATAGAATTAGAACATACTCATTAAGGAAAAAAGAGCTCAATTTCACTCTCATAGGTAACATAATCAGAGAATCCTGTTCTGACTTAAAGGCTAAACCACATTAAGAAAATACTAATCACTGTGTTGGGCACAGACATGTGCTTGGTAGATGCTGAATGAATGAAGGAAAGTAGCTTTTAACCAGACTCAGAATGAGACAGGCGAAGAAGATGGAGAAGCTAACCTGAAATGAACTGAATAGGTAGGTAAGCTGATATTAAGTATATTCAAATTATTATTATTATTATTTTTTAACGTGCAAGCCCAATTTCTTTTTCTTTTTCTGTCTTGGGCAGTCCATCGGGAGAAAATGGCAAAAGGAGGTAAAGCTTCCAATCGGATTGGAAGAACACGATGGCCCTGGGATGGGTGGACAGTCATTCATGCCGGTCGACGATGCTGACACTGTGGGTCCCACTTCGGATCCGACTTTGGAGCTGTTCCGTCTATTTTGGATTCTGTTGCCCGCAGTTCGTGAGTTGGCCCAGGGCTGTAGCTCGGTTACAGAAGTAGCTGGCAGCGGGATTGAGCTTCATGGCTTTTCCTTAGAAGTTCACGGCAGCTTTCACTTTCATCTGCTCAGTTCTTCTTCTTTCCCGGCTCAGTCCTCTTCCGAAAACAAGGTTCTCTCTGGGCTTCACAGGTCCTGCGGCATCTCCTCGCTTGCGGCGGCCGCCTCATCTCTTTCCGGGATTGTCGGAGGAAATGTGAGGTCGCTGTTTTCCGCCATCATCCCAAAAGCGGTCTCCAAGCGCTGGACTGGAATACACTGAATGTACACTCTTGTGCTTTTGAAAAGGATACATAATTTAAATAGCAGAGATAAACTCATTGCTACAAGAATTAAGGTAACGTATCCTGAAAATCTGTTTTACTATTACCATCATCATCGTTATTTATTCTGATTTTTTGCACTATAGCAGCAAACCTTAATGGGTTTTGTATGACCAGGGGACTTTTGGGATTTGTGGAGGTATTTTTGGTTTTCACAGTGATTGAGGGACACTACAGCCAGGGATGATAGCCATACTGCAATACAAGAATAGTTCGGCACAAGAAAAAATGTCTCACATAACTTTGAAATATTTTGCTTAACATTCATATACTTGAAATACTTATAATTATCTGAATCTAGAATCTCATTCTGTTTTATACATAGGCAAAAAAATTGGGGGGACATGTTTTTAAATATACCAGATTTTCTAGGAATGCAACTACGTGTAGATGGAAATGTCAATTTATGTGTTTATTTGCTTTTATTACCAGGGATTTAATCCCCCAATACTCTGGGAATTCCACTATTTCTCTAGTTTAAGGTCTAGACTAGAAATCAGGCTTACCTGCCTTTTTCCTGGTCTTGTTCCTCGGAGCACCCTTCCCTGTTGACAGAGAGGCAGAGTAAAAGGATATTTCTCCCTAAGGTTTAGAGAAGAGGTGCTATAAATTGGCCACCCCAGGTGTCCTTTCCCTGGTTTTACTAGATCTTACAAAGACAAAGGGACCTCCCAAGAAGAGGTAATCACAAACTCATCTTTGCCACACCAGCCTAAGGGGAAAGGAAGCAATTTAGAAGGGAGAATCCAAACAGAGAACACTCCACACAACAGCTTGTAGCCCCTGAGTTCCTCACTGGGAAAGCTCTTCCAACACAATGGCCTACTTTGTCCCTACTGAGAAAGGTAGGCTTAGGGCCATCTCTGTGGCGTAAGCCAATACTTCCAGTAACTTACCAGAGCTATTTTCTTTGTGACTTTTAACATAGTTTGAGATAATTTTGTCAAAAAAAGGGAAAAGAATTAAGCAATTATAACCTAACAATTATGATAGACTTTATATGCACATTTATTACTACTATATTAAAATTGAACATTTTAATATCTTTGTAGGAATGTAGAATGTTTAATTCTTCTATTATTATGTGAATTACTATATTAGAAAATACAATCTACTGGAATATGTCAGTGTATTGAATACTTTATATATGCTAGAACATTTAGAAATTTTTCATTAAAAGTTTACTGTACATCAATGCTCTGTAACTATTTTATTACACTTTTTCTCTATCCTTACTTATAATGTGTCCACATCCATTTGCATTAATTTTTGATAAAAGGGTGATCTGAGGTCTCACACACATGCATAAACACAATGGAAAATGCCTTGGAAACTTTTTTTTTTAATATTAATATAACTAGTACACATTACATATTATACTGGAGTGGTAATCCAGAGCTTTACTACTCAGAGTATGACTCATGGACCAGCAGCATTAACATCACCTGGAACTTGTTTAAAAGGCAGAGTTTCAGGCCCCAGAATCAAAATCTGTACTTCAAGAAGATCCTCTTTGTGATTTGTATGATACAAAATTTGAGAAACCAAAATCTTGATCAAGGGTTAGCAAACTTTCTGTAAATGACCCCATGGTATACATTTCAGGCTTTGTGGGCCATTTAGCTTCTGTTGCAACTGCTCGATCCTGCAGTTGTAGTGCAAGAGCAGTCGTAGATAATGTGGAAACATGCGTATGGTTGTGTTGCAGTAATACTGTATTTATGAACACTGAAATTTTAATTTAATTTAGTATTCATGTATCATAAAATATTATTCTTCTTTTGATATTTTCCCCCCACCATTTAAAAATGTGAAATCACTCATAGCTCACTGTGGGCTGCCTTGGCCCCTGGTACTATAATTTGGTGACCTCTATTCTACGGCACAGTAATCTTCCATAAGATGACTTTTTATGCAGAAGTAAAGTATAGAGTTGCAAATAGAATGGCTCTGGTCTCAAACATCTGCGAATTATATTAAAGACAATAATAAAAATAAGGCAGTCATGTAAAGAAAATGTCCTTTGTTATGTATGTAGCATATGCTTACAGAATATATTGAAAATTATAAAGGAGAAATTTAAAGTTATGGAAACTATTTCCTTCAGGAACAGAAGCTGTTAAACTCTCTGTTTAGCAAGATATTTTTGTAGACATAGAAACATGTACAATTTTGTACTCCAGTTTTCCCACCTAATACTATTTCATAGTACTTTTACATGTTAATGAATTGCAGCCTAATATTCTAGCATGAAGCTGTCATATTTTATAAGGCCTTCGTATCTTAAGAGACCAGTGGAAAACACAGTAAGGATAACTCAAAGTTTGGAGAATGAGTAACAGTTACTCAGCTTAACATGTTAAATCTAAAATAAGAAGGGCTACAGGCATACCTAATTATAGATTTCAGAAGATGAACAAGGGCCTCAATTGAGGAATCACCTCAAGGAAGGGTGAGCACTTGGATATATGAAGAGAAGACACCTGGGTACATTTTGTTATTGTAAAGTTAATGCCTATGTAGAGAAGCATTTTTTTAAGTAGGCATAAGGTATTTGAGTCTTACTTCTTCTGAATGTGTTTCTGAAATACAAAATAGAAGTACTACACACCTAGACAAAGGAAAGCGATTTCAAAGCTACTCTAATCATAATTCAAGACAAAAAGTTATTGAGATCATACTGAAATGCTGCTAAGATGTTTAATGTACATTGCCTGCATGAAGAAAAACAAAAGTAGATAGCGAGAATAGAATGGTTCCTCCTGCTTGAAATTAACAAAATTATTTATAGTGATGTGATGACAAAGATAATATATTAAATACAAGAACACTGAAATGAATTTTGTAGCTGTGTTGGCTTCTTGCCAAAAATTGTACCATTTGCAATTCTGACTTGCCTTCACTTATTGTTATTAGTGAAAAATACCACACTCATGACATTTCATGATCATATTTTTTATTATTATAAAAGTAATTTATTGTCTTCCAACTTAGAGATGGAAAGAACCAGGGTAGAATATCAAATTGTAATCATTTAAATTCCAAAAATGTATTTATTTTATAGAATTAGCAAAGTATAAGCATTTATTTTTACCTAACAAGTTGTAAGTATTCCTTTGAATTCCCTGAATTTGTTGAGAGACAGTGTGTGTGTTTGTGTGCACGCATGCATATGCATAATTTGTTCCTTAATCTAAAGCTATTCTTGGGATTTATTTTGCGAGGATTGCTTTATAGATAAATATATTTTAATAAAAGATCCTTCAGTAAGTGGGTAAGCTAGCACTCTACAATGGTGTGCAAGGTACAATTACGAATACTTTTACAAGAGTGTCATTTTATGTGTACGAATAGCAAATTATTAGGCCAGCTGTAACTGTGGTCACAACTTGGTTAGAGTGTACCTATGAAAGACAACAGCAGACTGCCTGGACTACCATACTGGTTTTGCAGAGAGATTGTCTCAACAAAATTTTAGAAATAGCCAAAGTGAGTAGGACCAAACTAGTTTTTTTAACACAATGAGATCTTGAAATGATCTTTTGTATTGTGTTGTCTTTTTTTCAAAAGATTACTTATAACTAATTGAGAACCCTTTAAAATGGAAAGTACCTCTCGAGTGATAAATTATTGCAAAACAGCTGTTTAAGAATAAGATGTCAAATACGAAGTGACTCACATAATATGAAATGGACATTGAAAGTTTCCCTTTAAGTAGAGCGTGCCTCTCTTGACTCAGGGTGCATTTCCATATTATAGGTGACTGTGTTGTATGAGATTGCATGGCGCGTCTTGTTGGAGTCTCTTTCTCCCTTGCTCACTTTGAGGAAGCTAGTGACTATGTTGGGGAATCCCCTATGACAAGAACCTATGGGGGGCACCTCTAGGACTGAGGGCAGCCCTCAGGGACAGACTGTAAGAAACTGAAGCCATGGTCCTACAGTCACAGGAAACTGAATTCTACCAACAGTGAATTTGGAAGTGGATCCTTCCCTAATACAATCTGAGATGTGACCTCAGCTCTGGCAGAAACTATGATTGCAGCCTTTTGAGACCCTAAGCAGAGGACCCAGTGAAGCCATGCCAGACTCCTCCCACAGAAGCTGTGAGACAATGTGTTGTTTTAAATCCTTGAGTTTGTGATAATATTGTTCCTCAGATAATATACTTACCTAGAAAACCATGGTGACGTGTCACTATTTCTAAGGATGGTTTGTAAAGAATATTGATAATGATTTTTTTAAAAATACAAGCTCAGAGCATTCTTCCATTGAGAATTAAATGTTTATAAAATAGGTGATTGAGAAGGTGGGTCTGTAAATGGACAGAAGGGAATGGTTAGAGACCATGGTAAATCTTGATATAAGAGTTATATGACCTTGGTCTCTTATATCCTTAATTTTTTGTTTTTATTTTCTTCTTCTTTTTTTTTTTAATGAGAGTTGAAAATGAGCAGTGATTTAGTGACATGGAGAACATCACTTAGCTTTGGTCATGTGATGGGAGGGGTGGCCTGACTATAGGTAGCAATTTGTAAAGAAAGGAAGAACAGAAAAAAAGAGTAAAAGGGACTTAAAATAATTGCTATAACAAGAAAGAGAATGATGAAGAATTAGTAGAGGGAATGAGGTTTATGAAGGTAGTTTGATGTGTATGTGTTTCTTTCTTTAACATGGAGAGACGAGCACATTTAAACACTTACTTGAAGAATGATTGAAAGAGAGAGAGAAGGAACAATTGATAATGTAAAATTCATAAGAGGTTGAAAGAGACAGAGTCCAATGTACAGCTGGATGTACTAAAGGCAGATGAAGGAAGGACACCACATCTAATTTCCCCAGACAAAAAGGAAAGCATATGTGCAGTAAATTTCTAGCTTTTTCTGTGAAATAAACATCCAGATAATCTGCTATGACTAAGTAGAGATTTGAAGCAAGTGCTGATTACACCTTTCGGAAGAAAATCTTTGGAAGAAAGTACTGAGAAGAGTGGACCTTGAGTTTAATATTAAAACTTCCGAAGACTGCCAGAGAGTATAGAGAGACCAATTGAGATAACGTTTGTATCTTTAGTGGAACATCTTTCCACCCTTCCATGACCTCCTGCAGCAATGCCCAGCTACCTTGGGTTTAGTCATGGAGAAAACAGGTAATCAAGTTAATCCAAGGCTGGAGTTTTGCCAGATGGTAGAAGAATAAAAGAGAGGGACTGAGGCAATAGCATTATTAAAATAAGGCAATCTTAGTTCAAAGCAGTACAAAGAGGGAAATAAAGACATTAGAGGGCTGATGAATTGGAAGGAAGTCAAAAGGTTAATAACCTAAAGGTCCTGATGAGATGTGGCCAAATCTGGCCCTGTTTTTGTACAGCCTGCAGCTAAAAAAAAAACGTTTTACATTGTAAAACGGTTGAAAAAATATCAAAAGCGGATATTTTGAGGCACGTAAAAATGGTAAGAAATTCAAGCTTCTGTGTCCATAAAATGAGTTTTATGTTTCTAACACAGCCATGCCCATTTGTTTACATATTGTCTACAGCTGCTTTTGCATTACAAAGGCAGAGTCGAGTAGTTGCCACAGAGACCTTATTGGTGCAAAACCTAAAATTCTTGGTCCCTGAGAGGCCAGAAGGATTAGCAATAGAAGGATTGAGAAATTAAACTTGGGGTGGAAGAATTTTTGCTCAGAGGATGATTACTGAATTAATGCTCTTGAAAACAGAGCAGTTTGGTAGTGACAATACCCAGGTTGTAACCATGAGATTGTTGCTTAGGGAGAAGCCAAATCATTAGTGATTAGAAGGTCAAGGAATTGAAAGGGTTGCGAAGTAAGTCATTCATTTGAATAGTGAAGTCATTTGAATGCCATGAGCTAGTGCCATAGTCTTTGATGAAAGACTGGAGGTAATGATGAGGTTGTAGCGGCATCCATGGGGAGAGAGTGGTTAGTTCGAAAGGTATAAGCTCCAAAATAGCAGAGCTTTTTAAAAGGACAATGAACTATTGCCTTTGGGAGGAATGGGGACTGAACATGGTCAGTCTGTGCTGCTGTCTCAGCTTCTAGATCAGAGTGATGGGAAACCCAAAGAATCCCGTTGGGAGAGGAAGAGATGAGCTTTGAAGCTTTATTCTCGACAAATCAACGTCTTGTTCACAGCCAGAAGGAACCAAAGGATATTTTTTAGACAAAATCTTTTATTATGTAAGGAGTTTATGTTAGTGCCAAATATAGTTTTAAATGATCATCTTATATTCAGAGCAGAGCACGACGATTGAAGATGTTTTTCTTTTCAAAATTTCTCTATACTAGCCTCACCTTGAATGATTATATTCTAAAAAATTTTTATAATTTCCAAAATTATACCTAATATTTTAATTATTAATTTTAAACTGCTTTATTGAGGTATAATTGACATACGAGAAAATATATGTTTATGATTTGATGTTTTGACACATGTATATGCTCATGAAACCATTGCTGTAATCAAGATAGTGAATATATCCATCACCCCCAAAGTTTATTTTTAATTATTAGTATATTATTATAATATAATGTCTTATATTATAAAACATAACCTTATTTTAACTTGAAGTATTTGATATATTTTCTTTCATTCATTTGTTCTTACATTCTTCAGTAATGAATAAGTGAGTACATTGAGATGAATATATATATATTTTTAAACATCTTTATTGGAGTATAATTGCTTTACAATGGTGTGTTAGTTGAGATGAATATATTGATATGAGTATATGCTCAGGCTTTTAAGGGTAATGTCACCTAAGCAAGGAGTGTAAATTTGGTCAGAAGAAATATCATTATCCCAACATGTAAATAATGGATTTTCCTTTTTAAATCTGTGGATGAGCTTATTTTTACAAAGAAACATATCCCTAAAATAAATTAAATTACTGTAAGATACAGATTTTATAAAATATTTTGCTCTGCAGATTGAATTGTTCAGCATAGTTTTCAAAAGCATTTTATACTCTGTTAAATTCTGACCTTGTTGAAATGTGTTAAAGACTATTCCTATATTGATTGTAGGATATTAGCTCTCTTTTATTCTGAGAGATGAGATTGTCTTTCTGCAAAGTCATTCATTTCATTAGTAGGAATGGAGAAGTATAGGGTTGCCTAGTACCAACATCTCTTCAACCGTTCACAGGAGACATCGATATATACAGCACTGCTTCTGAATGCATGGAACATTAGGAATCACATAAGGGTTAAGTTATTTAAATCCTGAAAAATCAGTTATTCATTTGTAATGTTATTTCTAGAAGTACCTGATCAGAGATAGTTCTTAGAAGGAAAAAAAAATTTAACCCATTATTCAAATGGTAGGGAAAAAAACTAACATATCAATATTTATAGACCTTCATGCAGATCTTTTCATACCCCCCAAAATTGAAATGGAACTTATTTAAATATTTTACTATACAATGTTAATATAAAAACAATATAGAAAAATATAGAAATGTTTATATATTAAAGCTTTGAATGTAATCATATTAGTTTCAAAGTGCTTATTCTATTTAAGCTTACTTATTATAACTATCTCTATTATAGATGCTAGAAAATGATGCTCAGAAAAAATATTTTGGATAAGAGGACCCAGCTACATAGTATTAAAGCAGGATTTAAAGCATGCCTTTTTACTCTAAATATAGGTCTGAAAAAAAACTTCCACTTAAAAATATAACGATAGATATGTGTAGAGAGTTGAAATATAAGAAATTGGTGTTTAGCATTATACATTATAAATTAATTATGTTCAGCATTTATTTTCTTAGTAATTATGTCTTGCTAGCTTTCGACTTGTAATAAAAATTTAGAGCTATTATAATGTAAGATATGGATTTCTGTAAGATAGATATGGATTTCTGAAGGGAAAGCTGGATAGGCAGAGGAAACAGCAAATGCAAAGGCTCTGAAGTGGGAGTGTGCTGAGCTAGGATGGAAGCTGTCCGAGAACTCACTGTGATTCCAGTGGGGTGAGGGAGAAGAGGAATGATACCTAAGGTGGATAACACAGCAGGGGCCAGATCAAGGAGGACCTCAGAGACCACTATAAGGGTTTGACTTTTATTCTAACTGATATGGAGCAGAAAAGCATTGATGGAAAGGGACCTAGACATTTCCATTTACTGGGTTGGGGGAAGCAGGTTTGCAGATTGAGGAGGCGAAGGGCAAGTAGAAACCAACAGTTCTATTTGAACATGGTAAGGTAAGAATGTTTATTAGACATACAAGTGGAAATCTCTAGAAGACAATTGGATATACAAATCTGTCTGAGTTTCATGGAGGGAATGAGGGGTTGGATTTATTGATGTAAATTTGATACCCAGCACATAGACGTTATGAAAAATCATGGTCTTGGGTGAGGTGACTAGAGGATGTACAGTGGAAGAAGGAGAACCTCTAGAACATATAGATGGATTTGTTACAGAAACTTAACCTTATGCCTTTGTGGAAGCTGGTTAATAAGTCTCTTTAAAGCTGTTGTCCTCATGTCTGATGCTGGACTTTGAAGCACACAGGGCAGGCAGTAAGAAGAGAAGAAGGATATAAGGTTGGAGAGGAATTACAAGCTGGAATCCACAAGTATGAACTGGAACTCAAGGAGGAAAGACTGAAACCCCTGTCAGCAGCTGTTGCCTCTGACCTTGATGTTGTGGGTGTCCAGCAAAAGCCAGGGCCCTTGGTGGTGGAGTTAAACACATACACCTGTCCCAGGAGACAAACGCTGAAGGAGGTTTCTAAGAAGGTGGAGTAGTTGCAGCTGCAAATATAAGAAAATATGTATGTTACAAAATGACTGCTGTTTCGCTTCTGCTCTCCAAATCTCCCAAGTTTCCCCTTTGGCTCAACCTAAACGGAAACAGGCAAGAAAGGGAGTTCCGGGAGAGGGAGTTCAGCTTAGCCAGGTTGATTTGCTGCAAATCCACCAAAGGGGGTGCGCATAGAGGAGAGGTAGAGGAGAGATGAAGTTGTAGCTTTGACTCCCATGGCACTCAAAAACTTAGAGGTCGGGAATACGAAGTTTTTTAGCAAGTGTCCTTAAATGCAGAGGGCACGTCCTTCTTCATTAATTCCTAATTATTTTTGGCTGCAGAGAGGATGTGATGGTTGGAGCTTGGACTGTGAGATGGAGTCCGCCTATTGAGATGAATAAGTGACAAGATAGAAAATGCTTCTATGAGTTATGGATTAGTTAGCTTCTTGTTCTGCCATTTCAGCCCTGGCCCTGCCCCCAGACTGTGTTTACAAAAAGGAGAAGTAAAATTTGTCATATTTAAACCACTGTTGTTTTGAGTTTTCTACCACCTGCAACCAAACCTAATTCAAACTGATAGAGTGGACTCAAGAGAAAATGAGAGGCCAACACATGAAGACAGACTATAGCCAATATTTTGAAGGAATTTAACTATAAGTTGGAACTCAGAAATGGGTCCCCATTTGGAGGATTAGTGAGGATAGGGGGAGATTTCTTTTAAGATGGGAAATGTTACCATATTTTTCTATAAGATCGGGGATTATCTCGTAGAGAGGTATTATTCATCCTCTAGAAAAAGATTAAATTGATGCAAGGAATTGTGAACTGAAAAATAGGAATAACAGAAAATTCTAGGAGAAAGATTTACTTGGGGAAAATTATATTTGAATTCTTCTCTTATATAGATGTTAATATCGTTATAGTTAAAAACTGTAAGAAACAGCATTCTTGGAATTCAAGCAAATGAGCAGAATTTTCAATCAGGCGATCAGGAAAAAAATGGATGATATGCCATATTTTTAATGGTGTAGATCTTACTTCATTGAAAATAATTGGTAAAGTAGACTTTTTATGTTAAAATGTAGATCAATCAAAAAATGTTTAATTTGATTTCCTCCTTTATTTGCAACACACATTGTTGTTTCTTGTATTTTAGTCCTAGATAGAGCTCATCAAGTTATTGTGAGGATGTGATGCACCCATTAGCTTTTCATGCTTAGCTATTAAAATTTCATTCAAAGTGTACAGTTTTTATTCAGATTCAACTTTTACACCATTTTCACAGTGATAAGTGATCCATATTCAGATCATTAAGCAATTTATTAAAATTCTCCTGCAATTAATTTTAGGCAGAGCTCTAATGCACATACACTAATTTATCCTTGAAAACATGCGAATTTCTTACTTGTATATAACACAAAGTAAAATTCTAGCTTGAAATATTCTTTCTCTTTAGGTCTCTGGGGAAAGACATTGCTTGATATGGTTATATATTTTTTGGCAAGCAAATAGAATGAGGTTGGGATTTACTTGATATTTTCTGTTCATATTTTTGCACTATTTATTACCTAGTATAAACATGGGATTATATAAATAAATATTTACACGCAATTATATCACTGTCTCATAGTAATCGTAATATTAGAGACGCTTTAGTATAGGACACAATAGTCATAAAATCAGGGATGATTAAATTTAGAGATCTCCAAACTATTAAAATTTCAACTGAGTTTGCTAAATTTTCATCAACAGATTTTCACAGGAGATATTTTCCTATTTAATACCTTTGTTTCTGACACATTTATGGTCATCTCTTCAAAATTCTAAGCCTCTTGTTAAGAAATAGTTTCTTCACAGAAGTCTTAATGTTTTTTAAACTAAATGTTGTATAAAGAACATTTAAATTATTTATCCTTAACTGTCAAGACCCATTCTGTCAGCCATGAAAAGTGGCCATGCTCAGAATATAAAGTGTCACATTATCATTAGATAAAGCACATTCTTTATTTTGTAAGAGTAAACAAACTGAGCACGAATAAGCTTGTACTGTGGTTTAGTTTACAATTGAAAGCATGCAGTACCAGGCTTGGCCTCCGCATGGTGCTAGTGTTATGTACTGGGACATCACAAGGCAGAACTACCTGGTAACGCGAAATAACCACTCATGCTGCCCATCAAAAATAATCCCAATAATGAAACAAATAACCACTCATACCGCCCATCAAAAATAATCCCAATAATGAAACAACAGATTCCAATAAAAAGACACTATACCTGAAATCCTGCCTTCTTTAAAATCTGGCTCATGCACAGTAATAATTTTGGCAAACCATTTGTGGAAATTGTTGTAAAGCTAAACAAAAGGTGACATGAAATAATGAGTTTAGATTTCTTGTTTCATCTTTGGGATCTCACCAGTGGGTTCAAGATCATGTTCTTTTTTCTATGGATTGTTTTCTGTCTTCCATAGATGGTTATTTGGAATGGTGTTAAGGAAAGGAAGTCCTTGGGGGAAAAGAGGCTTCGTAGGACTTCTGCCAGGTTTTTATTTTGGTCATTGTGATTCCTTTGAAGTCTAAGATTCACCTTCATAGCCAAACTGTGATTTATTTTGAATATTCTGATTTTCTGTCAGATTCTTCACAACTTTAGTGTTTGTTTCCATTTCTTTTAATGTGAAACATTCATTGAGTTGATGGCAGCTTTATGTGATATATAAAATTTTACATCCATCTGCCAACTGTATGACAATTGAAGATACTATAAAATATTGCAAAATATTTGGCCTTTTTGCTTAGTTTCTTGCCAACTGACTAATGGTTAATTGCATTGGCTTTATATAAATCCTTCCTTTTCTTCTTTCATAATGGGATACAATTGTTTTCTTCCTTTTATGCTTACGTATTGGCCATTTGTCCTCTGTAGAGTCAAAGTGAACTACTAAAAAAATGATACAAAAAATTAACAGAAAGAAACTAATCTTTGGTTTCTAGATAGCTTAAGCTATACGAGTGCCTTGCAACTATCACACTCTCAAATAAATTACTCCATGCCAACTGGTTTGGGCCTGGCTTTAGCAGTGGTAGTTAAACAACAATGGAGATCATAAAGAAAATGAAAGAGGGTTCAAAACTTGAAATAAAGTTGAAAAAAATATTACATTGAATTATCACTTACTTTCCTCCTGCCTTCCTTCCCTGCCTCCTTCCTTTCCTTCCTTCTTTCTTTAAAAAAATAAATAATCTAGAAACTGACCTTGAAAAGTTTAGACCACTTCTTGCCAGGAAGAGAAAAAATACAGGTGGTCTTAAATTCTAGAATGAGATTAAAGAAGCCAGTGGATGGATGACTCCTTTACTGCAGTTATGGCATTTATTATTGGTCTCATACTGAGTCCCTTTCTTGAGTAGACTATGAAATGTTTTTTTTCATTTGGGTACATTAGTGGTAACGTTGTTTGAAAATGTTGGAATCTTTTGGACAAAATAATGTAAACATCAGTTTATATTGTTAAGTGATTTACTACCCCTAAATCCTTTCTTGGAAACTTCTTTCTTCTCCTGCAACCATAACTAGAATTGTGTGTGTGTGTGTGTGTGTGTGTGTGTGTGTGTGTATACGTATGTATACATATGTATATATATTTCCACAAATAAGAGTAACTATTATTATCTGACAGTTTTTCTTAAAATATCTGTTTGTTACAAAACTATTGTACTTTTCAATGTGGAATAAAGATTATTAATAGAAAAAACCCATTTGCTTAGTTCCCTTAGAAACTGGATATTTAATATTTTGCCTACTGTATTTAGCTCCAGTGTTGTGCCTGATTACCAAGCTCAGAAGACTCCAGTCAAACCTAACAGCTTACAAGGGCCAGTGTCTAGTCAACGAAACAAGTCACTAGAATTTGTGCAATTGGACACTATAGCCTGAAATGGAATGAACAGAGTATGCGCTGCCATCTGACACAACCTGGGATGGAGGGCTTTATCTGGTGAGTTCAATCTCAATCATAGAGGCTGGTTGTCGACTAAAGCACCAACTGCCTTGAAAGGTTTTTATTGTTAAACTGTGTATATTTCCTTACTAACATTTATTAAAGATAAGTTCCTGCTAGTGCAGTAATTTGGAAGAGTCATTACGAAGTCTTATCTGAATAATATTCTCCAAGAAGGCAAGTGTAATGATTGGAACACGGGCCCTGGAGTCTGGGTGTAAGAGGGCAGATTTGCTTATCAGTACTTCACCTCAGGCAAGTTACTTAACATCTGTGTCCCAGATTCTTTTTCTGAATAAATGGCAGTAAAAATGGTTTCTATTGCGTAGGGCTGTTGTCTGGATTAAACTGGATTATATATGAATGTGCCTTGTACAGTGCCTAGTATACAGAAAACAACAAATGAACATTTTTGTTATTATTATAGTAATCGTTTCTGTTCTATTAAAATGGAAATAGTTTGAAGTGCAGTGCTAGGTGTTGAGGACCCTAATCAAGTGTTAAGAACAGGTCACCATCAGTGCCACCAGTAACTCCGAAATATGTGTTAAAACAGGCATATAAACCAATAAATTACAATGTATTATTGAGGTTTAACCATATAACCATATAAACCAATAAATTACAATGTATTATTGAGGTTTCTCTTACATTTTTTAAAGATAACTAATTGGATTGCTGCCTTTTTAAGGAATTCTCTATAGCCTATAAGGAAGAGTATATAGGGAAACCTCTCAGGACCTACAAATTAAAGGATTTCTAGAGTTAATCACACATAATAATTTCATTTTGCCATTAAAAGGGCATGAGAAATAGCACTGCTCTTTGATTACAGTCAGTTAAAGCTGATACCTGGTCACAATGCTTCTGCTTTTCCTTATTATCAAGGACCTAAAAGAAAATTAGAGAAAACCTAGTGTCAGGCAGAAATAAAGAACTTCAAAATTCTATAACATGTAAATTTTGCTCAAATTTTGTCTTTTTTTTTTTTTACTAATACAAAAAAATGGAAAAAGAAAAGGCCAATTTATTGAATTATTAGCTATCTAAATGATGACATCAGAATCGCATCAGCCAGACCTCTCTCAGGCAAGCGACTGGATTGGCTCCTGGCTGGTTCTGATGGATAGGATGCCGTTCTCTGAACTACTCTCAATTACATACAAACCAGGAATCATTTAGTTGTCTCTTTTCCATCATCCTCTTGAATCACTGAATGTGAGAAATAGTGAATCCAGACTTCTGGAATCCTCACAGATCGTGTGCATCATCTGAACGGACTGATCAATAAACACATCAACAGTCTTGGTTGTACAACCCATCAGCAGTGATGTGGCAGCGGCAGCAGTAGCTGGCAGTATTGGTGGAGCATTTGAGATGCTCTAGATTACAGGGCTAGCGGGAGTGGAGGAAGGATTAGTGAACCTGAAAGGCCATGACCATTGTAGAGAAAGTGTATCTTTAGTTCTAAAAAGGATCATCATCATTGGTATTGTGATCTGTTGGTTGTTAATAGTTTTAATCATAATGTTCTTGCGATGTAGTACTTATTTGTTCACCTATAACTACTGTTCATGACATCATTTTTGTGTGCAAGGTTCAACTGGAAAAGCTAAAGGCATGTCTCATCCCATTCTAAAAGTGACATAGGGAATCATGTTACCTCTTACTTAGCCCTCAACTCTCTGCATCTCTCTCTGGCTGAAATAAGTTTTAGTGACAGATAGGAAGGAATACAATATCAGTGACTTACTGATGCTTTATGTTTGTCTAAGAACCTGTTTCCCAAATCACAGTAAGTAAAGTGAGTACCGTTAGTTAAGGGAGACTATGTATGCTGTGGTAATAAATAAACCAAGTAGTTTAACATATGTTTAGTTCCTGCTTATACTAACTTTGCTGTAGGTCAGGGTAACTTTCCAGGGCAACTGTCCCCAGTGTGGTGATTCATAATTCAAGATGCTTCAGTCTCATAGTTTCACCATTTCAATGTAAGGCCTCCTCCAGGACTTGAGAGAGACAGAAGAATTGCTTAGGAGTATTTCACTGCCTCGGCCTACATGTGATACACGTCACTTCTGCTCACATTTATTTGGTCAGAAATTGTCACATGGCTTAACATAACTGCCCAGGGGCTGAGAAGGGTAGGCTCCCATATTTATCTTCTGTCTTCCTGCGTAGGAAGAAAAGAAAGAATGGATATTCTCAAGGCCATTAGTAAATACTGTGTCCCACAATATGTGAGATAATTTTAAGTGGTGCAGAGAATAAACTTTTATAATTTTTGCTTGTGTTCAACATGTGTTTGAAAAATGTAAGTAGCACACGGTGCCTATGAGGTCATGGCTTCATCTTATATAAATTTAAACTTTAATTGCAGACACTGTGTTCTTATGATAAAAATGGTAAAAAGTGCCACACAGATGTCTAATGTTTTAATGACACTGACCGCAAAGAACCACTCTAAAACTCAAATTTCAGTACGTAAAACTTTAGGTAAACTGGGAGTACAAGGTGGGGCATTAGAATTTGCTCTTTTAGCAAATACCCTATAGCCTTCATGATTCAGGAGCAGATAGTCATGGAGGACCACATGCTGGGAAGAATTGTTTCAGAGGCCAGCTGCTCTTCTGCTGTTAAAATTGGGGAACCAGGGACAGAACCCACCATGGGGGAGCCTGGAACTCCTGATGAGTACTCAGTTCCCCCCCTTTTTTTTCTCTCTACTGTGTGTGACACTAACCACAAAGGGTTAAGGTTTTGGACAGAAACATTTGACCTGGCAGGCAATACCTTCAGAGCTGCCATTTTCCTTCTTACCTGGTTTTCCATGTTGTCTAAGGTTGTTCAAACTGGCAATCTCACTCCTCTCAGATCAAATATAATAAAATCAATAGGCATTATTGCTAGTTCCAAAGCTCTTCCATTTACTGAAGCTCCTCGTTCGTTCACTGTTGATGGTAAGTCAGTTTTGTTATTTAACTTTTTTTTTTCCATTTCCATATTTTCTAAGGGAGCCTAGAAATCTCTCCCAAGGAGGGTGACTTTGATGTCCTGATTTGTCTGTAATAGTCTTGGTTGTCTGTGATTATTCATAGAAGACTCTTTTACTTTTAAAAAATGTTCTGTTTGGATGATAACTTATATGGTGACCCTGCTCCTGAGAACTCTTCTTGTTTTATTTTATGATGTGAATGAGTGATTTGGTCCCAAAGACCCTTCATTCCATTGCTAGTGGCTAGAGCCACATGGGGTTAGCTGAGGCTATGGTTAGCATTTTGAATAGTCATTTTGTGGGGACATCATCTGTATGTTCTGTAGAGACTAGAGAGAAAGGTAGAAGGACATAGAAAGGAGTTAAAGGGAATAAGCAATGACATTGATGACTGAGGGATAAACCAAAGCACATTTCTGAGGAACCCAAAGGAGCTCATTATTCGGGCCCAGACTTCAACAGGTCCTTACCTTATCTGAAGGATGACATGTAAACACTGAAGGTGAATCTTGGTGTATAGCTCTATGTATGTAACTAACATTCATAACCTTTATCCCTGCATCAAGATTTCATGGTGTGAATTCTGTACCCTAATGAAATGGTTGTATCATCTTACATTGCCTCAGCTCCTTACTAGGGTTAGGACAGGCTCTGCACAATCTTAAGTGGAATTTCAGTTGCATGAGTGTAGCCACATATGTGTAATAAAAATTATATGTATCACATTTACTTTTTCTGGAACCCTACCATTAGATAACACATATAAAAGCTGCTATTTACTTTCTAGTTATTTCAATTCTGGATGAAAGTAAAAGAGGATTCCAAAGGTATATTATAGCACACTTAGAAAAACCTTTAGGTCTGTAGCTCATCAGACTGGCTTTTAAAATATGCAAGCGCCTACAGAGACCACCCCAGGTTAAAAGTATCTACATACTTCATGGTACTTTACTCTTAAATAATGTTTAGAGTTTGTTATCTTTTGTAGACCTTGGAAATCCAATTATTTATAATATCCAGTGACATTTACATTTTGCTAATTATACTCTGCTTGTAACAGAACGTGTTGTGCTTAGGAAAATGGGTATAGAATGCCTGGCTCTACATTTGCTTATATATGATGCAAAACACCAGGGTAAACTGTGTCATCTTTTTGTTATAAGTACATTATTTTAAAAACCTAATTCTCAAGAGGTATCCTTAATCATTACCATGTAAAATGCAGAATGAGAAAAAGTTAGAGTTGAAATCGTTTGTTGACCATTTAACTTTCAGCTATCAAATCAAATATCCATTCACGTTTATTGGTACCTTAAAATAATACCATTCATTTCCATGCCAACAGCCACAGAGTGTTTGGTTTAGTTTTTGAGACTGATTGAAAGTAGATTGTAAAGTTGACCTATTGTGTTAAGCTTATTTACACAAACATAGTGTCTTGGAAAATAAACTCTGAAAGTGCATAGCAGTTGACTGCCAAGGTATTTTACATCCTGAGTTTTCTAATGTCTACTGAGATCTGTCCCATACAGAATCTCAAGTTTACCATAGTTATCTTATATAAGAGAAAAATCACCTTTAAAAGTTAATTATTCCAAAATTTGAGATGAAATTTATGACTTGCTTATAAAAAAGAACTTGCTTTTAATTGATTTGAAGAATTTGCCTCTGCAAAATAATTTGTTAGTTTTAACATATCTATGAAACAATCACAGGTGACAGTTTTTCAGGTTCTTAAAAAGGCTTTCCTTACAAAAGTTGAAAATAACATTTCTAAGATGTAATCAATAGAAAAAGCCAAAAATGTGAAAAAAAATACAATTTCAGTGGAAACACCAAAAAATCAGTTTGGGTACTGGATGGTGACAAATAGATTGGTTAAAACGAATCTGTATTTATTCAAGGGTTAATCTTGATGAGTGAACATTTAAAAGCCCTTCCTGACACTCCGTCCTCTTGTTATACTTATTCTTAAGTAAGCAGCCTATGATGTATCATTCTCCCTCCTGATTCCCCTTTCCCATCAAAATGCGAACTTCTCTACTGTCGCTGAGTGACGCGGGGCCGACAATACTGGGAGGGAGGGTGGGGCGAGGGCACGTGGACCAGAAACACTTCCTAGAAACAGCAAGTACGCGGCTCAACCCTGCCTGAACTTTCCCCGAAAACACAGCTCGCTGACAGAGCGGCATCCCTGCTGGGTGGATCCTGCAACTCCTAGAGGGAATGGCACTTCTTGTTTTTAATTAGCAAGGTGAAAGGTGAATTAAAACTAGCTGTTTGGCAAGTCAGCGCAAGAGGCTGACTTCTGAGAGGCTAGAACGAGCCAGAAGAGAACAGGAGCTCCACGGGGGAAGGCAGTGGGTGTGCTGGTGTGGTTGTTTTTTCTGAATGAACCGCTTGCAGAAGTGACTAAGAAAAAAAATATACAGTTTCTTCCTGAATCCACCGGCATAGTGACTGAAGAGAGCTCTAGACAGGACATGGCTCTGAAGACTCACTCCTTGGAATGTCCTCTTGCTCCCGGCTTATAAACAACTGTCCTGGGGAAAGGCAGGTTTTACTTATCCAAATACAGCCTGACAAATGGCACTTTGGAACTGTGCTTTCTGATGACAACGCGTTCGATTTCTGACAAAGCCTCTCTCGCACGCTGCCCCTGGAGGGGAGTCCTAAGTAAAACTCACGCCGCCTGAAAGTGAGGATCGCTGGCGGCAGGCTGGCAGCATGGCATCTGCCGGGTACCTCATCACCTGGCTCCTGTGGGGCTACTTGCTGGAGCTCTGGACGGGAGGTCACACAGCTGACACCCCGCACCCCCGCTTACGCCTGTCACATAAAGGTAGGTCACCTTTTCAGATCCTTTTGTTAAAAAAAAATGAGAAAAAAATTAAAGTCATTTATTTAACATTGATCTTTGGTCTTCCCAGACCCTTAACATACACCTGAAAATAATGATTGCAACACTGACCCAAGCTTCTAAGTACCTCTAATGAATAGGTCATACTTAACCACAGCTGAAAATTGTATAAAATCACAGCCTAACTTTGGAGATGTTATTTTTGTCTTGTAAATATTAGGTTTTGTTAATAAGTTCACTCACTAGCAGACATAACAGAAGAGGGTAGGAAGCAGGTAGTAAAGAGCCTTGAGGGGCTGAACCCACCAAGTTAGCAAAGGGTATTTAAATACCAATTTATGCATTTTGGGAAGCAAGTACGTCGGGGAAGGACCGTAGAAATAGAGGTGCAATTGGTTTTCTGTTTTGTATTGTCCATAATGGGGATGAGAGGAGGAAAAAAGAACACTCCTGAGAAGCAAAGTGATTCCTTGCCCATGATAACAAAGTCATCACCGTGTAATTAAAATGACTAACAACTGTTATAAATGAGCTTTCTAGTTGAATTGATTATTGGAAATTTTTTTAATGTGTGGCAAAAAAAAATATTAGCAATCCTTGTGAACTGATTTGTACTGATTAAAGTGTTAGATACTATTTACTAGCATCTATTCTTTTTAATGTAAATTCATAGTGCTTAACTGAAGGTCCATCTATCAGAGAGTGCTTAAATATTTTATTCTGCAGCTCTGTCTTGTAAAGCAGCATTTAGTCATAAATGATTAAAAGATAGCTTTTGCATCAGTAAAGCCAGTCATGAATGGGTTTGACGACTCTTCCTGTAAACAAACAACAAACAAAACCCACACTCTAAGAAAGTGACTTTGCTGACTTAAAAGTAACTTGGAATAGATTTTCAGGAAAGAAGTATTTATTATTATTAACCACTGAGACAGATAATAGATGGAATAGTGAGAATTACATAAAAAACATTTTTCCATTGTGTAAGCTTTTAAATTGTCCCCACTGTAGAAGGAAGTCTGTATTTTAAAAATATGAGTGTAATCTGTACTCAAAAAGGGAGGGCTCAAATTTATGACACAGTTGTTTTTTTTTTTAATTGACAATCATCAGTAGATTGGGCTATAGAAGTTTCTCATTTTTAGAACAGTTATAATCTATGGGTATTTTCTTAGTTTAAATAGATTTCCTATAGTACTCCCCAGTAGATAACATAAATTTAAGAAACACATTGACACTGAATTTGTGAAGTATTTAAAATATAGTGCCTAGAATTAGTATAATTCATTTGATTTGGGAAGATGTATCATGGTGTGTATCAAAATACATATTCCTAAGAAGTTAAGATCAAATATATCTAAATGTAAAAATTTGATGTGATGGAATATGGACACATAAGGATGTCAGAAAAAAACCCATAATAATGGATTCTTTTTCTTATGTAGACAAGCGGATAAGCTGCCAGTTTGGGCAAGCTGCCATTCTGCTATGCGTGGTATCAATCTTTTATACCTCATTACTAGGATACTTGTTTTTTGATAGCTCAATATCAGTATGTGTCCAAAGATACCTCATTTTAATATTTCATTGGAGAGCTTCTAATTTAGTCAGTGCATACCAAAACTCTAATGTATAATGTTACCATCAGCCTTATCTCCACCACATCTCTCTTAGTCAAAGGAATAACTGTAATTGATTTTATGAGTCCTGTTAAGTGGTGTGGGAGGACCACTGCTAGAAGCTATGGGTACACTAGGCAGAAAACTCATGTAAGATTTCCTTTTGGCTTTTCTTAACCTTTTGATTTAAGGGCACTAGCTGAAAATGTGCAATATTGTGCTCTTATGCAGACAGTATAGAGTTACCTGAAAATAGAATGTTCCCACTTGTGCAGTTTAGTTAGCAAAGTCAGCTAAGAGAGCACAGCGGAGATGCAACCTGAAGCAACAATGCCTCCTGCACCGCAGGTGACTCCGTGGAAGAGAAGCACAGGACTGCCTGAGCAGGGATATTCCATCCCTTTGATACAGTATGAACAGCACATTCACCTCTCTACACTCGAGACTCAGTGGACATTTTAGTGGTGTCTGAAAACTGGGAGCAGAATATTTTAGAGTATACTCTTCTGCTATCTTAAATGATATCCAAAATGGTACAATTTTAGTAGCAAGTAAATTAGGTGATTAGTATTATAAATGAGTGCATGGTCCTTAAAAATAAGAGCCACTACTTATAAGTAATCTAGCACCTCTGCACTGCTGCCTGACCCCCAGTGGAGAAAGCTGGTAGGCTCCCTGGAGGTAGCCTGCTGGATTCATCCAGGGATTCATTTCATAGCAGTGGTCCATGCCATATTGGAGGACAAGCATCTTTCTTATATCTTCCATTATCAAGATGGTGTTGGAGAACACAAACCTCGTGTCACTTCCCAAAGAGGAGGAGAAAGTTTCAGTGTCATATGTTTACAAAGCTTGAGTTAGATTATATAAAAATATGTTCAGAAAAAAAAAAAAAAAAAGCCCAGGAATGGCCCTTTTTCTCTCTCCTCCCTCCTTCTCTACCTCTGGAAGTGGCATGTTCTTTTTTCTTTTTCTTTTTCTTTTTTTTTGCGGTACGCAGGCCTCTCATCGTTGCGGCCTCTCCCGTTGCGGAGCACAGGCTCCGGACGCGCAGGCTCAGCGGCCATGGTTCACGGGCCCAGCCGCTCCGCAGCATGTGGGATCTTCCCAGACCAGGGCACGAACCCGTGTTCCCTGCATCGGCAGGCGGACCCCCAACCACTGCGCCACCAGGGGAGCCTTGTTCTTAAACACAGCTTGAGAGGAGAAGACCATTAGGACCCAAAGGGAGAAAAGGCAGAGAGGGAGAGAAAAAAGGTAGAAAGTTGGGATCAGATACGGAGCATCTTCGAGCTTCCTCCCCGCTACTCTCCACCCACAGTGGGATAATATTGAATTCCTACCTCTTCTTACTGAATATCCACTCCACCCGAATATTAAGCAAATATGCTAACTTCAGGCAGGCCTTGTAGCTAAAAAGATGAAATATTTGCTCTTGTTGAGGCAATGCATATCTTTCAATGCATTTTATAGGTACAAGATAAATTGGGTTAACAAATAAAAACATACAAAGATAAAAATGGCAAGATTCTGCCCTGCCCTATAAGAATTTTCAGTCAAGATTTGAGTCCAGATTAACTATATCAGACAAGAATGTTAAAATTTATGAACAGTTAAGAATTTATAGCCAATACCCTAAAGAGGGTAGTTTGGGTATAATTCATACAAATTTATAATATTCTACTACAAGGATTTCTTTGAAAAATAGCTATGCTCCTCATGACAGAAATGAAGGAAAGAGAGAATAGAGGGAGAAGTGTCCTGGTGGATTCAGCCACTTCCCTTCGTTGATGTCTGTTCTCTCCTTATCTTTCATCCATCCTGCATTAATGGGGTTACAGGGAAGGCAAAAATAGCCTTCTTGATAATGGAGCTCAAAGAAGAAAAACACAAATGAGGAAAGCCCATGTCAAAGAAGGAATCCCAATGCACGTGGAAAGCCCCAGAAATTCAATCGAGGGAGGTTCCAGATAGGGTAGGTGTTCAAAGACCCAATGAGGAACTTCACAATTGCAGAAGCCAAGGAGAATGCCTGCTGATAAGCAGAGGATGTTCTCTCAGGATGTTTGATGAAAAGATAGCTAAATAAAGGAATGAATAAGGCAGAAGATCATTGCTAAAATATGTTGATATTATAAATGTAGATTTGAGCTTTGAATACATATCCATACATATAGAACGTGGGCTAGCGAGTGTTAATTAGTCTATCTGTATTTGAATATTATAACCAATTAAATACAGATTTGTCATAGTTCAGAGAGCTCACATTTGAAGTCAGAGGTCTGTACTCCAGCTCTGATTCTTCCACTTATACTAATGGTAATTATCTGTGCCTCAGTTTCCTTAATTTGAAAATAGGGGTAGTACTGATATTTTCCCTGTATATCTCACTGGGTTTTTGAGAGGATCAAAATGGAACAATAATACTGTAAAAGCACTTTATAACCTAAAAATGATCTTATTAATGTTCCCTGAAGACTGATAGAAAATGAGAAGGTTAGAAGGAATCATGTCCTAAAGACATAAACTCTTGGGAAATGGCTTGAGTTTGGATATCAATAAGTCCTAGAATGATGCTAGTATAGATGACAGCAAAACTTGGTCCTAATTTGCATAAAACGTGTGATTTATCCTGATTGCATTCACTCCAAATCCCATTTCCATACCTTTGACCTCTAGTTATAATAACTTAGAAGATAATTACATCATCTGCGCATTTTCCAAGATTCATGGCCAATATTTTTGCAGTACAAGTGTGCATATATCTGTTTATTACACATACTTTTCACCACACATTTTAGAATTTTTTTCAGTTTACAGTAAAAAACTTGAGATAGAATTCTAGAAGAGCGCAGTGATAAATAAGTTTTGAATGATCATCCTGGAGGCTGTGGTATTTATTTTCTATCCAGGGCCAATGTTATGAAGGCAGTGACTGAGCCAGTTTTTCGTGAACCAGCTCATAGCTTGGGTTTCTCAGCCAGTAACTAGGTATTATCAATAGTGACATTAGTCACACATCCCTGTGTGGTTAATAAATAAAAACTGGTCATAAGGCATGATTCATAAAGAAAGTAGTTAGATGGGACCCAGGGGTAAACACAAACCTTACTGCCCAGATCTCCATGAGGGGGAGTCAGTGAGAATTAAGTGGTGGATTTATTAAGAAACAGTTTATATTTAAAAAAAATAAAAAGCCACTGGGTAACATGAAAGGAATTACAATATGTTTTGTGGAGTTTAGTTTACACAGAATATACTTTTTATAGAGGAAGTCTATGTAAGGATTTTAGATAACACTATTTTTTGTATTTTTATATCTGCTACATAGAAATACTGCTCGTGCATCACAGAAATGCATCTGGAGACACAAAAGTTTCTGAATGGTTCTATGAATTATTTGGTTGTTTTGTTTTTTTTAAAATAAATTTATTTTATTTATTTTATTTTTGGCTGCATTGGGTCTTCATTTCTGCACATGGGCTTTTCTCTGGTTGCGGCAAGCGGAGGCTTTCTCTAGCTGTGGCGAGCGGGGACTTCTCTTCGTTGTGGTGCACAGGCTTCTTATTGTGGCAGCTTCTCTTGTTGGGAGCGCGGGCTCTAGGTGCGTGGGCTTCAGTAGTTGTGGCACATGGGCTCAGTAATTGTGGCTCGCAGGCTCAGTAGTTGTGGCGCATGGGCTTAGTTGCTCCGTGGCATGTGGGATCTTCCCGGACCAGGGCTCGAGCCTGTGTCTCCTGCATTGGCAGGCGGATTCTTAACCACTGCACCACCAGGGAAGCCTGAATTATTTGGTTCTTATCTGTACGTTGAGTATGACAGTGAGAACACGGTTATCTTTAGTATAGAAATAGGGTGAGGGAAGGTCAGAGTTAGGAAAAGCAATAAATGAACTGGGCCAATTTTGGACCAAAAAATAATTTAGTCACATAAAATCATTTCTTAAAAGTTTTGTGAAGACTGTGTTCTATCCATAATATAGAACCAGTACTTGTTCTTGACTAAAAAATACATGCAACAGTCATGGTGTCACAATGAAATATTCTTTTTTTTTTTTTTTACATCTTTATTGGAGTATAATTGCTTTACAATCGTGTGTTAGTTTCTGCTTTATAACAAAGTGAATCAGTTATACATATACATATGTTCCCATATCTCTTCCCTCTTGCGTCTCCCTCCCTCCCACCCTCCCTATCCCACCCCTCCAGGTGGTCACAAAGCACCGAGCTGATCTCCCACAATGGAATATTCTTGTAAAAAATTATGTTGCTATATTATTATGCTGTCCATGTCAGATTTGTCATTTAACGAGGGTATTTCATAGAGACCGCCTATCTTTCTGTCTGGTATGAGATCACTTGGTGGCCCCAGTTCTACGACCACATTATAAAGCACCAAACATCAGATTGGTCATTGCTGGTGAAAATTATTGTTAACAATCTGCTGAGTCAGTTTTCTTTCATCAAAGATATCTACTGGAATCATCCTGGGGAGTTCTGAGTGGGAGAGCATGCAAATATGTACTCCTTTATCTTGTGTCTAAGACTCCTCTGTGGTTTAGTAGAGGAATTCAGTCTGCAGGAATCCAGAAATGGCACTTTGCGTGCATGCATGCCCCTTCATACATAGCCACTGTGGTATTTAAGTGTTCTGGTAAGTTCAGTCTCAGAGAATTTAAAAGAAAACAAAACTGAAATTATACTGCTTACAGCATTTTCCCAAAAGGTGCAAAGTAAAGATTTCAGTTATTCTCTTTGTTTCAATAGACAGGGCCAGTTGCTGTTAGTAGTCTTTAGTACAACATCTGACACTTTGGAATATTATATACATCGTACAAAGGATGATGATTATTTTAATAAAGAATTTTTTCACGGTATGGTTTTAAATAACATTCGAAGCGTAAGGGAAACTATCAATGTCATTAGTTAATTCTTGGGCTTAAGCAAGCATTATGCTTTGTACTCATGATAAGGATGATAATGACAAGACTAGATATTTTATCAGCTGTATTTTCTGAACTATGAAGGAAAAGGATATGTTAATACCCCATTTGAACCAAGTGTTACAATCTCTGATATTGGAGAGCATTTTCTGTCAAAGAATGTGATGATTTCAAGAACAGAAATGTCTGTGGAATTGACAACTTGATTTCCTGTTGCCCTGGTGGTGGCCAAAGCAATTGATTACTCAAGAAGTTTTCAGCCTGCCTTGGGTCTAATACCTAGTTCAGGATATTCCCACCATAAGGCCCCATTGTCCTGGTAACCTTGACTCTATAACTAGTGTAGAAAAGGAAAAGAGAAATTCATGACTTGCCTGATTTCTGGGGCTTAGAAATATACTTCTCCTTCTGACTTTAGTCATCACTGCTTTCTGCTCAAGGACTTAGCTCATAGCCTTGGCACAGTACATGTAGAAAAGTAGTTTAGGCCCAGGTTTTACAAAACACTCTCACATTCTACTATCAATAGCCTAAAAGCTCTAGACTTTGGTTGAGGCCTTCCTAATCTAAATGTTGCTTCCGGCTGTATGACATGAGCAAGTTCCTTATTTTCTGAGTATGAATTTTCCCATCTTTAAAGTGGGATAATATATAACTTGCAACACCCTGAAAGAATTACACGAGATAATGCGAATTAGTGTGGTAAATACTTTAGCCTTAGGAAGCTTTTCATAAATTACTCAATGCATCAGAAGAGGTTCAGGGAGAATTAGCCTACTCTGGTTCCCTTTTTTATTCTAAAAACAATCATGAGTTAATTATTAACTTAACAACTTACAATAAGGGAAAATCTTTAGTCATCAGTTTTTTACTTGAAAGCAAAGATTTTTAAAAAATGAAATCCAGCTCTTATTGGAGTAGATGACTAGAAGTAACTAGGGATATTGGTATCTCTCATGCTTGTAAGTTACTGTAAGATTATTTTGTTGATAATTTAAGGAAAGTTGGAACTTCATCTGATGGCACCTTGGAGACAAGAGACCAAAGCCATGAAATAAACAAAAGTTACTAACAAAGGTAATTGTAGGCCTGGCTTTGTAAGGCACAATAGAACAGATATTACTAAGACCAGATCACACTGTCAAAAGTTCAACCAGACAGTGTCCTGTAAGCAGTCAGCCCAACATGCATTGTTTGCTTTGAGAGAAAGCTTTCCGTTCTGCCTTCCCCTGGACCCACACACAGGTAGGGTATCTGCTGCAGAGCATGGTTCCTTACCCTTAGTAGGTGTTCAATCAATGCTCGTTGACTGGGTATATGAATAAAACAGAATGATTTAGAGCAGTGTTTTTTAAAGAAATGTCTGATTCCAGGGGTGGGGTGAGGAGTACCAAGGAAACCAAGGAATCATGAACAACTATTTATGGCTCCTTTGGTAAAACATACATGAAGAGGAAGGCTGGGGCTTTCTCTGCCTATTCACCTTCCTTCCCCTCAAGCGTTGCATTGTGTGAAGCAGCTGGGGTCTCCAGACACCCTCCTGACAGGTCAGCCATATTCTCTCATCTATAATCAGTCTTCTTTTGAAAAAAACAAAAAAACTACTTGGTGGGCTTCCCTGGTGGCGCAGTGGTTGAGAGTCCGCCTGCCTATGCAGGGGACACGGGCTTATGCCCCAGTCCGGGAAGATCCCACATGCCGCGGAGCGGCTGGGCCCGTGAGCCATGGCCGCTGAGCCTGCGCGTCCGGAGCCTGTGCTCTGCAACAGAGGCCACAGCAGTGAGAGGCCCGCGTACCTCAAAACAAACAAACAAAAACTACTTGTTGATGCTCTCGTCATTCCTGGATGATCACTACAACGCCTTCCTTTTCTTCTCTTCTCACTTCTTTCTTTAACTTCTCCTCCGTGTTGTGTCACCACCACCCCACCTCTTTTTTTTTTTTTTTTTTTCTTGGCGGTACGCAGGCCTCTCACTGTTGTGGCCTCTCCCATTGTGGAGCACAGGCTCCAGACACGCAGGCTCAGTAGTTGTGGCTCACGGGCCCAGCCGCTCGGCGGCATGTGGGATCTTCCCGGACTGGGCGCAAACCCGCGTCCCCTGCATCGGCAGGCAGACTCTCAACCACTGCACCACCAGGGAAGCCCCCACCGCTTTTTGTCTCCACCTTGCTTCCTTCCAAAGAGATATTTTGATTTCTTCCCTACCTTAAGCCAAAAATGAAATTAAAACATTTTAAGTGAGTGCTGTCTATTTATTGGTCCTCAGTTTACCTGAGTATTTCTTTTGTTGTCTCATTCAATGAACAGAAGACATGACTTTTGAATTTAAAAGAAGTTTAACTGCGTTCATTAGGCATTCAAACTTGGTTGAAATTCATGACTTAGGAAATAATGAAATATTAAATTAATAGCTTACTAGCCACTTGGACAGCTTGTCCTGTTTGTCTAGCCTGAGTTTCCAGTGGGAGGCTGCTGTTCCCAGCACCGTGGCACTGTGGGGACTGGGAAGGGAGAATTAGGGTCCTGAGCAGGACAGAGCAGGGCCTGCCAGCCTGTCCCCTTTGTGGCTAAACTTGCGTTAAGTGTAAGAATATTATTTATATAAACCTGTCTATTTCCATGTAGTTTTGCTTTGTGTTCTCTGAGTTATGATTTTTAACTCGTTGAAACCAGAATAGACAGGGGGTTTTGTTTACAGGATAGAGCAGAAGAGTAGCATCCCTAAGGGTACGTCTCAGTGGTGATTTTAGGTGGCTGGACTAACTCCAGAACCAGAAAAGAACAACAGCAATGAAAATGGGAATAAAAAAGGGAGAAAATAAGGTCAGCTGGGGACAGTGACCTTTTGCCTCCTGACCAGTTTCCTCTCAGGAAATGATGGGAACCGAGGAGAGCTTTAAATTCAAAGCTCGGGATACACGGTGGAACAAAAGCTGAAGAGGAAATGTGCTGACAGCCTTGCACATAGCTATTCACTCCTGCTGATTACTTTTTTCCTAATCCTGAGTCAAAAATGTATTATGGTCCATGTGATTTCGGAGATGGTTTCCAATTCTAGAAGTGTAGGACTCCTTTCTTCTCCTCACCAGACCTCCCAGTGTGTCTAGTTTCTCCAGAACACTTTGAACATTTTATTAGGAGACAGCATGTTCTAGTGGAAAGTATGTATGGATTCACAGTTTAAAAATCCTAGATTTGAACCTACAGCTTATCCTATTTGATGTCTATTATTCTTGCTAAATCATTGAACTTCTGAGGCTTACTTTCCTCATAGGTGCACAGAGACTAATTTCTATCTCGTGATTGTTGTAGAAAATTGAAATATACCGTGGAGATGTAGAATATTGTATAATAATGGCTTATAATATTCTCTAAGTTATGTACTTGTCTTTAACTATATTTTAGGATCCTTGAGGGCAAGGAGTAGTTTTTTGGTGAGACCCTTGTGGACAGAATAAAGTGACTTAATCAGATCATTCCTAAAGTCTGGGTGTTTAGTATCTACTGAAAAAAACAAAAGACAAAAAAAAGAAGAAAACTTTTTCTTGTTGTTTTTGGCTTCCATGTTATGGTCGAAATGACAAAATAAAGACTTATTTCTTTAAGAGCTAGAGCTAATGCTGAATAATTAACCCAAGAGAGCCTTAGTTGAATTTCACTGCAGAGGAGATGATGCTACTTGTGATTTTCTTCTGCTCTTCGTCCAGAGTAGGGGCAGAGAGGAGACTGAGCTGGGATTAAGCCAGTGCTGTACAAAGTGTCCTGGCAGCATCAGCATCCCCTGTGAGCTACTGAGTTAGGCTTACTGAGTCAGTGATTCTGGGGCTCAGGAATCTGTGTGTTTTTTTTTGGTTGGTTGTTTGTTTTTTGCGTTATACGGGCCTCTCACTGTTGTGGCCTCTCCCGTTGCGGAGCACAGGCTCCGGACGCGCAGGCTCAGCGGCCATGGCTCACGGGCCCAGCCGCTCCACGGCATGTGGGATCTTCCCAGACCGGGGCACGAACCCGTGTCCCCTGCATCAGCAGGCAGACTCTCAACCACTGCACCACCAGGGAAGCCCAGGAATCTGTGTTTTAACAAGCCCTGCAGGGGATTCTCAATGCACATTCGAGCATGAGAGACACTGGGCTAAGTGTTTGGGATGATGCTACAAAGGAGCCTCACTTTCATATTAATGTTTTCATTTTTTTTCCTCCCTTCAGATCCATTACCCAGGCTAAGGTGTCATTTATTTAAATTACAGCCTTGGTCTTCATACATATATTTAAATTCATAAATATCTAACTATTATACCATTCTCTACCTATTATTTTTTCTATTACATAAGATATAGTATATATAGTTATTGATAATAATTTAACATATAAATTAAATTTGTTTTTAATGATTATTCTTGGTGTAAATTGTGACACATGGTGCTATCATTGAGTTCAGATAAGAAAACATTTAATGTTGATGGATTGTGGGAAAGCATTTTGTAAGATTCCAGGTGTCGTTTATCTCTCAAAAGAAAGTTTTCTTGGACTAATGAAGTTAGGTGCACTTCATTCCTCAGTTACACATCCTAACCTTTCCCTTAAGGGATACAGAAGTTTCTATATCTTTTTAATATTTATTCATTCAATCATTCACTTATTCCGTGACTATTTGTTGACCTTCTTCAATGTATTAGATACTGAGCATCATGCTAGGAATTTTAGAATAAAAAACACAGTTTTCTAAATGAAATGTGGTATCCTGGGTGGTATCCTGGAACAGCACAAGAATATTAGGTAAAAACTAAGGAAATCTGAACAAAGTACGGGTTTTCGTTAATAATAATATATCAATATTGATTCATTAACTGTGACAAATGTACCACACTAATGTAAACTATTAATAATAGAGGAAACTGGGCTTGGGTATATGGAAACTTTTTATACTAGCTTCACAACTTTTCTGTAAATCTAAAACTATTCTAAAATAAGTTTATTAAAATACACACACACACACACACACACACACACACACACACACACACACACACACACACACACACACACACACACACACACACAGTGCCTCTACCCAAACCCTTTCTCCCAGAAGCTTAAGGTCTAGTTGTAAAAAGAGACAAGTCATGATAAAGCAGGATGTTTTTTATACATACTAAAAGTTAGAACAAAGTGCTATGGAAACATAGAGTTGGGAATGAAAAAAAACAGAGCTCAGCCTTGGAGATGAATAGGAGGAGACTCGGTAAGAAGCAATAAGCAAACTGTCTATGTGTCTTAGGCTGTCCAGCCACCATGCCTGCCATCCTTCCACTGCCGTCCCCTCTGCATATAATGCACTGTATCCTCCTAGAAATGCAGTTAGCCTTGAATATCTGATTAACTGAATTCCATTGTATTCATAGCTTTACTACTGATAGAATCATGAATGTTCTTTACTCATGTTGTTGGCTTCATTTCTATATGACTTTAAGGAATTGTCATTTTCTTTGTATGACTAATATATGATTAATGCACATTCATGAGTAGATTTTGAAAGTTTTGAAGGCAAGTATATTGCATTTTATTGTTTGAATCCTTAGAATCTAACCAATTTAAGGTACTTAATGAATTTACCTTACCTATTTCACTTAATGTAAAAAATTTCATTATGTCTCTTCACATTAGTATTACCAATCTTAATTCTTTTGTCTGATGCCACATATAACTAGATTCCTAAAAAAGATGACAGAAAATGAGCTGTTGGAGCTTGGGGGAGCATTCAGAAATCAGGAAAAAGGATGGGAATACTTCTCTTCTGCCCCTGCTCGAAAATGTTAGGCGCTAGTTTGGCTTCAGGTTTTGTTGCAAAAGCTATGAAGAGAAATCCAGAACGGCTTTAAAATTTTTCAGAAAATATCCATATTTTATTGAAAGATAGTGTGAAGCTTTTGCAGAGAGTGGTTTGAGTTCATCTGGGCCATTACATGATCAATGTCCCATTTCAATCACCTTTTCTTCCCATTTGCCCCTGCTGTGATCTTCCAATGTCCAATGTAGCATTTCATTCATGTCTAGAGTGATGAACGATGAAGAGAGACAACTAATGCATGAAGTCAGTGACAAAGCAGAAAGCAAAGGGAGGGCTTTGAAAACGTAGCAACTTATCCTACACCTTTGTTTGTAAGGAATGCCCTAAATGACCAAAAGCAAGAATGCTTTTTGTTTTTATCAGTTTATCCCTGTGAGAAGGTTGTTTTACAAATAATTTGACTATGCTGCCTTTTTGTTTTGTGAATTTATCATTGAAAAGCGTAGCTGTAGGTAATGATATTGTGAGAAGAATAAGGAATAGTTACCAGTTTTATAATTATGGTTAGTTTATGTAAGGTGTTTTCCAAACCAAGTTAATTGGGAAAGAACCAATGAAAAATTTACCTAAGATTTTATTATGTATAAGCCTTATAAAAATTGACAGTATATTTTAAAATGTTGTATCCTTGAATTTTTGTTTGTTTGTTTTTAGCACCGTATGAATCCATCAGATATGATACACCAACATAAAAGAGGAAGTTAATGGACATAAACAGAAATGTTATAAGTAAAGTTAATTCAGGAGAAAGTGCACATTTGTCACTGCCCCTTACTACTCTAAGGAGAAAATAAATATGGAAATGGGAGGTGCTTGATTATTTTATTTTTAGAGACTAAATCCAGTTGTCAAAATAAATGTGTAGAAAATAAGATCATTTTGATTGTTTTGAGCAAGGCAAAACTATATGTTTTGTAAAGAAAACATTAGGAAAAGTAATGGAAAATAAAAATTGAAATAGCTCTGTCATTATTGATGAAACTGATATAGCTAATTTTTCCTTATCAAAAGCAAAGTAAAAAAAAAAAGGAAATGCAAAAGAAATTTCAACTTTGACATTATCACAATGCATAGATGCTATACGTATTTCAGGTCAGATGAATGATATCTGACGGATATTTACAATTGCTTAGAATGTGTACTAGAATATTGAGTTTGCTGGTAGTTTTAAGGGTCTGCATAAACTTGAGTTAACCATATGGTGTATTCTTAGAATAGTCATACCACCCCATGTTTAAAATTTAAATTAAAAAGAAAAAAATATTTTTTTCAAAGTCAAATGTTAGAATTTTAGTTGTTGGCATGTTCAACTACCCATATAATTGCACCTTCCCATTAGTAAAGGAACACAGAATACTCCCTTTTTTGTTCATCCAGAATGAGGGAAAAGAAAAGACAGGACTTTGAAATACTGGAATGGACATTATGAGTCACCCCAAAATATCCATTTTATTACTATATTGTACCAGTTATGGGAAGTTAATATGTTTAAACTTCAACACCTTAATATATTTTGACTTCCTAGTAATTCCCCAAAGCAAAATTCCCTTACAATAATATTTAGATAACCATAGAAAGAAGAAAAATATTACAGTTAAGTCAATTATACTTATAATTAAAAGACTATAATTGTATCTTTGTCGTTATAATTCTCAGAAATAAGACAAAAGTTTTGTACTGGGCACTGCTTTTGACAGATTTTTTTGCCAAATGTTTTTTACTTGCTCCAAAATGTGTATTCCCAAACTGAAGCCTGACATATTTTAGGATTGTAGAAGAGTTTTTCATATCTGGAGAAAAAATTGGAAGTCTCTAAGGCTTCAATAAAATTGAACAAGAATAAAAATGAAAAATAAAATTAGAGAATTGATACTAATGAGACAGTCTACATTCAAATCAAGCAGTAATCACTCAGAAACACATTCGATGCCTATTATAATCTAGGTGTCAGGAGATGTAAAATAAATAGAATACTAGGATTTTATTATATGCAGTTATGCTTTGGAATATGTGATTATGTTTACTATGCATTTACATTTCTATATTAGTGAACTAGGTGACAGCAATTTTTTTTTAGATTGGAAATGACATTTGTCCTTTTTAGTCTGCTAATTTATACCCACTATGTAGTTAGAACAGACAGTGATATTGCTTAATTTTTGAATGCCCAGAATACTGGGAATATGAGAAAATATAGACAAAATTTGTCATTGGGAAGTTTTGCTCTTGATGGAATAAAACTCTTGCCAGCAAAGGCAGTAGTGTAGGGAACGCTCTCCCCGTGAATGGTTTGTGCAATGCTGTAATTTGGTTGCTGACAGCACTGCTCCATTTCACTTGGAGGCTCCCCCAGCTAGGCTCCAAGTTTCCATTCACACTGCTAGCCACTGAAATTTCCCTTTGTCTTCACTGAAGATTTTTTCCCCTTAACAAATAGGCCCAGCTGCTACTGCAGCCGGTTGCCCACACTCCCCCGTACCGCTCTTGCTGAGGATGGCAGCCAGAGTAAAGAATAACAGCTGGGATTGGCTTACTTTGGCATCTAAATAATTTTGGGTGGGTCCATTCCTAACTTTATTATTTCGTTTAATTTGCTAATCTTTCCTTCTGCTGAACTTTTAAAGCATTGGCAAATGATGTTTTTCCAAAATGTTTTCCTCATCTGGATGTGACTCTTTTATACCTGGCTGCTGAAAATGATTCATTCTGCACATTGTTATTTTTTCCACTTTTAAGCACCATTTAGAAAACAAATGCAGCAGAAACTAATTTATTCACGTGACCTTGGAAAAGTTACTTCACCTTCTCTGACTGGAAGAGGTGGATGATAAGTAGCACCTATGTCATTGATTGTCTTTGATAAGGATTAAATGAATGAACAGTTGAACGCATGTAGAAGAGTGATAGAAAGGCAAAGAAAGAGAGGGAAAGAAGGGCAGAAGAGAGCACATGAAAGCAAGAGTGGAGCAAGAGGGAGGGGAGTGAGAAAATGAGGGAAGGAAAAGGGAGGGAGGGAGGGAGGGAGGAATCGTTGCTGGAACGCAGAAAATCCAATAACTCTACTTACTCAATTAAGACATGTATTTAGCACTTAGCATTTTATATATCTTATTCCATGTTCCTTCCCCGCAAAATCAATAATTAGAAAAAGACTGGAGTTTAGGAAAGCTTGTGGAATTTTACCCAAATCAGAGAATTTTATTGAAGGTCGGAATTTCAGTGACTTAATTGTATCTGTGGCATCCAGACAGGTGGTCAGACATGTTTTTTCATTTGAATTTGTACATTCTCATGGAAAGGGAAATTACTGCCTGATAAGAAGGTCTGTTCCATTTTTGACTGTTCTGATAAGGAGAAAGTGTTTACGTACCTAATCCCAAATCTGACTTACTGTATCTCCCACATTTTAGCCTTGGTTCTTTCCTCTAATGCCATAAGGTCATAAGTCATAACAGACCTCCAAATGTTTAAAGATAGTTCTCATGCCCTTAGGTCATGGGTGAATATTCTTCATGCCATGATTGTCCTGACTGATATCAGCATTCTGATCAGGTTCCTGTTTGTTAATTTCCCCCTTAAACTCGAGCCCCACAGTCAACACTCAAGAGATCCCCGACTTGTTCACGGAACTGTGGTGCTGCTAACTGGTGACTTTATTTATGAAAGCCACCTGAGTTGACAGCAGCTTATTTGACAAATATGCCAGCCTTTCGGTTTATGTTGAAATGACTGTCAGTTTTTCCAAGGGTTTTTCACATAGACTCTAAGCCAGCTCTTTCCTTTATTTCACATGTGTGGTTTATTTGTTGAAGTTAAGGAAAACGCCCTCCTACTCCCTCCAGTGTAGAATGTGAATCAGAAGCAGAGTAACAGCATGTGGTGCCCTGCCTGGACAAGGACATGAGCTCTGGAGTGAAACATTCCTAATTGCAGACCATTTCTGCTGTTGTGTGTTCTCACTGAATTTTCTTAACATCCGTGTGCACATTTATTGTGTTTAGGAAACTAGCTAGTTAGGAGAGATGAAAGTTGCATGCGTTGTAGAAATTCTTTTAAAGTATTTTAAAATTTTAAAATATTTAGTGGGCTCCTTCTAAAATGTCAGTATTTGGAAGAAGCGTAATGCACATAAAAGACGATTTTTAAATTAGAATATATAAAATGTATGGTTTTGGCTTTCAAGGTTGGTGTAGACCAATAAATGTAATTGCTGATTTTCTTTATAAATATAAAATAATTTGTATAATTATAGTAAATGAAAGGTTCCTTTGAAATTCCTTAATATGAAAAAATAAAACAGTCTTCCTTCACTGCTAAAATAAACAGGAGACTTTTAAATGTCTTAACAATTTTTATTTAAAAAGAATCTGGAATGGTCACCACAACAGAATGGCAGAATTAAAATACCATCATAGCTGTGATTGCTTAATTTTGTAACTTTAATTTGCTGTCATTTTGTAGATTTGCCAGTCTCTCTGGGTATTTGTAGAATGTCCTGTAATTTGAAAAACGAGGCATATGATTTTTCAGAATAATGTTTTTCATTAACTCCTTGTAAGTCAAATGGTAAGCTCTGGAAAAATAATTCTGCAGAAGACTTTATATGTTAAAAATAAGCATCATTAAAATTAAATTTAAAAAAACCTATATATATGTGTGTGTGTGTGTGTGTGTATATATATATATATATATATACATTTTAACCAAACTTGTTCTGTTCTTGTTATAGGATTAACTTTATCAAATGCTCTTTTCCTATATCACTGTATTAGTTTATGACCTGTTTACACTTTTTTGTAATTTTGAATGTAGAAGAAGAATGACTCTAAGAATAGCGTTGAGTCAGGTGGTCATTGAGTTCAAAGAACACTATATATTCAATCAATTTATATGCCTGGTCCCACTAATGTTTTTATGGTCCATCTGCTTTATTACAGTAGCCTCCTGACTGATATCTTATTGTCAATCCAGTCTACTCTTCATACTACAAGTAGAGTGATCATTAAAAATGCAAATCTTACTCATTTCAACTCCCCCCAGTAAATATTTAATGGAAGAATAGACATGGAGTTTTAGAGAAAAAACACTCCTCTTGGCATGGTACACTAGGCTTTTTGCGATGTGAACCCTGTTTATTTTTCCCCTTCTTTTTGCTTTGCATCTTTTTTGAGTTCCAATCTTCAGTGATACTGAGCTCCATGATTTTCTGGCCACCTGTCAAGCTTTTTCTTGCTCTGGACCTTTGTATATTGCTTCTTCCTAGAATGCCTTTTCCTTTTGTCTCCATTCTCCCTTCCTGTGCTGCTTACTCTTAATGTCTGCTCATTTTTAGGACTCGATTTAGACATGGTAGGCTTTTCCAGTCATCCTTTAACCTCCACAGCACTCCATGCATACTTTACAACAATTATTTACTGTATTCCAGTTGTCTCTTAATCTATTAAGTTCACTAGGATGAACTCGTTAGGAATAGGGGCAATATTTTATTCATCACTATGTCACAAACACATATCACAATATCTAGAAAATAGTAAGAACTTATTAAATATATGGGTGACTGTGTTGTGTTATGGTCAACCTGTCTTTTCTGGGTGCTCGTTCTACCCAAGAAACATGTGGGAAAAGCTAAACTTCAATGGCACAAAGGAATCTTTCTCTACCCTAGGAGGGCCATAGATAGCCTGTTCCCAGACAACTCCAAATTTATTCACAAATACGGTATCCATAAACTTAATCAATTTTAGGTTGGTGTTATTTTTTTCTTGTTGTGGAAGAATACTTTTTAGGGGCTACTCTACTATGTATGAATTCCAGATCATCGTCTTTGTTGGATAAGATCTACTACATGAAGCTACCTTTTAAAAAACCCATCAAACAGTGATTTATAATTTCCTCTTTCATAAAATCACTTAGTTACCAGTGTATCCAAATTACAAACTCTGGTAAAGGAAATGGAAGCTCTTTATATTCTATGACACAGTTATGGAAAAATATTTGCTGTGGTTAGTTTCATCCCTTTATGGTTAACCTCCTAAGGGCATTTATTGGCCCTCATATATGAAATGGAAATTGGTCATTCTCAAAGGAGGATTATATATATTCGATAAATTCCACTGCAAAGTGAAGATTATATAGGAATATAAAACATAAAAGATATAAAAATATTTTAATGATGAAAAGGAATTTATTGACTATAAAATATTTTAAATTATGCTAAAATATATTTTACACTTTGTATTTCCTATTTAAAATATTCTTAACATATATTTTGGAATTTTAACCAAAATAATGTTTAAGATGAAGAATGTAAAGAGTGTGAATTGGATTTTTTTTTTTTTTTTTTTTTTTGTGGTACGTGGCCCTCTCACTGCTGTGGGCTCTCCTGTTGCGGAGCACAGGCTCTGGACGCACAGGGCTCAGCGGCCATGGCTCACGGGCCCAGCCGCTCCGCGGCATGTGGGATCTTGCCGGACCGGGGCACGAACCCGTGTCCCCTGCATTGGCAGGCGGACTCTCAACCACTGCGCCGCCAGGGAAGCCCTGAATTGGAATTTTTGAAGAATGTTTCTTGACAGAGCTGGGATCTCAGATCTCATCTGGGCCTTGAAGGACAGGTAGGACTTCAGGAAACAAAGAATGAAGAGGAGGGCATTTCAGGCTGATGCAAAGGCAAAAGTGATGTGGAAGTTGTGGCTTTTCAGGAGAAAGCTTGACTTTTGAAAAAGAACAGGGAATACCATTGAGTAAGTAGACTGGTGCCGTTTTACCAGATTCTTTCTTTCTGTTAGAAGATACAGAAGTGTGACAAATTGTGGTTTTTATAGAATAAAAATTCAAATATAGTTTCTTTTCCTATTCTGGCAAAATGTCCCATCTTAGAACTAGTTATGTCCAACATGAGATATATGGTGTTTCTATTTGATCTAGAATGTGCTTGTACAAAAATTAGGAAATGCAAAAACATGGTTTTTTTATGGAAAAGAGGTCATAACACGAACGACAATTGCCCTTGCTACTTACATCAAGTTTTGTAATAATCCAGATATGTCTATATTGTGTGTCACAATTGCTGCCGTAGTTGGAAATGTTTTTGCAGTATGTATACTCCCATTTGCCAAAAGCTTAAGAAAATAGACTCACACATAATTAACAGCAGCTATTTTCCCCCAGCTGGACCTAATGATTGAAATCACAGTTGGAAAAGGACCCTAACAAATTCACTAGTTCATGGTCTGATTTCTTCAAGGGCATATGTTTAACCAACGACAGCATAGGTACTTACTGAGGACTTTTTTTTTTCCTTTTTTAAATCAAGCTAATCCATTTTACTAACTTTAAGCAGGATTGTTCTAAACCTTGCCTGATGAAAAAATTCCATTTAATAAATAAAACCCTCTGGAGAGAGAGAGATTCCACAGCAAGCCCTTAGTACTGAGCAAAGCTTAGCGGTTTTTTATTATATCTAAGGTAACTCCCCCATGCTTCTTCCATTTAAGACCATTTTCTCTAGTGTCATGTGGTTCACTTACAATAGAATTGTTTTATAGTTGCTCTAGTCTGCCTTTAGGTGGGAAGGTGTGGGTGTATGTGTACAAACCTCTGTCCCTGAGTGTTAAAAACAATGATGGAGATCTATAAAGTGTGGCATTATTAAGTTATTCTTTTTATGACCTTAGAAGTTTCATGTCATTTTCACCTATAAAGTGCCTTTCTTTAAAAATAGAAACAGGCTTCTTCTCCTGCCAGCTTCAAGGAGCCTCCACGTTCACACACGGCTGCCCACATCATAGTAGAGCCCATCTGAGCCTGTTTTTTCCTCTGAGCCATAGTCTAAGCTCTTATATTTTCCCTACATTTTTCTTATCATCATTGTTTTATTCTCTCTGTACATCCCTCAATGCCACGCTATCTGCTAAGTAGGGGGTTTAAAAACAACCTTATGTGAATTAAATGTTATCCATAATGTAAACTTTATAAGCAATATATTAACATTTTAGAACTGTTTGAAGGCATCAAATCTCAAATTAAGGGTAACAGTGGTAGTAATTTCAGATTACTTGTAGAGATATACGATATATGGTGCTGAGACAGTGAGAACAGTGCTGGACACAGAGAAAGTGCTAAATTGATATTAGCTTCTGTTTTTAGCTGTGATGAAGATGGTGACAGTGGTGGTCTTGTCTAAACACGTCAGAGTACGGGCTGTATTGTATTCATTTGTATTTTCTGCAGGGAATATAGTGCTTTGCTCATAGATATATTCAATACATACATTCATACATGTATTCAGTAAGTATGCATTTGATTCAACCACATAAAATCCTCTACTTAAGAATGATAGGAAGTTACTTAGACATTTATGTTTTGTGAAGAATCATTTGAACAGTTTATTAATCTTTGAATTCTTCATTGTATGCATGATAGAACTGCACCTTCCTACCTCCCCTTGGAGGTTAACATGGCTTTGTGACTTGATTTGGTCAGTTAAATGAGGTCAGAATTGACAAATGCCACTTCCATGCAAAAACCTTCGAAATTAAGACTAAGAGTGTGATTTGTAACCTTTCCTTTTCCAGCCTCAGCAGTCACAAATGCACTTGCCAAGATGGAGGCTCTGGTACCCTGGGTCCCAGACTTACTTGATAAGCAGGGTCCCACTTGAAGACTTGCCTTGGTTACATAAACTGAGCTAGAAATAAACATCTGTTCTTTGAAGCCACTGAGATTTCCGGGGTTTTGGGTTTTTTTTGTTTGTTTTTTAACATCTTTATTGGAGTATAATTGCTTTACAATGGTGTGTTAGTTTCTGCTGTATGACAAAGTGAATCAGCTATACATATACATACATCCCCATATCTCCTCCCTCTTGTTTCTCCCTCCCACCCTCCCTATCCCACCCCTCTATGTGGTCACAAAGCACTGAGCTGATCTCCCTGTACTATGCGGCTGCTTCCCACTAGCTATCTGTTTTACATTTGGTAATATATATAAGTCCATGCCACTCTCACTTCATCCCAGCTTACCCTTTCCCCTTCCCATGTCCTCAAGTCCATTCTCTACGTCTGACTTTTTATTCTTGTCCAGCCCCTAGATTCTTCAGAAGCTTTTCTTTCTTTTTTTTTTTTTAGGTTCCATATATATGTGTTAGCATATGGTATTTGTTTTTCTCTTTCTGACTTACTTCACTCTGTATGACAGACTCTAGGTCCATCCACCTCACTACAAATAACTCAATTTTGTTTCTTTTTATGGCTGAGAAATATTCCATTGTATATATGTGCCACATCTTTATCCATTCATCTGTCGATGGACACTTAGGTTGCTTCCATGTCCTGGCTATTGTAAATAGAGCTGCAGTGAACATTGTGGTACATGACTAGGATTAATCTCCAAAAGTTACAAGCAGCTCATGCAGCTCAATATCAAAAAAACAAACACCCCAATCCAAAAGTGGGCAGAAGACCTAAATAGACATTTCTCCCAAGAAGATATACAGATTGCCAACAAACACATGAAAGGATGCTCAACATCACTAATCATTAGAGAAATGCAAATCAAAACTACAATGAGGTATCACCTCACACCGGTCAGAATGGCCATCATCAAAAAATCTAGAAACAATAAATGCTGGAGAGGGTGTGGAGAAAAGGGAACCCTCTTGCACTGTTGGTGGGAATGTAAATTGATACAGCCACTATGGAGAACAGTATGGAGGTTCCTTAAAAAACTAAACATAGAACTACCATACAACCCAGCAATCCCACTACTGAGCATGTACCCTGAGAAAACCGGGGTTGTTTTTTATTGCAGCCTAACCTGTCCTCTCTTGACTGACACTTGGCAACACATTTATTTGGGAAGAAAACATTTTTGCTCCTAGACATGACTAAGCAAACTGTTTTTTTCCACACACAAATAAATCATGTTCAGGTGTCACTCTGCATAACCGACTGTGCCGTGCCACCTTTCTCTATACTACATGTGGTGAAATTCTTTCCTTACAAGGAAGAAACATAGCATCTGTTGTATTTGAACAGGAAAACATCTTCTGGCTGGCTGTCCACAGTGCTGAATCGGGAATGTACTCTGTCTGGCTGTTTGTCTCCTGGATTGCAGGACTTTGGAGGAACGCGAGCAGCTAGACTTACCTATGTAATTGTTGTCTTATCCTCCTTTTTCTCTTGGCTTACCCATTAGAAAGTATAGAGTGAAGTGACAACTTGTGACAGGTGTAGTTGTTAAATAATCACGTGGGACTTTCCAGAGCAAACACAGCAACTCCTTTGTCTTAGTAACAGCAAGGAAGACTGAAGGGTGGAGAAAATAATCCTCACTTCCACAGACTTGGTAATTCTCTGAGAGATTCAACCGTATTTCTTGAATTCTTGTTTCCCTGCCTTTACATATGAATATTGTTTTATATTTTAAATGCTTTAAAAGATGCTGCATCCTTAGAAGTCATTTTTGTTGCGTTTTTTCAGTAAATGATTACAATGAAAATTACATTTCCTATTCTCTAATGGTAAGGAGTAGGAAACTGGGATGAAATATGTAGTTTTAGTGACAACTAAGAGAGATATATGAAAAAATATTATTTTCAATTTGTTTACACCATCCTCAAGAGTACTGGTCTTGTGTTTGTTCTTATTTTTTTACAGTAGTTTTACTATCTTGGTGTTAAGAGTGAAAAATTATGATCAAAAGTTGACATATGGATTGTAGAATACAAAAGACTATTAAATGCAGAAAAAGTACAAATAATCTTCATTCAAAAGCTTTGTTAAGTGTATTAATATGGATTATTTTTAGGCTTGAATTCTTATTCTCATATCATATTAGACTAAGTCTGTTTCTCTGTGTAGATGGTAAATAAGGCTCCTTGTTAGTTCAATTTTAGATAAAATGAGTAAAGAGAGTACTTTCTGAAAACAGTAATCATTCCATATTTTGTGGTTTACAGTGCTCCATTAAAAATAGCGTGATAGGGGCTTCCCTGGTGGCGCCGTGGTTGAGAGTCCACCTGCCGATGCAGGAGACACGGGTTCATGCCCCGGTCCGGGAAGATCCCACATGCCGCGGAGCGGCTGGGCCCGTGAGCCATGGCCGCTGAGCCTGCGCGTCCAGAGCCTGTGCTCCGCAACGGGAGCGGCCACAACAGTGAGAGGCCCGCGTACCGAAAGAAAAAAAAAAAAAAAAAAGCATGATATTGTTAGGTCTATTTTAAGCAATCATACAGTCTGATTCACAAAGGAGAATTGACAATTCCTTCCCATGTTTTATTACTGTATGTCTTAGATAGCTTTCTGTATGCTATTTTTTTATTGATGGGAGGATGGTGAGAAAGACAGGATGGATTAAATGGATTCATTGGGAGACACTACAGAACATAAGTTTCTGTTGGTTCCAGGTTTTAGAGTAGTCAAGAAGTTAGGGTGCTTCTTCCAATATGAATAAAAATTACTCTTTTTAAGTACCTACTTTGTGCTCAATGATTTAGATGCATCACCTCCAATCCTCCAAATACCTTTGTATTATTATTCATATTTTATGAGTAAGCTAAAAGAGGCTCAGTTGTTTAAATGCCTTCCCCAAGTGAAGCCGTGTAGCTAGCAAATAACAAAACTGGATTCAAACCCAGTGTCTGTACTGTTTGAATACAACAGGCTGAATTATGGGTGTGGGTTTTGAAAGATTATTTCCCCTTAGTATGTCAAAGTGTCTTTCTCAGTGGTGTGCAGATTTGTCATTACATTTACTACCTGTCTCAATCCTTCATCTGTAAGGTGTACCCATCTCCTTTATAGGATTGTTCTTTGGATTAATTTGAATATTAAAGCTTAAATCACAGTGCTTGTCATAGTAAGATCTTAGAATTTTAAGTATTTACTGAGAACATGAGAACATATGGTTAGAAGGAACTGTATTATTACTGTGCTTTAGCTCTGAAATAAATAAATATATATTTAAATATTTAAATAAACAAATATATATTTATTTAAATAAATATATATTTATGTATTTGAGGGGGAGGACAGTTTTCCTTTATTTTTTTTCACAAATTAAGTCAGAGGACCCAGAGACCCGGTGTGTAGCACCAAGTGTCCTGTTGCAGCAGGTACTTCTCAGATACCTTGTCTTCCAACCCAGCCCTCTGGCATATCCAGTTTTTTTTGACAAGTGCAATCATTTCAACAACAGGGCCGTTCAGATCCACTTCATGTATTCAAAAGCTCTTCCGAGAGGATCTCTGCTTGACTGCTTCAAGGATCTCCCTGCTGGTAATGGCTTTTCAGTGGTTATAGAAGGACAGTCTCACTGCCTCCAGGCTAACCCGTTCCAGTTGCTGATCCTTCAGAAAGCCCAGTGCATCCAAGACCCAGAAACACCTGCTGAAGTCTGGGTGGGTTTGCTTTAGGATTTTCCCCATGAAACTAAAATAGATCTGCTTCTTCCTCCTCTTCTTCCCAAAGGCTGAACTGGCCCATTCGTATTTCATTTTGTGTGGGTTATAAATTGTAGTCTTCTTAGGAAATTGTAGTCCATGAAGCAACTGAAGTGCGCATGGAAGGCTTAATCCGTATACATCTAACTCAGACCACTGGCCTAATGATTGAGATATATATATATGCTACTTGTTGAGTAACACTCTGAATAAAAATCAATAACGTAGGTGAAAGAAGATAGAATGTGTCAGGGGTTCTGCTTTATATAGGGTGATCAGAAAGTGTCTCTGTTGAGTGATATTTCAGTAGAGAACCAAATGAAATATGGAAGCTTAGGAGGAAAACATTATGGACAGAGAGACTGTCAAGTGCAAAGGCATTGAAACTAGAGGGTCATTAATCCATTCTAACAGTGAACTGAGCAGGGAGAAATAGAGGTGAAATTAATGAGGCAGATGGGGAGCTGATCTGTGGGTCTTGTCTACAATGCTCAAGAGCGGGCTTCACCTGCAGGAATAGGAAGCCGTTGGAGTTCTGAGTTACAATGACTTGGTCTGACTTTCAGATTGAAGAGGTCACTGACTATTGGATAAGCAGGTGATAGACTTTAGGGACCAGGTTTGAAACAGAGAAACCAATCTGGAGGCTGTTTTAATAGTTCAGCTAAGGGAACTTGGTGGCTTGGAGGTAAGTGGAATTGATGGAGACAGAAAGAAAAGATGTGGATATTAAAAGTAGATCCAACAGAATTAGCTGATAGCTTCTTATGGGATGTAAGAGGAAGAGAGGAGCCCAAAAATGATTTCAAGTGTTTTGTCCTAAACAGCTGGAATCGTGGAGTTGCTACTTTCTCATGGGAAATGTTGCTGGAGGAGTGAGTATGCAGAGAGATTGTGTGGTAGCTGAATGGGGACCTGAGGTCAAGGGGAGTGATGGCTAAACGTGTGTGATGTACCACATGCTTGTCTAGTGAGGGAATGATCTGGTGAGAGGGAACAATTGATGATGCAAAAGAGGGAAGAAAGTCCTTGAGTAGGTGAGAGATGGGATTTATTAAAGCAGAGCAGAGGCTGGGCTGTGACAGGAGTGCAGAGGGCAGCAGGGTATAGGAGTATTGGTGCAGAGGGTTAGGTAGGATTGATGGTGGTGGAAAACTGGGGACTTCTCTTTTTACAACTTCTAGTTTCTCACTTATATGTGAAGCCAGGTCCTCCACTGTGGGAGAGGAAGGAGGCAAGGCACGTGTATCATTTTGCTGGGGCTGCCAATAACACATACCACAGATGAGGTAGCCTAAACAACTGAAATTTTTTTCCTAGAATTTCGGGATCAAGGTATCAGCCGGATTGGTTTCTTCTAAGGCCTCTCTCCTTGGCTTGGTCATCTGTGCCCTGTGTCTTCACATGGTTTTCCTTCTGTGTCTGTGTCCTAACCTCCTCCTCTTATAAGAATACCAGTCACATTAATTTAGGGGCCATCCTAATTCCTTCATATTAACTTAGTTACCTCTTTAAAGAGCCTATCTCCAAATACAGTCACATTCTGAGGTACTGGGGATTCGAATTTTAACATATAAATTTTGGGGACACAATTCCATCCATAAAAAGGTATTTGAAGTTTGAGGACAGTATGATATAATTCTCGAGAATGGGCTAGGTACATTTAGGATTGTATGGCAATGTTTCAGTTAATGCTATAAACATGTTCAGTCACAGTCACAGCATTGTAATATTCATAACACTTAAGAAAATCAAGGGATAACTTAAGTTTAAAGTTTTAATAACTCTATTCATGCCAGTTAAATGTAAAAAATATTTTCTGTACATATACTCTAGTTGTATAGAAGGTAAAAAAGAATAATAGTTGCTCTAGATTTCTTTACTATGCATACATATGTTCTAGGTATTTTTGCCAAGTGATTTGCATTTGTTATTTCATAAATTATGCCCACAGAGGGTCAAGATTAGAAAACTAGAAAGGCGGGGGAGATAGGTAGAGTGAACTCTCTACATCTTTCATCCCATGGCCTTCAGACTAAAGTCCAGCTTCTGCTAGTCTCTACAACAGTCTTCTATTCAGTATGAAAAGTCTATGTCTACAGCAGTCTTATATTCAGTATGAAAAATCTATGTGCATTCTCCACTTTGGGTATTTAATACATAATATACATTTTTTTCAAAATTTATTTATAGTTTGTCTTTAAATCAAGATTTAATATATTCCACAAATATCTTGATTTTATTTTACAGTTCATTTTAGCAAATTTAAAAATTATTTATACAAATAAAGGGGAATCTCTTCGGCTTTCTTAAAACTTATCCATAATCACTCAGTATGCGATGTTTAATTTTATTACTGTAATGTTTAAAATACAGTAGAAAATGAAGAAAACACATAGCAAATATTTAAGTAGGAGACTAACATACATGATTTCAACATACCTTTTTGTACTATTGATGAGGCATCTTCTGAAAACTCATGGTCATGCTATGTGATCAAATATAATCAGCAGTGGTTAAAAATATTATTCAGAATGTTTTTTTTTAAGAGAGGTGGGACCAATTCTAAGATGGTGGAGTAGAAGAACGTGCGCTCACTCCCTCCTGTGAGAGCACCAGAATCACAGCTAACTGCTGAACAATCATTGACAGGAAGACACTGGAATGCACCAAAAACTGTACCCCACATCCAAAAACAAAGGAGAAGCCACAGTGAGATGGTAGGAGGGGCACAATCACAGTAAAATCAAATCCCATAACTGCTGGTTGGGTGACTCACAGACTGGAGAACACTTATACCACAGAAGTCCACCCATTGGAGTGAAGATTCTGAGCCCCACGTCAGGCTTCCCAACCTGGGGGTCCAGCAACGGGAGGAGGAAGTCCGAGAGAATCAGACTTTGAAGGCTAGTGGGATTTGATTGCAGGACTTTGACAGGACTGGGGAAAAACAGAGACTTCACTCTTGGAGGACACACACCACAGATGTCCGTAGTGTGTGCATCAGGACCCAGGGGGAAGGAGCAGTGACCCCCTAGCAGACTGAACCAGATCTACCTGCTAGTGTTGGAGGGTCTCCTGCAGAGGCAGGGGGCAGCTGTGGCTCACCAAGGGACAAGGACACTGGCAGCAGAAGTTCTGGGAAGTACTCTTTGGCGTGAGCCCTCCCAGAGTCCGCCATTAGCCCCACCAAAGAGCCTGTAGCCTCCAGTGCTGGGTCACCTCAGGCCAAACAACCAACAGGGAAGGAACTCAGCCCCTCCCATCAGCAGATAAGGGGATTAAAGTTTTACTGAGCTCTGCCCACAGCCAGTCCCTCCCTTGGGGAAGCTGGCAGAAGCCTCTTAGATAGCCTTATCCACCAGAGGGCAGACAACAGAAGCAAGAAGAACTACAATCCTGCAGCCTGTGGAACAAAAACACATTCACAGAAAGACAGACAAAAGGAAAAGGCAGAGGACTATGTACCAGATGAAGGAACAAGATAAAACCCCATAAAAACAACTAAATGAAGTGGAGATAGGTAACCTTCCAGGAAAAGAATTCAGAATAATGATAGTGAAGATGATCCAGCACCTCAGAAAAAGAATGGAGGCAAAGGTCGAGAAGATGCAAGAAATGTTTAACAAATACCTAGAAGAATTAAAGAACAAACACCTAGAAGAATTAAAGAACAAACAGATGAACAATACAATCACTGAAATGAAAGATAGAGTAGAAGGAATCGATAGCAGAGTAACTGAGGCAGAAGAACAGATAAGTGACCTGGAAGACAGAATGGTGGAAATCACTGCTGTGGAACAGAATAAAGAAAAAGAATGAAAAGAAATGAAGACAGCCTAAGAGACCTCTAGGACAACATTAAATGCACCAACATTCCCATTATAGGGGTCCCAGAAGGACGAGAGAGAGAGAAAGGACCTGAGAAAATATTTGAAGTGATTATAGTCGAAAACTTCCTTAACATGGGAAAGGAAATAGCCACCCAACTCCAGGAAGCACTGAGAGTCCCAGGCAGGATAAATCCAATGAGAAACACGCCAGGACACATAGTAATCAAACTGATGAAAATTAAAGACAAAGAAAAATTATTAAAAGCAACAAGAGGAAAACGACAAGTAACATAGAAGGGAACTCCCATAAGGTTAACAGCTGATTTCTCAGCAGAAACTCTACAAACCAGAAGGGAGTGATACGACATATTTAAAGTGATGAAAGGGAAGAACCTGCAACCAAGATTACTCTACCCAGCAAGGATCTCATTCAGGTTTGATGGAGAAATCAAAAGCTTTACAGAGAAGTGAAAGCTAAGAGAATTCAGCACCACCAAACGAGCTCTACAATAAATGCTAAAGGAACTTCTCTAAGTGGGAAACACAAGAGAAGAAAAACACCTACCAAAACAAAACCAAAACAATTAAGAAAATGGTAATAAGAACATACATACTGATAAATACCTTCAATGTGAATGGATTAAATGCTCCAACCAGAAGACACAGGCTTGCTGAATGGGTACAAAAACCAGACCCATATATATGCTGTCTACAAGAGACCCACTTCAGACCTAGGGACACATACAGACTGAAAGTGAGGGGATGGAAAAAGATATTCCATGCAAATGGAAATCAAAAGAAAGCTGGAGTGGCAATACTCATGTCAGATAAGATAGAAGTTAAAATAAAGAATGTTGCAAGAGACAAGGAAGGACACTACATAATGATCAGGGGATCAATCCAAGAAGAAGATATAACAATTATAAATATATATGCACCCCACTACATAAGGCAAATGCTAAGAGCTATAAAAGAGGAAATTGACAGTAACACAATAATAGTGGGGGACTTTAACACCTCACTTACACCAATGGACAGATATCCAGACAGAAAATTAATAAGGAAACACAAGCTTTAAATGACACAATAGACTAGATATATTTAATTGCTATTTAGAGGACATTCCATCCGAAAACAGCAGATTACACTTTCTTCTCAAGTGCACATGGAACATTCTCTAGGATAGATCATATCTTGGGTCACAAATCAAGCCTTGGGAAATTTAAGAAAATTGAAGTAATATCAGGCATCTTTTCTGACCACAATGCTATGAGATTAGAAATAAAATACAGGGAAAAAAACGTAAAAAATGCAGACACATGAGGCTAAACAATATGTTACTAAATAACCAAGAGATCACTGAAGAAATCAAAGAGGAAATCAGAAAATACCTAGAGACAAATGACAATGAAAACATGACAATCCAATACCTATGGGATGCAGCAAAAGCACTTCTAACAGGGAAGTTTATAGCAATACAATCCTACCTCAAGAAACAAGAAAAATCTCAAATAAACAATCTAACCTTACACCTAAAGGAACTAGAGAAAGAAGAACAAACAAAGCCCAAAGTTAGTAGAAGAAAAGAAATCGTAAGGATCAGAGCAGAAATAAACGAAATAGAAACAAAGAAAACAATAGCAAATATCAATAAAACTAGAAGTTGTTCTTTGAGAAGGTAAACAAAATTGATAAATCTTTAGTCAGACTCTTCAAGAAAAAGAGGGAGAGAACTCAAATCAGTAAAATTAGAAATGAAAAAGGAGAAGTTACAATGGACACCACAGAAATACAAAGCATCCTAAGAGACTACTACAAGCAACTCTATGCCAGTAAAATGGGCAATCTGGAAGAAATGGACAAATTCTTAGAAAGGTATAACCTTCCGAGACTGAATGAGGAAGAAATAGAAAATATGAACAGACCAATCACAAGTAATGAAATTGAAACTGTGATTAAAAATCTTCCAACAAACAGTATTTGTCTTTCTCTTTCTGACTTACTTCACTCTGTATGCCAACAAATGGAAGTCCAGGACCAGATGGCTTCACAGGTGAATTCTATCAAACATTTAGAGAAGAGCTAACACCCATCCTTCCCAAACTCTTCCAAAAAATTGCAGAGGAAGGAACACTCCCAAACTCATTCTACAAGGCCATCATCACCCTGATACCCAAACCAGACAAAGATACTACAAAAAAAGAATTACAGACCAATATCACTGATGAATATAGATGCAAAAATCCTCAACAAAATACTAGCAAACAGAATCCAGCAACACAGTAAAAGGATCATACACCATGATCAAGTGGGATTTATCTCAGGGATGCAAGGATTCTTCAATATACACAAATCAATGAATGTGATGCACTGTATTAACAAACTGAAGAATGAAAACCATATGAACATCTCAATAGATGCAGAAAAAGCTTTTGACAAAATTCAACACCGATTTATGATAAAAACTCTACAGAAAGTGGGCATAGACGGAACCTACCTCAACATAATAAAGGCCATATACAACAAATCCAAAGCAAACATTATTCTCAATGGTGAAAAACTGAAATCATTTCCTCTAAGATCAGGAACAAGACAAGGATGTCCACTCTCACCACTGTTATTCAACATAGTTTTGGAAGTCCTAGCCATGGCAGTCAGAGAAGAAAAAGAATTAAAAGGAGTATAGATTGGGAAAGAAGAAGTAAAACTGTCACTGTTTGCAGATGACATGATACTATATATAGATAATCCTAACGATGCCACCAGAAAACTACTAGAGCCAATCAATGAGTTTGGTAAAGTTGCAGGATACAAAATTAATGCACAAAAATCTCTTGCATTCCTATATACTAACAACAAAAGATCAGAAAGAGAAATTAAGGAAACAATTCCGTTCACCAGTGCAACAAAAAGAATAAAATACCTAATAATAAGCCTACCTAAGGAGGTAAAAGACCTGTACTCAGAAAACTGTAAGACACTGATGGAAGAAATCAATGATGACAGAAACAGATGGAGAGATATACCATGTTCTTGGATTGGAAGAATCAATATTGTGAAAATGACTATACTACCCAAAGCAATCTACAGATTCAGTGCAATCCCTATCGAATTGCCAATGGCATTTTTTACAGAACTAGAACAAACAATCTTAAAATTTGTATGGATACACAAAAGACCCTGAATAGCCAAAGCAATCTTGAGGGAAAAAAACGGAGTTAGAGGAATCAGACTCCCTGACTTCAGACTATACTACAAAGCTATAGTAATCAAGACAATATGGTACTGGCACAAAAACATAAATATAGATCAATGGAGCAGGATAGAAAGCCCAGGGATAAACCAGTCAACTATTCTCTGGCAAAGGAGGCAAGGGTATACAATTGAGAAAAGCCAGTCTCTTCAATAAGTGGTGCTGGGAAAACTGGACAGCTACATGTAAAAGAATGAAATTAGAACACTCCCTAACACATACACAAAAGTAAACTCATAATGGATTGATGACCTAAATGTAAGACTGGACACTATAAAACTCTCAGAGGAAAACATAAGAACACTGTTTGACATAAATAACAGCAAGATCGTTTTTGACCCACCTACTATAGTAATGGCAATAAAAACAAAACTAAACAAATGGGGCCTAATGAAACTTAAACACTTTTGCACAGCAAAGGAAACTGTAAACAAGACGAAAAGACAACCCTAAGAATGGGAGAAAGTATTTGCAAATGAATCAACGGACAAAGGATTCATCTCCAAAATATATAAACAGCTCATGTAGCTCAATATTAAAAAAACAAACGACCCAATTAAAAAATGGGCAGAAGACCTAAATAGACATTTCTCCAAAGAAGACATACAGATGGCCAAGAAGCACGTGAAAAGCTGCTCAACATCACTAATTAGTAGAGAAATGCAAATCAAAAGTACAATGAGGTATCACCTCACACCAGTTAGAATGGGTATCATCAGATACCAAACTACAAACAACAAATGCTGGAGAGGGGTGGAGAAAAGGGAACCCTCTTGCATTTTTGGTGGGAATGTAAATTGATACAGCCACCATGGAGAACAGTATAGATGTTCCTTAAAAAACTAAAAACTACCATACGACCCAGCAATCCCACTACTGGGCATATACCCTGAGAAAACCATAATTCAAAACGAGTCATGTACCACAGTGTTCATTGCAGCTCTGTTTACAATAGCCAGGACATGGAAGCAACCTAAGTGTCTATTGACAGATGAATGGATGATGAAGATGTGGCACATATATACAATGGAATATTACTCAGCCATAAAAGGAAACGAAATTGAATTATTTGTAGAGACGTGGATGGACCTAGGGATTGTCATACAGAGTGAAGTAAGTCAGAAAGAGAAAAACAGATATCGTATATTAACATATATATGTGGAATCTAGAAAAATGTTCCAGATGATCTGGTTTGCAAGGCAGAAATAGAGATACAGACATAACGACAAATGTATGGACACCAACGGGGGAAAGCGGAGTGGAGAGGTGGTGGTGGTGGGATGAGTTGGGAGATTGGGATTGACATATATACACTAATATGTATAAAATAAATAATAAGAACCTGCTTATAAATAAATAAATAAAATTCCCCCCAAAATAAGAGGTAAATGAGAGAGAAGAATAAATTGCATATGGTATAATGTTTAAATTATCTTTCTCAATACAAATTGTTAGACATTTCTCTATACTTTCTCAATACTTAGAAATATGTCAGATGGCTTTACTTTTACTTCTTGGCAGTCGTCCCTTGAATCCTTAAAATGAATGAAATTTTATGCTGCAAGTTGTACCACAGTGTACTTTCCTTTCACTTAGCTCTCTCACACAGTGCGACTTGGGATTTTACCAACTTTGAATGCTTATCTGTACTCGTAGCCGTTTGGGTTGCATGCCATTTGAAAACCAGATGAATACTATGGATTCTTTAGAAAAATTCAAGACTTTGCATGTACATTCAAAACATTGCATCCAGATTCAAGCAGTTCATGGATTCCCATAAGACAGCCCGTGAATATCCATGGCCTTCAGATTATAGTGCTTCTAGACTAATGGTAATAGCCTGGTTATACCAATTATGACTTATCTTGATGGAATATAATGTATAACAAGAACAGGGGGATGTTTATGATGAACTGAAGCATGACGAAAGCAAAACACAAAGTTATATATGTACTATGATTACAATGATATAAACTACACATCTCGACAAAACATTTTTAAACTCATATAAAACTAAAGTAGCTGTCTAAAAGTAGGATTATGAAAATTTTTCTTTTAAAAATTCCTTATTTTTAAAAATGCTATATTGTTTTATATTAAAAATAATATAGCAATAGGAGAAACCTACAAAAGTGATAATGTATAACCTGGACAAATGCAGTCATTCCTTAGGTGCTCATTGAACATCATTCTTTTTTTCTTTTCTTTTTATCATCTTCCTTTTTGTTCTCTTGACTGAAGCTAAAATAATCATAAAAAAAATTCAGTCTGGTTATACCACCTCTGCAATTAAAGCTACTCAGTAGCTTCTGACTATGGTCTCCAAGTCTCCTTTTCATGAGATGGCCTTTGCCCATCTCCCTACATTTCCCCCACTTCACTAGCCTTTCCCAGAAAAAGCCTACTCCTCCTTGCCTCTCTGCCTCTACATTTGACTTTGCACATTCATCCTCTGGTTCTCCTGCTCTCCTCTCCTCAATGTTACTCATCCTTTAGATTTCAGCTCCAACTTTACTTGTTAAGGAAAGATCCTATTTATTCTCCAGCTTGAGAACAGTACTGCATTATTCACACTTACAAGCATTCTGATTTTAATTTCATAGACTTTTTGGGGAAGGAATGACTAATAAACCCACAAGACAGTTCATATTTTTTGTAAAACATTAAAAGATTAAAAACATGGAGTGTTTTTTTTACATAAATGTAGATAATACTGAGAGCAAAGCATTCCAATTGACTAATTTAATCAATCCGGACAGCCCACTCCCATAATATTAACATATGTAAGGCAAGTCCTCTTCAAGATAGTATAGTAAGGAGATTACAAAAGTAGAGAAAGTGCTCGAGTGGAGAAAGTATTTTATAACACTTACAGTTTATTTTTTGAGATTTAGGTTGATAATATGACCCGAAAACATCCAGCAATTTTCAAACGTTCAGAGAAAATGAAAGTAAATTAAGTTAAAAAAAAAATTGAGTCAAACATGTTATTTGTCGTCATGTGGACACAATAGCTAACTGATTGAATCTGTATTTCTTTAAAGTTGTGTAAGTCCTGCCTTAGGTCATTTCACTCTGGGGGGTTCAAGAGGAAAGACAAATTAGCTCAGTGGGTGCTAATCTCAGCATCATCTCTATGGTTGGAATAGCACTTCTGAGTGTTCATATAGAAGTTCAGCCTTCTTGAACTCTTTCCAGTTTTACCAACCAGAAAGTGTTGGTACAAGTTTACGTAGCTTCATTCCTGTGGACTTAACATTTAAGGAATGGTGATATATATCACATCCTGCATTTTGCTTCAAATAGCCTTAGTACAACAAAGATCATGAAATTACACTGTTTTTGGCTTTAATTTCAAATAGTCTTGGAAGCTTTACTTTAGTAGATCCTATTCTGTAATCTTATATTGGTCACAATATAATATGCAAATAGGAAAATACATATATTTGTTTAAAACCATAATATCCAACCTGACATTTTTAATCTCATAAGACTACTCAGGAAATGGATGAGCTGCTAAAATATTAAGGCTAACAAATCATCAATTCAATGGCGTTTTATAGGTCACCCTGACCGGAAGAACTGTCAACCATTTTGTTCCCTTAATTCTGTAAATCAAGACTTTCAAAGGTTTTGCATCCAAGGCAGTAGTCTGAAAGTTTTCAATTTTCTTAACCAGGTACCATTACCTAAACCTGCTGAATGCTGAGTAGATATCTAATGATTGCTGTTCACCAAAGGGCAATTAGGATTCTGGTCTCAAAATGTTTAATAACATATTTGAGAGGTGGAAACTTTTATTATTTGTTTCAATTGTTCTTAATTTTAAAATTGTATCTTTGTACATATTTAAAAGTTCATAGAATAAAAGGTTTCTATGCATATCTAAATAGTAAGGAAAAAACCACTTAGGTTTAAAACCAAAAAATTGGATCACGTCTACTTGAATTCCATCTAAGAGCCCTTACAGCCAGGTATTTTTTCATAAATTATAGACAGCTTGATTCAGAGTATATACACATAGCACTTAAATGGAACAATATATCTGAAGAGAGGCATTCCCTTTCTTTCTATACATTTATTGCTTCTTAAACAGATTTTGCTTCACTTTCAGGAGTAAGGGATGAAATTCCTCTCTCCTCCTCCTTAAACCTATTTGCTTTGCAAATGTACTAATGCACTTTATTCCAACAGTTAAAGAAGAAGTGCTTTATCAGAAGCTAGAACAATTTCACTTTCCAGAAATGTGATTATATTCAGTTTCATTAGGTGAACCATGCAATTAGGGATATCAATCTTCCCTTTCGGTACCTGAAGAAACTTCTGACAGTGGGTGATTTGGTGAGATAAGCTCTACACAAATTTAACTTCCTGTTCGGTTTCTTAGCACCTTAATTTTCTTACAGCTTTTAAAAAACACATGTGCAAGAGGAGTAGCCAAATCCAAAGAAGGCAAGTGTTTGTATAAATACTTTTTATAAATACTGTTGTGTTGCAATAGACGGCTCCAATGATTAAATGGCTAGGTTTTTATACAATATTTTAGATGAATGCAGAGATTTGCAGCAAACAAAATATATTCATGTGGCTTAAAGGATTAGAAAATATTTACTTTTGTGAGAAAATCATTGAACTTTTGGTCTTTTTCTTTACACTTTGAAATAAAACTGTACCTGTCTCACTGCTGGTATTAGAACTGAGTTAAAGAACTAAACTTAAACTAGCACAGGGGGCAGAGTACCTTCTGATTTCCTTAATAAAATGTCTATAGCAGCATCTAGCTTTGTTCAGAATAGGTGTGCCATTTTTCTATACGAGTAGTTATGATTTAAATAGTATTAGCTTTCATGTCATAAAAATATGAGACCTTTTCTCACTTCCTCTACCTAGTAGTAACTTGAAGATATTCCTATTCACAGTATAAAGCAAAAAAGAATCCACCGTAAAGTTTTATGCTTTTTTACTCCTTTTTCTCCTTTATGTTTCACCTTCCTCATATAGCCAGCAAGCAGTGACAATAATCCAACACTTGTATTAACGTATGAACTTCAGTGGTTTTTTGGGGGCGTGGGGTGGGGAAATGAGAGTTAATGATGTACACATTCATACTGTGCTTCTAAATGCTTTATTATTCCCAGAAGTGGGGGACTTCGCCCAGTGGGTAAGTGGTATTTCTTGGAGAAATATAGTGCTGGGTTGGAAGCTTATTGAAGAAATACTGTACAACTTAACTGTTTTTTCTTGAACAAGTATCTATGAAATTCCGTATTTTTGGTGGACTAAATATCAGTTTCAATTTCACTTAACAAATATTTATTGAGGACCTACTATATGCAACTTATGATACTCAAATGAGTCAAATAGCCAAAGAACTTTAGCTGGTGAGTGAGGTTCACGTGGAATATGCAGGGGAAGAGTGTTCAGAAAGGGATCTTATGTGCATATCACAGTGAATAGGATGGATCAAAGAGAGTAAGCAGTTAATCCAAGTTCATACAGTAAATAAATGACAAAATGGGACTTCAGAACACAAATTTTGTCTGAGTTAAAGCCAAAGTGGCGTTCATTGAATTGTATTGACTTTTGTATTAGTTTCCTATTGTTAATGTAGCAAATGATTATAAACTTAGTGTCTTTAAACAAAACAGAGTTATTAGCTTGCAGTTCTGGAGGTTGCAAGGGCGATGTTCCCTCTAGAAGCCCTAGGAAGTATCCATTTTCTTGTCTTTTTATAGCATCTAGAGGCCACTTACATCCCTTGACCTGTGGCCTCTTCCTTGAATCATTTCAAACCTCTGCTTTCTTCGTCACACCTCTTTCTCTCACTCTGATCCTTCTGTTCCCTTTTCACAAGGACCCTTGTGATTGCATTGGATTCACCTGGATAATCCAGGATTATCTCCCATTTCAAAAACCTTAACTTCTTTACAACACTGAAGTCCCTTTGGCTGTGTATGGTAACATATTCACAAATTTCCAGGGATCAGGGTGCGCTTGCCTTTGGAGAGGCCATTGTTCAGCCTACCGCAACTCTCTAGAGCCTAGTCCATTCCTACTTAATTTTGCCATTGGAATTTATCTTTCAATCTTCTTTTTGCCTCCTAAGTTTCCACTTATTTCTAGTTATCCTTATTTCTCTAGGATTATGACCCTGTTTAGAAAAAAAAAAAAAGCCACAATTTTTCTTTGTTTTACCTTCATATTGCTTGAGATTCTGCCATGCTTCTAATAATGAATATTTCTTGGTAGTGGTAATTCCTAGGTTTTAATTTCTGATGTAATCCGTCTGTTTCTTGAGAAGGACTTTGAGGAAAAGTTTTAATTTTGACAGAGATAGAAACAAAGGGAGAGTATTTTATTTTGAAGGATTTTGATGAACAAAGGCCCAGAGCAAGATATATAAGGTAGAACCAAATAAAATAATGTTACCTAGTCTATAGGGAACATTTGATAGTCTGTAGGATGAGAGAGGAAAAGTAAAATATGGGAGCCATTTTTCAGAAGCCCTCAAATTAATCAGTAGTATACTTATGTAATATGATTGACGGAAAAAATGATCTTTATTATAAAATTAAGTTTTCTACAAATCCATTACTGATAAAATGTGTTTATTGTGTGGTAAATGCCCATTTTTAAAAAGCGTGCTCTTCTTTTTATACACTGACCTTTAAAATTCCAAAAACTTCTTTCAAAAACAATTGTACTATTTATTATTTAGAAACAGATACACACACACACACACACAGCAACACATTAGCGGGACCTCATGCAATGCTGGCTATAAAACAGGATTGGAACACTATAGGCATATAACTTTGAACAAGGGTTTATTTATTCTGCTTATCTCATTATGTAGTTCTAATGATTTTTAATACTATTGAATGGTTTTTTGAATGTCTGAATGTGGAAATTAGTCTATATGTAAACTGTCAGGTTGTAAATGCCCAATGGGCCATCTGTATACTCACTTCTGTTGTATTCATCTTGTGTAGAACTACTCATATTTATGTAACAAAAATCGACTTAATTTTACAGTCATTAAGGAACAGCTATGGAAGTATTTAATAGCTATAAATCAACCTTGGAGCGAAAGTTTTAAATGATTATATTTAAGCTCCCAGTATAAATGAACTATTTTGGCATTCATTAGATTCAGATGATTAAATTGCTTCTCTCGTGTCTCATATTCACATAGGAAGTTTTGTACTTTTGCTTAACCACAAAATACTTTACCCTCTAGAAGGAAGAAAAATAATAATCTCATAGCTTTTTAATGAAAGGGACATTGTGTTATGTATAACTTAATGTTTCCTCTAGATTTACTATTTTAGAAAGGGCTAGAAGTGGAAAATGTTAGATGCTACTGACTTACAATGACATCATTCTGTATTTAATTAAAATGTGTACTTAATACTTCACTAAGACTTTTAAAACCACAGAGCTTTATCTACTTTCAGTTTTTGCTCTCAAAAACTCGAGTTCTTAGACTTGTCATATTGGACATTATTTTCTGAAGTGTGATAAAAAGTAAATCCAAACATTTAAGCAAATTTAACTCAGAACTATTTTGCCTACAAAAATTTTCCTAGAGACTGTTTATAAAGAAAAACTTCCATAATGTTTTCTGCTTATAAATTTATTTAGCTGATCTTTACTCAGTGCCACGTATTTAGGCATGCAGTCTTATAGAGATACGAAGTCTTAAGAGATATAAAAATCTATATAACATACAGATTTTGTTCTAAGGAGAAAATTGATATACAGTTAAGTACATAGCATTTCATGGGATAAGTGCTGATAAAGACACGTAGAGATGCTGTAGAAGCAGAGGGGTATCACAACAGGTTTTCCGGAGGTAAATTATGTTATCGCTAAGCCTTAGGAGCCCTGTTCATTCTGAGTGTTTGATTCCTTAAGAGAAGATTGGAATTCTCCTGGCTTAAGGTCTGCAAATGTCCAGAGCAGCAAACTGCAGGCATTATTAATGCAGCATCTTTCCAATGAGAGGACTCTAGCCTGAGTAATAGCAGCGACTCACCATTGATTTTTATATATAAACACGGACTTAGTTGTTTACCTGGGAAAGCAAAGAAGGGATGAGTAAAACCCAAGATCACTTTATAAAAGCCACTAGTATTCAGTACTTTATACTATTTAATTATTTCACTGCTTTCCCTCACTAACTCATTTACTAAAGTTGACCAACAGAATAAAAGTGGCATCATTTATCATGGTACCATTCTTAACAGTCTTTTAAAGGATCTCTAAAACAATTACACTTTAATATTGTGAAAACTTGAAGTATATAAAAAGATACTGGAGAAATGCTAGATCCAGGATCTCACTGCATTTGTTTTGGCCCAGTCCTTGTGCCATCTGGGAGATCCAGCCTACACCTACCACTGCAGGTAGATTTAGCTCACCTCTCCCCTAGCATTCTCAGCTTCAGGGGAGCCAACGACCGTAAATCTCCATATTCATGAGAGACTATAGTACATGTGAGAACCTTTTGGAAACCACAATTGATATGTTTGTACTAGGTTTCATAATAATAGTGCAAAGTTAGTTGCAATGCCTTCCGAATAGTTTTCTTCCTCTCAATTCCCAGAAATACACCATCAGATGAACATGGCCATTCTTTTCATCTAAATTATTTCTAATTCCTTGCCTCATATATATATTCTTTTGTACATATATATATTTTCCCATTAGGATAATTTTTTCTTCGTATCAAATTATGAAATATTAGTTCTATAGGAACAGTGAGGGATAGTGGTGAAGTATTTGAATAGAGTTTGATATTAGATTACAACAACTTGACCCTATACTACCTACAGAGTAAATTTTCCATGAATTCATACTGTTGCCACAGCAATAACCAAGAAAAATAGAGTTGTGCTATATTGTCTTATCTACGTGGAACCTGTGTTTGGACAAAGTTGAATATAGTCCAATAAAATGTAGCATCAGTTACTGATCGGAAATGGGCAAGAGACTTGTAAAGCTTGCTAAACTGAAACAATGTGTATGAATGTATTCATAGGACACTTTCTAATTGGTAGGACAGTTCATGGAACCACAACTGAGTGAAAGCTGGTAACAAAAGAACTAGTGTTGAGCAAAACACAGTCAAGACAGTAAAATGGATGGAGATAAAAAACAGAGTGCTAAGACAGTGTATTGATCTAATGCATTCTTACCAGAGAGTCCACAGAGATGGAATATTACAGAGTGAATATCACTGAAGGCTCTCCTTGCCGGTGACACATTTTCATTAGCAAAAATAACTACCGTAAAAAAGTATCAAGTTTTTCCACATGAGATCTGGGTCCTACAATAACCAGAGACCTTCATGATCAAAACTGGCTAGGCTTAGAGCATGATTTCAAGTGTTTTATTCTGGTTCTTGTCTAGTCTGGCTCACTGTGGCGTAAGACTTTGTGTCACAGTGTTAGTGTCAGAAGAGATACTTAAATAGATGTGTCCCTTGCCAGGACTATAAAGTATATGGGTGCTATCCATAGATAGATAATTGTGCTGATGGTTCTATAAGCTGAGTATTAGTGTTGTTTCTAGAAGTGTCAGACTCTCACCTGTCCAACTGGTCTAGCCATCAGTTTATAGATTAATTGAGAACAGTGTGGTCGTGGTGTTGAGGGTTAAATGGGAAATCTGTAATTGGGGTACACCACTGATAGACTGTCAGGTAAGAGAGATCAGGTTAAGAGTCCTACCTCAGGAAGTTACCATTGTCAATTAGAATATTTGACCCCACTGATATTTTTTCTCTGTGCCTAGGAAAATTTTAGGGGGCAGCCAAAAGATTCACATAAATTCATATAAATATAGGAAGGTCCAAGGTCCAAGATGCCATCATGAGATCAGAGGGTGGGGGGAGGACATATGAAAGAGATTGGGACATGCAGCAGTGTTTATGAATGTGTTAATATACATACATATATCTCCTGTCTTTATTCATTGAGAGAACCTAGAAACAGTGACACTCAAGCAGCGAAGAGCATTTCCAGTACATAACATTCTCCATTAAAAGGAGCTGAGGTTCTTTGGAGGAGTGGTTGGAGTTTGCAGACTGTATCTGCAAACAGATTTAATGTTTGACTGGAGTAGGGAAAATATAAGATGAGTCTGGAGTATGAATGTACTCTAAAGAAAGCAAAGAAGAGAGAAAAAGGGAGGGAGGGGAAGGGAGGGGGTGAGGAAAGATGGAAGAAAGGGAGGAAGGAGGGAGGGAGAGGAAGGAAGGAAAGAAGGAAGGGAGGGAGGGAGGGTGGGAGAGAGGGAGGGAAGGGAGGAAAAAAAGAAAGGGAAAGGAAGGAAAAGTGAAGTGTCAAAAGGACACAGGATCCAACCTAGAAGAGCTCACTATGGCCAAGCCTGGAACAATTCAAGCAACACATAAATTTTGACAGTATTTGATTATACCAAGAGAATGATGTAAATATCTGTGAGCCCATGCTATTATAAATAAATAAAAAAATAAGTGAATGGGAAAAGGGACAACTCTTTCCTATAGAAGAATTTCAGTTAAAAGTGTAGAAGAAATGAGGGAAATAGAAAATCACCCGTAGAACACCATTGTAATAATTGCTGCAGGCAAGACCCAATGATGGATGCTAAAATTAGTGGACAAAAGTTTAAGGAGAAAGGGGATATTTGCATACTCAGTAGCTATCCCTTCCCCAAATCTATCAATTACAAAGAAAAACATAGTAACTTTACAGTGGAGAAACCTGGCAGTTGCTACCTTACAGAACAATCAGTGTGAACATCACCAGACTTACCAAATCTTGAGTTTCTATTATGATGCACTGAGACGTAATGTATATCTGTGGTATCCCCAATGCATAACCTCAATCGAATTTTGAGAAAACACCGTACAAACACAAGTTAAGTGACATTGTACGAAATAACTGACTAGTATTCTTTTTTTTTTTTTTTTTGCGGTACGCGGGCCTCTCACTGTTGTGGCCTCTCCCGTTGCGTCCTCTCCCGTTGCGGAGCACAGGCTCCAGACGCACAGGCTCAGCGGCCATGGCTCATGGGCCCAGCCGCTCCGCGGCATGTGGGATCTTCCCGGACTGGGGCACGAACTCGTGTCCCCCGCATCGGCAGGCGGACTCTCAACCACTGTGCCACCAGGGAAGCCCCAAATATAGTTTTAAAAATTATTATCTACAGGTAATTAAAGTATAGTTTTGCAAATGCCATCAACGGAAACCAACTTCCATTTATGCACTACATGTTTCGTTGAGTATTTCTATGGTATATTTATTTATCTTTTAACACCTTTATTGGAGTATAATTGCTTTACAATGGTGTGTTAGTTTCTGCTTTATAACAAAGTGAGTCAACTGTATATATGCATATATCCCCATATCTCTTCCCTCTTACGTCTCCCTCCCTCCCACCCTCCCTATCCCACCCCTCTCTCCCTGTGCTATGGGGCTGCTTCCCACTAGCTATGGGTTTTACATTTGGTAGTGTATATATGTTCATGCCACTCTCTCACTTCGTCCCAGCTTACCCTTCCCCCTGCCCGTGTCCTCAAGTCCATTCTCTAGTAGGTCTGCATCTTTATTCCCATCCTGCCCCTAGGTTCTTCATGATCTGTGGTGTATTTAAAAGTATTTCAAAATATATGGATAAATTGCTCTTGCACTGAGGATCAATTAAATCCACATCTGTAGATCTGAAATATTCGTTGTCAATAGATCCAGTATCTTACTGCTTGCTGGCATTCTCTTGACTGCTCAAACTCAGTCTTTCAAAAATGGAACTCATTATAATACACCCCGGACCTATTCTTCTCCCCACATCTCTACTTCCAGTTGAGAGTACCACCATCCTGCTGGTGACTTCAGTCTGTGACTCCCACTATCATCTCTAATTTCTCCTAGCTGCTTTTCAGCCTGTACATGCTGTTACTAAGTGCTCTTGATTTTATATCTAAGTGTTCTTTTAATCTGTGCTTTCCTTTTCATTCCCACAATGATCAACTTGTTAAAACAGACTACGTATTTTCTAGCTGGTCCAAAATTCTCTCCCTGTCTCAGCAACCCCTTCCCCGAACGAACACACACACACACACACACACACACACACACACACACGCACACACACACCTCAGAGATAATTACTACTACACGGATTTGATTTTATGATATTGTCACTCCCCACTTCAAAATATTTGACGGCCAGTGAAGTAACTAAAGTTTAATAGACGAGGCTCTCCATAATTTGGCCACTAACTACCTCAGCAGTCTACTTCAGGAAATGCTTTTTAGGTCTCAGCTTAATTGACTTTACTCATGTCCTCCTTTTTAGAAACACTTGCGTCTCTCATTCTCCAAGGCACCTCTCTCTCCTATTTCTCTTCCCTCTTTGTCTTAGGCAGTTAGGATTCCTATATCAAAGTATAATACCATAGCCTTGGAAGCTTATAAACAGCAGAAATTTATTTCCCACTGTTCTGGAGGCTGGAGGTCTTAGATCAGGGTGCTAGCATGGTCAGGTTCTGGTGAAGGCCCTCTTCAGTGTTGCAGACTGCCGAACTCTCTTCATCCTCACATGGCTCAAAGTGGGCAAGAGAGTTCTATGGGGTCTTTCTTTATAAAGGTACTAATCCCATTCAAGAGGGCTCCACCCTCATGACCTAATTACCTCCCCCAAACCCCACCTCCTAATACCATCACATTGCATGTTAGAATTTCATCATAGGAATTTGGAAGGGACACAAACATTCAGTCCCTTATAGTCTCCGACCAGGTTTTCTTCAGCTGTTTCATCCACTTCCTTTATTTTAGCTAGCACCTCTACGGTAATTATTCCCAAGTTTGGTACCTTCAGCTGAGATACTTTGCTGAATCCCAAACTTATATATCAACTGCCTACTACTTACTATATCCTCCTGGATACCAAATTGAACCTATCACTTTCCTCTCCCCATTTACTATGTCCCTCTATATTCAATCATCAGGTATTGATAATCCCACCTCCTAAATATCACAGTGATGTTAGAAAAGTTCTAAGCCTTTTGGCTTAATCCGGATGATGACCATCGGTTAGGATGAGATAGGGGAAAAAATGTAAATTTGGGTCTGTTATTTTAAAATTATATGAATCAGAGAAAATGCTAAAAAGATAGGATAGACGCAATGGTACTTTAAAACCTAGAAATAATTAATGCTTTGTCAATGCAGCAAGCAAAGTATTACCCCCAACATACCCATTAGCCTAACCCTAATTACATATTTATTCATTTTATCTAGCTGCTGTCACACTTAGCACAAAGCAGAAGTTTGATTTTGAATAGTAATCGTCAGCTAGAGCAGCTGAATAATTTAGAAGTCTCAATTTCAGCCTTTTCCATGTAAATGATATTCTAAAAATAAAAGCATTACCATATATAGTATTTCTAAAGTTTATGGCAAAGATGTGTTAAAAATGTACATTAGCATATTAACACTGCTCTGTGAATATACCAATACCTATAAATATTTTTATTCCCACAATTAGAATAGAACATTCATTATAGTTATAAGGCAGTGTTGTGGTTGTGCTTTTTTTTTTTGTATGACTGTATCTGCAAACAGATTTAATGTTATAACTGGATCAAAAAATGTTTGACTTAGAATTACATAGAATAAATTGATGTACATTAGCAAAGAATAAAATCCCCACCCTATCCCTTTCCCATCTGCTATGTTACAGTTGTCTTACCAAGTAGAGCTCTAGTTTCTTAGGTAAGTGACATAAGCATTCTGAACTTCTATGATCATTATGAAAAGAAAAAAAACTTTGAAATTCAAAATAATACCAGTTTTTGTGTTTCTTGAAAAAGTTTTAAATGTTTATTTTAGTTCAAATCATGTGAAATTGCCAATATTTCATCATTTTGCTTACAAAAACGGTAGTTTTATATGATTAATTTATATGGTTTGATCCCACGCCATTAAATCTATCAAAGTCCTTAATTTCTATGTTTAGAAGCGTACGTTAAGTTGAAATGTTGAAAGGATATTTGAATTTGGCTTTACCAAATGGTAGCTAAAACTATTTTTGTTAATATTGTACTATATATTTTAAATATAATACATAGTTTATATTTTACTTTTCTTCAAGCTCAGGGTGTGGAATACTCTGAGCAATGTGTAGACTATAGTAATTGAACAGGAAGAAAATCACCACACTATAAAAATAAACAATTATAACTTGCTACTGACAGCAGGTCCCATGATATCCTATAGTCCAGTGAAGGTTTCCACACATACAAAAGCATTTTAAAATAAACAATCCTGCTGGTGTGTTTACAGTTTGCTTACCTAAATTGTGTCAATGTTATTTCTACTGGCAGTAAAACTGAACATTTGTTTTTCTATTCTTTTGAGAATTACTCTTTCTTTGCAAATAACTCTCAGATAAAGTTATAATGTATGGATGATGTATGGAAGTAAATTGACAGAAAATCAATAACTTCCTCATCGAGAACTGGTGGCTTAAATTCTCAATTCACTAATGAAAATTATTCCTATTTCATTTTGACTAATGTCTATAAAACATATTTTTCTTGATGTTTGCCTCAGTTAAGATGCTTTAAGTTTCAAGGAACAGAAAACACAACCAACAGTGGGTTAGCAATAAGAAGGTTATTATCTCACATCTAAGGAAGACACCAGTTCTGTGATGACATCAGAGATCCTGTCCATCATTTCTTATGCTTATTGGCTTTTTTTTTAATTTTATTTATTTTTTTATACAGCAGGTTCTTATTAGTTATCCATTTTATACATATTAGTGTATATATGTCAATCCCAATCTCTCAATTCATCCCAACACCACCACCCCCTTCCCCGCCACTTTCCCCCCTTGGTGTCCATATGTTTGTTCTCTACATCTGTGTTTCTACTGTTGTCCTGCAAACCGGTTCATCTGTACCATTTTTCTAGGTTCCACATGTATGCGTTAATATATGATATTTGTTTTTTTCTTTCTGACTTACTTCACTCTGTATGACAGTCTCTAGATCCATCCACGTCTCTACAAATGACCCAATTTTGTTCCTTTTTATGGCTGAGTAATATTCCACTGTATATATGTACCACATCTTCTTCATCCATTCGTCTGTCGATGGGCATTTAGGTTGCTTCCATGTCCTGGCTATTGTAAATAGTGCTGCAATGAACATTGGGGTGCATGTGTCTTTTTGAATTATGGTTTTCTCAGGGTATATGCCCAGTAGTGGGATTGCTGCGTCGTATGATAGTTCTATTTTTAGTTTTTTAAGGAATGGCAATACTGTTCTCCATGGCGGCTGTATCAATTTACATTCCCACCAACAGGGCAAGAGGGTTCCCTGTTCTCCACACCCTCTCCAGCATTTGTTGTTTGTAGATTTTCTGATGATGGCCATTCTAACTGGTCTGAGGTGATACCTCATTGCAGTTTTGATGTGCATTTCTCTAATCATTAGTGATGTTGAGCAGCTTTTCATGTGCTGCTTGGCCATCTGTATGTCTTCTTTGGGGAAATGTCTATTTAGGTCTTCTGCCCATTTTTTGATTGGGTCATTTGTTTTTTTAATATTGAGCTGTCATATGCTTATTTTGATATGTTAACTTCTATCCTTAGGCTGATTCCTTTCAGGGCCACAACATGTCATTGCAGGCATCACAGGTAGACAGCAAAGTCCAAAGAAAAAGAAGACTTTTCATTTCCATGCAGCTGTTTTATGAGCAAGAAAATCCCTTCCTTGTCCCTTGTTTTCATTGGACAAAACTACATCGTACACATTTGACAAAGTCAGTCATTGGCTAGGGAAAGGGAATTACCGCTTGGGCTCAGACAAATCAATATCCCACTTTTTAGCTCTTCTGTGCACACATGGCAACAGTGATTGTGAACACTCAGACAAAATAGGAGTTCTACCAGCAAGGAAGAGTACAGTGCCTTCTGTTAGGCCACCTAATGTTTCCAGTAGTCATCAAACATGTTAATGCACTAGACTTTGCCAGTGAATCTACTCATCCTCATTAGGCAAATCTGGATGCAGTATTTAGTACCTCTGTCTGAACATCTATTTAACACAGAAAAATGTCTAGAATGATACACAGCAACCTTGAGTAACTCTAGGGAACAGAATAGGGAATGCAAGGGGAGACTACTTTCAGTTTTTAATTTATGTGCTTCTGTGGTGTTTGATTTTTTACAGTAAGGATTTGTTATTAATCTTTTATTTTAAAAACGAAATTGTTTTTCCTAATTGTGTAGTAAATTACAAAATGATGGCATTAAAAAGAAATATTGTTTCTGCAACTTTTAAAAAAGCATTATAAAGCATGTAGTGCAGGGAGCAGGCAATCATGTATTGATCTGAGGAAACCGTTTCTCAAGATGCGAGGAGTTCATCACTGGACATGCTAGACCGAAGTTAGTTTGGTATTTAAGAAAAGTCTTAACATGAAACAAGGTTTTTAGATCAAGCTTAAACTGTTGAGCCAGTTGAAACCCAGAATTTTTTGAGTAGCCAGATCTCTACTAAGCAATAAAGTAGCCACTAAACACATGCAGTTATGCATTTGCAGTGTGGCTAGTCTAAATTGAGATGTGCTATAAGTGTAAAATAGATAACTCCTTTTTTAAAAAATTAATTTATTTATTTTTGGCTGCATTGGGTCTTCGTTGCTGCATGCGGGCTTTCTCTATCTGCGGTGAGCGGGGGTACTCTTTGTTGCGGTGTGTGGGCTTCTCATTGCAGTGGCTTCTCTTGTTGTGGAGCACCGGCTCTAGGCGTGTGGACTTCAGTAGTTGTGGCGTGCAGGCTCTAGAGCGCAGGCTCAGTAGTCGTGCACGGGTTTAGTTAGTCGATCTGTGGCATGTGGGATCTTCCCGGGCAGGGCTCGAACCTGTGTCCCCTGCCTTGGCAGGCGGATTCTTAACCACTGTGCCACCAGGGAAGTCCCGATACTCCTTTTCAATAAATATAAAATTTGTCATGAAATTTTATTTTGATTACATATTGAAATAATACTTTAGATATATTTGGTTAATAAAAATATATTACTAAAATTATTTTCATCTGATACTTATTTACTTTTTTAAAAATGTAGCTTATAAAAGATGTGAAGTTACATATGTGGTGCACATCTGTGGCTCACATTATATTTCTATTGTACAGCACAGGTCTAGATGTCCCATGCGGAGGGCCAATTAGGTTCCAGTTGTCTGAAAGCTAAGCAGCCTCATGTAAAGGCCAGTACTTGAATGTGCTGGGAATGAAGTGAAATTTACCAAACTCCCATCTTTAAGTCTCTCAGGAACAAGAGCAATTTTTAATATCATAGATAATTATAATTTATATATGTATAATATAGGCAGAATCTCAATAAATAATTATCTTAGGTGGGAAAGAAACTCACACTGAAGAAACAAGAGAGGAGTATAAAACAAATAAGCCTGCTTACTTGTTAAAAGTCTCAGGAAAGGAATAGTGTTGAGAGTAAGAGAAAACCTTGCCAATCAGATTATCTTCTGGACTAGGTATAATAACAACTGGGTAAAACTACAATTAACTTGAGAAAATGATCATTGGTAGAGCCAGTGAAGTACCTTGAGGGCTGAGGATGGATGCACTTGATTCTGACTTGATGATGGAATTGAACACGGAAGTGAAGAGGGTTTCTACCCTTCTTTGCGACTCACACACCTCAGTTCAGTGAGCTGCGAAAGATGAGAAGTGAGGGAGGCATCCTTTTTGGAAGGTTCCGGGGTTGTCACCACAGAGACAGGAGCTTGTCAGCCTCTGTTGGGAGCATCTGAGGAGCAGGGTGCTATAGTTGTAAGATCCCCTAGCAGCTTTAGGAAGTAGCCATGGGGATTTGGGGATGAGATTTCCAGAGATTACACTAGTGGGGCTGTAACTAAGATTGCCTGTTTCTTTGTTTCTTATTATCGTGACCTTTGTTTACTTTTCATGCTAATGTGATCTAAGGCAAATGTGGACTATTTAGAACATTCAGAAATGAGATGAAGTCATTAAAGACCACTAAGATAGAGGGAAAAGGGTCTAACACCTTCAAACTTTAAGCTATTAGCAAATGCATCTATAATAATTGTGTGACTTTTGTCATCTCCTTCACTAGCTTCGAATACTAATAAGTGACATTGCATTAATATTCAAATTAATTAGTAGAGACGCTTCACATTAGATGAGCGTCAGTGTCTTCACCTAGAAAGAGAGATACCTGGCTGCTTTTAAACGGCAGTTTCTTAATGATCATCTGCCCAGGCTTTAACTACAGAGGTTTTCACAATGCTTATGTTTTTATTTTTCTTATTTTTTAAAATATCTTTACTGGAGTATAATTGCTTTACCATGTTGTGTTAGTTTCTGCTGTACAACAAAATGAATCAGTTATATGTACACATATATCCCCATATCCCCTCCCTCTTGAGTCTCGCTCCCACCATCCCTATCCCACCCATCTAGGTCGTTGTTAATAAACATTTTTTGAGCTTCTTTAATGTATGAGAATCAATTCTTATACCAGTATAGACACTGAGTGACTTTTAACATTAAAAATAAGTTAGTAAAGGGCTACTAGTATAAATATTGTCAGTTTCTCGCCAAATATAATTAATGTATATAAAAATCAATAATAACTGAAGTATAAAAAGTTATGAAAACATAGAAGTTGCTGCTTAGAGCTGTATTTAAATATTTTAATTACATAAGTAATTCTCAAATAATGTTTGGGTTAAAAAAGTCATATAACACAGATACATATTTTATAACACATTTTCATCTCCACTCCTTTTATATAATCATTATCTTAAAAAATTCTGTAGTATACTTTCAAACTTTTTCCTACATAATCTTATGTATTTACAATATGCCATTTATAATTATGTACACATGCATATATATTTACATGACCATGTATGCACAACTTTTTATATGTGTATGTGTGGTTTTTAGCTGTTTTCTACATAAATGGGCTCATACCATAAAATAATAGACTATTTGGGAACTTGATTTTTAATCAACAGTATATCTGGGATTCTTCCCCTATCAGCATATCTCGATCTACCTTATTCTTTTAAAGAGCTGCTTAGATTTTTATAGTATGGATAAACCATAGTAAATAAAGTAAAATAATTTTCAATAAAATTGAAGAAAGCAAATTGCTTTATTTATGAGAATAAACTATATTTTTTTAGTCTAGAGTATGTGAGCTTCCAAGGGTTTCATATGTGAGATGCCCTGTATTATCATCTGCATTTACATATAAGGAAACCATGTCCAGAGAGTGTAAGAAACATACCGCAGGTCAAACAGTAAATTGCGTGCCGATGTCCTGTATTTGACAGCCTCCCATTTGTGTCAGCAATGTGTGAATACATTTGACTGAATTAAGGATGGTATAAAAGAAGAGATTTTTGAGCTGAATATGTAGTTGTGATGAAGCAGTATTTCTGATTAAGGCAAAACACACAAGTAAATACCTAATGGAGGGAGTTCCCTGGTGGCCTAGTGGTTAGGATTCTGGCCTTCCACTGCCAGAGCTCAGGTTGGATCCCTGGTGGGGGAACTGAGATCCCACAAGCCACGTGGAGCAGCCAAAAAAAAAAAATACCTAATAGATATTATGGAATATAGGTTGTGATTGGTATTAAAATGAAATTGAATCATGCATGAATCCTTAAGTGACTATGACAACATGGTAGCAATTACCCAACATATGTGCAGCTACATTGCTTGGATAAATTGCCATTTTAGTGGCAAGTATATATATATATATGTATATGTATACATACATATATATAAATCTATTTAAATGATCTGCATTCCTTTTGCAAAGGATCGAACTCAACAAATTTTTATTGAAAATTATAATGAATTCTTCTTAATTCCCTATGATTAATATCTAAAGACACACTTTAGAGCCATGAAGCCCCCCCAAAGGGGTAGGATATGTATCTCCACAGTCCTTTCCCTTCCTGTCTGCTAAAAAGATTCTGAGTCTGCTAGGTCGGCTCCTGGTCCTTTGCTAAGCTTAATCGGGGTAATGGTTAGAAAAAAAGTAGATACCAGGAGTGGTAGATTAAATTGGAAAGGACAGCTTTATTTCTGGAAGAGAAAAGTAATAAATTCATAAAGGAAGGAAAGAGCAGAATGTTTTTATTATTTTTTATTTATTTATTTATTTTGCGTTACGGGGGCCTCTCACTGTTGTGGCCTCTCCCGCTGCGGAGCACAGGCTCCGGACGCGCAGGCTCAGCGGCCATGGCTCACGGGCCCAGCCGCTCGGCAGCATGTGGCATCTTTCCGGACCGGGGCACGAACCCGTGTCCCCTGCATCGGCAGGCGTACTTTCAACCACTGCGCCACCAGGGAAGCCCGAGAAGACAGTTTTTAAATTCTTGGAGAAAAGACTGAAATTTTTGTGGGCAGCTTCTGTGTAAATGAGATGGGAAGATGGGGAGGGTTTTTTGCTGTACATTATGAGTGGGATCTCTCTTTACCATTTAGAAAAGATTTTAGTATAGATTGGTAAACTTTTTATGATTTTTCAAATACGAACTTAAAGTGATTAAAGAATAATTTGAAAAATAGATTGAATTTGCCCCAAAGTATTTAGCATGCTGTATACGGGTGTATTCAATTGAACAAAACATCTTGAATAAACAAACAAGAAGAAATAGCAAGAACAGAAACAGAAAGTATTGGAAAGAGAAATACAAATGCATGAGAAGCCATAAAATATAAGAAATACCAGGCTGAGGAGTGTCAGTTGGGAGTTAATTTTTAAATACTTCAACATGAAGGAAAAGGGCACATGATGAAAACTGAATTGTAAGAGAGTGAATCTTTGAGCAGGGTACAGGATAGATGTAACTGAAGAGAAATGGAAACCACATAAGAATGTACTACCATGGAACAGGCATGATTAATTAATAAAGGGTTAACTTTCCTACAGGCATTATTAAATACTAACACTTTAAGATAACATGGATATAACTGAATTTCTGACCTAACCTAAATGTATTAATTTCTGACCTAACCTAAATTATTAATTTACTAACATTTCCTGTGAGAAATATTAAATGTAACGTAGAATTCAAAATATTATATGTAAAATGGGATTAGTAGTATATCCTAATGTATTTTTGAGTCAGATACTGCAAATATCTGATTATAAGATGTTACAAAGATATTATAAGATATTACAAATATCTGATTACAGATATCTAAATACAAGAATGAGTGATCCACATGGTTCATAGTACATCAGGAATTTATTTCCTGTAAACCTCAATGCCATGATATTGGTATATAGAAAAACTTTTGAAACTTAGATTCAGCAAAGTATACATTAATAAAAACCTTTTTCATCATAATTTAAATAAGATTATAGCTAACACTTATTGGACACTTACTATATTCCATGAATTTAATAAATTCAAAGTAAGTTGCAGTATTAACTCATTTAATCCTCAAACAACTCTTAGTTACTGTTACTGGCATTTTCGAGAAAACTGAGACATGCATAAGTTAAGTAATGTTGCCCAACTTTTCACTGGTGGATACAACATTTGAATCCTGGAAATCTGGTGCAAGAACTTGTACTCTTAACCACTGCTTACCATTGCCTCACATAGCAGTTCATCTAAGCTATATTTAAAAGCCACAGCAAAGTTCATTTTTAAGGGAAAGCAATCACTCTTCAAAGGCATAACTTTTAAAACCAATTTGATGACTTTCAAGTGAAAGGCTTCCACCCACATAATTACTTCTGTGCTTTACAAAGAATAAAGGGACATTTATTGTCCATACCACATAAAAAGGGCTGTTTGTCAGATCTACAACACCTTGTTCCAATCTAATTTGTCTTCCGTATATTCTTCCTATGTATACATAGTGAATGAACTGAAAATTAAGCTTGCTTTAATTTTCAAGAGACACGGCCTGATAATCCATAATATATTTCTTTTTTAATTGAAGTATAGTTAATTTACAATGTTGTGTTAGTTTCAAGTATACAGCAAAGCGATTCAGTTCCATATATATAAATGGAACTGAATATATATATATATATATATATATATATATATGTTAATCCCCAACTCCTAATTTATCTCCCGCACAACCCCTGCTGCTGCCACTATCCCCTTTGGTAAGCATAAGTTTGTTTTCTATGTCTGTGTGTTTGAGTTTTGTACATAGATTCATTTGTTTCATTTTTTTAGATTCCACATATAAGTGATATCATATATTTGCCTTTGTCTGACTTCACTTAATGTGGCAGTCTCTAGGTCCATCCATGTTGCTGCAAATGGCAATAATTCCTTTTTATGGCTGAGTAATATCCCATTGTGTGTATATGTGTGTGTGTATATATATATCTATATACATATATATATATATATATATATATTCGACACATCTTCTGTATCCATTCATCTGTTCATGGGCATTTAGGTTGTTTCCATGCCTTGGCTATTGTAAATAGTGCAGCAGTGAACATTGAGGTCATTGAGGTGCATGTATGTTTTTAAATTAGAGTTTTCTCTGGATATATGCCCAGGAGTGGGATTGCTGGATCATATGGTAACTCTATTTTTAGTTTTTTAAGGAACCTTTATAGTGTTTTCCACAGTGGCTGCACCAATTTACATTCCCACCAACAGTGTAGGAGGGTTCCTTTTTCTCCACACCCTCCCCAGCATATCCATAATATATTTCTTATAAGCCTCCAATTACTTCAAGCCTCAAAGTTAAGATTCTGTTAACTTGAAAGAGGTGAGAAACATATACAATTTATTTATTTATATAATTTATTTTATTTATATAATTTATTTACAACAAATCACTTGACATAAGATTTATTATATGCTTGTACCGTTGACATTTGCTTCATGGATCATATTCTGCAGAAAGTTCTTCAGTTTCTGTTTGGTAAACTTTAGAAAGGATTCACAGAGAAACAGTAAACTTTAAGAACATTAGTATCCAATTCTTCCTAGATGTACATCTATTCTAACTTTTCTTTCGTAGCCTTCAATGTACAAAATGCAGAAATATGGCTGTTCTGATAAGAATGACCAGCAAAGAAGAAACTTCAGCAAAGAAGTTTCCTTTGCTGAAAGAAATAAGGAAACTGTGTATTTTTCATTTGCTTTTTTTTTCTGTCTTTATTCTTACTATGACCCTTTAACTTGAATATAGCAATTTCAGAGCTCAAGGAAACCTGGAGTCTGTATTTATATTGTTGACTGTAGAGGTTATTTCCTTTGCTGGAGGATGGTGGGTAATGACAGACTGCACATAAGAAAACGGAAACCTGTAGATTTTTATTATAATGTTTGGACGAAGATAAGTTTACTTAAAACAACTTCTATTATAGTCTCTTCATTGGCTTGCTCTTGGTCTTCAAAGATAGGATCTTACTGATTAAAATAGCTTTCCAAATCTCTTTGGCTGTTTCAAAGTCATAAAAACCTGAAACATTATATCAGTATAATAGCTAGAAAGGACCTTCAAGATTCTTCAAATTTGAGATTATATCTCTTTTGGCAGTCCCAAACCCTTCTGAGATCTGATGAAATTTATGCACGTTCTCCTTAGGAGAAGGTATATTTAACTATAACTGTAACATTTGCATGCTTGGCAGGAATTCAGGACTCTGCAGGTGCCCCACAAGGCCCACTAATATCAGATTCACAACTTCTAACCTGGCCCAGTGCCACTGTTTTTTACACATATAATAAAAATGATTTGACAAGATGAAGATGATGACATGGGGATATGTGCTCAACTGCGTACATTTCTCTCTCTATTTGCATATGCATGTGCAGTGGTATATTTGCTTTTTGTAATACATGTTAAGCTGAATTTAAGAAATCCAATCTCTGCCTTCATTTACACATGGCCTTTTCTTCTTCTCTCCATGTGTCACTTACAAGAGAACACTTGTCATTGCATTTAAGGTCCATGAGAATGATCTCGTATGTTTTTGGGAATGCCATTCGACTCACTATAGTTATTGTTATTGATCATATGTTAGGCAAGTGGTATTATATATATGATTTCTTTTGATTTCACCAAAATTCTGTGAAGCAGGTAGAAGGGTACTTACTACCAATGAGGAACTGGAGACCCACAGAAGTTAACATTCCAGACTTCGAACAGCTTAGTTAGTGGTGGAGTTCTTGCTTGGCCTATATTCTCACTGCTGAAGGCTTTTAAGGAGGACTCAGTTACCCAGAGTAAATCAGAACAAACAAATAAAAGTCCTTAAAGACCTCTTGGACTTTGTGATTTAATGAAATAGAAAATATATGAACACAAATAGCTGAGATACAAAATAGAAGGTACATAGAGTGAAGAGAAATATATATAAATTTTTAAGGGTATTCAGAGGGAGCTGATTACCCGGTCATTTATCAGTTTGTGGTGTCTTAATACCCTAATATGATGAGGCTGATTATAATGTCTCATGTGACAGTCTGTCTCATTATTTTAATACTCATATATGCAAATTTATGCTGCCTTACTTAATGAGCACTCAATCCTTCATCTATTCAATATTTATGGAGTACCAGAAAATTGTGTTATACACTTAAGATGTAATGGTTAAAAAAGAAAACAAAAACAAATGTTGTCTCTGTCCCAATATACATGCAAGTGGGAAAGACAGACAGCAATGGAAAGGCAAATATATAAACTGGTTGTTAATACTAGTGAATGCAAGGAAAGAAATGGGAATCTCTGTTAGAGCATACTGGATGGGATCCTAGCTCAGGTGGGATGGTGAGGGAAGACCTCTCTGTGAATGGGGCATTGCTGCTGAGCTGTAAGCACAGAGAAGCACTTACCTATGATAAGAGCAAAGAAAGAGCATTGTAGACTGAGGGAACAACATATTCAAATCTCCCAAGACCAGAGAATGTTTAGCATCTTCAAAGAACTGAAAACAATGATTAGTAATAGGAGTATAACATACTTAGAAATAGGCAGGGGTCAGGAGATGCAGACTCCTGCACAAGGGAAACAAATAAGGATTTTTTTCCTGGGTGTTTTGGGAAAACACTACAGGGATTAAGGAGGGAAATGACATAACTGAGTTGCTTTCGGAATGATTGCTTCTGCTCTTCTATGGAGCATGGACTGGAGAGGGGCAAGAATGGAGGAGAAGGGACCAGTGAAGAGGCTTGGAGAAATTAAAAATTCTCTTTCAGTGTTCAGAGTTCACTTGAATGATGGCCTGTCTCTGATATTATGAAGAGTACATTGTACTTTAAAAAAAAAGTTTTTATGTATAGTCAATAGTACTGTGTGTGTGTGTGTGTGTGTGTGTGTGTATATATATATATATATACACATATATAATCAATTATTTGGTACCAATTACCTTGTAGTATGTAAATGTTGAATATTATATATATATATGTGTATATATATATACACACACATATGGTAGCCATATTTGTTTCATTGTTATATAAAGGAGAAAATTTATCTAAAAATAATTTATCTCAGGAAGAGATTTGATAGCAGTCTCTTCTTTGGAGCATTTGGCTATCCAAATAAAAATTTATCATTAATAAATAGTGATCCTTATTTACCTGTCTGTACTGCTATGCAACTTTGCTTTCACTTGAACGCTTGATAGAGGTGTGACCGTCTACAGAGCAGAATGATTACTGGTTGTCAGACCTTCATTCAGCCAATGGGGAAAGGAGATATATTATCTTATTGTCTAGATTTTCATGTGGACATGAACAATCTGAAAACAGAATTGTACTAATTTGTGTCTTAGGAAAACTCTAAATGCAGTTAGTTTCCAATTCCATTTTTCCTCATGAGTCCAGACTTCTAATTGTGATTTTTTTTTTAAACAGGGATAATACAATTCTTTTTTCCTTGTACATATGAGAAAAATACTTGCACTTGTGACTTCAATAGAAAGCAATATTCTCTCCATGACTCAGAAGTCAAGGGTTGGTATAGAGCTATGACCCCTCATTAGACCTGCCTTAAACACTTTAGTAGTCTTAAGATGTGTGATTCTATTTCTTCTCATAGCACATGGAGAGGAATAATGTTGGTATTTTGCAGTTAATTCAGTTACTTTCTACTAGTGAAAATAGTAACAGGATTTCCTATTGCTAAGTCAAGTCCCCCAACCATTACCCTTGATTGGCATTGTAGACAAAACTTCTTGTGAGTGAAATAAAAACATTCCCAATTTATTTCTACCTATACACTCTGAAAGACTGTTTTACATGGGGTTTTAGTTTAGTTTCTAATACTCTGACTTCAGTAGCAGTTTAATGAGTAATTGGTCAGCTAATAGCTTTCATCAAATTCCAGATTTTAATTATCACTTACTGTGATATGCGTTGCGTGTCATTTTATGCCATATTTGTTTTAGATTTAATCTACTCATGTTTGCAAAATTTCTTTTCCATGGTGCAAAATTCAATTTATTAAATTGAAAATATTAAAAATAGTAGTTTGAAATTTTAGTTTTAAAAACACTCTACAGGTTAAACAAATAAACATACCCTAAAAACCAAAATAAAACAGTATTTCTAGTTTAAAACCCAGTGGTACTATTATTCACTAAGAGAGGTCCTTCAAACAGGAAAATTGATAGAATTCACTTCCCTCTTTTTGAAACATGGACGTTTAAGTTACAAGAAAAATAATTCAAGGTCCAGGCCTGTAGTTGTTACTATGAGCAATGTAGTCGTCTGCTACAGTAGACTGTGTGGAACATTTTTTAAAAGTTTGGAATCTTTAATGGTGAAATAATACTCAATGGTAGGGACTTAGAAAATATGTGTTGATTTTTATTTTTAAAGGCATTTGAGGAGTTAAGAACCTTAGCCATGATATGGATCCTTGAAAGATGCTGAATCTTGTGAAGTTTTAGATCTTAATTCCAGTTACCGTATAGAATGACTTTAGCATTCTGATATTACTTTTGAAGGGCTAGGATAATAAATCAGTTTCAGGGTAGACATGTACAAGGCTTAATTTATGAAACTTTAAACTATTTAACATTAACTTTGTTCTTAAAATACAAATTCATCTAGGGAATGTAATAAACTATGCAATAATAAAGATCTGATATTATTTTGACATGAAATTCAACATATTCATAAGTACAAGGATCAAGAATTAAAAATAAAATTCTTGGTAACAGTATTCATTGAACGAACATTCACAGTATTTAGTGCCTCACGTTTGCTTGGAACGGGAGTTAAAAACTTAAAATAATATAGGCTTTGCCTTCAAGGGAAAGAGGAGAGGGTTATATAAATTGACAATTATAGTTCAGTGGCATAAATACTAAAATAGAGAGGATTAAGGAAGTCTAGAAAAGAAACTTATCAAATTGAAGTGTTAACGAAGGCCTCCCTGAGATAATTCATGAACTGTGTTTGATATAAGAGTTGGAGTTAGTTATGTGGATGAGAGTTGAGGAAGTGCGTGCAAGACAGGTGGCAATCATTCAGTTAGTAAGATACAACCACAAAATGATCATAGTCTAAATGGAGGAAGGACCAGTGAAGGTGAAGTGGAAGGGATGCACATGATAGATAGTAAATGGATAGAACATACAGGATTTGATGAGAAAATGGAAATGAGAGAGCTGATTGAAAGGAAGGCGTCTGGAATGATTCAACTTGAGGCTACAATATTAACTAAAATGAAGGTGCTAGTAAGGGTGAATTCACCTTTGACCACATTATGTACTTTGCAGTAGAGGTGATTAGTGTAAGGAGAATAAATTTGAGAACAGTCAAGAAATTGTGGAATTTGTTGAGCAGTCAAGAAATTTTCTACTTTAAAAATAGGAAATAGAGAGATTAGAATATTCTGCCTATTTGTAATTATTCCTGTTGAGTTTTAGGAAGAATTTTGGATAAAGGACTTAAGATGTCATCAAGGTCATCCTTTTACCTAAGTCAAAATTTTTGTTGTTGCTGTGCCTTTTTTTTTTTAACGGAATTCACTCATAGAACTAAATTGATTGTTGTTTAGGCAGGGTAGAGTGTGCTTTGGTTAACTAAAGTGGACAAAAGCAAGAATCTTTATTATGTTCCTAAGAATGACTCATTCCTTCAGTGAGTTCATTCATTGTTAGTCTTCCAGAAACAAATTTAACAAGCCAGATTTATTGACTAGTCTTAGGTACTTTTCTAGCTAGACAATCTTTAACTGGCTATGGTAAATGTGAATTAAGAAAGGAAAAATGTAACTGCGGTGTTGAAACTTGTTCCTAGGGTTTTTATCCAAATTTACTTTATATTTCTATACGAAGTGGTAAATTATACAAAACATTTTGCATTGACCCAGAATTTTTATTAACAGTTTCTTTTTCCATATTTCTTAGCATATACCAATGGTATACAAATGATATTTAGAAATATCTGCCGGTGTAGTGGGCCAGTTTTAATCACAACCTGATTTACACTAATCTATGTCAAAATATACTGTACAGTTGTGCAACTCTAAATTCTATTTATTTGTCTATATTACAAATGATAGACTGATTTCTTTAAACTTTTTCTAAGATATTTTTAATTTCAAATTTGAATATGAAAATTGGTAATTTTTTAAAGAATACTCAAAATTGTTCTGCTAATCCAAACTGAGATTATCACACTAAAGCAATTAAAACATATGAGTAGATTGTATTTACATAGTTTATTATATAATACACAATTTATGCATATAAGCAATAGCTTTTAGTTTCTTTCAAAACAATCTCTGTCCTATTAAAGTATCATTAAATAATGTCATTCAACTATGAAAAGTAAAAATCTAACAAAACTTCTATCCAATTCAACATATATTTGCAAACAGTTAAATTACATGATAGGATAAATTGTATTAGATCTTTTAGGATCTATTTGTCTTAATAAAACATAGCCAAACTTAGCTGCTTATATATTAAATACTACAATATGAGTAGTTATTAACTGAATTTCTATACACTTCTAATTAATTCAAATAATGGTACTAATTGATTCCATAACTTCTGTGACTTATTATTCAAGGACTTAACAAAGCTCACAAGTCTAAAGGGCCGATATTTGAATAAGCTGTCTTTTATTATGACTACATTTAATCAAATTTAGGCATAATATATTTTTATTCTGAAGTCATCTGCTTTTTATTATAGTGAGTCCTTCGTTTCTAGGTCTTCTCTTTTTAGTTATAACTGATTCTACTATGAGAGGAAGTTTGTTTTGGAATAGTCATGGAAGAAAATAAATAGTCTCTAAGTTCATCTTAATAATTACTTTTTTGTTTGTTTTATACATTGCCATGAATGTTTAAAACAGTTTTCTGTGTTGAATGGCACCTTTTAATAGTCCCCGCTATGGATTCTATCTTTTAATAACTGCAACAGTAAAAAAGGTAATTGGCGTAGCAATATTACACGATATAACCATTAAACCAAATTTAATATTAGAAACTTAAAAAAATTTTTGGGGAATGTGTGAAGCATTTTTATTATTTTATTGCAGCATTTTCTTATGAGAAAGCTGTCATAGTCATAACGGGATGCAAACAATGTTCTTTCACAGAAACTTAGAAAGGTAGAAAGTATGAGGTAATATCCTTTGCCTTACATGTGCCAACATTATGAGTTAATACTTAGATATTTTTCACATTCTGGCAGCTATTAAATTACACATGTTCCTCAGAATGAGTGTATTTTAGGTTTCTTTATTTAAAAATAAAAAAGAGTAATATAAAAATTGAGATTAAAATTTTATATGGAGATTTTTGCTATGTCCTTACTGCTTGTTAAGATGCAAATGCTGTAAGATTATTTACACTTAAAATAAATATGAAAGAATAACAGAATATTACATTATTTTCAAACTTCTGAATTGAGATTTGTTTCTTCCAACTATATTTTAATTTCAAAAATTCCCTTTTTCTCTCCTAGGGCAAATTTTCCTCTATTCTCATTTTAAACTGTCTATCATCTACCACAGGCCTCTAGAATTAAAATAAGTGGATAATCTGCCAGCACTTTATTTCAATTTCATCTAGTTTTTGTATATTAGAATATTATAAGGATTTAACTCATTTAGGCAAAGCATTACTTATCTGTGTATCACATTACAGTGATTTCCCCTACCGGTAAAACAAATGCGGTACTGATTAAATGGCTACCTGTGAGACATATATCAGTTCATAACTACTAGGACATTTCTTGGACATTGCATTATCCCCTATTTTTCTTTAAATTTTTTTTGCGGCACGCGGACCTCTCACTGCTGTGGCCTCTCCCGTTGCAGAGCACGGGCTCCGGACGCGCAGGCTCAGCGGCCATGGCTCACGGGCCCAGCCGCTCCGCGGCATGTGGGATCTTCCCGGACCGGGGCACGAACCCGTGTCCCCTGCATCGGCAGGCGGACTCTCAACCACTGCGCCACCAGGGAAGCCCGTCCCCTGGTATTTTTTGAACAACGTCTTAAATCTTGGCAAGTTACTGATATCCTATTGTTCAAATTCTAACGTCAGTGAAAGTTGTAGTGAGTATGGCAAATACAAGCTAAACAACAAAAGGCTGTCATACAACACAGGGTTTTTAAAACTTTCCTCATGTTTTGGTCCTTTTGGACGAAAGGAGCTGTATATTCTTCCAATGTCTATTAATTTATCTTTTTTATTCTTCATTTTTTTGAGTTCTGTATAAAATATGTCTCAACTCTTGTTAGAGACTAAGGGCAGGGTAGTGGCATCCTATCTATCTATCTGTCTCATCTATCTAATCTGCTATCCATATATATCTATCATTACATGTTGATACACATGTTCATGTATAAATTTTAATATAAATATTTTAAAATTTAGATCTAACTCTTCGGTGGTTTGAATAGTGATTAGGTGCATAATGTATATAAGTGAGGTGAATATAAAACATTGCATAAGTGAGAAAATGTTAAATCCAATTTATAGGTTTTAACATGATATAAAACAAATATAACTATCATGGAAATTATTTAGAATTTAATGATGATGACTATTAAATATAGATCAGTCATGTTCTTTCAGCATAATACATTTTACACATTCATCTGAGAGATTAAAAACACAGATTTATATGGCAAATTCACTTATAGAAAAAGACCGCTAATTAGAAACTCCTTGGTAAGTTTTAGCATTTCATGGTTATCTATTCTGTGACATTTTCCTCTTGTTGTTTAGAAACAGAACCTAATTTTTAGCTGGGCTTAATGTTACCTATTTTAAAGCCTGCATTTCCTATCTCCCTTATAATTTATATACTATTTACTCAACATTTACATACATCGGAAATTTTCCAATAAAATTTTTTAAATATTAAGTGTCAAAACTCGATAGATTAACTTCTGAAGAGTGCTCATGTAAATTAAAGAATAAATGACCAAGGCGTCTAGCATATGCGAATAAAAATTTTTTGTTATTTATTAAGATGCTGGCTATGAGAAACAAACCTTTAGTTGATTATCATTCGTATAATAATTCTTACAATGAAATTTATTTTGATGCATATTGTCAATAGATTTATATCCTTATATATATTCCAGTTCATATTCTTCAGTAGTAATGTGACATCATTCACTTGAAGTTATCTTTTCTGTGTGAACTAATATAACGATACACTGAAGCTCTGCAGTTGGATAAATACTTAACCACGCAAGTGCTTAACTACATGGATAAAGCTTTCTTTGTAATGCTGTAAATAGGTGAGGTTATCTAGTTGTTTATGGGTTTAATGAAATCACACTCTGCAGATTATAGCATGTATCCTTGTTCTTCCATTAAGGATTTATAAATTGGTACTTTCCCCTATAAATACAAGGGAAAATGTTAAAATAGCTCTCCTTTTTCTATTATTCTGAGGGTAGAAAAATCAGAGAGGAGATGGTATATATCTTTGGTGTTCAGAAAGGAATTGACCCACAGCTTACAGTAACATTTAATTATCACTGAGAGCACACTCTGTGCAGTTTCAGAGAGCTATGAGCCCAAGGGCTGACATAAAAATAAAAGAAATCAAATAGTTTTGCATGAGAGTTTTTTATCTTAAAACTCAAAAAGAGTAGAGCACAGAAATATGAGTAAAATGTCAGGCATATCAGAAATCACTTTCGATAAATACTTGTTGAATTTATAGTGGAACCAAATAAAACTTTATCGAGTACATATGTCAGTAAAATCAATCAATAATATTTATATTATTAAGTACTAATAAAAATGACTATTTTTACTTTGTCTCTAAATGGTACATATATTTAAGATATCATAGTCCATCGAATACAATGCTAGATCTGATCTTTGGTTTGATTGTTTCTTGTAAGCAAGTGATAAAATTGTGATCTATTTCTATCCAAAGAAAAATTTAAGATATTGCATCCGTGCTGCCCCTCTCCTCCAACTAGGGATAGGAGGGGAGGTGTGTACTGTTACTTCTAGCTTTTTAGCAAGGTGGTCTTTTAGGGTAAAAGCAAACCTACAATGAATCAGACCTATTAAACAAATGCACATTTCAAAGAGAAGTGAAATAGTAACCTATTCTGAAGCCAGCAACTAAAATGAAATACCAAGTGGAAAAGTGTTTTTTTTCTCTCAGCACAAGCTACTGTTTCCTCATTTCTGTTTATTGTTCCCTGCATCAGTTGGCTTTTGCCACTTTTGCCACCACTCTAAAACTTAATGACTTAAAACAGTCCAGTTTCTTTTGTTCACAGTTTTGTGGTTGGAATGAGCAGGATCTCTCCTGGGCTCTATCATGGGTCTGTGGCTAGTTGCCAGGCTGTCTGGCCGTGGATGATCTAGAATGGCCTCACACATATCTGGCTATTGGCAGATGGTTGGCTAATGGGCTGTTGGCTGAGGCTCCTCACTTCTCTACGTGGCCTCTCATTCTCCAGCAGATTAGCACAGACTTGTTCCCTTGGTCTAAGGTTTCCAAGCACAGCATGAGAGAGGAAGTCTCAGTAGGCAAACTCTGTTGAAGTCTCCGCTTATATAGTGTTGACACTTATCTCATTGGCTAGAGAGAGTCACGTGGCGCAACACAGGTTTACATGGGTGAGGGTTATCCAGTGATGCAGATGCAGGGAAGGGAGTTAATTACTGACATTTTGCTAGCAATCTCCCTCACTCTCTTTTTTTTTTAACTTTTTTTTCTTTTCTTTTTTTTTCCCCAAAGTATGGATCTCCTTCTCATTGTATGTATTATTGTCTCTCTTTCATTTGGAGACTCTCTTTTATTTCTTTCCCATGGGAGAGATTCCTATCCCATATCCCTATCCTTTCCATTTTCTTTTATTCTTTCTCTCTTTTCCTAAGGGTGAAAAATTAAGTTAAATTTTATTTTCCCACTTTTATTAAGTAAAAGTTTTTGACTAATATCAAATTAGAAAAATAGGATTATATCCTTTTCTATAGCTTTGTTCTTAAATCCTAAATAGTGCTGGGAACAAACTTGAGATCTCTTTCAGGCAGAAAAAGGCCTGAATGTTGAAAATTCTACACTGAATCATGCAAGTCCCTAAGGATTTGGTTTGCATTTCTATTTAGTAAAGAAATGGGAAGAGGAGTCAAGGTTATTATTTGAAGATCAAGCTGCAGTCCTAGTATTTACATATAAAAACATGAGCATTGATCAGAGGCAGGAGAACTTGTAGCTCTAAAATTTACAATCTTAGCCCATTTTTAAAGCCTATTTAAAACCTTACAATTGCTTTTTTTTAACATGGCTTCCAGGAGCCAGTAATGAAACTGATTAGAGCTATTTTTTATTATTTTTTTCACCTTTCACATTTCCTTTTTTTTTTTTTTTTTTAGTTTTTACAGCTTTATTGAAAAATAATTGACATACACCATTGAATAAGTTTAAGGTATACAGCATGATGGTTTGATTTACATATATTATAAAATGATTACCACAATAAGTTTAGTTCTCATCCATCACCTCATATAAGAGCTATTTTTAAAATCATCTTATTTTATAAAATGCTAAAGGAAACAATATTACACAAGATTAAAATATTTCTCTGATAAAAATAAGAACCCAAGAAAAGTGGAGTATCTGATATATAATAAAACAGCTATTTTTATTATTACTTCCACAATTTAAAAGGATAACATTAATGTATACATTTCTTTATTTATGATGAACTAGTTACTCAAAGAGGAAAGATAAGAAAGCCAAAACAAAAGACATTAAATAAGTTGAACTCCCTAATTTTGAAGGTTATATTTAATTACAGAGGTCACAGAAAATTACAAATATATGCTCATTATTTATGCTTAAGTCAAAATATCTTTATCTTCCTCTTATTTTTAGAACTGATCAGACAATTTCAGAATGGTGATAGCAACCAACTAGATTTCCCCCTTCATTCCCAGAATGTTGATTTTTGCCAGAAAATATCAATTTTTCCTGTGACAAAATTTGTCTTAAGACAAATTAATCATTTGTGTATGTGTCCATACACTTTGTGTTATGCATTTTAATTATGTTAAATATAGTAGTCTGTAAAAGTATGAATTTGACTAACTTAAGGGTATCTAAAAAAAAAATGCTTGAAGACTGAATAAAAATTGACAATGACATTCTTCTTCAATGTAAGAGTCTTATAGAAACCAATTCTGAGCAGTCCCTACAATTTTGAAAACAATTCTAAAAATAAAATAGCTAACATATATTGAGTGTCTATTTTGTACTCAGGATGTGTCATCCCTAGTTGTCACAATATTGCCTGTATTCCTCTAAAAATAAGGTTGTTGAGAGCTAGAAGTCAACTTGCCTTGTATCACATAACTATAAAGTGTTGGAACCAAAATTAGAAGAGTCCAAAGTTAGTGTTCCAAAATTTTTCTCTATCTCATAGTTTCTTACAGAGCTCAGTTTTGGCTGCTTGACACTCAAAAGCCAATAATCAAAAGGCAAGTGTCAGTAGAAAGGAAAGATGCTTTAATCAGAAAAGCTGGCAATCTGGAGAGAGGGTGGACTCATGTCCTGAGACCAACTCTGAAGATTCTGCTCAGCCATGACAGTTTTTAAAGGGAAAAGGGGGGAAAGAATCTCTGTGAATCATCAAGGCAGAAGGTTGGGTTCTGCATCATTCTCCATTGCCTGCAGACTAGCTGATTCCCTTCAGATGTTACCTTCCCCATGTGATCTGCCTGCAGGATTGGTAAGGGGGCTGTTGTGGGTAAAGAGCTAGTCATTGTTTAACTATTTAATTCTTCATTCTTACTTCTTTTAATCTAGGAAAAGAATCAACAGGTTAGATAAGGCATGGTGTGCATTTGGGAGGGCATAAGTCAGGAATTAGGATAAATTGACTAGTGATCTTATTGGGTTCTTTCAAGGTTAAAGGGTGACAGAAATGGGCAAACACGAAAAGGACAAAAGAGCTGCTTTCAAGTTCATTTCTTTGATAGAGAATTAAGATTGTCATAAACAAATTTTTTAGGCAAAGATTGTAAGTATGAAGTTGTCAATATTCTGGAAAACCAAAATAGCATATAAATAGACATTGACAGAATGAAGGGGAAAATAAGTTGTTCTTCAAAACATGCTAGAATTTAGAAAAGCTAACTATGTTGGGGAAAATAATCAACACTAACAACACAGACTGCGGGACAGCTGTTAAGGTATAATGCCATGAGAATGTCTTGGACCTGCAGGCTAAAGTCAAACTCTCTGCTCTTGAAGGGAGAAATAGCCAATACCACAGTAGGTCATGTTAGAACTTGTAATAAGATGATGAGCCCAAGGGTTAATATGTCTGATGTAGACTGAAATAGTAATCCCACATATGAAATAGAATTTTAAAAAACGTGAGAAAGGCCAGAGAAGAATCAGTCATTGATTTTAAGGTTGCAAATGTAGCATATGAGAAGAGGTGAAATGAGTTAGGTGTTTTTAGCACAAAAGAATGAAAACTTTGGGTAAGTAAGGAAGGAAGCGTATAAATCAAATACAACTTTAAGATGTGTTCAAAAAACTGAATCATGGTAAGATTTAAAGTTCTCAGAAAAAGCTTTTTAAAAGAAATAAGTTAATGTGGAGAAGCTATTGGCGGGGGCGGGGGGAAGGAGTAACTTCTTTACTGTCAATATGATAAAATGCCAGAATTCCAAAGACCTCATAAAATTTCCACCCCTGGAAAGTGAGAAAAACATTGACAGCTGTTTGTTCTGTTTCAATATCCTGTAGCCTTGAGGCAAGGAAGCTGGAGCAGAAACACTCTCAAGTCTCTTCCACAAAACCAGTATTAAAGTTTGGCTATCAAGTATATATTCTGGGCATCCATACACAAATTGGCAATGAATCACAAAACACATTAAACCTTCATGCATTTACTATCTATTCCCAGGAAGTATTTTTGAGTTCACAACAATTTCTAAGCCTATCATTATTTTCTTTTTGAAAAATTATGTTTATTCTTTTTTACCAACCACAAAATTTTCATCCTTCTATTCCATCATTCCTGCAAACATATATTAAACAACAAATATGAGCTGGGGGCACATCCCTGGTGGCCCGGCAGTTAAGACTCTGCACTTCCACTGCAGGGGGCGTGGGTTAGATCCTTGGTCAGGGAACTAAGATCCCGCATGCTGCGTGGTACGGCCCCAAAAAACAAAAAAACAGAAAACAAAAAAAACCCAAATATGAGCCAGGTATTGAGTCAGGTGCTAAAGTTACAGCAGTTAAAAAGACAATTTCCCACTTTCATGGAGCTGACGGTTAATTGGAAGAAAGATTTGCATAAATGGTTAACAATTGTTATACAAGAACAATGCCTATGGAACGAAAATATTTACTAAAGATATTTTAGTAAAAATGGGAGTGATATATTGGTGGAAAACTTTTTAAAATATGCTAATGAAAGTGTAGTGTAGAGAACAGTGATCCAGAAAGACCTCAACGTGGCATTCCAGGAATGCAGTTTTGTGAATGTAATTTTTTCTGTAACACTTGAGGCTTTTTTTTAAAACTCCTTACAATGTAATTTTCCCCCAGAATACAAGTTCATTTTATTTTATTTAATTAATTTATTTATTTATTATAAATTTATTTATTTGTTTGTTTTTATTTTTGGCTGTGTTGGGTCTTCATTGCTGTGCGCGGGCTTTCTCTAGTTGCGGCAAACGGGGGCTACTCTTCGTTGCAGTGTGCAGACTTCTCACTGTTGTGCCTTCTCGTTGCAGAGCACGGGCTCTGGGCGCACGGGCTTCAGTAGTTGTGGCACATGGACTCAGTAGTTGTGGCTCGCGGGCTCTAGAACACAGGCTCAGTAGTTGTGGCCCATGGGCTTAGTTGTTCTGCGGCACGTGGGATCTTCCTGGGCCAGGGCTCTAACCCATGTCCCCTGCATGGGCAGGCGGATTCTTAACCACTGTGCCACCAGGGAAGCCCACAAGTTCATTTTAAAAAGTGGCTTTATTTGCAAAATATATTTTGAGAGGCTATATTAAGCAATGGCTTTTTAGAGAAACGGAGTTCATTGCCCACTAAGAGATTTTAATTCTGTATTTTATTATATTTCTAAAATCGTCCTCCATAGAGAATTACAGGAAGTTTGATGGCTCTTATTTGGCACTGTTTTCTTACATGATAGGTTGGACTGGTTGAAGAATGAAGGGATAAATGGTCAATCTAGTTGAATTGTTGTCGTCTTAAATTTAAAATTGATTGATTGTATTTCTTTTTTGGTGAGTTGAGTTTTAGGCACAATTCCAGACAGATACCAAGTAGGAGTTGATTAACAGCTTTGTCTCCTGTGGGCAAGAAGAATAATGTGAAGAGTTGTGTTTAGCTTAGATGCAGGAAGGCTAAATGGGGGTGGGAGAATCATTTTAAACAGTTATGTATTTATATTTTCATACAAGTCAAGTATTGAGGAACAATTAAACAGAGAATCCATTGAAGTTATCAGGAAGCAGGTAGAATAAAGGCAGACTGACATATTTGAATTGAAGGGATAAAGCAGCAGTTCTTCAGTTTCTGATTAAGTAGGTCTGGGTTAAGACCCTTATATTGGCATTTCTAATGAATTCCCAGGTACTTCTATTGCCTGAGGTCTGGGCACCACACTATGAGACTCACTGGCTTAGAGTATCTCTGGTTAAGAGTAGTAGCCTTTGAGTAAAAAAGTCATCAACAATAAAAACAAAAATAATAACAGTAGTGGCAGAGGCGAAGTAATGGCAAAAGAAAAAGCTGTGGGCAAAGTGTGCTAGGGGTTTGTTTCATTGTATGCTTCGTTACAGCTCATTTATAGAAAAGTTGACGTTCTCACAGTCCTGCTGCCTTTAAAGTATCATGTCCTATTACAGGCGATAATCATGACACTGTAAGCTCCATGAATCCAGGGACTTTGCCTGTCTTTTTCATCACTGTGTTTGTTACACTGTCCCTGACTGCACAGTTTATTCAACCCATGGGCTGTCTAAGGACCAGATTCTGACTCTCAGGAATCTGAACTGAGACACACAGAGGCTGCCCACAGTGGACACTGGAGCTAAGAAATGAACTGATTCCACCAAAATCATGAGTAAGTGGAAACCAAGAGTAAACAGGGAATCCAGTACGTAGAGAGGAGAGAGCTGGAGAAGATGTAGCCCCATTCTTGAAAGCAGCTGGTCTGCTTCAGATGACTTTCCTGTGCCACTGAAATGTGCTCTATTTTGTTTCCTCCTTTTAGATTCTTAAAAATTCCCCAATATCTATAGAGTAACTCTGCCCTCTCTCCCCTTTTTGAAGATAGATTGGATATGTCTTTGCTCCATGCCACCAAAAAGCTCACACTAGGACCAAAAGGCTCATTTCCTTGGCATTAGTTGCAAACGTTATTATAGCCACTTCTAAAGGTTGCAGAAGGCAGTTTTGTCAGCTGAAACCAAATTCCCTTTGCTACAGACAAATGAGGTTTTCTAAGGAAGATCCTGCTTTTACTGTCAATACCTGCCAATCTCAAGGGAGAGCGGGGGCAGAATGTGCCTTTCTGAGACAGTGCTTGTGCTATCATAGTCATTTTATACATTCAGCTGAAAAAGGAGATTCCACTCTGGCTGCCACTGCCTGTAGTCCTGGGTGTGAACCTGGGATTCTGAATGCTTCTTGGCAGGAGCCAAAGCCAGGTGGGAAAATATTCAGACACCCCCATTCTCAACTGCATTGAGGAAAAGGAGTTTATAGTCAGTATTTGGAAAAAGTAAGTCCTTTTTTCAATTTAAAACTCTCAGCCAAAACAAACAAACAAAGAAACAAAAACCTGAAAGTAAATGTAATCAGAAATCATTTTCCAAGATAGAGTTTTCAATTTTAAGGTTAAGAAAACTCTGTGGTTCTAGATTGTTCCTTTTTAAACGTGCTTTTCGAATAATTTCTTTTGAAAGATTTTCATTTAAAGTATGCACATTCAATAACTAAAATGCTGAATGTCATACTTATGAATTATGAATACAATGCTTGGTAGCCTCTGGCATTTTCCATACTATGTATGTAGGAGTCTAGTATCAGCCATGGACGACATGCTTCCTCCCGACCCAGGGCTCAAAGTCAATAGGGAGCTTAGCCGTGATTTCATGTGTGTTTTTCTTTCAGGAAGAGTTCTGTGACTAAAGACTGTTTGAAAACGCAGTGCTTAGATATTATATAATTCCCCACTTATATAAGCTAAAAAGTCCAATATTTTCAATTTTATTAACTGTAAATCAGTGATGCTATAGATACCAGCAGTGGGGTATCTGAAAATATCATTTTCGTTAGCATATTGATGAAATACTTACCCCCAATAAATAGATTAACTTTTAAAATCAGTTTGTTATAATTCAGCTACAGGTAGATTGACACACATTTTCTAGAGTGAATTGAAAACGCTATCAGCTAGTTACTGTGAGAGCTCATATGCTTAAAAAAAGCAGCTTAATTCAAAGCGTCAGTTGATTCTTTCAGGAACAGGGCATTAAGGACAAAGTTGCCTGCCAGAGGTAAGAATATTATCAGGGAAGAAGAGGCAGGCAAAATTGAAAAGCAGGGAAGAGAAAACTGAAGTATTTGCAGAAACCTGAAAATTCTACCATGCAATTATTTTAGAAACTCAACAGGGAGGTAGGCAGTCAAAATTTTAAGGGAATCAAGAGAAGGACCCCATGAGAAATATTTTATCATAAATGAAGTATAGAGGAATGAAAAATTTTTCCTTTGAATAAACTCCTAGTTTATTTTGTGGAAGATTAAAGCTCAGTTAAAATGGATTGTTATTTTGGAGGTCAAGGTGAGTTTTCACATCTGTCATGTTGAAAAAGTAGGGCTCTCAATTTATTCTGTATTTTCACACTGGCAACTTTGTACAAAATTTGGTAAATAAAGATTCCTTGTTGGTTTTGTTAATTCTTTGAGAACAGCTGTACTTGCTTAGCATAATTAATGGATGCAATAAAAGAACACTAAAATTCCCATATTGTATATTATAATTTCTTTAGGATTTCTAGATTCGGAAATTCTAAAAAATTAACTCATAGTTTATCATGTGTCTTTATTCCATTTTTTTAAAAACTGTGCTTTGGAAAGCAGCATTATGAATTGACCAGATTAGTTTACCCCAATCCATATGTTTAAAACTCCATTACACACTTCAAAAAATTATCTAGTGTGAAAATTAAAAAGATATAATAGGAACAAAAATAATATGCTCAATGTAGTCTTCTAAAAAATTATTTTCTAATTTGCAAATTCCATTGATAAGTGGATCATACAAGTTATTTAAAATGTAGAGCAGATTTAAAGAATATTTTTTAAAAGTTAGTCTCAGCTCGTATAAACATTAGATGAACATGTGTCAATGGTTAATTTAACTCATTACTAAAGAGGGAACTAGTAAGATGATATTATCAGTTCAAAGGAGAGCCTAAGAACCTCATATGAATAGAGAAAAAGGAATTTTCAAATGAATTTATAAATACATGCAAAACCTATCTATTCACAAGGCAATAATCAATTGCATACCGTCACACACAATAAATTTGCATTTCTGTGGACAAGAATCGTTTGGATTATTATCAGTTTTTTACACGAAAGGCAATTAGGTGAGCTAGACGGGGCCCCACAATTTTCTCCCTGTTTTTAAAGTATTATTTTCTGATAGTAATAATACTTTGGATATCAAAACAAATATGAATATAGCTAAACCACTAAGTCTGAGTTTCCACTAATGATTGCTTTTTATCGTGGCACAACGCTGTATATCTATATCTATATGTATATATATGTGTGTGTGTGTGTGTGTATATATATATTCTTATATATATATATAAGAATATATATATATTATATAAGTATATATATTCTTCCAAGTCTGTCAAATACCATTAGGGAAAGGTGCCATTTTACAGAATAGGGAACTAGGGCTCAAGAAAATAACCTTTCAGAAGTACCATAGTTAGCAACTATCACAGTGATGATGTGGACTTTTTCTCTTGCTCCAAGTCCAAAACTGTTTTTGCTACTTCAAAATTGATACAGTCAAAGAAAAGCAGTAATTATTGGTGCTAATTTAGGATGATTAAAGAGCAAAATCGTTTTATTTATCAACTGAACATGTAGCTCGTTAAGTTTATACTTTATTCAAAACCTGTGAAGTGAAATATTATTAAGAATAAACATCACTTTCAACCGGTGACCTAACTGGATTTAACAATTCAAGAAAAGCGAAAAAGAGAGCCAAATTTGGAAGCTTATATTTAATTTCTGTTGCATTTGTTTATTAAAGAAAATATTGTATATTTGTTGAAAATTTGATTTTTGTAATGACATGGCACGTGATTAGTCGTTCCTAATATACTATAGATAAGAATTTTAATCTTCCATCTTTAGGATGCTAAAATAGAAGAATTATTATTGTATTTTATTATGGTTTGTCATTGTAGCATTGATTCTCAACCATATTTTTATTAAAATGTATTAGAATATTTAGTTTAGTTCTGAAATATAACCATAATTTAGGAAACCCATCTGGAATACATCTCTGCTAATATTAGTGGCTCTATTGTTTTTTCCTGCTTCATAATTTGACAACTGCACTTTTTGAAAAGTAGATAAATGTATATTTTTATAACTTTCTTTCTCTCCCCAAATGCCACATTTTACATTTTAAAGGGAAATTACTAAAAATATGCTATTGCAAGATTCCTATATTTGTCTTTTGAAACCAAATACCAGTAGCATAGAAGACCACAAAAAAATTATTCAGTAAAATCTTGGTACCAGTCCCTATAAATTAAAACAGTGTGGAAAGTGTGTTGTTTTGAAAAACCAAGGCTGGTATTTTTTCAGATATATTACAGTTGATCTTTGGACAACACAGGTTTGAACTGCACGAGTCCACTTATACATGGATTTCTTTTCAATAATAAGTACTACAATACTGCACGATCTGCAGTTGACTGAATGTGTGGATGTGGAGGGCTGACTATAAGTTATATGCAGATTTTCTACTACATGAAGGTTGGCTCCCCAAACCCCCGTGTTGTTCAAGAGTCAACTGTATTAGAGTGAAGTAAGTCAGAAAGAGAAAGACAAATGCCGTATGCTAACACATATATATGGAATTTAAGAAAAAAAAAATGTCATGAAGAACCTAGGGGTAAGACAGGAATAAAGACACAGACCTACTAGAGAATGGACTTGAGGATATGGGGAGGGGGAAGGGTAAGCTGTGACTAAGCGAGAGAGTGGCATGGACATATATACACTACCAAACGTAAAATAGATAGCTAGTGGGAAGCAGCCGAATAGCACAGGGAGATCAGCTCGGTGCTTTGTGACCACCTAGAGGGGTGGGATAGGGAGGGTGGGAGGGAGGGAGACACAAGAGGGAAGAGACATGGTAACATATGTATATGTATAACTGATTCACTTTGTTGTAAAGCAGAAACTAACACACCATTGTAAAGCAATTATACTCCAATAAAGATGTAAAAATAATAATAATATATTGGCACGTAGTCAAAGATAAGTGGACACTTAAGCAAAAAAAAATACATTGTGACAGCCAAGTCAAAAATAAGTGACAGCCCAAAGAAAAAATAGACAATGAAAACAAATTCACAGATATTTCAGATATCAGAATTATGAGACACAGACTATAATCACTATGTCCTACTATAGTTCAAAAAATTAAAAAATAAGCTTTAAAATATTTTCAGGGAACAGAAAATCCTAAAAAGCCAATTTGAAAAAGAATCCAATAGGACATCTAGGACTAAACAATATAATAATTGAGGGTTTAATGGATGAGTTTAACAGAAGGCTAAACATAATCATTAGATGATGATAAATGCGATGAAGAGAAATAAACCTAAGAGAGAATTACTGAATTAGAAGATAGACCAAAGAAATCATCCAGAATTTTGCCTGGAGAAATGAATTATATGAAAAAAAAATCTAGGATAAGAGACACAATGAATAGAGTGAAGAAGTCTAATATACATTGAATTTAAATCCTAGAAGGACAGGAGTGAGAAATGGGAAAGAAGATGATGGCCGAAAATTTTCCAGAGCAGATGAAATGCACCAATCCAGAGATTCTAGAAGCCCAGTGAATTCTCAGCAGGATAAAAAACAGAAATTCACTCCTAGACACATCATAATGAGAGTGCAGGACATCAGAAAGAATGAAGGCTATGTTAAGGATCCCAGTTAGAGATAATGAATCTTGACCTTGGGCAGGAGCAGAAGAAATAAAGACAAGGGGATGGGCCTCTAGACGCTGGTCTTTAGAATACCTTTTTCTCAGACTTACCATGAAAGACTATTTTATAAACGTTATCCACTTCATTCTTCATTAATAAAATACATTTGCTAACAAAGAAAAAATCAACTGTATTATCTGAATTATTACTCATGGTGGAATGGGGCACCTTTGGTGATGTATTCGTCAGGGTTCTCTAGAGAAACAGAACCAATGGGGTGTATACAGGGAGAAAGGGATTTGTTATAAGGAATAGTCTCATGTAGTTGTGGAGGCTGAGAAGTCTCAAGATCTGCAGCTGGCAAATTGGAGACTCAGGAGAGCAATGGTGTCGTTCCCATCTGAAAATCAGCAGCTCCAGATCCAAGAAGAGACAGTTTTTAAGTTCAAGCCCAAAGGCAGGAAAAGATCAGTGTCCTAGCTCATGAGTCAGGCAGGTGGAGTTCTCTTACTCAGCGTTTTTGTTCTATTCTGGTCTTTGATTAGATGAGACCCACTCTGCTCTACTCAGTGTAGATTCAAATGTTAATATCATCCAGAAATACCATCACCGACGCACCAAGAATAATGTTTGACCAAATGTCTAGGCATCTCATGGCCCTGTCAAGTTGACGCATAAAATTAAGCATCACTGGAAATATCCTCAAATCCTTTTTTTTTTTTAATAGCTCTATTTATCTCAGAGCTTTCCCCCACCATGGATTGAAATTGTTTACATTACATCTACTTTTCCAGATTGTTAAATTATGAACGTTATGAAAGCTATCATTAGGAATATATTTTAGTGAACAAGTGAAATGAAGAGCTTAATTGGACAAGGACCTCAATTTTCTCCTATAACCTGGTACACAGAAGAAATGTTTATCCCTCTACACCGTGCTTATATAGAAAGGTGTATTACTGGGTTTAACAATCTTGGGTATATGTGCAAATAAGAAATTAATTATTTCAGAAGCACATTGTGTTCATTTTGAATGAAGTGATAATGCCTTATTCCTGGGGATAAAACTGGAATTTGCCTCATACCTCCGTGTCAGAATAATTCTTAGTTGGGGAAGATGAGGAATAGAGGGGTGTACATTTAATCAAGTAAACTTTATGCTAAAGAAACATAAGCTACCAGCCATAAAAATTTTATTTTTTAGATGAATAGGAGGAAATAAGGATATATTTCTTTTCTTTGTACATCTGTTGGCATTTTTACTGACATAAAGCATAGAATTTTACTTGTAATTTATAGAACTTCATAAAACGTTTTTCTTGAATAATGTCAAATGTCAACTGTTTGTTTAAAATAACTACTTGTATCCTTTGAGAGTTCCCTAATAACTGGCGTTCATGATAATTAATGAACACTTTAATATTTTTATTTTATTTATTTATTTTTATTTATTTATTTTTTTGCGGTACGCGGGCCTCTCACTGCTGTGGCCTCTCCTGTTGCGGAGCACAGGCTCTGGACGCGCAGGCTCAGCGGCCATGGCTCACGGGCCCAGCTGCTCCGCGGCATGTGGGATCTTCCCGCACCGGGGCACGAACCCGTGTCCCCTGCATTGGCAGACGGACTCTCAACCATTGTACCACCAGGGAAGCCCTATTTTATTATTTTTAATTTTTATTTATTTATTTTTGGCTGCGTTGGGTCTTCCTTGTTGCATGCGGGCTTTCTCTAGTTGTGGCGAGTGGGGGCTACTCTTCGTTGTGGTGCGCTGGCTTCTCACAGCAGTGGCTTCTCTTGTTGCGGAGCATGGGCTCTAGGCGTGCAGGCTTCAGTAGTTGTGATGTGCAGGCTTCAGTAGTTGTGGCACGCAGGCTCAGTAATTGTGGCTCATGGGCTCTAGAGTGCAGGCTCAGTGTTGTGGTGCACAGGCTTAGTTGCTCTGTGGCATGTGGGATCCTCCCGGACCAGGGATCGAGCCTGTGTCCCCTGCATTAGAAGGTAGACTCTCAACCACTGTGCTGTTGGGGAAGTCCCTTATTTTACTTTTTTAATTAATTTTTATTGGAGTATAGTTGCTTTACAATGTTGTGTTAGTTTCTACTGTACAGCAAAATGAATCAGCTCTACATATACATATATCCCCTCTTTTTTGGATTTCCTTCCTGTTTAGGTCACCACAGTGCATTAAGTAGAGTTCCCTGTGCTATACAGTATGTTCTCATTAGTTGTCTATTGTATAGGTATTATCAATAGTGTATATGTGTCAATCCCACTCTTCCAATTCTTCCCACCACCACCCCCTTCCCCCTTGGTATCCATACATTTGTTCTCTATGTCTGTGTCTCTCTTTCTGCTTTGCAAATAAGATCGTCTATATCATTTTTCTAGATTCCACATATGTGTGATGGTATACGATATTTGTTTTCCTCTTTCTGACTTCCTTCACTCTGTATGAAGTCCATCCACATTTCTACAAATGACCCAATTTCATTCATTTTAATGGCTGAGTAATATTCCATTGTATATATGTACCACATCTTCTTGATCCATTCATCTGTCAACGGACATTTAGGTTGCTTCCATGTCCCAGCTGTTGTAAATAGAGCTGCAATGAACATTGGGATGCATGTGTCTTTTTGCATTATGGGTTTCTCTGGGTATATGCCCAGGAGGGGGATTGCTGGGTCATATGGTAGTTCTATTTTTAGTTTTTTAAGGAACCTCCATACTGTTTTCCATTAGTGACTGTATCAGTTTACATTCCCACCAAGAGTACATGAGGGTTCCCTTTTCTCCACACCCTCTCCAGCATTTATTGTTTGTAGATTTTTTGATGATGGCCATTCTGACCTGTGTGAGGTGATACCTCATTGTGCTTTTGATTTGCAGTTCTCTAATAATTAGTGATGTTGAGCATCTTTTCATGTTTGTTGGCCATCTGTACGTCTTCTTCGGAGAAATGTCTATTTAGGTCTTCTGCCCATTTTTTGATTGGCTTGTTTATTTTTTGATATTGAGCTGCATGAGCTGCTTATATATTTTGGAGATTAATCGTTTGTCCGTTGCTTCGTTTGCAAATATTTTCTCCCATTCTGAGGGTTGTCTTTTCATCTTATTTATGGTTTCCTTTGCTGTGCAGAAGCTTTTAAGTTTCATTAGGTTCCATTTGTTTGCTTTTATTTTCATTACCGTAGGAGGTGGCTCAAAAAAGATCTTGCTGCCATTTATGTCAAAGAATGTTTTTCCTATGTTTTCCTCTAAGAGTTTTATAGTGTCCAGTCATACATTTATGTCTTTAATCCATTTTGAGTTTATTTTTGTGTATGGTGTTAGGGAGTATTCTAATTTCATTCTTTTACATGTAGCTGTCCAGATTTCCCAGCACCACTTACTGAAGAAACTGTCTTTTCTCCATTGTTTATCCTTGCTTCCTTTGTCATAGATTAGTTGACCTTAGGTGCGTGGGTTTATCTCTACGCTTTCTATCCTGTTCCATTGATCTATATTTCTATTTTTGTACCAGTACCATACTGTCTTGGTTACTGTAGCTTTGTAGTTTAGTCTGAAGTCATGGAACATGATTCCTCAAGCTCTGTTTTTCTTTCTCAAGATTGCTTTGGCTATTCAGGGTCTTTTGAATACTTGAATATTTTTAAATTGGAAATGATGAGCATAGAAATGTTTATAACGTAAATTAGATAGAATTAATTTTAAATTATTATCCCATAATAAAAACATTCATTTCAATAAAATTCTATTGTGCTTCATTAATTAATTAAACTATATTAATGTAAGCTATTAATTCCTATATTTAAAAATACACGTAGTGTATTTTTTTATGTCCTAGTTATAGATTAATATAAATTAATAAAAATTGCTTATCTTTCTCCTGCTCAATGAAAAATTAGGTAAGGTTCATTACCTAAGGTTCACACATAAATGTAATTGTTATGTAAATTTAGTAATAGAAAATTCACTTTCAAGTGAAATATATTGACATAAGGCTTTTTTGATCCTTAATATATTATAATCCTTACATTTATTCAGCAATTTTTAAACTAATTAGTAAGCTAATTCATAAATCAAATATATTTTGAGATCCCCAGATAATATTCTATATCATTATTATGTGCCTGCCACCTGTACCTACAAATGCCTCCACTGTAAAACTCTATTAAACAAAATATAGAGTCATTAAATTAGGATTTGTTCCCTATCCCCTGAATGTCTATGTCTTTTTCTAAACAGTTTTTTCATAAAATATGAGATACATGAGAGTGGGAACCATTGCTTATTTTGTTCATTGATGTATCATGACTCTAAAAATTGTGCCTGGCATTTAATAAGGAGGTCAATAAATAGCTGTTGAATGAATGAATAATACTTAAACGAGCCACTTGGCCTTGATAAGATAGATTGAATGAGAATATCCATGAAAAGTCCTTGGCGTACGGAAAGGCTCATTTCTCCATAGATATATACCAAATTATTATCAATAGTTACTTCAGGAAGAAAAAGGAATATGCAGAGAGGGTGGGGGGGAGGAAATTTTTTTTTCCTCCTTTTAGTTTTTTCTTTAATTTTTTTATTTTTAACAAGTTCATCTTACCTATATGAAAATTTCCTATCATGCCATAAATAGAACAGACCAAAGTGCATTTGGAGCTGCCTTTCTCATTTATTAGAGGTTAGACTGAGGACAATCACAGGTTGCAGGACAGAAATTTAAAAATCTGTAGTTTAAAAAATTGGATGTCAGAATATATTGGATGCATGGCATGGTCCCTCTTGGGTGGGGGTTCCTTGCAAGATCTCCACACTTGTAGTTTTAGTATGTCCATGGACGACAGGTTTATAATGAGTGATCCATGCCACCAAACGCAGATGTGAAACAAGGAAAAGTAAATTGGAGTTACTAAAGCATGGCAGGAGAAATTAGTATATTCAGGAAAAAAATGAGAATGTATCATGAGGGTGCAAAAAGACCCAACTTCCTTATGTGTAAAATGGGTATTCCAGAGTATCTCTAGTATCTTTTTTACATCTGTAAAAATTACATGAGTTGATTTGTTCAGTGATTTGCACTGAGACATGAGCAAATCATGATTGCACTGCACCTCACTTTCTTAGGTCCCATTTATACATGGGAAACACATTTGCCTCTTGTGGGAAAAGAGAATATGTAAAAAGAAAAGGTAATAGAAGTAGTTTAGGATATAGATAATTTTAGCTAATAAAGCACATACTTTTATCTCTATGGCAGAAAAAACTGCTGTGACTTCCATCATGCACTTTGTTCTTTCCAACCCATTTAAGTGGGAGAAAGAAAAAAAGGAAAAAGTAACACACTCATCCACAAACTTTTTGATGCATAAAGGAAACTAGTATTCGTTAGATTTATTCCCGTACCTTATGTCAGGGCAAAATATTTTTTGGTGAAATGAATTTTTTTTTGGTCTACAGTAAATAACAATAGGAAAAGTAGTGTTTGCATCACAGAATTCAAGGCTGCATCTATTCTGAAGAAAGCATGATTATTTCACTTACATTTAAATTTTCTCTGTTAAATTGGATTGTTTCTATGAGAAATCCAAGTCTTTAAAGTGTTCTTATGCTTTTATAAAGTGAATGTTCTGACATTATGCATTAAGAATAATGCCCAAGAAACTTTCCCTTCTTTTACCTTAAGTGGCAAGGTAATCACTCTTCACTGTATTAGGAAAATGTTGACATACTAAGTTTTGTAAACTGGATCTTTTCAAAAGTCCAGATACTTTTTTTTCCTCTTCAGATTTCTCACGTGTATCTACATTTCTAGAGTGGTCAGCAAAATTGGCTCAGCTCTATGCAGATTTTAGAAGCTTTAGTGAATGCGCGTATCTCTACTCAAGGTCTGGAGAAGACTGGGTGCTGCTTCCTGTCAAGTGTCGGACTGCACCCCGCAGGCCTGCAAGCCCTGTATTTGCCCATCCTTGGATCTGAAGAAAGAGCCCAGAGTGCGTGACAGAGACATCAGTGGCTTAATGGATGGGGGATCTTACATGTCTGAAGCAAGGTCCTGGAGTGACACCTCCCTGTGTAGGGCAGATGACTGACAGGACAGGGCTGCAAGCTTTGCTCCCAAGGGGAGGGGGAGGTTACCAGTTATAGGGGGAATTGATGGCAGGTTGACTCATGGGTTACCGGGGAAACAAACGGAGGGGCCCGCCCCTCACTGCTCCTTTGCTAAACTATCATGGTGGAGATGTTCTGATCTAAAGATTAGAACAACCACTAGCTGGGGCCTGGGGCATGTTGGAAGGTCAGTCACGTGTGTAGGGTGTAGGTGAAACAAGCACTGGTCAAGCAGGGGATATACAGAGAGCAAGAGAACATCTTGGGTGGCCTGATCATATAGCAAGCAATTTGGTTTCAGCTTTTCTCTGTGGATTCATCTTTCCATTTCTTGTTAATTTGACAACATTGATTTTAAGATTACATTGAAACCTTAGAAGAAATTACAGTCTTTCACACCTATGTTTACATAGAAAGTCAATAATCATTATTTTTATCGTAAAATGTGAAAATAATTGCTTTATACATACAACATACATAACTCTGAGTTAAAGTGCTATGACAAAGAGTTGTTATATTTATTTTTTAGTTTTTGTTACAAATGTGATTATGAGAACAAAGTCTTGACACATTCAAGTGTTTTAGAGTTGGATACTTAAGTATGCAGGAGTGAAATACTTCTGACATATGGAATTTGAAATAATAATTCAGTAAAGAAAATAATAAAATCAAACTGGATAGAGAAAGCAATTAGGGCAAAATCATAATAATCATTAGATTTAAATAAGTGCATGGGGATTCACAGTGTTACACTCTCAACTCTTATATATGCTTGAAAATTTGCATGACACAAATACAAAAATATTGACCTGAAAGAGACATTCCATAGTTCTTCAAAGATAAGTCAGCAAGAGATTTTGTATTTAATTTATGGATTAGTATTGTATACAGGAGGAAAAAAAATTCTTCTACCATTCTAGATTCTCAACTGGGGCTGTGTAATGAAAAGTACATTCAAAGGGAAAAAACATACAAATTTATTTAATATGTTTCACGTGACACAGGAGCCTTCATAGGGAAATGAAGACCCAAAGGTGTGGTTAAACCTGAGTCTTTTTATGCTAGGTTTGATGAAAAGTGGAACGATACGGTGGGGAAAAGGGTACAAGCTGAGTATAGGAAACTGGGGGAAACTTAGCAAGGTCTGTTTGAATTCCTCTCAGCGTCTCTCCATCTTCAGAGACACAGATGCTCTAATCTTATGTTGTGCGAATCTCACATAAATTATTCCTATAAGACAATAGGTCTCAAGTGGAGGATATTTTGCCCCCAAGGGATATTTGCCAACTTTTTGGCTGTTACAACTGGCATCTTGCTTCTCGCATCTGGGAGTAGAGACAAGGGATGGTGCTCAACATTCTACAATGCAAAGACAGCCCCACACCACAGAACAGTGTTCTGGCCCAAAATGTCAATAGTGCCAAGCTTGAGAAACCCTTCTCTGAGATTACTATTGATCGTGTTTTATGAAAAGTGCAAGGAAAACAAAGCGCTGAGTTCTCTGATATTCATTCATGCAAGTAAATGTTTTAGTATGAGTAAATTATACTATAAATTATAAAACATGTGTACCTGTGACCCTATTACTCAGTTTAAGATCTAGAACCTTCCCTGTTCCATGTCATCTGCCTGTGTGCTATTTCCCTAACTCATCCTCTTAGTTTCTTCCAGGAGGTAATTGTTATTATGAATTTTATATTTCATTCTTATTCTTTTAAAAAAGTTTGTCCTTAAATAATAGTTTAATTGTGCTTGGTTTCACACTTCATAAAAACAGCATCGTGACCCATGTGTCCTTCTGTTATGTGTTTATATTTCACTCAGTACTATGTTTTTAAGAATTTTTAACATCGTTGAGAGTAGCCATATTTCATTTATGGTCACTGCTGCCTATTAGCACATGGTGAGTGTATGCTAAATTTATATAGCCAGTCTTCTTTTGATGGCTATTTGGGCTTATTTTCCGTGTTTTTTGGTGTTATGAACGGAATGTTATAAACATTATTGTATATCTCCTGATGGATATATACAACAATTCTTTTAGGGTATATACTTAGGAGTGGAATTGCTAGGTCATAGGGCATGTGAATGTGTAGATAATGACACACTTTCCCAAAGGTTATACCACTGTATAGTCCTACCAGCATGAGTACGTGAGTGTTCCTTTTGATTCACATATTAATCAACACTTAGTATTATCTGATTTCTTTATTTTTTCCGATCTGATGGGTCTAAAATTATACCTCATTGAGGTCTTCTTAATAAAATAATTATTTTATTACTTATGTTTACATATGTGTTTTGACATTTGTATTTCCTGTTTTGTGAAAGCTAATCATATTTCATGCCTATTTTTCTACTGATATGTTTGCATTTTTCTTGTTGATTTGAAGGTTTTGTATATATTTTCCAATTCTGTTGTGCAATATCAAGAATTAATGATCCCAGGAAATGCTTAGAGTTTTTCCTTGTCAACTCATCAGAACTGCTTGATTAAAAGAAAAAAGAATCCCCTGATGGGTACATGATAAAAGAATGTTAAGAAAATAAATCTCATTTGGAGATATTTTATTTCTGCCATTTTAAATAAATAAATAAAAAAAAAAATATATATATATATATATTTTTTTTTTTTGTGGTACGCGGGCCTCTCACTGCTGTGGCCTCTCCCATTGCAGAGCACAGGCTCCGGATGCGCAGGCTCAGCAGCCATGGCTCACGGGCCCAGTCGCTCTGTGGCATGTGGGATCTTCCCAGACCAGGGCACGAACCCGCATCCCCTGCATCGGCAGGCGGACTCTCAACCACTGCGCCACCAGGGAAGCCCCATTTTAAATATTTTATCTTTAATCTGTCACATTGTAGTAATAGAGAGCGAGACACTGAAACTGATGGCTGTGCTAGAGTATAAAAAGTGAAAGAAATTCTCTAAAAGGTCATGTTTCTTTGATAAATGAATGGAATGTCAGACGGTAGCTTCTTATTCATACTTAGAATGTATTACTATGTTTACCTTTTGAAAAAGATATGGCACAACTTTTAAAGAATCAACAAAAAATGAAGAAAGAACAACAACTCCGTTTTCCCCTATTTGGAAAAGATAAATATAAAATGGTGAAATGAAGTATTGCCCCATCATACCTATATGTGCATATATGTATAAGCATTCCACTGATATTGTTGGGTTCCACACATATGCACAGGAATTCAGAAGCTAGCCTATGGGAATTGAATAGATAATCATTTTAAGATAAGAAAAATTTGATCAGTTCTTCAAAGGAAGGATTTCAGATCAACACAAAGTATCATCTGTCTTATGCAATTGTGAATGTAGGTGTTACTACTCCAAATGATTGGTGACCTACAGATTCAATACCATATGTGTTTAATATTGAAGGGGGATTAGATAAATGAAGACAGTTGATTTTCTAGGCTCTGGATATTTCTTTAACATATTTTCTGCGATTAACTTGTGTAACCTAAAGCAGTGTAAATAAAACTGTGGTCTTTACTTTGCAAAAAATAATGGACTCGAGTAGATTTTCTGCAGAATTAGCAGAGGGTATTCTGACATTCTAGTGTTTATAGTGTGGATGATCTAGCTTGTTTGGTTAAACTAGAAAAACTCCTTGATTTTGAATATGAAAACTCTTATTAACTATGATTTATCATTCATTTCTGAGAAATTGTTAGGACAAGGGATGCAGAGAACAAAAGGGAGTAAGAGAATTGAATTTGACCTCACAAAGATCAAATTTTCTGGGAAAATTAGAAAATATTCAGAGTGGCTGACACTAAAGTGAAAACTTAGAACTTATGAGAAATTTGTCTGGGATCCAGCAGAAGATGGGAAAAAAGTGGATAAACTCCTTTTTAAATATTGTTTTTTCTTCAGTGGTGATACTGGTGGAAATGTCCTATGGATATAGGATTAAGGAAAGGTAAGTCAGACATTAGATGTACAGACAAAAATGATTCAATGGGCATTGATAAAATAGTTAAATAAGAGTAGAATTTCCATTAATTTTTTTAAAATGAATTTTTATTTGAGTATAGTTGATATACAATGTTGTGTTAGTCTCTGCTGTACAGCAAAGTGAATCAGTTATACATATAAATATCCATTAATTTTTAATAATAGAGATGGGATAAAAGTTAAACAGATAAAAATGTAAAAATATATCGTTAAAGACAATGTGTCAAGGAAAACAGTGACAAATGTTAAAAACAGGAAAAGAATCATTGGATTTGATTATCAGATAATAAGTGGTAGAAATCAGGATTCTACTCAGGTTCATCTGAAAAGCTATTCCATTTACACTTAGCTGTATCCCTTGGAGTATGTAATCTAGTGGTTGAATATTTAGAGATAATAAGAGCAGTACTGGTTTGTTGAGGGATTAAATGAGAGAACAGGTAATACTTTGTAAATTAAAGAGACTTACAAGTATAAATTGATAGAGGATATTGATAGGAATGTTTCAAATGACTCAAAAATTGAGTCTTCAGTGTGTGATAGAATGCAAATTTCAGAAAAAATTCTGTTTGGTAGGAAACAAAATACAGTTTAAAATGAGATATTCATTTTGGTCTATTTTTACTTCTAAATTCCCAGAAGGTAGTGAGTTCCTTTGTCTTGGGAGCATATGTGGTGTTAGGCTGAAAGAAGAAGTTACCAGACAGAGGTAAGCCCTCTTCCTGGCTTTTGTTTTCCGAAACCTAAAATGTTGAGGGTTTCTGCTTAGACCGGAGAGGTAGGAGTTGAACTTGTGGGTAAAAAGAGTCCTTAGTTGAGAAGGCACCAGAGAGTTGGGACATTCTGGGAGCAGTGTGGACTCCTGCTCTCCTTAATTTCCCTGCTCCAAGGAGGTGATCATACCTAAGAGGAAAACGCTGTGTGGTTTATTTACGGAGAATGTCCTTAGTGCCTCGGCACTAGGGTTCTCAGCCTCAATAGGAAGCTTGATTCCCAAGTTTGAGAAACACCAGAGGGATGACAACCTATCAAGCGACTATGCACCTGGGACCACAGACTATTTAGAGGTGATGAGGGTGAATAAGAACTAGAGAATCTGCTCACCAAACATTCTTCTGGATGTGAAAGAGGCTTCGGGTCTTCTCAAGACTCTATAGGGAGGGAAGAAGTCTCAATAGCGCATTAAATTGACACTCTTCCTTCCTGTATAGAGGAGTTTCAGAATAATATATAATTTTACTTAGATAAGAGATTTGGGGGGTACCTAACCGGAGTACTGTAATATTATAACTTTTATAAAAAAGGTAAATCCTGGGGAAGGACAAATCATAGACCTTTATACCTTGACTTATTTCTAACAATCAATGAAAAACATGATATAGGGCTCTGAGGTGGAACAAACTTAAAGTCATTAAATATTTCTAATTACCTGCATCATAATTACAGCATCAGTGTGGGTATGAGAAATGATCAAGTTCTCGGTTTCTTAAAAAGCTCTTAAACATGGGTGTGAAAATGGAGAAAGGAAAGGCCTGGGGATAGACACAGGGCATTAAAAGGAAAGTAGAGAAGGATTAATCCTGGAACAAAGATAGGAGATAAAGGAGACTAAGGCTCTGGTTTCTGAGCCTACCTTGGACTCACTGGAGCCAGATATGGAAGAAGATATTCTACTGAGGGTGGCAAAGTTCATTTATCTGGATCTGACAGCCTCATCCAGACTGGGGAATGCTACCAATTCCTCATTCTCGTGTATTTCATTTTCTGGTGAAAGATTGATGATTACTCCAGCATTAGAGTGGGAGAACCTTTTCACATATCTGCCTCAGTAAGCCTACTGGAGTCTGGCAGCTTGCCTTACCTGCCAGCAAAAAGGCAGGATATACCCCTCTGAAACTCTGGGGGTGGAAGAAAATTTGACTTGGCCTGTGTTTGCATTAGACAAACCTACTAACCACCACCTTTAGCAGCAAACAAGAGGTTCTGGCGAGCAGCCAGTTTTCTAAGGTTAAACAGAAATCTTTAAATATGATTTAATAAGAATATAATAATATCGTACATTCTTTATTTGGGCAGTGTTTATACCAAAGTGTGTCTGACCACAGCAGACCAGTCAGACCAAACTAGCAGGGGTTACTTTCCTTGTTTAGACTGTGAAAATGGCAGAATGAGTGATTCCATTGTGAAGAGAAAGCACACCTATAGAGAAAATTGTAGTTGATGGTATTTTTGCAGAAAGCCTGTACTTTCTGCTAAAATTTTACCAACAGTTTTACAAACTGGAGAAAAAGTAGGGGAAGGTTATAGACCAGTGTTTCTTCTTGGCACCCTGATGAACTGGTCTCAGAATATTAGACCTTATATAGTGCTTATAGGTGAATACTGTGCAATTCCATAGATTGTGATTTCTGACTCTGCCTAATGCTAATTTAATTAAATGCTAATTAATAACCTGAACTATAACTTATTAAAGTTTATTAATAAGTAAAAGTAAATTTTATAAATCATTCATAAATAAAATTCATAAGATCCATAAATATGAATTTATTCATAATTATATTATTATTATAAATAATTTATCCATAAATAAAGTTGTAATATTTATTAAAGTATACTTAGGACTCTAGTTCAGTATCCTAAAAAGAAAATTTGGCTCCAGTTAACATTTGGTAGCTGTTCAAAACTCTTTTTTTAAAAAAATTTTTATTTTATATTGGAGTATAGTTGATTAATGTTGTGTTAGCTTCAGGTGTACAGCAAAGTGATTCAGTTATACATATACATGTATCCTTTTTCAGATTCTTTTCCAATTTAGGTTATTACGGAATATTAAGCAGAGTTGGGCAGGTGGTTGAAATTTTAGGAAGGACAATTTACTAATTCATCCTCAGCCTTGTTTTGAGTTGCTTATAGTTTTCAATTGTTGCCATTCTTGTTTCATATTAAGACATTGTGCTTACTTAATTTCATTTCCAATTATTTTGTCATGCACTTTTTTTTAAACAAGTTTGAGTAAGATAAATATCTCCATCAATAGAACTTTGACCAAGGATTTAGTAACATTTACTTTAGTTTGCATTTTGAACACAAATCTTTCATATCTTTTTTGCTAAGGATACACACACACACACACACACACACACACACACACACACATAATTCAAATGGTCACTCTATTATTTATCGCTGATTTATTTATTTATTTATTTATTTATTTTTGCGGTATGCGGGCCTCTCACCGCTGTGGCCTCTCCCGTTGCGGAGCACAGGCTCCGGACGCGCAGGCTCAGCGGCCATGGCTCATGGGCCCAGCCGCTCCGCGGCATGTGGGATCCTCCCGGACCGGGGCACGAACCCGTGTCCCCTGCATCGGCAGGCAGACTCTCAACCACTGCGCCGCCAGGGAAGCCCATATCGCTGATTTATTCTTCATTAGAATGTGAGACTAGCATTAAACGGGGCATGCAATGTACAATAAAATCACATCTCCAAATATTCTTTTCAGGAGTGACAAATAATAACTAAGTTGTTGGATTTAGCAAGGTCAGCAGATCCTGAGTTTCCTATTAATGTATTTATGATGCTAGTTCATTAATTTTTTTCAACGGGTAGCATTTATTAGCTGGCCCCAAAGGTTTAAGTTTGAGAGTGTTTTTATCCAGTAGTCTAATTTTTCCTGTGAATTAGAAAAAAAAATGGAATTTTTGATTTTATTAGTAAACATCTTTTGTCCAAGGAAACCATTAAATCATGGATTTGAAAACACATAACTAATCCAAGGAGCTATAAAGGAGTGAGTTGAAGGGTCCCATATAGATGAGATATAAATGTTATGAGACTACAGCATGAGACCCCTACTGGCTTAGTGATTAGGAAAGCTACCTTCAAGGCTTAGATTCAGAGATACTTCTCTTGGAATACCAGCTCTACCTGTTTATAGGCAGTGTGTCCTTGGGGAAGCTAATTAAACCCTAGGTCTGTTTTCCCATGAATAAAATGAAAAAAAACCTTTGTATCTACTGTACTGAGTTGTTGTGATGGTTAAATAAGATAATGCAGGTAAAGTACTTAGGACAAAGTACACATGTAAGCACTTAGTTTCTGGCACTTGCTGTGTTAACTGGGACTTCTGAACACAGTTTTGTCTCTCAAAGCTTTCTTTCTCAATGATGCTTTCATGCCTCCCTAAGTAGAGCTCTGTAGTCTCCTACAAATCATACCAGTAAATAGTCATCAACTTGGTGTTGAAAAATGATTATTAGTTATATGTGTAGCTGCTCAAATGAAGAACTAACACTACTTTCTAAACAATATTATTATTGCTATGATATACACTGGATTTGTTCAAGCACTATAGTTCTCATTTATCTGTACTTAGAGTTTTAGATAAAAGTTGAATAAGGAAGGAAACAGTATAAAACTTTATAGAGTCTACTTAAATATATTTTAACCAGCCTGCCATTAAAGGCCCATACAGTGTTAGTGTCTTCTACTAGGCAATTAGGCAAGTGCTTATTTCCAAGATGTTTTATGAAGTCTTAGAAGTAATTTTATCAGTACTTTATAGAATTTTTTTGTTGATGTCTTATTCTAAAAGGAACCTACCCCTTGAAAGAGGAAACAGAAAGCAACAATTTAAAGGTGATTTTTAGGAGGAAAGGTTAAATGGAAAACATAATGATGAAAGAATTATTGACCTAACTAAAATGTAAAGGTGAAAGTAAACTGATCAAGAAGTTTGAAACTAGAGTAGTATAAACATCACCCTGACTTTGAAGTTTTAGCTTGTGTTTCCTCTTTTGCCTGTAGCTTAGCAAAAGGGGAGCATGTTTGTAATTCTGAAGTCGAGACTGTTTAGTGCATCATTTTATAGGCACACAGGACAAATCCAGGGAAATACGTGATCCATCTGCTTAGAAAAAGAGCCATATTTAACCAATTTCCCCACCTCTATCCATTGATGTCATCTTCTTGTGCCAGGAGGGATTCATTTTACTGTTTTTGTGTAGTTACAGTAGAACTGTCTTAGTTTGTTGCTTCCCCACAAGCATTTTTACATACATATATCACCTTAAATTTCTAGAGCCATTAAATCACAGACTTCCCATTACAAAGCAGCTTGTTAAGAGGAGGAGTTGGAACTTTACCATATTGAGTAACCAGAAACACAAACTTGAGTTTGTATGAGTCTGGACACATATGCAAGCTCCCTGGAATCACAGAAGAGGTATTTTAGTACTTGTAACCCCTAACGGATTTGGCTTTTTATCTTGCCTAAGAAACAAAGAGAAATCTATTCAGTTTTATGTTATCTTTGCTTTTAGAATAACACCCTTAGTGTTTCAGAGGATCCATGGAAATTAATGGCCATATTTAAGACTGAGGTTTGTGAGGTTTTGGGGGGTTTTTTTTGGCTGCCATGTCCAAATCACTTTAAATCTATTTGTCTCCGTTTCTCCAAACTCAAAATCAGTCCATCTATGTGTTTTGTCAGTGCAAGACTATCAATAATAGCAATACCACTTACTGAGCACAGACTATGTACAAAGAACTTATACATTGTCTCTTATATCAGTCCTACATGTAGGTATAATTAGGAAAACTGAGGCCCATATTAACATAGGAAGTAAACTTCTGAAAGTCTTAGGACTAGTTAATTTTTATATTGTGTGTACATATATAAAGCATCTCTTTTTTTTGGACTTAAAAGCCATAAAATGCTATTGTTCAAAATTCTCCATTATTTATCCAATACAATATGAATTTATAATTTAATAACTTGGTAAAAAGTTTTTGAGCATCTACTGTGTACCGGTTATAGTGGCTTAGAAACAAATAAATTACCACCTAAACCCTGCCCTTCAGGAGTCTGTCAGACTGTCAGGAGTCAGACAGTCTAGTGAGAGGGACAGACATTTAAGTTGATTATGAGACCAAGTAACTCTAATAAAAATGTAAGGATAAAATCTATGTCGGGAACAAAAATCCTGTATCTTCTGTCTGCCTTCTAGGGTGAATTATTACGTGTTATTTCAAGTTATGCTTTCGAAAAGGTCAAGTTTTCCTCTATGAATTTTATTTTGCTCACCTAACTATTCAAACAGTACAAAGTGCTATCAACTATTCTATTACATATATAATATATATGCCTAATTCTATTATTTACAAAACAAAACATATAGACATTTAATATATATATACCTATGTATACATATAATATATTATATGTATACATATTATACCAAATACATATGTATTTAAATGCATTATATACACATGTATATATAAAATCTATTATATACATAACAAAATCATATAACTATAATTTATATACACATATATAACTAGTTCTATTATATAAAAAACAAAAGGAAATTGTTTTCTGTGTTAAAATATTTTAAATATAAGTTTTCAGACTTCTTAAGTATAAAACAAGAGTTAACAACAAAACATTTGATTTCTTTGAATACTAATGCTCTAAAAATCCTCAGAGTTCTCTTTCAGTTTATTTAATTCCCATCATTAAAGAGTCAGGCCTCAATCTTGGCTGTCAGTGATTGACTACACAGCAGACCTTATCAAAAGCTAAGTCCTACAGGATACCACTGACTGTAGCAGTGAGGTCATGCCAGTCTCTTCCATCCCGCTCTCCACAGATTCTGTTTCCTTTCATCTAATCCTTCTGGGGCCTCTTTTAGAGTATGTTTTCCCATGCATTCCCCTTCTAAGAGCACTTCTTGGAAATATGAGAGGTTATGTATTCCTTCTGACTTACAGAAAGCCATCTATCATAGTGTGTATTTCTGCCACCATCATTGGAGATCTCACTCTGAGGGCTTATACCAGAGTCAGAGTCCTTCAGTTCCTCTGCAGGGTAAGCTTCATGACTGCTCGGAGTTTTCTTGAATTTGCTGGCAGTACTGCATTGGTTGTTCACAGTTCTCCTATCTACTTCAAAGAGATCAAAGTTAAGCCAAAATCACTCCCTTCAACCGTCTCCCGTTACTATGTTGTTGATGTTTCATTGGCCTCTGAGAGGGGTTCTCAGATGAGCTAACAGTAACCTCTGTTTTTGCCTCTCTTGAGGAGAGGGCAGGGATTGATGGAAAGAATTAGGCTCAGTGCTGATTCTGGTGGAATCCAGTAGCATTACCCTATACAACATTTATATTTTCTTAGCATTGTAGCTTCTCACGGTCAAGCGTCAGTATCTGTTCGTTAATTCAGCGTTTACTAACCCCTACTGTGTGTGGTGGGTCCTGTGCTGGATGCTGAAGGTGAAACAAGGAACTTGATAGAAATGATCCCTGCCTCCACAGTGTACAGGAACTTTGATTACAACCTTTCCATAACTTCAAAGATTGTTTGAGAAGTCCCGCCCAGTCTTCCTCTCAAGGAAGTCAGTCTTAGACTCTAGTATTCATGCTGCCAAAACTAATGAGGTAGAGAAAATGCCGGCAACTTCCATTCCCCAAATGAATCGGTTGGAGTCATTGTTGAAGCCCTTTCCTAAAGATCTGAGCATCTGAAAGTACTCAGTCATCCCTTCACTGAGGGTCTAGGCATCTCATCTCCTTTCTTGAACTCTTTTCTCCAGACATAACATGAAAGTGACCTCTAAGTCATTTGGATACATATTTGCCAAATCTTTTCTTACAGAAAACAGTTAAAACCCCGTGTCTTACGCAATTTGGCGTATAAAAAACAAATTCATTAAAACCTAGAGATAAAATTAAGTTCCTAACCTCACAAAACACATTCTTTATGGTTCATTGTGATTCTAAAATTTTATTGTGCTTCAGATTTACCTAGGAAGGTAAATAAAAATGAAGACTTTACCCTCAGAGATCCATACGCAGTAGTTCTTGGCGGAGGCTAAGGAATTGACATCGTTAATCAAACTTTTTGTATTTTTTACTGTAAATAGTCTGTGGATCAGCACTTGGTAAATATTACTTTATGTTATACATCCCATAATTGTGGAGGTAGAATATCTGGTAGGATATTAATGTTGACATCTACTTATGAAAGTATTACATATTTTAGAATGATATATTTAGAATGGATGTATGCATTCGAGGGACATAAAGTAAGACAGAGTGTAAGGAAGAAATATTATTAAACATACTTTGGCCATATATGTCCTTAGAAAATTATCTTTATAATATGTATTGGGTTATTTCCAATTCCAAGACCAGCAGTACTGGTTGATATCCCCATTGATATAACACTCAAAATTAATATGGTCTTACTAGATTGATATTTAGAGAAAAATTATGCTTGGTGGATAATTTCAGATCTAAAATGATATCCATGTCCCTTTATGCAAAAAAAAAAGGTGTTAATAGAAAAATTGAATTTGTTCTCCAACCACTTTCAAGACTAAAATTAACTTCAAAAATGGAAGGAAGGGTTTTTTTTGTTGTTGTTAAATGACAGATAAAACATGCACCTTAGCTTTCACCTTTTCTCCAACAACTCAAGTGCAGATAAGGCCAATGGAAAATTTGGTAGCCATGACAATAGGAAAAAGAATGAGGTGGGGCACATGACAGCAGTGACTTTAAGAAAAGAGGATGAGGGTTTCCCCTGGTGGCGCAGTGGTTGAGAGTCCGGCTGCCGATGCAGGGGACACGGGTTCGTGCTCCAGTGTGGGAAGATCCCAAATGCCACGGAGCAGCTGGGCCCGTGAGCCATGGCCGCTGGGCCTGCGCGTCCGGAGCCTGTGCTCCGCAACGGGAGAGGCCACAACAGTGAGAGGCCCGGGTACCGCAAAAAAAAAAAAAAAAAAAAGAGGATGAGAGAGGGCTTAGCAGCAATGACATTTGGAAGGCTGAAAACCACAGAGGTAAATGATAACAGATTTAGCAAAGCAAGAAAGCTAGATCCTAAACTGGAGTAAAGAAGACTGAGAGAAAATTTAATCTACAGGAAACACCCCCAAAGTTTGGGAATTGGGAGTACCAGATTCTCTGAAATTGGGCTAAGGTGGGGCTAACATAAGAAGATTGCTTGGAATTCTGTTTAAGAAGTAATTAGATAGATAAACAGCAAGGTCCTACTGTATAGCACAGGTAAGTATATTCGATACCTTGTAATAACCTATAATGGAAAAGAATCTGAAAGAGCATGTATGTATAACTGAATCACTTTGCTATACACCAGAACCTAACACAACATTGTAAATCAACTCTACTTCAATAAAACAAAAAGTAATTAGAACATCAGACTCTCCCTTCTCTACAACCAGATGTCTGCCACTTTGTATATCATCAGAAGAGTTAAGGTTTATTACCTGTAGAGGATAAAGCAGAGACTTTCTGACTGGGGAATACCAGGCACAGTTGAGAGAGAGGATAAATCTTCTAAAAAATCTGGTGATAAAGAGAAATTTTACTAGAGCATGTTGAAATTCTAGCTCTCCTCCCCCCTGGGCTCTCAGAGCCTGGCACTAAGCTATACCTAACATAAAAAGATTGAAATAATCTTTTGTGATTAATGAGACCAGCCCAAAGGTAAGATCCTATACTTCCTTAGAAAGTTGCCAAACAAAACCACCCTGTGGGCCTATAGATGAAAAATTGGAGCTTCTAATCAACTTTTTAATGTCCCAGTCTTATATATGAGCAGATAGCCTTGAGTCTCACCAGGTAGTTGAGGAAAGACTTCAGTGAAGAATCCAAATTACTATAAAAAAGCAAGTTAGAGAACATAGAGGTTATGCAGAAGCAATAAAACTAAACAAAAAAGTTCATTCATATCCTCAGAGATAATTCATTGACTTCTCATGGCAGTCATGAAGCAACAAAAAAATACTATTTTTTTAAATTAGAGAAAAAAGAGCTTTTTACATTAAACATGTGACAGTTGAAAAAAAATCAGTAGATGAGTTGGACATAGGATTAAAGAAATCTCAGTGAAAGGAAAACAAAGAGACAGATGGAGACAAACAGAAAACAGAGAAGGGAAATAATTGATAAAATAATTAATGTTTCCCCAGATGGAAAGGTTAGTATAAAAGCTGAAAAGACTCAATCTAAAACACAGTATTGTTCAATTTCAAAGTACTGGGACCAAAGGAAGATCCCAAGGACTTCCAGAGAAAAAGCATAGTTTCACACAAAGAGCAGGTGTCAGAATGGCTTTGGACTTCTCATTAGCAGTGCTAAGCTAGAAGACAATAAACCGATTTCTTCCAAGTTCTGAGGCAAAATCATTTCCAGCCCTGAATTCTATGCCTAGACCAATTATCAATTAAATGAAAGGGTAGAAGTAACATCTCACAAATTTTGCTTCCCTTTGCACACTTTCTCAGGAAGATACCAAGGACGTATTTTACTACCAAGACAAGAGAGTAAACCAAGAAAGTGAAAGCCTTGGGATCCCGGAAACCAGTCTTCAACATGAGAGAGAGAGAAGGGAATTCCTAGGTGATTGTGAAGAGAGATCCCCAAATAATATTTGTGTAGCTGACCTAGAGCAGGTCAGATGGTGAGATTTATTCAAGAAGATAAAGTTGATTTTAATGTATTGAGAGGAGATTGATAACAACTGCGAAAGAGTTCCGAGATGCAGCAGTGAGAAGTACATAGAAGAAACAACAAGAAGGTAATTACTCCAGAGAGGGGAAAATTATGAAATCATAATAATTATATGGTTCAGTTGTCAAAAATATTTATATAGTTATAATAATATAATAATGTAATAACCAAATACTGACTTAACAAAAACACAATTTCAGTATATTGGAAGAAAGAGAATACTAGGTATGCATGTGCATGATGTGGGTTGCTATGGTAGGATGAGAGACAGATGATAATAGATATTTCTCCAAGGAAGATATGCAGGCGTCCAATAAGCACATGAAAAGATGCTCAACATCGTTAGTCATCAGGGAAATGCAAATTAAAACCACAGTGAGGGGCTTCCCTGGTGGCGCAGTGGTTGAGAGTCCACCTGCCAATGCGGGGAACACGGGTTTGTGCCCTGGTCTGGGAGGATTCCACATGCCACGGAGCGGCTGGGCCCGTGAGCCATGGCCGCTGAGCCTGCGCGTCCGGAACCTGTGCTCCGCAACGGGAGAGGCCACAACGGTGAGAGGCCCGCGTACTGCAAAAAAAAAAAAAAAAAACCGCAATGAGATAATACTTCATACCCTCTAGGATGGCTAGAATCAAAAAGTCAGAAAACAAGTGCTGGCAAGGATGTGGAGAAATTAGAACTCTCATACACTGCTGATGGGAATGTAAAATGGTGCAGCTGCTTTGGAAGACAGCTGACAGTAACTCAAATGATTAAACATAGAGTTATCATATGACCCAGCAATTTTACTAGGTATATACCCCAAAGAAATGAAAGCACATGTCCACACAGAAACTTGTGCACAAATGTCTATAGTAGCATTATTCATAAGAGCCAAAAGGTGGAAACATCCCAAATGTCCATCAACAGAAGAATGGATAAACTAAATGTGGTATATTTGTACAACGGAACAAAGTACTGATACATGCTCCCACCTCGATGAACCTTAAAAACATGCTTAGTGAAGAAAGCCAGTCACAAAAGTTCACATATTGTATGATTTCATTCATAAGAAAGTCCAGAATAGGGAAATTTACAGACACAGAAAGTAGATTAGTGGCTGTTTAGAGCTGGTGGGTAACGGGGTAGAGGAGGGAGCAGGGCTAGAGGGGTGAGAGCTAAAGGGTATGGGTTTCATTCTGAGGTAATGAAACTGTTCCCGACTTGACTGTGGTGATGGATGTGTTTATCTGTGAATATACTAAACCCCATTTAATTATACACTTTACATGGGTGAATTGTATGGTATGTGAATTATACCTCAATAAAGCTGCTTAAAAGAAATATTAAGAAGCAGGAAAATGACCATATTATTTAGAGATTTGAAGATAAACATGAAAAAAGTTGTAGCATAAAAGTGATTGCCTCTAAGGCAGAGTTCCTCAACATGTGCATGATTGACATTTGGGCCGGATCATTCTTTGTTTTGCAGAGCTGTCCTATACATTGTGGAATGTTTCAAAGCATCACTGGCCTCTACCCACTAGATATTAATAGTAGCCCTCTCTCCCCCCATTTGTGATAACCAAATGTGTCTCTAGACGTTACCAAATGGCCACTGGAGGGGTGGGAGCGGGGACTTGGTTTACCCTAGATAAGAACCCCTGCTCTACAGATTGGGAATTGGAGTGGGAGAGCTGCAATGTGGAGGCATGGCTATTTTTCATAACAAATACTGAAGAACTGTTTGATTATTTAAACTGTGAACATGTATGTCTTAGTTTGGACTGCTATAACAGAAAACCACAGACAGGATAGATTAAGAACAGAAATTTATTAATTTCTCACAGTTCTGGAGGCGATCAATATTTGGTTTCTGGTGAGCACTTTCTTCCTGGCTTTTAGTTGTTTCCTTCTCTCTGTGTCCCCTTACATGGTGAGAGGTAGGAGGGAGATGATCTCTCACTTTCTCTTCTTCTTCTTCATTTTTTTAATGCTACTTTTTAAAAAATTGAAGTATAGTTGAGTTACAATGTTTCAGGGGTACAGCAAAATGATTCAGTTATATATATATATTCTTTTTCAGATTCTTTTCCCTTATAGGTTATTACAAGATATTGAATTAGTTCCCTGTGCTGTACAGTCGGTCCTTGTTGTTTATCTCTTTCTCTTTTCTTATAAGGCCACCAATTCTACTGGATTAAGGCCCACTCTTATCAGCTCCTCTAACTTAATTACCTCCCAAAAGCTCTGTGTCCACATAAGTCACATTAGGGGTGAGGGTTTCAACATATGAATTTTGGGGTGGGGGGACAAAATTCAATCTAAAGCAATGTATAACTTTGAATAAAACAGAAACTAAATACTAGACATTTGCACAGAAAACCTGTGATAAAATTAGCCATAATAGTTATTTCTTTGCCAGGTTGCCAAAGAGGTCACTGTCACTGGGGATATTATTAACTATAATAGGAATACTGTTTTTTTGTTGTTGTATTGTTTCTGGATGTTTATATTCATTTGGCAATAATATGCCCAAGTTGTATTTGTGGTGGTTTTTTAAACTACCTCAGTTCAACTGGTTATTAGATAACTGTTTTATAGGCAAGATTTTTTTTTTTTTATTACTTGCTTTACTTGTTTTGTTTTCCTTTAGGTGGCCTTGGACATAAATATTTACCATAATTTTCAAATGATTCTGGAGAAAAAGTGCCATATAAATGAAACATTAACCTAATCGTTCTTAAAGCACTTTCATATCAGGACTGAAATATATAGGTAATTACATTATTTTTATAAATTGTTATTCGAAGCCCTAAATATGATATTCGTAACAGATATTAGTTTTAATTAATCTAAGATGCACTCCTGGTAAACTAAAATCATTCGATGTTGTGGTTATTTCCCTATTACGTTCAATCCTTTGAACAGAGATTCAGTTTAAAGATTTTACTTGGTCAATTCGTTAAAAAGAATCAAATCTTCTTAATCAAAGTGATTGAAGCTTTATTTCGATTTTTAACAAATAACTAATCTTGGTTTTACTATGTACATTCATCTACGTATTAAAAAAAACAGAGGAGGTACTTTTGAATTACCCCATTTATCAAGCTGACATTTTGGCTGCTTCACAAAAAAAGCAGATTCCATCACTGGTGTATATAGAGGCAAATTCAAGTCAAATCAGTTCTTCCACTTGGGGATGTTTGATTAATGAGATCCTGCTTGGTTTTATTAATCTTTCTGCATTCTTCACATCTCACTTTTGACACATAACCATTCTCTTTGGAAACCACCTTTATTTACTTTATAATGCAGATTTAACCATAATTTAGGTTTGGAAATTTTTTCTTTTAGAAATTTTCTCATAAGCCTTATAGGACCTTTATTTCTAAGCTATGTACATTTACCTACTATACTACATGTTGTGAAGATCTTCCTATTTTCTTCTAACCTCAGTTAATAAAACCCAGCTGGTGAATAAAACATTAAAATAATTAACTGAGACCTTTTGCCTGAAGCATATTTTTCTTATCATACCTTTTAGAATATGAAAAGATATAAAAAGTCACCTTTAAATTATAGCATCAGACCAGTAGGGCTTTAGTAATCATCCTCAAGGTCAACAACAGGTTTTTCAGTGCTGTCTTTGAAGCAAGCATGAATAGAATCTAAGTTGCCATTAAGAACTGTATGGTTGCTATGTTTACTTAAAGCAAAACATATTTGATGGATAGATGAATAGTGTAAATGTTTACTGTGTCAGTTTGATGAATGAATTAAGCATTACCTGCTGAAAAAAAAAAAAAGCTTTACTTTTTTTACTGGTCTCTTGACCACCTTTAATGGGCTTGCTGCTTATTTTATGCACCGTCAAAACCACAGCAGCTTCAGGCAGGAAGCATGGTTGACCCACACCACCACCTCTCCTTAGAGAACAGAGGAAAGCCACCTTTAGGTGGCCAGAATGCCCACTGAATACAGTCCAGAGTTATGAAATCCTCTGATGAGACTCAGGCAGGAGTCTTTAATCTAAAAATAGGAAGATTATAAATTCCAGCAGTTTCATAGTCAAAGAGAAGCAAAGGCTAAGTGTACGTTTAGCAGATTCCCAGGGAACATCAACTATTGGAGCCTAGAAATGCACAAGGAACAAGACAGTTTCATCCCTGCCTAATGTGCTCTGTTTTCAAAGTTTCAGAGCCCAGCTGGAGACTTGATCAGAAAAAAGGGTCACTCCTACATGGAAATGGTTCATTACTGCCCCTGGGATAAAATCCAGTCCTTAGCTTAACATTCAAGACCATTCAAGATTTGCATCCTGATTCTTTTCTAACCTCTTTGCTTCTGCCCCCAGTTCCACTCCTCTTAAGTTAAAATACTTGTTTTAAAAAAGGGGGGTAGGCAAACTTTCTCTAGGTCAGATAAGAAATAGCTTAGACTTTGCGAGTCCTACTGTCTCTGTCACATTGACTCAACTCTGCCACTGTTGCAGGAAAGCAGCCATGGATAACAAATTAAAAAGTGGCTGCGGGTGTGCACCAGTACAACTTTATCAAAACAGATGGCGGATCTGATTTGGTCCATGGGTCATAGTTTGCCAACTCCTGCTCTACCTCAGTTGGCTTACAAATTGTGAGTTTAATAGAGTGTGCAATCAATTTTGTAGGTCACAGGATTTAGCATTTAATTTAAACCTTAAATCCCACAACCATTGTTTTTTTACAAATGGCGAACTCCGATCTTCATGAAGGGCTTATCGGTAGGATTTCTGGTAGCGCATACGGGCACCCGGGCCTCCGAACTTTTTGAATTAGCAGCGACAGGGGGCAGCCACCAGCAGGGTTCGGTCTTACTGAATGGCGATGTCTTTGATCTTCTTGGAAGCCTCATCCGCGAATTTCTGGTACTACGCCACCAGGGCTTTGGAGATGGACTGGCAGATTGGCTAAATCTGGGTCACGAGACCACTACCGTTTACGCCGACACGCACGACCACGCCCCCGAATCGCTCTTTCAGAAGCAGAAGCGGTTCTGGTCGTTGCCTTGCGGCAGCATGTTTCACCTCAGTGAGCGCTTTGCCCGGTTTGCAGCGAGAGACGGAGGCTGTGGCCTTTTCCTTGTGTCGGAAGACTGCACAGACTGCAGAGGGCTGCACGGCTGCGGACGTAGACAAGAGTTCCTCACTGGGCAGCGCCGCAACGGGAAAAGGCCAGTTTTGTTGTTGTTTAATAGATGCTTGTTTTTATTACTGTTTAACATTGGTTTAAAAATTCTGGGTAATACAGTAAAACAAACAAAATTAAGAAATATAGTGATTTTAAATGAAGAGAGAACTATTAATATTTACAAGTGATAAAACCATATTCCTCAAAAATCCAAGAGGGTCACCTGAAAATCCTTTAGAAAGGTGGTTCCCAAAGCTATTTACACATTGGAATCACCTGGGCAATGCCAAAAAAAATCGCCAAAAACAAACCAAAAAACCCACAATAAAACCCCACAAAAAGCGAAAACAACTAGATGCCTGAGTCTTACTCCAAAAGATTGGGATTTAATTGGTCCAGCCGGTGTTTTGTTTTGTTTTTTTTAATATGGGATAAAATAAATCAGAAAATATCAGTGCATACTGCATATAGTAAGTATTGTTTTGTGAAACCTTGTTTTCGGATATATGACATGAACCTGTCTAATGGCTCCGAAGTGAAATCTGTTTGTTACCGGTGGACATGGTCTAAAAAGTTTGAAAGCTGCCCTGAATTACCTAGAATTGCCAGCATAGGTTTAAAAGGGGAGCTGCCTTGTCTTTCCTTGGAGTATGTTACATAGAACAGTATTGAGTTGTCAGTACCACTTGGAGTAAAGAGAACTCCAGAGGCAAGAAGCCCTTGCAGAAACGCAGTCGTGGGTATTAGCAAGGAGAGTGAGCTCCTCTTTAGGACAGTGGCAGTAGGGAAGGACCTTATCCAGCCCCAGTGCCTCTGCCATCTGAGGACAAGAGTTCCAGTAACTCCCTACTTTTTCTTCTCCTGCTCCTTTTTAATTATTCAAATCTCAGTTAAGCATAGTAACAAAAGGAAAGGAAGTTTCAGCTGGAGGTAACTTCCCAGTGGAGTGCAATAGCGCAGGCTGAGGCACTGTAGGGGCTGTGGAGTCTCAAATGAAGGATCTGTGTAGCATTTAATTGTTCTTCTTCTGCCTCTGGAACTTGCTTGTTTTCTTTCCACTTGTGACTTAAACATAAATTGAAGTGAGAAAGGGGAGGTTCCCTTTTAGGTTGTAAATCCTGGGACTGTACATGATGCCCTAGGGAAATTCAGGTAGAGGCAGTTAAACAGGTGGAGGGGGAGGAGGGAAACATACAGAAGGAAGTGGTTGGCGAACAGCTTATTGGTATAGTTATTTCTGTTTGAGGGCTGGAGAAATCCTAGATATTTGTAGGGGGTGAATGAGAAAACCATGTAAAATTAATCAATTTATGTTCAGGATTTAATATTCATCTTCATTAAAGTTATAAGACAGAAGTTCTGATGAGAGTTCCTTACATTACAGATCACATGGTAGTTCATTAACAAATGAACATAAATAGTCAAAGCAAGACTGTAGCCTCACATTTATTGCATTTTGTTTTTTCAAACAGATCATAATTTTACCTAGGTTTTATCTAAAAACTGAAAAGGACTTCAAAATTATATAAAATCATCTGTCCCCTTTTAGGGTATTTATTTCCTTATGAAACACAAGTATTGAAAGTAAGTTAGTCAGAAGAGGTGCAGAGAAGAAACTGATCCCAGGTTTCAAGATTCCTGGTTAGATTGTTTCCATCAGAGCAAATTTCTTTTTCTTCAAAAAGAAAAGGTTACGCCTTCCTGTATGTTATTATGCCGTCCATTCATGCATTGATTCATTCATCCTTTCAGAAACTGTTTATTGAATTTGTGTTATGTGCCAGTCACTTTACTAAGTGCTTCTGTCTAAAAGTAGAATGAGGTGGACTTGGTGTCTGCCCTCATAAAGTTCATGCTCTAGTTGGGGAGAGAGATGTTAAATCGCTTTGAGAATATTCCTTTCTGGAGAGGAAAGGCAATTGAACACAGGTTTCCTAAATTCTTAAATCTGTCGATGTTGATTAACTCATTTTCTAGAATGTGAGGCTAGCTTCCTACCTCCATTTTATGTCCTCAAAGAAAAAAGTCAAAGAATGTAACAAGAAAAATAAATACCTTACATTCTAAAAAGATCCCTGATTTGTATTCTTAAGTGTTATCTTAAGTTTTTGCATTGAAATGTCTCCTTCAGATTTCCTTAATTTGTCCGTGCTTTTACCCAGAAGAAATAACAATCAGCAATACAGGCTAATTTTAAAAGTCACGTTTATCACGTGTTGGTTTGAGAGCCAAAAGCCAAATGTTGCATCTCCTGAGGATGCCCATATGGAACAGTGGAATGCAAATATTTATCTTGAAGTTATTTTTATAGGTGCCAACCTTATGTCTTAAGGTGGTTCAGATTAATCCAAGAGAAAATAAATAATTCTTTCCCCCATAATTTTTACACTAAAAAAGAAGAAAAATATTTGTTAAGTAACATATTTTGGCATCTTTAAATGTATGCATTTTCATACTTAGTGTCTGTTCTAAATTGGAAAATAAATTTTAAATAAGTAAATAAATCTCATATAAACATGAAACAAAAATATAGATTTTTGAAGACATCTATATTAAGAATATTCCAATCAGGAAGCATAAATACACACAATGACTTGTTGCTTAAAACAAAGTAAGATATAATAATATTCTCAAGTTGTTTTCTTTTCCTACAAAATAGAAATAAATATTTATACTGGAATAAACAAAATGGTAACCTTACATTCTTAAAAGTTATAATATTAGGGAGATATTAGAAGTTGATTCTTATATTTTTATTGATTGTGTATGCCAAAATAAAACTTTTCATATAAGTGCAAATACCAAATTTCCGTTCTTTAAGAAAATCCATGGTAATTTCAGGGAAAAATGTTTGTGTGTATTTATAGACATATGTGTGTATAATGTATATATACACACATGAATCCACTGTATATTACATATGTGGAATATATACAACTTATAATAATATACATAATTTAATATGTATTTAATATGGAACATATATATTTCCACAGACACATTGGATTTATTTTATACCGACTAGAATCTTGAATTAAAAATATATGTCTTGGAAATTGTTCCACATACGACAAATAAAACTTCCTCCTACTTTTTAATGGCTATATAGTGTTCCATGTTATGATTCTTCCATGATTTATTTAACCAGCCCCAGTTGAAAGGTACAATATTAACTTTAGAGCTCAGGAAAGAAATAAGAATTAGAGAAGTTAATGCATCACTGAGTGCACTGCATCAGTGAAATGGCAAAATGTGCTGACCTAGAGAAATTGTGCGATTTCCCGATTTGTGGTCATATAAGCAAAAATGTCGAGGCAATGAAACTAAAACACAGAAGACTTAGAAGGAGGCTGACCTGAGCATCAGTAAGCACAGCCCCCAGGGCATTAAGATATGGTTGACATGTCAAATAACTTCTAGGTACATTTTTAAAGTTCACTTAGGCAACTGGGTGGTTTGGTTTTGTATAACACAACTACTGTGTGACCCATCATTCTGTTTTTCAGTGGAATTATTATTAGTTCATGTGTTTATACAGTGTTGTCTGATTTTTATGTTTTGTAGCATATTATTTGATATCTCATAAGAAGTCTAAAATTAGACAAAGTAGATTGCTGATGTTACAGAGGAGAAGTTGAAGCTTAAAAGTTAGATGATGTGCCTAAGGCAGCAGAGACAAAAAGCATCAGGACTGGACTGGGAAAGTCCATAAAGAAAATCTCCGTGTTGGTTGTGATACTGCCTCTCAACCGATAAATACATTCTTTTAGTTTAAATTGTAAATATTTTGTACAGTGCTAATTTCTTCCACTAGGATATCATGGTTATTTTTATTTAGTGCTATTTTGAAAATTAGAAAAAATGAAAAAGAAGTGAGGTATTTTGATCTCTTTGAAAGACTGAGAAACACCCTGTGAATAATGCTTATTTAGTTTCAGGTTAAAATGGCAGTATTTTCTATGGAAGCGTAACCCAAACGACTATCATAAAAGTATTATACTTCTGAATACAGGATTTAGTAAATATTAAAAACATTTATCCAAAATAAATGTTTAAAGTATCTCATAAATCAACATGAACATTTTCCCTTAAAGCGATGCAAATTGATATGTATAATTGGTATGCTCTGTTGTTCATCTCTTGGGGATAATGAAAAGAAAAAAAAAATTCAGGGAGGAGAACTCTTGTGCCAATAACTATACTGTAGAGTAGTTTAGAGGGACCAAAATGATTTAGAGATGTGGAAATCAGGACCATAAAAATTAAAGTAACTAGGATAACTAGAATTAATTTTACAAGAAGGAAAAAAGAGTACGAATGCAGTACTGCAATGAAATATAGGAGAGCACTTTGTAGAATAAAAGAATGAACACAGAGTGACCCTTTGCTTCTGTTTATCATTTGATAGAGTTGCATCCCATTTATACTTCATAAATAAAGGCCATAAATGAAGCTTGTTTCTACTGTGTTCTCTGTGACACTGATACATAATCTGACATATTTTATATCATCTGTAGGGTTTCTGTCCCAATGGAAATTTGAAACGTTGGGATTAATAGTGGGGAGTATTGCAGGCTGGGTTCCCTGAGAAGCAGACTCTGAGAGAGATTAGCATTCAGGGAGTTTATTAGAGAGTGCTTTTCGGAGGGACACATATGGAAGGGAAGGGGGAAACCAAGAGTGGGCGGTCAGAGAAGGTTGGATGGAGATGCAGTCTCAACTTCGACCTCAGCCTGATGTGGGAGGAGCTCTGAGACTGGGATGATCTTTCAGAGTCAACCTGCACTTTACCCCTGCATGGGTCAGGCATAGGGTAGAGGCCGCCCTGGGAAGGGGCTGGACCTTGGGCAAAGTGGCTCCCTTTCTCTCTAGCTGAGAGAGTTCCTGGATGGGCTGATTGCTGAACTCTGTTGGCAGCATGCTCAACAACTGTGGAAGTAAATTCCTTTCTTCCGAAAAGAAGGTGTCCCCAGTGCACGTCGCAGCGCTTATTGTCACAACTGAAGCAGAGAAGGAAGGAGTAAGGTTGTTTGTTAAGGCCTGGAGTTGAGGTTGGTAAAGGAGACATCAGGCAGGAGAGCTGAGACACTGGGGACTGAAATTCTACAGGTGACAAATACTTTTGAAGAAATAAGTCCTGTTATTTTTTATGAGCAAGTCATTGACTAGTTATCGTCTATGTGTATAAAGATAATATTAAGAAAATACATATATTTGTTTATGGTGACATGCAGTATTGCAGAGTGGTTCAGAAGACACATTTTGAGCCAGAATAACCTGGTTTATATTTCAACTCTGCTACTGGTTGTTTAAGACCTTTTACAAGTTAAACTTTCCATTCAGTTTTCTAAACTGTAAAATGGAGAAAATAATATGACCCGCCCTGTAGGGCTATTTTAGAGAATAAGCAAGTTAATATCTCTGAAGCCCTTAGAATAGTGACAGGAAGCTTGTAGTAAGCAATTCACAACGTGAACTCTGTATCCGTGTCTTTTGAAATGTAAGTTCATGTGAACAGAGACTTCTGCTCACTGCGTTATTCCCAGGACCTAGAAAAGTTGGCAGCACGTAGTAGGTATGGATGAATAAAACCTGAATTCAGATCTGATAATGTGTTTATACATATTGAAAAATACCTATATTTAATAATTTTAAGAATTTTTAGGATATAAGTAAGTATGTTGATCTTATTTTGAAAACTACATGACTAAGTTTCAAGATAATGTCTTTATCTTTTTTTTTTTTTTTTTTTTTTTTTTTTTGCGGTATGCGGGCCTTTCACTGTTGTAGCCTCTCCAGTTGCAGAGCACAGTCATCCAGACGCGCAGGCTCAGCGGCCATGGCTCACGGGCCCAGCCGCTCCGCGGCATATGGGATCTTCCCAGACCGGGGCACGAACCCGCGTCCCCTGCGTCGGCAGGCGGAATCCCAACCACTGCGCCACCAGGGAAGCCCAAGATAATGTCTTTATCTTTTACAATTTACTTGAAACTTTAAAGTCATGAAACAGGATACTAAAAATGTACGAAAAATGGCAATTCTTTCCAATTATGCTAATTTGAATTAATTTTTTTCTTTCTATATTTTTGTCCTAATATATAATGAAAAAGTTTGAAGAAGATACATAACATTTTATCTGTAATGTCTGTCTGTATAATGTTTTTCTCAATCAAATCTAGTTTACTCTTTTGGTTTTCATTCATTTTTTAAACCATTTAATTAAGAGCCAATTTACAATGACTTCTCTTTCTTTACCTCTTGGAAACTTCTACCTAGAATAGGACATCTGATCATATATTGTGTTTGGCAGACATCTTCTGGGAACCCATCCCTATGATGAAACCCGCTGTGGGAGACACAAATGTGAATGTACCTTCTATCTGTTCAGGGGACCCATGACTTAGCAGGTGACAGATGAATGAGGGCTGGGATGTGCTAAGAAAGAACTACTACGTATGGACTAGTCATAGAATTAGCCAACAGGAACTGGCAGGTGGGACTAAGGTGCATCTTTTTTTTGAACATGTTTAAAACCATTCAGTTTTATTAATTAACATATATTAAGTTCACAGGCAGTCTAAATAAGGCCTTTCACAGTGCACTGCATGATACTAGATAAAAATACAGGTTACAAGAAATCAGAAGCATTCTTCTGATATAATGATCTGAGAATTGTGATTTCTGTGGTTTACAAAACAGAGGCTAATTCTTTATTAAACGTGGATGCAGGGCATCTTTGAAGGTCCTATCCTAGCAGCAGGACATCTCATATTAAAAGTTTCTACTCTAATATGTAGTGGTAGGAAAGCAACCCACCTTGCTTAAGAATTTCCAAGCAATTCTTATTTGAGTAGTTATCATAATAGTGTTACTGAACGCCAAGTTCCTGTGCCTGACGTACAGTGAGGCCAAACAAATTGAAAACGTCAGAGTTTGGAGTAGAGAAGGACCATGCAAGGAGTCGGGTGGCTAGCGCTCCCAAAAACCCTGAATTCCCTGAAGCTGTTTGAGCAAAGCATTTTAAAGGCAAGGTGAGGGAGGGGCGTGGTTGGTTGTTGCGAACTTCTTGGTGTAGGAATCCTTTGTTCTTACAGCTGTCCATGTAAGTCAGGTCACTGATGTTCCTATAAACCTCCAACAAGACAAGTGTTATTCTCTGTTCTGCAGCTTTTTATCTCTCTGTGAATGGAAAAGTGTTATACTCTTAAAGGTCAAAGCCTTGAGAATGGGCTATCCTGTATATTTCAAGCTATAGGCAACATTCTTTTTTAAAAAAAAATTATTATTTTTGGGGGGCTGTGTCGGGTCTTAGTTGCGACATGTGGGATCTTTCCTTGTGGCCTGTGGGCTCTTCATTGCGGTGTGCAGGCTTCTCTCTAGCTGTGGCATGTGGGCTTCTCTCCAGTTGTGGTGCGCGGGCTCCAGAGTGCATGGGCTTTGTAGTTTGTGGCACGTGGGCTCTCTAGTTGAGGTGCGCCGGTTCAGTAGTTGCTGTGTGCAGGCCTAGTTGCTTCGTGGCATGTGGGATCTTAGTTCCCTGACCAGGGATCAAACCCGCGTCCCCTGCATTGGAGGGCAGATTCTTTACCACTGGAGCACCCGGGAAATCCCAACATTCTTAACTGATAGCAAAAGCAATAGAATACAAAGGTTAAAGTAAAAGAAACAGCCCTAATACGGAGTCATATCTGTTCTTCCCTATTACAGTAGCACTTTCAGATCACCAACCAGAAAGTGTGTCGGTTCCTAGTATTTTTATTTTGTGTGTGTGGTACGCGGGCCTCTCACTGTTGTGGCCTCTCCCGTTGTGGAGCACAGGCTCCGGACACGCAGGCTCAGCGGCCATGGCTCACGGGCCCAGCTGCTCCGCGGCATGTGGGATCTTCCCGGACTGGGGCACGAACCCGTGTCCTCTGCATCGGCAGGCAGACTCTCAACCACTGCGCCACCACGGAAGCCCCGCTTCCTCGTATTTTTAAAGAAAGACTTGGACATCTAGATAATCTCAAATAAACAATCTTTTCCTTTTGCCCATCCAGTAGACGGGGATGTGGTAGTCGTGGTCCCATTTCCCTTTTCAGCTGAGGGTAAGTCCTTTTCTTTAGGGAGCTGCTCCTGAGTCCATGTACTTACGGAGAGGCTGACTTTCATGATATCTAAAAATCTCTTCACTATTTTTGACTTATTGGTCCATCACAGTACTCTATGCCCCTAAATACAAATTAGTTTCAGAAGGTGAGCATGAGATGCATGTCAGGGTAATCAGAGTTATAACCCTTAATTCTTTGAAATTGTGGTGGAAGAGTAGTTTTCTGTGGGTTACAAAGGGTCTCTCTAGATACAGTCCAGCCTTGGGCCTGATTGCAGCTCTTCTCCATCATACCGAGTGGGTCTGACAACAGCTGGAGAGAGGAAAATAAAATCAGAAATGAATGTGTAGGGGGAGAGTAAAAAGGGAAAGAGAGCACTAGTGTAGAGTCCCTGATTTCAATCCCTAAAACTCCTATTCCTTTGACGTTGAGAATTACCCCAATATACTTAACAATCACGTGAATCCTTTTTTTAAAAAATACTCCAATTAAGGTTGAATTTCTATCACTGAGAAAATACTAAAACTTGCTTTCTGCTTCTATATCCCTGCCTAGTATTTCTGTTCCATGGATTCCTGACACACTGGTGGGTCTTTATCACACTGTTGACTTTTCTCCTGACCCCTTTCCAGGTAATAGTAAATTCTAGATCTACTAGCTGGAGTCCAGTAGTGAATGGTCTGATCACCTGGAACAGCCACCTACCTAACCACAGCCTAGTCTAGGATTAAAAAACCTTTGTATTGCATAGATCACCTGTCGGCACAAAATGTTTGTGAATCTTTTTGAAGGCAGGATCTAGTTTCTTCATGAGAAATTGAACCTCTTTACCATATACTCATATATTGATATTATTTTGTAAAACATATTTACTAGTTTTTGACAGAGCTCAATTTTCTACCAGTTATCTAGAGTACTGAAAGAAGTTATTAACTCTTATATACCTTGGAAAATGGCTTTCTGAATCACTCACTCTTAGCAGGAAAGTAAAGTCACAGTTAAACAAAAACAGATATATTGAGGAAACCACTACAGTACAGTTTTAGGCCATAGAATATGCCAGGTTACACTGCTCCGTGGTAGAGGAGAAATAGCCTTTCTTCCCTTTGATCAGGAATATAATTTTCTAGTTATTTGAAGAGCTGCTTCTACTGGCAGTTATAAAATTCTTTAGTTACTATTTAAAACACTTATGTTACATTCCAGTGACCACTATGTGAATGATTTGAAATACTCTACCAAAAAGATAACTCTTCATGAGGGTAGAATAGGCAACTTGAGTGCTCTTCTATTCTCAGACCATGTTTGGAAGATTTTTGTAAGGACATAACACTCTCATTATCTAAAAAGTATTTACTTCTCCACTTGAGTGTATTTTTCACATTTTTAAGCCCTTTTACAGTATGGTTCATTAAAAAAAAATTTTTTTAAAGACTCTCTGAAGATAGAGAAGAGTAATAAATCACTGCAATTTCATTTGTATTTTATTATATCTTATCCTTCTAATAGTCTCTGAAAATGTATTTGTTTTAAAGATTTTTTTAAAAAACTTTAAAAACTCGTGTTAGATATTTATTTTATAGGTGATACATTGCAAATGGAGTTTAAGCAAAAACGTTAAAACAGTTAAATATCTGGATAGGAGTAGCTTTTATAATGAGTCTTGGGTTTTACTTATTCAGCCTTTTTCTTTGCCTTTATGGATTATTGAGTGAGTATGTAATAAGAAAATGAATAGGGAATTGATTTAATTATGAAGGAAGTTTGGCTATAATATTTATCTATGACAAACTTTATGCTTTGATAATATCATCTTATAGTTTGTAGTTAGCAGTTTATTCCTTCACCCATTTTCAAGGCCCAGTTGGTGGTTCACGCTAGTTAGTCTTAAACTATGTCCTCAGTTTCAGTAAAGCTCCGATTTGATCCCTGATAATACTGCAGTGCAATTTTGACTTCGGAGAAAGAAATGAAAATATTGGACATTATACTTGTGATTTTTGATACTTAGTTTTTTCATCCTTCAAGGTGTTTTTAAATTTTTGAGTGTACCTAGTTAGAAACGCTTAAGAGCTCCTTTGCTTAAGATTCTTTTTTACAATGAATATTATATAGAGACTGTTTGTACTTCATTTATACTCCATATTTTCATTATGTTAACTTAGATGACAATTATTTTTGTCTTATCAAAAAGAGCATTATGGGGTCTTCCCTGGTGGTGCAGTGGTTGAGAGTCTGCCTGCCAATGCAGGGGACACGGGTTCGTGCCCCAGTCTGGGAAGATCCCACATGCCGTGGAGCGGCTGGGCCCGTGAGCCATGGCCGCTGAGCCTGCGCGTCCGGAGCCTGTGCTCCACAATGGGAGAGGCCACAACAGTGAGAGGCCCACGTACCGCAAAAAAAAAAGAGCATTACAGTAAGAACTATGACAAAAACTATATGTAAGCATATAATTACATAGGTTCAGTAATTAAATATAAATTAGAGAGTCATTTTCATCATATGCATAGACAGGGGTTATAAGTTGTTTTTCTTTTAAGGGTCCCTGCCTCATCACAACTTATTCTTTTACTTTCTTTCTGTTTTTCTTCTTTTAACCACTCACATCTATATTTACTCAATTCCTTTAGTAGAAAACTTAGGTTCTAGATATAATCACTATGTCAATTTTTTTTTTTTTTTTTGCGGTACGTGGGCCTGTCACTGTTGTGGCCTCTCCCGCTGCGGAGCACAGGCTCCGGACGCGCAGGCTCAGCGGCCATGGCTTAAGGGCCCAGCCGCTCCGCGGCATGTGGGATCTTCCCGGACCGGGGCACGAACCCGTATCCCCTGCATCGGCAGGCGGATTCTCAACCGCTGCGCCACCAGGGAAGCCCGTCACTGTGTAAATATTTTTATAATAATTTCTACAAATGATATAGTTTGTACCCTCCCATCACTAAAGACCAAAAGTAAAAAAAAAAAAAAAAAACTCATTGAAAGGATTGTGTAAATATTTGTAATATATCTGATTCTGAGAAAAAAAATATATAGTAAAAATGCTGTCTTAGCTCAAGAAATCATTGAAATTATTGGTCTTTGCTACCAACTAAGATTGAACTTTCTAAATTTCAAGGGTGAAATATTTAAAGCAAAAGGCTGCTATTTTATGTCTGCCACATGTGTTTAAGCGCAGATAGATTTGAATGTATATTTCTGAGGTCCTTGCACTAGTTATAACATTGATTCTTGAATACCTGAGGTAATTGGGCGATGTAGGCAGAAGAAGGGAACTAAGCATCGTGTCCTCCATAGGATCAGGGCTTAATGATGGAGAGGTTATATAAGTGCGGCCTGCCGAGTCTTCCTTTTCGCTCTTTGCCAGCTCACTCCAAGGAAAGAGCGAAGCAAAAGCCTTGGAAGCAGACTATTGGAGGTCGTGTTAATTTTCTAGAGCTACCTTAACAAAGTACCACAAACTGAGTGGCTTTAAACGACAGAAATTTATTCTCTCACAATTCTTGAGGCTAGAAGTCCAAAATTCAGGCGTTGGCAAAGCCATGCTCCCTCTAAAGCAGGCAAGGAAGCATCCTTCGTTTCCTCTTCCTCGCATCTGGTAGTTGCTGGTAATCCTTGGCATTCCTTGGCTTGCATTCTTCGCCTTCACTGTCACATGACCTTCTTCCCTGTGTCTCTGCGTCCAAATTTCTCTCCTCTTGTAAGAACGCTAGTCATTGGATAAGAGGCCACCCTACTCCAGTATGACCTAATCTTACTTTGACGACACGTGCAAAATCCTTAATTCCAAATAAGGTCACATTGGAAGCTATCATACTTAAACTCCGAATGTTTAATTAAAAAAATAGATAAAGATCGATAACATATGTGCCTATATTTTCATAAGCTCCCCCATCTTCCTACACCTACCATAAAAGGATTTTTTTTTTTTTTTTTTTTGCGGTACGTGGGCCTCTCACCGTTGTGGCGTCTCCCGTTGCGGAGCACAGGCTCCGGACGCGCAGGCTCAGCGGCCATGGCTCACGGGCCCAGCCGCTCCACGGCATGTGGGATCCTCCCGGACCAGGGCACGAACCCGTGTCCCCTGCATCGGCAGGCAGACTCTCAACCACTGCGCCACCAGGGAAGCCCCCATAAAAGGGTTTTAAAGGCACAAACCACTACACAAAAAAGGGGACAGAAAGCAATAGCAGCTTAATTTTGGAAAATGAATAGCACATGGGTGAGTGTAATTGACTTGGCATAACCAAGAGAACCATATCCTAAGCCCCCAGAAGCCCCAGTGGAGAAATAACCTGATTTATTGCATAGAAGCCCCCAAAGCTTCAGGCATTGGAAGCATCAAGTACCTATGAGAGTGGATTCAAAACTTTGGAAGTCTGTTTAATAAGCATTAAATCCCAAGATCTCCTGTCTCATCCAGTATAACCCTGCCACTTCCTCTCTCATATCTCTGTGAAGATTGAAATGTTTTCTTTGGAGTAGGAAAAACAGAGCATCTCTGCACTGAAGGACTAGACTGAAAGCAGTGGAACCAGATGAAAGACTAAATATTAAGACCAGCAGTGTGCTGGTATATGTTCAACAACCAGCTGTCTACTTGATTTGTAGCATTTACTGATTTCCTTGGTGTAAACAGCACCATCATGCCCAATTTCATGCTATCAACATGATGTCCCTGAATGTAAAGTAGGGAAGATAATGCACATAATCGGTCCTTCCGATTGAGTTCTCACCAGCCCCAGCCCACTATTGATTGAAAACTGCTTGTCCTTCTTCTCCTAAGGCTTTCGATTGCTGGCAGCCCTCCAGGAACACAATTGGAGTATTCTTCGTAGAGGAATATGACCAGTCTAAAGAAACGTACTGATACTTGGCCTCCTCAAAGCAACAATCTACCAACTCTCTCTATAGCAAAGGTCTCCAATTGGCAAGGCCTACTCATGTCTTAGAGCCTCCATTCTTAAGCCCCCTCTTAAATATAAACATAGAGTTCAGGACCACTGGGCAGCTGAGGAAAGCTTCTAAAACAAAAAGTGGCGTTCCAAAAAAAAAAAACAAAAACAAACCGATAACAAATGAAGGAGCTTGGAGGGAACAGAACCTATGCTGAGAGAAAGAAAAGATCTTCATGAAGATCAGAGAAGATATTGCATTCATGGAACTGGATCACGTACTATATTTAAAAGGGACAGAAAATAAAACAGCTCCCTGAATTTAAAATCTGAGATGAATAAAAATCATAAAAGGTTTTGAAAATTAAAGTTAAGGAAATATCCTAGATGTAGAGGAAGAAAAGAGAAGATGGATGGAAAAAGTGAGACAACATAAGAAAATTTAGGGGCAACTCAGAAGCTCAAAAAATAAGTATTGAAGAAAGAGAAAATAAGGAATGTGCAAAAGAAGTTATCAATAAAGTCACTGAAGAAAATTTCTTTGTACTCAAAGAAATTATTTCTAGATTGAGAGGGCCCAGTACAATGGATGGAAACAAACTCATACCAAAGCAGGTCATCATAACATTTTAGACCACTGGGAAAAAAATAGAAGACTCTGTGAGGTTCTGGAGAAAATAAGCAGATTGTATGCTTTTCAGAGATTAGAAATGCTTGGTCCTTCGTAGCTTCAACCCTTAAATCCAGGATGCAATAGAAAAATGCATTCAAATTTCAGAGGAGAATACTTCCCAGTGTAGAATTCTATATCTAGCCAAAATATCAATTAACATAGCTGGTTGAATAAATTTTAGACATGCAAGTTTTCAAATAGTTAACCTTGATGTACTCTTTCTTAAGAAACTGAAGATGTGCTCACCATAACAGGAGAATAAAGCAACAAAGGGTTAGATCTAGAAAGAGGCGATTCAAATCAGGAAGGAGTAAAAGAAATCCCCAGCGAAGAGTGATGGGCCATCTCACAATGAGTGTGTGCACCAAGGGAGGACAGCCAATCCAAGAGGCTTCTGGGCAGAGGGTCCAAGAGAGATTTCTTCGGGGCAGTGAATCTGATGGGAGTAGTATTGAAAGAGAACTAAGACAACTGGTGGAGGGTTGGAGGTTGGATTTGTGATACGCATGTAGAAAATTAATCAGATAAAAAAATCAGAGAGAATATTAAATCCAATGATTAAAAGAAAACCAAAAAGAAAGAAAATATATTCCTATTAGGAATAACTTTATTCTAAGACAAGCTTTAAAAAGCCACAGTTCTGTGTTATGTACAATGACTGGATAAATTCAGAAAACACACCACCTGCTTCTAGGAATGTGGCATGGCCACCGCACAGATTGTGTTCCCTGCATTCCTAGAAGTGCTAACTTGGTGAGTAATGAAAACAACTTGGAATTTTTTTTTCCTTTGAGTAAGAACTCACAGATATCAGACATTTCTCAGCTTTTGGAACTTTAGGTCCAGATTTCTTAGAGATAGTTCTGGCCTTTCTATTTCATTCTGTTGTAGAAGATTTGAGAATATCCTTTCCTTTAATGTACCTGTGGATTCACAGAAAATAAGTGCATGAGAGATTTTGTAAATTTCTGTACTGACATGACCTCTCTGTTAAGGGGGAAGGAAAGCTATTCCTGCAAGTTATGTAAGTCAGACCTAAGTAAGTAGGAATCAAAAATGTAACTTTTTCCAAAGCTGTGTTCTACTTGTGCAAAGGCAGTTTGCTTGGTTTATGTCATTTATAAAATATCGGGTAACATCATTTTACTTAACACAGAAAATAAAATGTTTCCATAGTTCACTCATGATGAAGCAAATATAATGTTTCTCTTTTATGGGATTTTTAAATGAGATTTTAAAGCATTTCCTCAGAAGAAGAGTGTATGAATTATTATTTTTTGATTGTATGTTGTTTATTTACTGAAAAATCAGTGACTAGTTACCTTCTAGGTTTCAGGCAATGGAAATGTAAAGATTACCCATGGATTTGCCCTCATAATGGAATTTTTAGTCTTAAAAAAGACAAATACATCAATGTTATTCCTTGTAATTTGATAAAAATGCTTTTGAAATCATAGAGGTAATGTAGGGACAGAAAAAGAAAATACATAGGACGAGAAAGGCCTTAATGATATCAGAGTTTATGAGGACACTGAAGAAGAAAAATCCAAGGAGACAGAGTGCCTGCCCAGAGAGGGTGAAGAACATCTAAGAAAGTACCAGGAAAACCAAGGGTAGACAGAGTTCAAGATGGCAGAATGGCTCGGGACACATGCCACTGAAAGGGAAAGACGATCATGACAGGAGAGCTGGTAGTAAATTTGACAGGAGTGAGTTGTTTGATTACCTTCCTGAATGGAGCTTCCATGGATTGGTTGGGTTGAAACACGTTGTAGTGAGCTTGTCTATTCAAAGGGATTCTGTTACATTTTTTAAAGTACTACCCCTATGATTCTCTCCCACCTCCATTCACTGACCTCTTTCCTGCATCCTCTCTCCTCCTCAACTAAAAACCAGTTCTCTCCTAGGAACATTCTTCTCTGTGAAAAACACAAGCAGAAACTATTTAGTCTCCAACTCACCAAAAGTTGAAGTCAGGAAGATGGCGGTCAGGCCCCTGAGTCCTGAATAGCACTGCTAAATAAAGAAGGGGCAGAGCCACCCCTGAGTGCGTAGTACGTGCACTGAACAGGAAGCATGGACGCTCATTTCCCGCCTCACGCTCCCTCTAGCTCTTTTTGTCACTGCCATCTGCCAGCCTTCTGTCTGTTTCCTTGGATTCATCCCCTCTTTATGCTGGTATTGCAGTTATCCTGTGCTGTTCAAGTCTCTGTTACTACTCTATCAAACACCAGAGGCTGACACTTCCCCGCCTTCCCAACTGTATTTCCATCAATCCTGAGAACTGTGCTTTGGGGTTCATTAAGGATAACAGGAGTGTTAGGAAAAAGTAAGAAATAAGGTGAAATCATGTATCTCAGACAGGCTGAGAAAAGTGAAAGGGAAAAAAAATAAGTCCTTGGTGATACAGTGAACCAAAGAATGAGGGATTGAGTTTGAATTGCTAAAAGAAAGTCAGCTAGGAGGTTGTCAGTATAAAAGCTGCTAACATTTGACATCTATTTATCCCCATTGTATCTTCTTGGTAGTGTCATAGATGTTATCTCAAGTGCTGTCTGAGGTTGCATTCCCCAGATGACCCTGAGTATTGGGGTGTAAGGGGTTTATTAAGGAAGCGCTCCCAGGGGAGACTGGTAAAGTTGAGAGAATCTGGACAAGGAAGTAGGGGAGACAAATAAGGGTAGCGTCAGCCTCATCCCACAGGGAAAATTTAGGTTATACATTAACCCCTAGAGGTATCCCGACTGAAGCAAGGGACCTGGGCTTTCATATCCATGCATCTGTCACATATTGGTCAATGGCTGACTGAAGAAGTGAATTCCGAGGCACTTCTGGTTCTCCATTGCGTTGGCAAAACAGCTCCAGTAGCTAAGGACAGTGATCTGAAGACAGCCACAAATACAGGATGTTAGAAATAAAAGCCCACTGAGTTAGAGAAACATACAAAAACAAAAAATGGAGGAAGTGATTTGAGGGGATGTACGTAGAACACTAGCAAGTATCTTTGGCTAAAATTATTGCTCAAGATAGCATTGAAATTTAGGAGAAACCTGATTTATAATTTCTCACGAATCAACCATGATATATCTCTGTGACATTTCTGAGTAGTGCATCTTTATAATGCTTCTGTATAAATATCTTTGTAATACTTTCATAGAACACTCATAATTCTTGTCTCTTTCCTGAGTGTCCTCATAGCATTACTCTATTACATAACATGTGGCTTAGTTTTTTTTGTAAAGGTGCCTAATATAGGCTGAATTGTGTACCCCCGCACCCAACACCAAATTCATACGATAAAGCCCTAACCGCCAACGTGACTGTACCTCATAAGGATATAATTAAAGTTTAGTGAGGTCATAAGAGTGGGGCCATGATAGGATTAGTGTGTTTTAAAGGAGAGACACCAGAGAGCTCACTTGCTCTCTGCCATGTGAGGACACATCGAGAAGGTTACTGTCTAAAAGTCAGGAAGAGGGCCCTCACCAGCACCTCGATCTTGTAGTTCCCAGCCTCTAGAACTGTGAGAAATAAATGTCGAAGCCACCAAGTCTTCGGTGTTTTGTTATAGCAGCTAAAGCAGACTAATACAGTACCACATGTCTGTACTCGTCTTTAAACTCGTTTCTTTTCTCCAGGGAAAAATAAAACTAAAAACAGAATCTGGAGAGAATGTTTCCCCTTTTATCACCATCTTCTCCCTAGCTAGTGAACAACAGTGCACTTTCTTAGTCACGTATAGGTAATTTTCATTTGTTCATTGTTATAAACTGTGCCTCTTTAAGATGGAATTGTGCCTGAATTTGCTCTCCGACCTTTCCAGGCTGCACCTACCTGTTGCCTGCTTGTCTTGGTAAAAGCAGTCTTTCAGTGTTTAGAAAGTCAGAACCTGCACCTGGCAGAGACTGGTTTCCAAGGCACTACAGGAAGGACTGATTTGAAAAGAAAATGTTCCTTGGCAAGGACGGCTACATAGGTCTCTATAAAACTTCCACTGCCATTTTGTCCATCTATACACAGGACCTGAAAAACCTTAAAAGGTCCAGGTGCTTCCCAGAACAGGACCAAAGCATCTATTAACTGCAGTGAAAGCTTTCTGTTTACGGGCGTGCTGCAGAAGAGCAAGGATCCATGTGACTGACATCACATTCACCCCACAACCTAAGGCCCCCTCCTCCTAGAGCCCCACACAGCAGAGCAAGACAGGTTGCTTTGGGGAGCTGGCCAGCAAGACCTGGCAACACTCCAGCTTCTTCTGTAGGGTGGGTGTCTATAACTGGCTAGTCACAAAGAACTTGAACTTGCCAATGTGCTGTGATAGACAAGGCTAAGTTTGGCTTAAAGTTATCTTTAAATGGACTCAACAATAACTACTATCCTATCTATCCCCTAAACAGTATCTGAATTGGTAATGCTAAATCTGTGTCTTTTTCTTAAATGAAATAGAGGTTAGCAATGCAGTAGAGAGGTAGATTTTGTTCCTCAAGGAGTTCGCCACCCCTTCCTGCTGCAGAGCCAGCCTTGAACTTGTTCTCATGTTCCTTACACTTTGCTCAGCCTCTCTCTGAGCCCACACTTCTCAATTCCTTTCATTTACGACTGGTAGAGTGGCAGTGATGGGAGGTGTCAGAGAAATCAGGTGAACTTGTGTGCTAGCTGATTAAGAGAGAAGAAAGTATAAACGGGAAAGAAAAGAAAACAAAACAAAAAAACTAGCCTTGGTTCTGTTACCAAACATTCTCTCCAAGGTCCTTTCATTGGTGAAGGGGCTTGGTAACTGAGCTTGGAGCAGCTGTCTGGCCAGGCCCATTCCTGAGATTCCCCCATCTCCTAATGGATGTAATTTTCTAACTGTACTCTCTCAGGCATCACTTGAAAGAAGAGTTGTAAGTGGCACTCAGTAAATATTTAAATGCATGCAAGCTCTCTGGTGCAGAATGGTTTTGGAGCTTTACCTACATAGAGAGATCAGGAGACTGCCTGAAAGAAGTTGACAGACTAGCAGTGCCAATGCCAGATGAATATCAAGGCTGATTTTATTCTAAGCCTTCTTCAACTAAAGCTTACATGTTTATTCATCTTTTACATACTTATTGAGCACCTACTATTCAGCAAGCTTTTGGGATTGATTGGCCAGTGTAGTGCTTAGGAGACTTGGATAGCTCAAGCAGCCTGGTTCATGGCCCAATTCGAAACCTTAAAAGTTTGTGACCTTGGGCAAATTTCTTCACCTCTCTATGTGTTGGTTTCCTCTTCTATAGAATGGCAATGATAAGAAAGATACATATCCCATAGGGTGGTTTTGTAGATCACTTGTGTCTGGTACATGGTAGTAGGCCTTCGATGTAATAGCTCTTGTTACCATCTTCATGCAGGTTCTACCCATGCAGAAATCGATCAGATAAAGCTTCCAAGATTCTCATAGTTTGGTGGGGTCCAAAGGAAATTCATGATTAAAACTCAGTGTAATAAGTACTGTAAGAGAAGATGTGTTTCAGAGCTGTGACATTCATAGAGGAGTCCCCCCTTCTGAGGAGAGGGGTATGATGTTAGGGTTTGGCATGAGTCTTGAAGGACTTTACCAAGAAGGCAAGACGATGAAGACTACTGAAAAGACACAGAGGCATGAAAAAACGTGGTGCCGTCTAGGCACGTTACATGATTTAGCATATCTACTATGGGAGGAGATGCTGGGAGTGTGTTAGAGAAAGAAGTTGGGGTAATAGGGCCAGGCCATGCTTAAAAATGTCCATTTTCATTGCAGGACATTAGTCAGATTCCAGAAAGTTTGCCCTAGGTGTAGTGAGAAATATATATTTGAGTTGATAATTCTGAAAGCCCAGGCAAGATAGAAATTTATAAGAAAAAAAGAACTGCAGTGGGGAGTTTCATTATGCTGTAAAGCAGGGTTATTGGCCCTGGTGGAAACAGTGGCTAAATTCAAGGGCTGTGATGTAATAGAAAGGAGAAGTGAGGAGCTGGCCTGAGAGGGAGGGCTGTGCTAGGATCTCTGGGCATCACTGAGGAAAGGAAGAAGTGGAGACGGACAGGGAAGCATGACCACTGGCATTCACTGACGTCTCCTGTCACACTGTTATCCTCTCTTTTTATTAATGGTCATAGTACTATATTCTCCTGTTCTGCTGCCTTACATAAATCATTTAACTTTATCCTTATGATAACTCCATAGGTAAGTGCTATTATCTTCTTTGAGTGGATGAGGAAACTGACACAAAATGAAGATAAGTGCTTTGTCTAAGATCAAATAACTAGTTAGAAGGTGAGCTTAGACTTGAACTCAGGCCAGACTGAAACCAAAAGCGATTTCTATACAGCTTTTCCAATCGTGAGTCTCTTGTGTTTATGTGTCCTCTTACCTTTTTCCAATCTGCAGTTTCAACTAGTGGTATTACTGTGACTGCAGATTTCTTTGTACCTTTTCCTTTTCTTACCTGTGAGTTATAAGTGCTCGGTCATCTGCTATGTCTTATTTCTGGGCTAACAAATATATTTGGCAAAACCCACAATTGTTGATTCATGTTCTCCAACTTCAACTGAATCCTTATAGACAGTTTTCTGTATGCGTCTTGTCCATTCTGTAACCTGTTCCCCCTGAAATCCATCTCAAATTGAGATTATGGTCCATTCCTGACTCACAGATGTCATACTTTTTTCCTTTCATGAAGAAAACCAAGGCCATGATGTGCGTCCGTTCAAATTTTTATTCCTTCTGTATATTGTCTCCTCATTACAACCCACCATACTTTTATGTGCCTCTAATGGAAACAATAGCTTTGGGGTTTCTAAGCTCCCAACGGGATTAACTCTAGTAATTACTTTTTTCACACAGAATCCCCAAACCATTTTCTTGCACCATGGTCCTCATTTACTACTTCTGTCTAAACACATTCTCATTTACCTCAGATCCTGCTAAAAATTTACCTGTGTCCGTTCTCTTTCAAATTGCTCTTGCCTCAGCTCTCCATAGTGGTTAAAAACTGGAAAAATCTCATTTTCCATTGCATAACAGGTGTATGGGGTGTGTTGCCAGCACCTAAAGTTGGATCTCTAAAGGCGTTTTTTTTTTAATTTATATGTTGATTGTCTTTTCCTCATCCCCTACTTCCCTTTCTCCTTCCTCTGTTTATATAATCTTGCTACTCTAAGCTTCTACTCTCCTTTTCCCTAACCCTCCATTCTTCATGGTAAGGCAAGGGAATAGCTAGTCAAGAAAAATATTCTGTCTCCTTAGAAGTGGGTTTGGTGATAAAGGTGAAGTTAGTATTTTTCAGAGATAATGGCGAATTAGTATTTTTTATGTATCCCCGGTTGGAGGGAGTATAGCAAAAGCAGCATTTCCTGGAGTATAATTACAATTAAATCACAAAATGCGAATCGTTTTTCTTCTTCTGAACTTTGAGGTAAATAAAGTCGATGTATTTAGAATGAGCTCTGGAGGTGACAGTGCTTCATTGCTCGCTTTTCCTCCGCCTCTACAAAGCCAACTTGTTATTTAGAGAACAGAGTGTGTAAAGGCCACGGAGCAGTCTTTCATGCTCTGTCTAGCATAAGGCAGCTGCCAAAACACATGATTTGGGGCATCAGGGCCATTGCGGAAGTCCTTCCTTGTCAATGCAGATGTTCAACTTAAATGTATGCACTTGTAGACCCTGAAAGGAATAGGGTCACTCTGTTGTAGAAACACTAACGATGTGTGGTGTTTCGTTCATTTTGATACTGACAAGAGTGCATTGAGTTTAAAGTTGTATTCCAGGAAGTGAAACTTTGTATGGAGTGGATGCAGTATTCTGACAGTCACAAATTCCCCTTATACTCTGTACTATATGCTGTATGCTCTATATACTCGACATGCATACATGATGCCTATGATTGTACATTCTTACTTTTATTGCTAAAATTTATTATTGTAGTGAACTGGAAGGTACTGTTAAAATTCAAACTCTCTCAAGCATGTCTGACTTGTGTGATAGTTAAAAACAGTGTGGCAGGTGAAGAAAATATAAATTCCCTGCTATTGCTTAGACACACCACTGTGTTCACTGATATTGAAAACTAAAATTAGGTGATGAAATATCAGAATACATTGGATTTAACGGCTATGATGTATTCTGTCTGTTCTAAGAATTTATGTAATTCATAAGTTATTGCGTCTACTCAAGCAAATACTGTCTCAGCAATGTCAGAATCAAGAAAATCCTCTTCATGTTAAGATTTGATTATTTTTTATATTCTGAAAGATTTCAAATATCTTTATTTAGAATGTAAATATATTTTTTTCCCTTAATAATTTAGCCTTACTAGGTATTTTTCCCAAGTACAATGAATGTTGAAAAAAGTAGAAGAAAATATCTTTACATACTTTGTATCTCTGTCAAATAATATTTAAAAATTACTATAATTGTGTAAATGCCTGTTTAGAGAGAAAATATTTTCTCTTTAATGGCGAAAATATGTTTTGTTAGGAGGGAAACTCTGTGAAGCCAGGGCCCAGGACAGTTTCACATACTAATTTCACCAGAAATTAGTACTATGCATAAAAATACTTAATGAGTAAAATTACATTGACATGAAAGAAAATTAATTTCTGGTTGATTGTGATATGTTATATAAAATATCAATTTAATGATCAAAAGAGAATCACTGACACCTATATAAAAACTCAGTATTTGGGGAAAAAATATATCAAATCCAATTTTTTTAATAGTCCAGGGGTCTTGCTGTTTCAGGTGACCAGTCTTCCCTAGAGATACTATTTCTGGTGATAAGTGTTTCTGTAGTAAACTCTAAGCATGAAGCGGATGGATTAACAATCATGGTACAGGCAAAGCTTGCGCTTCCAGAAGTACTTTGTGATGGGAGGATGATGCACATTACGAATATCTCAAACTCTCCCCTCTTCAAGCAGTACGGGGAAGATTGGCTGAGGAGGCAGTAGGTTAAGGAAATCAGAATCATTTTCTGCTAGTTTTCTTGATAATTTGTCCTAATATTTCAGATCATCCTTAATACAGAACAACAGCTGGTGCTCAAGGTCCCAAATACTTTGTAACAACATTTGCTTGCAATTCAGGACAGCTCTTCTTTTCATAAGCAAAGCCCTTTATTGAGCTTAAAAAGTATGTAGACACAAAGTAAAACACCTGCAGGGCAGAAGGTTGCCTGAGAGGCCTCTGCCCCCTGCCTGGAGTAGAGAGAAGGAAAAGAAGATGAGGCAAGAAGCGGGGGTGGGGAGGTCCTGGGTGAGGGGAGGCTGGTGCAAACTCATTGTTTCCCAGTCTCCCATCTGACCAAGGCTGTTGCTTAGTTTAGTTTAATCTCGTATTTGTCCTGGCAAGGACAAAGCACGGTTCAATTAGTCAGGCTTCTGCTGGCAACGTGGTTGCTGTTTTGGGGCCGGGGAGCGGTCGTGAGGTTTGGGGAGTGGGGTGGTAGAGAAAATCTTATGCGAGAAAAATCATTTTTCTTCAGTTTTTGCTTACCGTGTATACGATCTATAGGAGAAAAGTGTGTGCTTGTAGGCAGGAGAAGCATCTAAGTAAATATGATATTAAATCATTACCCAAGATAAGATTCAATTTTTCCCTGTCCCTCTTCCTAAATTTCCTGATTCTTTAAAAAAAATCTTGATAAATGCAGGTGAAAGCAGCATATTTCCATTTAATTATTCAGTTTGTTACAGAATATCTAGCTAATGATGACCGTGTAAATCTAACTTTCCTTCATTAATCTTTTTTCCTCTTCAGAAAAAGAATAGGAATGTTTCTCTCCTATTGCGGCTGGGTAGTTTCCAATTAAAGAGGGAAATAGAACCTAGATTGTGCATTAATCATGATTTTCCATCAGCCAGTAAAATGTGTGCTTGATATTTAAAGTCAAGTTTGGTTGCAGTTACATTGGACAATAAAGATTTTGTTCTTTCTCTTCCTTTTTAAGAAAACAAAATCTTTAAGAAAAAAGTTATAGAGGTAGATAGTAGAAACTTGTTAAACCCTGTTTTTGAACCCTTGGTACATTTATACAAAAAAATTTCAGGAGATTTTGACAGCTTGATCAAAGTAGTATGCAACTCATTTGAAACATATGTAATTGGTTAATGATATTTCAAAACCTAATTTTATGAGTTTTAAGAACACAATGTGTACTGTTTTCCTAAAAGTGTATACCAAAGTCACCCAGCTAAATCATTTCTCTTGTAATATGAAAGTGTATGTATGTGTGTATTTTTAAAAGAAGAGCCAGTGATAGCTTTGACATTAACGAGAAAAGCTAGCCTAAATGTGGTCTCATAGACTTTTCATCCTGTGGCAAGTTCTCCTTCTCTATAAATGACGTAATTAAATTTAAAGGATTTTAGAATGTGTTTGTGCAATCAACATTGAGCAATCATTGTAAGAACTAATCTGTTTTGAAAAAAATGTGTACCTTTTTTCCTTCTAACTTAAAACATTTATGGCATCTCTGTGCTGGTTCTCCTGGGAACTCTATGCGGAGCGTTTGGAAGTGTTGTGGAAAGGGATAATTATTCTGTCCAGGGAATTTGTCAGGGAACAGAGCTGTGGGAGATGAAAGGAGATGTGATGGTTGCAGGGGTTACAGCCTTGATTTTGAGCCAAGACTTACTATCACTGTTTTAATTGAGTCTGAAAACTAGAAAGCTGTGATGTGGTAGCCACCTATTACCAGCGAGGCCACAGCTAACTAATTGGAAGCGAGTGAGCATGGGGCTTAACTCCAGAAACAAAGAACCACAACAACCAAATATGAATGGCAGTTCATTAAAACAAATACTCTGATAAATAGAGACTTTCATATTATAATTGATGTGCGCCCTCCCTTTGCTATTTAAAAAATATAAATTCCTCACTATCCCTATTTAAAGGATCTGAATAGTTTTAGCCTCTATTCTAGCTTTAGTCTTTATGTAAGAAACTGAGTAGAATTCTTTCCATTAGTGGTGAAGCTTTGAATTAGGATCATTTTTATTTTTATGTATTAAATGAAGTTTAAAAATTATATTGACAGCATTAATGCATCATATTATATTTCTTTCTATATTATACCAAAATTAAAAAGCAGGTATAATTTACATCACATTGTCATATTCAGAGTACAGAAATAGCTTGTGTTAGAATGTTTAAAATACCTTATTTACTTAATTTAGTACAGTTGCCTTTGTACGGCTCCAATTCCTTTTCAGCACATTTCCATGTATATTCAAACCTTAGATGATAAATTACTGATTTCAAACACTATTTAATAAAACTAAGTTTTATAATAGCAAAATAATTTGCAGTTATAAAGAAGTGTGACATATATTTTATATTCTTGTGAAGCTCAAATTAATATATTAAATACAAATATCTCTAAAAATAATTTTCTGATTTTTTTTTTTTTTTTTTTTTTTTGCGGTACACGGGCCTCTCACCGTTGTGACCTCTCCCGTTACGGAGCACAGGCTCCGGACGCGCAGGCTCAGCGGCCATGGCTCACGGGCCCAGCCGCTCCGCGGTATGTGGGATCCTCCCGGACCGGGGCACGAACCCGTGTCCCCTGCATCTGCAGGTGGACTCTCAACCACTGCGCCACCAGGGAAGCCCTGATTTTCTGGTTTTTATTTCCTGTTTCCTTTCTTGAGAACTTGCAGAGTATCAGAACAAAATGTAATGCCTTTTTGAATGTAATGCCCATCCCTTTGCCTCGTCTTATCCAGTGTTTATGTACACAGTAAAATGAATGCAACTAATCCATAGCCTGTATTTCAAGAGTTCTCTAGTGTGTGAGTCCTTATAAATAGAGACTCAGATCAAACGCTTCAGCCGTAAGTAATTTCACAGTGTTCATACAGCTTCTTCAGGGTTGCCAGCCTGAGAGATCTGCTAATTATATATCCCTGTCCAAAGACTCTCACTTTTTTTTGTCCAGGAAGTGTGTTTGCTTCCTCCAAGCCCACGGTTTCGAGGGGGCAGTATAAGTATGGATTGGGGAGGGTGAAAGAAATCAGCCACTTGGATGATCACTTCAGTTAAATTAACCATGGGGATTAAGTGAGTGAAAATGTTAGTCCTAGGAGATTTTTGGACAGATTTACTGTTGTGGGCCTAAACAGTTTCTAGCATTCACCTTCTAGTTTTATATATACATACATATACATATATATATATATATATATAAAAAAAATACATAAATATGTATTCATTTCTTTGAGGTTAAGAAATGAAGTTAGCAAATCATGACCTTTGTCTCCTGTACTGAGGTAACACTGACATAATATGCTCCTTCCTCAGAAAATACTTTTCATGTGTTGCCACAACTAGAACGTGCGATGTTCTCTTGTTTTAATGTTGCTATTAGAGAACAGACGGGGACCTTCCCCTTGACCCTAGCCTCAGGAGATGAATGGAGATCTCATGGGCCTATATCCTTACCCCTTAGAAGCATTCAGCTGCTGGTGGGCAGGGACTAGATCATCTCAAACCTTTTAAAAATGCTCATCTACTTAGTAGAGAGCTGCAGACATGAGGAGTAACCATGAGTGTTGTTTCATACCCTTTTCAGTAGAGAATATGACGTTAGAAGCCCTTGACAGGTCTCTGTATCTTGGTGTCCTAAAGTGTCTGCTTTATTTCTCACTATAAAATAAACACGTTTAAACCTAACCCATAGAAAAGAGTTTACCTCTAATATTGACAAACACTTCGTAAAATGTCCCACCACATCTTTGCAGTGCCTGAGTTAGACAGGGCCTGAAGTCTTTTATACTAGCTCAATATCTTACCTCAGTGCCTTACAAACATTACAGATGACAAGAGACACATACGGTTTATTAAGAAATCTGGGAGTTGAAAGTTGCTCAAAATCAAACCTGTAGAACTCAACAGAGACATTTATTTTTGAGTTTATTCCCCTTTTGTCACAAGTCTGACTGATGAAGCACCATCGTTTAATACTTTCTTCCAGTTCAAATATTCAGGGCTAGCTATTCAAAATATGCGATATCTTAAATATAATTATATGAACATTGTACAAATTATCTGAACAAAATAGATTCATCACATGTCTTATGGTACAGATGAAGGGCATACTACTAAGTGTCAACTAATCACACCATGAAATATGTACAGACACACCTAGGAACAGCCAGCATTTGCTTCCATCATTAATATGTTGATATAATATTCAAGTAAGGTTTTTTCCTCACCCCTTCTTGGTCTTGTGTATAATATCAAGCAGTGATTAGTTTTAGTTTCCTCCTGTGATTGACATGATTGGATAATGACTGGAGCAGTTTGGTAAATTTGGCCTCTTGGCAGTTCTTTGTAACTGACCCCCCCAAGATGGTAAAACCTGTGATTATGTGCATATATTTGCATCTTGTCTAATAGCTGAGCTTCCGCAGAATCATTCTACAGCAGAGTTTCTCAGTTTTTATGTTACAGTAGAATTGCCTGGGGAGATTTTTAAAACATACCAATGCCAGACTGAATGCACAACCCTCTCTTGGGGAGGGACCCAGGCATCAGACTTTTTTAGAGCTTCCAGGGGATTCCAGGGTACAACCAAGAAGCAGCAACAGAATCAAAATCAGCATGAAGAAACCACCCCCCGACACTGAAACCTGAATTTCCCAAAGAAATAGCGTTTTTCGGTCAGGTTGATGGACGCCAAAGTAAATTTTGACCAAATTACTTAGACTTTGGTGACACTGTTCAGACATACCCTCATGTGTCATGGAGTGTGTCTGATTGCCTCCAGAGCACTAGGCCAAAAGTGAACAATTTCCTTTGTTCTGGACTCCCTGTTTTGGCCACATAGCAAGCTGTGTGCCTGGACCTGGAAAGCTGGCCCATTAGGGTGACACTAGGAACAGTGTCCACCTCCACAGCCCCACTGCCCCTACACACCCTAACCTAATATCATCCCTTTTTCCCACGTGAAAAACACCCCTTCTCTAGGTTCATCTAATGATGTATTCATGCTCAACCCGGTTCAAGTGTTCAGACAAAGCTAAGTTACTAGTTGATAAAGGTTTAAGATATAATCCCTCCCAGAGGTTCCAAAATTTTAATAAGGTCTCTTGAAAGCCACAAATATCAAAGTTGCAAAACTTTAATGATAGTAGTAACTGGGAGAGGATTCAATAATTGGACTCAAAGGGCCCTCTTCATTACCCCTTTTCAAATTATACTGCTTGGGCAGTTGTGCTCATTAGATGAACCCTTCTGGAAAACATTAAGCTTCTGTTCACAGTAAGTTCAGAGAACTTACTATTACCCATTCAAAAAAAATTTTTTTGTCCTCTTGGTTCCAAATATGATGTCTCCTTGGTCATATAAGTAAGTAGTCAGTTACATTAGAAATTAATTATTATTTTACTGAAGGTAATTTGCCCCTGAAGCACTGAAAAAACACTTTATTTGCTAAGGAAAGTGTGCTAATTGATTGCCTTCAAAAATTTAATTTACTCCAGATAATGTACTATCACAAAATACCGTAGATAAAAAAATAAATAAAAAATACCGTAGATGTCATATGTACTATGCTTTATCAATGAATATTAAAGACACGAATGAGGGAACCACAGAATTTTAAATGATGCAATTGACATTACAGGAGTTACGACCTCTGTTGATAATCTTGCCTTTGCTAAAGAAAATTGTGTTGCCAATTATTCACTTAGTTAATTTTTTTATGTTCTTTAATGTTTTCACTATAACTGTTTTAGCAACTGGAAAGCATTAATAATTTAGGTAGAGTGTATATGTTTTTATTTCTTATGTGGAAAATCAAGAGGCTCTTTGAGAGCTGGACTTGGTGAGTTCTACAAAAGCAGGCTGGGACTTGATAGCTTTAAACACCTCAATATCATATCTATTAATTTATGTTATTTTTAGCAACATGAACTGTAATGAAAATGATCACCTCCTGATGTTATTTACATCAGTGTTAATTACCATTTTTCTTTTTCTCTCTCCCCTGTTGCACTCAGCCAGAGGAAATGTTGAAGAGAAAGCTTTTACACCTCCTGCTTGCCTCTGCTTACCACCTCCCCACAACTACCTTCATATTCTTCAATTGTCCTTTTTCTCTTTCATACACATACACAGAGAGTTCTGTTTTACAGTGATAAATCCTAGCAGTCGCTAACCACAAGCATTCTAAAAAATTGCATCATCACTTTGAAGGGTGTCTGCCAGTAAGGGAGGTTAATGCATTTGCTCCCTTCCAGTGGCAGAGGCTATCTCTGCTTGGTCATGGCAGGAAAGGAAAATTGACCTCCTGTTCCCAATTTTATGTGGAATTTTTTTTCCCAGATAGGGGCGGTGACCTTGCCAGAAGGATCCAAGTACATGTAAAATCATATTTGACTTGATGATGGATGGCCAGTTACGTGGGTACACGCCTCTGTTCTGATAAAGTTGGGGCCTGCGGATAGGGCAGCTACATGTTAATGCATTTTACTCTTGCCTCCAGCTGGCAGGAATGATATTTTCAGAAATTCAGTTGATTCTCAAAGGAGATGATTGGCAGTCCTATCATAAAATATAGAATAAGGACCTAATCTTGAGTTTCATGGCAGAACTTAGGTTTCATGCTTTCAACTTGCTCTACTAATAAATTGCTTGTCTAGAGCTAATTTTATACTTTGAAGTTTCTCAGTGAGTTCTATGAGAGACATTTTAATTTATCCCATAAAAATGTCTTCCAAGCTTTCCATGCTTTTTCTTATTTATCATCTATTCTCTTGCTCTTAGCATGTGGGAAGGTGTTCACATTTGCCAAGGTACTTGTTTCCTGAGTAATAAAGTTTTGGCTTAGGTGATGGCATTATAATTTATAAAGGTTTTGTCACAACTTTTAGTTCTTCTAATTTTAATGTGAATTCCTGTTATCTCATTTTCTTAATAAGTGTGTTATACCAGTATGAAGCTAGACTATATGTGATTTATTGCTTCCCCCTTATATTTGAAGACTATTAAAATTACAGGAGACAGATCAATAACAATAAATTTGTGTTGTTGTTTTTTTTTTTACCCATAGTGATATGCCTTTTTGGACACAAGAACTCAACAGATATGAAATGGTATCTTTATCATTAATTCTTATCTTTCCATACAGCTAGAATTAATTCCGCAGTTCTCACGGTTTGCAAAAGCTGACAAATTAAAAAATTCTAGAGAGCATCCTTTGGACACTTCTAGTTTATGTTTTCCCCAACTGGAGACAATATAGTTCCTGATGTGATATAGGTTGCGAAGCTAGAAGGAACCTTAGTAATGATCCCATTCACTCCTCTCATCCTGCAAGTGGGGAATTTAATCTCCTGTAAATGGTATATTCAGTGGTAAAGTTGGGAACGATGCCTTGATTTATTTTCCTCAAAGAATTTTTATTTTTCAGAACATTATCTCCTCTAACCAATTTGAAGTTAAGAGGTATATGTTTTCGTTTTATTTGCTTCTAATATCTGTATTGTCTGACCCTCTGGGTCCCCTTTTTTTCTGTTTGTTGTGATTGGATTATGTAACATAAACATGGCTGCCATGAAATCGCCTTTAGGATGAGGCGAATTATGAGAAAAGGCTGAAGTACAGGCTGAAACATTGCCGACCTCCAAAGTTGTCTATGGCTGTTTATTATGGATAAATGTTATTTGATAAATGCATGAAATATGGGAAACACCTGTAACATACTCTTCAGAGATTTACCTCACTGACAACCTATGACTAATCTGAGTCTGTGAGGAAACTATATAATTATACAAATTCTATTTTTTTATGATCAAATATACAAAATAAGCAAAATAATATACTAGATCCAGAGATACTGACATTCAAATGATTTGTGACCTTAGGAAGTTTTTAAGTTTCTCTGTGAGCTTCTGTTTCCTAATCTGTAAAATGGGAAGCATTGTCCGTTCGTTGTTGCAGTGGTGTGAAGGGCAAATGAAATGATGCAAAGTGGATATTTCACACAGTACCTACCACACAAGAGCCTTTCTGTGAATGTGCATTTCCCTTCCTTCAAAGTTTCCAGAGAAAACACGGGTGGTCTTTTTAGGTACTATTTGCCTTGTGACAGGTTATAAACAACAGGGTTTTCTGGGAAGTGAATCAGTGCTTATTGACGATTGCCTGGAAAGGAAAACAGAGGAAGAATTTGTTAGCAGCTTAGTCACTAAGGCGACTTCTTGTGAAAGAAAGTCATCAGTGAATTGTACACATAGCGTGGGTTTGTCTTCTCTCTTCACTTTTCTCTTGGCCACATCTGAAGAGAACCCACCTACCCAGGGGGCCTATCACCTATTAAGGGGCTTCCTCCGGTTCACATGGCAGCAGCTACAGTAATTGAGGCATGTAATTTAAGAGCAAATGAGCTTTTAGTGGTTGTCTTGCATTTCCAAAACTATCAAATGATGGCACATAACACACAGCCTCATTTCTACATCAGATATACATCTACAGTGATAGTATTTTCTTTGTCATTATCATGTAGATGAGTAGATTCAATTTCCTTTTAATTCGTGGGATATCAAAAGATTATAAAGTTGCTCTTCATTCTGCCTGGATTTGAAATTCAGTTATTATTCTATCAGTATTGACACTATGAGGAAAATGCGATGTTAAGAAAGTATCCAAATTACACAGTAGTCACTACGTTATGGTAATATGTCAGTCTGGAAACGATATAGTTTTAAAGGTGCAAATGTTCAGTGTGTCAGATGATCAGATTGCAAACTCCCAGGACATCTGGAAGTCATTTTTTCTTAGAAGGAATGTTTTATAGGATTAAATTATATGGGTTGAGAGAAGGCTTTATTTTTATAAAGATGAGACTAAAGATCTTTATTAGAGGTCAAAGGAGGAGAATGTAGAGGGTGTTTAGCTGTGATGCCTTAACACCATGTCAAACCACGCACCTGTCTAGAAATGACAACTCTGTTCTTATAAAAACAACTACCAAATTAAATACTGAAAAACTCATAAAATTCGAAGGTTTAATAGTAGTAGCAACAATGTTGAAGGAATGTTTGCCTGCTGTTCTGCTACTTAGAATTTAAATTGGAGGGGTTAAGTGGAGAATAGTTTAGTATAATATATTTTTAGATGGAGCTTATAAGTAAATGGATGGTAAAGAAATGAAGCACATATTCTCTTGCAAGCAGAGATGGATGTGGATTAACAAAAGAAATAGAAAACGATCCCAAACTGCTGTTGGTAGGAAAACAATGTTTTAACTTAAAACACAGACTAGCTGTTGACACTGATCATAGTAATCATGTGCTTGGAAAATTTCCTGTTTCACTTTAAGCCTATATAAAAAGCCTAGACAGTAACTATGTCCACTTGCAGAATATAATTAAGAAAGGCCTGTTTCTATAGGAGAAATTTTCATTCAGCACCCTTCACCAATAATTTATCAACATCAATGAAAGGAGAAAGAAACCCCTGTATATCGACTGTCCATTATGTACTAGGAGTCATTTGATTCTTATAGCAATTCTACTAATTTGTTGTTATCCCCATTTTACACTCGAAGAAGTTGAGATGCAGAGAAATTCATTCATTTCATACACCTTTATGAGTGTTTACTAAACAGGTGGCTGACACTGGCCTTGGCTCTGGGGTATCACAGTGACCGAGGTGGAAAATGTCACACCTCCCATGGAACTTGCTTCTTATCAGAGGAGGATGAAAATACACAAGTTAAGAAAAATACAAACAAGCCAAAACCAAGTAGCATTCGTGCAATATTAAAATACTAAAAGGGAGTGCTGCAGCTGGGAGTGTGTAAGTGGGAACTCTGGATTCCTTAGTCTGGGAAGACTTCACGGAGACAAGGTCCAAATGGAGGGAGAAGCTGGCACTGTGGAGGTCAGAGGGAGGCACGGGGCAGGCAGGACGAACAGTCACGGCCAAGTTCTGAAGCCTGTGCCCTGCAGCTCTGTGAGCAAGGGAGAAAGTGCAGCAACATCTGGGGTGAGGTAGGCAACTGATAGATCACTCCAGACTTGAATTTTAAACTGAGAACACTGTGAAACAGTTGGAGGGCTTTATGCAGAGGAAGGAACATCATGACCCAGTTAATTTTTTTTAACATCCTTATTGGAGTATAATTGCTTTACCATGTTGTGTTAGTTTCTTCTGTATAACAAAGTGAATCAGCTATATGCATACATATATCCCCATATCCCCTCCCTCTTGCGTCTCCCTCCCACCCTCCCTATCCCACCCCTCTAGGTGGACACAAAGCACCGAGCTGATCTCCCTGTGCTATGCGGCTGCTTCCCACTAGCTATCTGTTTTACGTTTGGTAGTGTATATATGTCCATGCCACTCTCTTACTTTGTCCCAGCTTACCCATCCCCCTCCACATGTCCTTAAGTCCATTCTCTACGTCTGCATCTTTACTCCTGTCCTGCCCCTAGGTTCATGAGAACCATTTTTTTTTTTAGATTCCATATATATGTGTTAGCACATATTTGTTTTGCTCTTGCTGACTTCCTTCACTCTGTATGACAGACTTTAGGTCCATCCACCTCACTACAAATAACTCAATTTTGTTTCTTTTTATGGCTGAGTAATATTCCATTGTATATATGTGCCACATCTTCTGTATCCATTCATCTGTCAGTGGACACTTAGGTTGCTTCCATGTCCTGGCTATTGTAAATAGTGCTGCACTCAACATTGTGGTACATGACTCTTTTTGAATTATGGTTTTCTCAGGGTATATGCCCAGTAGTGGTATTGCTGGATCGTATGGTAGTTCTATTTTTAGTTTCTTAAGGAACCTCCATACCGTTCTCCATAGTGGCTGTATCAATTTACATTCCCACCAACAGTACAGGAGGGTTCCCTTTACTCCACACCCTATCCAGCATTTATTGTTTGTAGATTTTTTGATGATGGCCGTTCTGACATGTGTGAGGTGATACCTCATTGTAGTTTTGATTTGCATTTCTCTATTGATTAGTGATTCTGAGCATCATTTCATGTGTTTGTTGGCAATCTGTGTATCTTCTTTAGGGAAATGTCTATTTAGGTCTTCTGCCCATTTTTGGATTGGGTTGTTTGTTTTTTTGATATTGAGCTGCATGAGCTGCTTGTATATTTTGGAAATTAATTCTTTGTCCGTTGCTTCGCTTGCAAAGACTTTCTCCCATTCTGAGTGTCGTCCTTTCGTCTTGTTTATGGTTTCCTTTGCTGTGCAAAACCTTTTAAGTTTCATTATGTCCTCTTTGTTCAGTTTTGTTTTTATTTCCATTTCTCTGGGAGGTGAGTCAAAAAGGATCTTGCTGTGATTTGTGTCATAGAGTGTTTTACCTGTGTTTTCCTCTAAGAGTTTTATAGTGTCTGCGCTTACATTTAGATATTTAATCCATTTTGAGTTTATTTTTGTGTATGGTGATAGGAAGTGTTCTAATTTCATTCTTTTACATGTACCTGTACAGTTTTCCCAGCACCCCTTATTGAAGAGGCTGTCTTTTCTCCATGGTATATTCTTGCCTTCTTTATCAAAGATAAGGTGACGATATGTGTGTGGGTTTATCTCTGGGCTTTCTATCCTATTCCATTGATTTATATTTCTGTTTTTGTGCCAGTACCATACTGTATTGATTACTGTAGCTTTGTAGTATAGTCTGAAGTCAGGGAGCCTGATTCCTCCAGCTCCGTTTTTCCTTCTTAAGATTGCTTTGGTTATTCGGGGTCTTTTGTGTTTCCATACAAATTGTGCGATTTTTTGTTCTAGTTCTGAGAAAAATGCTATTGGTAGTTTGATAGGGATTGCGTTGAATCTGTAGATTGCTTTGGGTAGTAGAGTCATTTTCACAATGTTGATTCTTCCAATCCAAGAACATGGTATATCTCTCCATCTGTTTGTATCATTTTTAATTTATTTCATCAGTGTCTTAATAGTTTTCTGCGTTCAGGTCTTTTGTCTCCTTAGGTAGGTTTATTCCTAGGTATTTTATTCTTTTTGTTGCAGTGGTGAATGGGATTGTTTCCTTAATTTCTCTTTCAGATTTTTCGTCATTAGTGTATAGGAATGCAAGAGATTTCTGTGCATTAATGCTGTATCCTGCAACTTTACCAAATTCATTGATTAGCTCTAGTAGTTTTCTGGTGGCATCTTTAGGATTCTGTATGTCCACTATCATGTCATCTGCAAATAGTGACAGTTTTACTTCTTTTCCGATTTGGATTCCTTTTATTTCTTTTTCTTCTCTTATTGCCATGGCTAAAACTTCCATAACTATGTTGAATAATAGTGGTGAGAGTGAGCAACCTTGTCTTGTTCCTGATCTTAGAGGAAATGGTTTCAGTTTTTCACCACTGAGAACGATGTTGGCTGTGGGTTTGTCATACATGGCCTTTATTATATTGAGGTAGGTTCCCTCTGTGCCTACTTTCTGGAGAGTTTTTGTCGTAAATCGGTGTTGAATTTTGTTGAAAGCTTTTTCTGCATCTATTGAGATGATCATATTGTTTTTATCCTTCAGTTTGTTAATATGGTGTATCACATTGATTGATTTGCGTATATTGAAGAATCCTTGCATTCCTGAGATAAACCGCACTTGATCATGGTATATGATCCTTTTAATGTGTTGTTGGATTCTGTTTGCTAGTATTTTGTTGAGGATATTTGCATCTATGTTTATCAGTGATAAACATAGTTTATCTTTTTTTGTGACATCTTTGTCTGGTTTTGGTATCAGGGTGATGCTGGCCTTATAGATTGAGTTTGGGAGTGTTCCTCCCTGTACTATATTTTGGAAGAGTTCGAGAAGGATGGGTGTTAACTCTTCTCTAAATGTTGTATAGAATTTGCCTGTGAAACCATCTGGTCCTGGGCTTTTGTTTGTTGGAAGATTTTTAATCACAATTTTAATATCAGTGCTTGTGATTGGTCTGTTTATATTTTCTATTTCTCCTTGGTTTAGTCTTGGAAGGTTGTGCTTTTTAAGAATTTGTCCATTCCTTCCTTGCTGTCCATTTTATTGGCATATAATTGCTTATCGTAGTCTCTCATGATCCTTTGTATTTCGGCAGTGTCAGTTGTTACTTCTCTTTTGTTATTTCTAATTCTGTTGATTTGTGTCTTCTCCCCTTTTTTCTTTATGAGTCTGGCTAATGGTTTATCATTTTTGTTTATCTTCTCAAAGAGGAAGATTGTAGTTTTATTGATCTTTGCTATTGTTTCCTTCATTTCTTTTTCATTTATTTCTGATCTGATGTTTATGATTTTTTTCCTTCTGCTAACTTTGGGGGTTTTTTGTTCTTCTTTCTCTATTGGTTTAGGTGTAAGGTTAGGTTGTTTATTTGAGATTTTTCTTGTTTCTTGAGGTAGGATTGTATTGCTATAAAGTTCCCTCTTAGAACTGGTTTTGCTGCATCCCACAGGGTTTGGGTGGTCCTGTTTTCTTTCTTTCTTTTTTTTTTTTTTTGAGGAATTTTCTATTTTCTTTAATAAAAATGGTTTCAGGAGTTCAGACTCTAGATCCTATTGGTGGTTGTGTTTTCATTGTCATTTGTTTTTAGGTATTTTTTGATATCCTCTTTGATTTCTTCAGTGATCTCTTGGTTATGTAGTAAAATATGTTTCACTTCCATGTGTTTGTATTTTTTATAATTCTTTTCCTGTAATTGATATCTGGTCTCAGCATTGTGATTGGAAGAGATACTAGATACGATTTTAATTTTCTTAAATTTACCAAAGCTTGATTTATGACCCAAGATATGATCTATCCTGGAGAAAGTTCCATGAGCACTTGAAAAGAAAGTATATTCTGTTGTTTTTAGATGGAGCGTCCTATAAATATCAATTAAGTTCATCTTGTCTAATGTGTCATTTAAAGCTTTTGTTTCCTTATTTATTTTCGTTTCAGATGATCTGTCCATTGGTGAAAGTGGGGTGTCAAAGTCACCTACTATTATCGTGTCACTGTCGATTTCCTCTTTTATGGCTGTTAGCATTTGCCTTCTGAATTGAGGTTCTCCTATGTTGAGTACATAAATATTTACAATTGTTATATCTTCGTCTTGGGTTGATCCCTTGATCATTATGTAGTATCCTTCTTTGTCTCTTGTAATAGTCTTTATTTTAAAGTCTATTTTGTCTGATATGAGAATTTTGAAAGCTACTCCAGCTTTCTTTTGATTTCCATTTGCATGGAATATCTTTTTCCATCCCCTCACTTTCAGTCTGATGTGTCCCTAGATCTGAAGTGGGTCTCTTGTAGACAGCATATATACGGGTCTTGTTTTTGTATCTATTCAGCCAGTCTGTGTCTTTTGGTTGGAGCATTTAATCCATTTACATTTAGGGTAATTATCGATATGTATGTTCCTATTACCATTTTCTTAATTGTTTTGGGTTTGTTTTTGTAGATCTTATTCTTCCCTTCTGTTTCCTTCCTAGAGAAGTTCCTTTAGCATTTGTTGTAAAGCTGGGTTGGTGGTGCTGAATTCTCTTAACTTTTGCTTTTCTGTAAAAGTTTTAATTTCTTCATTGAATCTGAATGAGATCCTTTCTGGGTAGGGTAATTTTGGTTGTAGGTTTTTCCCTTTCATCATTTTAAATATGTCCCACCACTCCTTTCTGCCTTGCAGAGTTTTGCTGAAAGATCAGCTCTTAACCTTATGGGGATTCCCTTGTATGTTATTTGTTGCTTTTCCCTTGCTGCTTTTAATTTTTTTTCTTTTTTATTTAATTTTTGACAGTTTGATTAGTATGTGTCTTGACGTGTTTCTCGTTGGATTTATCCTGTATGGGACTCTCTGCGCTTCCTGGACTTGATTTCCTTTCCCATGTTAGGGAAGTTTTCAACTATAATCTCTTCAAATATTTTCTCAGACCCTTTCTTTTTCTCTTCTTCTGGGACGCCTATAATTCAAATGTTGGTCTATTTAATGTTGTCCCAGAAGTCTCTGAGACTCCTCAACTCTTCTCATTCTTTTTATTCTGCTGCTGTGTAGTTATTTCCACTATTTTATCTTCCAGGTCACTTATCCGTTCTTCTGCCTCAGTTATTCTGCTACTGATTCCTTCTGGAGAATATTTGGTTTCATTTATTGTGTTGTTCATCATTGTTTGTTTGCTTTTTAGTTTCCTATGTCCTTGTTAAACGTTTCTTGTATTTTCTCCATTCTTTTTCCAAGATTTTGGCTCATCTCTACTGTCATTACTCTGAATTCTTTTTCAGGTAGACTGCCTATTTCCTCTTCATTTGTTTGGTCTGGTGGGTTTTTACCTTGCTCCTTTATCTGCATATTTCTGCTCCTTCATCTGTATATTTCTCTGTCTTCACATTTTGTTTAACTTACTGTGTTTGGGGTGTCCTTTTTGCAGCCTGTAGGTTCGTATTTCTCTTTGGTTTTGGTGTCTTCCCCCAGTGGGTGAGGTTGGTTCAGTGGCTTGTGTAGGCTTCCTGATGGAGGGGACTGGTGCCTGTGTTCTGGTGGATGAGGCTGGATCTTGTCTTTCTGGGGGGCAGGACCACATCTGGTGGTGTGTTTCGTGTTGTCTGTGACCTTATTATGATTTTAGGCAGCCTCTCTGCTTATGAGTGGGGTTGTGTTCCTGTCTTGCTAGTTGTTTGGCATGGGGCATCCATCACTGGAGCTTGCTGGCCATTGGGTGGAGCTGGGTGTTAGCGTTGAGACGGAGATCTGTGCGAGAGCTCTCGCCGACTGATATTACGTGGGGCCAGGAGGTCTCTGGTGGTCCAGTGTCCTAAACTTGGGTCTCCCGCCTCAGAAGCTCAGGCCTGACACCACGCCGGAGCACCAAGACCCTGTCAGCCACACTGCTCAGGAGAAAAGGGAAATTAAAAAAAAAAAGGAAAAATTAAAAGTAATTTTTTTAATTATTAAAATAAAATTAAAAAAGAGAGCCACCATGCCAATAAACAAATCCAGCAATGATAAGAAGCACTAAAAAGTAAACTAAGATAAACATAAAAATGAGAAACAAATCAGTCATAGACAGCAAACCCAAGTCTGCAGTTGTTCTCAAAGTCCACCACCTCAATTTTGGGACTATTCATTGTCTATTCATGTATTCCACGGATTCAGGGTACATCAAGTTGATTGTGGGGATTTAATCTGCTGCTCCTGAGGCTGCTGGGAGAGATTTCCCTTTCTCTTATTTGTTTACACAGGTCCTGGGGTTCAGGTTTGGTTTTGGCCCCGCCTCTGCGTGTAGGTCACCCTCAGGAATCTGTTCCCACCCAGACAGGAGGGGGTTAAAGCAGCAGCTGATTAGGGTGCTCTTGCTCACTCAGGCTGGGGGGAGGGAGGGGTACGGTAGTCACAACTGGAATGCGGGGCAAGCCTGCAGTGGCAGAGGCCCGTATAACGTTGCAGCAACCTGAGGCACGCCATGTCTTCTCCTGGGGAAGTTGTCCCTGGATTGCGGGACCCTGGCAGTGGTGGGCTGCAAGGCTATGCAGGGTGGGGGGTGTGGATAGTGACCTGCGCTTGCACACAGGATTCTTGGTGGCTGCAGCAGCAGCATTAGTGTTTGAAGCCCGTCCCTGGGGTCTGAACTGATAGCAGCGGCTCACGCCTGTCTCTGGAGCTCGCTTAGGTGGTGCTCTGCCTTCTGTGGGAACACAGGGAAGGAATCCCTTCTCCTCACACACCCCGAAACAATGATCTCTTGCCTCTTCGGCAGGTCCTGACTTTTTTCTGGACTCCCTCCTGGCTAGCTGTGGTGCACTAACCCTCTCAGGCGGTCTTCATGCAATCCAACCTCTGTCCTCTCCCTGGGGTCTTACCTCAGAAGCCCGAGCCTCAGCTCCCAGCCCCGCCCGCCCCAGTGAGTGAGCTGACAAGCCTCTCAGGCTTGTGAGTGCCGGTCGGCACCGATCCTCTGTGCGGGAATCTCTCCGCTTTGCTCTCCGCACCCCTGTTGCTGTGCTCTCCTCCGTGGCTCTGAAGCTTCCCCCCCACCCCCCGTCTCCACCAGTGAAGGGGCTTCCTAGTGTGTGGAAACCTTTCCTCCTTCACAGCTCCCTCCCACTGGTGCAGGTCCTGTCCCTATTCTTGTCTCTGGTTTTTCATTTTTCTTTTGCCCTACCCAGGTACGTGGGGAGTTTCTTGCCTTTTGGGAAGTGTGGGGTCTACTGCCAGCGTTCAGTAGGTGTTCTGTAGCTGTTGTTCCACATATAGATGTATTTTTGATGTATTTGTGGGGAGGAAAGTGATCTGCACGTCTTACTCCTCTGCCATCTTGAAGGTCCTCCCCTGCCACCCGCCCCCGGCAGTTAATATTTTTAAAGGCTACTATTTTTAAACCAATTGGGTGGAAGGGAGAGTTGGGGAGAGTAGAAGCAGGAAAATCGGAAGCCGTTTCACTAGCCTAGTTGGGTAGTTGTAGTGAGATGTTGAGGACCGATAGTATGGCATTCAGGGAAAGGAGAATCAGGACAAATCCTAGATTTTTGGCGAGATCCAAAGAACCATTTACTGTGAGTGGAAGTCTGAGAGAGGAGTTGGTTTATAGGTGGAAATCACGAGTTATTCTTCATTTGCTCAGTTGGAAAAGCTAGTTTGTTAGAGTCCAGGAGAAGATGGCAAGTAGGCATTTGGCTAAATAAGTATAGATTTGGGGGTCAATATAGGAGGCAAGAAATTGAGTATCATATTACTTTGAAGAATTTCAGATATCAAATATTTGAACCAGTGTATGATGAAGTGAAAATTCAATTCCAGTTTTAGTTAATTTGCTTGTTTGTTGTTATGTGATGGAGTATTTATCAGAGAAAACATTATAGACCAGTGATCGATAAAGTTGTTATAGAAAGGTACAGAATTTCAACAAAAACATAAAAATTTAGGTGTGTGGGAAATGGGTGAATGTGTTCAAAAGGTACAAACTTCCAGTGATAAATAAGTCATGGGGATGTAATGTAGAGCCTGGTGTCTGTAGTTAACAGTACCGTATTTTATCAGTATATTTGCAAGTTGATAAGAGTAGATCTTAAAAATGCTCGTCATAAGAAAAAAAATTATAACTGTGAAATGATGGATATTAACTAAACTTATTGTGATCATCATTTCACTATATATGTATATCAAATCATTATGTTGCATACCTTGAACTAACCCAATATTACATTTCATCTCAATAAAGCTGGGGGGGAAAAGCCCCTAAAATTTATGCTATGTTTTAGCAAGTTATATTAGTCTAATATTTAAAATGATCAACTATAAAATGAAAAAGTGGCTGATAGACCTAGTCACCTTCTTAGCATGACCTAACTTCAATTAAACATATAACCTGTATAAAACGTATTAGTTTTATAGCATAGAGCACTTCTGGGTCAAGATCATATTGAAATATATTTATAATTTAACAGCTAATTATGCTAATTACAATTGTGTATACCTTAGCCAACTTTGTTCAAAAATGAAAAGTATCTTACAAAAAGCAGTTTTTTGTGGGGTGTAGTTTGAGTGATGGGAGTCAAGATTGTTCAGTGTGTGTTAGAGGAAATGCATTATGAAGTACTGTTGCTCATTTATTTTAAATCCAATTCTAAGACAGAATACAGGGTAAATGTATAGAACAGTTGTGTTTTATTATTCAAGTTTTAAATATTAAATGAGAGCCAATCCTTAGTGAAATGACATAATCCAGAAAAAGTGGCTTTTAAGATATTACTGTAAAATGAATGCTGTTTATACATGTCTCACATTAAGAAATAAGTAACAAATAACTAAATGAAATCAAAGCTTTATTATCACAGATAATTTCGTAGATTATATGAAAATATTTTGAAAGGAAGATGTTCAGATGATGATCAAACCTATAGCACACTATGATAATGCTGAGAACACTTCGTTGGACTTCTAGAAACATGTTTCCTTTCACACCCCTCCTCTCGATAAGTTTTAAATGACTAACAGTATAGAAAACGTTACGGCATTTCACACATACTCTTGGCTTTGTTAACTTCTGCTCTGACTGAACGTTTAAAACATCTTGTAGAATACTTGTTATTTCGAATTTTGGAATTCTCGTAAACAAGTGTCCAGAAATCAACACAGAGTCAAGTTAAGAAGAGTAGGGTTGAAAGGTCAGTTTTGAGTGAGTCATTTTTCCCCTCCATGTGAAAGAAACTTTCTCATTGGCTAGTGTTCAATAAAAGCCTGACTATAAGTAAAAATTGACCTCCACAGTAGTGGCCTTGGGAAACTGCATGTTAAGCACAACATTTCTGATATTTTATAGTAGTGAGTAAATTATTAAAAAAATATTATGCCTCTTAATATAACTCCTAGTTAATCTGTGTATGAGAAAGGGTTGTGAATTTGGGAATCATGAGTGACTGGAAATAATTGTTAAAGCAAAACCAAATGAGTAAAAATGGATTCAATGGGGATCTTCAAAAATGGAGCTATCGGAAAAATCCAGAGGAAGTCTGAAGGGGATTGGAGTCTGAAGAGGCCAGTTGGGAAACATGCCCCTGAAGGCGGGGAGGATGGATGAGGAAAATGTCTGGATCAACCATGGTCTCCTTAGGGAGGAGAAAACATCTCACAAAGGCCTCTGGCTGTAAAACCACTGTCACTGCCCCAACGGTGGCACCTCCACTGTGGCCAAGGCTCCACCTTTCCTGACCCACGTAGGGCTCCCCAGCTGAACAGCTGTGCCTGGGAGTTTGTTGACACCCAGTTCAGCCTCCGGGAGACCAAGCATGTTCCTTGATTTATAACATTTTTTTTGGTGAGCTGTTAATGACAAACTGGTTAATTTCCCTGGATAATCAAGAGTTAACTCTACTTACTAAAGCAAAACTATAACACATTAAATATATGTTTCTAACATGGTTGAAGCACAAATTTCTACATTTAAGAGCCTCGCCTCCTTCATCTTTCAGCCATGATGTCACAAAACATAAAAACAGTTTAAACATTTCTTAAATTCAGGTGTTGACAAAGCACCTTTAATCCTGTGGAAAAATAGGCAATGGACATAAAGGGAAAAATGGCAAAAAGTGACAATAAGGTACTCTGAGATATAGGAAAGGATGCTTAACTTCATCCATAATAAGAAAATTAATTTGTATTCCCACAATCAGATCTGCAAAAATCCTAAATTTTAATAACATACTGTTCTCTTAGGTGATGTGCAACAGTCACTCTCACATGTAGTAGTAGAATATTAAACTGATATAATTCCTATGGAGGCACATTGGCAGTATCTGTAAAAAATTATGAACTCATGTTTCTTTAGGCCCAGTAATTCCACTCTAAAAATGTATATTACAGATATATTTTCACATATGTGAATTGGCATATATTCATGTATACACATTGTTAGCACTGTTTTTTAAACCATTTTTAAAAATTGAAGTGTAGTTAATTTACAGTGTTGCATTAGTTTCAGGTGTACAGCAAAGCGATTCAGTTATACATTTATATATATATTCTTTTTCATATTCTTTTCTATTATAGGTTATTACAAGATATTGCATGTAGTTCCCTGTGCTATATAGTAGGTCCTTGTTGTTTATGTTTTATATATAGTAGCTTGTATCTGCTAATCCCAAGTTCCTAATTTATCCCTCCTCCACCCACTTTCCCCTTTGGTAACATAAATTTGTTTTCTATGTCTGTGAGTCTTTCTCTTTTGTAAAGAAGTTCATTTATATCCTTTTTTTTAGATTCCACAGATAAGTGATATCATGTGTAGTGCTGTTTTTAATAGCAAAAATTTATAAGAATTCAGTGCCTGCCAATAGCTGATTCATAAAGTGGGATATCATGCAAACTGTATCCTCTCTGAGTTTTGGTACAGGAAGACTTTTAAAGTATATAAAGTGAAGAAAAGCAAAGTAAACAACAGAGCTTATATTATGATTCTTTTTATATACCAAAAGTTAGGAAAGTATTAAAGACCTATATATTTACCTTATTTGTTGTGTAGGTGTAAGAAACTCTGGAGGAATACCCAAGAAAGTAGACAGGGTTTGACCCTTCAGGGTGAAGGAGTGAGAACTCTACAGGGAGAGTGAGGCCAGATGGAAGGGAATCTATCATTGTAAATCTTTATATTCTTTCTGGTTCTGAACCATAAAAAATATTTTCTTAAAAAAAAAAAAAAGGTAAACCGGCCTGATTTTCTCCGGTATGTAAGCCTGAAAAAACTTACCTAAAATTGATGTACAGAAATAAAATGAAGAATGCCAAAATCTGATTTGTGTTATTTTTACATAATTACATTGATTTTTAGTATCCCTCTGAAACCCCAGATCTAGTACCTAATGCAGATTATCTCAGTATGCATTGAATGTTTCATCAAAATGAATTACAATCTGTTACCCCAATCCTAAACAGCTTACATTTTAAAAAAGACTTTTACTGTATTGTGTAAAATTTGATGGCTAGCTTTCTTCCACTTAATCTTTCAGGGCTCTGCCGTCACAGTGCACCATGCTTTACTACTATCATTCTCCTCACCTGCTTATAATATATATATATATTTTTTCCCCATACCTTTTATTCAACTTTTGCCCCCTGCTGGCAATTATGCATATCAAAACCCATTGGTATTTTAAAAATAAATCCAGTCATGTACTTGCTCTTAAAACCTTTGAGGGCCTTTCCATTATATTTAGAATAACATGTCCTAGTTTACAAGGCCCCAAAGGAATGTTGAATGAAGGACACAGGGTGGTCCCAGGTCAGGGTCCCTCTGGCCTGCAGGCTCAGCTTCGGAAGCTGTTCACTTAGGACTTGCTCCTTTGGCCTCCACTGGAATAAAATGTAATTAAATATTTAGGAGGCAATCAAAAATTGTTAAATCATTGACTTTTATGGAGTAGCACTTTATATTCTATGATTTTGTTCAGTTCAATGATTTAAGTATGTGCACTCACACACATACAGTACATGCATAGACAGTACATGCATAGACAGTGATTCTGTGTAACCTTTGTCCCATGGTGCCCTTGTGTTCGTTCAGAGACCTGTAAGGCAGAATATCGTGTATAACACGGAATAATGATAATTTATATAAGATAGGAACATAAGGAATATTAAAATTCTGACACTATTATTTTCCTTGACCAAGGAAGTAAAAGGCTGTTTAATGCCTAGGCTATTCATGTGTACTTTTGAACTTTTTCTGCTTTTGTTGGAAGCAGTTTATGATTAAAAGTTGGAACACCACAATGCCTGTTGTGGACCTTTGACTTGTAAGAAAGGTAGAAATCTAAAAGTTCAGAAAGTGCCTGAAAGGCTGGCCACAGTCCATTGCTGGAAAGACCAATTAGGAAGCCCTGTTTACACTTAAAAAAAAGTTAATTGCTTATTTCTTTACCACTCTGTTTCAACGTTATTACAAGCCATTAGTGAGTATTGATCAGGTCTGTCAAAATCATCAAAGCATGTAGTAAGAAACCTTTTCCTTTGGAATTGTTAAGAAGTTGAAGAAATTTCTAACCTTTATTTCTACATTTCATTTTCTTTAATAATGCTGACTTTGTCTGTGATTCAATATTTTATTGTTGAATTAACTTTAAGACATTGAATAAAAGAATTGATTTGGAAAATAATAAAAAGTTTAAAGTCCTGGGTCCCAGGAAGTCACTACTTTGCAGGTGACTGGTAGAAGTATGCATTCAAAAAAGGAAACACCCATCCCTAGGAGATCTATTTTTTGTTTGAGAGCTTAAAAATATGTACTCTGTCCTCCCCCATCTTGTACATGGATGTGTGGAATTTAATTATATTTTGACAAAGTGAGGAGAACTGTCTCTATAATATATTGATGTCAGTGAGTTTCAAAACTATTTCCCTTGCAGTTTTAAAAGAAAGACCATGAGAGGAAATGACTAAATCCTCTGAGTATGCCTTCATTGACAGCTGATAATTAGCAGGCAGCTTAGCAATAATAATTAGTTCCCCCTTGAGAAAATTTCCGGATGAACCCTGAGTTGGTGCATCCCAGTTTAGTCTTGTTTCTTTGTCCACTGCCTCCCCCAAGTAATTCGTGTTGTTTTTAGAGTAGGAAGAACTCAAGATGAGCTTCCTCCGGTTTATGCAGTCAGCACTGTCCATTATTTGCACTGTGTTTTCTGGAGATTACCTGAGATTAGAGTTTCTTTGTTCCCTCTTCCTGTATGTTTTCTGATTCTTTCATCTAAGCAGCTTGCAGCAGTGCAGAGGGATAAATAGGTCAGCCATTGCTTGGTAAATACACCAAGTCCACGGACTATAATTTGGTGCTAAGACCACTATTATGACTTAAAATGCTGGCTCTAAAACTAAAATGAGGAAATATTCTTAAAGAAGGAGGGAAGCTTCCTGCTTGAGGTTTTTGTTTTGTTTTGTTTTGTTTGCCTAAGTATATACCAAAAAATGTTTCAAATCATTTTGAAACTCTATCACAAGTTATCTACAAACATTTCAGTTTTCTTAAAGTAAGATGTATAAAACTGAAAATGTCACCAATTAATAAAGCAACATGAACACGTCCGTAGTCATTTGAGACAGCTTTTTAAATACATACGATAGGTAATTAAAATTGATATTAACCTAGATTTTCCTTTTGATGTTCTTGCTGTTGAATTGTTTTGAATTATATCAGTCACAGCTATTGAATATTGGGAAGACCTTCCGTTTTACTTTATTATTAATATCAAGCTCTGCAAAAATGTATTCAAGTTCAGAAACATCATAATCCCTTAATAGACTAGACTTAGTTGCTTCTATTGGGAGTTTTCTATATAAGGTTATGGAGTCACTGTTTATAAGGAGCAAGCTTTTAACAAGTCAAACAATCTTGATGCTCTTCATCTCTGGGGACCAGAATTGGGGATGACTAAGCTCTGTGAGTATACAGTGGTGATAAACACCCCATCTCACATGGATCATTAATAGCTAAGCTCTCCAGTCAACGTCTTATTCAAATTTTGGCACCAACAATGACCAAATAACCTTAGCTGTGCACTGAATCTCTTAAAAGCTCTCTTTTTGCAATTAGAAAACGGAGGTAGTTGTAGGTCTTACCTCGTGGAAGTGCCCATGATTAAATGAGATGTTTAGCCAAATATCTGGGCAACCCTGATCTAGTCAAGTTGAGACCTAAAATTGATCATCACACCAGGCAGTACTCTTAAGCAATTGATGTAGTTTTTCTCCTGTATTATAGTGACTTTTAATTTGAATTTTAAGAAGCCTGGGGTCAATTTTGATACTCACTTTAACAGCGTATAGGATATTAGAGAATAACTTTCACTTAATAGCATTTATTCCAGCATTCCCATCTTATTTTCTTCGTTTTTTATTTCCCTTCATTTTAGCACCCCTAGCAGTATATTTGTTTGTTCAACTGAATATATTTGTATGAGTCATCTCAGATCCTTTTTGGAAAGATGCAAGTTAAATAATCAAATAAATAAAAGTAGAAAATTAGAGTTAGTATTAAAGCATAAATACGCACAACCTTTAAAAAATGTTCCTCTGTGTCCATTATTCCAGATATATGTCTAAAACACAAATATTTACACATAATGGGTACTTTTAACCTTTCCTGACTTAAAGTCGAGGATGTGGGAGAGTCACAGACAGTGGTTAGTACCTTGATTCTGAAATTTCCACGGAAGAGCCTGAACTTCTTAGGAATCAGTCGTTGGCATTATTCTGTTGGGTGGTGATGGTCAAAGTGGAGAGTTGCAGAAACATTCAACGCACAGCTCTCATATTGGGAACATGTTTAAAGAAAACTGCAGTCTGTTTATTGGATCTTATATTTAAAAAAAAATAAGTTAGGAATTATCCCAGGAAGTGTCTTCGTAAGTGAAATGAAATTTCTTAACTTACTACCTAAGACATGTACATGATATTCAATTTTATGTATCCAAACATACCTCGGCAGCAACTTCCTCTGAGGTGGTATGAATGAATCAAAATAAATTAGCTCCAAAATTCCTGATAACCTAAAAGTATTCCCTGACCCTGTAATCATTTAAATATATGAAAAGTAATAAATGAATATTTTAACTACTTTTAGGCAAGCTTAAATAAGGGTCGTGGGATACGTAGACTTGTTCGTTGATCACTCCCTCCATTTGTTAAGATTCCAAAAAATATAGATGCAGCACTGTACTTTGAAAGGCCGTAAAATATCTGTGGTTGGGTTTATGTTTTTTCAGCAATGTATTATCACCTCCATTTCAAAAATGCAACTTAGTCAAAGAATTAATCATTTTGAGTGTACAAGGGTGATTAACATGTGAGGAAACCAATCTAAAGAGGTTAAGTGGTTGTTCATAGTTACTCAGGTAATTAATGGCGAAGCCAAGACCAGAACCTGGCTCTTCAGATTCTCAGCCTACAGGACTTTCATTATGGCATATACATCTGTTGTACTTTAATTCTCATTTTTTTTTTTTTTGTAATTTGAGTGATTTTTCATTGTAATAGTATATAGCTGTAGGATGATCATTTATTCTCTGGGCACCTGAGTTTCTTCATAAGTAAAATAAAGGACAGTGGTAATTCAGACGGTTACACTGTGGTTGTTTACTGTGGTGAAAAAAAATTGATACATGTAAAGGCTGTAAGAAATGAACAGTTAAAAAATTTGCATTTGTTGAAATCTTTCCCTTTGCATTTTCCAGTCTACATCTCCACAGGAACATGAGTTCATCTTTGTGGTCTCGTGGGATCGACTTCGTCATAGCGATGGGAAGATGGGTCAGAATAAAATTTGATTAGAAGAAAATAAGACTGATGGGCCAGTAGTTAGTCTCTATTACTGACAAAGAAACAGGAGCGATGACCTTTACACTCTTAAAATTATAGTAAGCATAGTATGCATTGCAGGAGTTGACAAGTCATAAAAACAAGTAGAAGTTTTGATGTCTGTATCTCTATTTATATACAGAGGTAGTGAAGTCCTAATGACTCATTGGGAAAAAGCAAGGTCATTCCATCCCTAGATGGAATTCATTTATGGAGTGCCTCCTTTACTGGTTGAGCTGCCTCTCTTTCCAATTCATACTTTTAAAAATTGGCACTGACTACTCCACTGTGGCAGCACTTTAGGGTAGCGCCCTCATGTTTCATTCCTTTCCTGGCTTTCTCTCATTTTCCAGCCAACTTATTCTTCTAAGCTTTGTACAGTACTGTGTTTGGTAAGTCTGTAGTTTAGAGACCTGCTAATTCTAGCTAGTGTATAACCATTCTTTGAACAGTTGAATCTTTTCAGATAATGATTTCACCATGCATAAAGCTTGAGGAATTATAGCAACATACTAGAATAACTGGGGAACCTTTTCTGGAAAATACTCCACTTAGCAGCCCTGTTGTAAAACCATAAGTGAATACATGTGAAGACGAAGTGCAATGGCAGTGGAGAGCTCTGATTTATATTTTTGTTATAGTATTGAATCCCTAAAATACACATCTCTGTTTGTGAATGCCTATTTAGGAAGGAAAACAGTGTGATTCTACCTTGACAAAATTACTGAGTGGGAAAAATTTGTCTTCCAGGATTCAAGAACGCCTAATCTCTCAAATTCCTATTTTCATCTTCCCTAAATAAAGCACCTTATTATTATTTCCATCTGTCCCTCAAAACTTTAAGTTCTTTGTTTAGGTGAATGGTCAAATGATTCAGTATCACAAGTTTTACCTTTATAAATGATAATTTGATGTTAGCAAAATTGGTTGTTTTAACTAAAGGTTTAAATTTAGCCCCATTCCACAAAACTTTGTACATCAACAGTTTCAGAGTAGACAAATAGAAGTTAATACATTCATAAAGAGGGGAAAAGATACTTCATTTCTCTTTTCTCAGAAATAGGCAGTGTAAGAGTGGACAAAGTGCTATCGATTTTCATATTTCATACTGCTGTCTGGGTTTGAGTGTTCTAGTTACCAGTATTTCACCTTCTTTGTCAGATGCATTAGGAGCTGACCTTTGGGAAATGAAGTTATCTTCTAACTTGTCAATATTTCCAAGGAGCCTCTTTAAGAAATCTTCAACATGCAGGGTTTCGTATTAATTCTCTCTCATCCTCAAAGGCTCTCACATTATCATTTACCAACCTTAAGTAGTGAACTGCCATATGCAATTAAATAGCTTCAACAAACAAACAAATACACACATATGAGAGGTTTGCCAGATTCTGGCTTTCTAAAATTAAATGTCTGTTAACTAAAACAAATAATTTGTAATTTCTAAAGTAGGGATGAATGCATAAACACCAGCCCAAATCACAGTGGTAGAAAGTAGATCCCCATCAGTTTTAAAAGTCATTCCCACTGTACTGAATACTACCACATTAACAACACTGATAGTTTCCATTCTTGGACAATTTGATTTTGGACATGACTTTCAAAACCAGTTTCAAGTGGAAACATTTTTTCTGAGTTGTTGTTCATCTGGAATTAACTGGACTTGCTTTGGGAATATTTATTGTAGAATTGGGATTTTTGTTATACATAGAAAAGTAAATATAAAAGTCATAATGGAATGACTTTTCCGTGTAGCACTTTACATTAAAGTTTGTGAAAAATAATTCTTTCTGTATTTAAAAACGTAGGATATTTACCTTACCTATTAAGTTGAATCAAAGCTTTTCAATTAATAAACTTATAAAAGATGTTAATTTGTGCATATCACAACTTATTTCCATTGTACTTTTTTTACACACTGAACAAATATTTAAAATTTTTTTCCAGTGTTATTGAATTATAGTTGATGTATAATGTTGTATTAGTGTAAGGTTACAACATATTGATTTGATATATGTACATATCAAGAAATGCTTACCACAGTAAGTTTAGTTAATATCCATCACCTGACATAGTTAGAATATTTTTCTGTTGATTCGAACTTTTAAGATGTACTATCTTAGCAATTTTCAAATACACAATTAAGTATTGTTGATGCACTATATATTTTTAATCTTTTTGAGTAATAAATTTTAAAGACTTTGTATTTATGATAAAATGAATGTTAATTGCACAGTATTAATAGGTATGAAAATAGAGCCATGAGAAGAGTGTTATAAAGGTATTTATATTTTCTCTTGTGTTTAGTGTACATTTTGTTTTGTTTTTCAGAGCTCTTGGATCTAAACAGAACGTCAGTCTTCCATAGCCCTTTTGGATTTCTTGATCTCCAGACAATGCTGCTGGATGAATATCAAGAGAGACTCTTCGTGGGAGGCAAGGATCTTGTGTATTCCCTCAGCTTAGAACACATCGGCAGTGACTATAGAGAGGTATGGAAACAGCAAACTATATTTCAGGAGAGAAAGAAAAGGAGTCAGGGAGATAGCTTCTTGCGTGGGTTTTACTTGGACTAGATTTTTCACTGTCTTGGCCATTTCACATTCTGAGTGATAATATTATTGAAATAAAATATTCATTAAAATCATTTTGAGAAAAAGTTACAAATGATGGAGAATGAACTTTTCTAGCACAGTACAGATCTCTGTGTCCCCAGAAGACTTCTGATTGGTGCACTCGACGTTTCTCTTGCCTGATGGCCCTTGTCACCACACCCACTGTCCTGACACCTGGGTTTGGAATATGCTGATTTAAAGTACCTTTAGGCCTTATTACTCCAGAAATCCCATCCTGAAGAAATACGGATGTGTGAACTCAGTATAGCTAACTCATGTATTTCTGTTGGTAAGATCACTAATTCAGGTGGATCCTTTTTAAACCTGAAGGATTAAAGTATTAAAATAGGCGAGCACCCAACTTTTCTGAGAAAGATTAACTGTAAGAAGAAAAATGGTTCTTATAATCTATGCTTATAGAGTTGAATTGAGGTAATATGTTTCCAGAAATATTGATATATCAACCTTATATAAAACATGCAGAAATATTTATAGACCATAGGATATCTTTGGCATAAATGTATTACATAATACATTTTCTTTATAATTTACTTATTTATTTTTATGTTTGTCGAAATGTATGATGTCCATATTTTTTAAAGGCATTTTTAAAAAAATGTATCAGAAAAAGCAGCATACCTTCATCCCTGACAGTTCCTCATCTCTAGAGGAAATCATGTAAAACTCTCATTTCTTCTGGTTCTTACCTCCATATGTCTAAATAGCATTTGTGTACTGCTCTTCCTTGGTATTGTTAATTTTAGATAGTATCTGTTGACTTTCTGTAAAGGAAGATGAGGATTTTAGCTTTCTTTTCTTGCAGTACCGTAGCTAAAATATCTGCACTATTTCACCAGCAACCCCTACTCATCTGCCTGGTCATCTTCCCAATAGAGCTGTACCACAACTTTCAGCTAAGTAATAACTATTTACATTATTATAATTGGGAAAATGGATCACACTTCTTCCCGCCACCCCAGATGAAATATTTCCTCTTTGTTTCATTTGCTTAGATTACTTTTACTCATTTTTCACCAAACTTTCTACCAGAGTTCTTATACTCCTTTTAATATTGTAAACCGTATGGCTTTCCAAATCAGTTTTTGGTTTTTAAATGAGATGCGTCCTTCCTGATTCTCTTGTCAGCCCAGAGTTGAATGCTGGAGCATCCCCTCAACCTCCCACTTGTGTGATATTCTTTCGTAGTTTAGTCTGACATTTTACTGAAACACACCTTCAATTAGCTTGCTGAAGAAAGATCCAAAGTAAACTTTTGAGGTATTTTTAATGTTTAAAAATAATATTTTTCAGACTCCACACAGAATTGATAGATGCATGTAAAATTCTAGAATGAAAATCATTTGCTCTAGAATTTTGAGGATAGTGTTCCATTGTTTTCAGACTTCGAGTATAGCTGCAGAGAAGTGCGATACCATTCTAATTTCAAAATTTTATTTATAAGCTGTTTCCTGCCACCCTGTTCCCCTAATCCTGTCCTCATGCCCTTCTATGTTTTAACATTTTCTCAAATTTTCTTTAAGGTTTGATCTGTTTTTTCATTCACTGTGTTGAGACACAGTGGGCCTTCTGCAGGGGAAAGCCTTGGCCTTCAGCTCTGGAAAATGTTATTATTTCTTTGATGTTTTCCCTTCTTTTCCATTTTCCTCCTGACTCTCTTTCTGGGACTTCTGTAAGGCAGAGTTTTGTTCTCAATTGTCTGGCCTGCTGTTTATTATACAGACATTGAACGATTTCTCCTGATTTCACCCACACCCACCCCTTTTCCCATTTTCAGAAGAGCCCTAGACTTCTAATTCCTGAGAATTTTTCAAGTTCTTTTTCATGAATCAGCTTGTTTATTGGCTCCCTTCACCTTGCAGGCATTTAGATTTCAGCTTTTCTCATGTGGAAAGCCAGTCAACACCTGTCCATATGTTGTAGAACTTCCAAAATGTTGCTCATATTTCTTTGGCATCTCCATCAAGTTCTATTTGTCCTTTTTGCATTATGTCCTTTGGCTACTATTGTAGTTGCAGGATGAAGTGGAGACACATAATGTGTTAAACTCTTTCCTTTTTTTTTTCTATCACCCTTAATTTTATTTTCTCTGCAGTTCTCAAAAGAGATGATTGCTCTCTCTCTCTCTCAATGTCTATCTAAAATATATATTGTAAAATTGTATATTTATATATATAAAACAAATATGCAATATTTGTATTATACACACACATCATTTTGGGGGATTTTTTAATTGAAGTATTGTTGATTTCCAATGTTTCAGATGTACAGCAAAGTGATTCAGTTATGTATATATGTGTATACATATATTCTTTTTCAGATTCTTTTCCATTATAGGTTATTACAAGATACTGAATATAGTTCCCTCTGCTATACAGTAGGACTTTGTTGTTTGTCAACTTAATATATAGTAGTTTATATCTGCTAATCCCAAACTCCTAATTTATCTCTCCCCCCACTGCCTGTCCCCTCTGGTAACCATAAGTTTGTTTTCTATGTCTGTGAGTCTATTTCTGTTTTGTAAATAAGTTTATTTGTGTCATATTTTAGTTTCCACATATAAGCGATATCATATGCTATTTGTCTTTCTCCGTCTGACTTCACTTAGTATAATAATCTCTAGGTCCATCCATGTTGCTACAAATGACATTATTTCATGAGTAATATTCCATTGTATATATATACTACATCTTCTTTATCCATTCATCTGTTGATAGACATTTAGGTTGTTTCCATGTCTTGGCTATTGTAAATAGTGCTGATGTGAACATTGGGGGGCATATATCTTTTTGAATTGGAGTTTTCGTCTTTTCCAGGTATACACACATAAATCTTTAAGACCATCAAGGACCTCCTTCTTCCAGACAAATTCAATGGATTTTCCTCTCCCTTTTTTGGATGGTCATTTTCCTCCTAACTGTGGTGTTCACCACGTGGCCCCCTTCTTTTTCTCTTGGGTAGATCATCTGCACACTCCAGTTCTTTGAAGGAATAGCTAAGCCAGGGGTGGTTAGAATGGGGGCCATGGAATAATCTCTGTTATGGGATGATTTCCTGCCCCCCAACCCCTAATTCATATGTTGAAGCCCTAACTCCCAGTCCTGAGAATGTGACTTTAAAGATGTGATTAAGTTAAAATGAGGCAATTAGGGTGGGCCTAATCCAGTCTGACTGGTGTTCTTATAAAAGAGGAAATTTGGATACATTAAAGAGACATCAGGGATATGTGCTCATAGAGGGAAGGCCATGTGAGGACACAGTGAGAAGGCAGCCATCTGCAGGCCAAGGGGAGGCCTCAGAAGAAACCAGAGGTGCCAACACCTTGAACTTGGACTTCTAGCCTCCAGAACTATGAGAAAAGAAATTTCTGTTATTTAAGCCACCCAGTCTGTAACATCTTGTTATAGCTGCCATAGCAAACTAATCAAATCTCCATATTAACATTATAAGTATGTGAATATGGAAAGATCCTTCAAGGGATCCGACACCCAGAAGATTAAGAATCTTTGCATTAAGGAAGTAGTTCTTAAATTGTTGTCCTGTCTGGATCCTGAAACTCTCATCGAGTGGGTCCCTGAAATCCACATTTATGACACGCTTTCTAGATGACTTTTATGTACACAAAATCTCATAACAGTTTTCCTGAGCCCTCATTTCCTATGTGGAACTAAGGCCAGGAGTTAGCAGCTTCCCACTTTAATGTGATTCTGCTTTAGAGTAGGGGAAATTGAATAACCTACTTATCCTTGATTGTTTTGGCCTAATTGTACCCTGAGGGCTTTAATGCTAGAAAGACTGCTTTAATGGAGGAAATGACCTGTGAAGACTATATAAGGATAAGAAAGCTGGAGAGTGATGAGTATTTATGAACTGCATCTTAGGGAGCTAAATAGAACAGTAGCTGGCTGTTGAAGCTTCAGGGTTCCATCCAGCAAGGATGTCAAGGAAAGTAGCTACACAAATTATTAAATTGAATAACTTTGCTGCATTCAAGGGTAAATCCTTGTTTTGTGGGGCCTGAAGTATATACAGTTTGCTGGGCCACTTCAGGAAATATAATTCAAACTTAAATTTCAAAATTGCTAACACCCCTCCCAGGGCCACAGAAGGGCTGGGTACTCGTGAGGAATTCTGAGAGGTAAGCTACATTAACTCTGAGGTGACTTCACCCCACCTGCATTTGTTATTTTGTACTTTTCTTGCCTATTTCCACAGAATGATTAGCAATAAAACTCCACATAGACTTTCTGCATTTATTTTCAGTAACAGCAGAGTTAGACAAGGTCTACTTCATAGACAGTCTGTTTAAAAAAAGTAGACTTAAGAATGAGAGGGCTCCCCTGGTGGCGCAGTGGTTGAGAGTCGGTCTGCTGATGCAGGGGACACGGGTTCGTGCCCCCGTCCGGGAAGATCCCGCGTGGCGCAGAACGGCTAGGCCCGTGAGCCATGGCCGCTGAGCCTGCGCGTCCGGAGCCTGTGCTCCACAGCGGGGGAGGCCGCAGCAGTGGGAGGCCCGCGTAGCGGGGGGGGAAAAAAAAAAGAATGAGAGTTGGTGCCTCAGTGCTGTCCAGGCTCTGCAGATGTGATGTTTCTGCTTCTTGGCCAAGTTCTCCTCCTGTCTTTCCTGGACCTTACTCCTTCAATGATTTACCTGTTATTATATCTTTAATCTCTCCTGCTTTATCTTTGGGTTTCTTAACCTCAATACTGTTAACATTTGGAATAAGTCTAGGTTGGAGCAGAGAGCGTCCTGTGCCATTGTAGGATGTTTAGCTGTATCCCTGGCTTCTATCCAATACACTCCAATAGAATGCTGCCCCTGCGTCATGATAATCAAAAAGTCTCCAGACACTGTCAGATACCCCCCGGGAGGCAGAATTACCTCAGGTCAGACCACTGTGTCTAGCCCATCATTTTATAAGCAGGATACAGACCTCTCATTTAAAAAGTCCCACCATAAACATATATCTACTTGGTGCTACCACATCCCTGCTTCTTCCCCTGGGATCAGTCACCTTGGAAGAGTAGCCAAAGCCCATTTTCCCCACTTTCTCACTTTCCATTTATTTCTTAGTTTTTAATATCTTTTAAAATGTAATATGTGGGGCTTCCCTGGTGGTGCAGTGGTTGAGAGTCTGCCTGCGGATGCAGGGGACACGGGTTCATGCCCTGGTCTGGGAAGATCCTACATGCCGCGGAGTGTCTGGGCCCATGAGCCATGGCCGCTGAGCCTGCGCGTCCGGAGCCTGTGCTCCGCAACGGGAGAGGCCACGACAGTGAGAGGCCCGCGTACCGCAAAAAAAAAAAAAAAAAAGCTATCCATGTTTAAATTGGCTTTTTGGCTTTTTTTTTTTGGCCGTACTGCATGGCATGCAGAACTTCCCCAATCAGGGATCATACCCATACCCCCTGCATGGGAAGCACGGAGTCTTAACTGCTGGACCACTGGGAAAGTAAAAAATCTTCTTCATTAAATTTCCTTTCAGTCACTACTTAATTTTAAAATTATCATTCTGTATTGAGGAAGAACTTCCAATCTAGATCATCTGAAAAGGAATGTACCTGTTTCTTCTCATATTCTCCACCCCCAATTTATTTATACTTAGTGCAATATCAAGATGTGGCCAAAAGAGATAATGAAAGTTTATTATGTTATTATTAAATTCTCTAGTTAGCAGCTGTACACTCAGCAATATTAAATGTTTTTTGTTTTTGTTTTTTGCGGTACACGGGCTTCTCACTGCTGTGGCCTCTCCCATTGCGGAGCACAGGCTCCCGACACGCAGGCTCAGCGGCCATGGCTCACGGGCCCAGCCGCTCCGCGGCATGTGGGATCTTCCCGGACCGGGGCACGAACCTGTGTTCCCTGCATCGGCAGGCGGACTCTCAACCACTGCGCCACCAGAGAAGCCCTAAATGTTATTTTTACATGATGCGTAGTTATTTGAACTTCAGTCTGGTGAAATGTAATTTGAGTTAAATCTAAGGAGATTTAAATATATGCATGCAAAATTAATGAGTTACGTTTTTTTAGCGTTAAACATGTAATTCAGAAGAAACTATGTATGTTAAAAATATGATCAAGAAAGGGAAGCAAAGGAATAAATACAAAACATCCTGGTATATTGCTAGCATTTAAGGAGCATTTAAGAGTAAAATTTACACAATTATTGAGTAATTCAAGCAATTCTTAAAAAGAGGATTTAAAAAAACTTTTCCTGTGACTCTAAAATATTTCAATAATATATGATAATATTTCAAAATGGTAAATAATAATATTAATTAGTAAACCAAAACTAGTAATGAGTTAAAAATCCCTCTAGATATTACACAAAGTAAAGTTTTTTCATATAGCACCTAACAATTATTGAAAACATTTTTGTGCTGTTTTCCATATTCCATGAGAAAAATTTATTTCCTAATTCATATTTATCAGGTTTATTTGTATTACCATAAAGAAGCATCAGCCATGGTACCTTTATTTGTGTTTCTTTATTGGTTGAAAGTTTGTCTTCATTCTTTCTGATCAACATTTCATTTCTAGAATGAGATATAATGGATCAACAGCTACATTTTTTTTTTGATATTTGACAGAAAGAGCCAACAGATTATTTTTTTGTTTTATTTTAACTTATTTCCATTTGCAGATATTATAAGACCTTTTGAAAAGTAGCAGAATGTAATAGCAAAGAACACGTTTTATAGCCAGATTGCCTGAACTCCCGTATCTGGTCCAGCACTTAGGCGATGAGTGATCTTGGTCAGCTTATTCCATAGCTCTATTTCTCAGTTTTCTCATCTGTAAAAGAGAGATGATCATAGTATTTATCTCACAGCTTTTATAAGACAGTTTATTGACTTATTAGTTGCCTAGGCCAGTGCCTGAAACATAGTATTATCCAAATATTTGCTGTCATGGTTATTATCTAAACAAGACATAGAATCAGCACATGATTCCTATGTGCTGCCATTTCTAACTGAGGTAGGAGAGTACTGCATATTTTTAGAGATGATTCAACTAAGTTCTAGAAACAGTCATGGAGATACGAAGTATGCAGAGATGAATAAAACAGTCCCTACCCTAAAATATTTCTAATGCAATGGAGAAGATACATACATACACATCTGTCACAGGTAGCACAGTTTGAATAGAACTATAACAAAGGCCCAAGTAAAATGCTAAGAAAGTATACAGAAGCTGGGAGTTGAGGTTTCCTGGAGGAGATATAATTTAAAATTGGACTTTGAATCGTAGTTGGAATTTTGATTCACACAGATAGGTAGTGGGAACAGAGAGAGTACAGGGAAGAAGGTCAGACATTTTAGAGCACTTTGAAGTAATGACTTGGCTGAAGTAGATAGGTGAGTTGGGGCCTGAGGGTATCAACAGGGTAGAATGAGAGTTAAGGATGGAAATGGGGTTTAGACCAGATCCTGAAGAATACCGACGGCTGTGTTGTTGAAACTGAATCTTCTAGGCAATGCAGGAGCCAGTGGGAGAGTCTGAATACGTGTAAAACACAATCAGAATGGTAGTTCAGCATGATTGCTTTAGCAGCAGCATGTTGGGTGAATGGAAGGAAGAGGAGAATAGGGCCATGAGGCCAGTAAGTAGCAGTTAGAACTTAAAACCAGGTTCGCTTGTCTTAGAAGCCTAAGGTCTTTCCACCACGTCACAGTGTTGAGAACCAGGCTGCTGCTCTGGTGTGAACTCCGCGTCTCCCAAGGTGGTCTTCAGTGTACTGTTAGTTCTGCCTTTTGTCATGAGGTGTTTCTTTCCTCTTGCTTCTTATTCCCTTTGCATGACTAACGTTTACCTTCGTAATGGTTAAGAGACTAGTGGAACAGTTAGTGGTTGGTGACAGTAGTGGAGGAAAACCACTGACAAGTGCGAGAAAGAACTGTCTCCCCTTGTTAACTTTTTTTTTTTTTTTTTTTTTGCAGTGTTGCAGATGAAATCTTTTAATTTCCTTTTTTTTTTTTTAAACATCTTTATTGGAGCATAATTGCTTTACAATGGTATGTTAGTTTCAGCTTCACAACAAAATGAATCAGTTATATATATACATATGTTCCCATATCTCTTCCCGCTTGCATCACCCTCCCTCCCACCCTCCCTATCCCACCCCTCCAGGCGGTCACACAGCACCGAGCTGATCTCCCTGTGCTATGCGGCTGCTTCCCACTAGCTATCTACCTTACGTTTGGTAGTGTATACATGTCCATGCCTCTTTATTGCTTTGTCACCGTTTACCCTTCCCCCTCCCCATAGCCTCAAGTCCATTCTCTAGTAAGTCTGTGTCTTTATTTCTGTTTCACCCCTAGGTTTTTCATGACATTTTTTTTTTTTCTTAAATTCCATATATATGTGTTAGCATACGGTATTTGTCTCTCTCTTTCTGACTTACTTCACTCTGTATGACAGACTCTAGGTCTATCCACCTCATTACAAATAGCTCAATTTCGTCTCTTTTTATGGCTGAGTAATACTCCATTGTATATATGTGCCACATCTTCTTTATCCATTCATCCGATGATGGACACTTAGGTTGTTTCCATCTCTGGGCTATTGTAAATAGAGCTGCAATGAACATTTTAGTACATGACTCTTTTTGAATTATGGTTTTCTTAACTTAACGGCAAAGTTGAGTTCCCCACGAGGCTCCGGTATTTCAACCACAGGTGAGGGACTAGATTGTCCATCTCCTGTCGACATAGCCCCTTGCAATCTGTGCACATTTGAGAAGTACTGAGATTCCTGAAAAACAAATCAAAATTATTCTCAGGGAGGTAGCAACAGTAGTTTGAGGTATAAAATCTTTCCTTGTTTCATTTCATGAAGAAATCAAAAGTGGAAATGTTTGTTTATTTAAGCTGTATTTTATAGGAAGTCATAAAACATTCCATATTTAGTAATAAATATTCACTTTAACAAATTTTCACCCCTGGCTTTCTCCAAGTTTCTAAATTTCAGCTTTATTTTTCTAAAATTACTCTCACCACCATTATTTTAAGCTAAAGTTACACTACTTAATTTGGATATCTCTAAATATAACTCAGTCACTTCTGTTTGTAAAAATATTTATACTTTTCTCGTTTACTCAGCTTTACTGAATCCAAGGTGAAAAATAATGCTTGAATTTTAGAATTTAATTTTTTTAAGTGAGAGAAAGGCATTAAAATCTAATTTGCATATAAAATGGCAAATGGTATTTCACATTAATGATGGCAATTTAGTAAATTTCATCCATTAAAAAGGGCACACACAAGGCCGGAAATGTTTGTGTCATAATAATAGTGTTCTAATTCAAAAGCTTTGGATTATAAACATTTCAAGAACAAATCTTGTCTATAGTCCAAAAGATTATAATTCTGGTATACAAACTACTTGAATAATGACAGCCATTGTAATTAAGTATAAAAGCATAAGCAGTAAGGATAACGTGTCAGGTTAAAACTACCATTTATAAACCATTAGGCCTCTTTTAATGTGTTATACTCAATCTATTTTCTTGATTTTAATGACATTTATAGGACCTTTCATTAAAATACACATTGATGACACTGGTACTATATATAGATATAAAATAGATAAAGAAAGACTAAAATATAAACAAACGTTTTTCATTAGAATAATAGAATTAGGAAGAGAATATTAGATGAAGTTATAATAGTGTCTTAATCACTTAAATGTATTCCAAAGAAGAGAGACTTATATTACCTGGATCATTTTATTTAATTTTTTTCAATAAAAAAAGAAATAATGTTTTTTAGACAGTTAAATTATTGCTTCTTTGTTCATTTGTTTTTGCTCTCCAAAATCTCTGAGTGTCCTAACATCTTGTAACAATAGCATTGTTAAATCCTTAATCCTGGTGTAATTAGGAGACTCAGTAGGGAGTCCGGGTAAGAATTACTTTGTAATTTAATTTTTATTTTATTTTTCTCCTTTGAGATATGCAAGCATAGTAAATGGCCTGTTAAAGTGCATTGGAACAATTAAATTATATTGTAGGAGTGTTGTGATGAAATGATGTGTATTTAACCTTCTGCTTTTTGTACCTTTCTCGGTGCAGAGAATTTGGAAGTGTCATTACAACCCTGTTGCTTAACTGCCTTTAAAAATGTTTTATGCAGAACAAATAGCTTAATTTTATGGGTTTTTGTTGATGCTATACTCTGGAGCAGAACCAAAAGGCATCCTTACTGCCAAAACAAATGAGGAAAATCATTTCCCTTACTGTCTTGGCAGAACATTTGTACGTGATGGCTTTAAAATAACTTTTGATTTCCAGTGAGATCATTCTCTCATCTTTTCTCACCTGAGTGGACCTTTGAATGCAGTCCTGAGCCTGTTAAATTTTGTTAAAAAAAAAAAAAAAGAAGAAAGAAACCAAAGCAAACTAATGTATAAACAACAACAAAAGCAAAACTTGAGTAAATATATAATGACATTGTTCATTTGGAGAGTTCCCCTGTGTTGCACTTTAGTGGGGAGTGTTCATAATTTAATCTTCTACCTCTCTCCCTTCCATGGACCCAGAGTGATCTGGTTAACACCCTTTTCTCTACCCTCAGAAATCCTGCCAGTCTCTCAAACTTGCTAAATCCTGCAGGATTTCCTCCCTGATTAGACTGGAAAGTTACTTGTCTCATTTATTTGATACTGCTTGCAGCATTTTCATGTCAGTGAATCTATATCTCACACTTTATTGTAGGATCCTTTATTGAATTGACTTTTTGAAGAATGTGATAAAGAAATGTTGACTGATACAAGTCTGCCAATAGACAATGAATGAGCAGGGAGTGCATTTAAGGCCTTATGCCAGGTAGGCATTTTAGGGCTGGGGCAATAAGTCACTGCCTTGCCCTCTGTAACTTATAGCCCTAATAAGAGAGCTGAAGTTGAGTACACATATCATTATAGTCATAGATAGAAAACGTAAGAAAAGCAATATAGAGGATCAAAGGAGGGAGACATACTATCTGTTGAAAAAGTTAATCAGGAAACGTCTTCTAAGACGTGCCTGAAATAATGATTTCATTATTCCTAGAGCAACTGCCACTATTAGGTTTGCTGCTAGAAACAACACATGTTCTGGCAATCCTAGAAAAGCCATGTATTGTCTTCGCCACCACATAATATATGATATTTTGTTTGTGTCAAGAACTGTGAAGGATCTGAAATTTTACCTTGCTTTTAAGACAACAAGTTAGCCTGTCATAGTTTCATTGATGCTGGCAGAAGACAACGCCTGGGCTAGAGACAGAGGACTCTGTCACTCACAGGACAGCAGGTAGCATGAGCCTCGTGTTTCCATCTTGTCTTTTCCTCCTCAAGTCCCATAGGGGATGGGCAAAGCAGCCTAAGTAGACGCTGTACACGCAGTGAATTTGTGTCATACCCGCTTTACCAACCTCCAGCTCAGAAAACTCCCAGTCTTACAAGGGATTTGCTAGCAAAGCTGTCCAACCTTTGCCCAGAGGGAGACATTATCTTTATTATCCTGGTCAGGAAACAAATCTTCTATTTGCCCTGAAGAGAGATTCTATCTCTGTCTTCCAAGGCTCTTTGAAAAGATAATGTGGAACAAAAGCTGTCAATAAAGTATAGGAATCCTCTAGAGAATTGCCCCCCAGACAATATGTTCAAATAGTCCCGGAAATAATCCTTATGAAGCAATGATTGAGGAGAATGAGGTAATACGTTGAGGTTGTTGTATTGTCTGGATACTATTTCAACATTGAAAAGCTGAACTTTGGTATATTTTTCCAAGGAATTAGTTATCTAATACTTTGAAATTGTAGAACTATGATTTAAAGAAGTCACCGTTTTACATAATGATGAAAAATGAATAAAAAAAGATGCTAATATTCTAAGAAGAAAAGTGCTGCATCTCATAAATTAAAGGTGTTAAGAATATAAAAGCATTATTCTGCTCTACTGGTGAGGTATTCTCCGATTTATTCATGTCGGTAAGCAAATTAGTCATGAAAATCTTTCCAATGATGGATGATCCTAAAATGAATTTGTATTTTGAATTTGTATTTACACACACATATACCTTCTAGCATATCCTTTTGAATAATTTATGCATCCACAGTAAAATTATAATTCCAAAACCAAATTGAATCTCAAATTAGAATAACTTTTAGAAATCATCTGAGAAAACCTACTGCTCAGTGCCTGAATTTTTTCCAAAATAAAGGATAAGTGAAGTTTATCAATTCTACAACTTCACTTCCAGAATCCTATTGTCAAGTGGTGTTGGTAACCTCCCTCAGGCTGATGTTAAGCCTGCAGTCGAACCTGACATTGTCTTATTTATGTGCTATCTTTCCTGAATCATATATGATCCACTGATAGATCTACTGCTATAATGAAGAACATTGATTCTAGGGTATTCTATGTGTGCTTTGGACTTTTTAGTTGGTTTTCTTTTATATCCCTACTTTTTTCCTTTTATCTTTTTTCTATGTTGCAACATAACAAAAAGCGCTTGTGTTTTTATTTGAAAGTTTATATACTGCACTGTGAAAGCAAAGGAACACATGAATGCTGACTATTGTTAGTAAGAAACTTCAGGGGGCTCATTACACTAATAATAGCATCAAAGTAATGTCATACACCTATAGTTCAAACCCTAGAGTGCTTACTCCTATGATAATAAATTTAGTCATAAAAGGATCATCAGAATCAAATGCCATTGTCACCACTTATATAAATCCCCAATATTTTTCATGTATCAGGGCCTGGATTTGACTACGTAACGTGTGAGTTAAGTGACAAACCTCTTCCCCATCTAGCATATAAATACCTAACCTGATATTGTATGGGACACAGCTTTTTTAAAAATCTTAAATTTTGACCGTATTTGGGATTCAAACATGTATATCAGATTTCAAAAACTAAAACGTCTACAGGGGCCACTCAGGTAAAAGAAAAGTCTGAAGAGAATCAGAGAGTGCCTGTCCCAATGAAGGAAGACTTCAGACTCAACTCCAGAAGAATGGTGCCACATAGGAAGGCATGCCTGTTGCTTGCCTTTTAGATTTTTCTAGAGACATTGTACACCAGGGCATGTAGATCCAAGGCACAGGCCTTTGGAGGCAATGAACAAAAAACTATAGGGGGTTCTGGTGAAAGTCAGCATCGCTCAAAATAGAATTCATCATCGCTGACCAGCAGAGTCCATGAAGATGATGCATTAGCATGAGAAGGCGATTCCATGGAATTCAGAAAGAGACACAAGAAAGGGAGCCGATTGAGCTTTTTCAGTCAGGGGAGGAGGAGTGATTGATCCAGCAGGTGAGGGGATAAGCTATTAACCTGGAGGCTTTTAGATCTTGAGGCACAGGAAGCATTTGAGAACTTACCAGTTGCTACAATTACTTAAGGGAATTGTATACCTTGGTTCCCACCCATAGATCTGCACTGTAGGGTTGGACAGAGAAATATGCATTTTTTTTAAAAGAAGCTCCCAAATAGTACTTAGGTAAAGTTCTGGTAAGGATTAAATTAAATGTTGAATCTGAAGTGCTCAGTACAAAAGTTAGAAAGCTGATAATGCCAAGTGTCAGTGAGGATTGCTGGTAGAGTATAAACGTGTCACCATCCTGGAGAGCAACCTGACACTACAGTAAAACATTAAATGTATGCTTCGCTAAGACCCAGTAATTCTGCTCCTGGTTATACATACCAGTGGTATTCTTATACAGATCCCAGAGGGACGTGTACAAAAATGTGCTGCTGCTTTTGGTGGGGGGGGGGAGGGAGTGGTTCTTGTCAATAAAGTACTTTATTAAAACAAAACAGACTATTGTGGTAAGAAGCCTTTTCCCAAAGTAGCTTATACACCATCACTTGTGGTGTAGTCACTGCAACTGAAATGAGCTGTTCATGGAGATCATAAACATTAAACTGATTCCTCTAGGTTTTATTGGGAGAAGATGTGCCGATGTTTGCCGTGGTGGAGTTTTGGAGACAATTTGGGTGTCCTCATTGGGAGAGTAGAAGAGGGAGTATGGGGGATCCATACCCCAAATACTACAAAGCCGTTAGAAACAACAGACTGTGTGTATACATAGGGCTTTGTATAGGGGTCTTCAAAACCCAGTTCTTAGTATAAAAGATGAGAAAGACTTTACATAAATTAAAATATACCATTTACATAAATTAAAAAATGCACAAAAAGCAATATACACTTTATAAGAACATATGCAAACAACAGAAAAACTGTTAGTCTTCCCAGGAACAATTTACAGTGATTGCCTCCTGGAGGGATGCAGGGAGAACATGGAGGGGGGAAGGGAAGGAAATAAATAGATAATTAAAATAAGAGAGGGACCTTTTGAGACCAATGATAATAATGAGCCCTCAGTTGCATAGTATAACAAACTCAAACCTCTGCACATGAGTTTATAAAGTAGAAGAAAGAAGAACTAAAAGTTCTTGCCACGCTGTCTGGCACATGGTGTGATTAATCTATCATTTAAGCAAAAAGAGGAACAGAAACGGTCTGAGAAAAGAAAAGGATAGAGAAAACCATTTCTTGCATTCCCAAAAAAAAGTACTTAATGATTTCTGCCTGTGGTCCCAGCAGAGTGCTAGGCACTATCTGAGATGAAAAAGAGGTATTTGATATATTCTCTCTTCAATGAAGAAACCAACAAATTTGAAATACAACGAAAATTTCCCGAAATCCAGTGGGAAACTGGTAGAGTTAAATTATGTTTTAAAAATAATCAAAGATGTTTGTGGTGTATTATGAAGTGATACATTATAAACAAAGGATGAATTATAAATTCATTCATTATAAATCCTTTCATTCTTTTGTGCACAAATGTTATGGAGAGTCCACCACACCAGGTTCAGTGCTAAGTGGTAGAAATGCAAAGGGAACTTAAGGAGGTTCCTGGCCTTTGGGGGTCAGACAAGTTCGGGAGAGAGATTGGACAGCAGAGATCACAGTAGGTTAAGTGCAGAGCAGTGCTGGTTGAAGTATGGGTGACCTCTAAAGGCCTGAGACTTGAGATGAACCTTCAGAAAGATTAAAAAAAATAATAAGTAATAATAAAGTTTAGCATAAAATAAAAGCTAAAAGATAAGTGCCTTAATTTGGCAAATAATGCCATAAAGAAGATAAAGTCTTGCTTGATCTTCTCAAAGAAGGAAGTAGAACCAACAAAAATAGAACAAAATAAAATGTATTGAATTGCAGAAGAAAAATGAAATGGTTTTTCCGTGTGGTTTATTTTTATATGCAGTTGCATAACAGTCCATTATCTTTTATTCCAGATACACTGGCCAAGTACAGCAGTAAAAACAGAAGAATGCATAATGAAAGGAAAAGATGCCGTGAGTATTATTCATTGTAAATTAAACAAATCATCAATTATAGTCATGGTCAGTGACAAAAGACTGAATCTCTAACCTTTTATTTGCTCTTAAAACACATATATGCAATTCATTTCAAGAATAAATATCTATCTTTCTCTATATCTATAGATATATATATTGATATATACATATATATCAATATATGTGCACACATACATACATGTATATATACACACGTATACGCATGCACATATGATATATACATGTACATGTATATACATATACATGTACATGTACATTTTCTATATATATAATATATATAATTTCTATATATATAATTACTTAAAAATTAATTTCAGTGTAGAGGTAGAGTAGGGCACCAAGATACCATCTAGATCTTGGTTTTATTTTGTCTTATAATATTTTAGTCAACTCAGATTTATAAATTCCTTCTAGTCAGGCTTATCTCCTATGTACTGGGGACAAAAATAATTTCAGGTAATTTCTTAATTTGAGGAAAAGCTAAGCACCGTCTTTGTGAGATTTCATCTCACCCTGATTAGTAAATTAGAAACAAATGAAGAAACTAAAGGAGAAAAAACAAAAAACTTGAAAGAAGATGGCAAAGGCAGTAAACATGCTTTATATATTCCACATGTTTTGAGGATGTCTCCTGCTGAAAGAATCAATATTCTCTCCATAATCAATATATCTCTCCATAATCAATATATCTCTCCATAACTTCCCTGCAGCATGTGAAAGGGAAGAGGTGGTCCAGCAGCAGCAGCCCTGCCATAGTTGCTAACACACGCGTACACGGGTGAAAGGACTTTTCACGTGCTAGGAGTAGCTGGCCGACGACACAATTCACAGCTTTGGAGGAAGGCATGCACAGCTCCTTTTGAAAGTTAACTCATCCTTTTTTTCAGTAAGAAAAAATAATACCATGTAGAAATCTAACACACATTATACCAACTCCTGATTCTAACGGCAAAGGGATGAGTCAAGACATTCTTGCTGGCTTAGTCTACAGCGTGATGCTGAGTAATTGAACACATTCACAGGCTGTGTCAATCTAAGCCCACCCGAGCCAAAATGTGGTCTAATCGGCTTACTCAAGCTGTGACAGTTTCAAGAGAGGAGAAGCAGGTGCTTATAGCAATATGAAAATAGGATATTAGATTTTCCCAACTATACGGGTCATATACAGACTAGGATGCTGCATGAAGGGGAAATTAAAGGAATAAGTCTATCGGTGTGCCCCAGATAATCGGTTCAGTAGTGTGTTACTTGTTCTTACCAAGGGAATGCTCTATTCTGAATCACTTACGATGAGATAGGTCTGCTGGCTTTTTCATCCTAATACTGTTGTATGAGAGAATTTAAAAGTCAGAATCTGACCTTATAAAACATAATATGTACTGATTATTGCATGTACTAATGCCAAAGTGATATTTAGCAATAAAAGGGTTTAGTATTTCTCTCATAATTTAAATGAACTAGCAGTACCTGCTTTGCCAACAAGGTATTTGCTAAAATTAATTTAGTCAAGTTTTGTCTGAAGTAATTTTAAACTTGTTTTCACTCAGCATACTCAACTAATGACTGATCTATTAAAAGTTTGTTACACATGGAGTGTGTATCAGGTACTGGGTTTGATTAACTACAGAATACAAAGATGTGTAAAATCAAGATTCTGTCCTTGATACGATTACAGTTGAATCCCATTATGGGCAAACTAGAGCTCTGGGGCCGAATGTGACCTGCCATAAATGAAGTTTTGTTGGAACACTTCCATATACATTCATTTTTCTGTTGTCAACGGCTGCTCTTATGCTATAGCTGCAGAAGTAAATAGTTGCTGCAGAGACCAGATGGCCCATCCAACTAATTATATTTAGTCTCTGGTCCTTTATAGAAAAAGTTTGCTGATCTCAGGACTGTAATCTTATAGTAATAGGTATAAAATGTTATTTTTGTCAGTTAGCTTTCTATCTGTTTACTTGAAAATTCTCTATGAAAGTACTTTATATGAATTTATGAGTTTGAAGATATGACTTATTTGCCCAAACATCAAAACTCTGTAGTGCCCTAAGGTCTGCATATACATCAAGTATAGTTGATTTACAATGTTGTGTCAGTCTCTGCTGTGCAGCAAAGTGACTTAGTTATACACATGTGGACCTTCTTTTTTTAATATTCTTTTCCATTGTGGTTTATCACAGGATATTGAATATAGTTCCCCGTGCTATACAGTAGGACCTTGTTGTTTATCTGTCCTGTATAGAATAGCTTACATCTGCATATGTTCCCTTAAGCTTAATGAAGCTTTTTCTAGTTATTTGTTTTCTGACTTTATGCTGATTCATTGTTTATATGAAATTTTAAAAAATAACAGGTTTGGGAAGAATTTAATTATTTAGTGAAACATATTGCCATGTAAATATACCTGGATAGATTTCTGAACAGTGCTTTTTCTAAATTCCTCATGTACTAGAATACATGAAAATGATACACTCGCATTATTAAATGTAATTCATACTTCGCTGTATTGGTCACCTCCGTCTCTTCTTCCACTGGTCCTTGTCTTCTTTTCATCTGCCCCCTTTGCCTTCTCTAACCAAGCGTGGGTTATACATGAGATTTCTAGGGCTCGGAAAAGCAATAATCAGAAAAGAACTAAACATATTCATTACAGTAATCAATTTCTTTTTTTTTTTTTTCCTGCTTTAGAGTGAGTGTGCAAATTATGTTCGGGTTTTGCATCACTATAATAGGACGCACCTTCTGACCTGCGGTACTGGAGCTTTTGACCCCCTTTGTGCCTTCATCAGAGTTGGATACCATTTAGAGGTATGATGATTTCATTCATTGCTCTCAATGAATTATCAAAAGTAATGCTTAAAAGAACTTTGTTTTAAAAGAAAGGTTGTGGCATTTCTTCCTACAAAAGAGAAAAGCATTTGTGATCTTCTGATTAAGCTTGCTTGAGTCAGATAATCGATCTCCCTGGGGCTTTAAAATTCTTGCCAGCTACAAAATCTGGGAACCAATTAATTCTTTATGTATTCATTCACTGAAGAATTTCATTTACTTAATTTGTCTGCTTAAAAATATTTCTTAATATCAAACTGTGTTCTCTGTTGTCTTCTTATATAAAATTTTATTGGTGTAAGTGCCAAACTAGAATGAATACGTATATATATGAACATATATATACAAGCATATATGAAAATAAATTACTACCTGCAGTATTTTTTAAAAGACATGCAAAGGCTTGTTGATCCTGTAATGACTCCTTTTCTTGGCCAGGTGAGGTGGGAGAGGTAGAGTTGGGCTGGGGGGAGATTGCAAACTGACTTAAGATAAACTTTACTTGATGAGAGCTATACATGTCCTCCCCTGAGACCCCACTACTAGATGGTATGGTATCCTGAAAGCAAATCCCAACTGAATTCTGCCACATACACCACATTATATTTACTAACAAGCAGGCTTGACATTCAGTCATATAAGCTGTTTCAACAAACTGGGTAAACTCTCAGCTTTGGTTTATTTAGGCACATTTTCAAGCACCTTACATCAGTTTCACTGTGAATAAGCATACTGAACAATATACTGATGTCAGGGTCTGTTACCTTCCCTTGTCGTCAGAAGGCAGAATCCTGCACAAGATGGGACACAGATAAAGCAGAGCTCTGGATGATCTATAGTTAAGCAGCTAGACTCTCTCTCTCTCTCTTTTTTTTTTATTCAAGTATAGTTGATTTACAATGTTGTGCTAGTCTCTGTTGTGCAGCAAAGTGACTCAGTTATACACATGCGGACCTTCTTTTTTTTAATATTCTTTTCCATTGTGGTTTATCACAGGATATTGAATATAGTTCCCCGTGCTATACAGTAGGACCTTGTTGTTTATCTGTCCTGTATAGAATAGCTTACATCTGCTACTCCCTTGATTCTTGGACCCCATTTATGAAAGGGCAGCAGTGACTATAAAATATTTTCAGCTACCACATATGAAGAGCAACATTCATTTCACTAGTGAAAAATTATTTCTGATATTCCTGATACTAGTTAACACACATGTGCACACACAATTAGCAGTATCTGAAGTGCTCACTCTAGCTGCCTTTGGAGAGTGCCCCTGATTGAGGCACTTCAGCTGTTAAGCATCCTTATAGGCAGGATTTTTGATTAGCATATTTTAAATGTTAACTAACCACCCCTAGTTGTAGATTAAACTTAAGTAGCGTACACAAACACATCACAGTATATTTACTAAATTATTTTAAAGAAACAATGCAAGTAATATAATAGGAGAACATTAGAAGGCAAGTAAGTCCAGTGCAAAGTCAGAATATTTACATATATACAAATATACAAAGTATACATATGTATATACATATGCATATGTACATATGTGTATACAAACACACAGGTATACATAAATACAAAGTCAGAATATATACAACTTGTGTTGCAGATTTATTGGTGGCAGATCCTCTCAGTTTTCATTTATCTGAAAACGCCTTCATATCGTCTTTATTTTTGAAGGATATTTTCCCTGGATATAGAATTCTGGGTTAACATTTTTTTTTCCTTAAGCGTCTCAGAAATGCCTTATTGTCGTCTAATCTCTTTCTCATGTAGATTTAGGTTTCATTCATGCTGATATTATCCTGTTTGTAACTGCTTTATCTTTCAAGATTTTCTCTTTGTCTTTGGTTTTCAGTAGTTTCTCTGTACTGTGCCTATGTGTGTGTGGTGACAGTGTTGGAGAGATTGATATTTATATTTCTTGGGATACTAAGATTTTTGGATAAAGAGTATATGTTTTACACCAAATTTTTGGCCATTGTTTTTTCCAAATAATATTTCTGCCTCATTCTCTCTCTCCTCTCCTTCAGGGACTCATAAAAAGATAGATAGACAGACAGACAGACTGACTTTTGGGCAGTGTCCCACAGATCACTGTGATTCTGTTCATTCTTATTCAATCTTTTTTTCCTCTGTTTTTCAAGTTGGATAAATACCTTTGATTTATTTTCCCTTTCTTCTGACATCTCCCATATGCTGTTAAGCCCACTCCATTAATGGTCCATGTAAATATTGTTCTTTGCAATTCTAGAATTTTCATTTTGTATATTTTCCATTTCTATCCTGAGGGCTCCCCCATATTTTTATTTATTATGACTCTATTTTCCTTTAAACTTTTGAACATATTTTAATAGCAGTTTTAAAATCCCTGTGTGCCCCATTTGTGATAAAAACCCTGCAGAAAGTAGGCATAGAGGGAACTTTCCTCAACATAATAAAGGCCGTATGTGACAAACCCACAGCCAACATTGTTCTCAATGGTGAAAAATTGAAACCATTTCCTCTAAGATCAGGAGCAAGACAAGGTTGCCCACTCTCACCACTCTTATGCAACATAGTTTTGGAAGTTTTAGCCACAGCAGTCAGAGAAGAAAAGGAAATAAAAGGAACCCAAATCGGAAAAGAAGAAGTAAAGTTGTCACTGTTTGCAGATGACGTGATACTACACATAGAGAATCCTAAAGATGCTACCAGAAAACTACTAGAGCTAATCAATGAATTTGGTAAAGTAGCAGGATACAAAATTAATGCACAGAAATCTCTTGCATTCCTATACACTAATGATGAAAAATCTGAAAGTGAAATCAAGAAAACACTCCCATTTACCATTGCAACAAAAAGAATATCTAGGAATAAACCTACCTAAGGAGACAAAAGACCTGTATGCAGGAAACTATAAGACACTGATGAAAGAAATTAAAGATGATACAAATAGATGGAGAGATATACCATGTTCTTGGATTGGAAGAATCAACATTGTGAAAATGACTCTACTACCCAAAGCAATCTACAGATTCATTGCAATCCCTATCAAACTACCACTGGCATTTTTCACAGAAGTAGAACAAAAAATTTCACAATTTGTATGGAAACATAAAAGACCCCGAATAGCCAAAGCAATTTTGAGAACGAAAAATGGAGCTGGAGGAATCAGGCTCCCTGACTTCAGACTATACTACAAAGGTACAGTAATGAAGACAGTGTAGTACTGGCACAAAACCAGAAATATAGATCAATGGAACAGGATAGAAAGCCCAGAGATAAACCCACACACATATGGTCACCTTATCTTTGATAAAGGAGACAGGAATGTACAGTGGAGAAAGGACAGCCTCTTCAATAAGTGGTGCTGGGAAAACTGGACAGGTACATGTAAAAGTATGAGATTAGACCACTCCCTAACACCATACACAAAAATAAACTCAAAATGGATTAAAGACCTAAATGTAAGACCAGACACCATCAAACTCTTAGAGGAAAACATAGGCAGAACACTCTATGACATAAATCATAGCAAGATCCTTTTTGACCCACCTCCTAGAGAAATGGAAATAAAAACAAAAATAAACAAATGGGACCTAATGAAACTTCAAAGCTTTTGCACAGCAAAGGAAACCATAAATAAGACCAAAATACAACCCTCAGAATGGGAGAGAATATTTGAAAATGAAGCAACTGACAAAGGATTAATCTCCAAAATTTACAAGCAGCTCATGCAGCTCAATAACAAAAAAACTACCCAATCCAAAAATGGGCAGAAGACCTAAATAGACATTTCTCCAAAGAAGATATACAGATTGCCAACAAACACATGAAAGAATGCTCAACATCACTAATCATTAGAGAAATGCAAATCAAAACTACAATGAGATATCATCTCACACCAGTCAGAATGGCCATCATCAAAAAATCTAGAAACAATAAATGCTGGAGAGGGTGTGGAGAAAAGGGAACACTCTTGCAGTGCTGGTGGGAATGTGAATTGGTACAGCCACTACGGAGAACAGTATGGAGGTTCCTTAAAAAACTACAAATAGAACTACCATATGACCCAGCAATCCCACTACTGGGCATATACCCTGAGAAAACCATAATTCAAAAAGAGTCATGTACCAAAATGTTCATTGCAGCTCTATTTACAATAGCCCGGAGATGTAAACAACCGAAGTGTCCATCATCGGATAAATGGATAAAGAAGATGTGGCACATATATACAATGGAATATTACTCAGCCATAAAAAGAAACGAATTTGAGCTATTTGTAATGAGGTGGATGGACCTAGAGTCTGTCATACAGAGTAAAGTAAGTCAGAAAGAGAAAGTCAAATGCCGTATGCTAACACACATATATGGAATTTAAGAAAAAAAAATGTCATGAAGAACCTAGGGGTAAGACAGGAGTAAAGACACAGACCTACTAGAGAATGGACTTGAGGATATGGGGAGGGGGAAGGGTAAGCTGTGACAAAGCGAGAGAGTGGCATGGACATATATACACTATCAAACGTAAAATAGATAGCTAGTGGGAAGCAGCCGCATAGCACAGGGAGATCAGCTGGGTGCTTTGTGACCACCTAGAGGGGTGGGATAGGGAGGGTGGGAGGGAGGGAGACGCAAGAGGGAAGAGATATGGGAACATATATATGTACAACTGATTCTCTTTGTTATAAAGCAGAAACTAACACACCATTGTAAAGCAATTATACTCCAATAAAGATGTAAAAAAAAAAGTGAAGTATGAGGTAGCTGTGAATGGAGAGTAAATAAATTACAAGAAATTAAATTTCTCTCTAAAAAAAAAAATCCCTGTGTGCTAATTTTAACATCTGGGTTACTTTAGGTTTGCATTGACTGTTTTTTCTCTTGATGATGAATCATATTTTCTTGTTTCTTTGCATGTCTAGTAATTTTTATTTTGTACTGAACACTATAGATTATATACTTTAATTCTTGATTCTGAACTCTGTTACCTTTGAAGAGAGTCTGTTTTTATTCTAGCAGACAGTTTACTTGGCTGGACTCACACTCAAAACTACCTTGCAATGGGCAGCATCCACGCATCTCTTGTAACTTTCCAGCCACTGCTTTTCAGGGTCTGCTTGCACATGCAGTTCAGGTGTCAGCTAAGGACTTGGGAAAGAGTATATACACAGATCTCAGGGCGCCTCCTTCAGTTTCTGGATATGCCTTCTCACTTTTAAGTTGATTTGGTACCTTACCTTTCTGTCCTATGCCTTTCCAAGCTAGAAGGTCTCTAGCTTTCTGCTTGAGTTCTAGCCATTCCTCCCCACATGAATTAGGACATTCCTTGAGTGAAAAACTCTCCAGTCTTTGTCTGCTCTTACTGAATCCACTGCCTTCAAATAATTTTTTTTGTACTTTTTTACTTAGTTAATCATCATTATCTGTGGGAGTTAGTTCAGTACAAGCCTCCTTGTCATTAGTAGACGTGGAACTCCATGTAGTTCACCTTCATATACATAATGTTGAATATTTTTCTCATGTAATTATCTTAATATTAGGTCTGATTAAAAACATATTTTGAAAAAAATTCTGTGTGTGTCATAAAAGGAATATGTGGTCAGATGATAATAAGGGCAGTGAGAGATTTATTCCCAAAACTCCATTTGGAGGCTTGATAAAATTTCATATGAGGGAATGAAAAATTACAAATTGTTATAGGCAAGGAAAACGTTTAAAAAACACAGAGATAGGCACATATAGAATAGGTTCACAGACATTAGTTGCTTGGGAAACAGCAGAAGATAAAGCTGGGGCAAGTTGGTGGAGGATGTTGATGCTAGACAGTGGCATTCTGTAGGTATTTCTAAAAACAGCATGGAGACTAGGAAGGAGGTTGAGCAGAGTGTTTGATTGACATGTCATTAGTAATATTTAGCATTGATTCAAGCAGAGAGGGATGAAAGGCAGAGAGAAATTAAAGGGAACTATTATAAGAGTCTTCGTGAGAGATCATGAGGATATTTGAGTGTTGTCACAATAGCAAAGGAAAGGAAGTGTGGAGCTGATGTGAGAAGCCACTCAGCAGGAGTTTATATAACTTAACATTTTATTGCATGTTGCTGACGAAAAGGAATCAAAAACAATTCCAATTTTATTTCTTGATGACTGGGAAGAAAAACAGTCTAACAGCAAGAGGAAGCTAAGAAGATAAGAGTATGTTTCTGTGAGAACATAAAAAATGCTCAGTGTTTCTCAGTTATAACTGTTTTATTTCCATGTACAGTTATTTGAAATATTGATCCTGCAGCTAGGATAGGATGTTATCAGAATACGTTGAATTATTGAACCCTAGGGAGTTAATGGTCCCTGAAGGAGTCTCTCCTTTCTATTTTTCTCTCTATCCCTCATTCTCTATCTTATTTTTTTCTCTTGCTTTCCTTCTCTGCCGTTCACTTTATCAAAGTAACTTGGAAAATGCCATTATTTAGGTGACGGTAGAATGTTTAGGGAATATCAATGTAAACAGACTGAGCAGACATAGTAGTATAAGGCAAATCATGTCAGTGCAAATTAGAATCACACTTGTAAGAGTGAAAGGAAAAAAATTAATAATAGACAACATTATCAGTGCTACAGAGAGGGCAGTTTTGGTAAAGGGATGAGAAGTTAGAATGTAGGAGATGAAGAAGTGACTGAATTGTGATAAAGGCAGTAATATTGCCTATTCAATCCAGAAATAGAATTGTTAAGGAAAAGAAATATGGAGAAGGATATAAAAAGTGTAGGAGTGTTGAAATGTTTTTCTTAGGATAGTAGATGGGGAAACTTAAATTATTTATTGAACAAGAAGATATGATCACTTTCCTTCTTGGAGTTAAGGAGGGCTGGGTGGGAAGCAAGTTTGACAAGGCGGGGGACTGTCTTATAGTCAGTGGAGAGATCTCATTAACAGTTGGATGTAAAGGGCTATTTTTCAAGAGAGAAACCAGAACTAGAAATGCAGATTTGAGAATTAACAGCATGTATATGTGTGAAGGCTGAGCCCTTTAGGTATGATATCATTGCTTAGGAAGAGAATTTGAGTAAAAAAGGGAGAATAGTTGAATATAGAGTCCAGAAACACCAATATTTGAAAGGCTAGTGGAGGAAGAAAAACCCACAAAGGAGACTAACAAGAAGTGACTAGAAAGGTTAGGAGGAAAATAGGAGAGGGGGATAGCACAGAAATGAGGAAGTGATCAACAGTGTTACAAGTCTCAAAGAGTCAATGTCATTGGACTTACAAAGTCTTTGGAGGAATTTATGAGAGGAGTTTCAGTAAAATGTGGTTGCAAATCATGGTTTTCTGGCGTAAAGGATTAAAGCCAACTTTCTCTTGAATCACTTTTGTCTCTTTCTTCATTTCATTATTTTTAATTTTTTCCTGAAGTATAATATAAATACAAGATGTACACAGCGTGTGAATGTATTGCTAGATCACGTCCACAAATTGAATACCCCTGTGTAACAGACACCCAGATTGAATCATTTCTTTTATTTTTTGCTTTTATTTGCACCTTTTTTTCCCTCATAGGTTGTAAACTCTTGGTTTTGTTTTATCTTTTTCTCTCGTGCCCCTTCTAGTTTAGTCTTCATTTTCAAAATTATTTTTTCTTTTTATTTCAAAGTCCTTCCTGAATTCTTTCACCTCATTTTTTAGTTTTCCTAATTTTGATTTATGTATTTTATTTCTTCTATCTTTTCTTAACTTCTTTTGAAATACTAAGTTATGTTTGATTCTCATCCACTTTGTGGTGTGTCTGTTTGACAAACTTTCATTGTCTGTGGTAATGTTATTCTGTTTATTATTCTTTTATCTTATGGTAACATTGTAGTAGATTCAGGTGGCATCTTCTTCTATTGCTCATTTTTATAAATAATTAGTTCCTGAACTTTTAAAAGGAAAGTGTGGATCAGAGTAGATGTATGTCTAGCTTTACATTTTAGAACTCACCATTCTGTTTTGTTTTGTCAAGTTTTCAAAACTATGGAGATATGGATATAGATACAGATATATAGATATGGATATAGATATAGATATTCTTCTGGCCATGATCTTTTTCTCTTTTGTCTGGCTGTTGCTTTCCCTTGACCTTCTTTATCCCTCCTCTTGGACAAATTGTATTCCACTTCCAGCAGTTTCTTCTTGGAAGGGAAATGGGCTGGTTAATTTTGAGAATTCATAAGACTCCATTCTTTCCTCAGGCCCCTTGAAATCACCCACACATTGAATCAGCAAGAATTCCTCCCAGGTTCACCTGACATTCTAAAGCGATGCTACACTACTAGTGAGTGCTTATTGGAAATATGAGAGTTATTTTCTTCTCACATTCGACAAAACCTGGTTGCTTCTCTCTGCTTCCTCTGGCAAGATGTTAATACCCTGTGTGTTTTATAGCTTGCAGTAGTTCATCCACACCTGCTGGTACTTAGGGGCTCATGGAGATGTCTTAATAGCCACCTTGCTGCAGTTGTTGTGTTGTCTGTGAGCTTGTCGTTTGGCATTTCTAGTTGATCCATCTGTTTTTCTGAGAGAACTTATGGAAAATAGAATGTATGCCTCTGCTGCTATCCTCTCAGAAATCTCATATTACCGAGTCCAATCTTGTACTGCTTCCTGCACGACAGGCCAATAAATCTAGAGACGGGTTGTTGGGGCAAAAGGAATAGTGACTTCATTCAGAAAGCCAGCAGACTGAGAAGGTGGTGGACTGGTGTTACAAAAAGCCATCTTACCCGAGTGAGAATTCAGGCTTCTTTTATCCTAAAAGGGGAGAGGATATGGCAGGTTGTTGCAAACTTCTTAGTGCCGGAATCCTTTGTTCTTGCAGCTGTCTGTGTAGGTCAGGTCACTGATGTTCCTATAAACCTACAATAAGACAATTGTTATTCTCTGTTCTGCAACTTTTTACCTCTGTATGAATGAAAAGGAGTTATGCCTTTAAAGGTCAGAGCCTGGAGAATGGGCTATGATATATATGTCAGACTGTAGGCAACATTCCTTTACAGAAGGTGCAGAGCCAGCATGACTAAGCAGAGGCAACGGAGCACAAAGGTTAGAACTAAAGGAATAGATCCAGCATGGAGTCAGGTTTGTTCTTCTCTGTTACACTAAGAGTACCATTTATGTATTTATTTTTTAATTTTTTAATTTTTGGCTGCATTGGGTCTTTGTTGCTGCACGTGGGCTTTCTCTAGTTGCAGTGAGTGGGGGCTACTCTTCGTTGTGGCACGCAGGCTTCTCATTGCAGTGGCTTCACTTGTTGTGGAGCATGGGCTCTAGCCACACGGGCTTCAGTAGTTGTGGCACATGGGCTTAGCTGCTCCGCTGCATGTGGGATCTTCCCAGACCAGACCACGAACCCGTGTCCCCTGCATTGGCAGGCAGATTTTTAACCCCTGCGCCACCAGGCAGGTCCCAGGAGTACGTTTTACATAATGAAATGCTAGCAGGGAAGTCCCAAGAGTACTTTTTAAATAATAAAATGCTATACAAATATAAAGTACTATGTAAAATACTACAAGTTTATGTCTACTTCTAATTTTACTCAGCTTTCATAGAAAATCTAAATTATGTGTTGAATATAGAGGTTCAGACAAAAAAATCCGGGGCTTCTCTGGTGGTGCAGTGGTTGAGAGTCCGCCTGCCGATGCAGGGGACGTGGGTTCGTGCCCCGGTCCGGGAAGATCCCACATGCCGCGGAGCGGCTGGGCCCATGAGCCATGGCCACTGAGCCTGCACGTCTGGAGCCTGTGCTCTGCAACGGGAGAGGCCACAGCAGTGAGAGACCTGCGTACCGCAAAAAAAAAAAAATCCCAGAGGTTCAGGTATAAAACATGTTTCTAGAGAATTGGCAAAGGCCTTGAACTGCTGCAAAATAAAAATTGCTTTCATCACTTAACAACCTAAGTTTCTGTAACAGCACAATGACTTTAGCTCCATGCTATTAGCATGCTACTATTTGCATAAGTTGTCTGTGTTGCAAAACAAACTCCCACAGATTTGGCAGCTTAAAACAGCACACATTTATTATCTCACAGTTACTGTGGGGTGGGAGGAGACCAGGCACTGCTTAGCTGGCTCCACTGCTCCACGTCTCTGAAGGCTGAAATCAGTGTGTTCCCTGGGCTGCCGTGCTGCTGGAGCTCAGGGTCGTACTCCAGGTTCTTGTAGTTGTTGACACAATTCAGTTCTTTGCAGTTGTAGGACTCACGTCCCCATTTTCTTGATGGCTGTCACCCAGGGGCTGCTCTCTGCTCCTAAAGGCCCCCAGCAGTTCTTTGCCACGTGGCCCTATCACAACATGACAACATACTTCTTCGAAACCAACAGGAGACTCTTTCTGTCCAATTTCCTAAGGAGTCATATAGTATAACCTAACTATGAGAATTACTATACCATCACCATATAAAGTACTATAATCTAGAGGGGGGTTTCTACCGTATTTATAGGTCTTGTCCAAACCCAAAAGGTGGAGATTATACTAAACCTCTGTAAGAGGGGGTGGGAATATTGGGTGCCATTAGTATTCTGCCTACCATGCTCTCATTTACATATCTTTATATGAAAGGAAGATTGTATTGATAAATACAGGTGTTTTAAGAGGATGGTTCTGGGAGAGGCAAGGCAAAGGCACAGAGCGAAGGGTGAAAAATAAAAGTCATTCTTTTCTAAACTTTGTCCACGGCTCTCCTCTTAAAAAAAGAAAACACAAAAAACCTAGCATTCCTCCTTGTAAGAACTGTAAAGACTGAGGGGTGAATTTGTGGGCCGCCTCCAAATTTTATCTGCTCAAAAATGGGAAAATTTGATTGGCTTTGAGAGCATAGCATTTGAACGTAGGTTGCTGTGGTATTTCATTAGTGTAGGGTAAATTTTCTCAGTGTATTTTAATTTAAAGACTATTTATATCAGTTGTTAAGTACGCAGACTGTATTAGTCATGCAAATGTGTCTGGCACCAAAGATAATCAATAACACGCTTTTTGATTTTCAGTATATGATTTTGACACGTTTCATCTACTGCAGGAAGTAGCAGCTCAGCTACTTAAGTTGGGATACTGTCAGCTTCAAAATCAAAAGGGTTATACATTAACTCAATCCAGTATAAGTCTCTTTGAAAATACGTTAGGAACTGTACCCAAATAATGTTTTTTACCAAGTTCACGTTTGTACTTCGTAGACTGGAAATTATGTATTTTTCTAGTTGTTTGTATTCCCTAGTTAAATATTTTCTGATGTGCCAGTAAGAGATTACTATCCAGACATAACAGATTCTTGCCTTTTAGAGTCATGTGTTTTGTATATTATCTCTTGGGTCCTTTAGAGCTTAAATCCTTTATTTTCAATAAATATTGAAAATAACTTGGGCTTCCCTGGTGGTGCAGTGGTTGAGAGTCCGCCTGCTGATGCAGGGAACACGGGTTCGTGCCCCGGTCCGGGAAGATCCCACATGCCATGGGGCGGCTGGGCCCGTGAGCCATGGCCGCTGAGCCTGTGCGTCCGGAGCCTGTGCTCCGCAACGGGAGAGGCCACAACAGTGAGAGGCCCGCGTATCGCAAAAAAAAAAATAAATAAATATTGAAAATATCTTTTCAGGCAACAGTACTTAAGTGTCCAAAATAGATTGAAACATACATGTTATGAGTACATGGATTTTTATCAGATATATTTTCCTCACAGGTTCTTAATATTTGTTTCTTAGCAGATTTTTAAATTTTTATTTTCTGCTTGTAGTACAGAGTGAAAATCCCATTGGGAGAGCCAGCAAAACTAATAACAATTCCCAGAGGTTTAAAAAGTTACTCTCTTAGAGTTATATGACTGTTCTTTGTAGTTTGTTTTACACAACTGAGATCAGTATAGCCATGCATTTAATATTCTTTGTGTTTTTCACAAAGAAATATGCATATTTTGATATCACAAATTATTTTGTTTAATATCAACTCTTGTCACACCCAGCTTTTAAACACACAAAATTTCAAGGATTTTCAAATTTGTTCTCTTAAAGAGTTTCTGTTAGGTCCCTATTTATTTCTATTGGTTTACCTGCAGTTATCTTAAAAGTAGATAAAAAAATGTTAACGATAATAAATTTTAAATTACTTTGTAAAAATCTAGGGTGAGCATTAGCCATTTGAATAGAATAAATACATGAAACTTTACATTGAGTATTTAGCAACATTTATTTTTTCAGATAATTTTTATATATTAAATTAGCTATTAGTTAACAGAAATGTCTGTATTATAATTTGTATCAAGATATTTGTATAAGCCTTGTTGGTCAAATGTTTTGAAGGGCAACTCTGGTCTGTAATTTCCTGATCTACTTATATGAAAATAATATATGGAAATGTTTTATTGATTTAAAAATTATGACAATTTATTTTATATTCATTTCAAATAAGTGATTAAAAGGTTATATGTATGACCCTATGAAGTCAGGTTTATGTTTTATTCTGACCTCAGTCTATGAGGTTTTCGTTCTGGAGACCATGTGTTGTACAGTTGTTTTTGACTGGAGGTGTAATGGAAATTATAAGCAAAGAAAATAGCGATTACCTAGCAATAATACTTTTTTGTTTAATTAAATTAAATTTATTTATTTTTGGCCGCATTTGGTCTCGGTTGCTACGCGCCGGCTTTCTCTAGTTGCGGCTAGCAGGGGCTGCTCTTCGTTGCTGTGCGGAGCTTCTCATTGTGGTGCCTTCTCTTGTAGCGGAGCACGGGCTCTAGGCTCGTGGGCTTCAGTAGCTGTGACACGCAGGCTCAGTAGTTGTGGCTCACGGGCTCTAGAGCGCAGGCTCAGTGGTTGTGGCGCACGGGCTTATTTGCTCTGTGGCATGTGGGATCTTCCTGGACCAGGGATCGAATGTGTGTCCCCTGCACTGGCAGGCGGATTCTTAACCACTGCACCACCCGGGAAACCCCAATACTTTTTTTCTGAAGTAGGAAGAATGGAAATATTTTATCCATTGGAATAGATATTAAAAGTTAAATGTGAAAAACGAAATTATACTATCATCATAGCTATCAAATAGGCAATAGTTCTGTTAAAAAGAAGACATCCTAAGAGTTACTATCAGAAGGAAAAATATTTTTTCTTTATTTTGTATCTTAAAAAAAGACAAAATTTTTTGAGTAGGTAAAGAAGGTTAATTAAATTTCTTATCACATTGTATCAAGATTTATTATTTAGAAACTAGCATTAGAAGACTTAAATAGTAACCGATACTTTAAAAGAAATTATATCTATCTTGTCCATCAGGTGTTCAACCATTTTCTTCATTGTTTTTCTGCTTTCTTTACTGCAAATCAAAAGATATTTTTCAGTGCAGGTGATAGAAAACGTAATATTTCAACCTCTGGGACATAAAAAGGTGAGCATGACACTTTCTCCAGGAGCTTGCAGTCTATTATTTTTGTGATCTTCAATATCCCTAAGGTTATTTTAAAATGTCTTTGATAGAGGGATTGTTCCTTCAAGGTCTCTCTCTCCTGTCAATCTTAATACTGAAAGCTGGTTACATGATCTTCTGGTGGGAAGGAAAACAGGATTCCTTGGGCTAGTTTTTGTTTGAGAATGATTATATGAAAGCTTTTGGAAAGGCAGACTGCTTGACGCTCTTGCGTGTGCTCTGCATGTGAGGCAGTTAGTAAGAAACCCCACTCTCCGGCACCACGTGCCTGGGACCAAAGGGAAGGTGCAGAGAAAAGCAAGTGATGCTGTATTGCTGAGCCACTTTCCTATTGGGCCCTGGAGATAAGGGATCAGGAGAGGCTTATGCTGGTCCGGAACTCTACCTAATTAAAGAAGTAGCAGGCCAGATCCTCAGGGAGCAGTGAGCTCTGCCATGAGGGCTATTTTTTCCCACTTAATACATAGAAGACATGGAAAAGGTCATAAAATAAAAAGTGAAATTGCTTCAGTGCCAACTTTTGCCCACCTCTTCTGTGGCGCCCCTACGTTAACAGTTTGATATTTATTCTTCCAAACACGTGTGTGTATACGTGTAAGAGCAAAACACGTACTCTACGTGAAGTTCTGATTTTGTTAATTTTTACTCAAAAATATTTCATAGACATTACTATTTATATATTTGGACATCATAATTCTATCTCATTCATTTAAATGGTGCATAGTATTTCATAGCAAGAATGAACCATAATGTAATTAAGTGATTTATTTTTAAACCATTAATTCTCAGGCTACAGCAAAACAGAGAATGAATGTGGTACTTAAGTGGTTGGGCACCTAACGGACAAACAAGCTTCTATGGCTGTAGCCCAGGAAGCATTCACGTCTCTTTAATTTGATCAGACGTTATAAACTGGCAGCCATATGTCTGATTCAGCTCACAGATGTGCTTTGTTTATCACAGCGTTTCTTGTTTGTTTTCTTTTAAAGAGCCTACATTTGAAAACCGGTTGGTTTCACATAGTAAATTGTGATTTCTGTTGAATTGACATGAAAAGAATCAGTGGGTCCTTAGTAGTTGCTGCCCCATTGCACACATGGTGCATGTGCTTAACAATATTGCACAGTCCCTGCCACTCACACGATGCACGCTTACACCAGGCCTCTGCTAGCTCACCATCTCCACCTGGCCCTGATGGGCATTTGCATTTGTTACCCAAGCACTAGAAGGATTGTGGACTTCCTCAAAACACTTTAGTGCTTAGAATCTAATAATCAATAACATGGGATGAATGAATGAGTGAGCAAATTAATGAATAAATGAAAGGATTTTGTTACATTCGTACTTTGATGTGAACCTCTAACGTTCTAACAGCCCTGATTAAGAAATTTCTGGACTTTATTTTGAGATCTGAAAGTTTCCGTTAAATTTGGTGAATCTTTGCTTTTTGATAACTTTATAAATATTTTTTGCTTTTTAAAATAATTTTATTTGGTTCAACTGGTGAAAGTGTTTATAAGATAGACTCTATCTTATAAATTCCATAATAAACAAATCCCCTCTATACACATACTGTTTTATTTTATGGACTCTGCCAACTCTTGAAAAGGTTTGGTGATAACGTGATAAATATTTGTTTTTACTTCTCTGGCCTTTATAATATAAATTAAGAAGCCTAACATAGAAAGCAGAGACATTCTTTAAGTATACTTTTTTGTTCACTTATAAAGAAAAGTGCACAGCTGCAAAAAAATGTACCCATGTTCTGTTTCACAAACTGAACGCCTCTGTGTAACCAGCACCCAGATCAAGAAAGAAAACATCACCAGTAGCCCCCCAGAATCTCTGCTGTGATCCTTTCCGGTCAGCATCCACTACCTCCCCCACTGCCCAAGCCAAACCAACCACTGTTCTGACTTCTGCACCATAGATCAGTTTTGCCTCTTTTAGAATTTCATGTAAGTGGAACCATACAGCACATCATTTTTTGTGTGACTAGCTTCTTTTGCTTAACAATATAGTAACGTTAATCTGTGTTGTATATAGTCACGGTTCATGTGTTCCCATTGCTGTGTAGTGTTTCTTTGTACAGATACACCTCCATTTATTGACCCCATTCTCCTTTGAGTGAGCCTTTGGTTTGTTCACAGTTTCAGTGCTGTTATCATGCTGCCATGAACATTCTTGTGCCTGTCTTTTGGTAAACATGCCTGTGTCTTTGCTCAGTATGTTCTGGGAGTAGAATTACTGGGTCATAGAGGATGTGTATGTCCAGCTTTAGTAAATCCTGCCAAACAGTTTTCCAGTCATTGTACCGATTCTGTGCCCTCTGGCCATATATGCACGTGCCAGTTACTCCACACTCCACAGGCAATACTTAGTGTTGTCTGTTTTTTTCTAACCGTTTTGTTGAATGTATAGTGGAATCACATTATGGTTTTAATTTTCGTTTTCTTGATGACTTAGAAAGTTGAGCACTTTCACATATTTATTGAGGCTTAGGATTTTTGAGTAACTCTTTAGTTGAAGCCTTCAGTTTGCCGTTTAAGAGCTGCTTGACATTTGCCAAATAGGTTTGCTGGGTGACTTGATGACAGAGCAAATGTAAAATGTCCAGTTCAGTGTTAGACATAGAGAAGAGAGTTAAAAATAGTTCTTATTATGACCCTTTTCCTTTTGAAACTGATAGAAAATTTAAAACAAGGGTCAAAAATACAATTGGGGGAAAATGGTGGAAGAGAACAGTTGGATTAAATATTAGAAGTGGTAGTAGGAAAAGAGGAACAGGTGAAGAGAATAAAACCAATATTTCCTGATTATGATATTGACATTCTTGGTAATCAAGGTAAATCCAGGAAAAAAGATGTGTTACATAGTTCTCATCAGGAAGGAAGAGTTTAGAGATTAATAATAAAAGCTTTGTATTTTGGAGTACTGGAGTTTTCATTTATATATATATGTGTATATATGTGTGTATATAGATTATATATATGTATATATATATAATTGAACATAAAATTTTCTAAATATAACAGTACAGTAAAAATCATATATAGCCCAATAGTGAAGTGGTACCTCAATAAAAATTAGCTATTTTTATTAACTTTTCTATCTTTGAGCTTTGAAATATAATTATGGCATAATTCTCTATATAAGAGTGGATCGTGTCCATAATGTAAGTCCATTACTTAGAAAAAGCACAGACTTTCTACATATGGACTTTTGTACCTCATGCCAAAATCTTAATGTTACCGTGGTGTATCACTTTCCACATTTATAATTCTATGGCAACCAGATGATTTATTTTCTTTATCCGATGGCTATCGAGTAATGGTGGATGTTTTGTAATAGCTGCATTAGCCTGCTTTAGGTTGCAAATGATGTCAAATGGATTCACTTTTGAAATGCTCTCATGAAAGTGTCTGAAGAAATTTTGAAAAAATATGCCTGAAGATGTTCAGTTCTCTAACTCTAAAGATACATTTGGTATTCATCGCAACAATGACTCTAAGGACAAAGCATGCTAGCTTGGGACTTTCTTGTTTTCAAGAATATTTTCACTAAGACATTTGAACAACATTAGGTGATTAAGTAATATGTTGCCTCCTTACAGCTAACTTGGATTTTGTTAGTGGAATCAAGTTAAGTTAGTTATAAATTCAGTCACACACTATACTGCTAATTCATGGACATGAAACAGAGCACATGTACATAGAGTTAAATTTGGTAGCCTAATTAAAATATTGACAATTAAAATGACTTGCTTATTCCAGTCTGGCAAATTGAACTTTGTCAGGTTTTACTTTCCAAAGGGAAATTAAAACATATTTTAAAAAGTAAGTAAACTCAACTTTACTCATTTGTTGTGTTAACTTTTAAAAGTCTACATTGTTGTAGATGTATTTTCCAGAAAACTTTCTTTTCAGCATTTGCATAGATGAAACATCTGGACAGAAAAAGGTAAGAAAGAGAAGAGAAGAAATTTGATAGGAATTCAGGATTCTTGATGTGTTGCTTATTACCATCATCTGCCTACAAGAAAATGAAGAAAAAAGTAATATAAGAGACTAAAACAGAATGGAGCCCTTTTATTATCCTGATATTGGGTAAAGTATCACTTGGCCACTGTGCCGCCTTTTTACTGATCTTACTGTCTTCTTCAGCATTTCCTACACTAGGTATATCTTCAGTGTCATTGGAAAGCTTAGATGCCCCAATTTTTCTCTCTCTCTGCCTAAATAACTTTTCTGCTTAGCATTTGGGTAAATGAGCTCCTGTGTCCACCTTTCCTCTTTTTCTCTAACAAAAGCCTTCCATCTTCTTTTAAGATTAGAATGCTAAATAAGGTCTTATATGTCTATCCATATCCTCATATCTGAAACATTTGTCAGACTTTGGTAGTCGGTCTAGCTTGATTGATAAGTATGTAGATTCAGTTTTATTTTTAGAATGAAATTTTAAGCAATATTAACAAGCTCTAGTCTCATCCTATTTCAGTCTCCTCAGTCAAGTTTGTTTTCTTCTCTAATCCCCCATTTTCCCTTTTGTAAAATGAGATAAGAGGGCATCTTTTAGACCTAAAATCCCTTGTCAATGAAGTAATATTGTCTACCTCAGTCTTATTTGATGAATCAAAACTTCCCCCAAAGAATCTTAATAAATACAAGTACCGCATATTGAGTACATACCATGTGCCAGATGTTTTTGTTCATTTGCTTTCATGCTTATAACTTCCCATGAGGGAGGAATTACTGCTCTCATATAACAATGTGGAAATTGAAAAGAAATTAAGTGGCTTCTTCTTGTTGCCCAGTAAGTGCCAAATTTGGGCCACATGGTCCAAGGCTAAGTGTTGTCCATTATGCTATGCTGCTTTCCTGAATGACCAACTATATTAAGGCATTTTGTAAACTGTGAAGTGCCGTGTAAGAGTTTAATGATGATGGTAATAATTGTCTCTACTCAGGCATCTTCTCCGTGAGTCTATGCCTTCCACAGCTTTTCCACACTTGATCTCAACTTGATCTTCATCATCAGCTGTCAGTAGACACGTTCCTATTTTCTCAATCCTTGAATCCCTCCAGATTTTACTCCCTTCTTGACACAGTGGCGACCTCACTGCACTGATATTAATGAAACACAACAAACTACTTTGGTCTTTTCGTCTTCACCTTTGTGATTTACTAACCCTGCTCCCAAACTGCTGAATCGTACTAGAGACAATTAGAGAACGTTGGTTGTCACCATCACTATTCAGATGGACCAATGGTCCATCATTGGTCATATGGTCAATTTGGTTCATTGGTCAATATGGTCATATTGGTCGTATGGTCATATGGTTCATATGGTCAATCATTCACAGTCCTCAATTAACAATCCTGGCATTGTCCAAGTCACTGCTGTTCTGGAAGTGGGGTAGGGGCAAAATAATGCAGTGAAAATAATAGAGGCTTTGGGACCAGACTGGTGAAATTTCAAGTCTAGGTTTTGCTGTGTGACTTTGGGTCAGTACTTAACTTCTGTGAACTTCAGTTTCTCTATTTTAATACCTAGTTTGCCAGAGCTATATGGATTTTCTGAGATCATATGTGGAGAAGCAACTGCCCTAGGAACTGGTACATGGTATTGCACACTTGATGTTAACAGTTTTCTCCTGTTAAACTTAACTCTTGGCATTTGAAATGTCTTCTTATTAAAAAGGCAAGTGGAGATCATAAAGTAAAAGTCTATAACCTCTCCTCTTTTCTGCTTCTTAATTTATGTATTTGATGCTGCCTTTCCCTCTGTCCCATATGGAGACATTTCTGGACTCTTCCTTCCAAGATTACTTGTTCCACCTATGCCCTTTATCACATCTATTACCTTCTTCATTATCTGTTTCCATTCTCTTTTCTTCCAGCGCACAAAAATGTTTAGAATTCTCCATGTTTCGAGTTGTCTCAAAAATTAAAAATTATGAAACACAACTTTAGCCTCAACTCTACTTGGCCACAGGCTTATCTCCTGAGTTCTCTGGTTCTCACCCTTCCTATGACCGCCTTGAAAGAAGAGTTGGTACTTCCCATCTTTCCTTCCTCGACTTCCATTTGCTCGTCAGCCTGGGGTGCACCTAGCCCTTTGCGAAAACTGCTCCCAATTCTGTCACCCATGACTTTCTAGTTGCCAAATAAGTACCTCTTTAACTCATCTTATACTCCTTCTCTGCTGCATTTGCTAGTATTTATAATTTTTGTAGAGATGTTTCCTCTTTTAGTTTTTAGGATCGTTATTTTTGTATAGTTTCACGATTCTGAATATTCTGCCTTCCCAGCCGTTTAAATTTCGGTGATTGCAGGAATTCCATCCTTGGTATGGATTTTCTTACACTGCATGCTTTCCTTGATGTTCTTATTAATTCACATGGCTTGATCTCTTATCTACTTGCTGACTCTGAGATTTTAGCCCAGTCTTGACTTTTATTCAGTACTTTAAATCCACGTTTCCTATGCCTGCAGGACAGGAAGAAAATAATTTTCTGGAGACATTGTAAGGAAAGAGTTTCTTTAATAATAAAACTCTGAGGATTCAGGTTGACGAAGGAGGGAGCCCTGGTGGGAGGAAGAGGAAGATCCTACACGCCCTTCATGACTCCCCTGATCCTATGAGACAAATGAGGCAACGACAGCATTTTGTGCCATGTCTTAAAGATGTATTCTGTCACTTGCTTATGTTTTTCACTCATGCTGATTCCTTTACTTGAGGAACTGTTATCCTTATTCTCTGTTTGGAAAATCCTAACTCATCCTTCAAGATTCAGCCCATAATATCACCTCCTTTGTGATGCTTATCTTTTTTTTTTTTTTTTTTCCCTGTATGCGGGCCTCTCATTGCTGTGGCCTGTCCTGTTGCGGAGCACAGGCTCCGGATGCGCAGGCCCAGCAGCCATGGCTCATGGGCCCAGCCGCTCCGAGGCATGTGGGATCTTCCCGGACCGGGGCACGAACCCCTGTGCCCTGCATCGGCAAGCGGACTCTCAACCACTGTGCCACCAGGGAAGCCCTGTGGTGCTTATCTTGACCTCCACCTGGTGAAGTTAATTACTTTTCCTTTGGATTTTCATTGTACTTAAGACAAACCTTAGTTATGAATTACGATTTCCATATGAATGCCAGAGTGTCTCCAAGGAAGCCGCTGTCATTTCTATCTCAGTTTCTTCATGACCCAACATAATCCTGGCAGTAGTCATTGAACTCATTCACTAAAAAGATGTAATGAGCTTAGAGATTATAATACTAAATGAAATAAGTCAGAGAAAGACATGAGGAGGGGCGAACTGGTTCCTTAAATGGGGTGAGGGTAGAGGCAGATCGATGGGTCAGGCAGGAGGAGTTGCTTAGGTGGTCTGCCCACCGCTTGGTGGTGCTGTGTGCAGGGATCATGCACAGTACCCTGCTTTTGCTCCCAGCACCTCAGAAATGACAGTTGGTTTGTGCCCTTTTTGTATCTTATTGTTCATAATAGCCCCAACTATGCATGCATGCAGTTATTTTTAGTCCCTTATTATTTCTTTGTGTTCTGTTGCTCCAGGAGATGTTTGTCCAGATGCAAGCACTCCAGTAAAGGGTCCCAGGACCCAGCCTGTCTAATATATATCAGGCTCATCATTTTACTTAACCTAATTATTTATAACCCACTATTTGCCAGACCTTTACATTTGTTGAATTGATATGAATCTATAAAAAATGTTTCTGAATAGAATTGAGTGTTGGATTGACTTTTTTAGAATCAAGATGAGTTATGATCAAACATTTGAACATTCAGTAATTCAAGAAGATCACATATATGCATGTGTATGTAGAAGTATATATAAATGTAAATGTATATGTATGGTGATTATTTTCAGCTTTCTGGACAATTGTTTTTTGAATGTTTCCTCTTCCATAATACTGAGTTCTTTTTTTAAAATTTAATTTATTAATTAATTTTGGTTGCGTTGTGTCTTTGTTGCTATGCGGGCTTTCTCTAGTTGTGGCGAGTGGGGACTACTCTTCGTTGCCGTGCGTGGGCTTCTCATTACGGTGGCTTCTCTTGTTGCAGAGCACGAGTTCTAGGCGCACAGGCTTCAGTAGTTGTGGCGCATGGGCTTAGTTGCTCCGTGGCATGTGGGATATTCCTGGAACAGGGCTCAAACCTGTGTCCTCTGCATCCGCAGGAGGATTCTTAACCACCGCGCCACCAGGGAAGTCCCTCTTCCATACTACTAAGTTCTTAATTGTCAATTAGATTTTTACCTCTTATGTAATACCTAGAGTGAACTACTTTGATTTCAGCTCCAATAATCCTCCTGTACCCTCAGATGGAATTAGTTGCAGGCTGTCTCTCTCTGATGCTGTGCAAGTAAACCTTGCTTAGCTCAAATTAGCGAAGTCATGGTTGAGTAAGTCATAAGAGGCAACATCTAGGCTGTTTTGCTGTGGTTCTGCTATGACCTGTGCCAGTTCATATAATGGTGATGCTTTGGTTTTGTGATGACACTTTATACATTTCTTCCGAGATAAGTGGGCCTCCAGTGGGCTCTTTGGTTTGGGTTTTTGCCTATGAACTATATAGTCCAGCCCCAGGGTCCTACTTTTAGTTTTGTCTCCTTCCTTACCCACTACCCTGCTTCCGTGTCTGCATGTGTTCCGCACTCAGAGACACTACTACCCTGCTCTCTCCCTTCCTGAATTTACTACCGTTCTGGGCAGCAACTAGATGTTGCTTTGCTGTGTCAGCCTTACTCTTTTGTTTGTGCCTCATCTTAATTTTTCTGGCTTTACCATCATACACGGCCTCAGCCATGGGTCTCTGCTCTGACAGTCTCATCTTCTGTAATTCCCTGCTGTTTCCCCAGTCCTTCACATGTACATCCTCACCGCAGCTTCTTGTTATTCATTTTTGTCCTATGCTGTCTGTCCGTCAGTTTCATCTTGATCTTTCTTTCCAAACTTGGCCGTTTTCCAGGCTCAGGCAGATCAACTTAGCTTTCACTAGTACCCCAGGCTAGTGATGTTGGACCTACAAGTTTCCACTGGCTCTTTCTGCTTCAAAAACAAGCATGCTCTGCCTCTGTGCTTTAAAAAAAAAAAAAAAAAAAAAAAAAAAAGCTTCTCATAATAAGCTGAATACTAAACTTGATCAAAGAGATAAATTATCAAGCATATAAAGACTTACAAGAGCATACTTGTGATTAATTTATCTCCTTCTCAGCAGGGGAGGCAAAAGTCAACAAGAACAAAAAGCAAAAGGAATCTTGATATGTTTGGGTTATATTGGGTAATTAAAAAAAAAAACTTGTGTATTTAAAAATTGCATCATAAATTGACTCAAAACACAAGTAACAGAATGAGATAATATTTGTAACAGGTAACAAACATTAATATCCTAAACTCTGAGGAGTGTCTGTAATGCATGAAAAATATGCCAAGAACTTAATTAATAAATGGATATCAAGATAAATTTGCAGAAGAGTGAATACATATGCTACTAAATACATGAAATGTGCAAGCTCATTTTAATTAAATAAATGCAAAACAAAATAGAGTTATTTTGGTTTGTGAAAATTTTAAATATATTCGGTCAATTGTGGATGTCTGGACTCAGGAACTCTTACATACTTTTTCCTGGTGGGAACATAAAAGTATACTGACTTTTTGCTGTTTCTTTTCAAGTATTATTATTATTTAATTTTGCATCCAATATAGTTCACTTTCGTTCAATAAATGAATTCTAAATTTATTTTATGAATTTTGTCATGTGTGTGGATTCTGGTAACTACCACCACTAACAGGATTTGTAGTCAAGCTTTCTGATCCCCTTCCCAGACCTTGGCAAATGCTGGCCTGTTATCTGGCTCAGTCATTCTGTAATTTTGAGAATGCCATTTAAATGGAATTACACAGCAGGCAAACTTTGAGATTGGCTTCTATCACTTAGCATAAAGGGTTTGAGATGCATGGAATCGTGTGTATCTCAATAGTTTATTCCCTTGCATTGCAGAGGAGTATTGCATCGCATGGATGTATCACAGTTTGCTTATCCACTCACATATTGAGGGACATTTAGGTCATTTCCAGTTTGGGGTGATTATGAATAATGCAGTTTGTGGTGGGCGGATCCATGCTCTGTATAATCCCTTTCCCTTGAGTGGGCAGGACCTGGACCTATAACTTGCTTCTACCCGATACAATATGACAAAAGTGATGTGATATCACTCTCCTAATTCGTTTATATTATGTGGCAAAGGGGAATTACATTCTCGGGGCATAATTCATTAGACCCTAATCCTTCACCTTTAAGCTGGCAGTTGCTAAACTTTGTCAGCAGATGGCGCTGCAAGACGTTCCAGAAGGAAGAGGCCATCCTCATTGGTTCAGGTTTGGCTTCTTCACCAGACTTCTGGAGAGTACACTTTTTTCTCCACTGCCCAGCCTCCTTAGTTTTCTTCAGTGTGAGGGTGCCCACAGGACACAAGTTTCTCTAGCATCTGGCTGCAGCTCTCAGTTCGGACAGAGGCAACATGAGATGTGGGGCTGCCCCCAGCTTGTGCAGAAGTGCTGCTTCCCTGCATCCTTTCCTGTCCCCTGCCTGCGGCCCCATGGGTCTGGCCATCCGGTGAGCCACCCCAATCCAGGCCATACGAGCATGCTAGGTTCTGCAGGGGGCGATCTCTCCAGCTCCAAGTTCCCTCTGATGTCCTGTGCACGGGTGGTTTCAGAACTGTGTGCCTGAGGGTGGTTCCACTTGCCTGGGGACATTGGACCAGCCCTGACCTGGACACACTGCAAGCTTCTCCACCACCCGTTGGCATGCAACCGTACATCTTTCAATGAGGTCTGAACCCCCCTTTTCAGTTTGTCCTTCCTCAGCGTGCGATTCATCTTTATACTTAATCTCCTATCATCACGTAATGTTTGTTTATGTTAAATGTCCCCTGTTTAAACTTTGTGGGGTTTTGTCTCCTGATTGGATCCAGGCAGATACAGGTAATAACCTACTCCCTCTACTTCTTAAGAACCACCTTGTTGCTGATTTTCTATTGAATTTACCAGAAGGAGTCCATCAAAGGGGAGAATTTGCATCAGCATGCACTACTAAGGACGAGAGTGCTACCATGTGCCGGAATGTCCAGGGACATTTTATTAGCTGTGATGCAGAACCAGATTGGAGGAAGGCACTTAGGGTCAAAGAGCGCGACTTGACAGAGCAGTGCCTCCTCATGGGAAGCAGAGAAGTTTCTGGCAAACTCTCAGGACCTTGCCAGCAACATCTGGAGAGGGGTTAGGTGACAACACATTACTTACATGCTGTACAGCCTGGCCTGGACGTAAAGTTGTATATAGAAAGGCTATAAAACAGAACAAAAAGATGCAAACAAAAATCTGACCTTCAGTCTAACACCTTTAGCAAACACAAGAAGGAAGAAAACAAAGCCTGCACAGCTGGTGATTTCGTTTCAGGACTTTCTGTAGGGCTGCCATCCCCTTGCCCTCAGGTGGCTGAATCACTGTTGAGATGATATAAAATTTACAGCAAATGAATGTGTGAGAGGCCAAAAGTAACAGGAGCCCAAAGGACACTGAGATCAGTACATGGGGACTTACTTATTACCTTGTTTCAAGACAAAACCAGGCTGGTAGACAGCTCTTCACTCCAGTGATATCAAAATAAAAATCATCGAATGTCGGAGCTAAAGAAAAGGTTCTGCCCATAAAGTATCACAGCATTGGAGACTGAAAAGTGTTTATTAAAGAAATGGAGACAGAACGTCTTATTACTTGTTTGACATCCAAGTGTCAAACACTTGGATGATGTTACACATCATGGCGTAACATGAGCGCCATGAAATAAGATATCAAAGATGCTATAAAGACTGGAAGGAAATGTAACAGCTTCAACAGTGGTTCTCTTTAAATAGTACGACTATGAAAAATCATTATTTTCAGCCTTTAGCGATTTATATTCTACACTTTTCTCCATACTGATATATTGATTTCATATGTAAGTAATGATATCGTTTCAGTCATTCAAAGTCATCCATGTCATTGCCTTCTCCTTTATGAGGGAGTCAAAGCACAGAGACACACTGAAAGTATTCCTTCAGCATTTCCCCAATCTCAGCCCCTCCCCCAGGCTAATTCACCACCAGCGCTCTGGGTTGTGTCTTTCAGCCCTCTCGCTCTCCGGAAGGCCACAAGCCAAACTGATGGTGGTGGTGCAGTGGTGACATTAATTACATATATAGAATAATTCCATACCTCTAGGCTTAATCCCAGTCTTTTACTGACTGTGTAATAATTTAGGGCAAGTCACTGTTCTCTCCATGCCTCAAGTGTCCTTTTCCATAAAATGGAGCTTATAATAGTACCTCAGATATAGGGTTGTTATGGGATTGGATTAATATAAGTAAATCACCTTGACAGATAATAGATATTATGTAATTGTCAGCTGTCATCAGCAGCAGCATCTTCAGTCTCATTCCTTTAACTTCTCCAGTGGCATCAGCTATTCACGAATCTGAATTCCTAGTCCTAAGACATCTTCTGACGTCCCATGTCAAGTTTCTATTATTTCCTGTCATCATTTAAAAAGTATCCAGATCGGGCTTCCCTGGTGGCACAGTGGTTGGGAGTCCGCCTGCCGATGCAGGGGACACGGGTTCGTGCCCCAGTCCGGGATGATCCCACATGCTGCGGAGCAGCAGGGCCCGTGAGCCATGGCCGCTGAGCCTGCGTGTCCGGAGCCTGTGCTCCGCAACGGGAGAGGCCACGGCGGTGAGAGGCCGCGTACCGCAAAAAAAATAAAATAAGAAGTATCCAGATCGATAAATCAAACAGATTCCTAATATGAAATTTATCATGTTTCCTAAAAACCTATTCTTTCATTCCTTTTTACTGGGCTCCTTATCATAGTTAAAAGATAATACTTCTTTTCTTTCCAATCATGCTTAAAACTCAACATTGTACTGTCAGCCTAGCTTTCCTTCAAGTTAAATCAGTAGCCAAACCCTTTCAGCTGTATCTTTAAACTATCTTTCCGATCCATTCCGCTTTCTGTTACTTCTGCCAGAACCATTGTCACCCTCCACTAGCTTTGCCCCAGTTTTCACTTGCTCTTCAATCTAGCCGTAACTCAGTCAGCTGTCAAATTAACCATGCTTAACAGTAAATCTTTTCAAAACAGTTTTTCACGATTTCCCCTTGTACATTGAGGGAAGGAAGTTCAAACACCTTATCTCAGCATCCTTCACAGTCTGGTTCTAATGTACTTTCTCAGCCCTCACTCCTTCCCACTTATTAAACTTCCTCTGCACAAGTTTGATCATAGTCAATCAGGGCTACTTGCTTCTTTCCTACCCATTCCTTCATCATGAAATGATTTTTCTTTTCTCCTAGAATGCCTTCTTTTAGGAGAGTGGTTGAAAGACTTTGGAATTAGATATTCGTGTTACTAGCTATGTGAATTTGGATACATTTTTTAATAGCTTTGAGCCTTAGAAATTTTATTTGTAAAATGAGGATAAAATTATCTGTCTCTTAAGGTTGTAGTAACAGTGAAATAAACAAATAAGCAGTGTTCTTAGCACAATATTTGAGCCAGAGAGAGTGTTCGTAATATAAATCTTAATCAACTTTTTTTTGTTTTTTTGTTTCCTTAGGAAAAACATCCCAGAATATTACCAGTCCCTCCCTCAACCCAGACCACTCTACCCCCAGGACTAGAATTAGGTTCCAATTTCCTGTGCACATAACACCGCATTATAGGACTTTTGACACTGAGGCACTCATTATACTAATTGTATTTCCCTATCTAGAGCTCAGAAGGCACAGTTCCTTCCTGTGATGTTCTTTGGAGGATCATTGTATTTGAAATAGGTTAGATATCTATCTTAAAGATTTGTGATAAGCAATAAAGGAAGAGCACGTAGGTAAAAGTGCTTTGTATCTTCGTAAGTGCTCTGCAGAAATGATTTATTATTCACTTTGCAGCACCTAGCACAGTGCCCTGCACGGAGTAGTGAAGTGCTCATGGAATTCAAGTGCACATTGAAATCATGTCCTCTGAAGTGCATGTGAGGCCCTGTGTTTATTGTCCATTCTGTGTTATCACTGATCATGGGGGCCTAGTGAAACATGCTGGTTGTCTCTTTTAATTGTACTCTACTTCTGTTCTGTTCTATTCTATTCTATATCTACAGGCTTGAGCCTCCAGAATAATTACATAAGAAAATATGCTCACATGCCTTTTATCTCTATGTAATAAACTAATTTTTGTGGTTTGATAAAGGGAGGAATGAGATGCAAGAAGAAAGAGGGAACATATACTCTTAGACTCAAGCCTAGATCGTGGAGCAGGTTTCCCCATTTCAAGCATACAGCAGATTAGAGTGTTTCCTGGGCATCATAAAATCTGAAAGGGTTTAATTATTACCAGCTTTGAAAATAATTTTGGAATACTCTTCTGTAACTATGTAAGAATATTATAATGTAGATACATTTCCTCATGAGCATTTTTCCTCTTTCCATAAGAAAAAGCCAGGAATCCCTTAACCTAGACTTCTCTGATAACCATGAAAGTCTTCACTCACTAAACGTATTTTCCAAAATTTCCTTTGTTGACAGTTTTAACTCTGAGAGCTGTATGGTTCCAGCCAGAGCTGAATGACAGATCACCTGTTATAGAAAGCGTCCCTTCCCTTCAGCTGTCCAGTGCTTACTGTGCAGATGGTGGATTTCTTTTTCCTTTTACCAGCAGTTCTTTTCTTTCGTCTCTACACAGGACTGTGATCCTTTGTCATCATGTATGAGTCAGTCATCAGTAGGAACACTCATAGGACTGAGGGGTTTTCAGAAGTGTCCAAGTGAAAGGGAACAGGGATTCAGAAATGAGCAATGGCTCCGAAGCCTAGCTGCATATTAAAAAGGGACTATATCTTCCTTCCCGTGAAAAGTAGATATTCATAGTTTGATCAAAAGCATCTTTGTCCTCAAAAAACAATTTTGATTCTTGCTTCATTGTGTGTGGTCAAAATAACAGTGAGAGTAGTCAAACCCAGAGAAGGTGGACAGGAAAAGCAATGCAGAAGAGAAATCCAGATCATTAAACTGACTTGAGTCAAGATGGGTTTTCTCCTGACATGTGTAAAAGTCTAGATAATGATCTCCATCATTCAGTTAAATTTTTGAAAGTATACATAACTGTTTATTCTTGATTATGTCTAGCATTGTTCTACTTAATAGTTTAATATTAATAATTAATAGTAAGGAATATTTAATATTAATATCTCCTATTTATACTTTACATATTAAAATATATAATGCTTACGTATGTTATCATATATGTAGATTATTCTATATACATATATATAAATTATCAGATACCGTATATTTTATCTAAGAAACAGACACAGTTTAATCCAATTGCTTATTAGATGTGCTATGCCAATTATTTTATCATACAATGTATAGAGAATATCAGAAGGTAAGCACCTGTTTACATTGAACAAGTATTTACTACCACTATTTTTTCCTCCAAATTCACCCGAAAATGTCTATGCAGGACGGCACGTCCATAACTGCTCAAAAGATAGCCATAATTGCATTCACTGAATTTCTTGGCATTCTATTAAGCCGCAGCTAGTTTTCATAATCCAGACCATGATGTCAGTTACTACAAAATTTTATTTTCTTCAGCCTTTTTACATATAGATATACCTGCTTTTAATATTGCATAATTTGTTGATGTAAAGAGATTCCAAGTAAGCTACTTGAGTAATTTGTTATAGAATGCTGTTTCATTCTCAGTATGAGTTCAAAGTCAGTTCAATATGTAAATTCAATATGAATTCAATATGTAAATTCAAAGCCAGATTAACTGGGTAGCTCAGGCAGGGACTGACTAGACATATGTGATGGATTTTCTATCACATTAAATTTGACTTTTTCCAAAACCAAACACAGATGATCATAAGGTAAATGAATCAAATCAGCACCCATGATGTCATTATAAGCAGACTGGCTATGCTCATCTTTCAAATAATTAAAATACTAACTTTCCTAATCTTAGAACTACACAGTTAATTATAATAGGACACTTACTAATGTGGCCTTATAAGATATTTCCAGCAAATATTGCCAGTATTCAGCTTTTTAATATTCTTTGGCTGTTCAGGTTTATTTCAATCCGTTGCACTTATTATTCTTATTGATCAATGAATTATCCCATATTTGTCCAGTAGTTACCTCTTTAAGTTGACATCTAAGTCTTTACAACCCTAATAGTTTTGATAGCTTTCTTTACTTTCTGGAATGAAAAGGTATTCCATGCCTACTTTATACATCTATGACCCCAGACCATTTTTTAAAATTAATTTTGTGATCTTTTATTGATTTGTATAAGTTTATTAAGGCAAAAATAAAGGTCTTGTTTTTTATTTGAGTGAAAAAAATGATTATTTTTTTTCCATATAGGATTTTAAAAAATTTTTAGTCATATTATTTATCAGTCTTTCTTTTAAGTCTTCTGAATTTTGTGTCTTATTTTAAAAGGCCTTTCCCTGAATCAAAGGTTATATACAAAATTTTTGTCTTTTTCTATTCCCTGTATAATCCTATTTCTTACGTTTAAATTGTTGATCAGTCTGGAATTTGACTACAGGGCTATAGGACATGAGGTAGTAATCAAACTTTATTTTTTTCCAGATGGCAGTCCAGTTGTCCAAACACCATTTATTGAATAATCCATCACTTATCCACAGTGCTTTGAAATACTATCCATATTAATGTGCATTGTGACACCACATTGGCTTCTTATAATATAGAACAAGGTTTTAAAGTTCACTGTAGAACAACAAAAACAAAATGCTGAATGAAATCAGCATTATGCACCATTGGGTTTGATATAAAATATTTGGTTGCAAACCCTTGATTTTGTAAGAGGTCAGTTTTCTTTTCATGTATGGTTATGTCATATATTTGTATGTTCTAGTTCTTATGGTTTCTTAATGGCCTTTTATACCCATTACTTCCTCTGATTGTCACAACAGTCATAGAAGATAGCAGCATAGAATTGTCATTTCTTTTTTTACAAAGAATGAGTTACAAGTAATTGCAGTAGAAAGAGGTTATGGGACTCGAGCAAGAGCAAATCAGAACCTTTCTTGTCTCCACTTTGAATTGACTCTCTTTGCGAAGCATCCTGACTCATTCTAGTTCTTATTCCTGTTCCTATCCTCCTTCTCCTTCTCCTTCTTCCTCTTCCTTTATTTCTTTTCTCTAATTTATGAGAAGACAGTATCAGAGACTTTATTTCTGCCATTGAAATGATGTATTTGTCCAATATGATTCATTGAAATTCAGTTAATATATTGATTCATGAAAAAATTTTATCCTGTTATATATTACTTGCAGTCACCTGTTCATTTTGGTTTGCCATTTGTTAAAACGATTATTATATTAAATGTTTAGATTTAACTTGCTTCAACTAAAAAAATAAAAGTTCACCCGTGTCTCCTACCCGCCGCTCCCTACTTCTGAGAAGCACCAGTTTGTTCTCTGTAGCTCTGAGCTTGTTTTTTGGTTTTTTTAGATTCCACATATAAGGGAGAGCATATGATGCTTGTCTTTCTTTTATTTCACTTAGCATAGTGCCCTCAAGGTGCATTCATGTTGTCACAAATGGCAAGATTTCATTCTTTTTTATGACTGAATAATATTATATTCCACATATATATACTACAATTTTGTTACCCATTCATCTATCAATGGACAGTTAGGTTGTTGCCATATCTTGGCTGTTGTTAATAATACTGCAGTGAACGTGGGAGTACATATATATTTTTGATTTAGTGTTCTCATTTTCTTTGGATAAATACCCAGAAGTAGAATAGCTGGATGTATGGTAGTTATATTTTTAATTTTTTGAGGAACCTCCGTACTATTTTTCACAGTAGATGCACCAGTTTACATTCCCACCAACAATGCCTAAGGGTTCCCTTGACTCCACATCCTTGCCAAAACTTGTTTTTTCTACACTTTTTGATATTAGCCATTCTGACAGGTATGAGGTGATATCTTATTGTGCTTTTGATTTCCATTTCCCTAGTAATTAATGATGTAGAGAATCTTTTCACATACCTATTAGCCATCATATGTCTTCTTTGGAAGAATGTCTATTCACATCTGCCCATTTTTAAATTAGATTGTTTGTTTGCTTGTTTTCCTATTGAGTTGTATGAGTTCTTTTATATTCTGTATATATATATAAAATCCATTGTCAGATGCTCCTTCTAAATCTATTTAGATGATCATATGACTTTTATTCCCCGTTTTGTTTTGTTAATGTGGTGCATCACATTGCTTTGCGAATGCTGGAGCATTCTTGTATCCCTGGAATAAATCCCACTTGATCGTGGTGTGTGATCCTTTTAATGTATTGTTGAATTCAATTTGCTAATATTTTGTTGAAGATTTTTGCATCTAAGTTCATCAGGCATATTGGTCTATAATTTACTTTTCTTCTAGCATATTTGTCTGATTTTGGTATCAAGGTAACGATGGCCTCATAAGATGAATTTGGAAGAGTTCCCATCTCTTCTATTTTTTGGAATAGTTTGAGAAGGATTGGTATTAATTCTTTGAATGTTTGGTAAAATTCACCAGTGAAACCATCTGGTCCTGGACTTTTGTTTGTTGGGAGGTTTTTGATTATGTATTCAATCTCCTTACTAATAATTTGTTCAGATTTTTTATTTCATGATGATTCAGTCTTGGTAGGTCATATGTTTATAGGAATTTATCCATATTTTTCTAGGTTGTCCAATTTGTTGGTGTATAATTGTTCATAAGTAGTCTCTTATGATCCTTTGTATTTCTATGGTATCAGCTGTAATATCATTTCTTTCATTTATGATTTTATTTCTTTGAGTCCTTCTTTTTTTTTTTTTTTTGGTGAGTCTAATTAAAGGTTTATCAATTTGGTTTATCTTTTCTCAGAACCAGCTCTTAGTTTCATTGATATTTTCTGTTGTCTTTTTGGTCTCTATTTCATTTATTCCTGCTTTGATCTTTGTTATTTCCTTCCTTTTACTAACTTTGGCTTTTGTTTGTTCTTTTTCTAGTTCCTTGAGGTGTAAAATTAAGTTATTTATTTGAGGCTTTTCTCATTTCTTGAGGTAGGCATTTGTCACTGTGAACTTCCCTCTAATCTTCCCTGACAGTTCGGCTACTTTGCTTAATTTTATGGTGTTTAATAAAAGGAATAGCATGCATCATGCTTCCTAAATTCAATATTGTCTGAATGATTGGAGTATAGTAGGCTTCTTAAATGTTTGTTGAATTGCCCAGATGTACATCGTCACAATGCAGTGAGAATAATGCTACAAGAGACTCATAGCCATGGGAGAAGTTTTGCTTGGTGAAGTCTTGGAGAATATCAGTGAAGTCATTTTTCAATATCATTTCATCATTAGTAGGAGTTAGTATTGTAGAGAAAAGGAAGACTCACATTCTCTTTTCCCAAAGGGAAAGTGTAATCAGAGCTATGGATGTTACGATGCAGAAAAGTTTACAGATAGCTTATGCTGCTGGAATTTTGATTGGATGTTGGAGATCATAAGGGATAAAGCATGAGGTCATACCATGAAGGTCCTAAACTGCCATTCTAGAAGTTAGACTTCATTCAGTAATCATGAGGAAGCACCAGAGATTTTTCAGAGGGAGAGTGACATGATTACTTTTAAGAAGATGGTGAGGAAGAGGTGAGAAGCAAGGTTGATGCTGTTTTCTCGTAAAAGCAGGCTTCACGACAACATTATAATTACAGTTTGAAGAATATTTGCTTCCAGTATTCTCAGTATACCCTGGCATACATATCCAGCAGACAGAGCTATCAGTGTGGAATTTAGGAGAATATTGGCATATGATGAGGGCACTTAGGGTGAGGAATCCTGAAGTAATAATTAAAACAAAAGAGAGGGAAAGATGATTTTGCCATCAAATAAAGGTTAAAGCAAATATTTATTTAAAAATTCAGCACAAGACATTTGAGTTAGAATTTTACTTAGCTGTATTATAAGCTTTTAAAAAATTTTAGTAGCCTCTGCAAGCTATTCTGATAATATTTAAGGAAATAAAACATTTGAACATATAATTTAATAAGTACATAAAATAATAAAATACTTTTCTTCTTCAAAAAAATCTTAATATACATTTTTGAACCTTGATTATACATTAAGTACCTTATAAAGGACTCAACCATGCCTAGCAACACAAATATATCCATCCTCTCCTTTATAATGGCAAGTAGGGTAATACTGTAAAATAATGTGGAACTAGAAGACACTCTTTGAGACTAGCAAACCCTCATTCTGCCCGTGATTCCTCACCTATAAAGAGAAAGTAATATTGTGAACAATATTATTGACCCTGTCTTACTTTACAGACTTACTTTGAGGATGAAACAAAATAACATGTGCAAGAATACTTCCTAAATTGTAAAGTATTATACAAATGTAATGTATCATTTTTGGAAAAAAAAATGTAAAAAAAGAAAAAAGCAATTAAAATGCAAAACTATTAGCCTTAAAGTCAAAACATTTACTTACAACTTCACTCCCTTTTTGCATTTTTTTCCACTTTGTTTATTTAGCCTTTAGGAAATGTTTCACATATTCTTTAATAAATGATTTTATTGCTTGGCAGAAGAAAGGGAAAAAATAAATGATACAGTGAATCACATTCAAAATTAATGTGTGATACAGACCATTGAAAAGCTGTTTTTTTGTGTGAAGGATTAAAGTGCATATTATGGTTATTTATTCTAGGCATTTTTGTACCCAAACCACCTTTATTGATAGATACAGGGCTGTGAGCCTGTGTATTTTACTTTTTTCCTATTAGAAATAGCTAATAAAATAAGTGATTACTTGTTTTATCTTGTTGTATTTGTAATGTTCCAATTTACTTTTGACATCTTGCAGAATATCTCAGTGGTGCTGAGGGCAAGAATAGTATTAGTTCACAAAGCTGATTTATTAATGGGAAGCTCATTTCATTTAATTGGCATCACGTTTAACACCTGATATGCAGCAACTCACGCCTACTGACAGTAGCTTACAGCAGGCTTCCTGGGTTTTGAGGGCTCTCCTCAAGACCTAAATGAGAAAATCCTTCTAGGAAGATGGACCATTTATTCTTTACAAACGTTTTTCTGAAGAGCACATGCATCTCCTGACATTTGTGAGCTAGATGTCCTGCTTTTTCTCAAGCACATGAGGATCTATTGAAAAACTTCTCTGTGTCACACTGAAACAAAAAGTGCAGCCCACATTGTTAATACTAGCGATGTCTTGTAAATTTAAGCCACATTACTCAGGCAGAAATTCCAGCTGTTAAAACATAGATAATGGAAAACCAGTCTAAGTAGTGACCAACATTCTCAAAAGGGTTAAACACCAGCATTACACATTACTTGAACCATAAACTCGATTGCTTTGGGGTCATTGACAAGGTCATTATGACTCAAGTATTCTGGTTGGTTTGGTTGTTGAATTCTACTTCATGGAAGAAAATTATATTACTTGCTTTTTAGTATTTTATTGGATTGTGCACTAAATTAAACACTGCATTTAAGACCACAGTGAACTCTCCAAATAATGTGAAAAACTTCATTCTTAAATTTGTAGTTAATTTTGAAGTTAGCTTGACCTATGCAAAGCAAAGCAATAAAAGCTTGGAATTTGCCTGTTTTCTATCATAATATCAATACTATTGTGTGTATGGTAAATTTTCTTCCTTTAAAATTTCTACATCTCAGCTGTATAAAGTTGCAAGAATAACATATTCAATCCTGAGGAATTAAGATGACTTGCATCAGTGTATTTTTTTGTCATATGCAGCTTAACAAGACAAAGGAAGCCTCTGCTTTAAAATCATGGCACAAAAGACCAATTAGTGTGTTAAAAACTAGTGTCAAGTTGGTTGTTTGATAACAATTAAGAACTCGGTCTTTATTGCCCATTCAGTTTTCAAATTTCCTGACAATACACAACAGTATCGAGAGAATACCTTTTCCTCATTAAAAAGAAAAAAGAAAAAAAAAAGTCATGCGGGAAAGGGAAGCCTTAACTAACAAATATGTGTACGTCCATGTCACACCTCCATATTACTTCAAATTACATGCTGTCACTAATAAGGTCTTTGGGGATAAAATAAGTCATCTCTATAATTCTTCAGTACTTGATTTTATTTTTAACGACTGCCATGTGATATTATGTTCTATTCATCCTAACCTTTAATATAGCAAACCTCGCAAGAGTTCATCATATATTGTCAAAGTGTCTATGAAAATACATTATCTTCAATAAATAGCGGGGGAAATTAGGAACACGTTTATTTTTTCCTTTAGTTGTTACTAAAGCCAATGGCAATCAAAATATAGAAAAAATAGAACTGTGATACTGCTGTATGGGTAGCCCCAGGAAAGCATGTACAACAAAGAATAGCATAATAACTTGTACGTGTTGTCTCGTTTTAAATCAACATACCTAGCCACAGCTCTGTTTTGTGAGTTGTTTTAGATCTGTGAGAAAGTAGGCAAAGATCACACAACAAAGGAGATAAAACTATTTATTCAAACAATAAAAACAGCTGTGCATTTATTATACATCAGGTATTTTATTTGATACAGAGGATCGAAGATAAATGTCACATAGGCAGTTTCCTCAAGGGAGCCTCACAAACCAGTAGGGAATAGAGTCAAACAGACAGTTGTAATACAGAGGAGTAAATGATGTAAAAGGAGGATTTATATGATGCTTCAGGAGGACCCAGAATCCGTATTAGGGCAGACAGATGGGTCAGATCAGGATTCCTGGAGGTGATAAGGTCTGTGCTGAATTTTTAATACTGTGTGGGCATTATTATCCTAAAGACATTCATAAGTCGAAGAAAGATTAAAAAATCTACAAGCAGTCAGAATGGTTGGTACTCAAACTGTAAGAGCAGCGTTTTAGAGATGAAGTATTTATGTATAAAGTCCCTTATGAAAATACCCTAAGGACTTTAGACTTTGTTTTCTGGAGTCTATGGGAAGTCAATGACAGATTTTAAGGAGGGAGGTGATAAGAGGAAATTCACATTTCAGAAAGAAGTCTTTGGTAGCAGAGTAAAGAATTAGTGGCTGGGGAGACTGCTCAGGAGGCTGGTTAAAATTAAGGTGATAAATGGTAGAGGAGTGAATTAAAAGTGCCATGGTGCAGGCAACAGCGTTGAACATTGCAGATAGATACAGTAAAAAAAAAAAATCTATTGGGGATAATTTTATGAGAATAGTAGAGTGATAAGGCTTGGAGTTTTGTTTGCTACTGTGTTTCCTGTTCCAGGGCCAGGACCTGACAAGTGGAAACTGATTTTTTTTTTTTCTGAATAATTACATAAATAATGGAAACTGATTTTCTCCATCAATCGTAAGGTGTGAGGCTGTCTACTGAATGTCAAGGGAGATCATGAGTTAGGGTGTCTGAGCACATAGCTGCTCAAAAGAGTTATAAAAGGATGTAACCAGGGAAACATACATTCCTTGGAAATTTTGAGGGCTGAGCTAAAAACCACTGGTTGTTAGTGATTGCTTTATATTTTTGAATGGTTTGCTTTAGCATCATCGCAATCCTAGGTTTAGAAATGGCGAAGGTAGACATGTGGATAAGAGAACGAGGGGCAAAGTGAGGGCTGACTAAGGGGGAGAAGATGGGAAGGGACCTTTGTATTTTGAAAAAAATAAAAGGGTCTCAACTCTGGAGGTTTGTATTGGGTCAAAAATATTTATAATTTTATGATTAATCATGTAAAAGAGCTGGGAGTGTGAGAAGCTGTGTGGAGCAATATCCTCATAGGAGCTGCGTTCATTTTTTAAGGCTGCTGTAACAAATTACCGTCAATTTAGTGGCTTAGAATGAAACAAATGTTTTATCTAATAATTCTGTAGATGAGAAGTCTAAAATGATTCTCACTGGAATAAAATCAAGATGTCAGTAGGGATGCATTCCTTCCAGAAGATCTCCGGGAAGAATCCATGACATTCTTTTTTCCAGCTTCTAGAGAACCACCCACATTCCTTAGCTCATGGCCCCATTCTTCCATCATCAGAGCCAGCAATGAATGGCGGGTCTAGTCTTCCCCACACTGCATTGCTTTGGTTGGTTCTTGGCTGTCATCATCACATCTTCTCTGACCATTTTTAGGACTCATGTGATTACATTGGGCTCACCTGGCTAATTCAGGGTAATATCCCCATCTGAATGTCCTTAACTTAATCACGTCTGAAAAGTCCGTTTTGCTATGCAAAGTGAGATATTCATAGGTTCCGGGCGTTAGGACATGAACATTTTGAGGCTCCATAATTATGCCTAGTATGGGAGCTATGACTCAATTAAGGCAAGGAGGTATTGAAGCATGTTGTAAATTGAGTGTGGTTTTAGGGATTCACTTACCATGAAATAAGGATTTCAAAAGGCATGGTAGAAAGGTTTTAGAGAAGCAATAAACTTAGATCAGAAATGTGGTTTTAGTAGTCATCTTATCTCCAATAGAAGTTGCCTCTCTGACCTTGTTCGTCTTTCATGATTTGTTCAGTGGAAATCTCATACTTGTTATCAACAAAGATTGATGGGTTAAAAAGAGGAGTTTTGAGTACATTCGTGAAAGAGGCAAACTCGGGCTTCCCTGGTGGCACAGTGGTTGAGAATCCATCTGCCACTACAGGGGACATGGGTTCAAGCCCTGGTCCGGGAAGATCCCACATGCCGTGGAGCAACTGAGTCCATGAGCCACAACTACTGAAGCCCGTGCACCTAGAGCCAGTGCTCTGCAACAAAGAGAAGCTACCTCAGTGAGAAGCCCGCAGACAGCAACGAAGACCCAATGCAGACAAAAATAAATAATTTTTTTTGCGGTACACGGGCCTCTCACTGTTGTGGCCTCTCCCGTTGCGGAGCACAGCCTCCAGATGCACAGGCTCAGCGGCCATGGCTCACAGGCCCAGCCGCTCCGTGGCATGTGGGATCTTCCCAGACCGGGGCACGAACCCCTGTCCCCTGCATCGGCAGGCAGACTCTCAACCACTGCGCCACCAGGGAAGCCCAAGTAAATACATTTTTTTTAAAAAAGGGGCAAACCATTTTTAGGTTTGATTAGCTTTCACCACAGGCAGATCTTTTGTTTTTACCATGTCATAAAACATTGATTGGGTGTAAGATAACTTTATCTTCTTACTTTTTCTGGCCTTGCTTCTTTTGTTTAACTTCTGTAAGTGTCATGTAATTATGTGTTAAGGTTTGACTGCACGTAATGTGCTCAGATAAAATTTATTGAGGCCAGTCACTGATTTATCACAGACAAATGAACAGTTGCGTTCAACTGACAAACGAGGCTGAGTTCAAAATAATAGGAATGTAAAGCTGTGTGTAATCATAGCCATACTTAGACTCTCAAGTCACTCACGTAAAAAATGTCAACCATTTACTGGCTTTTATTATCAAATGTTATTTTAGTCATAACATCATAATAGCCTTTACTAAAAACCAGGCAACATATTTTTGTTAACAGTTTCATTTAACTTAGTAATTCAGAAATAAAGTAAAAAGCAGGGAGACGGTATTACTGTTTTTAAGGCATCCAGTGATTTAAATAAGGAATATTGACAGCACCTATATTATACTTCTGCAGAAAGGTATGTTCTGATTAATAAAAATAAATATAGAGCTTCCTGTTCTATGTGACATTTTAATTTAATAATGGAAATGTTCATTTAAGAACTAGTCAGGGGCTTCCCTGGTGGCGCAGTGGTTGAGAGTCCGCCTGCCAATGCAGGGGACACGGGTTCGTGCCCCGGTCCGGGAAGATCCCACATGCCGCGGAGCGGCTGAGCCCGTGAGCCATGGCCGCTGAGCCTGCGCGTCCGGAGCCTGTGCTCCGCAACGGGAGAGGCCACAACAGTGAGAGTCCCGCGTACTGAGAAAAAAAAAAAAAAAGAACTAGTCAGGTTTGGGGACAGGGTCAAAGAAGACTATGCGAAGTGATGAGATACAAGTTATAGAACTTTCAAAGCACCTCTTCACTATTTTGTTAGAAATAGTGTAGTCTTCAAATTTAAGAAGTACATAGCACAATTTACAATCCAGCTTAACACTGTCATCCATTTTGGTATTATCTGACTTCTGCAGTATTATTAACCAAGGGTTATGTATGCATGAAATGATTGTCTCCTCTACAGATTTGGACCTTTCTTCTTTTTATAAAGATAATGGTGCTTGCCTAAAGCAGGGATGTTCTAATAGTTTATCTTTTTTTTAATCATTAGTGGGCTAAAAACCTACAAATTGCAGAATACACGTATTTTTTCCAGCTTTACTGAGTTCTAATTGAAAAATAAAATTGTAAGATATTTAAAGTGTACATCGTGATAATTTGATGTAAGTGTACGTTGAGAACACATGAATTTAAAAAATTAAAATGATAGGTATGTCTATCCTTTAAGCTCTTCAAAAATGTGGATTTTTAAAGTGATGTGAAAAGCAGGCAAAAAGGCTTAATTTAATTTGTTCATTATTTCAAAAGACTATTTGTTGAGGCAGTTTTAGCCATTAATCAAATTAATGAGAGATATTTGAAGTCTTCTGGAGAAAGGTGGGAAGGGTTCAGTCAAGGTACATCTGAGTCTGGACTTGAGGCATAGATCTCTGAGAATATATAAGTACTTAGTATTCAGTATTCAGTTGTCAAATTTGAAGTTTCATGAAAGAGTTCATCCTTTTACAGACTCAAACAGATTTTACGTATTGCACAGAGTTGTGCTTCATACATCCTGGATTCCACTTATTTGTTCTCAAAATGTTAGGGTTATAGGCTTTTGTGAATATAGTTTCCAGTTGATTCAATTTACTTCTCTTGAAAGTTGAAGACACTGCTCTGTCCGATACTTGATATCTCAGGAACACGCTGAAATTCACAAATCAACAGTAGTAGCCTTAGGAACCTAGATCATGATTTATATTTACAAAAACCTGTGACTTTTCTAACAAATTGTAACTTCATTTCCTTCATCTAACTTTGTGGTTCTTCAAAATCTGAGATTCTCTTGATCTTAGCATTCTTACAGTTTGCATTTTCTGTTTCACCCACTTGACAGTTTAAATTTAAATGAATATATTATATTCCTTGAATCAATAAGCAATATACTTGTTTTTCTCTTGAAGTTTCAATTTTAGTGTTTACAGTTTCTAATTATATCTGTTAGATAAATTGACTTCATCCATCATTAGAGACAAAAAGTTGAGTATCACAGAATGTTGAATCTATCAAAAGTCTTTTGGGCCTCTCCCGTTGCGGAGCACAGGCTCCGGACGCGCAGGCTCAGCGGCCATGGCTCACGGGCCCAGCTGCTCCGCGGCATGTGGGATCCTCCTGGACCGGGGCACGAACTCGTGTCCCCTGCATCGGCAGGTGAACTCTCAACCACTGTGCCACCAGGGAAGCCCCCAAAAGTCTTGATTTAAGAAAGTAGTTCAGTATATTTCTTCAACTGCTTTCTATGAGCAAGCATTTGGACATTTGACTGTATTAGAGCAAGTATAGTATGTATACCCTACCTATTTTTACCAAATATTCTATAAAGTGGCAGTGACTAAAGGGGTAAACAAGTATTTCATTCATAGACTTGATCATTTCCTCCTCCATATAACAAACACTATGGATATGTTTGGCAAATTTAGATGAAACCCTTTCCTTTTAAGTATTAGCTGGGTAGACCAGTCATTCTAGCTCATTTCAACAAACATTTTCTTTTCATGTCATTGCAAATCCGTTGTCTGTGGGAGGCGAACACAAAAATGTTTCAAATTATTTACTGGCATTCTTTCTATTGATTCGTGTGAAGTGTATAAATAGATAAACTTTTCTTTTTCTGGCTTAAAATATCAGTTTAGCCACACCTCTGGATTCAGAGGCCACATTTGTTCTCTAGGCTGTGGTTCGGTTCCAAGAACAAGACTGGAGTTTTATAAGTGTCAGGTGAGCTCTGCACTTACCAGAAAGGTCTTGAAATGGCAGGATCAAAATGGTGATTTTAGAGTATCACAGAGAGAAAGAGGAATGTGTGTTGGATAAGAATGGCAAGAAAAGGATGGCATAGATAATGTGGAGTAAATAGGCTGTCTAGGAAAGTCCAGATCAAGTTCTAGAAAAGTGTATGCAACCCTTAAAGGTTCCTCAGGACTTTGGATTGGTTACAGGTTCATTATTCACAGGTGGGCGGGACTACTTATAGATGCCACAGTGGGCAGTATTGACAATATTCTATTGCAAAGTGGGTTTTTTTTTCCGACAAAATATTCTATATTGATTTTTAATTTTTTTTTTTTTTGCGGTACACGGACTTCTCACTGCTGTGGCCTCTCCCGCTGCGGAGCACAGGCTCCGGACGCACAGGCCCAGCGGCCATGGCTCACGGGCCCAGCCGCTTCGCGGCATGTGGGATCCTCCCGCACCGGGGCACGAACCTGTGTCCCCTGAAACGGCAGGCGGACTCTTAACCACTGCGCCACCAGGGAAGCCCCTCTATATTGATTTTTATTGTCACTTTTCCAGACTACTTTTTTTTTTTTAACTGAAACCACTTATAACACAGTTAATGGAGGTTACTTGTAAAAATATCCATTAATGAGAATTTTGCAATCTGAGAACATTCAGAAAAAGTTCTGTGGTTATGTGATTGCAATAGGAACCAATAAAGTAGTAGTTTTTCATGGAAATGTTTATTTTCAAAATCTCATTTGTGCAAAACCATACTGAAATATTGTTCATAATATGGCATCAACTTCTACATGTATATCCCAGTAATTATTTATGCAGTAATCATTCTCTAAATTATTAAATATTAGATGTCTATACAAAGAATATGCAATGAAGAATAAAAATGATTGGAAATAAATATTCCAAATTATTGATAGAAAATTTTATCATTTTCTTTTAGAGATTATTCAAAAAATCAGTAATGGCCTTTGTGGAATAAATGCCCATTTCCATGTTTATCAGAGTCTCCTTTTTACTAACCTTTTTTTTTTTTTTTCAGCAAGTCTCCATTCATTTGGAATATTTAACTGACACATCTCAGAATAACTAATACTGGCTGATCAAGTGATTAAAAACTGCAAATTTCTTTCATTTCAGCACCTGCATCCTTTTTGAGAGAAGTGAGAAAACCCACATGGGCCTGAAAACCCACGTGTTTATTTATAAAATCCAGTTTGTTCCTAAATAACTTGATGTTTCTCACTGGTGCCCTATTTACAATACCTGTTTTGTAAATAATCAAGGTTAAATGTATTTTTTCTGAGAAATTAAATTCTTATTAAAGTTGGCAAATACATAATGGCTTTTCTGGTTTTCTTTAAAGGATCCCCTTTTTCACCTGGAATCGCACAGATCTGAGAGAGGAAGGGGCAGATGTCCTTTTGATGCCAGCTCCTCCTTCATCTCCACTTTAATTGGTAATTATCATGGCTGCAGACATCAGGTGGTAGTCCTATTGATTTCGAAACTTCAGGCAGATTCTTTGGTGTTTCTTCATATACATTGCTGTGTCATATCTATTTATTGGTGCTGGGAGCATGGATATTAAATTTCAAGCCATACTCACCTGAGCCAATTTTACTCTAAAATAAGTGCAGCTGCTATGAAGTATGGACGTCTCATCCAGAAAACACAAACTGTCCCTTACTACCTGATAGAAGGTATTTTGTATTATGTCATTTATTGTTCACAAAATGCAATTATGTAAATACTTTTTATAAAAATGTAGCTAGAGAAACCAAACTATTTTAACATATGTTAATTCTTTATGTATTAATTACTCTGTGACTGTAAGGGAACTTCTAATATTCTCTTCTTGGTACCTTTCTCTGTGTCAGTAGAATTCAGCAGAGAGTCATCTCAATTTGGAATTTCAAAGTCATTCCTGTTAATTTAAAATGTAAGCTGTAGAGGTTGAGTGGCTCAAACTATGTCCACGTTGGCATAATAGAATAAGCTGGCCATGTCTGATCTGGATTTCAATTAAATTAGTCAAGATACATGAAAATCTCACTTAAATCTCAGAAAAATCCTTTTTCTTTAATACAGTTTGGGACTGAAAATGGAACACCCTTATCAAATACTCCAGCACTGCTATGGTACAGACAGCTGATTGAGTTGCCAAGTATAAAGTTGAAGGGAGCAATCCCTGACACCTCACATAGGTGCTCTTAGGAATCATTCTGTTTCCTCAGTGTTGAGAGGTTCTGATAGATACATGGTACAGATGGACAAGCTTCTGTTATTACATTTGCAGCACTTAGAGTTATCTGCTACTATTAGGTCATCCTGTTTACAGAAAATGAAAACATGTAAAATAACAAGTAGAGATTTCCTATCCTAAATAAGTGGGTAAAACTTAAAACTCCCCACTGATGAGTAATCAACATATCTTTTGCTGGACTGAGAGTTGATGCAGATGTTCCTGTATATTCTAGAGACAACACGTTCCGTGAACTTATTCCAGACAGTTGATTCTGATGGGCCTTGCATCCGAGTTCCCACAGTCCCCTGTCGCAGTAATGGTACTCAGGTCCAAATAAGTAGAGCTTTTATATATACGGATATTTATTTGTAGAACAAAAATCTTACGTTAGCTCTAAACAGTAGGGAAGGTTTGATTTACTACAGCTTCATGATTTGAAAGTGCTTTAAGATGAGAATTTCACGTAGTGATTAGTTCTTTAGGAGCTTGAATAAAGAGATATTTTTAAAGAATATAAGATTTTTAAGAAAATACTATGATATCCTGAGTTCTGCTACTCACTCATATATGTGTGTGTGTAAACACAATATGCGGAGGGGAGATTTTAAATATGGGAATTAAGTTGCTTAAGTCAGTTTGGACTTAGTAGGAATCAGAACCTTAAGAATGCCACTTTTGGAGAATGCCAGCTTCAGAAATGTTAGAAATTCGTGGTAGATTGGCAGCATATGAGTTAAAATACATGCATTTGATAGACTCATACAATTTTTTTCTAATGTTTTTAGTGATTTTTGTAACTTCATAGATTTAAGATTTGAATATGTCTGGAAGAAAGAGACTGTCTTATCATCTTTCTTTTACCATACAATATATTGCACAGAAAAGGCCTCCTATAAATATCGACTGAATGAAATACTCCCTGAGCTTCCTAAACAAACAAACCAAAAATAAATTTGGGGATAGTGTTCACAAGAATATTATAAAAGGTATTGAAAGTCAAAAATTACACAGTAAACGCTACTTCTGTAGTAAAATCCTAAGAAGATTGGAAGAGAACACCATTTATTTTGAACATTTCTTTTAATGGTTAAAAGTAATTTTTTTTTAGCCACTCACCACTCAGCCTCCTTGGAGCTTGTTTTTGCATGAAACCAGGAATTTGAAACTGAATTTTTTTTAAGAGGGGAAATATTACTGGAGGGACATTTCCAAGTGAATTTCATTGAACTTCCAAATCGAATTACACGATGCTAAAATGTGAAGTGCTTGCCATCTGGGTGACTGTTTCCCTTATTCAGAAAAGAAATCAAATCATAAGAGCCCTCCAAACTAAACACAAAAGTTATAGAATAATCCCTGCAAAGAGAAGAAATAAAAATATAATTCTTCTCATTTATCCGCTAGCTTTCATCCCAAAGTACCTTTGAGAGATCATTCACTTACTGTGGCTATGCAGCAGCCACTGGGATGGAAATCTGATAACCTCTGTGAGCCAGCAACTCTTTAAAAGACAGGAAGTAGAAATAATTCACCCAATTGAAAAAGCAGCAGGAATTTGGACTGGAAAAAATGGAGCTACCTGAGTTGGAATTTGGTAGGCCTGGTGCAGCTTACTCTGACAGGAAAAGAACGCATTAATGTGGAATTTTATGACCGCACATGTTCTCTGCCGATGGGTTAGGACAGGACTCCAGCAAAAAGGTGACCATCTTTAGACCATTTCTGCTTCTTCGTTTCTTTGTTAATTGTAGGTCACACTTAACTTTTAATACCTGTTCACATTAAGATTCACTTTCATCATTAAAAAAAAAAAACCCTCAAATTTGTAACAATAGTCATAAAACTAACAAGGCCCCCAAAGAAAAAAACATGCTCACGAATCTGAGAATTTCTTATAATATCTTAACTTTAGATACAAGTTTCATTTTAGTTAACCTAAATTCTGTTGACTTAAGATCACATGGAGTAAAAGCTTACTGAAAAACTAAGTAAGGAATAAATATTATTTGTTAGGTGAAAGGTTAATGAACACTTTTATAAAATTTATAGTCTAATTGAGAATGGAAATGTTAGTAACTGGCAATCATTCTGTGTGAAACAAGATTTAAGGAGTGAAACAAGATTTAAGGAGTAATAGCTCTTTATTGAGCTATGTTCTATATGTTTAGAAGCCAATCAAAATGAAATCATACATTAATTAGGTTTGCTCTTTAAATGTCACTTTGTATTAATAGAATTTACCTTGGTGGTATATAAATTCATATCACAGGTACAATATTTCTATATGTTTAACCACACTTTCCCTCTACAGTGATTACTAATATTACATTGAAAGTGGTCTTAAATAACTGGTTGAAGAAGGCAAGACATTATAATCGGGTTTTAAAAACAGTTTTTTGAAACAATGAATTACTTAGTAAAATGAATTGCTGCATTACTTGTCTGTACCTTTCAAGTCAGCGAAAGATGCTTAAGACTTATCTTGCCACTAAAAATTATTAGGTTTGGTGGCCGGCCAAATAAAAATTCAGGAAGGGGCTTCCCTGGTGGCGCAGTGGTTGAGAGTCTGCCTGCCGATGCAGGGGACACGGGTTCGTGCCCCAGTCCGGGTAGATCCCACATGCTGCGGAGCGGCTGGGCCCGTGAGCCATGGCCGCTGAGCCTGCGCGTCCGGAGCCTGCGCTCCGCAGTGGGAGAGGCCACAACACTGAGAGGCCCGTGTACTGCAAAAAAAAAAAAAAATCAGGAAATATTTTCTTTATGTCATATGTCATTTTGGTCAGGAAGGAAAAGTATTAACTGACTTTTTTGCATCAGTTTACATTTGATATAATATTGCAGTATTCTTTTTATTAAGTTGATAGCACCTTCAGTAACTTTGGGATTTCTTTAATAGTTTGTCAGCTCAATTCTATTGCTACTGTTTTAAAACGTTTCATTCTGACCCAGATTTTTATTACCAGTTCTAGGTGTAATTTAATACATACCATACCTAAAGTACCTAAGGTATGCTAATGTACATGTTACTAGTGTTTGGGGGAAAACCACTCTGATTTGTCAGGTACCTTTTCACACTTTGCTTTTGAAAGTGCTAGCTTTGTTGTTAGAATTTTTAGGATACTTTCAAGTTAAAGACTTACTGAATTTTATATCAACAAATAACCATGAATGAGGTATTTCATGGTCACCAAAATTTTCTTTCTGCCCTTTTCATGTCTTATGTTACATTTTATAGCAAATAAAACTACAAAAGTTTACAGCTGCTGAAATTTTCATCCTGCACTTTTATTCATCATAATGAGACCTTTGTGAATATATCCCCTCATTACAAATTCTGTGAATTAAAGGTCAATGTCAGTTGAATGAAAGGGAGTCGGAATTCATGCAGGGAAAACTTAAGTGATTATCTCAAGCTCTTAATACCATTAAAACTTTTTTTTTACAAATAAATGTTTCTATTTTATTAACTGTGTATTCAAGGCAGAATTACAAATGAATAGTTCTGGCACAAAATAGGACTTCATAAATGTTAGAAAAATAAATGAAATCATCGAAATGAAGGTAAAGTGGATGTCTTTACAATGACAACCTCTATAAACAGAAGTGAATGTGCTGGCTCGTTTCTTGAATTCGTCCCAACTGTGTAGAAACTTATGCCTTTAGCATGTTCCTGTGCCTAAAGAATATCTGTAATTTCTTATCCAGGTTAAGACTGCTGTGCTTTGTCATCTGGCAGAATGCCAAGCATCCACATGCTCACTGTTGCTTCTGGCCATTAACTGCTAGTTGCTAATGAGCTATTTGAATACTTGCTTATGGTTTTCTCAAAAAAAGAAGAAAAAAAATGTCGTCTTCAATTCCCCATGGACATTCTCCCCCTTAGAAATCTGATTTGACCATGCTGGTAGCAGTGTCACAGTTTTGCTACCAGGGAAACTCAGTACTGTCATGGATGCTAGCAAATGCAAATGAACAGATTCAGAACGCAGTTTTCTTTTTTCCTTCATACGTCAGAAACCACCTTCTTGACATTGATAGCTAATGCTAGCTATTTGCCAAAGCAAAAACAAACAGAAAGTCCAAACAACTACATAACTAATAAAAGGACCTGCTTTTCCTGATATCTTTCAGCATCCTACACAGACCATGAGTGTAAACTGGGAGGTTGGAACCTGTGGACCATTCTTATCCATCCTCATCCTCCCAAGTGCATTTTGTTTCTCTTTGCAATTATGCATGTAATAATCACTCTGTGAAATAGTGCAAAAGTAGAATGATTTTCTAACAAAATGATACAGTTCAATTATAAAATGAGGTAGTTAAATCCATCTTTAGCCATGTCTTTTCCATGAAACGAACATGTTTCACATTCAGATTTGTAGACATTTACAACATAAATAGGAGAAATGCTTGAGCAAGACTTAAGAAAATAAGAAGGGCATGAAAAACTGTGAATTTTTCTCACTAAACACTTAAAATCTGTATTTACAACATGGTGAGTAAAAACTCTAATCGATTAATAATACCATCTGTGAACTAAGCTCTTGATAATGTTGATAAAATATTAAGGCAATGAAGTATGTTTCACTAACACTTCAACTGGAGTTTGTATTGTAAAAAAAGGAGTTGTGTAGAAAAGTATTTTACTTATGCATTTTAACTTAGAATTATTCACAATGGGTTTGTTTTTGTATTGCCAAGGTTAAATGATTGTTTTATTTTCTTTCCTACAAACTAGTTGAGAGTAGACACAGTCTTTTGCGGCTGAAACTATTGGGGACAAATACTAGAAGAAGATAGAGTCCCTGTGTTCCTGGATTTAAATTATGAAATATAGTCTTTTTGAGGAACAAAAACTCAAAGAACTCTGCTATTCATATAAATGCCAACAGTTTTTTCTTTCTTTTGATATTTTCTCCCTGAAGCATTTTTGAAAAATCAGAATCTTATCCTGAGGTTTTTGTTTTTATTGCATTTCATAGTTTTTTTTTAAATTTGAACACTAAAAGTTTCAGATTTATTCACTTGTTAATTAACTCATTATGCCATTCTTTGATTCAACAAATGCTTATTGAGCATTTTCTGTATTCCAGATGCTCTACAGGATATTGGTGACAAAAGAATATAATAAGACACATCAAGAAGTCTGCATTCTAGTGAGGAATAATGTCAAACACAGGAGACAAACTATAGTAGGATGAGAAATATGATAGGCATGGGGGCTATGGTGGTACTAGGAGCTAACTAACACAAGTTCGGTCAGGGAAAGCTTCATGGAGAAAGTGGGCCGTGGCCAGGTAAATGGGAGGTGAAGTGGGAAGGCGGGGAGGTGCAGAATTCCAGGCAAAGAACATACAAACCATAAAAAGGGCAGCAGAGAGAACAGAAAAGCTTGGCAACCTCAGGAAATCACTTGTACACCTCTCTGGTTGTCCAAATAACCGAGGCAGTGAGATTCCGAACAGTTTTGCCACAAGCAGTAGGTTTGGGGCTGGGGGCTTAGTTTGCCAGATTTCCAGTGCAGAATTGTTTCCACTCTTCTGGTATCTGTACACAGAGACTATTGTTGAACATGACAATGATAAGTTACATTCACCTGTCAAAATACCCTGCAGATGTGTTTTATTTTTTAATGATAACCAACTAACATTAACATAACATCAGTTACCATCAGAAGCCTATAACAATGAAACATATGGCTGCAAGTCAAATTGGTTATTTATATTCAGAATATCAAAATAGATACCAGTAAACTCTGTGACCAAGCTAATACATTTATTAAATATCATGTCTGTATAGACATAGAAAACTAAAAATTTGAGTAATTCTGTTCTTATTATTGAAAACCTAAAACATATTGTACTATTTGTATGAAATATTTTTTAATCCGTGATAATATGAATTATCCAGATATTATTTTTTGCTCTATACAATACCAAAATGTTGATTCACAAGTTGTCTCTATACCAGTTATAATTTTAAAGTTTTCAACTAGAAACTATGTATTTGCCATAAATAATATCAATTATAATAATGTTCATTATTTTTGTTCATTTAATTAGTATTAGTTAACTTTGTGCCTAAAGCTTTATTCTCATTATTTTTCATTAAAGTGTTTGTTTTTTCTTAGGAAAGTATTTTACCAAACATCATTATTATCTATTACTATAAATTTATTTTGTTCTTCACACTGATAATAAAATATGAAAGGACAATCTTTCCCTTCTGAGGAAAAGCTAATGTTTCCAACAGGAACACGTTTGGTTCAGTTTACATAGCATATAGTTTTTAGCACCTGTCTAGTAGCTTCTTTGAAGTTTAAGTCATACAGTTCATATTGTATTATTTGAATTGTTCACAAACCATTTTCTTTTATCTGGATACAAAAAGGGAAATTGGGTAAAATTGGTACTATATCATCTTTTCCTTTTTGCAGATAACCTGCCCTGGATGTATATTATTTGGTATCATATGGCTCCATCTAGTGGCTGCAAGGGGAACTTTTTTGTTAAATTTGTAGAATTGATTACAAGTGGAACTTGGAAAGTGTTCAGATTGGGATAAGTGCAAGAAAATTGATGTGAACTAAAATAAAGATTATTTTTCCAAAGTAATATTTTCAGATATAAAAGTTCTGTGAATATTTTAGGAAATTTTAAAGAAATCTTTTTTTTTGTACCCATTATGAATTAAACATTCAGTCCAGTCCATATTAGAAAAATAAGTTCTGTTTAGGACAGTTTTACAAAATGGCCTTTTTATTTTATTACTGTATTTTATTGAAGTATAGTTGATTTACATCAATATATTCTTTTTCAGATTCTTTTCCATTATAGGTTATTACAAGATATTGATAATAGTTCCCTGTGCTATACAGTAGATCCTTGTTGTTTATCCATTTTATGTATAGAAGTATGTATCTATTAATCCCAGATTCCCAATTTGTTCCACCCCTCCCTTTCTCTTTTGGTAACCATAAGTTTGTTTCCTATGACTGTGGGTCTATTTCTGTTTTGTAAATAAGTTCATTTGTATCATTTTTTTTTTAGATTCCACATGTAAGTGATAACACATGATATTTCTTTCTGTGCCTGACTTACTTCACTTAGCATGAAAATCTCCAGGTCCATCCATGTAAGATGGCCTTTATATTTTTATGGAAACTATAACCAAGTACAATAACTTTTTAAAATTTCAGAACAACCCTTGCTCTGGTGGTTCAATAGTCAAGTAACTCCTTTGTGCGTGAACTCGTTCATTTCTGCCATAGAGTTGATGATCTCCAAGGCCTTTTAATGAATTCAGCATGACTCTCTTTTATCTATGTTCAAGTAGTACAGATTGAACCCCACATATGGTTCATATCCCTAACCACTGAATACATTTTATCCCAAAATACTCTTTTTACACATGGATATAAAACTTCTGGTGAAGACAGCGCTGATTGAATTTGATACAAATTATGTCGTTCTTCCCCCCTTCTAGTTTCAAAGAATATGCTTAAATAAGAGTTCTGATATAACTCTTCTCTACCAAATTTTATTTTCTTAAGTCTGGTTATAAAGCATCTTTATTTTTTAGTTTTTGTTATTTTCCTTATCATATTTCTCATTCAGCATGTATTGAATATACAGGATGAACTAAACAAATACAGCTTCTTTTTTAATTTGTTGTCTTGAAAATTTTCAAATACAAAGAAAAATTGGAAGAGGAATAAAAAATTTATAGCATTTACCTTGGCCCACCAACTGTTAATATTCTACCACATTTGCCTCTGTCTCTCCTGTCTCTCTCTCTCTTTCTCACTTATTATAATATATATAGTTTAAAAGTGAATTCCTTTGCGAAGGACCTGGATTTTATTTATTTGTATCTTGTATAGTTTTTAAGTATCCATAGTGGGTTTTGTGAACCAAAAAAACCATTTATGGTTACTTGTCTTTTTGTAAATGAAGAATAGTTTATTATAGTAACATTTATCAAAACTTAGTTTTCTTGTTTTTAAATTCAATTTATAGCTCACTTTTCTTTTTCTAAATCTAAATCTAACAAAAGCAATCATCTTTACTTTTGAAAAATTGTTAGTTATCTCAAGGTGGAAATAAACTTCTTACAGTGATCCTGTTTACAACTCAGTTGATTACTTTCTCAAATTTTAAACTTTACAAATATATTTAATCTGTTCAAGTTTTTGAAAGTTTTAAAGACCTTACCTTAGAGAAAACCCTTCATAAATATTGAAACAATTTTTAAATCTAATCAATAAAATTTATAAATATGACACTCAAGTTTTGTTTAATTCTGTTTAGATACTTGGTCAAATTTTTATACCTGTAACTTTAATAATTCTAATTCGAAAATTGAGTATACAGTTAAATTTATTAAATTGGAAATCCAATTAATTTGAATTCTCTTTAAAAAAGGACTTTAAATACCACTTGGACACATATGTACACGTTCCAGGTTTAACAGAAAGGCATTAATACTTTGAGTATACTTTTAGTATACTCATCACGTCTGTACTTTAAAAGCTGACCACAGTTACATGACACTCATTAAGAAAATAATTTTGTCACCCTAAATTGAGGTTGCTATATCCAGCGATCTGTTGCTATCATCTTCTTCTTGGCCAGTGATTTTAGCCCAGGACAGGATTGGAGCCTCATATGCCCAGGACAATCCTTCTGGACTCACTGAGGAGCACACCAGTTGCCTTTTGTTGTCAGTTCGACAAAAGAGAACCCCAAGTTCCTGTGCTTGAGAGGTTTTGGTCTTTCTGGAGGTCTAGTTATATCATTATGTTATTTTTCTTTTTGTTAATTGTTTTTTCTCTTCTCGTGAGCAATTTTAATGTCTGTCTTTCTGGCTGGCCCCAAAGATATGTTGCCATGGCTTGAGATCCTGCGTACGTTTGTGTATTCCTTGGTCTGATTTAAGTCTGTGGCCTTCGCCACATGTTGCAGCTAACTTCATTCGTTCTGTTGACTGCCTGATTAAATTATGAGCTCTTTCTGTCATTTCTGTCTAAATAAGCCACACACTTACAAATTAGATGACAACTAATTGGATTATGTACAGTTTTGTCAGACTTTGTGGTTCCTGCCTTAAAATCATGTTGATGGAAGCAAGTTCTTACTACAAGAAGAATTTGAGTTAGCTGACTCACATATAATACCAGTCCTAATACTAATACCAATACCAATACTAATACCCTGATGATATGAAGGTTAAAATAAGTTTATTAAAATACCATGAAGCCAGGTTATGTATCAAATACTCATGTAGGCCTTAGTATATACCAGCTACTCTTCTAAATGCTTTACTCTTAACAACACTTCTGAGTGCTATTCCCCTATTTGTAAATGTGGAAACTGAGGCGCAGAGAAATTAAGCAATTTGCCCAAGTTCACACATCTAGTAAGTGGCAGAGTCACAATTCAAACCCTGGCTGTCTGACTGTACCATATATGCTCTTAGCAGTAGTATCTGTTTCGTTAGGCCGTATACATGGGAAACCTGGATATGTTTATCGTAATTGTGGTTTTATACATTGTCATCAGACCCAGAAACGAATACTGACTTATCTGATGTTTTCATGCAGGTAGTGAATTGTTTGCTGGACTCTACAGTGACTACTGGGGCAGAGACGCTGCCATTTTCAGGAGCCTGGGGCGACTGGCTCACATCCGCACTGAACACGATGACGAGCGCCTGTTGAAAGGTAGGATTGAGGAGAAAAGCATATGTAAATCAGAACTGAAAGCAAGTCTAGAGCGCATGGGAAACTTGCCATTTTGATAATGATAACAATACAAATGTAATTTATAGTTTCCACAAATTTCAGGGGTTTTTTCCTTAGTAGTATTCCCGAATTAAAATATTATATATGATATATGTATATCATTTTATAGCAGAGGGGATCCGCTTTAGTATACAACCAGATTACCGTCATAGCAATAGTTAGAAATCAGGACTTAAATGAACAAGACAAATATATGAAAAGTGAAAACCCCTTTCATCCAATAAGTTGCTTTGTTTTTTCTTGTCAGTTGGTGTAATTTTGCATGAATTGATTGCTTTGCTTTGCTTGTTTTAATAGGATCACATTGTACTTGAGAGACAAATGAAATTCCTAGAGAGTCCCTAGGCATTCATTTACGTAGAATCCTTTGTAAGGATTCATGTTTATATTTTGGCACATTGGTATATCTAGGGGCTAAAATCATTTTATAGTGAGTGGTTTCATCATTTTCAGCCTTTTTATTAAGCTTTAGAGTGCATAATCATTATTGGCAGCATTTTATCATTAAAATATTTGACATTCCATATCAGTCAAAGGTCATTCCCTCAGATCCCTTTGACTACAAATACAAAAACTTAAACTGGTCTTCCATGAGCTGGACTGATAGATAATTTATGAATTAAAAAAATAATGATAGACTTCTTTACTAAAATATTTTACATATATTGACTTTAATATGTCCCTCCCATATATACATGGGAGGAAATTCATGGAGATTATAATCATGCTGCTCTTAATCTGTTCTTCTTTGAATTCATTTCAGGTCTATAATGTATGCTATTTGAAATTGATTTATTTCCCTCCAACTCAGTTAAATTTTAAATACCCTGACATTTCTTAAAAATTGTTGATTTGGGGCTTCCCTGGTGGCGCAATGGTTGAGAGTCCGCCTGCCGATGCAGGGGACACGGATTCGTGCCCTGATCCGGGAAGATCCCACATGCTGCGGAGCGGCTGGGCCCGTGAGCCATGGCCACTGAGCCTGCGCATCCGGAGCCTGTGCTCCGCAACGGGAGAGGCCACAACAGTGAGAGGCCCGCGTACCACAAAAAAAAAAAAAAAAAAATTGTTGATTTGCACAGAATATGGAGATAGCTACATGATTTTAATGTTTAGTACAAAATTTCAAGGGAAATATATTAACTTACTTTGTTGTAATAGTTACTACATTTTCATCTGTTTTTTACTTCTCTAGAACCAAAATTTGTAGGTTCGTACATGATCCCTGACAATGAAGACCGAGATGACAACAAAGTGTATTTCTTTTTTACGGAGAAGGCCCTGGAGGCAGAAAACAATGCCCATGCAATTTACACCAGAGTGGGGCGACTCTGCGTGGTGAGGACCGCCTTCTCTCACTAAGCTTGCCTAACTCGCAATTTATGGTCAGGCCTTTGTTCATTTTATAGTAGGTTTCTACTGTAAAATATTTTCTTCTATTCTCTTAGGCTCCCTAAAATTGGTATTTACTATCTAGTCTTCAGACTTCATATCTACTGAAAGTTTAATCTGAAAAGAGCTTTGCATTTTGTGTGATTTTCTCCATTTTCAAAGCCCTACTAAGAAATGGCCTATAATTAGGCTAGACTTCTTCCTACACAGAAGTTTGAGCTCCATTTTAAAAAGTTAATTTCACCAAATTCTTGCAAGTTTCTTTAATCCACATTCTAAATAATTTACATGAGCATGTTTCAACAATTCAGATGGTTGATTCTGTAGGGAAAACATATATAGTTTTGTTGGGCATAATCAGATAGGTTGTTTTGTGAACATTCAGAACCAACTGCGGTAGCCATGTATATTGAGAGAATGCTAATAGTGTTATAAATGTGAAGTTATTTTGATATTTAAGAAGATACTTGAATAAATTTAAGAAGATGTTTATACGTATGTTCAGTATATATATGTATGTGTATATAAATTCACATATACACACATACGTATTTTATGTATGTGTGCAAGTATGTATGCCTGTTATGTGTATGTGTGCTTGTGTGTTAGTATTTCAAGCCTTTTTCCCTAAAATAAGAAAAAGAAGTGGATGCTTCTGTACTTCTGAGATAAGCTGATTATTTATCAATAAAATAATAATAAACGTTACTGTATCATAAAGCTTACTACTTTATTTAGGAAAGTGTACTCTACTCTCTACTAACGTTGTTTAATACCTGGAAACTGTATTTAATGGGCCAGGGTGAAAGTACACTGACAAGGCAGAATGTGCAAACCTAAAGAAAAAGTTTATGGGGCATTGCATCTTTAATATTATTTGAAGATTATGCTCAAATTTTCACATTAAAGAAAAGAACTGTAACTCTTGCCATCTGCAGGTTTAATGGTACAAAATCTGTTGTTGATAAAAGTTCTCTGGGTACCCATTTACCTGCTTTCTGTTTTTTACAGAACGATGTAGGAGGACAGAGAATCCTAGTGAACAAGTGGAGTACTTTCCTGAAAGCTAGACTGGTTTGCTCAGTACCAGGAATGAATGGAATTGATACGTATTTTGATGAATTAGGTAAATATTATTGGGAGAGCTAAATTTTCCTCTTCAATATATATGCTTCTTTGTATAACCCTCAGTGTTTCTAGCACATATGGAAAATTTGCTTTCTGCAGTAATTGACTTCTATCTAACTTGGAGCACGTTTCTATTCTTTTCGTCTTGGCCAGGTCCACGTATGGGGACAAGGGAGTTGCGGGAACAGAAAGACCCCTCTTGTTAGTTTAGAGTCGGCGCCTCTAGTTTCCTCCTTGAGGCCCAGCTCACAGTCATCTTGAACAGTCATCAGTCTCACTGTGTTGTGATTTGGTCATTGTTATATGATTGTATATGGAAATTTATATCTTAAAATCTGTCATGGGTTCTAAACTATTTTATGACAATATATTTTCTTCACATGCAACGAGGGCTAAACATATTAAGTAACATAATGGTCTTTAATGTTTCAGAGGATATTTTTTTGCTGCATACCAGAGATCATAAGAACCCAGTGATATTTGGACTCTTCAACACTACCAGGTGAGAAATTTATATGGCCAGTCAAAACATCATGAAACAAAGGATGCCAAACCCCTTCACTGTATATGCAATTGAAAATACTACTGACCAATGAGTTATTCTCACTTTCTGTACTTTATAATTCACCAATTTCTCTTCGTTCTCCTGTGTTTGCAGTTGTACTTTGATGTTTAAAGCCACAATCTCAATCCAGATCCTTATTTGTTTTTGTTTGAAGTACCAGCATCCTCCTATGCTCAATGTCCTAAGTTCTTCCCTCTCTGATCTACAACAGAATGATTTTTTTTTTTCTCATACAGTTTTTAAGGTACTAGTTCCATGCTTTAGAGTCTAGGATAATTCTTTCAATCATCATATACTGTTGTCCAAGTCAGGCTTTCAAGGCTCTCTATCAAATATTCCCCATTCAGGATTGAAAGTTTTTCCTCTAAATTCCCACAAACTCTGCTTTTGACAAGATAATACCTTGTCAGAATCCCAGTCTCTGCTTTCCCCGTGACTGTGATTTTATTTATCTACTTTCCCTTCTAACGCTGATTTATATCAGTTTTTCCAATACTTGTCAATTGGCGTCTTCATGAGACACTCCCTGATTCCTTAATCACAGAGCACTCGCTCACTCCTTCACTCTGGTTGTCTTGGTCCTTTGTAGATTCTTAGAGAACACACATTTATGATTTACCCTCTGAGTTTTAAATTTTAAAAAGGTGCTCAAGTTTAGGGCTTATGATCTAGTATTTTTCTCTTTTATGCTTTTGTATTTTGTATCCATTGAAGACTGCTGGAAAAATGAATCAGATATTTCGTGTGTTGATACATGAATGAAAAAATGTTATTAGAATCAGTTTTGGTTGAAAGTTTATATATATAATTTCCTGAGTGTCTTTCCAAATAAGGCAGAGTGGAGATGATATGACTGGAATGAGAAATAAAGAATATACTTCAGTTCTCTTGACAGGAAAAGAATGGTATTACTCAATTCCTCATTTGCATTGCATTGGCCTTAAACTGTTCCATAGTCATGTATACCTTGTTTGCTTAGGATCTCTCCACATAGTTTTTGTTTACTTTTTCAGCAGGTAGTTTATTACGGTCACTTTGAAAAAAAATATAATAAAGCTCTTTCGGTAAGTATCCTGCTATTGTAAGGAGATCTTTTCTTCATCACAGAAACATGGCAACAGTTTTGCTATCAGTTATTCCTTGATGCAAGGAGATGTTAATGTAGATTGGTAGCTATTACAGTCCATGGAAAATCCCTAACTTCTTTTTACACTTCATCTTCTGCCTTATGCCAGTGAAGAATTTATACACTGCGTGATAAATCCACGGCTTTATATGATAAATATAAGCTATAGGGTAATCAGTATAGATTTTTTTATGGGTTATAATGATCAGTTTATAAGCTGCTTTCATAAATGATAGCATAATGGATCTGTCTGAGATTTCAAAGGCAAGACATTATTTTCTTCCATAATTTCAATCTTGACTGTTCAATTTATACATAATTGTGAGAAAAAGGCTTGCCAGCTGTTACCTGACGTAAAGGTTGATATCGTAGCATGGTGATCAAAGGTTTATCGCCATGTTAGTTGGAAGACTATCTCTGGTTTTCTCACTGTTGCAGGCATTTCCAATTGCTTCAAGGTGTGTTATAAGATGTGTGAATTGATGTCCTCAGACAGTAACATAACTGCTGTTCTACAGGTGTCTCAGAATGTAGGAAATGTTACACTTACAAAAAATTTTGCAAAGCACTTTCCCAAACTAATTATTTTAATTCTCACAATAAGGAGGCTAGGGAAGTGTTAGAATTCATTCAGATTATGCCAAATTAAGAAATGCAGCCAGATCTTTAAAACAAATCATTCTAAAATGTCCTTTTGCAGAATCTTATGCCCCCAATAAAGCTTGCTGTAGTTAGTCAACTACTGTCTTTATCTGCGACAAGTAGAAATTTTTATCAAAAAAATAATTTCAGTTGCTAGTAGTTCTGCAGGTAAAGAATCTGAGTTTTTTAGAATGTAAGTCTTTTTCTCAAAATTAATCTGGTGCAGCCCAGTAAACCTTTCCACTGTAGCACTGTTTTCAGTGACCTGAAGGAAGGAATATGCAGCAGGCTTATAAATGTTTCTGTGACCCCAAGCTAAAGAATGAAACAAAGCCCCAAATTTTCTTTAGACTTTAAATTGTTCTTCAAATCATATACACTAAGAGAAGTAATAAAATTTGAGTAAAATTTATAGCAATATTAACAGCATGTTGAATAGGAAAACACTGTCTACTTGGAAGAGAGGACAACGTACAAGGAGATAAAGCCTTCCTCAACTTGGGAATGAATCTTTAAAATATTAAGGCCAAATCTTAATAAAAAATATAAAAACACAAAAGAATCTGAAAAAGAATATGTGTGTGTATATATATATATATATATATGTGTGTGTATGTGTGTGTGTGTGTGTGTGTATATGAAAAACTGAATCACTGTGCTGTACACCTGAAACTAACACAGCATTGTAAATCAACTATATTTCAATAAAAAAAATAAGATTTAACTGGAAAAAATGAAGTGACACAACTGCTTTTGTGATTCTAACAATGTCATTTTCAATTTATTATAATAAATAGGCAAAAAATGGTAAATTTTGGAGTTTCCATACTTGAAATATTGCAATAGTTAATATCTCTAGAATATCCTATGCTTAAGAGATTGCAAGTCTTTTATCCAAAAGACTTCATCCTTATCTGTGTTGTCTGCGGGGCTTGACTAGGTGATCTCCTAGTCTGTTCCAGAATAGTAACTTATCTTTTTTTTTTTTTTTAGTAATATATTTAGAGGGCATGCTATATGTGTCTATCACATGTCCAGTATCCGGGCAGCCTTTAATGGACCATATGCACATAAGGAAGGACCTGAATACCACTGGTCACTCTATGAAGGAAGAGTCCCTTATCCAAGACCTGGTTCTGTAAGTTTAGGCATTTAACAAAGTATTCTTATTTTTTAAAGATTCTTTTAGTAATATTCTGTTCATTGTTTCAGATGCTTTACTAAATTAGCATGAAATAGTTAAATTCAATACCTAAAAATATGCTTGATTACTTGCAAGGTAAAGAAATATTACTTCTTACATCAAGATGTATGCTTGTTACTTAATGAAAAGAATATAATCTAGCATTATAGACTATATATTATTGTTGATATTTTAGCTATCTATGTAGCTCTCACTAAAATTTTATTTTTAAGGATACTGGTGAATACAGAAATATCCAGTGAGCATTATATCCCTCTCAGCCTCTTCAGAAGAATTAGTGCCACATGTGATTTCCATGCAAGAGAATGTTACCAAATTTTTATTATAATATTTGAGTCAGGCTCTCAGTTCCCTAGGCCACATTTTCTCCCTACTTCTCACTTTAACGTGTCAAGAGGAAGCTTTTTCTCTGGCTCTTCAGAATTCTGAGCACCCCATTTGCCATCCTTGCTGGCCTTGTGGAAGAAAAGTGACAATACAGCTGTGTTGCTAGAGAATAAGGAGTTCCACCATTTGCCTCTTAACTGATACTACTAAGATTCTCCCTAACTAGCCGTTCAAACCTTGTGCTTTTAATTGCACACATGATGATGATTATGATGAGGATGATTTTGTATCATATGTCCCGTACACAACTAGGTTGGGAAAGTGTAGCATCATTGTATCTGCTGTCCGTGGAGAACAAATACTGAACTTGTCATGCAAGTCACGGTCTACACTATTATGAGCAGCTGGTGAAAACCCAACACTAGGCTGATTCCACAAGTGCTTGCAAGTCGAGTAGAAACCATTTTTGCAGAGCCAAAATTCAAAGTGGAAACAAAGCTTACCTACGTTAACAAGTGTAAGGCTTTACCATTTCAATCACTCTCTCTCACTAGCTTAAAATTATTACTTCCAGTAAGACATAAAGTATATTTTATTTCACTCTATTGATTGAAATTACAATTTAAATGGAGAAAACCCACTCCTGTGGCTTTGCTGGAAATGCTTCTTGAAACCACATGGTATTAAAGGAGATTTGGAGGAAGTGACTGGTTACTGAACTGCTTCCAGGCTGGTCCGAAATGTTTCCAATTATATATCATGAAAGTACACTCAAGTGAAAAATTCATGCCAAATTAAGAAATATGGCCCAAATTTTTAAAACAAACCATTAAAAATGCCCTCTTTGCAGAATCTGATTACTAAACTACTGTATTTATACTCTGAAGTGGAAAATTTTTATCAAGGTCATCATTGCAATTGCTGCTGGTTCTGGAGGAAAATATGTGAAATGAGGGAGCGCTTAATAACAAGCATGAATCAATGCAGTTAAAGGTATTCCAAGAAGTAACTTAGGTACCGTTGAACATTTATTCTTAGAGTCAGTGATTTAAGAATTGAGACATGTTATGGCAAATATTTCTTGTCTTCTCAATTTATTGTGTCTAATTCATACAAAAATAATATAAATTCATACAGATTACAGTAGAACAGAGAGGGTTTTTTCCTTATTTAACAGCGACGGAATTTGAATAGGTTTCAATGTTACAGCACTAAAATTCTGTAGTCAGTGAGCCAATTGGAACCATCACCAATCATAGTGTCAATAATGGGAAAGCTGCTGTGCGGTTGTGATTCTGAATTTGGGGGGAAGATTTAGCACAATAAAGAGTCTCTTTGTTTTGCTATAAACAATATATTGTTCATAGCAAATTAAAATTTAATTTACAAATATGAAAAATAAATTTTAGAAGCAGGAAAAATAATTAGAATATTTATAATGTTATACGTTTGTATTACCTCCAGACTATACCAGTATTACATATACTTTACTTTTTCAGTTTTTCACTACTATCTGTCTATTTCTACTGCTGCATGTTTGAAATAAATCAGTCTCTCTATGCAATTTTTAATGCAGATTTTATTTCTGTAAGGAAGAATATATGGTTACTAAATATTGCTAAATGCACAGTTGATTAAGTGAACGTACCCAGTTTTTGTAATCTTTTTCATAATTGAGTATAAATTTGCTCCTTAGGTTTCAGGGGAAAAAATTTCTCTCATCCGTTTGTATTTCAGTGTGCCAGCAAAGTGAATGGAGGGAGGTACGGAACCACCAAAGACTACCCCGATGATGCCATCAGATTTGCAAGAAGCCATCCACTTATGCACCAGCCCATAAAACCTGCCCATAAAAAACCAATACTGGTGAAAACAGATGGAAAGTATAACCTGAAACAAATAGCAGTGGATCGAGTGGAAGCCGAGGATGGCCAATATGATGTCTTGTTCATTGGGACAGGTAAAGAGATTAGAGAGTACTCAGAGAGACATTTAAATTGAACCTTAAAATCAATAACATTATTACATTAAAAAAAACCCCACCTATCAACAAAACCCTGGTTGACCCATTGGCTCATTTACATACTACCTGTCTACTGCAATGGAAGAGAAGATTTGGGGTAGTTACTGCACATAATTCCTGATACATGGTCAATACTTAATACATTTGAACAAATGAATACATAAAGTAACGAGTAATTGATGTTAACAAACAATAAACAATGTTGGTTCCAAAAAGAGCTCACAGAGGAAGTAGGGTGCCGTACAAGGATATCCTGTTACTCCCCCAGGTCCACTGCTACCTTTGGCTGCTCAGCAAGGTCTCAAGATTTTTCAATCTTTAGGTGAGGTTTAGGTAATTTCACCTAAATCTGTAATCTCAACTGTGCTTATCAGGCCCCATCAGAAGTCAACCATGTGTCCCAAACAAGCCAAGCGTTACACATAATGGAGATAAAATTTTAGACCAAAGCTATAATATCCTGCATTAATAAAACAAAGTGTAATAAATATGCTAAAAGTTAATATTTCAAATAAATTTGTAATTTCAGTTAATGCTGTGCATTAGATCTAGCTTGTGGAAGAGAACTTGCAATCTTTTAGCATCCAGGGTAATATGTATCAAATTCTGTCAAGTACTTTAAAATTATATAGTCATTTAAAGAATCTTTAAAATGATCGGTTTTTTTTTTCATATGCGTCATAGTAATTGCTACAGCAGATCCTATTTAGAAGAGGAAACATTCTACCATACTTAACTTTAATCATTGACATTTTCTAAAGAGACATTGCATATGCCCAAATCAGGAATTAGGATATAGTATTAATATTGGTGCTTGAGTTTTTCCAGTCATGCTTTCTGAAAAAGCAAAGATTTAAGTAAGGAGATATTCATCGGATTTCCAGAAATTGATCTCTGGTGCAGGCTGTATTTTATTCATTTATTTTAGGAGGTTAGTAATGTGCTCTACACTGTGGGTTCAAGATCAACAAAGCATCAGATTTCTTTAACAAAGTTAGTTACCTGGCCATGAATTCACTTATAGTGATGTCCAACAGAGTTTAAAAAAAAAAAAAAAAAAGAATTCCATAAGCAAGAGTAATATTTGATAAAATTAATCATAGAAAAAAGTATGTTATTTTTAAATGAGAAGTCATATAATATAAGTCGAAGAATGTTTTCAGAAATACTTGTTTATTAGATTGACCAAAGCTATTTGAGAGAATTCCAGAAATATCAGGTATATACTTACACTCTCTTGTAACCTATGTTTAACGTAAAGATATTGTTATATTGAACCACAGCTTTTCAGCACAAAGAACATATTTGATAAATGTGTGATGAGTACAGCATTGGAAAAGCCCACAAAATAGTTATTTTTCCCCAAATTTACCAGACACTTGCTTTAATGCTATATAGTCCTTATTGCAAAATCACTGGTTGCAAATTGATAATTTGAGTTTCATCTTTGCTTTTTACTTGATATAATTGTGGGATATTTATAATGTGTGCTTGATATGATAATTTTTGTTCCTTTTAATGTATGATACAGGTAATTGTTATTAGTTTTATTTTAATCAAATTTTATTAACCCAACCACAAGATTTCATAATTTTTAAACAAATTGCTTAAATACCATAGAAACTCTTGAATCAGAACCTCCAACGTGCTTTTTCTCCTCTAAGTTATTTCTAGCCACTACACCAAATCTTTCTTACAAGCAAATTAGCGTCTCATTAAATTTTTCATTGGAAATAACAAGCTCAGAATATCAGGAATAATAAAAATAACGTGGAGTTGTAAAAGGTGAATATAAATTTATAAAATTATTGATAATTATGGAAGCTAAATGGTTTGTACAGGAGGACTCATTATACTATTCTCTCAATAGTGTATGCTTGAAATTTTTATTAAAAGTGTACATAACCAAATTTGTGGTTACTGGAGGTGACGGGTGGGAGAATTGGATGAAGGTTGTCAAAGATACATACTTCCAGTTATGAGATAAATAAATACTAAGGATATAATGTACACCATGATTAATATAATTTAACAGTGCTGTATGTTATACATGAAACTTTTTAAGAGAGTAAATTCTAAGAGTTCTCATCACAAGGAAAATAATTCTTTTTATTTTGTGTCTATATGAGATTATGGATGTTCACTTATTGTAATAATCATTTCATGATGTATGTAAGTCAAATAATTATGCTGTATACCTTAAACTTATACAGTGCTGTATGTAAATTATATCTCATTAAAACTGGAAGGAAAAAATAAAGTGTATATAGATATAAACATGTTCTATCTATATGCCTATCTATCTATCTATATATATATATAAATTTCCATAGTGTGTTGCTTGGAAGGTTCCATAAGATTAAAGGTATAGTTTCTTACAGGGAAGGTAGCTTTAGGTAAAAAGTTTTCTTTCATCATACATCACAGAAGAAGCTAGAATAATTTGCCATCTGTCTTATATTTCATTAATTCCAAAAGACATTTTGATTTCTGAACCTTTAACTGGATTTTTGAATCAAATTTTTGAAATAATGAATATGAATATGTAAGTAGTCATATTGTTTTCACTAGCAATGATTAAATGTTTTGTACATCTAGATTTCAAATCTTATTTGAATTTATGGTCTCTCCATTGTTTTTAATTGTTTGAAAACCAGATTGTGACAAAGCTTCTAGTTTATCTCTTTTGTTTTCTCACAGATAATGGAATTGTGCTGAAAGTAATCACGATTTACAACCAAGAAACAGAATCAATGGAAGAAGTAATTCTAGAAGAACTTCAGATATTCAAGGTATTTTTAGTGAAAAATATAGCCAACATTTATGTATTACAGACAGTTGCAAGTGAGTTATAAATAGGAAAAACATTACGTCAGTTTTTTTCTAACAGGTATATTGTGAATTCAGAGTGAATTGAAGAATGATTTAAAATTCTGATACATCTATTTGATTCTCATAGACTGTTCAGATGAAGAGGCCAGTATTTACCGAGCATGAAAAGAATTTCATTATATGAACTGTGACATAAAGAAATGACACTTGTCCCACAAGTGAATTCTAGAATCATTATTGCAATGTATCATCTTGAACAAATTTACTATCGATATAGACAGTTAAAAAATAGCAGTAGATTTCATGTTGTGGACTTTGTGGTATGGTGAGTAGACTGCTTTTTTATGGCATGCAGTTTACACAGAGAATTTACTAAAAGAGAGAAAACTACAAAACGATAATGGAAAGATTAGACATGACGCAAACAATTGTACATATTGACACACACGCACACACAGTAAGTCTCAACATTTGTGGCACTTACCGTCTTTGAAGTCACCCTGAACGCTGAATTAATTAGTAATCATTGCTCCTAGGGGAGATACAGGGTTAAGTTCCTGAGAGTCTCTAGTCACGACATTTTTGTCAACTTATCAATCCATAACCTTGTTTTATGTGTGTTTCTGTTTAAAGACACCTTAGTTAGTATACATAGTTGATTACTTAACGTTGAACTTATGGCTAACAGCACTATAACTAATGCCTGAACAAGGCTTATTTAAAACATGTTTTCTTCATAAGGCACATCACAGTCTTTTGGAGCTTAGGAACACAAGACAGCACTTCAGCACTGTGCTTAGGGGCCTTTTAATCAGCACAATCACTAACAAAAAGCACAACAGTATGAAAATGGGGCACTAAATAGCCCATGAAAAGGATACCTGTTTACAATATGAGAGCTGAAACAAGAAGGCAGGGTATCACCTTGACCGACGTTATCTGGGAATGTACACGTTGGGCAACTCAGAGATTTTGCCATTCTGAGCACACACATGTCTGTGAATGACTGCGAAACACAAGTATTGATATTGGAGTTACAACTAAATTTTGGCAAGTAAGCAAATGTGCAAGAACACAATCTGCAAGTAATGAAGATTGTGTATGTAGGTGATGAATGTATATGAAAACATTTTTGATGAGAAACAGTTTATTTCGCGTTGGCTCTTCTGGAGATTAGATTCCCCATAGCTATGCACAAAGTTAACCACATTCTTATCTCAACCAGAGCAGCTATGCTTTTGTTTATTTTGCGTATTGGACCTCTGTAAGATTTCATTTCATATTAGGAATCATAGCTCTCATATTAACCACATTCATCACAATGTCTTGTTCATATAAACTCTTAAGAAACATTGTGTTTTGAATGAATAAATGCATGCCTGCATATATGGTTCTGTAGTTTAAAATAGTTTTAAAAACTTAATAGAGAGGATCAGTTTTTCTCTTTCAGAAAATAATTGTTTGAAGGGTAATTATCCACAGAGCGGATCCCACGTGCCTATGGCGTCTCCACTTTCAGAATTGACTGACTTTGTGGTGTCCTTAGAGACACTGTCGTCTCAGTCACCCTCCCTAGAATTGCACATAGGCTCTCAAACTATCCTGTAGATTCATCCTTCCTCTGGTGCAATTCTAAGACAGTGATGATGACAGTGCATCTTTTTCAAAGCATTCTGGGTTCATGGAAATTGAACTCTAACAGAAAAGTATTTTGTGTAGGCCTGGGTTAAAACAATGAAAGATCACATGGTTTATTGGCAGTAAGACCTATTCAAAGACGTAACTGTTTTACTTCTAATGGTTCAACTTTCTTTATAAGAAAGAACACTCTGACTTTATTATTTTATTTCAAGATATTTGAGTTTCCAGAGCATGAATAATATTCAAATGCAAACACAAAAATTATAATCCAGAGACAAACTATAAGATGCTTAGATTATTCACTACTTTTCTCATCCACATTTTGTCCTACTCTACTAGAAAATATATTTTAAAAGAAAGTTGTATTTTATTTAAGTGTATTTTCGTTTTGATTTACTAAAATGAAAGCTGGAGACTGCTTGGCAGCAAACAACTCACATACCTAGTATGATTTCAGGTAATTTATAACCACATTAAGGTATGTTTCTATATTTTTATTCCTAAAAAGGAAACGTATCTTTTTAATTTTTCAGGATCCAGTTCCGATTATTTCTATGGAGATTTCATCAAAGAGAGTAAGTTGTGTGTGGGGGGGGTGGGGTGTGTGTGTGTGTGTGTGTTCTGTATTATCAGATAAGGTCAAAGGATAGAAAGCTTAAGTATGTGTGTTTATATATTAACAAGTTACAGTTTTATTCTGACAAAAATACATAGTGGTTTACAGGTAACAGATTTCTTCACTTTCTGGTTTTAGAAAGGTTGACAAGAGTAGGTTTACCTCTACAACCATGATAGGACCTTATTCCATGATTTTTTTTTTGGTAATGTTTTTGCAAAAAACAGTGGTGATGATGGTAATACAAAAGAGTGTACAATGGGGGCTTCCCCGGTGGCGCAGTGGTTGAGAGTCCGCCTGCCGATGCAGGGGACGTGGGTTCGTGCCCCGGTCCGGGAAGATCCCACATGCCGCGGAGCGGCTGGGCCTGTGAGCCACGGCCGCTGAGCCTGTGCGTCCGGAGCCTGTGCTCCGCAATGCGAGAGGCCACACTGTGAGAGGCCCGCGCACAGAAAAAAAAAAAAAAAAAAAAAAAAGAGTGTACAATGAAACACAAACCTCTTTTCTACTTTACTGGAACCAGCTTCAGGTGTAAATTTCTTCAGAAGTAGTTGTTGCATATATTACCTCATTTATTTATAAATAACCTTTTATGTTTAGGCAAATGGGAACATGGGATGTTGATTGTTCTGCTCCTTCTACTTTTTACTTAATAACATATCTTACAGTTTATTCCACATCACTCTATATATATCTACATCACTTTTCTACGTTATATGTCTATGTGCGCTGTTAGTGGGAATGTAAATTGGTGCAGCCACTATGGAAAACAGTATGGAGGTTCCTCAAAAAATTAAAAATAGAACTGCCATATGATCTAGCTATTCTGCCTCTGGGTATTTATCCAAAGGAAACAAAAACACTAACTCAAGAAGGTATAGGCACCCCCATGTTCATTGAAGGATTGTTTACAATAGCCAAGACATGGAAATGAACTAAGTGTCCATCTGTGAATGACTGGATAAACAAATTTTATACACACACACACACACACACACACATATACATACATATATGCACACACAATGGAGTATTATTCAGCCATAAAAAAGGAAGAAATCCTCCCATTTGTGACAACATGAATAAACCTTGAGGGCATTATGCTAAGTGAAATAAGTCAGAGAAAGACAAATACCATATAATCTCACTTATATGTGAACTATTGGCAAACAACAACAGCAGCAACAAAAACAAGCTCATAGATACAGAGAGCAGATTGGTAGTCACCAGAGGCAGGGGCTGGGTGAAATGGGTGAAGGTTATCAAAAGGTACAAACTTTTAGTTATAAAATAGGTAAGTCCCGGTGATATAATGTACAGCATGGTGATTATAGTTAACAATACTGTATTGTGTATTTGAAAGCTGCTAAGAGAGTAGATCTTAAAAGTTTTCATCACAAAAAAAAATTTGTAGATTTGTAGTGTGTGATGAGGGCGGTGAACTAGACTGTGATCATTTCACAGTGTATACAAATATCGAATCATTATGTTGTACAGCTGAAACTAATATAATGTTATATGTCAGTTGTATCTCAATTAAAAATGCAAAAAAAGACCATTTACTTTTCCAGTCTCCTACTGGACATTCCTATAGATCTTTTAAAAAGACCTACAATGTTAGATGACGAAAGACTCTACTTAGATAATTAATAAAATAGTCAACTTCTTGAGATTTTTGTCAGCCTTGCTCTAGCAATTTTATTACTCATGCATCCAAGCCTGTAAAAGTATTTCAGGTCTTGGAGAAAATGAAAGTATCAGTGTTCCAGTATCTGTCTTGAGTAACTGCAGTCATTTAAGTGAGTGTCCACAGAGGCGATTGTGTAGGAATGTGAAAATCCAGGTGTAAGAGCTCAGTGAGAATTCTGCCCATTTCTACTAGTGGCCTCTCTCTTCCTTGATGTCTCTAGCAACAGCTCTATATTGGATCTGCTTCTGCCGTGGCCCAAGTCAGATTCCATCAGTGTGACATGTATGGAAGTGCTTGTGCAGACTGCTGCCTGGCTCGAGACCCTTACTGCGCCTGGGATGGCATATCCTGCTCCCGGTATTACCCCACAGGCACACATGCAAAACGGTGAGACAGAGTCTTCCATGGAATCTTTCCCTTATTTAGAGAAACAAACCTAACACTATTTTCTTCTCTTTTTGTACTCATTCCATGAAAATAACCGTGTTTTTTTTTTTTTGCTTGTTTGTTTCTTTTTAGTGATTTTCCATTTATTCCAAAGTAACTTTGATTTTTTTGTTTTTATATTGGAATATAGTTGATTTACAATGTTGTGTTTATTTCAGGTGTACAGCAACTTGATTCAGGTGTACATAGACTTTAGGTATATCTATTCTTTTTCAGATTCCTTTCCCATATAGGTTATTACAGAGTATTGAGTAGAGCTCCCTGTGCTATGCAGTAGGTCCTTGTTGATTATCCCTTTTATATATAGTAATGTTTATACATTAATCCCAACCTCCTAATCATCATAGTCCTATTTTGTTCATAATATAAGTTTTGAAACATCCACATTTTACTGAAAAATAACTCCCATTAAGTATTGTGTAGAGACTGGGCTGAGCAGGCTGCTGGGGTTTTATTTTTCCTCCGGCTTTCAATCAACTCTTCCCCCTCCTGAAACTTTTGCTGCAAGACATGAAACCAGTTTAGATAAACGTAAAATGTGGAAATGGCTAGCCACCCCACACGTGAGGAATTCAAAGACTTAAAAGGAAAATAAATAAATAAATTCTAAAATACATCCTGCATTTGCCCTGTGTCCTCCTGACCAGCTGGTCTTCATTTATTTCATTTTGAAAGTGAATATTTTAACTCCTAGGCAAATGCATGACCTGTATAATTAATGAAATGTGTGATTTAATTCAACACAAATGAAAGGTACTTAAAGCCCTCCAAACTCTAATATCGACAATTCAGTGGGGTCATTGCTACTTGTTAGAGAAGGTAAATCCTGGGATTCTTTGAACAGGAGACCTTGAGGTACAGAAAGTATTTTAAAGAATAAGGATCTTCACTCAAGTCAGAAGAAATTGTGCATTCTTTGGGGACAAAAATAAGGGAAAATATTTTTATTATAGAATAAGCAATTATCTTTTTCACTTGATAAAGTGACTAAAGATAATGTAAAGCAAAAATATAGACTCATATACAGTTTCCCTACTGAAAAGCAACTTTTATTAATTTCATTTACTCTTGCTCTTTCACTTTGGGCTACTTTTCTTTAAACCTTTTTCAAAATCTAATTTAATCTAATTTAATACAGTTGTTATTTTTCTAAGTTTACATGTATAGTAGAATCTCATTTTTAAAAACACTTAGTCACTAATTCAAATGTTTGTTAATTTGACCTTAGCTAAGTTAACATTGCAATGAGTGTTTAAATATATACTAAGCAGATAGTAAAAAGATGCTTTGAGGAGCTTCCCTGGTGGCGCAGTGGTTGAGAGTCTGCCTGCCAATGCAGGGGACACGGGTTCGTGCCCTGGTCTGGGAAGATCCCACATGCCGTGGAGCGGCTGGGCCCGTGAGCCATGGCCGCTGAGCCTGCGTGTCCGGAGCCTGTGCTCCGCAACAGGAGAGGCCACAACGGTGAGAGGCCCGCGTACCGCAAAAAAAAACAAAAGATGCTTTGAGAGGACATCTGTGAACTAAATAATTTACTAACTGTATTAAAGAATTGAGTGAGTTAATTGATTTTGTACAAATGCTTAATGATATTTGAAAGCAATTCTTGAGGAATATTGCCATGTTATTAATTGAAAATATTGTTTTATGATTTATTCACTCATTAAGCCAGTTTCTGTACTGTGTTAAAGGGGTATGAATAAGCAGTCATGGCCCCCTGTCTGTAGGAAATCAGAACCTGAAGTGGAGAATGGAATCGTAAATAAGGATGATAGCTCACCACTGAGCACTTAGTATGTGTAAGGTACTGGACTAAGTGCAATACACATAACACATTATTTAATTCTCAAAAGAACCCAACCTTTGAGCTCAGTCTTGAAGGTAGAGATACAAGGAGATTCCAGCTAAAGAGAATTAATTGTTTGTACAGAGGCACAGAATGTTCTGGGAAAGCCGTGTAGTTCCACAGGTTAGGAGTGAAGTGGTAGGATCTAAGGGCAGAAAGGTAGTTTTACCAAAAGTAACAATATTATTTATCCTGTTGTTTTTAGCAGCAATCAATATGTTTACAAGCCTTGCATCAAATACTTCCGAATAGCAAGGTTTCATATTAGGCATGCAAGAGTGATGAAGAATTTTAACTGAGCAGTTTCCATAGCTAAGTATGTCTTGGTATACAGTACATCTTGTGAGATTGTACATGCACAAGTTTGTAAGATAGTATTTAAAAGGGTGGACAAAAAGAATTATTTAGAAAAAGTTAAATGAATAGGCAAAATCATAGACAGGAAGGACTGAGATGCTGGAGTCAGGAGCTACACTCATAAGTGAATTAGTTCAGTTCAGTGACATGTAATGCAGATCTTCCAGGAGCGTCACTCTTGTGAACCGTCACCCACCCCTGGAGGAGAACTTTTTGGATAAGTTCCAGGACATAAAGGGAAAATAGTTTGCTTTTATAGCAGATCGTTTTTGCTTCAGATCTGACTAGCAGCAGAAATTGAAAACTGGTCATTAAAATAAATACCCTTCTGTTCACGGAGTGAAAATGAATCAACAGAGGAAAAACATTAATTCACAATTCAAACCACTTGTTTAAAATAGTCTTCCAAAATACACTATAATTTCTAGAGCTAGGTCTTTTTCTTCCCCCTTGCTCTTGTATTCTGTCTATTTCCAGCATTCTCTTTAAAAGTTTCCAAGAGGCAAGAGATATAAGAAAAATATGCGACTTGGAGAATAAACGACAACTTTGCTTAACCTTTCTAAAACTCCTGCTTTTAATACACTCTTTTTTAAATGCTGAAGTAAAGAACAGCTATTTTAGGATAGTATAAAGTGAACTGAAGCTTTGTTGGAGAATGTGATATCTTTCTTTTTAAATGCATGTTTCCAGTGATTTTAAACAAAATTTGTGTACACCTATCCACAAAGCTTATCTAGTCTTAGCTGATTGTAGTTCCCTTTATTCTCAAATCATCTGTATAATAAATATGGTACAATATCATTTCTGCAAAGTGGAACCTATTTCCCATTTCACTGATTTATTCCTGTTCCATTATTCATTATTCCTCAGCAGGCTTGGGATTCCCAATACCAAAGCAATACTCAATGAAGTGAGGAATTAACAGCAGCCTTTTATTCTCATCTAGAGCTGCTATCAGTTGTATAATAGATGTTAACACTAGTATAAAATAATATAGAGGTCTAAAACTTTAAAATTTTGCTCCTTACTTTTCTGTCAATGTTTATTTTCAGTTTAGCTCAGTAGAATGATCCGTGTGGCAGTTTTAATCTTAACTTTCTAAAATCTCAGGTCTTTAGGTAAGGTTTTCTAATCCACAATCTATCTTTTTTTAAACATGCTTTCGCACACAGATCATAATCCTAAAAATCGATTGGAAATATTCTTCTGTCCTGGCTTTCAATATAGGGAAATACTTAAATGGTTGTTTAAGTATTGCGTTCTTAACTAGGATCTGAACTCATGTGTGAGGAAGCACTCCATCTCTTGAAATAACATTCCAATATCACTATTTGGTGAACTTGAGGAAAAACTAGAATGAAAAAAAAAATTGAGACTGGAATTTAGGGGTCAGTTAGCCCAATTTTATTTTACGAAGGAAGACACACAAAACCAGGATAGGCAAGGGGTATGAATAAGTTCATGCAGCACATGAGTGGTGGCATTGGGATTTGAATCTGGTTCCCTTTTCCAAATTTTATCATCGCATATGGTTAAAGCATCTCTTTATCAGTCTGGAAGTCTCACCCATTTCCCTCTGGGGTAAAACTTCTGTTTTGCCTTCTGGTTTTCCCTCAGTCTTGAAGATATGCCATGATTTAGAGAAGCAAGTAGTATTTTCTGCTTTTATTGTAATACTTCTGTTTTTATCTCAAATCTGAATTAATATGCTGAAGATCTTGATTTTAGCTTCCCAGTACTAATAATGATAATTTCCATTGTTTAATTCCTGAGAACAGTGCTTACAAATTTGAAACATGGTATATATTCTGGAATTCTTTTTCCATGGATAACGAATATTGTCATTTGTCAATTATATGTCTAAGCGAACTATAAAACATGAAAATATACTAGAAGCGTATTTGCGTTTTAGAGGCAAATTGAGGAGAAGTACAATATTTCTTGAGTTCTACTATATGTAAGACATCCTGTTAAACAGATAAATGCACCATCACATTCAATAGAGACATATACTTTCTAAATGTTATAACTGAATAAAAGTAAATTGAGTATATTATTAGTTTATTTTTATTAGCAATCATATTGATCATGACGTCTGTAGAACAAAACATTTAGATCCAAATACCTTTACTTAATGCACTTTAATATAGATAGGAATTTTATGCATTTCTACTCGAATAGGTAGTCTGCTTCAAATCCCATTGTCTTTTTCTGAACACATTCTTTACCACCCAAGACACTCATTTTGAACTAGAAGACTTCTTGTTTAACTAAATTCTTAACGAAATGTAAAGAGAACCTTCTTAAATTGTAATCAAACTCATGTGATGATTTAAAAAACAGTTTTCTATAGATCTTATCCATTGAATAACATTCAATGGAAATACGGAAAACTATGAAACTTGGATTGTATCCTGGTTTTGTATGACTGATCAATTTTTTCAGTAGCAGAATACTACTTGAAACTTTAATGCGGTTGGCTATCTTTTAGCGTCTGGAAAATTGAAATCTGAACATCTCCTAAATGCATTTACTTACTTTCAGGCGGTTCCGCAGACAAGATGTTCGGCATGGAAATGCAGCTCAGCAGTGCTTCGGACAGCAGTTTGTCGGTAATCCATAGAAAATCGATTGCCATGGGTTTCTTAGAGTGTGCACTGAAGATAAACTGTCAGCTTCTTAAACAGGGTCCTTGTTTTCTTGGTGATTGATACACACTAGAACAATGTTCCTGAAAGTATTCTGTTTTTCCATGTAGTTACGATTTTGTGCATTTGATATATAATCTTTCCTAATTAGGAAAACGTTTTACCTACCCACCAAGCTTTATTGTTAGAATTCAAAAAGGGGACTCCTAGAACAAAAATGCTGCATACTTTAGGTGACAGTTGCCACAGTGATTTGCAGGATTTATTTCACCAGTTCAACCCTGGGAATATCTTCACCGTGTTTTTATAACTTACAGTAATTTTATCAAGAGTGATCTAACTTGAATCAAGTCACCTACTAAGCGTTGGATAGAATAAAGTGAAAAACTTGGACTCTTTCACTGGGTTTCTGATGAAAGGTGGTAGGTGGTCCAACGTGTAAAGGAAGAGAGAAAATTTCAGCTGTAGACAAATGTAAAGAAGTCAGACAAGACGGAAAACCACCGTCCTGACTCTTTACACCATCATGGTGGTTGGTGAACAGGCTGTGCTCACCAGGAAGCAACAGAGGGAAGGGGCACCATGATTGGGAGGCCAGAGATATTTATACACAGATCCAGAGATTGTGGTCCGGGATCAGTTTGCTAGACCCCAGGCTGATTCTGGATTTGACGCAAGATGTAAGCCTCTGAGAATATTAGCTAGAGAAAGGTGGCATTATAGTTTTAGGGAAATTTAGGGGTCAGTTTTGAATGCAAGGAGGACTCAGACATAGAAAAAAAAATCCTGGGATCTAGTACTGAATTTGATCTTGGTTAAAACAACAAAAAATAAATCCACTTGCTTTTATTCGAAACTGCAGTTAGGTATACTTGCCTCTATGCCCATTTGAGTTCAAGTTCAGTGAGAGCCTTTCTGGGCCAAAATACAGATTATAATCAAGAAGCTCTGGTTCACAAAGTCCTTAGTTCAGTTTCGTACTCTTGTCTTCCTTCAGGAGCCCCGTATCTGGATAAGTGCAGTCCATTGTCAAGATAACGCTCACACTTTTGTTTGTGTAGTGCCATATCTCCTTGATTTCTGCTTTCCACTTTTGGTTGTAATCATGAATTTTAGTTCTATGCCTTGCTTAATTGTTTGGTGCTTACCTTGCCCGCTTTATCAGTGGATGTTGCCACTGATTTTCCATGAATTTAACACTGATGCACCTTCTTACCTATCTGACTGTTACATCCTTTAGAACCAAACTCCCAGTTACTTCTTTCTGTCTCACTCCATAGCCTGCTGTGCCTTTTTAATGCCTAGATTTTGGTGTGCTACTCTCCCTAAATAACTCCTGTATAGAAATTAACAATGAGTAATAAAAGTTATTCACTTTGCTCTAGGGGTCTGAATAAAGAATCTTTTAAAAAATATTGTTTACCAGTAAAATCAAAGTCTCAAGGCTGATGTTAACATTTATGTTATAGGGGATGTTTTGGATAAGACTGAGGAGCAATTGGCCTATGGCGTAGAGAACAACAGTACTTTGCTGGAATGTACCCCGCGATCTTTACAAGCAAAAGTTATCTGGTTTGTGCAGAAAGGACACGACACAAGAAGAGAGGAGGTAATTCATAGCTGCACATTCACACCGTGGTGTCTTGCATACAGTGTGCCTTCAGTAAATAGATGATGCTTTATTTGGGTACTTAAAAATTAAACAGTCTATTGTGCTGTACCTGTCATTTTAAAAGTGGGTTTTTTTTTTATTATGTGTGATTTATATACATATAAATATATATGTGTATATGTATAGGTATATGTATATATAAAGGTTTTTAAATACATATACATGTAGATTTTTATATAATCTATATATTTATAGACATATAATTTTATAGACATATATAGACATATGTCTATAGACATTTATAGACATATATAAATAAATTATGTATGTATGTATAAATAAAATTTGGAACCTAGAATTAGATTTTAACTTAGGAGCTTTTTCCGGCTTCATGATTTTAGTGTCATGTTGTAAAATTATAGTCTCAAATTGTATCACCCAAGGCAATGTTTCAGAAAAATAGCGAAATTAAACACCATTATCACATATATCTTAGACACATGGATAATAGAATTGAAACAACAGTAGCAGCGACATTAAACCAGTTGTTGATAAAGCTATTAAATCATATGTGAGACATCAACTCGGGTTCCACTGTTGTCCAAAAAACAGGCATCAGCTCTTTTATCCTTCTAAGCAGGTTTAGTGGTGGAGATTATATTTCTATAATTATCTAACTAATGAGAGAGGAACGAGTTGGGCTGCTTTTACTGATGGAAGACTAGGCAGCATTTAAAGCACACATACAGAACAGGCTGGTGGCAAACACTGTATAGGTGCATGCGGGTCTAGGGAGCTGGTTTTATGTAGGGAGGGGTCAAGGGTGTGAAGCATGTAAAGCTTAGGGAAGGCAGATAAAGCATTGTTGATGTGGGTGTTGAACTTAATTTTTACAAAAATGGAATTAGAAAAATAGAAAATAGAAGAAAATTTGGTTATATTAAAGGGTGATAGACTTGGTGAATACTGGGGAAATGGTCCTTAGTAAAGAGAGGGTTACAAGTTGAATAAGGGGAAGAAATTCTAGAGGCCTGCCTTAGGACACAGAGGACAGCTAATAGGTACTCATAAGATAGTGAGTCAGGAAAGTCTGTACCTCATTTTAACGCTGGAGACGAAACCTTTGTCATCGGAAGTTTAAATGACTGATTCTACATGTAGAGCACAATTACATTTTATGCCTTTTTTTCCCCTAGCCTGTTGTGAAACTAAAAACCCAACATGTTTTTGGTCGAGAATCATAAAGTACATTCTGGGAACTGACTAAATTTCTATATCCCATGTTCCTGGGATAGCTATTAGAGAGGAAGATGATACCTCAACTTAACAAAGACTATTAGAGATAATATAGAAAGGCAATCAGGAGAGGAAAATTCTCCTAAATTTTCATGACATCATAACAATAAATACGTGTCCAAAAAAGTTACAGTACATTGCACTGAAATAAATTATTGATTTAGTACTGAAGTATTTTCCATTGCACAAATCTGAGATAAAACTGGTTTTTAAATTCCATTGTAACTGACTTGGCAGGAGAGGACCTGGGAATATTCTATAGTTCTTCCAGTTGAATGGCTTCAGAAGACAGAGAAGTAATTCTTTCATCAGTAGTTTTCTTCACTCAGTATGTTCTGTTTCTGATTTGGAACTTAGTGTAATCTGCCTCATTTGGAAAACTTTACCAAATCATTTTGACATGCTGCATCCAGTAGTGTTCAATTTTAAGTTTCTTTATCATATTAATATAATCTACTTCTTTTTCCCCAAATTTTAGTCCCTATTTTCAACTACATTCAAATTTCCCTGGTATATTTACTGGTACTGGAAATTTTGAGTTTACTCTATGCATGACAAGTGGTATCATAATCAGGTAGTGCCTGATTTCTGTAGACATAACAATATATATTGAGTTATTCACAATCTAAAACAAAACAAAACACACAGTTGCTGCCTTCGTCAAAAGCTGAATGTGCGTGCTGTGTACACAGGGCAAAATGACTTTACGTGTGTATTCTTTCGGAGTTTTTTAGAGTCTGTTTAGAGTTTTTTCAGCGTTTAGAGTTTGGACCATTTTTGCATTTATTATAGTTACTATAAGACATACAAGATAATTTTATTATCAGATCTTGACCGTTGCACAGGATGTTTAAGTTCAGCTAGTCCAATTCTTAACTCATGTGGGTATGCGTTTTCAGAGTATCCCTGACAGTGGCCGTCAAGGCTCATCCTGGACGCTACAAGCCACGGTCAGCCCATAGCCTTTCTGAAAAGTTTTGATTGTCGTATCCTTTTATTGAACTGCTATTGTTGAGTCTGGAATCCACTTACAGATCCACCCTCAACTCTCCTGAGCTGTCCAGAAATCATGTATTCAGGTGGATGACGTTTTTGCTCCAATTAATATGTAGAAATGCTCCATAACCGAATTTCTAGAAAGCTTTTAGGAATTCAGTTATCTGGTTTCTAAACTGAATCACTGCAGTTCTCTCGAATATGCACTTTATAGTTTCTTGCTTCCTTAAATAATAAATATGAAACGTAACATGTTATTAATTCCAGAAATGTTTATGGAAAGCCTAATTTATAAGTAATTTATAAGGACTTCATAAGGGAGCATTTTCCCTTGGCTTGACGACCTGGTTAATTGTGGTGTGCATTGTGATTCTGACACCCTGGGGGAGAAGCCTTCATAGAAGGGACTTGGGAGATGAGGTTCTTTAATGTGCATCTACTGTATACAGGAACTGGGGTAGGTGCCTTACCTTCTTATTCTCGGATCTCACAGCTGCACCTTAGGCATAAGAATTCTCATCTTACAAATGCAGAAACTAAAACTCAAAGAGGTAGAGCTCATAAAGTCAGTTACAGACCCAAGGTTTGAATTCAGGTATTCCTGCCTCCCAAGCTGAGCTGCTTCACATTTATTCACCAGCCAAGTAACTAGGAATTTGCTCTCTGCGTTTTATAAAATGTACCATTTTATTCTTAAAAATGTATTTATAGATGAGCTCATTGAGACACAGAATGTTTCATCACTTTCCTGGTTACTCATAGCTAGTGAGGCAGATTCAAATCCAGGTCTCTTAGTTCTTTCTACTAACTCACTCCATCTTCTGAAATCAGAATTCTAAATACAGTCTCACATGCTCTGGGACAAGCATGGGGCAAAGGGAAAACTGTTCACTGCAGAAGTTCTGGAATTTGATTTCTGAAAAATGCTCCTGTTGTCAGATATATATATGTGTGTGTGTGTATATATATGTACATACATATGTATATATTTTTTTTTTCCATCAGAGTTTAGTGGAGCGTGCTGCCTCAGCTTTGTTGGCACTCTACCTCATTTTCTTGGGTTTTAACTAAAATAACGCTTTATTCATTTATTTGAAACTTATTTAGTGAGCATCTATTATGTCCTACTTTCGTAACACTTGTACTCTGGAGAACAGAGAAAGATAGCAATAATAATAATATGACTAAGTAAGAACATTCTTTAAAGTATCAGTTGATGGTAAGGAGAAAAATACAAGAGAGATTACTTGCAGGGAAAGGTTGCAATATTAAACGGGTGGTCATGGAAGGCCTTACTAAGAAGTTCACCAACAAAGTGACATTTGCAAATGACTCGACAGAGGTGAGGTAATAGGCCACGTAACAGTGTTGGATAATGGCTTTCTGGACAGTGAGAACAGCAGGTGCAAAGGCCCTGCTTCATCAGGAGGGCACCTGATATATTAGAAGAACATCAGAGTGGAGGGCCACATGGCTGGAGGAGACAGAGCAATGGGGAAACTAATAAACTGAGTCAAAAAGTGAGTTAAAGGGCCAGCTCATGCAGGGATTTGTAGGCCCTTATAAAGGGCTTTAGTTTTTGCTCTGAATTAAATAGAAAGCCATTGGGTAGTTTACAGGAGAGCTATGACATGGTCAAAATTCGGTTTTCAAAAGATGACTTTGGTTATTGTATCAAGACTGTAGCATGTGGGTGTGGAGATAAAGGTGGAAGCCGGGATGTTAGGGACATGCATCATCATGTTCAATGGCACAACATTAACTGTCAGTGTGCCCTTCACCTACGAAGTCAAAGGATGGGCAAGTGACCACCTCATACACATAAGAACAAGTGCTTCACATATATTCTTCAGTATTATTGAAAATTGTGAAGGCTGTTTAATATATTTAATATCTCAACTGGAAAGCATTTTCAACCTTCTGTTCTCCTCCCCAAGTGTCTAAAATTAGTGTTTTGAATTCAATAAATATTCATTCAGAGCCTACCTTAATAGGTGATGAAAAAATCATAGCCTTAGCCTTGTTGAAGCCTATAGGCTTACAGTGTATACAGTAATGTGAACAGATAGTTATAATATATTGTGTTCATTACAACGTAGTGTGAAACCATGGGAAAAGAAAATTGTCTCAACCGACAGGTCAGCTGTGGACGTGGCACTATGGACACTTAGGAAAAAATCCAAGGCAGAGGTGACATTTGAGCTGTGTTTTAATGGGTAAATAGAAGCCAACTAGCGGAAAGAGTGGTGTAATCATATGTGCTGGAGATGACAAACAATACGGTCATTGTAGATCTGTGGAGGACATGAGGGTGCAAAAATGAACCATTTCACTTTATCTATAAGCCAATGAGAATGCCTTAGACAAACTGTTTAGACACATTACTCTAGAAACTGGCTTACCAACTTGGAGGATAGGCAAGCTGACAAGGAGACCATTTAAGAAGGTATTTCAATGGTCAAATGAAAGAGTTTTGATCAAACTAAACAGTGCTTGTAGGAAGGGAGAAGACAGATTTTAATTTTTATGAGATAACATTGAGTGCATTTGATATTTGAGATAAAAGAGAAATGATCAGAAGTGATTCATATGTTCCCGGTTTGGGTGTTTGTGTGGTTGATGGTGCAGTGATGTGATTCCAAGAATACAGGGAGAAGAGGAAGAGTTTGATTTGGGCCATATTGAATTGGGGCTCCAGTAAAGCATGCGGACAGAGCTGTCCTTCTGGTATATGCATGCCTGGAATATAAAGCCCAAAGGAAAGCTTTGGAATGGCAAGAGATGTGTGAGAGACATTCGCAAAGAGGCGTTAAATTCATGGAGATAATAAAAGTAAGAATAATACAGCAAGCATCTATACTTAAATATGGCTTACTGTGTGCCAGGCACTGTCCTATGAATGTTACCTATAGTACTACTTTTAATCATTGCAACAGCCTTATGAAATAGATAGAATTATTGTCCCCACTTTATAGATAAAGAAACTGAAGCACAGAGATGGAGTTACTTGCATAATATCACATAGCTTGTGAATTTGAGCCAGATATTCTGGTTTTAACCCTAGGCCCTTAGTTACACTGCAGTGGTGCCTCTAACTGCCATAGCCTGCCTTGGAGGCTTGGGGTAAATAAGAAGCATTGTGAGCTAAAGCTAGAAGCAAGGGGAAAACGCACATATCAGGAAAAAATAGGAGAAGAAAAAACGCTAAAAGTTGAAGAGTAAAATCGTTAGGGAAACAAGTCATCATTGTAGGTAACATTCATTTAGTGCTTACTGTGTGCCCTGTACTGTGCTAAGTGCTTCATGTGTAGTAACTTTTTTAAAACTTACAACATTTCTCTGCAGTGGTTAGTATTATGATGTGCATTACAGAGATAAAATTAAGTAACTGGTGTAAAGTACGCAAACGGTAAGTACCACTAGAGTAGTATAGCTTGAGGAAGTAGAGATGGTGCAGATGGGGATGTGGTATCGTAGAACTCAGAGAAAAGGAATTGGATAAGGACAAAGTAACAAACAGCACCCGCTGAAGAAGTCAAACAAATAAGTGCCCAGGCTCTAGTGCAAACATTCAGTAGAATGGTTAAGCCAGGAGCCAGCTAGCAACAGGTGACGTGACGTTGATGCTCGGGGCTGTGTGGGATTAGAAACAGTTCGTATCATGTTCTCGACCTAAAGGTTTAGGTGAGAAGTTTGAGAGAGGTCAACAGTAGGAGACGACAATTGAAAGAACTTCTGCTTTGCTTTTTTGGCTTAAGAAAAACAGTGACTTGGTCATGGTTAGAGGTTGAAGGGAAGTAGCCATGAAGAAGAAAATGTGCAGTTAATTGATGGAGCAAGATGAAGAGTATGGGAGAGAATATCATTGCAGAAGTGACAGGGTGGATTCTAAGAAGGAACGGGAAGAACCCTCGTTCTCTGAACTGAGGAGAAAAGAAAAGAAAGATTTTATATATGTGGATAAGTGTAAGTTCATTTACAGAATCCTAGTTTAGCTGTTCCATAGGCCTTCTATAATTGTTTAAATTAGGTGGCCGTATATATTTCTACATATAATTTGAATTTGGAATACAGCTCAAATCTTCCTTTTATGAAGGAGGTATAAAGTATGTTTGTGTGATTGCGAAGGACAGAACTGTTAGAAACACAACTAAATCACCCCAAAATGATATACCCTGGTTTATGAAGTCTCAATTTCTGCAGCTTGATGTATTTGAATTTACAAACCTCCAAAATAATTGCAAAACTTCAATTCTGAGTAACATCCCGAAGGAAAGGCATCCCTACTTGTTAAGGCATGTGGTTGGAAAATTGCATTATTTCTCTGTGTATTTCTCTTTCTCTAAAATGCATGAGCACTGTATTTTAAAACTAAGTAATTGAGGGACTTCCCTGGCAGTCCAGTGGTTAAGACTGCCTTCCAATGCAGGGGGTACGGGTTCAATCCCTGGGCAGGGAGCTAAGATCCCACATGCCAGGGCCAAAAAACCAAAACGTGAAATAGAGGCAATATTGTAACAAATTCAATAAAGACTTTAAAAATGGTGCACATCAAAAAAAAAAAATCTTAAAAAAATTTTTTTAATGAAATAAAACTAATTGAGGAAAAATTGAAATATGCATTGATTTGCTTAGATTTAAATATTTATTAGTTCACTGTGTGTAATTTTCACTTATCATGACAAAGAAAGCCGTAGTTTCTTCAAGCTACTCAGATTAGTGTAACTGCTCACGTTAATATGATCCTCATTTTGAATGTTTTAAGTTTGGAGTATATTATTTTTAAGCTGAACATAGAATAGTCTTTGGAACCTTGACAATAATTTAAAACAGAAGTTGGTGAAGTACAACCTGCGGGCCAAATCTGGCCCTCAGCCTCGTTTATAAATAAAATTTTATTTGAAAACTGCCACACTCACTTGTTTACCTGGTGTCTGTGATTGTTTTCATGCTACAGCTGCAAGGTTGAGTAGTTATAACAGAGACCATAGGACATATGAAGCCCCAAATCTTTATAGCCCTTTACAGGAAGTGCATTGACCTCTGATTAAAGAGCTCAAAATGAAAACGTATACAAGTAACGTCTTATTAAGTACCTCGTACTTTGGACAAAATATCTTTTCATGAAAAACCAAGCCCTCATTTTGTGCTGAGCACTATAATTTCATTGGAATGAGTTTTCAGCAAAACCAAACAAAATGAATATTTTCTTGGAATGTGCTCTTTGGGATTTGATTCTTTACTGACAAAACCAATGTGCATCCCAAAGACGCTGTAAACAAGTTTGGGTTCTAGGAAGGAGTTCATAAATCCCCAGTGGGGAAGTTTCAGAGCAATCCCAAAATGCGTAAAATATTCTTCATGCCCATGCCAAAGTGGTATAAGGCAAGCCAGTAAGCTGCTGGTCCATAAGACCATCATCATAATTTATCCCTTGGTAAGCATGGAAGATTTATTTCCCCCTTGATCTTTGTTGATCCTTTCCATTGGGGATCCTCTACTTAAGGGAAACTATTTTTGTGTGTTTGTGGGTCTTAAAAATAAAGTATCAATTTTATGCACTGTATAGACTGCTTAAGTAATGCTCAGATGTGCATGTTTATTATAGAAAATTCAAGAGAGGATGTAAGTTGACAGCAAAACTCCAAAACTTCAATTTGACTTTACTCTCTCAATTCTTTTTTAACTCTCTACCAAAAATTTGTCACTTCTTAACTTCGTCTTCAGACCACCTACTGAGTAGGATAAATTCATCAAAGTTATTTAAATATTGTTGAGAAATCTAAGAGGCATAGTTAACTTATCAGTCAGCAGTTCCTTCTAGATAACTTAGAGTTCATTGCATCTATGCTAAATTGGTACAGTCTCCATGAAAGCATAATTTTATTGATGATTCAATGCATTACGGAGACAGCTTCTCTTGTAAAAACAAAAGAAAGAAAAGTGGAGTACACAGATTACATCTTTTAATGTTGCAGTTGCATTATGTAGTCAAAACTCGGAAACTTTTGAAGCAAAATTTTATCTTCATTGTACCATCTTGTTGGCTAGAGGACTCATGTTTTCTTGACCTTCACCAGTGCTAGCTAATCCATGACAGGGATCAGTGACAGCCCTAAGTTTACATTTCTGTCTTTATTTACATGTTTTGAAAGCATCAGATTTGTTTCACGTGAATATTATTTCTTTGTTTTTCTTGTTATCATAACATTAAAGTATGTGAACTCTTTGCCTCGTTTGAAACATCTGTTTAGTAGTTTTGATGTTTCTACTTCAGTCTGTTAAAAAATGTTCTCATTTTTTCTAAACTAACAACTATTTACAGGTAAATATTCAAAACTTACATTTTTGAACCTTGACAGGCATGTTTTTATAATGTCATATGCCTCGTATTTTAGTTCTGGAGTAATTAGCAATATAGCTTATTAATTTCATTTTTTCCATTGCAATGGTGAAGACAGTTTCTATTGTATGAAGGGAAAATATAAAGCAGCTATGTGATCATAAGAATGGATCTAGAGTTTCAGGTAGAACTGTCTTCTGTTAATTTTCCAAGAGAATGCTGAACACCTTTGAAAATTAAACATATATCTTTCTAGATCTATGGAATCAGATCACGATCTGTTTAATCCCATTGAGACCAGTCTGACTGTGGACATCTGATTAAACGAAGTAACATGGTAATGCAGAAAGTAACTTTAAAAGTATATTTTAGAGACACTTGGATCTCAGAATTTATCATACTTTCCTCTTTCCTTTGGTCACTAGGAAATTTAGTTTGGAATTTATACTCCAATTAGAGTAGCTGTTCAGTGCCTTATGGTATGCAGTTTTGTGTTCAAACATTATCTTTACTTTCATCCTCTGTCCTCTTATTCCCTTCATCCTGATCATCCTGATATTCTTTTTTATTTTTTTATTTTATTTATTTTGCTGCATCAGGTCCTAGTCGCGGCATGTGGGATCCTTCGCTGTGGCGCATGGGCTCTTTGTTGCGGTGCACGGACTTCTCTAGTTGCGGCATGTGGGCTTCTTTCTAGTTGTGGCTTGCAGGCTCCAGAGCGCGCGGGCTCAGTAGTTGCGGCACGCAGGCTCTCTAATTGTGGCATGCAGGCTCTAGAGCACACGGGCTCAGTAGTTGCAGCACGTGGGCTTAGTTGCCCCACAGCATGTGGGATCTTAGTTCCCTGACCAGGGATAGAACGCACATCCCCTGCATTGGAAGGCGGATTCTTAACCACTGGACCACCGGGGAAGTCCCCTGATATTCTTATCTATAGAAATTTTCAACAAAACATTACTTTTAAACTGCTGTTTGCTTATTTTCAAACAATATTTCTAAAAGTATATAATTATAGTATACTAGAGGATGAACAGATCTTACAGACAATTTAGTTTATTGTTTTCCAAACCAGGATGATCACTATGAACATTTGGGGTTTATTTTATTTTTTATTTATTTTATTTTTTTATTTTTACATCTTTATTGGAGTATAATTGGTTTACAATGGTGTGTTAGTTTCTGCTTTATAACAAAGTGAATCAGTTATACATATATATATGTTCTCATATCTCTTCCCTGTTGCGTCTCCCTCCCTCCCACCCTCCCTATCTCACCCCTACATTTGGAGTTTTTGTTGGTTTGTTTGGTTTGCTTTTTGGTTCTTATTTTTTACTTCAGTTGCATAATTTAATTATACTGCTTAGTTTATGGCACATTGTCATGATCAGTCCACACAAATGTCCTCTCTTGTTTGACTTTATTTTTCCTAGACCACCTTTCTCCATTTTCATCCTTGCTTCCCCATGTACATCCACTGTAATGATTGGGATAAGTCCAGTACTACATTTGTATACTGAACAAGTATGTAACATTTTTAGTGTACATGAGCTGAGAAAATAAATGTATTGTGTTATAACCCTTATTCTGCTTCTGCTTTTTAAAACTCAGCACTATGTTTGTATGGTTTATCACCGTTGCTTTGTGTGTCTCTGTTTCATTGTTTCTGAAGGCTGCTCATCCCATCGCGTGTATTCACTGCTCCTAATTGATCCATTCCCCTATGAGTGGACCAAGAGTGTTGTTAATTCTCACTACCATATCTTTGTTTTTTTGTTTTTTGTTTTTTTTTTTGTGATACGCGGGCCTCTCACTGTTGTGGTCCCTCCCGTTGCGGAGCACAGGCTCCAGACGCGCAGGCTCAGCGGCCATGGCTCACGGGCCTAGCCACTCCGCGGCATGTGGGATCTTCCCGGACCGGGGCACGAACCCGTGTCCCCTGCATCGGCAGGTGGACTCCCAACCACTGCGCCACCAGGGAAGCCCTCACTACCATATCTTTAATGATCATCTCTGCAGGTAACCCCTTATAGATCTGAGTGAAAATTTCTAAATTATTATCTGTCAACATCTTTCATTTCTGTAAGTATTGCCAGCTTGCTTTGCAGAATTTCTGCACCATCTGCACTCTCAAAGCAGTTCATGTGGGTTCCCATTTCCCTATATCCTCACCTATATTTGGTATTTTCTATTTTTTGCCTTTCTTCTGGGTATAATGTAGTATTTCGTTTAAATTTGCGTTCCTAAAATTACTAGTAAGGTTGAACATTAACTTTGCATACTTATTAAACATTTGGGTTTCTCCTCTGAATTGCCTATTTATATGCTTTTTCCATTCCATCTTTTATTTCTCTTTGTTGACTTTCAAGAATTCTTTGCATCGTCTGTGTATATTAATCCATTCTTGAATATAAATACTCCAAACTTCTTTGATATAGTTGATATTTTGAATACATTTTTCACAGTATAGAGTTCTTATTTATGATAAGTTTCTTCTCAGCATCTTCTTGTGTTAGATTTACGTTTTCTCCAGTTGGATCTTTAATCTGAAGTAAATACAGCTTTACTTGTTCTCTGTATAGTGTGGTAGGTTTCCCCAAATGAGCTATTAAGTAATTCATCCTGTCTCTCTTGGGGAATCATCTCTGTCATATAGCAAGTTCACATTGGAAAGTGTTTTTAATAAAAGGAAATTTTTATTTTTATACTGTAATATATGATACATTTTCTGTAAGTCAAACACATTTTTTTTTATTGAAAGAAGGCCAGATAAACAAATGTATAAAATTGTTCGTCTTTATTTCTTTACTAAAACTGATTTCATTGTTAAATATATTCTGAACTAACCAATTCAAGGCCTGTGTCTGTCCATTTCCTATAAAAAGTGTGGAACCGTATCATATGGTTGATACACATGGACATCACTGCTTCTTCCTGACTAGCTACCAGATGTGCAGGGTTCTTTGTTCAATTACTTTTTTTATTTGACATTATGAAACATACTGAATCAATCTTTATAGCTAAAAATATTAATACCATTTTCAGTAAGAAATTTTGTTTTTATTGATTGCCTATAAGAATATTTGATAAAGTGATGTATTATGTACCATCTTCTTTTTTTTATATAAATTTATTTCTTTTTTGGCTGTGTTGGGTCTTCGCCACTGTGCGCGGACTTTCTCTAGTTGCGGCGAGCGGGGGCCACTCTTCATTGTGGTGCGCGGGCCTCTCATTGCAGTGGCCTCTCCTGCTGCGGAGCACAGGCTCTAGGTGCGTGGGCTTCAGCAGTTGCAGCACGTGGGCTCAGTAGCTGTGGCTCGCGGGCTCCAGAGCGCAGGCTCAGCAGTTGTGGCACACGGGCTCAGTTGCTCCACGGCATATGGGATCTTCCCTGGCCAGGGCTCGAACCCATGTCTCCTGCATTGGCAGGAGGATTCTTAACCACTGCGTCACCAGGGAAGTCCCTGTACCATTTTCTTGACCAGGGAAATCTAGTCTGCAGACAGAACAGCTGAATGAAAACAATTCTGTAAAAAGGATTTGATGTTGAAGATATCCATGTTAACAAAAGGGGAAAGATTAAATTGTGGAAAGAATTCAAATCCAAATTTCTAAGTCATTTTTTATTTTTAGGCATATTTTTATCATAGGCCATGGAAGATATATTTAACTTTCAAAGCAGTTTAACCTTCATAGTGTACAGCTGTCCAGACTCAAGAGTTAAAACATCTTTTCCTAAATTTATGACTCACTGTAACCAGGAGGGGAGACCAAAATTCCAAGACAGGCACTATCTATAACATGCAAATAAATGATGTAGGACAATTCTCATTGTAATTGTCGTGCTTCCACATTTTTGAACCAGTCTGGACTTTATCTATACACAGTGCAGTTTCTCAAACTTGGGTTTCTGATTATGAAAGAAACACCTGCTTTTTATACCAGACTTCTAAACAGAAAACAAAAAACAAGAAACTACTTCTCATCCAGTGATGAAAGGTTTGTATTTATTTCTATTTTTGCTTTATTTCAAAACACTTTCATAGACTGCTTGCTCTATGCCAGAAACTAGGCTAGGTGACTTTCGTGTTTTCTCATGTATTATTCACTCTCACAGGAGGTATAGTAGGGAGAGATCAAAGGATCATATTCGTGATGATGTTTGTATGCAGATTCTTTTCAGGGGAAGACAGTGTCCTGGAACTGTTTTTTCTATGTATCTGTGGAGCACAGACCTCTTCTTTCATTAGTTAGTAACTGCTCCTGAAATCATGCTTGTTTCCTCTCTATCCAAGTCATTATTGAACTTACCTAGAAAAAGTGAATGACTTTTGGATGTATCTTTACGGGTATACCCCATTGTTTTGCATGTTTGTGCACTATGAACTAATTAGTATGTTCTCATTTTTCAGTGTGTTCTGAGCACTCACTGTGGAATATTCAGAGTGATTAGGAGATAGAGCTTTGCCATTATGAAACTTAGTATATGGTTCAAGAGATAAAAATTGTATGGAAAAATAATTTGAAGAGGAATAAAAATACCAACTTATGTACTACAGATGTGAATGCTATTGAGTTACAGAAAGAAACAAAAGATTTTTGTGGGCTGTAAAGAAAGTATTCATTTAAGAAGGGGAAATTTAAGCCTAGAAGGAATTTTTTTAAGTAATGGATGGGTGGAGTTCCCAACAACAGAAAGGAGTTCAACTAATGGAAAGAAAGACTAAGACCAGAATAAGACCTGGAAGTGCGAAGTAAGGGGAGAGCTCAGGGGCCAAGAGCAGTGGCAGTTGTGCGGAGGAAGGTTTGATTCTAGTATTGTATAGGTTCCCCCCACCACCTGCCCTTAAAAGTAAAACATTTTCTTGGGCTGCCATCATCACTTACAATGTTTATTAAATATTCACAAGACTGAAACCAGAAGTGCATTCTTTATGCTCATAGCTTTTATTCAAATATAGAATGAAAATAAATTTACAAATAAATATATGCATCATTTAAATGTTTATTTAATGTGATGGCTTTTTTTCGCTGAAATAAGGTATCTCCGTGAACATATTTTGGAATACAGACTACCACATACGTGTGTGTACGTGTGTGTGTAAAACATCTATCCACAGCACCTTGTGCCATATGATGACGCAGTCCCCACACACGTTGTTCAAGTGACCTCAAAACTTTTTACGTACATTAGTACGTAGAGTTGTTGTTTGGTTTTCATATGGCTGGAATGTATCAGTAACATATTAAATTTACCTTTGTTCTCAGCAGCTGGAAACTATTCAAGCTTTAAAAATGGTTCAGAATAAACACAAAGACTCACAATGAGGTTGATCTTCCACACGATCCCAAATAGAGTTTATTAATTTATATTGATTATCATGAAAATAAACACATTAAGAAATCCTTCTAGAAAATTCATTCATCTCCAGAAGTGTTCCTCTTCCACCAACCCTAGTGAGAAACACCACATTAAGCTGCTTTGGGATAGACAATCAGAAAGGCAGAATCTGGTTCCTTGAGCAATGCTCACCTGCTCAGAGGAGCAATAGAGTCTGAATAAGTTCTCAATTAGGAGCATGAAGAAAAGGAGTGGACTTTGAAGAGTAAAATAGCTCCCATATGTTGACATAAAGGAGAAAGATACCAGGTAAAAGAAAACTTATTACAGGACTGTTGTTATGTATTTGCAGGTAATGTCGCAGGCTCGGGTGTACAAAGGTTAACAGGTGAAATGATGGTATTAAGGGAAGGAGATACTTTGACATTGGGTGTGAAGGAGGCCTGAAGAAATGACATTTGGTTCAGCCTTTCGGGCTGAGAAGGAACCAGCCGTATGGGAGTCCCTCTAGGTCCTGAAACAGAATGAAGTTGGGCATGAAAGCAGGAACAGAAAGAAGAAGGATTTGGGGGAGACTGCCATGAGATAAGGTCAAAGAAACAGTCATGAAATACGTAGCAAAAAACAGTGAAATGGAATGGATGGATTTTTGGGGGTTTTTTTTCGGTAAGGAGAGAGAGTATAGGTATCCCAGCTCTCTCAACACAGGTCCTTGTAGGTACATTGAGCATTATGATCTGGGAAACATAAGAACCCCTGAACTAATAATGTGAGAAATGGCATTTGTTCTGGCATTACAAAGGAAATTAAATTTGACAAATCTTCATTTCACTCAAACTTTGAGTGCTCTGCTGAACTGGGAGAAAGCTCTCTCAGTTTGCTCTTAACAATACTGATGTAAATTGACCTCAAAGTCATTGATATGAAGTGATCTCAATATAAATAAGTTCAGGACACACACACACATACCTGATGTAATTACCTCTTTCTCATATATATTTATACTATATTTATATATAGTATAACAATATAAATGTAATATAAAAGAAATATATGTATTAAAATATGAATTATAAATAAAATACATCATTTATATACATTTATATAGTTAATATACTCATATAATAGGTATATAATTATATATATGATTTTTAGGATTTCATCATACGATAACAAAAATGAAAGAATTCTAGATAGTGGAAAGGGTTATACGTTGGCGTTCTTTTGTCCTGGGTAATACTTCAGTGCCGTTGATTTTCTTGTTCTTGCAGGTGAAGACAGATGACAGAATGGTTAAGATGGACCTCGGTTTACTCTTCCTGAGGGTACGCAAAGTGGATGCTGGGACCTATTTTTGCCAGACAGTAGAACATAGTTTCGTCCATACAGTCCGTAAAATCACCCTGGAGGTTGTGGAAGAGGAGAGAGTGGAGGAAATGTTTACCAAAGACTACGAAGAGGACGGGCCTCACAAGACACCTTGTCCTGTTCAGAGCAGCATCCCACATGGAACCAAACCCTGGTACAAGGAATTCTTGCAGCTGATTGGTTATAGCAACTTCCAGAGAGTAGAAGAATACTGTGAAAAGGTATGGTGCACGGATAAAAAGAGAAAAAAGCTTAAAATGTCCCCTTCCAAGTGGAAGTATGCCAACCCACAGGAAAAAAAGCTCCGTCCCAGAGCAGAGCATTACCGCCTGCCTAGGCATGTGCTGGACTCCTGATGGGGCGAAACCAGCTGCTGGCTTCTGAAGAATATATATTTAGAAACCAAAAAAAAAAAGAGAAAGAGAAACCATCCACCTTCTTTGCATTACTTAAAAGAGATTTCTGTAATACAGAAAGGACTATAAAGGTGTTATGATAAATTATTCTATATACTCATTTGACTGGTTGAACCTTACATAAAATTACCTAATTTTTTAAAAACGTTATTGCTTGATGATTTCACATTATATTTATCAAAAGGTGACCATAGCTGTAGCTTTGAGTACTTGTCTGCTTTTCCATGGCAATTATTATTTTACCCTGGGAAGACTTAAGATTATTGCAATATTGCTGAAAAATTAGAGATTTTCATAATCATGGCAAAAATATACGTTTTGATCCTTCTGAATTTTGCCTTTCCACCACGATGTAAAATATATAGAATATCAGATACTTTAACATTCTCATGTGAACCGTCTGTAGTCTTTAAGAATTATTGTGTTAGTGTTGTCTAAGCCATGAGCTTTATGAAGCGGGTGTGTTGTAATTATCGTAAACCATGAAGGAAAAATTGTGGTCACCTCGAGGCTTGTGCTTTTCATAAAACATTCATTAAACCACATTCACAATAGTCCTGTTTCAGGATGAAAACACATTCTTTCAATTTCACTCCAGTGCAGAAAGAAGAAAGTCAAGGTAACTACTCAGAAAAACAGCAAAACATGTCAGAACAGCTGGAGTGACAGACTCTAACTGAAAACATTTTTGCTGCCCTCTTGTGGTAGAAAAGGTATATTCTCTTTTTTTTTTTTAATTCTATGGATTGTGCAGTAAAGATCTGAAACCAGTTTCTCAGTAACTGTATCTAGCTCATTTTCAGAAAAAAAACTAAGTGGAGTAAAAATGTGTTAATACTTATATCATGTTTTAAAGTGGAGATAATATGTTTATTATTACCTCACAAGCCCAAAATGAAGATACTACGGCACTGAAGCTCTATTAAAACTTAAATTTTATGCCTTTTAAATAGTCTTCCGTGAAATCTAAAAGATATTCCAGAAACATGTTTTATTATTTAAAAATAAGTAAAGCATTCTGCTCTCAGATACCAAAATTTCCTTTCAATTTTATATTAACAAATAGGAAAATTGTTTCATGAGGTTCACTTAACTACTGAGATGTTTAGAGCACCTTAACTTTTTTCTTATAAATCTTATCCGAAGTTTTTGTTTTTGAGAATGCTTATTTCCTGAAGTTTTTTCTTCTATTTAGCCATTAACTTTCTAAAATATGAAATTCTGAGAGTTTTCATTTAACCACAAACTAAAAGCAAGTGAATTACACATGAAAACAGTTATGAATATTTAAATGTTCATTTTGAATAACGTTCATTTCAGTTTTCAAAATTAGCTTATAGGCTATACATTTAAGAAAGTTAAAGTGTTGATAACTTGTGATGGTTTGCAATTTCATTCAAACATTAACAAATTTAAGAAAGTTTGGAAAGTTCATTCAATAAGCTACCAGGCTCCAAAAGTCCTAAAGGAAACAAATATATCAGAAGTTAACATTCTCTGAAACATGCAGTTGTTATTTACCTAGAAATCCACTGGAGGTCATTGCTGCCCACCAATATTAACCGAAAACTGTATATGTTTCAATAAAAGCCTGCCCAACGTGGAGAAATAGAACCATAACCACAAATCACAGGGAGGGTCCTTAGCCAACTTTATGTCTGAAATATTCAAAGTGAACAGATAAGGCAAAGCATAATTGAAAATATTCTTCCATTAACACAAGAGAAGGGAAAGTAGGATTTTCTCCTGTATTCAAAATTTTTTAAAAATAAGGCAGTTGCCGTATAAGTAGTTATCACTTTAAATAACACACACAAGCAGTTAATAATAATGATAGCAGTGACGTCAATTGTGAGCTAAAATATTTGGTAACTGAAGAGAGAAGACTAAGGAAAATAACTTTTCTGTGACGTAAGTCTTAAGAATAAATGGTCCTACAAGCTGTTCAACTAAAATGAGATGACTATTTTAACAAGAAAAAGAAAGAAGCTTTTTAAAATGCTAACTTGAAAGAAGCCTGATAAGAAAATTTTGAGGACACAAGTTCACAGTTTAGGGAGAGCACTAAATTTCATACACACTTATTTTTCTGTTTTCTCAGTTTCTGTCTCTCTCTCTGTCTCTCTCTCTGTCTCTCTGCCGCCGGCTCCTCCCTCCTCTTTTCTCCCCCCATACGTGAGTGCAGGTACACAATCTCACACGCACACACACATCATGACATACTTTAAGAGGAATCTCCATTGCCCTCTCAAAAGACAAACCAACAACCTATGCTGTCCTGTCCTTCTTGAGAATCTGAAACATACCACAAAAACATATTTGCAATCTTTTGTTCTGTCTGGCATTAGAAATCAAATTTAGAATCTCCTTTGCGACATGCCCAAGCTTGGAAAATCACAGGTGAATTGATCCTTTTTATCCCCTTTTTCTTGAACTCAGGAAGGGCACATACTTAGTCACCTGCCTTGACACCAGCACATTTTTGCCAGACCCCGTGCCCTCTGGGAACACACAGCTGAGAAAGAATCGTAACCCATAACTACCCATCCTAGATTCAAAGGGACACCTCCCTGTGGGGTCAGTCTCCTGCTTCTTCAGCTGTCTTCTGTGTTATTCTCTGGGAAGGGAGAGGACCTGTGAATAGAATGAGTTTGGCATAGGACAATGTGCACCTCTGTTTTCAGTTTTGTGTCACCCATTGAGCTAGAGGTGGAGATTTGTAAACTAGAAGGATTACAACTTGAATGGATCTTACTTTATGATTTGTAACGTCTCTTCCACATCTAGCCTTCTCCATTGCTAATGTTTTCTTTTGTGGTTATTACTGAATATTTCAGTGCAAAGCTATCAACTTGGAGAAACAGGATTTAAAAATAGTAATAAACACTCATAAGAGCTCTAGCAAAAAGGGAGCAGAAAGTCTTTGCCTGCTTAGTAAGTGGCAATTCCATATATATTTTAGAGTTTTTTCCTTCCTAAAGTTAGTTAAATACTTAGGATGTTTTTAATCAAGTGTGTAATATTCGCTATAGGGTGTAGGGTTTTGTAAATCTTCATAGTTATTATGAACATTTGTAAAATTTGTAAATTACAGTAAATCGTTTTGAGTGTTAGTGGTAAGCATGAAACAAACACAGAAGCTGTTGTCCTTGAAATGAATTGTCTTCAGCCTGACTGATGTATTAAAAATATCACTTAGCGGGCTTCCCTGGTGGCGCAGTGGTTGAGAGTCCGCCTGCCGATGCAGGGGAGACGGATTCGTGTCCCGGTCCGGGAAGATCCCACATGCCGCGGAGAGGCTGGGCCCGTGAGCCATGGCCGCTGAGCCTGCGCGTCCGGAGCCTGTGCTCCGCAACGGGAGAGGCCACAGCAGTGAGAGGCCTGCGTACCGCAAAAATAAATAAATAAATAAATAAATAATCTTTACGAAAAATATCACTTAGCATTGTATAGGTATTTGAGATCCCAGGAGAAAGTGCCACAGTCATGATGCCTGTAAGGAGTTGCTGTTATTTTTCTTAGAGCAAAGTTTCACATTGAGATACTTCTTCAAAAGCAGTGCTCATTTTTCAGGCCAACAACTGTTGCATTTGAATCAGATATAAATAATAGATTTTTCAGAAACACTTTCGATTGTAGTATGTTATGTAACCTGGTACGTTTATTTTATTTTTGTTGGGAAGATAGCGTTATCTTTTTGGCTTTCATTATAAACTCAGTGTGTTCTGTTTGTGTCTAACTGGCTTAGTTACAAGCTAGAGGACTGTATTGGGGTATTTCTGTCTGTATGGCTTCCTTTTATTTGCTTGCCTGTGTCCATCACAGCATGTGCCGTATTGTTTCTTCTTACTGATGATAAGCCATGAGACTTATTACCATCTGGTGGCGAGCTCCAAAGACCATAGACAATGGGTCTCTTTGACTGTTGCATGAATCTGCCACTGTACACTGCAGAATTTGTACCATTATGTATAATTTCTATTTAGTTCAACTTAGAGGATAAAGAAATAAATATTTGTAAACCCTTGAGTGCTGTCCGAGGAGTGTTTTCTCACTTTTTGGCAGTTGAAGCCCAGTTTCATAACATGTCAAGCTGAACGTAAACATACAATGTTAGACAAGCACTGATTTTTAAGAAGTTAGAAAAGAATTCAGTTCTCTTCCATTTCAAATGTGTAAGTCAACTTTCTTAAGAAGGAGAGCTCGTTCATGTCAATACCTTGCAGCGGTTGGATTTGTTTATGTCACATCATGTTTCTAGGACCAGCGTCCAGAAATCCCTTTCAAAGCTGCATCATCCAGGTAAGAGATACGGAAAATGAATGCCTTTAAAATGGTAACTAATAGGGTGTTTACGATTTTTACAAGCCTCGACTGGTGTCTAAATTGCTGTTTTCTCTGCTATTTTTTATAGGAACTTGGGGAGGTCATTTGAATGAGATTTAGTGTTAAATGACTCCTTCTTTGGGGAGTTTTGTTTTCAAGGCCAATTTTATTGTATCGGTAAGTAGTTCCGATGTTTTAAAGGAAGATGTTGGCAGCAACCTAGGACATGTTTCTGGCAGCTTTGTGATATGACAGTGCCATTACTGCTTATACATGTTTCACACTTGCATTTATTTATAATACAGGGCCTACTTTTAGTGTAGTATTTGATGAACCCATTGAAACTGCTTTTTAGATCCATACTCAGTCATTAGTCGAGGAAAAGTAGAGAAACATTTGTGGGGATTAGAAATCGCTTACCTATTATTCAAAGGGAACAAAAGTCTGCACCCCTTTTTATTCAGAACTATGAGCCAGGCAGTGGATGGTTGCTTAATAATGCCATTAGGTTATGTAGATCAATAAAAATTGAATTATATTTGTTCTCAGAAGATGTTTTCATTGGAAAAATTCCAAATCTTCATTTTACCTTATGCACTGAGACACTCAACAAGAGTGTAGCTTTAAAAATTTTTTTTCAAGTGTTTTGAGTGTTGTGAAAAGTACTTCTAATTGTGAATCTTGGGACTTCTGGTCAGGATGGCATTGAACAGCCACGCTTTGATTCAGAGGAGCTGCAGTGAGGTAGCAATGATAGTGCATAAAAAGAAAAAATAATTTAACAAAAAAAAGAAAGAGACAAGTCACAGCAAGAAGGTGGTCACCTGCAAGACAGGAAGAGGGCTCTCACCAGGACTGAAGTGGCCAGTCCCCTGATCTTGGACTACCCAGCCACCAGCACTGTGAGAAATAAAATTAATTGTCTGATGTGCAAGTCACCCAGTCTATGGTTGTTTTTTTTACAGCAGCCTGAGCAGACTAATACACAATGAAAGCACAGAGAAGGCAGAGACATTAAGGAATAAACAGAAACATGCAAAATGAGCCTAGAAACAAATATTCCAAGACATTTCAAAATACCTGAAGTTAAGTGAAAAGCGATATCTGGAAAAAGTGATGAGAAGTGGCCTCTCAACCATGACTGTCGGCTTAGAGCAATCAGGTTAGGGCATTCAGAAAGAGTTTCCATATTGTAGGAGGTCTCTTTTTGGCTCAGAATAGGTTTGGGGGGAAGGGAAAGACAAAATTATAAGCTCAATATTCAAGCAGAAAAACAAAAAGAGCTGGTGACAAGCAGGATGATCCCTTGGAGATTATTCCATAAATTTAATCTATTTTGAAGGAATGATTGAAGAGTTTCTTAATTTTACATGTTTTTTTTTTTTTAAGCAGCTTAAAACAACTCAAATTTATTATCTTGTGATTTCCATAATTCAGAAGTCCAGGCCCATTGTGTTTCAGTTGGATTCTCTGCATAGGATCTCAAAAGACCAAAATCAGTGCATCAGCTGCCTGGGCTCTGGTGAAGAATCCACTTTCAAGTTCATTCTGATAATTGGGAGAATTCTGTTCCTTGTGGTTCCAGGACTGAGATCCCATCCCTGCTCCATATTCAATGCCAGCAGTGGGCTGTTGAGTCCTTCTGAAGCTTAGACTCCCTCTGACTTCCTGTCATGCTGCATTTCTCTGTCTCCAGTTGGAGAAATGTTACTGCTTTAAGGGTTTGTGTGATTAGACTGGGCCCGCCCACATAATCCAGGCTAATCTCCTTATTTTAAAGTTTGTAACCTTAGTTACATTGCTAAAGTCCCCTTTGCTGTGTAACAACATATTTTCAGATTCTGAGGATTAGGGTATGGGCATATTTCAAGGACCATGTAAATCTCCTGGTCCCCAAAGCGTCACATTCCTCCCAAATGCAATGTACATTTACCCCTATCTCAAGGTCCCCTAATGCCTTATCCTTCAGCTCAAAAGTCCTCAATCTTCTCATCTGCTTCTAAGTCAGGTATGAATAAGGCTCTTGATATACTATCAAATACCCTTTGGGGGTACAGTTCCTATCCATCTGTGGCCCTGTGAAACTAAAGGAACAAGTTATCTGCTTCCAACATATAATGATGGGTCAGGCATAGGGTAATAGTTTACGGATATTCTGGCTCAAACAAGGAGAAAATGGTAGATAAAAATGGAGTCCCCAATCCAAAGCAGTTTGAAAATTCAGCTCGGCAACTTCCGCGAGGTTTCAAGGCCTGGAAATATTCTTCTGTGCCTCTTGGCTTTCTCTCTGATTATCCGTCTCTATGCTCTCTATCCCATTCTCTGGACTCCCTTTTTAAAATACCAAAATCAAAGACATAGCTCTTCCTAAAAACACGAAGTATACAGGTAATTATCTCAGCTTTCAATTTTGTAAACTTGAAATTTTTTTCCTGTTAACATCAGGATGATGTGTAATTGACAGATGACATTGAGTTATGCTGACTATAACATCCTACCAGTTTAATAAATGAAAATGCTAAGCTCAAAGTTGTCTTTCCTCAAAGGCTTATGGAAAAGTGAAGTAGTTGTTCTATCAGGTATGTAGATGTATCTCACTGTAGGGTTTTTATTATGTTTCCTCAGTGACTAATGATGTGCTTATTTGTGCTTATTTGTTATTCATATATTTTCTTTGAGGACATGACTATTCAAGTTATTTGCCAATTTTTATTGAGTTGTTTACCTTTTCATTATTAAGTTGTAAGAGTTCTTAATATTGTTTAGATATAAGACCTTCGTCAGGTATAAATGGTTTTTATTAAGTTCTATTTATTGACATTTCAAGTTTTTTGCATTAAATTTAGGAAATTTTTGCCAAACACAAGGTCACTAAGATTTTTTTCCAATATTTTCTTTCAGAATTTTATGGCTTTACTCTCACATTTAGATCCATAATCCATTTGAAGTTAGTTTGTGTGCACTGCGAAGTATGTGTCAAGATTTATTTTTTTGCATGTGTTTGTTCAGCTATTCCAGTACCATTTGTTGAAAAAACAATTCCCCCATTGAACTGTCTTTGTACTTTTTTAAAAAAAATTGAAGTGTCGTTGATTCACAATGTTGTGTTAGTTTCAGGTGTACAGAGTAGTAATTCAATATTTTTGCAGATTATATTCCATTATAGATTACTACAAGATAATGGGTATAATTCCCTGAGCTATACAGTAAATCCTCATTGCTTATCTATTTTGTATGTAGTAGTTTGTACCTGTTAAACCCATACCCCCAGTTGGTTCCTCCCCCCTTCCCTCTCCCCTTTGGTAACCACAAGTTTCTTTTCTATGTCTGTGAGTCTATTTCTGCTTTGTATATACATTTTTTGTTTTTAGAGTCCACGTATAAGTGATATCATAATATTGTCTTTCTCTGTCTGACTTATTTCACTAAGCATAATATTCTCTGGGCCCATCCACATTGCTGCAGATGGCAGTATTTCATTTTTTTTTATGACTGAGTAATATTCCATTGTATAAATACCACATCTTAATCCAGTGGTCTATTGATGGGCACTTGGGTTGCTCACATGTCTTGGCTATTATAAATAGTACTGCTATGAACATTGGGGGTGCATGTATCTTCAAATTAGTGTTTTCATTTTTTCCGGGTATATACCCAGGAGTGGAATTGCTGGATCATATGGTAGCTGTATTTCTAGTTTTTTAAGGTACCTCCATACTGTTTTCCATAGTGATTGCACCAATTTACAATCCCAACAGCAAACGAGGGTTCCCTTTTCTCTACAACCTCTCCAACATCTGTTATTTCCAGACTTTTTGTTGATAACCGTTCTGACTGGTGTGAGGTCATACTTCATTGGGGTTTTGATTTGCATTTCTCTAATAATTAGTCATGTTGAGCATCTTTTCATGGTCTCTGCACCTTTTGATGAAGGTAATCAGCTATAAAATTTTTAGTTTTACTGAACCAAGCTAACCTACCAGACTTAACGGTTTACGCCTGTCCCAAAATGTGTAACATTCCACATATATGAAAGTCCTTTTAGTCCTAAAAATTCTATCAACTAAAGAATGTCTTTGATTTATCAAGCCATCTTCTTTAAAATGCCAATAACTCTTGTAGAACTGAGGAGACTAGATAGAATTCACTTCGGCAGTATCAGTTAGCTTAACCAGCCATATGGAGTCATCTGAACTGTTAGAATGACATTTTTGATGGAATGGGGGTGGGGGAAGGAAGTGAAAGGAGGAAAGAAAGGAGCTATTTGGCTTTTTAGAATGGAACGCTTTAAGGAAAAGTTCAGGCCCTGGTTGAGAGATTAGAGTAACAGAGGAGGAATGTGCCCCCAGGGGTAAGAAGATGAAAATAGGAGATAAAATGACATTTTATACAATTTCTCCTGTATTCGTATTGTTCTTTATTCAGGAAAACGTATAAACTTTAAAAATGCTTTCTACAACCCCCTTCAAGTTTGTTGTCAACTATCATCCACAGTTCCTGAGTCCTCAGATGCCAGTACTTCTTTCTCCTCCTTTCTACGCTATGTGGCCTTAAATCTCAGAAAACCGAGCTCAGGCTAGTTAATACTCAGGTGAGGTGTTTCAGGGACATGTCGGTTAAAAAGATGCTTGTGGCATTCAAAGTCATTCAACAGCTGTTTACAACATTATTTCCTTAGGGATGGTACATTTTTGAGTTATCAAAATGCTTTGGGCAGGGTTTTCTATGTTACATCATCATAAAACGTCATCTAATTCCTCAAAGATGTAATTATATGCAAAATAAGCTTAGTGCTAATATATTTTTTGAAACATCATCTTCTAAAATTTTAAGTGTATATTTGGTTATCATGTTCTTTATTAACCAGACTATTATAATATATAGAATAATATGTCAAATATAAACTAGTTCCTAAAATGTGTGCATAGATGGGCATTTACTGTAACACTTTTACTCTCTCAGGAGTGATATTGCAGATATATTCTTGGTAGCAATCTGAAAATTAGCTTGGAGTTTATTTTTAAATGTGAGAATGTCTCGTTTCTGCAACTAATTAATTCTGTTTAGTGAGGATACACATTGAAACACTGAATTTATTTATTCTGGTTTGTCATGTCTATATGTAGCCTAGCAGTCAAAGCTTTTCTAAACAGGACATTTTAAAACTGTATTCGTTTTACCACATTTTATGATATAGCACAAAAAATTACTACAGAATGGTTTCAGAGGATCCATAAATGAAATACTGAGGCACTTGCCTGAGGAGATCAGTAATCAGTATTTTATGTGCTACATTGGTCTGTTCATCATCTACTATGTTTGAGGCATGTGGTTGATATTGTATTTGGTACAGTGCAAAGCTCTCTCTGCATTATGTTAAAAATGATCCCTGCACCAAGGGACTAGCCTAATTCAGGTGTTTAATACCAATCCCCTTCCCTTGTCATTCTCTTTTCAGTCAGATAGATAGATAGATAGATAGATGTATAGATACATTTTATTATTGAAGGAACCTTTCCAAACAGCCTCACTAAATCTTTTATTACCCTCCTAAAAATCCCCTCCAAGGACTCTATTCTTTGTACAGAAGGAAGCCAAAACTCCTTAGCCTGACATTCAAGGCAACTGCATTATCTCTTGTGTATTCTACGCTGTATAACAATTGAGAAAACTTAATGTATGGAGCCTTTTTAAACATTTTTACCTTGCTACCCTCAACTACTGGTATGTTATAAAATAGAGCTATATTCCACTTGTATTACAACTTGGATAGACAGAAAAATTGTAGTTTCTTTACTGTCTTTATCAAGCCCAGGTCTTTTTCACAAGCTCTGAGAATCTGGGTATCAGGAAAAAACACGAGCTCTTCTTATTACTATTTGATCTGATGAAATGACTGTGACAGACCTTGTAGTTAGGCGATAGTCCTTCTTGGACACTAATTCTCAGACTCAGATGGCGAAGTGCTGCCTGTCACCCAAGGTCTCTCGGGAGGATGGTGTACAGGGGTATGGAGGAAGGAAGACGTGTGATCTCCTGTCACTGTGAATGACTGTCTTCATATCCAAGCCATGCCTTAGAGTGTCCTTGGGCTCCTAGAGTCTTCAGTAGAATTATGATGCCATTAAAATATCTCATTTTCTCTCAAGGCCTTGATGATCCGACCTCAACTCCCAAATCCCTGGTGCTTAGTTACACTAGGATCTGGCTCTCCCCCTCAAGAAACTCGTAGCCCACATAGTCCGCCTGTAGTACCACTTTGCCTCTTCTGGTACGTTACCTGGCTGACACTCTTGACTATCTTTCACTTCTTTTCTCAAGGAGGACAAGAACTTCTGGTAATTTTAGTCAACTCAGTGTGTTGAGTGGAGACACCTGTGTACGTTGTGAGCTGATGTCCAGGTTCTGTTTACCTAGTTTCTCACTGTGTCACCAGGTTTCTTTGGTGAGACCTAGTCCCAGGTTGATATACAGACCATCTATATGGTAGCCTCCTCTAACTTTTCCAGGTGAGATGTGGGTCATTCTACCCACAGTAACCTCTTCCTGTTATCCACTTTTGCATGCTCTGGGGCTTTAAAGCAACTGAGAGGGAGACGGTATCAAGGCCTGAGATTTTATCTCACAAGTTAATGAGGTAGCCTATTACTGTTTCATAGGTGCTGGCAGAAGACACAAGATCCCTAGATCAGGGACAAAGGACTTATTATTCTTAACTCAGAAAGTAGCATGAGTATGATGTTGGCACTGGTTTCTCTTGTCCCCCAAGTTCCATGGAGGTGACAAATTGCTCCTCCGGTAAATACTGAGTACATTTTGGGTTTGATTCACAGCTGAAAGTCATTGATTTTGGGAAACGTGCTGCTTTTAATTTTAAGCTTTGTTTTTTGCTCTAGAGAGATACATTGCATCATCCCTTAAGGTTGCTTGCTGCCGATCCCACCCTGAGAAATGATGCAGGTAAGAAAAGTCAAGGCTTTGAATACTTGCCACATTTAGCAAGAACATGCAGGGGGTCTTCTGTCCCATGGCAGAGTGCCTCTCCCAACAGAAGGTTCATATACATTCCTCACACTTAGCCTCTCCTGCCTCTCACTCCTGTCCACACGTCTCCAGACCAGGAAGGATGAGCTTTTCTTTTTCTTACCCTACATAACATCCTTCTTTCTCATCACTGCCTAATGCTAGGACATCATAGTGGATAGGAGTAGCTCTCCTACACTACGGAAGATCTCAGATGTCCCTTCACATCTAGCACTTGACAAATTCAGTAGGAGCTAATTCGGTTCAGGTCCTCTGGGAAACAGACACCAGGATGGAATTAGAAATGCAAGAGAATCTTTGGAGGCAATGCCTGTGAAAAATAAAGGTGAGAGAGAGGAGAAGTAGCCAGGTGAATACTTTAAGAGTATTACACAGGTCTGACACCTGTGGGAGGAGATGGGGGAAGGAAGAAATATTTGGGATGAAGAATCTCTGAATGTGATGTAACTCTGAGGAAGTGGTAGGCAGCCCAATTGGTAGTTCCCCATTGGGAAGGAATGACCACATCTGAGTGTCCTTGCTACACTCAGTCATCGAGTTGCCCTGGGACTGGGCTTCAGCTAGGGGCCATCAGCTGCCTGTACTCTTTGCAGCTGGTTCTCTCTTACAGGGAGTTCTGAGCAGTGTACTTTCTTGGCTGCCACAGGGACCAAAGGAATTATCCATCTTGTCTCTTTATAATGGCTTGTTTTAAAGCCTGTCATCAAACTAAAGAGCTCAAATAACCCCCTTGTCTGCCTTGGAGCCATGATTGGCTTGTACTGGGAGGCAGAAGATTGCAATGGGGGAAATTAGAACATATACTTTAATTTTTCAAAAATGTTCCCATTGCAGATATTCTTTTATGTCTTAAGATGTTGAAACTTATCCTTTTCAAAGCTGTTTTCAAGACATGTGTTCTCCATAAAGCTCTCCCAGAATTAATCTCTAACTAGTAAGTGTATGTTTACATTACAGTATGAATAATCAAAATAAATGCTAATGGCATGACTAAAACCCACTCATTTTTATTTCATGTTCAAGGCTTCCCTACCTTCATAAAGAAAGCTCTAATGAAGTCAACCACCTGCAGGTCTAGACCTGCCTCAGTCTGTGAACAGATCCTCACAGAAGTAGGAATTTTGTTAGCACCCTCTGTCCCACTTTCTTAAAATCAGGTCAGTTCCCGCATATGGGATCTGTGGCCCAGATGCAGCCTATGCACCATGGGTGTTTTTTTTGTTCATATATATATATATTCATTTAACCCATGTGTAGAATCTACCGGAATTACACAATTCATATTTCATAGGTCCTACAAACATACGTATTTTGTTCTTAGCAGAACAGTGGGAATACACACACAAAAGAACTCATCTATTTTTTTCTTAAACGATTCAAAACAGTTGATTTTTAAGCAGATATAGAAACATATATATGCACATAATATATAAAGTCAACATTTTAATATGATTCAAAACTGTATACCCACTTTACTGAGAGGTTTTTATCATAAATAAATGTTCAATTATGTCAGATGCTTTTTCTGCATCTATTGAGCTGATCATATGATTTTTAATCTTCATTTTGTTAGTGTGGTATATCACATTGACAGGTTTACAAAAGTTGGACCATCCTTGTATTTCTGGAACAAATTCCATTTGACCATGGTGTATGATCCTTTCAACATTATGATTGAATTTGGTTTTCTAATATTTTGCTGAGGATTTTTGCATCTATGTTTATCAGAAATGTTGGCCTGTGATTTTCTTTTCTTATGGTGTTCTTGTCTGATTTTGATATCAGAGTAATGCTGGCCTCGTAAAATGAGTTTGGAAGAGTGCCCTCCTCTTCTCGTTCTTGGAATAGTTTGAGAAGGATTGCTATTAATTCTTTGAATGTTTGGTAGAATTTACCAGTGAAGCCTCTGGTCTTGGACTTTGTTGGGATTTTTTTTTTTAATTGAAGTGTCATTGATTGACAGTATTGTGTACAGCAAAGTGATTCGAGATATATATATTCTTTTTGATTCTTTTCCATTAGAGGTTATTAAAATATATTGAATATAGTTCCGGTGCATACAATAAATCCTTGTTGTTTATATGATATTTTATATATGGTAGTCTCTATCTGTTCATCTCATACTGTATCTGTTAATCTCATACTCCTAATTTATCCCTCCCCCCTTCCCCTTTGGTAACCACAAGTTTGTTTTCTATGTTAGTCTGTTTCTGTTTTGTAAATAAGTTCATTTGTACTAATTTTTAGATTCCACATATAAGTAATATCATGTAACATTTGTCTTTCTCTGTCTGACTTGCTTCACTTAGTATGATAATCTCTACATCCATCCATGTTGCTGCAAATGGCATTATTTCATTCTTTTTTATGGCTGAGTAATATTCCATTGTGTGTGTGTGTGTGTGTGTGTGTGTGTGTGTGTGTGAGTGTGTGTGTGTATGTGTATACCACATCTTTATCAATCCACTTTTTTGATTACTGATTCAGTCTTCTTACTAGTAATCTGTTCATATTTTCTATTTCATCATGATTCGGTCTTGGTAGGTTATATGTTTCTAGAAATTTATCCATTTTTTTCTAGGCTGTCCAACTTTTTGGTGTATAAACTCATAATGGTCTCTTATGATTCTTTGTATTTCTGTGGTATCAGTTGTAATATCATTTAGTTCATTTCTGATTTTATTTATTTGAATCCTTCTTTTTTCTTGGTGAGTCTAGATGAAGTTTTATCAATTTTGTTTATCTTTTTCACAGAACCAGCTCTTAGCTTTATTGATCTTTTCTATTGTCTTTTTAGTTTCTGTTTCATTTATTTCTGCTCCAATCTTTGTTATTTCCTTTCTTCTACTCACTTTGTGCATTGTTCTCTTTTTAATTCCTTGAGGTGTAAAGTTAGGTTGTTTATTTGAAACTTTTATTGTTTCTTGAGGTAGGCATTTATTGCCATGAACTTTTGTCATGGAAGTGCTTTTGCTATATCCCACAGATTTTGGTATATTTCCATTTTTGTTTGTCTCAAGGTATTTTTTGATTTCTTCTTTGACCCACTGGTTGTTCAGTAACATGTTGTTTACTCTCCATACATTTGTTAATTTTCCAGTTTTCTTCATGTAATTAATTACTTGTTTCATACAATTGTGGTCAGAAAATATTCTTGCTATGATTTCAGTTCCCTTAAATTTATTGACTTGTTTTGTGGCCTAAAATATAATCTTATCCTGGGAAATGTTCCATGGGCACTTGAGAAGAATGTGTATTCTATTGCTTTTGGGTGGAGTGTTCTATATATATCTGTTACGTACATTTGTCTAACATGTCATTTAAGGCTGATGCTTCCTCACTGATTTTCTGTCTGGATGATCTATCCATTGATATAAGTGGGCTAGTAAAATCAACTACTATTGCCATCTATTTTTCCCTTTAGTTCTGTTAATATTTACTTTAAATATTTAGATGCTCCTATGTTGGGTGCATAAATATTTACAAATGTTATATCCTCTTGTTGAAATGACCATTTCATATCTATGTAACACTCATCTTTGTCTTTTATTACAGTCTTGTTTTAAAGTCTATTTTGTGTGATATAGTTATGGCTACTCCAGCTTTCTTTTGGTTTCTGTTTGAATCGAATATCCTTTTCCAGCCCTTCATTTTCAGTCTGTGTCTTCTTACATCTACAGTGAGTCTCATGTAGGCAGCATATACATGCTTCTTGTTTTTTTAAATCTCTTTAACCACTCTTTGTCTTTGATTATAGAATTTAGTCCATTTAGATTTAAAGTAATCATTAATAAGTATGTACTTATTGCCATTTTGTTAATTGTTTACTAGCTATTTTTGTAGTTCCTTTCTGTTTCTTTTTCTCTTGCTCTCTTCCTTTGTGGTTTGTTGACTTTATTTAGTGGTATACTTATACTTCTTTCTTGTCATCTTTTGTGTATTTACTGTAGATTTTTGGTTTGTAGTTATCACGAGGCTTACATATAATACCTTATATCTGTAACAGTCTGTTTTAAGTTAATAACAAGTTAAATTTGATCCCATTCTATATCTTAACATCTTTACTCTCCCCCTGCCATGTTTTACATCTTTGATGTTTCATTTTACATGTGTGTCCCTTAACTACCTACTGTAATCTTAGTTATTTTTACCACTTTTGTCTTTTAATCTTTATACTAGTTTTATGCATGCTTAATCCCCTACCTTTACTATAGATTTACCTTTCCAGTGAGATTTATTCTTTTATATGTTTCTTAGTTACCAATTAATGTCCTTTCTTTTCATTAAAGAAGTCCTTTTAACATTTCTTGTAAGGCAGGTTTAGTGGTGATGAACTCCCTTAGTTTTTACTTTTCTGGAAAACTCCCTCTCCTTCAATTCTGAATGACAGCTTTGTCAGGCAGAGTATTATTGGATGGAATTTTTTTGGGGCACTTTGAATATGTCGTGCTACTCTCTTCTGGCCTATGAAGTTTCTGCTGAAAAATCTGCTGATAGTCTTATGTGGGTTCCCTTGTACATAATAAGTTGTTTCTCTCTTTTTCTCTCTCTCCCTCCATCTCCCACCATTTCACCCTCCGATTCTCTTTTACTTTCAATCATACCACAGATCCTCTGAGTTAGGGTTAAGTGCTAGTTATCTGTATAACCAATGTGGAAAAATCATTCAGAACACTGTGGCATTGAAATCATTCAATCATACCACAGATTCTCTGAGTTAGGGTTAACTGCTAGTTATCTGTATAACCAATGTAGAAAAATCATTCAGAACACTGTGGCATTGAAATCATTCAATCATACCACAGATCCTTGGAGTTAGGGTTAACTGCTAGTTATCTGTATAACCAATGTGGAAAAATCATTCAGAACACTGTGGCATAAATTTCTATTTGAAAATACTGAGTATTAGAAAGCGCTGAAGGAATGTTCTGTCTCAGGAGAAAACAGTGGCAATTTGTAGCCTTTAGCAAAAGAAGTCAGCCTAAATCAGCTACTCTCAAGAATTGTCAGGGAAAAATGTTTCTCAAAAATGGTTGTCCTCTAAAAAGCAGAAGTGGTTCCTTTTGTGGATTAGTAGCCATTGAAATGGAAAGGAAGATCTAAGGGATAAGCCCAGCTTAGATCTTATCCCTTAGACGGATGAGGTGAGAGGACCAGCTCTGGAGTGCAAGGACATAAAAGGGACTCAGGAAATTCTCAATCCTTCTGGTCTCTTATACCTTGAAGTTTATGTCTTTGCTCTCCAATTCCCTATACGTCCAGTCCAAATCCCTGGGCTTCTCATCCACCTCCTATAGCCTAATTCCTGCTCACTTATCATGCCTCATGCTTCAGCCAGTTACTGGAACTGCCTAACCTGATGTAGGCATCTGACGTCCTCTTTATCCCCGTGTTAGACCCTTTACACTTTGCCCCTAATAATCTATCAGGGCTCACCACTTAAGCACAAATCATAAACTGCTACTGAGCACACTGCCTTGTTTTTTAATTGGACAACAGCTACAGCGTTGAACTCTCCTATAACTATGTCCCAGTAATACTGATGATCCTGAGCTTTATGTAACCAGTTGGGTTGTCTGCCTGCCCTCATGGTGGCCGTCTTTGCTCTAGTAAGCAGGTCTCCATTTGGCTTCCTACTCTTCTCTACTGTTTCCATTTATGCCAAGGTCATGGATTATTTCACATCTATGTAATCTTCCCCAACTCTTAAAAGAAAAATAGATGGGGTTTTGAGAGAGAAATGAGATACGGGAAAAAGATAGCAAAAGTGCAAAGGGCAAAATGAATTCAAGAGACTGCGAATAATTCATTGTAACCATTGCAGCCAGAATGGTTTCTGGAGCATTTATTTAGCAAAGCAGGTATGGCTGCAGTAGAAGTTAAACCGTTGCTTTTCACTGGGGAAGGAGCCAGTGCTAGACATTGCTGATCAATTGCAATTACCATTCTTCTTCCTCATTATAATAGAATCCTTTCCCTCACACCTGGACACAGAGCCACCAACCTAAACTCCCTTGCAGCTAGGCAGAGACATGTGACTACACGCAATTCAAATGAATCATATCTGCAATTAGTGGGGAAAGTCCCTTACAAAGGAAGTTTTTGTCTTTTCTCTTGTTTTTGTGCTGGCAGAAAATAGTGAACATTGGACCTGATGCCTTGGAATTCATGTCTAAAAGAGAAAGACCACCCCATCAGTCCTAGATCTTTGAGCTTTTATGTAAGAAAGCAATAAACTTTTATCTTACTTAGGTCTCTGCTTTGAGGTTTTTTGTATTTATTTTTTTTTGCGGTACGGGGGCCTCTCACTATTGTGGCCAATCCCGTTGCGGAGCACAGGCTCCGGACACGCAGGCTCAGCGGCCATGGCTCACGGGCCCAGCCGCTCCACGACATGTGGGATCTTCCCGGACCGGGGCACGAACCCGTGTCCCCTGCATTGGCAGGCGGACTCTCAACCACTGCGCCACCAGGGAAGCCCCTGAGGTTTTATTTTTACACCTAGTTATGTCCTTATTAACAAAGAGCTTTGGAGTAAATTTTGATTAAAAAAACTTAAGGTTGCTATGCCAAAAATAATAGCGCCAATCAAATGAAGGTTGTCATGAAACATAGTCAAGCCCTAACTTACACTGATACCAGGATGACTCTCACAGTTTCTCTGGTCACAGTGCTTTTTCTGCCCAATGTCATATTAGCAGAAATACATCCAGCAGAGACATCTCTTCCTCCTTTTCACTGAGCTTGATGGATGGTATCTTTTAGAAAATTAATTGGCTTTGGAATGTTAATATTGCCTTTCAGTATCAGTGTTCAGCAGTAGGGCAAGCAGACAGTCATGTTTTTGAAATGATATTTGACCTGAAACAAGACACCTCTTTTATATTCCGGCCAGATGAATGTAGCTTTTCCTCTAAGCATTTTAATCCAAACATTGCTAATGTTCATATGATCCCTAGAAGAGACAGAAAACTAGAGTCTTCCGATATTTTTTGTTTTGTTTTGTTTTGTTTTGCGGTACGCGGGCCTCTCACTGCTGTGCCCTCTCCCGCTGCGGAGCACAGGCTCCGGACGCGCAGGCTCAGCGGCCATGGCTCACGGGCCCAGTCACTCCGTGGCATGTGGGATCTTCCCGGACCGGGGCACGAACCCGTGTCCCCTGCATCGGCAGGCGGACTCTCAACCACTGCGCCACCAGGGAAGCCCAGAGTCTTCCAATATTTTAACTCTTTGTCCAGGCAAATTGTTTCTTCAGGAGTTGTCACGTAGAAAATGGCAGAACAGTAGATACAAAGAAATTCAATTTTCCTAGGAGATTTGGTAGATGAGGCCTTCTTCCCAGCAAAGGAGGTTGTGTGAAGAGTGCTGTCAGAAGCTCTTTATCAGTGGTTCACACTTACAATGAGCAAGGCCCTGTACAAGCATGATCTCCTCTAATGTTTCCAGCAATCTTAAGAGGAAGGACTCTTTACTACCCATTTTACAGATGAGGACTCTGGTTTAGCAAGGTTCAGGGATTTGCCCAAGGTCATAGGAAGTGGTAAAGCTGGTATTCAAATCCAGTGCAACTGACTTCACAGCACTGGTTTAACCTACCCACTACGCTCCCTCAACATTTTATGGCTCATATGAGGAGCTGTGAACAGCTAATCTTTACCTCTCAGTGTTGCATGGAATCAGCCTTAAAGCCATTGGGTAATAATCCACCATCTGTGAGCAGTTGACTTGATACGGCACAGCAGTAAAGCAATTTTCGTCAGAGTGCTACTATTCCTGACCCTGGAAAGGCAATGACGAGAAGAAAATACATGCACAGTATAATCAAAGTTTGATAGATGTTTCTGAGATTAAAGCTATGTGCAGTTTCTAAAAATATCTGAGCCTAACCTATCATTTCATTAGTTGTAAACCCGGGTGATGTTTCTTAATGAAAATCTTGCCAAATCCAGTTTTAGGATCATTTTCCTCTCCTTTGAAAATTTTCTCTTTTAAAGTTTTCCAATAGAAATCTTCATACACCTCTTCTAAATATATTATACCACTTCTTTCCCGTTTAGAGGTCACTTAAATTTGAAATAGAAGGAAAACCTGGAATGACCTGAGCACAAGAACAAGAGCTGCCCTCATTTCAATGTGATTTAATCAGTGGGTCTGGCTGTGAATTTTTCGAGTGAGTAGGCTCTGTAATGAGCCGCTTATTTTTCTAGTTATCATAATAGAAAGGGCATGAACCAGAAACTGGTTCCAGAAGAGTGCCTCGTGACTGTCGGATAGGAGGAGTTGCTTTGCAGAACTCGCTTGTGACTCAGCTCTGTGAAATTCACCAGCATCCTTCTCCTAGATAAAGACTTAAGTGACAGCATGAGAAATCTGTTCAAGTCTCTCAGTGGAGAAGGAAGATTCTGAGAGCTGAACTTTCTCCTTCTACTGAAAGGATGCTGACTGCTGATCTAGATAAGAATGGGTGGAAGTGCTCTGGTTTTTTTATGAAACTGAAATGAACACAATTTATGGTCCTGTAGATTTCTATGAGATAAAAAGCTTCTTTGGCTTCACGTGTGGCTCCCAGCGCATGTGATTTCTCTCTTCTCTGAGCTGTAGGAATTTGGTTGTGCTTTCTCGATGAGACTAAGCGTACTTCGCCATAACATGCCTCAAAATATAGTTACTCTATGTCAATAATTTTTACGTTCTTTATTAAATTCAGTTTCTCAGAGGGTTCTGGGTCCTACTTACATTTGTATTTCCCTGAGATTAGTGTTTTGCACATAGATGTAAGTATACTTATTGAATAATGAGGGGGAATGATTCCTCTCTTTCTTTTAGATATTTTGAAGAATTTTCCCTTTAGTTGTCCGGTGTTATTCTTTTGCTCCCTGGTCACAGACTGCTTACTGAAATTCTTTGTATTTGATCATTTGTGACCTATAAAAGCAACAATATCTATGGTTCAACTTAAATTTTCCACAAATCAGAAGACTCAAACTATTAAATGAAAGTTACATTAATATACAGTTCATATTAGGTTAAGTTTATTACATTTAAAACCCCATATTTGAATTTCTGTGATTAGAGCCTCAGAACATAGGTCCCTGGATGTACTTTTCAATATTTTAGAGTCTAAATGCATAAACTCACGAAAGAAATCTTTTTTATGTCTTCTTGGTCTGTGTTCCACAGTGTTAAGACTGTACTAGTTGCCACGCAGACTTATTTATATGTTACTCTGAGAAATTTATAAAAACAGATGTAGCTTGAATGCAAGTGATGATGGTAAGAATTATTTTACTTTTGGTTAGTATTGCATAAATATTAAAATTCATAACTCTATTGCATTATAAAATATAAAATATTTACCCATGCACTTAACAAGCATTGCCTAAACGCCCAGCATGGTCTGGGGGAAGGGGGAGCAGAGAACACTGAGTGTGGGGCTGCAGACATAAATGAGATGCTCTATATCCTCTCAAGGAATTTATAAAAAGATGAACAACATCTTTTCATAGTTCTGTCCCTTACATTCTTACGTTATGGAATCAATCATCCTTTAATGATTTAAGCTCTAATTTGTTGGATAAAAGAACGGCCTTTCATCTGTTATTACAACTTACCTTGTAAGTAATTGTGACATAAACTCTGTACGTTATTCTAAGACTTAGGTTGCATCATTAGGTCCAAATCTTTCACTTTAAAGCCTGGGTCTAAGTGAGGGAAATTCTTTAGGAACCCAATGCTGCTTTTACTCGAAGGTGCCTTTAAGAAAGCAAAACTCTAAGGCAATAGTTCACAGAGAAATACTAATTAGTGCTAATTCACTCTTACTGCCTCCTCTTCAAAGCTATTTAAAAGAGCTATTAAATAAACCTGTGAACAACCCCAGCTATAAGTAGCGGGGGGTTGGAGGGCTTTATGCAGTAGGTCTGATGTATTGGCATGGCTGGCAAGTGAGCCTGTTACCAGGCAGGAGGGAGTTTGTTATAGTTCCATGGTGGTGTGGTAGGCTGCTTCTAAATGGCTCCCAATGACCCCTGCCTCGTGGAATTGACACCCTCTTGCCACCGCTCCTTTGGTGACTTGCTTCTAAAGAAGAGAATACAGCAAAAGTGATGCCACTCCCGAGATTAGGTTATGAAAAATGGCGATCCTCCCTCTTGATCTCTCGCCTGCATACTCTGCTGAGGCCAGCAGCCATAGTGAGCTGCCCTTTGGAGATGAGCAAGTAGTAAGGGACTGAGGGCAGCCTGGAGACTGCAGTCAGTGAATTATTCCACGGGGAGCTGAATCCTGCCAACAACTGTGTGTGAGAGGTTGGGCGTGCATCCTGTCCCAGTTCAACCTTGAGATGACTACAGCCTTGGACGACACCATCACTGCAGCCTGTGACAGACCCTGAGTCAGAGGAAGCACCTAAGTTGTGCTGGATCCTTCACCCAAACTGTGAGTTCAAAAATACGGGTTAAACTACTGCATTTCAGGGTGATTTATTACACAGCAAGAGATAACTGATACAAATTCCTATTTCCTTGGAATTTGTAAAAGTAAAGGTTTTAGCTATGAAGTAAGATGGTGGAGAGAAATAGGAAAGAAAGAAAATTAGGATGGCTGAGTCACATGAGGGCAGATTAGACTCGTGACCATAGGCATCTTTTTTTTCTCAACCAAGATTTTGAGAGTGAAGTGAAATAAATGAGTACAACAAAAGGAAGTAAGGGTTTTGTAACAGTTGAATCAGAACAACTCCGGAGATGAGGTTAATCGTGGTGGGAAATCTTTTTTATTGTGGCATCAACACAGTATATATGAACACAATCACTTCCAATGGCAATTATAATTAACTTTTAAGACATGCAAAGACTAATCAAATTATAAACGTAACATACATATGCATACACATCTTGATGACCCACTAGGTAGGGGAACTTCGGAAAGTTATTTTACTACCCTAAGCTCTGTTTCTGTACGTTTAATGGGTAGACTGTACTACGAACCCCCTAGGATTGCAGAAATGAGAACACGTACGCAAATCACCCAGCACAGTACCTGGTACAAGGGAGTTGGCTCCTCCCTGTATGGTCTAATTTTGCTCTTTCATCATATAGATAGAGTGTAAGAGTCCCCTTCAGTGATTGTGACCACTCAGTATTAACTTGAATAATGCCGGCCCAAGTGCTCACAGGTGTTTTGAGAGAGGTCATGAGGGAGGCTGGTCTGTCTGAGCCCTGAGGCTTTTACCCTAATGCATTCTGTAGAGAGAGATTTTCTAATCAAATTAGATTTCTAATTTGCCTTCCAAGTTTGGAATTTGGAGTTCACATTGCAGAAGTGAAATCCATTTTAACACCCTCTTTTCAACACATACGTACATCTAAGTCTGACGTGCTATATCTTAGTTGAATTCTGCTGAATTTTCTGTTGGAGGCTGCCTGAAACAGGATTATTTTTTTCCAAATAATCATGGAGGCCCTTTCTTCCTCCCTCCCTTTCTTCCTTCCTTCCCTCCTCTCTCTCTCTGTCTTTTAGGATTAGTGTCTGAAATACCAGTTAATAAATATTTTACTTTTTTTCCTACATTACTTTTTTTTTTCTCTCATCTGGCATCATATTTTGACCTAGATTATCAATCTTTCAAAATGGTCATGTGGCGTTTTGAAGCAGCCAATGCCAGGAATCTAAGTAAGGGAGGACAAAGCTATTAGCAAATGAAACACACCTTCTTCCTGAAAAATGGCAGTCCTAGGATTACTAACTATTCTCCACCTATCATATATAACAGTTGGAAAGCAACAAAAACCAGCTGTGTGTAATTTAAGTTGAAAGTGAGTTGATTAGAAGGCTATGGAGGCACTCAGGAGGGAAGGGAGAGCTAGAAAACAAGCTTGAAAGGGAAAGAACTTTTCACCTAGAGAAAGTCTCCAAAGCAAGAACCACTGGATAGTCTAGTTCAGGCACCACTCCTGAAACAGGTAAATAAGTGAACAAAGTTTTTTTGTTCTTGATTTTTTTTCCATTTGTGACATTTTACTTAAATTTCAAAGTCTCAGAATCTGATTGGGGGAGCATAGGTCAGCTGGGCATGCCTATTTGTATGTGTGAAGCAAAATAAATGATGAAAGAAAGACACTCCTGGTACCCTTAAGCTTCTGAAGGAGAGGGCAGAGCGTCCTAACCCTAACTCACTTTCACAGCTGCACATGCTGTGAAAAACATAATTTCCCAGGAAAATCTCGGGGTGCTAGTGGGAAGTAGAAATGGATGCTGGATGACTTAAAATGACAAATATTGGGGCTTCCCTGGTGGCACAGTGGTTGAGAGTCCTCCTGCCGATGCAGGGGACACGGGTTCATGCCCCGTCCCGGGAAGATCCCACATGCCGCGGAGCGGCTGGGCCCGTGAGCCATGGCCGCTGAGCCTGCGCGTCCGGAGCCTGTGCGCCGCAACGGTGAGAGGCCCCCGTACCGCAAAAAAAAAAAAAAAAAAAAGACAAATATTGACCACACATGTTTTTTAAACAGCCAGTTGACAGAAAGCAACCCACTTGAACTTCATGTAAGATCCAGGCTGTGAAACTCTACGCCTCATCCTCGGGTCTGGGGAGAAGCATTATTTCGTGGTGGCTTAGACCACAGACTCTATAGCCAGACTGAACGGATTCAAACCCCAGCTCTGTAGCTTCGTAACTATCAAACTTTGGCATATTGTCTAAGCTTTCTGTACCTTAGTTTCCTTATCTGCAAAAGGACATAGTAACAGTACCTACCTGAAACTGATGCCATAATGATTACTTGTGTTATTCTATACGCAACAGTAACTTTCAATTAGTGTTACTATTAAAATGGAAGAGTGTAGGATTAAAACATCTAGAGTCATGAGCTCCAGGATGAAGCAATTAGGCTGATTGGTAGTCAACTAGGTTATTATTCATTGGGCTAAACTCACAAGTAATCAAACTGCAGGAGAGCGAGGCAGGAACAAAACTTAGGTGCCATAGATACCTGGGACCAGGACCAGATGTGAGAATGACAGCAGGCACGTGAGAAACAGGACATAGTGTGAAGGACAAGGCAAAACACTAGGCCATAAGGCGTTGCAAATAGGAACCAAGAGGTTTACAAGAGCACTGAGGAAGGCAAAGCAGAAAAAACAGATGCGTGGAATATCAGGGAATATTTTTCTGAATAGTTCTCCTGTCTCTGTCAAGAGCGTCTCATATTTCTATCACTAATGCTAATAAAGCCTAGGTTTTAGGAAAGAGATAGTGGGCTGAGCCACCTGCAAAAAGGGGGACATGATTAAACCTAGAAATAGGGATTGTGGGGATGAGTGACACATTAGCATTGAGGTATCTACGCCTATCAATTAAAAATAATGATGATACCACTACCACTAATGATAATAGCAATAATGATAACATTTATTTAGCTTTTGCTAGGTGCCTGGCACTGTGCTAAGTGCTTTATATCCACTATGTCACTTAATTCTCATGACCAATCTTTGAGGTAATTACTAGAAAATAAAATCCCAAAGGACACACAGTTTGGCTCCTTCACTATTCTGTCCACAGCTCAGAATAGGAGCTGGTACATAAGAGGTATTTCCAAAGTGTTGGATGGGCCCCGATTAAAGAACAAAATGAGGTGTTGATGGTCCAGAGTAACTTGCTCAAGTCAAATAATGGTATATTACAGAGTTAAGGTTCAAAGTCAGGGAGCTTGACTCCAGAGCCCACAATTAAACTCTATAGTTTCTACCCAACACCCACCAGTCTCCAAAGCATCACCCAAGCTAGTTTTTTACTTGTTATTCCCTCATTGCTGTAATTCCTCATGTGATCAGAGTGAAATAGATTGTTATAAAGAGGGGAAAAGAGTCAATGATGGGGCTTCCCTGGTGGCGCAGTGGTTGAGAGTCTGCCTGCCAATGCAGGGGACACGGGTTCATGCCCCGGGCAGGGAGGATCCCACATGCCGCGGAGCAGCTGGGCCCGTGAGCCATGGCCGCTGAGCCTGCGCGTCCAGAGCCTGCGCGTCCAGAGCCTGTGCTCCGCAACGGGAGAGACCACAGTAGTGAGAGGCCCGTGTACCACACACACACAAAAAAGAGTCAATGATGAACCTTTATTTTGAGACTGTATTAGTATTAGGCAAACATAAGCACTTTGAACCAATTATGTACCAGACATTGTACTAATTGGATGATAAAAATATCAAGATAGGTCTCTAAACTCAAAGTATCCACATTCTGTTGGGAAAGACAGGGATATAAACAAGCTTAAAATAATCTAAGTACAGAAATCAAGGTGTTGGATTTTTTTTTAAGTCCAGCTGGTTCCAACAGCAATGCACTCACTGTGTGTGGGACACACCAGACGTGCAGGAGTAATAGGAGTGAGACAAGAAAAGTAGCTGATCTGACAGAAGATGTAAGAAGGGCTTTAAATGTGATGCCAAGGAGACTACACTTTATTTTGTCAAATGTGAGGAGACAGCAGGATTACTATGTTAAGTAATAACTCTGGTGGTTGGATCACAGTAGAGAAAGATGGGCAATAAAAGGCCCAAGCAGTAGAGGAGGGCAGAGGTGAACAGGGGCTGCGATGAGGCTGTAGCAGTGGATCCATGCACAGTCAACAGGATTTAGTGTCTGATTGAATTTCAGCATGAGGACAGCTAGAACGAAACACGACACTGAAGTTTCTCACTGAGGTAAGTGGGTAGATGGTAACACTATTAATCCTAGGAACAAAAATAAATAGAAAAAGCAGTTTAGTCCAGCGTAGGGAGAAAAAAAGTGAACTTCGATCCGTACATGTAAAGGACTAAAAAATGTGAAGAATGAACTTAGGTATACATAATGGTGCAAAATCACATATTGTTGTTACATGGTATTATAAGTGGGAAGTAATCCTATTAATGCAGCAGGGTTCTTTTTTTAAAGTTATTTTTTAAGAAGTTAGTTCCAGGGCTGTAAGTGAATGTAATATAGTTTACTGGGTGGTACTTTAACATAAAACCTCTCTTCCTCTGGCTGCTTTTTCTTTATCTTCCAGAAATAATTGTAGCTCTGTTTATAATCTACCAGACACGGTCTGAGTTTACAGTACTTAATGTTGAAGTTAGTGGCCAGGGCTCATGTGGATAAGTCTTTGAGAAGATAATTTTCTCATATGAAACATCATTTTCAACTTATAAATGTAACTTTTTAACTTGAAAGAGAATAGCCCTAAGACAGAGGAAAACTTACTTTAGTGCAACATCAATCAGGAAAAAAAGCAAGAAATCTAGATATTGTGAAGACATGACTGTCAGGCTGTGGTGTCTGCAATTTGTTAGAATGAAGAGAATTAGTTAGAATGTTGAAAACTGTCCATAGTCAATGGACTCTTCAGGCTTTATTGGTTGACTAGACTTACTAGGATATTTAAACTTCTAAGTTGTCTCTTCCGTAATTGCTCAGCCAACAAGATATTCTATTTTTTCCTTCCAACGTTTTTAAGGTTTAATTGATAGGCCAAAAAATTGCATATAATTAATGTATACAATTGAGTGAATTTGGACATAAGTATAAATTCATTAATTACCTGGATTGTGGTGATAGTAATACATCCATCACCTCCAAGAGTTTCCTTGCATTCCTTTGGTTTTTATTTTTGTTTTTTTGTAGTATAAGGACACTTCATGAGATCTACTCTCTTAACAAAATTTTAAATACACAGTACCTTATTGTTAACTACAGGCACTGTGTCCTACAGCAGGTCTTTGGAACTTGTGTAACTATAACTTTCTATCATTGAACAACAACTCCCCTTACCTCCTTCCCCCCATCATCTGGTGACCATCATTCCACTGTCAATTCTATACTTTTGCCTATTTTATATTCTCTAAAGTTTAAGTATCTATAAACACAGTTAGATACTTTAAATTTGAGGAAAGTAAGGTACTTGATGGTATTTCCTTTCAAAAGACATAAGATAATTGCATTTTTTGTGTCTATATCTGAAAAATGGGTAAATAGAGATTTTCATGTTTGAATTTATATTTTTGTTTGAGATATACACAGTTTAGGCCTTGATATATGTATCACAGAATCCAAAGCTTTTCATTTCTTCTGCTTTTTCATGGCCATTGAACAGACCTAACAGATACATTCATATTCCTGAAGGGTATAATTAAGAGAAATATCTGGCAAAAGTTACATCCATTAAATTGTTTGACTCTTTTATGGTAGAGCTATTTCCAGTTTGTGTAGTCTGAAATTATCATTTTGAGGAGGAATAATAACACAAATATGGAGTATTAAATAAACTACCATATTTTTCTCTTTCATCTAAGTGGCAACTTAGTATTTTTTTTTTTTTTTTTTTTTTTTTGTGGTACGCGGGCCTCTCACTGCTGTGGCCTCTCCGTTGCAGAGCACAGGCTGCGGACGCGCAGGCCCAGCAGCCATGGCCCACGGGCCCAGCCGCTCCGCGGCATGTGGGATTCTCCCGGACCGGGGCACGAACCCGCGTCCCCTGCATCGGCAGGCAGACTTTCAACCACTGCGCCACCAGGGAAGCCCGCAACTTAGTATTTAATGAAGAGAAAATCAGCATAAAGATTTTAAATACAGTAAATTTAAATATCTGATCTAAGGGACAAGAAAAAGCAGATTATAACCTATCGGTAGATATTAAAACCTGAAAGCTTAATTGTCTATGACAAAGGCTATCACTTGTCCTTCATTCACGTGCTTCTTTTCTGTGTTTTTCTGGTATTCCCACCAGAATTGGATGCACATATGATCATTCTATGTATATATCTTGTTGGTCATAATTTTAGTGTAAGTGACACCTTCTTGAAAATCATTAGTTGGGCTTTGATTTAGTTAAATTTCTTTTATAGATGATACATTGGGACCAATTAAGCAAGTTGATGGAGGATAAGGATGAATAGAGTGCCATTAATAAGTTAGATTTTCTTTGCCTCTTTGAATCATGCTTGATTAGTAAGTCCCTGGATTTATAATTTTGTACGCAGAAAGCAAATTGAATTTCTTGATATGAAAATACAGTTTGCTATTTGATATATCAAAATCTCTGTTCTTCCAAAATCTGTTTCCTTTTCAAATCTGTTTGGTTGCTTCCCACTTTCTTAAAGTATTTTATGAAGGTTTTAGTGCAATCTTCATCATTATTATCATTTACAAACATTAAAGACCCTCAATTAGAGAAGCTGATTAGAAAAATGAATGTTCAGAGGCAGAGGCCTGTCTCTGAAAGGATGATTCACAAAACAACTGCTTTGTAATGGCGAAATTCTAAAAAATAAGTTGATCATTTGTCTGATATCTGATTGACATTCACCACAGCGGATCTTAAATTTAGATTAAGTTCCTTAATTGTCACTAGATTATATCAACTAATATTAACAGACCATTTAAATTGTATGGACTGGTACTTAAATGGCAATACAGAATAGCTATGATTCAGGTACTTGTTAAAGAATTTGGTCTGAAAAATATAAAAGTTGGGACTTCCCTGGTGGCACAGTGGTTAAGAATCTGCCTGCCAATGCAGGGGACACAGGTTCGTGCCCTGGTCCGGGAAGATCCCGCATGCCGTGGAGCAACTAAGCCCGTGTGCCGCAACTACTGAGCCTGCGCTCTAGAGCCCGCAAGCCACAACTAGAGAAAGCCTGTGTGCAGCAATGAAGACCCAACACAGCCATAAATAAATAAATAAATACATTAAAAATATATATATATTTAAAAGTTGATGAGAAAAAAAACTTCATGAATAACTGCCTCAAGAATCTGCAATCTCTGTTTGTCTAGATGGCCTGATGTCTGCTCCTGGGTTAATCTAAAGCAGCAAGAGTTACACGTTTGAGGTTTATCCATTGACCGTCATGTAGAACTGTAGTTACTGAATTCTATTTGGCATCATGACTTTGACTTACGCGCAGGTCCTGTATGAGGATTTGTATTAGGAAGCACCTTTATAAAACTTGTTTCCGATTTTATTCTAAGGATATTATTGAGGACATATTTTGTTCAGCAGGATCCTCCTTGTGAGGACTGACAGAAGAAGTTAGTTTTTATTTGTAGTATCAGGAATTGCTGAGCTTTTCCTGAATAGTTTATTTATCTTAATGTTTCCATGAATTATGTAACTCAGCAATTCCAAACTAAGATAACAATCAACAAAGGAAATATTCAAACTGCAGAGTCTCAAGCCTTTTCCCAGATACGCTGAATCAGAATACGGAGGCTACAGGTCCTAAGAATTTGTAGTTTTTGTGAAGGTCTCCAGGTGACGCTCTTTGATCAGACATTGAAAATCATTAAAGTGAATAATCGTTTCCCATTTCTCACTACCAGTTAGAAAACTTGAGGCAAAATTGTAGTCAATGCTTTATGAGCCCATGTGATTTCATATTAAGGATGTATTTTTTTAATTTACCCATTTAAAAATGTATCCTACTTTGATTTCTCTTTGCCTTAATTTTAGCACTATTTTCTACTTCATACTTCAAACATATCTGTTGTTTGACAAATTGCTTCTCACCACTTTTTAATCCTTTTTTTAATCAGGTAAAATTATATCCTACAATATACACAGATTTTAAGTGTCCTCCTGTTTAAGAAACATTTATGAATTACACATGGTGTAACAACTGTTCAAATTAAGATAAAACTACTCCAGAAAGTTGCCAAATGTCCCCTTCTAGTCACTCCTCCCCAATCTACCCTCTAATTATATCAGTGAATGATCTAAGTCATTATAGTTAATTTAACATATTCTAAAGTTGAAATAAGTGGAATTACATGGTATGTGCTCTCTTTTAACTGGTTTCTTTCATTGAAAAAATTGTTTTTAAAATCCATCTATGTTGTTATACAGTTGAACAACTGTGTAGCAACTTAGGGTAGGGATGCCAATCTGGATACAGTGGAAGATCCAAGTATAACTTTACCGCCAGCCCTCCTATCCCCAGTTCTGCATTCTGGGTTTCAACCAACCTGGGATGGTGATAAATATAGTTGACCCTTGAACAACATGGGTTTGAAATGTGTGGTTCATTAGTATGTGGATTATTTTCAATAAAAACAGTACTACAGGATTCGCAGTTGGTTGAATCTGTGATTGAGGAATTGCAGATACAGAGGTCCCACTCTGGAACTTGAGCATCCTGGGATTTTTGAACTGATGGCAGGTTCTGGAACCAATCCCCTGCAGATACTGAGGGACAACTGTAGTTCAATCTTTTTTATAGCCAAATAGTAATCCATTTTCAAGAATATATCAAAATTTATTTATTTGTTTATTGAGTTCTTTCCAGTTTGGCCTATTATGAGGGAACATTCTTATACAAGAATTTTCGTGATCCAGTGTTTTGATTTCTCATGGTGAATATCCTAAGAGTGGAATTGTTGGGTCAAGAGTAGATCTATGTTTAACATTTTAGAAACTACTTTTCCAAAGTGGTAGTATCATTTTACACTCTCACCAGCAAAGTATGACAATTCCACCTGCTTAATGGCCTTGCCAACAATTAAAATTTGTTAGCCTTTTACAAATTAGGAGATATACTAATATCTCATTGTGGTTTGAATTTGCATTTCCCTCATGTTTATGGATGCTGAGAACGTTCTCATTTGTATATAACTGCTCAGTAAAGTGTCTTTTCAAAATTTTGTCCATCTTTATTAGCTTGTTTTTATTTTATTGAGTAAAGGAGTGTTGTTTTTTTTTTCCTTTAATACATGCTGGATGCAAGTCTTTTCTCAGATAAGTGTCTTGTAAATTATTTCTTCCAGTCTGTGACTTGACTTTTGATTTTTTAATCATGTCATTTGAAAAGCAGAAGTTATTAATTTTGATGAAGCCCAATGTATGATTTTATTTTATTCTTAGCGTTTTTGTGCCCAGTCAAAACTTTTTCGCATGCTCTGTGTCTGAAAATATATTCCCCCATATTTTGTTCCAGAAGCTGTATGGTTATAAGTTTTACACTAAGGTCTATAATCCATCTCAAGTTAATTTTTCATAGGTGTGATATAGGAGTTAATTTTCATTTTGATCTCTACAATTATCCAGTCATTGTAACACTATTGCTGAAAAGATAACCTCTATCTCATTAAGTTACCTTGGTGCTTTTGCTGAACACAAGTAAATATATATATATTTGGATCTAATCATGGTCTACTTTCTGTTCCCTCGATTTATTTCTCTTTTTTTATGACAATTACACGTCAACTCAATACCTTTTATCTGTGTAGTGAGGATTAAAATCAAAGGGAATAAGTAAAATCAGCCAGTGTAAGTATAGTCATCTTTTCAAGATTATTTTTCCTGTGTCCTTGGCATTTCCACATAAATTTTGGAATTAGCCAGTCAAAATTTCTCCACATGAATTGATATTTTGTTGAATATATAGGCCAAATTGTGGAGAACTAACACCTTAGTAATATTGACTCTTTAAGTCCATGAAAATGGCATTTTTCTCCATTTATTTGGGTCAAATGTTCTTCTTCATCTGTTGAGTTGGTCATATGGAATTTCTTCTTTAATTTGTAAGTGTGGTCAATAAATAATTCTTTTTTAAATGTTGAACCAGACTTGCATTGCTTTCTTTTTTGTTGTGGAGCACAGGCTCCTGACACACAGGCTCAGCAGCCATGGCTCATGGGTCCAGCTGCTCCGTGGCATGTGGGATCTTCCTGGGCCGGGGCACGAACCCGTGTCCCTTGCATCGGCGGGTGGACTCTCAACCACTGCGCCACCAGGGAAGCCCTACTTTCTTTTTTATTGAGGTATAATTGATGTATAACATTATATTAGTTTCAGGTATACAACATGATTTGATATTCCTATATATTGCAAAATGATACACTTGCATTCTTGAGGTAAACCCTGCTTCCTGATGATGTATAATCATTTGATAGATTCTGGACTGACTGTTAACATTTTGTTGCGGATTTTTCAGTGTGTTCATGAGTGATATTTGCTTGTAATTCTCCTTTCGTTTTGATGTTTTTGCTATGCGTTTTATGCTCTATTTCACTTTACTCTCCAGCTATCTCTTAAGTATTCAGAGGAGATAAAATGCTGATCATCTCCTGTTCTGTTTTGTCAGGGTGTATAAGTTCCTAGGCTAAAGTAAAAAAAATTACCACAAACTTGAATTTCATGGCTTAAAATAACAGATATGTATTCTGTCATAGTTCTCCAGGCCAGAAGTCTAAATCAAGGTATCAATGAGGCTGCACTCCCTCCAAAGGTTCTAGGGGAGAATCCTTCCTTTCCTCTTCTAGCTTCTGGTGGATCCAGATGTGCCTTGATACTGGCTACGTAACTCCAATTTCTGCCTCTGGCTTCTGTGTCTGTGTACTCTCTTCTATCTCTTATAAGGAATTAAATTTAGGGCCCGCCCACATAATCAGGGGTTATCTCATTTCAAGATCCTCAATGTAATTACATCTGGGAAAAAAAAAAAACGAAAAACTTTTTCCAAAATAAGGCCACAGTCACAGGTTATGGGGGTTAGGGTATGAACATATCTTTTTTGGGGGGACAACTATGGGACCTCCCGATACAGGGCTTGAATCATGTTTGTTTTCAAAAAGAACATTCTTTACGTATGTTAAGTTTTAAACCCGAAGACTAGAGAATGTATATAATTTTTACTGGAAGAAATGTAGTTAATACAAAAGATCTCAGTCAGGCAGGGGTAAAATCACTTAATGCAGTAGCTCAGGTCGTCTGAGAAAAGGAAGTCAAGAGAGAATTAGGTGCAAGAGATATATTGGGAAAAGAGGAAATGGGAAAAGAAACGGAATAGCTGAGCCCAGTGAAGAAGATAGGTAAGGAAGGAGGGTTGTGTAGGCTGAGTCTCAGGTTGCAAATAGTTCCAAGAAAGTTTCGTCCAGGTTGAAGGGAAATCTTTGAGCCAAAATTACATCAAAAACATTCTGCGTTCTTAGAGGACTGGGTCTTTCTTAGCCATTGGTTGAGAGCAGCCCACTGGAAATGAGATGATGGGGAAAACAGGATGGTAAAACAACTCAGACGAGAGCTAGGGCTACCAGTCAAATATCTTCTCGGCAGCAGGAGACCTGACTGGACCATTCTCACGGCTGCCACACTTAATATGTGTGAAGGTAAACTTTACTTGTCTTTGGGCTCCCAATGAAGTAAATTATCATGAAATAATGATTGTTCATCCACTCCCAAACCCTCTCCCCATGCTGTGATGGTCTTGAGGGATTTTTATTTCATACATAGAATACATTTTTTCCAGTGAAAAGGGGTGACTCCTCCCAAGATTAATTAACTTAGACCATTAATTTATAATCTAATTTAACCTAATTATAAATTGTGCTCTGTAAACTATTTAAAACAGTCTTTTTTTTTTTTTTTTTTTTGGCGGTACGCGGGCCTCTCACTGTTGTGGCCTCTCCCGTTGCGGAGCACAGGCTCCGGACGCGCAGGCTCAGCGGCCATGGCTCACGGGCCCAGCCGCTCCGCGGCATGTGGGATCTTCCCAGACCAGGGCACAAACCCGTGTCCCCTGCGCCGGCAGGCGGACTCTCAACCACTGCGCCACCAGGGAAGCCCAGTCTTTCTTTTTAAATATGGAATCTGGCCTATCATTAAACAGATTTTTAATCCCTCCGTTAAAAATTTTTGATACTTTCCATACAGATTTGAGCATTTGAAAATGGAGGGTTAGAATATTATAACATGACATTCTTTTGTCCTCTTTACAGCCTTTTGCAAACCAGAATCAAGGGGTCTAATTTGTTAGGAAACCTTGTGAATTCATAGGACTTTCTGTAGCTGTGAATGTTGCTGATACTGTTTCCACCCACACACTTGAACTACACCATCACACTCTGCCTGCTGCCTTAACGCTGGTCGGGAGGGTCATGTCTTCCAGAAGTCTGGTAAGGGCAGTGAAATGAGTCAGGATGACCTCTAACTTCATGTGACATAAATATTGACTTTATTTTTAACCACAGTGGCCATTTTGTGGCAGAGGAACCAAATGCATAGGTCTCACCCCTAGTATAGAGAGTCCGGTTCAAATATTCCTCTTTCCACCGTGCTATGAGGTTTTACAATGGGAAAATGTAACAGGATGGATTGCTGTTACATCTCTCCAAGAAAGAACGTGTGTGGTAGGGAAGGTGGGTCGAGCTTCAAATGCTGGTCACTAAAATATTGCTTTTTGTTCTCTGCCTGGTTACCGTGAAATGCATCTCTTATGGCCCCTCGTTCTATATCTAATCAGTGGAGGATTGGGTGAAGATTTGTAAGAATGAAGCCTGTAAGCATCTGGAGTTTTCTGAAACTAACATCGTATTTAAGGTTTCTGGGTTCGGACACCTGCTCCTCCAAGTAAGAGTTAGAGCTAGAGCTCTAACTCTAGAGACACCTGCTCCTCCAAGTAAGAGTTAGCTTTCACTTTCTAACTTTCTAATCCAGCATTAGCAATCTGGATAACACATTATTAATAACCATCTATTAATGGATTAAAATACAGATACATATATTTAGTTACACAAGCTAGCAGAATTTGAGTAATAACTATAAGTGTATTTTTAGAGAGCATTTGGTATGGACCAGGCACTTTGGAAAGTATTTTGTAAAATAAATAGTGTTCTTTCTCCTGGATACCAGTCTATCCTAGGGATAGACCAGCAATCATAGTTGCAATGTGCAGAGTATGTATACAGATATACATGGACATAGTGTACACAGATATACATGGACATAGTATACACAGATATACATGGACATAGTATACACAGATATACATGGACATAGTATACACAGATATACATGGACATAGTATACACAGATACTGCACAAATTATATGCCATTTATGTGGATTTTTTCTGAAAAAACTATGGTGGTGACATCTAAATAATAACTTGATCAGTGTGAGTATACCAGGAAATCTGAGGAAAAGTTATGCAAAAGTAAAAGAATAAAAAAAATCAAAGTTTATATTTTATTCAAATTTCTTTAATAATTTGGTGTAGTTGGAATAGAACATATACGTAAAAACTAGACTTGAGACTGAAAATATATCAGTTGGGGCCAAGGTGGCAACGGACTGTATTCTGTAGAAAATGGGTGTTGCCAGGGGTTTTCAGACAAAAGCAAGGCCTGAAGATAGGGCAGAATCCAAAAAACCAAGATTCTAAGAATTTAAAGGATGTTTCCTGAGAAAACTATTAAGAAACAAGATAATACAATGAGCAATCCAGGCTCTCTAACAACCTCACTATTGGGGAAAACCATCCACGGCAGTTCTGGTGGACATTTGTAGTTGAGATTGTACCTGGCACGTGTCTACCCAGCATTGGCTTTTCTAATCAATGGTGGGTAGTCAAATAGGACTGCAGGAAAGGAGGTATCCTATATAAAGCTCCACTGCATAAGGGAGAGAAGGGGAGGGAGAGTTGGGAGGATGATGAGTTCTAATTTAAAAGTCTGTTTTGCATTTCATTTAAAGAAAATTCCAATGGCTCAATGGTCTCTCACCTGTAGTCAATTTAGACCCTTAATGGTGTGCGCATTAGATGTTACCTCTTAGAATCCTTTTCAAGGTCCCCTTTTCTCTCAACAGTGACTTCCCAGCATTTTCTCAACATCTCCCCTCCCCTGCCCACCTGCTCAGGAACATTCATTTGACTTACTAGTCTTGCAGGGTGTCTTCAATTGTTGTTAGTGCCACTGTGCACATGGAAAGCAAATGGGCACACGCTCTCCCCAAGGACCCAACACACTTGGCCCTGACAAATTGTGATCGCATATTATATTTAGAGCAGATACCTACTTCTGACAAGTATTCAAAAATAAATTCGCACTTCAGTCAAAACTCAGTCATGCTGACAAAGTTGTTCATCCTGAGGAAATAAAACATTTCTCTCTCTATTGACGTATTGATTTACCCTGCACTCATCACATACAGAAAGCAAAAACGGTGTGGTGGGTGCCTCTTGGGAGAGCTATTTCTAGCACAGCCAGCTACTGAAATATTGAACATTGAAAATATTGAAAATCTAGTATCATAATAGCTAGGACAGTTTTTGCTCCCTGAATAACCAGGCCTCTCCAAGTATTTTATGACACTTAGATCCCTTTTGTGAATTTGTACCTCTGCTGCCTTTTTGCACTCAGAAAGTGTGCAAATTATAATTACAGATTGAAGCAGAGGGAAAGGAATTAGAGGCATCGTGTTCTATCAGTAGATAACCAGTCATGGTGAGTGAAATACTGAAAATTACTCTAGCTTTCTGAGAAGAAAATTAATTTACAAGATACATGACTTAGAAATCTGTTATTCGGTAGACTTAGACATATTGAAACACTTAAAGACCTAAAAATGTATCTATTAATTTCATTCTAAAAGCTTTTATCAGTCCCATCATGAAATAGATCATATTGAACCTTTTCTTGTCTTCTACCATAAGCAAGGGAGTCACCATTCATAGTGCAGTCACATGATACATTATCTCTGCTATGTTTGCTATATGATACTCATTTTTAATTTAAATATTCTTGAGCTCTCATGGGTTTTTTCTATTGTCATTATTGGACTATTTGTATAGTTTACCATACATAAAAATATCGCTGGAAAATGAAAATCGTACTCGAAGGACCTTGCTTATTTTGTATTTACAGTTATGAAGACTTTTTATGTTCACCATGGTCTTTAATTTTAAAAAATACTATTTTGCCATGTAAAATTTCAGACTTGTTATACTTTAAACTTCTCATATATCAAGAGAAGATTTGAGCTGTGCCTACTTTTCTTATTCTTTACGGTTTGACACAGAGGCTCCTCTGTGCTGTCTGGCTTCCAGTTGGGTTCAGACAATGATAGGCAACAAAAAAGGCAGAAGCTAGAAGCTGAGACATTGAGAGCACTTATTTTCCTTCCTTGTGCCCACCTTGCTGTGATGCTGAAAGTCCCTCAGCAGACCCAGATGCTGTCCTGTGGTCCTTCTTCCAGAGCACAGCTCTACTTGTTCTCATCACTTCAGGCCTAGAAGTGATAGTGGGTTCTTGCCTACCAATTGTTCCTTAATCCTTCACACATCTGAAAATAATCGCTTAATTGAATTCTCTCCAGTGAAACAGTTTTGTGTATACCTTTCATCTTCTAACCAGGATGCTGCTTAATACAGTATCATCAGTGGCCCCAGGAAACAAGCCCCATACTTGAGAATCTAGTATTGGTTGGATCATATATCTAATGAACGCTTGGAGGGAACACCGGTCATCTATAGTATGCAATGAGCATCACAATTACTTAATTAATCAAGGAGCAGAGTGCTGTACAGCAAGGTGGTGCTGTAAGATCAAGAGGTTTCGGCACTTAGTTGCCATGTCAAAAGTGATTGCAAAAATAAGGGGAGTTGGATAATTTCTTATTATACTGGGAATATTACAAAAAGAAAAATATATGATTAGAACTTTGACCTTCCAATTCAAAGCACAGGTAGAAAATCAGAACTCTCTGGTGACCAAGAATTGTGTAATTGGTATGACTCCAGGACAGACAGGTTTGAAGATCCTGTCCCCAAACCTGATTGTATGGGTCAAAACTATTTTCACAATAAAACAATGATGGTATTTGCCTTATAATTTCGATTCTCTAATTCGTCAGTGGAATCTGGTAGAAGCGACATGAGGTGAAATAGTTATCCCTCTTATGTGTATTGGTATATTCTCATCTCTGACAATTTTCTGTTTTAAGTTGAAATATTAAATATCAAAAGATATATTCCATGTACTAAACTTTCATTGGGATTATCAATAACTTTTCAAAAGATAAAGGGACCTTGAGACAAAAAGTTTGAAAACCACTGCACTAACATATGGGCACTAGTTTCCCTTGTGTTAAGTACTAGTTAATGACTGAGACTCTGAGACATGTGATGAGAACGTTGGGATAGATTTAGACGCTGCTGAGAATTGAAAGGTTCGAATTTGCTTGAAGCTTCTTTGCCAGTGAAAGCTGTCCTACAAGTATCTGAGGAAACTGGCCTTCCAATGCAAAAAACAAAACAAAAAACCCACCACCAACAACAAAAAAAACCCAAACCCTTCCATTACTACTTAAAGGAAGTCAGACAGAGCAAGCCAAATACTGTATGTTTTCATTTATATGTGGAATCTAAAAAACAAAACAAACATAAGAAAACAGAAGTGGACTCATAGATACAGAGAACAAACTAAGGTTTACCAGAGGGGAGAAAGGTGGGGAGATGGGCAAAATACGTGAAGGGGCTTGAGGAACAAACTACTAGGTGTAAAATAATAATTTACAAGGATGTAATGTATAACACAGAGAATATAGTCAGTATTTTATAGTCTTATTTAATATTTTAGAGTTTTATTTAATATAGTCAATAACTTTGGAGTATATTCCATAGAAATATCAAATTACCATGTTGTACACCTGAAACTAATATAGAATTATAAGCCAATTATACTTCAATAAAAATAAATTGTAAAAAACCAAAAAAAAAACCAAAAGAAGTTGTCTTCAGAGAATGACTCTTAGCAGCAGCCTCCCCGTTCCCTGACATGCACATGCACATATTCAGATACTTTTTATTCTCTCGAGGCATATTCCAAGGGTTGGATTTCAGCATAGTCCAGAAAGGTAAGAATCAGGTTTTCTACAGGAAGAGAAAGTGAATACACTAAAGATGTAACATCCTGCCAACCTGCATCCCTGTAGAGGGTTGGGGAGCGTGTATAGGAATGTATCCTGTGGATGTAAGGTCAAGGAGAAAGAAGTGTAAGTTGGATCAGGCTAAATTGATTAACATGGACATGTCCATCCAGAATTAAAGTTTGGACTAAGGGCCATCTAAGATTGGCTGTAAACGTCTGCTATGTACTTGAAACCTGAACATAGGTGTGGCTACAATATGTTAGGATGGAACGTCCTAGTTACAGTAGAAGAAGTAGTATAATCCTCAGGGTGTTAGGACTGATGGATTGGATCCACTTCTACAGCTTGTTCAGCCACAGCCTAACTATTTCCACTAGGAGGACTCAGAACCCTCCCTTTACCAAGACATTTAGAAATTCATGCAGTGAGAGGAACACTGGCCTTCAGAAAAGCTCTCTGTGTTATCTGATCTCTGTAAACTGGGAATGCAGGAGATTTCACCACACTATTGGTCTCCCTGGCATCAATGAGAATAATGGCCATGGAGGGAGCACCAAAGACCATGCTTCAGCTGGACGGCCAAGGACATACCCCCTCCCCAAGGCTCATCTGGCTACCACTACTACTGATTGCCCAACTTCATTTGAGTAAAGGCTAATGCTATGTCCCTGATAAGGCACCATTTCCCAGGTGGCCCACAGCTACTCAGTGTCAGGTTGATTACATAGACCATTTTCCTCAAAGAGGGGGCAGGAATTTAATGTTATAGGAATGTATATAGATGCATTCTGCATGCAAATTTCCCTTTCTTGACTGAAATATTTCTACTAGCACTATTATTTAAGGATTTCTATAATGCCTCAGTCATCACCATGGTGTCCTCCATAACATATCAAGGATCTTAATTTACATTTCTTTAAATTTCTTTATATTCAACAGTGACATCAGACTATGGTGTCTCTATCTTCACTATGTGCTCCATTACCTTAAGACATCTAAGCCATAGAACCATAGAGTTTCCTATTGGAGTCTCAGTAATGGCCCCAGCCATGGAATACTATCGTGTGGATTGTTGATTTACAGGATGTAGTTAAACTAGCAGCAAATTATTATGGTTCCCCATAAAATGAATAATTGGGTCTGGGAACCAATTACTATTACCCTTGATATCTTACTTGCTTAATTTTCCTCTCTTTAAAAGACAATAAAGACACCAGCAAAAAAGGAAAAAACAGAGGTTAGAAGGAGAGAATGATTTTGGTACATTATTTCTCCTCTTTCTCTCACTGCCTCATTGAGGTTTTGGCATGGGCTGTGTTCATATATGAGGATGTATTAAATCAGGTGACCCCTGTTCTATAGTTCCAGTTTTCACTGGGTTCTGGGAACTCCATGCTTTTTCTTTCCCTTTTCAAAGAATGGTAGCAGCTCCCCAAATTCCTGCCTGTGAGTAGTCCTTGGTACTTTACCTTAGTTGGTTTATCATCCTAGAACTCCGCCTACACCTCTGTAGATAATTCCTGAAGTTAATCTTCACTTAAAACCTTTGGGTGCTCCATCTATTTCCTCCTCTGGCACTAATTAATAGAATAAGGAACGATTTTAGGTACCCTACGTTTATAATTTGGGATCACATACATAGCCCGTCTTGAATGAACTTAAATGTAGCAGAAGAAATAAAGCATGGCTTATACATAAAGCTATAATAAAATACTTAAAAGTAATTCTTTACCAGATGAGTATTTAGACAAGGCAGAAAGTATTTACATCTTTTGGAACAACAGAACACTTCAAAGCAAACATTTGAATAGGACATAGAAATATTGTTCCAACTTACACTTGTGGTGAGTAGGCGTAAGGGTGAGGAATCATCCAGATGGAGAACAAATGCTTGGGAAAGAGCTAGTGTGATTCAAAGTGTAGTCGAGTTGTCTAGACCATGTCTGGGAGGTTAAAGATTGGTGTAGAATGTACTGGAATTTAAACAGCATGGACTTTACATACGTTAGTATGTTAAGAAAATAATGGACTATTCCAAGATAATGGAAAGAATGGTATTTGGTTTTCTTTCATTTTTATCTTAATTTTAGAGAAGACTGATAATTTATGTCATCCTTCAGAGTTCTTTTTGTGAAACACTACTGGGAAATATATGTACAGCTTTCTTGCACCCATTTACAAATGTGCAAAATACGGTAGAACCTATCTTATCAAATGCGATCACTTCGTGTCATATGTTTTTACTGGCAAAAGTGCTTAGGACATTGGAAATGTTGGTTTATACATTCATATTAAAAAAAAATGAAATATTTTTCATGGATTTTTTTCGGTAATCCTTTTTTATGATGCACTGTGAAAGATATTTAAATTCTCTTCCTCTGTAGTTCAAGGCATTGTCATATGAAATAGGGAATTATTATGTAATACATGAGGATAATTTTTTCCCAAATAAGGAAGAAAAACAAAAAATAGAGAATCATGTTGCCCATAACAACCAAATGCTAGATTATTGTTGCTGGGTTATTTACTGAGAATTTAATGAAGAAAGATAATGACGAAATTGCCTTGAGCTCTGCTTTTCAGTATTTTTGTAAACTCCTCAGGCAGTAATACAAGGTGTTTGCTCCAACTCTCTACTCCCAAAAGATAGCCAGGTCTTTGTGCTCTTAAGGCTTGAGTATTCTTCAGCTCAGCGAATGGGTTTCGATGCTTCCAGGGCCTGTGTCTGTCGGTGTGGGCCATTTACATCCTCATCTTTCAGATAGTCAGCCAGCGCTATAATTGTGTTAAAAGGCTGGCGGAGCAAATTAGAGTGACCTAAGTATTACACAGGTTTGTGGGACCTGGGGGAGACGTAGGAAGTGTCGATACCTCTACTTCAGTCCCATCCAGTGCTTGGGAAATGAGAGGACTGCAGAGGCAAGGGCAGGGCGGTCAAAACAAAGACTTTGTGAACCTAGACCGCAGGCCTCAAGACTGACAGTAGAGTAACGGTGTTGAAGCATCTTGTGTATCAGGCTTACAGAAAATTTCAGAATTTCAGCTGGTGTATTTTGTATCCCCTTGGCCACAGTGTTTTTGTCAGGCATTCCAGATGAGTTTTCAACATGAAACACACAGAAATATGGGAAAGCAAAAGGAGAAGATATTCTCATGTCCACATCAGGGATTACACATTCCTCGTATTTTTCTTAAATATTAGAAGAGCCCCAGCCTAAATCTTTATCAGGATTATGCTGGTTTAAACTTATTCCCAGGAAATAAATAACGCATCAAACATTTTTTTAAACTTAAGTTTACAAATAATTCAATAGTTTTGTAGAAGCTTAAATAAATAAAAACTGTACAGTGACACAGATTGAATACCATGCATGAAGGCAAGAAGCAAAAAGGCAATGAACTTTCATAGACTGCATGCATATTACAGTTTCTGAAAGAAGTAAGTCTTGGAGAACACGTGTGACTCAATAGATGAAGCCACAAACAAAAGATATCACCTGTACTTAAAGGAAAATGATGCAAACAACTTCAGCATCAAGGTTAAATGGTAAAAGATGAAAGGACTCCATTTTGCATAATGTCGCGAATAAAATCTCTAGAGCAGTGCTTTCCAAACTTCAGTGTGCATGTGAATCACCTGGGGACTTTTTAAGGCGAGATTCTGACTCAGTAGCTCTGGGATGCGGTCTGAGATTCTGCAATTCTAACAGTTTCCTGGATGGTGCCAACGTGATGGTCTGTGGAGTAACGGGAGTCTAGGTTCAATGCAGGTTATATGTGACTATCACAGGAGCAGGCTATAGCCATACTAGCAGATTTCAAGCACACCGACATCCACTAGAAGTGTTCTGCTACTGAAAACAAGTCATCTGATAAATTTGTAGTCTGCCTTAAAATTTTTTCTCAGAAAATGGAGAAAGGAATAATAATAACAGTTTTATTGAGCCTTTGTTATATGCCATGCATTGATTTGAATGGTTTACATTTAATATTTAATTTTTGTAGCAACCCTTTGAGGTAGGTGGGTAACAAGATCCAGAAATTGACTTCTACAGAGTAATAATAAACAAACGAGTATGGAAGAGGGTTAAATAAATACTTTCCCATTTAAGTAGAAATGCAGTTCTGCACAAGTATCAGGTTAAAGCAATCTTACTATCAGAAATTCAGATAAAAAAGACATGGTCCCAGTAGTAGATCAAATATTTAACATGAGCTAATAGGATGAGTTCCTTGTGAAACCAAAGTAAGAGAACTACGTTACACGTGTTACAGGATGTTAGATATAGCATTTATCAGGAACAGGAAAAATGTAATGTTTAGATCAAACGCATAGCATGTCCATTGTGCTCTGTTCTGGTTAGAACATATTTCTCACAATTTCTTGTTAAATCTGGCAGCCAGAAATTAGAGGCATGAACAAAATGGTGTACGTGCATAAGAGAGTAAAGCAAAATTTTAAAGTGACTGAAAAACAAATACAACCCAAATGTCTCACAGTCACTCAGCCTTATGGATCATCCTTTGATAGCATAATAAACTGGCCCAAGTTCGATTCCTGGGAGTGAAGTAAATCCACGAAACTTTCAGATTTTGAGTTTTCCTGAGGGATTTTTTTTATTTCCTTGGTTATCTCTTATTCCAACTTCTTGCTTTCTCTTTATGCATTATAAATTCCCATTTCTGGTTCTGTTTTGTGAGACATCTATCCTATTTTTATAATACTTTGTCCCATGCCTAACCACCACCACTTCCCTTTAATTCCCCAGAGTACCATGAACACAAAGCTCTTGTGTGGAACAGCCTCTTATTCTGGGGGATTAAGGATAATTTGGTGTTCAAAACATGGAAATGTATACTGCAGTCTCCTTCCAGGCATTTTAAAATAAGGGGAAAAAAAACCAAATAAATGATTTTGATTTTAAATCATTTTGTTTTGAATAGATAAGACAAGCGTAGGTATCAATTTATAATTAAGATGAACAAAGATATAATATGAGGAAGAATTCTTACCACTCCATATCCCAGACCACAATCCTGTTGCCCAGATGCACCCCCATTATCTTTTTCTTGTATATTTTTCCAGAAGTAATCTTACTTGAAGATTTTGAAAAATAACAAATACTAAATTCTTTAACATTAGGTTTTTTGAATGTGTTTCTTGAAGATTGCTCTACACACATTCTTAGCCTTTCCTTTGGGTAATAAGATACTGGTTAGAGCCCAGCCTCGGAAACAACTTAGAACTCACATTTGACCTAATAATTTAAAGGTCATTTTGTCTTTCCCTAAAGAAGAAATGTATCACCCAGCATCTGTATCATTCTCCCTGATATTTGCACCTTCCCTTGGGGGTTCTGCTCTTGCCAACTCCTTATTCAAAATCCTCTCTTTTTAAGACAGCCTCCCTTCACCATCAAATCCTTTGTCTCTCAATCTGCCAGTTTAAAATTTCAGATGTTATTATACAGAGCAATTTAACTATTCGTGGCTAATAGTTTTCTTCCTGTTGGCCCTTCACAAGGACTAGCCATGCATTAACAACACCAGCACAGTTCTCTCCCTAAGAGGTTTGTTCGTTGCCTCTTACTAAACTCTCAAACTGCAGCCACCTTTTAAAGTAACACTCCCCCCTCCCCCCCTCCCCCGCAACTCGATTATTTTCCTTCCTTAGCAAAAGTTGTTAAATCACTGGATAGTTTCCAGGAAATTCATTCCCCGGATGCCAGCGGGGGAGGGAAGGGGGAACATGTTATTGTTATTTAATCAGAGCCTAATCAGACAGTAAGCTTGTGCCTAAGGGGTGGGATCTTCCTTAGGCAAAGAATGTGCACCTGTGGGGATGGCCTGTGTTCAGCGCTGTGAGAGTAGAGAAGGGGAGCCTGACCTTAGAACAAATTCCTTCCCCATCTCTGAGGTCACACCTCAGCTCTCCCATTCAAATCTTTCAGGACAATAATTTAAGGAAAGGAATTCTGAGTCGGAGAAAATATCTGGCAGAGCTCCTGTACCAGGGATTGGGCAGCTCTCCTCTCCCCAAAGGTAACAGCACAGTTTAGATGTGGCCAGAGAGGGTGAGCAGATTCCCCACGTTCCTCGCTGCATTTCCTTTGCCCTTCGTCTACCTGCCGCCTAAGGAGAGATCATCAATGTAGATTAAACTGCCTGCATTCTAAGTAAGGTACCAGTAAAACAAATCCAACAGGTTATAAAAAGAATATAAAAATGGCAAATTAGGCTTTATCCCAGAGTAATGTAAAGATAATATCTCAATGAATAAACATTAAACAATAGGACTTCTATTAATGTAATTGGTGACATTAATAGTGTAAAGGAGAGAAAAAAATCAGCTTAAAGAAGACTGAATTAGTCAAATTTAGCACTCATTTGTTTTTTAAAAAATATTTATTTTAAAATAATAACCCATTAAAATTAACAAATTATGTTTTTATGGAAATGATTGTATTTTCCAAAACAGATAATAGTAAGAAGAGTAGCACCCCTTTATATTTTTGCAAATCTTTTTAAAGCCTGGCTTGTACAAGACAAATTCTCATATCTGCTTCAGCATTCAATCTGTTGCAATATGTTACTTTAAGTATATGAAAAAAATCTGGCCTCACATAGGTATACAGTTGGACAAGAGAGGAGCTTATGAGACCCCTGAAAGGGCTTGAGAGACCCTCACATTTCTCCAAATCATATTTGAGAATTAATGTCCTAGAGAATCTGTATTTAAATCTCACTAAAATTGATTTAGCAACATTCATTCTGTATTAGATGAATCAAAATTTATAGATCAGGAACTGAAAAATTATAAGAGTTCGGATAAACAATGAACTGTTTTCAACATAAACTTATGGTCAAAATGGTAAATGAATGCTATAAAACTTTGAGATGACTTTAATTATGTAAGAAGATATTAAAATAATTTGTGTTAATGAGTGTCAGCTGTTCTAGGTCTTTGGCACACCAACCATAAACTAAAACCTTCTTTATTGATGTAATATGTGTGTGTGTGTGTTTTTGTGTTTTAAATACCTTTGAGGCTCTACTAGAGGGAAAATTTCCTCTTAAATCTTAGCAATGTCACTCAGTGTTTTTAATTTAAATGATCTCATAGTTTTTCTGTTCAGAAAAATGCACAAAGGTTTAGTAAACAGTATAACTATTTATACACACACACGTGCAGATCAATATAAAGTTGAAAAAGTGAACTGATTACTTTCATAATAAACACTTATTTTCAGAAATTTAATATATGTCTTAATTATATGTATATTTTCTCATGTATAAATGTTACCAAAGAGCAATTTTATGCATAATTTTATGTTAATTTATTTAATGAATTTTTTATTTGAGCCTGTCTATATACCAGAGACTATCATAGGTTCTGGAGATAAAACAATACAGAAGGCAAAGTACCAAGCTTTATAAACATCACCTTCTAGTAGAAGAAAACGGATCATAAATTATCAAATAATAGTAACAGGTCATTAAAATTAAATACCATTTACACTCATTTGGCAAATATTAAGAAGTCTTATGATACTATTAGAGATGGTGTGGGCTGAAAGAATATCTTAAATATAGCTGGTAACAGTGTAAATTGGAAAACTATGATTTTGACTTGTAAAATTGAGCATAACTTAAGACCCAGTAATTCTATTCCTAGATACATACTTAAGAGAAACCCCTGGACATTTTCACTACAAAATATTTTCAGAAATGAGCACAGAAATACTGTTAATAGTAGCAGAAAACTGGAATCTACCATAGAAAGAAAAAGAGGGGGAAAATGATATATTTATACTATGAAATATTATATATAGGAAACAAACAACCATGGTTACCTGCAGCAACATGGTTAGATTGTATTTGCGCACAAGAAGTGGGCCACAGATTACATTCAGTATAAAGACTTTTTATATAATTTAAAACAGTTTTAATAAAATATTGTTCAAGTGTGGGTGTTTGTGTGTTTAGGCAAAAAAATGATGAACAGGATAGAGGAGAGCGGTTAGCTGCCTCAGAGGAAGGCAGGACGATGATAAAGGGCACATAGTAGAATTTACTGTCATGTTTTAAATCTAGGGTTGGATGTTGGTTTCAGGAGGGATCGATTTGAATTGGCCAGATTTAGCATTCATTTCTTATATGAGCCTTTTAGCAAGTTAATGATAACAGATAATGTCCTAAACTGGTAAAGAAAAACTGTCTACAAAATCACCATCAAAATAACAGCTATTAGAATAATTCCTTTTAAAGTCATGAACAAACCAAACAGCTGCTATATTGGCTATAATTTAACAATATTATAAAGATTCAAGTCAGTTCCATCAGTTGAGAAGGAAAAATAAGCTATATGTTTTTGAAAAGAAAAATTTAATTGTTTGAATATAATAGGATTGCTTACTTAGAAGTATTTGTGTCCCTTGAAAAATTATTTAAACTACTATAACCAGTAAGATAACTGATTTTAAAATTCATTTAGAAAGAAAAGTGTAAAGAAAAAGTGAGTGAATCTTGCTAATCTATGTAATAGAACATATATTGAAAAATATAAAAATGAAGAGATGAGTGGGGTAGAATGTAGCATATATGTGACTTATTTTTAAGGTGGGAGTAGGGAATAATTAGCAGGGAGTAGTAAGGAGGAACAAGAATGAAACCAAATCCCCCAGTGGTCCTGGGAGTGAAAGAAACAAAACAGCATTAAGAAACAAGACAACAACGAGATGAGAGGGATGCTTGGAAAACAGGGTCTTTACTGATGGTGAACTCCCACAGTGTTCCTCAGTATGGACCTTTGGCCTATCAGGAAGGACAAATCTTCTGCAGGACTTGATGTATCCAGTCCATTTAACGTTCCTGACCCCTGTCCACTAAATGCAAGGAAAGGTCTCCAGTGATTGGGGCAGATAGTCTTCCAAACATGTCTAGCCCCATGGACTGGGAGTCTTTTGGAACAAGAAGGTGCTCTGGATCAGGAAAGAGGTTGACCGTTTGGGAGTTTTGTTTATGACCATAAATTCAGAGAGAATGGCAAAAGGTACGAGAAATTGGAGCTGTATGGGGCTGGTAGTGACTGACATAAACAGGGTTATAGGACTCGATGAAATTTTCTTGATGATCTCTTAAAAAGGTGTAGATGATAGGTTCTAATTGCAACTTCCTTGTCAAACTTCTCTCTCAAGAAGTTTCCAGTAATGAAGCAGATAGTATGGACCTAGGGGGTTGCACCAGGAGCATTTAGAAGTTCATGGACCCTCATACCACTCCAGAGGTGGGCAAGGTTCAGCCAGCAGAGGGACAGCCACCCTGATTGAGACATAGAAAAATATATTCTATCATAAACGATCAGATTTTTCTCATTTCAATAGAAAGATTCAGTTTATATTATTTTCTGATCCTCTCTACAATCCACAATTTCATATTTGAAGCTAATATAAATCTGATTTGAGGCATTAATCATATGACCCATTATAGTAATTTCTGCCAACCATATTTACTTTTGTTACCTATTTTAGGCTGTTTTAACCTTTTGTGTCAAACCATTCTGCAAACTGCTACCAAGTCAGCATAGCCTGATTATAACTCGATAGAAATCAAAATTTCAGCATTTCATATATGAGGTGAATGTTATGGTTAATTCTGATTCATTTCAAGATGCTTCTGAATTTTAATTTAATTTAAATTAAAATAATTTAAATGAAATTGGCTGTTAGATTTTAAATTAAATTTAATTTAAATTCCTTAGATGCTTTTCCATTTCAATTAGGAATTTTAATTTATCACAAATATAAACTAATTTAAATTAATTTTAAAATTCAGATATCTTTCAGATTCAATTTGAATAAAAAGCATTTATTTTGATCTGTGATTTCAGCCCATCAGAATAGACTAATTAAAATTATTTTTTTAATTATATCTTCTTTCTTTCTCTCTCTCCTGTGGCTTACCAAAGGCCAAGATAGGAGAGCAGTCTGCCTAGGTGCAAGTGAGAAGGGTGTGCATTGTAATCCAAAGTCAATAACAAAACCAGCTAAAAGTCAGTCTTACTTTTAATGTCATAATGCACCAGCAATTCTTAAAAAATTGATAGATTCTAAAAGAGTTATAAATTATTCTTCTCTGATAAAAGCTTCTGTTGGCCTCAGCTCTAAACAATGGTGGTGGTTACTGTTCAGTTTTAAAGTCCAGATTAACACAGTTTTATTACTCACCTTTTCAAAAATGTTTTATATGGCGGCTTATTTGGAGAACTGCCAGTTATACATCTGTGGACTCAACTATACATGCTTATCTGGAGAGTAAGCTTATAATCGTTTAGAATCATTCAAGTTAGCTTTGGTTGTAATTTCTGTCTCCAACCCCAGTTGATAGTGTATATTTCTACATTTAAGAACCAGATTCAAAACAGTGAACAGCAGAGTTATTGTAAAAATGAAGGAAAAAGCTTGAGTCAATTCAATTCTGCCATTCTACGTGACCACTTGGTTATTTTTAATATATAATTAAAACAATGAAAGAGCGCAAGTTGCAAGATGTAATTTTTTTTTTTTTTTTTTTTGCGGTATGCGGGCTTCTCACTGCTGTGGCCTCTCCCTCTGCGGAGCACAGGCTCCGGAGGCGCAGGCTCAGCGGCCACGGCCCACGGGCCCAGCCGCTCCACGGCATGCGGGATCCTCCCAGACCGGGGCCCGAACCCGCGTCCCCTGCATCGGCAGGCGGACTCTCAACCACCGCGCCACCAGGGAAGCCCAAGATGTAATATTTTTATTGGGTAATGCAAGTTTTAGTTCAGTAGTGAAATATTTTATTAAATTTGAATAATATCTTTAAAATTAAAATCTAATTTTTTTTAAATTGCTGCTCTTTTTCATTATTAAACCATACTGTTATTACTCATCATTACAACAAACCAACATATACGTGTAACTCTTCCCCATTTTATAAAAAATGCATTAGTGTAATTAAGCAGTATTAATCTAGTACTCTATTTTCCCTTTTTGTACTGTGATATTATTTATTTGTCTTATTATGGCATAGTTTTATACACACATATATATTTCAATAAAAGAAAACGTTTACCGCCTGTCTTTTTTTCTAGCCATTATTTTATTAATTTCGTGTCATGATTGTTACTGAAAATAATTTTATCATAAAACGGGGGTTCTAAAAAATGATCTGCCCTCCTCCCTGCACCCCACCCAGTGTCAAGTACACTAGGAATACCATTCTGTTCCTCCGTCTCTTCCTTTCTCCTTCTTTCCCCAAACCCAATATGTGAGCATGTGAGGTTTGTGTGTACTTTGGTGACTGTCCTCAATCTAGAACAAGTTCTGCAACACATCTTGGGTGTTCAGTAATCATTCATTATGGAATAGCACTGTATTATTCCAATTTTCTTTATTTTTTAAAATATGTTGGGTTATTTTATGAGGATGAAAGAAAAATTCCTATTATGCTTGTTATGGGTTATAATATTTAGGATTCTGATTTTCTTAAAGAAAATGTAATTATAAGAAAAATCTGTGCTTGCTTTGGCAGCACACATACAAAAAAAATCTATAAAATTCTGTTCAAATAATAAACTAGAGTTGGCTGAGTAGAAAAGAGTGTGGAGAGAAAGCATTAGAAAAAGATAAACCAATTTATTATTTTACTCTATATATTGAAGAGCTATAACAAATTTCCCAACTCTGTGACTATTAATGTATAAAAGAAACTGTTATTTGATTCATAGACTTAAGTTTAAGTTTTGTTGTTGCTGAGTCTGAGCAAATAGTTGGAGATTTCTCTATACCCTAAAAACTAAGGCCAGCTTTATGACTGCAGCACCATATCCATCACTAGAAATGAATCACATAGACAGAAGCCCCAGACACAAGAACCTTTAACACTATTTGTAAGGTGAACTCCATTTATCTGTATCCTCTACAAGCAAGGACTCTGGAGACGGCAACATTGATCTGAACAGTATGTCTATCATTTAGCTGTGTGATCTTGCAAGTTACTTAGCCTCTCATTGGAAAAAAAAATATTATCCATATTAAGTGGATTAATTTATGAAAAGTACTTAGAACATATTAACATATGTAAACTACTTAGAACAACATATAAATGCTTATTATTATTTCAATAAGTAACATCACTGATGTATTGATCCTTTATGTCTTTGATTCTTTATTTTAACCGCTTAAGTATGACTAAGTGGATTAATCATCCCAATTTTCTCAAATGGAACGATGAATCTTAGAAAAGTAAATGATTTTCTTCAGGTTGGCTAAATGGGGTTAGAAAAAATATTTTAACTCTTTCTCATGGTTTGGTACAACCAATGCATTTAGAGGGTTTGCTTTAATATTAAGAAACTTCGTAGTTCCTCTTTTGCAAAACCATTTATATAACCTGTAATTGTTAGTATATTTCTTGTTACAATCTTGTGACTCATGGAGGTGATGGACAAGTACTATGATAAAATAAAGCCTTGTTTTGTAACATGGTAATTGTTGAGATGATGATATTCCTAAGAGAATATCAACAATGATTCTAAAAAGACAGGGGCAAGGACAATAGAACATAATGTGTTTAAAAGAATATAACCAGGGCTACTTTCCAGGCACAAAATGACTAACCGTCTTTCCTTCTGAGTAATTGCTGCCTTTTTATCAATGATGTCTCCTTTCCCTCGTCACACTCCCACAGTATAAACATAAATAAGACACTGAATTGCTGAATTGTCCCTAATTCTTGATAGCGTCCCATCCAAAATTAGCCCTTATCCCTCCTTAGAATCATCTAACACAAGTCCAAACCCTGTCAGGGATACTGTAATGCCCAATTCCTATGATATGTATCTCATCCTGGCAGCAAGTCAATAAACTTTTTTTTGTTTTAAGCTATAGGTGTGTTCCCTGTGATCTTTAGTCAGTGGGCTTTAAATTGTACTTTCTCTCAAAGAATATAAAAACTGTAGAAGAGAATTCTGCACACATACACACCAACACAAACACACTTTTCATCTCCCAGTGTGTTTGTACCACTATACTGCATTCTATAATTGACCATAACCAGTCATTAATTGGCTGTGAAGCGGGAAAGTTAGAAAAGACAGTATTTTGTCTGTACTAATGTGACTTCAGTAGATCAAGAGTTTGTCTTTAAAAGTGTACTCTGTTAAATGCCTTAGAGAAAGAGAGATTTTACTCTGATGCTCAGTAGCCTATACGTCATCTAGGAGATTAAAATAAATAAAAATTAGTTTTCCTTTTTTTCTAGATTTAAAAAAATTTTTTTTCTAGATGTTTTGTTTTAAAAATTACTGCTAAAACAGCTACCCTTGGAAAAATGATGACATTAAGCAGACATTATAAAATCCTTATATACTCTATTATTGTTTGAGCAGACTGTGATATCATTCAGAAATGCATAGATTCGTGTTTTATGAAAATAGTTAATTTTAGAATTTATAGTCTCACACTAGGAAGGATGCTGCCAATACTCATACCTTTCTTCTCTTTCCTTTTTGGTTCTTCTTGACACAAATATGGACTATGGTTAAGCAAAACTTTTGTACATGAAAAAAATGTATACAAACAGTCATTGCTCTATGGCTTAAATAATATATCTGAGTACCATTTAATGGTTCTTTTACTCTTATTTCTCTTTTTCTCTTGAGTTTCTCATTCGTTTTTGCTTTTATGTTTTATTAGGAATTTCCTCTGAAGTGCTTATGCTTTTAGAGTAATCCTTAGGGTAAGCTCTTCCACATTTTATAACCTAGTGAAAATCACACAGGTCTTTAAAAATTCAAGAGTAAAGAAATAATGTTGGCCACAACAGGCTGAAGAATTCAAAATTCAGACGAATACCCCTAACCTAACCACTTTTTCTAAGCTCTCTCCATTTCCCCCATCTAACACTTTTATTTGCATCTTTGCTGTGTTTGATGATGGAGAAGTGGTGGTGTCTGGGTGGCAGGCTCACTATACTGTGAAATGAAACCCCAGAACATGCTAATCCCTCCATTAGCTAAGCCCTCCAAGATAACAAGGCTTGTAATTCTATTACGAATACTTGTCAGGTTATTACTGTAGGTAGAGTATTTCGAGATTTATTGAATTTTAATCTGCTTCTGCCCTTCCAGCTGTTAAACAGAGCTGCACAATAGGCCTGTATTTCTCACTGAGAATTTCTGTAAAACTAAGAAAAATATTCACTAGCAACAGGAAGAACAAGGACCCACTTTTTTTTTTTTTTTTTTTTGCGGTACACGAGCCTCTCACCGTTGGGGCCCCTCCCGTTGCGGAGCACAGGCTTCGGACGCGCAGGCCCAGCGGCCATGGCTCACGGGCTCAGTCACTCCGTGGCATGTGGGATCTTCCCGGACCGCGGCACGAACCCGTGTCCCCTGCATCGACAGGCGGACTCTCAACCACTGCGCCACCAGGGAAGCCCAGGACCCATTATTTTTAAGCGTTGGCATTAAAGCCGAGCCTCAAAAATCTTCATCGCTTTAAGTCAGAAGCTGCGTGAGCAACATTTTTGAACCCCGTGATTTATCATCACTCTAGATTCTAGAACTAGGATCAGATGACTCAGAAGCGGCCGCAAATGATGACTGTGCAGAGGGGACAGAGAGGAACCCGGCCAACCTGGCATATAACTTTTCTCACAGTGAACACAGTAAAAAATTAATTTTACTAGTATTATTGGACTATATTTGAAGTTTTAAATAGTGTCCCCTGGAAGCATTACACATTTTTTTTGAATTAGGCAGACAGAAATCCACTAAAAGTGGCACAACATTAGAAAGTATTATGTCTTTCTTTACAAGGGAATATTTGAAGTATGAGACCAGAAGATAGAGGAATGGAATTCTGTTGAAAGAATAATAATATAGCTGACAAAGAGTTTACATAAAAACATAAATTAAAACAATTCTGTGAGAACATTATTCTAAATATTTTTAAATTCTATATTTCAATTTTGTGGCTGAAATAGAGGTCCTATTTTAAATTCTTTTTGTTTGCTTGTTTATTCATTACGTTTCCCTGCCTGCAGAGGACTTGGTTGTGATGTGCCACCAATGGAATCAATACTCAGGAATTGATGCGACACACACTAAGTACCTTTGTGTGCCAGGAGGGGGCTAGAACAGCGTGTGGTAGAAATACGCGTCAAATATATATGTGCTCCTCATTGTTGCAAAGCCACATTCTGCAAAGCCAGAATTCTTTTTAATGTTCTAGAGAGCTTCTTAATTAAAGTGTGGCCAACTACTTCAAGTCTCAGCTTAAATATCTCCCCAGAGAGGCCTTCCCTGCCTGACCAACCTTCATAAATTAAGACTCCACTGTTATTTGTTATGTCAGTTCTCTGTTTCCTTCATAAACAGACCAATATCTTCAAGCATTCATTTAATTTCAATTTTTCCTTTCACTTTCTGTCCACTCACTACAGTGTAATCTTCTTGCGGTCAGGGACCAAATCTGTGTTACTTACCACTGTAACTCCTGCATTTAGCGCTCTGCCCCAAAGCAGGTTTATTTTATCCTCAACTAGGGTTTTAACAAAATTTTAGTCTTGAATGCAACATTATGTTTCAATTTGATAATAGCATGTTGGATTTTGAATTAACTTTTATTTCACTTGTGTTGAGACACAACCAGAGTAGGAAGTAAGGAAGAAAGGTAATGTCTGTAAAATGTTTCTACATGCTACTCCTCTTCTTAAATAAGAAAATAAATAAAACTTTATTCATTCTAAAAGAAATACTATAGAAAATTTGAAACTACAGAAAAAATTTCAAATTTTAATTTTGAGATAATTATAGATTCACAAGAAATTACAAAGAGAGTACAGAGAGTTCTCGTGTACCCCTCACCCTCTTTCCCCAATTTCATATTTTATATAACTATAGTATAGTATCAGACTCAGGAAGTGAACACTGGTACAATAAGTGCCAATAGTTCTATAACATGTTATCACATGGGTAGTAGATTCATGTGACTCACGCCACGACCAACACACAGAACCATTCCATCGTCACAAAGATCTCCTTCACACTACCCCTTATAGTGTAGTCGCATTCACCCTCCTCCCCACTGCCATTCCTAACCACTACTGTGTTCTCCACCCCAAACAATTTTGTTATTTTGAGAATGTTGTACAAAGGGGAACCTATACAGTATATAACACTTTAGATTGGCTTTGTCTACTCATTATAATGAACTTGAGAGGCATCCAGGGTGCTGGTACATCATTAGTTTGTTTCTTTTTATTGTGGTGTAGTATCCACTGCATGGGTATAACATGGTTTGTTTAATCATTCACCCATGGAAGGACATCTAGGCTGTTTCCAGCTTTTAACTATTACAAATAAAGCTGCTATAAACAAGTATGTAAGGTTTTTGTATAGACACAGTGTTCATTTCCATTTTTATATGAACATCTGTTTCCCTTTTTTCTTATTTCTATTTCTATTAATGAAATAAGTAAAAGTTGTATGAAAAGGTACTCACTATAGAAAATTTAAAACTACAAAACACTTTTAAAAGGAGGAAAAGCAATCACATACATTCCTGCTAATGAAAATCAGTCACTATTAGTATTTTGGTACGTTTCTGTCTAGTTTTCTTCTAGACTCAAGATTTTTATTGCTGTTTATAAATAGTTATGATTATAATACATAAGTGAAATTTTGTATCCTGATTTTTTCTTTATTATAAAATAATTGTTACAAATAAAAATGTGGGAAAGATATATACATATACGTGTAAACATAAGTGTATTTGAAATAAAATATAATAGAGAAATATTCCCTCAAGCCCACCACTCAGTGTAAGAAATAGTATACACTATTACCACTAACACACCCTTAGGGTCTCTTTGTGTTTTATCCTTTTTTTTTTTTTTAGGTGTTTTCAGGACCTCTTGTCAACCATACTGTTGAAAACAGATGTCATTTTTTTAAAACAAAACTTTAAATGAGGAGAGGTAGGAGGCCCCCTGATTTTTTTCTTAACTCACTGTATCTGATAATCTCCTTTACTTCCTCTTAATAGTTCTTCAAAAAAAGAATCTTACTGGAAGCATCAGAACTTTCTTCTTTTGAGAATCTTATGCTTTAAATTTCTTCCAAGTAAAGGGCCAGTTAATCCTAGACTGTAGTATACCTTTAAATAACCAGTGGAAATTAAAACCTTACCTGTGAGCATTTTTCCAAATTTGTTTGTTGTGTAGTTAAAGCAGCTGGTCAGTCTCTTTTCTACATCATTATTGAGATGGAGGCACTCTTCTTGAATTGTGAATATGGATTTTTCTAAATATGGATTAGTTTTATTCTATGTACTGTACCAGAAAGCTAATCTTTTGGTCATAATTATGTATTGTGAGTACATTATGTTTACTTAGTTCCATGTACTTTATCTCTAATCAATATCATAAAAGTTACATATTTCAAACTATAATCATTCCAACTTCTGGAGGAATTTGAAGTTTAGATTTATACATATCTATCTTTTCTTCTAACTTTGCTGTTACTCTCATGTTCTCGGTTATTCCTCAAAAAAACGCCATCATGCTATTTATTTAGAGCATATTAAAATAGTAATAAACGTTCAAATCACTCTTGAAATAAGCAGAAATACCACAAAATCAGATTTAGGAAGCTATATGTAGATTCTAATGAGTTTTAACCTGTTATTGCCTGCTCGATATTCAGAAAATTTAACATGGGAAGATGCTTCTATTGAGATCTGTGTCAGGCACAGCAGAAAGGCAATGATCAGGTAGAAGGGCAAGCTTCCTGACAAGAGTTTTCGTGAGGCATACACATACATAACAAATTCTGCAGTTTAAGCAATTCTGCTTTCAACTGGTCTTTGGCCCACTGATAACCTTAAAATACAATCTTTCCTAGAAAAGTGATACTAAAACAGTGACATATTGGGCAACGAAACTGATGGCACAGCACACACTAAAAAATGGCAAGGAAAATGGTCAAGATGCTCCAGGATGAAAATCAGTCCTCAGGTGTAAGCCTCACCAGGATACCCCAGATGTCCTCCTAGACTTTTCATTCTGAGATTTTAGGTCACATTATATATACATACACTTATACATATACATTCATATTTAATGTTAATGAATAAATTCTGTCAACTTTAACCCTTACTAGTCTGATTGCTGGAAATTAGTTCCACTCAAAGTACCTGCCCATTGTTTCCAAGAGTTGTTTAAAGGGCTTCTCATATATTCTCAAAATCAGTCTGTCAACTGTGATCACTGCAATATCCACCCCAGTTTTGCTCTCCCATTCTGTCTCTCACTCGTCTGCTTATCTGCCTGCAAAGCCACTGGATAATGTTCAGTTACTACTGCCTTTCTGTGACTCATTTCAGATGTTCTCCAGACCTCGAGGTACCAAGGTTGTTTTTTGTTTTCCCTCCAGTCATAACTGTACTTTTGTCTCCAGGAACCTGAACCACTTCTTTTTAGTTCTAGATTAGTTCACATTTTTTTCTGCTAAATTCTGACCACTTCTTACCTGTATGCTTCCCAAGACTCAAAAAAAAAATCAAGAAAACAAGTGAACAAAACCCAAAAAAACCTAACTCTGGTTCTGTTTATTGCTGGACTTCTCTCCACTAGCCACAGACGCTTAAGTTCAGTTCACGAGACCAAAGAGAATAGAAACTAGAGCTATAACTTTCTCCACTGGTTGTAAATGACTCTCCTTCATGTTGCCCCGGATATCATATAGGCATTTGGTATGCGTGTTAGTTTATACAAAGAGTTATTGGGGAAGGAAGATTATGGCTTTATCTACACTCACAGCATCTAGGACCTAGATCAGCAATTTCCTCATTCATTAGGTGTTTATGAGGGGTGACTAGTATGTGAAAGACACCTACCCTCATGAGTTTCCATTCTAGAAGGAAAGACATAAACATAAGCAAATAAGAAAACACATACATTTAAGAGTTGGAGGTTGGTCGTGCCGATGGCACGGGAAGAATATATGTCGGCAGATAACTGGAGTAGGAGATGCACCTTATTTACATAAGATACTCAAATCTCTGAGAAAAGATCCTAAAGATAAAACTTTGGAAACAGCTGAAGAATGAACATTTTAAGAAGAGGGCAAGGCGCTAGAGGACAAAGTCTTGGTGAACTCAAGAACAGAAAGAAAGCAGTTTTTCTGGAGAATTTTTTCCTGGGGAAGGAATGAAACCAGATTCAGAGAGTAAAGTTGGGCATCAAGTTATGCTCTAAGGGAAGGAAGAAAACCTGAGTGATTGCTGCATTGGAATATGGAGTCGATGGTATTTTATTTTTGTGGCGGGGGGGTGGTGGTTATGTGCAGTCTTAAAAATGTGAGTATCCTGAATGGCTAATCCAGCGGAGAGGGCGAGTCCAATGATGTAGGGCAGAGTAGATAGCAGAGGAGTTGGAAGGGATCCAGAGGCATCCGGAGAGATTCCCATTTGATAGGAGTGACAGCGCTTTTCTAGTTGTGATAGAAGATAAATATAGGCTCAAGTAGGTTTAGAGATTTGTTGAAGGGAATGGGAGAGATTTCTGCTGAGCTAGCAAAATTCTCTTTGTTAGACAAGAAAACATAACCAGATAAAAGTAGATATGATGAGTTACAATGATATTTGTGTAGGAACCAGGTTTTTTTCTTTCCATAAAGCTAAGTGTCATGTCTTTTTTTAGATTAATGTTCAGTCATGATTTTAAAATTCAAATGATTTTTTTAAAAGAAGATGACCATAAATTTACTCTTCACCTGTACTTATTGGATCATTTACTGTGTATTAAAAAGAAATAGAAAAAGTTAAAATTTTCAGTCTGGCAGAGAAATAGAAAAGGTTTAAGCTTTCAGTCTGAGAGAAATCTTAAACTCCTTGAATGATATCAAAGAATATCTTGGGCCTATTTTATAAAAAACAAAAATGGCTTCAGTCTTTCCTTCTGTAAAATGGCTCAGGTCAATTGACATATTCTTAAATTATTAGCTCCAAGAGAAGCCTGACCAACAGAAGGCGGAGAAAAGATAATTTTGATGTAGAAATACAGTAAGTATATTATCCAGAATTTCATTTTTAAACTCACATGCAGAAGGAGTTTTCATAAATTTGAGCATTCCTGTTAAAAATTGTCAGTGAATCAAAGTAAGTTAGGAACAGGGATTACCACCATCTAAGAAATATGGGAATACCAATGAAATTTATTTTATGACATAATACTTTTCTACATGTTACGTTTTACTTATCAACTTTATAATGTATGCTTGTTCTAGAATTAAACTGTTTTTTAAAAAATTCATTTAAGTATTGCTTATATTTGGCAGAAGAATGAGTTGATTTTAAAACGCCACCTAAGATTCAGAATAGCATACAAAACCCTTTGTGTAATAAAGAGGAAAAAAATATATAATATGTATTTTGTATTTTTGTTTATATATATTACATATATATATATATATATATATATATATATAAACAATAAGAACATGAAAAGGTTTCTCTGGAAATAATTTTAAAATATATATGTTGTTTCCTCCAGGAAGGGGAATTGACTAATGGGGAGTGAAAGGAACATTTTCACTCTTCCAATTTATACCTTTTTATTACTGACCCATTTGGAAGTAATACTGGAATATAAAATTTTGGAAAGGAAGAAAGAAAGTGAGAAAGAGGGAGGGAGGGAGGAAATGGAAATAACACGTATTGATAAGTAAGTACTTGCTGTTTATGTAGCTGTATTTAAAACCTATGGGGCTTTTTTCCCCCAGTTTAAAAAATCTTCTAAGGAGTTTGATGAAGAAGTGTAATGAACAATATAAACTAGACAGTAAAACCCTTTATTTTAAAGGCTGGTTATCTCATCATTAAAATGTTAACTTTAAAACGGAGAAATATCACCATGCTATGTGAAATCAGGGACGTATCAAAAGTGATCTCCTCCCCGCAATTACACCTTTGGCTCACAAACATTCTCTTTAATAGATAAGCTCAAAATTGGTGGCAAATTTTAATAGAGTGGAAAGACTTTGCTGTATTATCTGTAGTTAGAGTGTGTTTGTCTTTCTGAAGAGAGAGTTCCAAGACTAATGAGCACTGAAGATAAGAATTAGATAAACTGCTATTTTGTTCAGATTGTTTCACCTGTTGGCTACAGCTTGTTAAGTTAAACTTATATATTGGTTGGAGTGTGATGGGTGGTGGTAACAATTTTCCAAAATAATGAATCCTGAGATGTTTGGGCTGTAGAAGGACACCACACCCCTAAAAATACCATTTTTTATAATTATTTTATCATCATTTCATTGGTCAAATTTAAATACATGTTTTATATACTTCAGTCTATCTAGTTTATTTCTCATAACAGTTTTTGAAAACTACCCAGCGTAACAGGACATTTCACAGAGGGAGGGACTTACGTAGTGCACCACAGCCATGAATCACCCATAAACATGACACATCTCAGAGTCATATACCTCCTCTCAATTGCCCTGATTGCCACACTCTCCATCCTGGAGAAAATGGTCATTTCCGTAACCAAGCCCCAGACGATCAGGTTCCTTCAAGCCTGAACATTATTCCTACCTCTATCCATTGCTTCCCACCCCTAGCGCGCACGCGCGCGCGCACACACACACACACACACACACACACACACACACACACACACACACACACATCGTTACAAACCGGTATGTGCATTGAGCAACTTAAGGGATTCGAAACCTGTCATTCTAATATCAAGTAGCTCTTTACAAACCTTAGTAAGCACATAATCACTTGTTATTTAATGCAGACTTCCATGAGTACTCTCAGAGCTTTTTTTCTTTCTTTCTTTTTTTGCGGTACAGGGGCCTCTCACTGCCGTGGCCTCTCCCATTGCGGAGCACAGGCTCCGAATGTGCAGTCTCAGCAGTCATGGCTCACGGGCCCAGCTGTTCCGCGGCATGTGGGATCTTCCCGGACCGGGACACGAACCCGTGTCCCCTGCATCAGCAGGTGGACTCTCAACCACTGCGCCACCAGGGAAGCCCTCTCAGAGCTTTTAATTTCATAGTTCTGGGTGAGGAATAGGTATTTTCTAAAAGTTCTCCTAAAAAGTGATTCTGGAATAGGTAGTCTCAGAATCATACTTGGAGAAACTGTGGTATAAAAGGAACCTCAATGACAAATTCTTTGCATACAGAGGCAGTAAATTACCAAGTCACAGTTCCAAATGTTTCAAGTGGCAATAGCTCTCCTGTTTCTTTTGTCCTCAGTGGTTATCTACAAGGCTAAGAGAGATGTTTTTCCTTGAGACCTCTCCTCTGGAGAAAATAATATCCTAGTCTCTTATAGACCACATGGCTCCAGATTGAAACTGTTTTCCTGAAAGTCACAAAACCCCCATGTCGTTGGAATTCCCTGTATTCAATGCAAAGATGTTCTCTTTCTTAGCCTCTCCCCTCCGGAACAATGCTTTGTGCATCCGAGCAGCCTCCAAATTTCTGCCTCATTTAAGCTTACTGAGGTTGTCTAGATCAAAAGAGCCTACCTTTCCTAGTGTGAACAGCTCCCACCTCGCTTGCAATCCGGACACCCCTGGATTATTAACAGCAAGTATCCAGCTCTCTGTGCGGCATACTCACGCGCTCACGGCTGAGAAGAACCCGCTTACACCCAGCCTGGGGACGATTGTTTCTTCTCAAACCACATTTCAGTAGCAAAGAATACTTTTTAATTTTTTTTTTTTTACAGAACAGCTGAAAATGATTTTTTGAAGTAAAATAGAAGGAAATACAATTCTCAAATAATCTGATATATAGCCTATTAGAATATTATGCTTGCACACTTACGTACTCACACCCACATTAGAATTTCAAAATGCACATTCCCATGTTTTTAGCAAAGAAGTCCTGAAGTTTTTCAAAGTCTTTAGTTTTTGCCTAACCAAAATGAATTTCACACATATGACAGTTTAACCTTTTTTTTTTTTCCCCACCATTGAACATTCTGTGAGTGGTCTATGAAACGCACTGACAGATATTTGAAAAACTCTGACAGAGAATAATAACATTCTCATAGATGAGCAATAGCTTCCATTTCTTGGTCAGCAGCCAAGTGGGAATATTAAATTTAAATATGAATAATGATATTTAGAAAACCCTCTGATGATAAATGCAAGACTCTTCAAAACTAAAAGTTGACTTGAACTTTGCAGTTTGGGAATTATTACTGAGTTAACCTAAGGGACTTGGTTTGTGGACAGTCGATCAGTTTGCATAATTCAGCAATAAATAAAATCAATCAGACAAAATTCAACTTTCATCTTCTTAATATGAGATTATTTCTGTAAAATGGTAACTACTTCTTTGTGTGAGTCAGAGTAGAGCTAAAAAGAGGTGAGGCAGTAACATTTATAATATGTCCTCTGATATATAAAATCTTTGCACTGTGGAAGAAAAGGTAGGAGGGAATGGCTTGCTGAGTGCATATCTGGGTGGTGGGCAATGTGTTATACATGGAAGTGCCAAGGGGAAAGATGACAGTTGCTGTTCTCACACTTATTAGCACCAGTCATAGGAGATGAGATCTAGAAACAGCATAGGGCTCTAAGTGCTACTGTAGCTACCGGCACAGGGCACAGTGGAACCAGTTATGTGTTCACTAGAATGCATATAAAGTCTTCTTTATGGGTTTACATCATGAAATAAAATCAAGTTTTCTTTCTGAGCATTTTTCTCTTTGGTGGGAGTGAGGGGGATTATTTATTTTTATTTACATTTACAACGGGCTGAATAATGGGTGAATAGCATATGCAACCTATGATCAGGATTTGAGGTGACAGACATAAAGGGAAAAGCAGCTGACATTGAAATAAAAATAATGGAGGGCTTCCCTGGTGGCGCAGTGGTTGAGAGTCCGCCTGCCGATGCAGGGGACGCGGGTTCGTGCCCCGGTCCGGGAGGATCCCACATGGTGCGGAGCGGCTGGGCCCGTGAGCCATGGCCGCTGAGCCTGCGCGTCCGGAGCCTGTGCTCCGCGATAGGAGAGGCCACAGCAGTGAGAGGCCCGCGTACGGAAAAAAAAAAAAAAAAAAAAAAGTGGAGATAGCGCCATGGGTAAGACATGATACCAGAAAGGGATTGAACTTATTTATGGCATGTTTACCAAATTGCTTGGTAAGTCAATGATGTAATTTTATTTGGCCGTTGTGAGAAAATTTCATTTCTTTTAAAATAAAAAACCATTGGCTATGTTTCCTGGATTATGCTATTAAATAAAAAGGATTTGAGACTTTTAAGGCATCCTACATCAGGCAGAGTGGGGATAAAAAAAAGCGTTTGGCATTGGAAACAAAAACAGGAAATAATTTAGCAATGCGGTGAATTTACTTGCCCAAGGAAGAGGGTAATTTGATAAATTGTGCTGTCACAGTGGCATGCTGAGTATATGGCTTCCTGATGACTGGGGAGTTTTTAATTAATGAAAACTAGTGAGAGAGTGAAGCAGTGGACATTTTCTGTTTATAATGGGAGGGCATTAGATCAGAAACACTCAGGGACCTGTGGCCAACCTCAGAGATTTAGCTTAATAACGATGACGGAGTCTCTGTGATGAGGCGGGTTAACTAATTACGTGCAAGGTCGAGCAGCAAGTAAAATCCACTTCAGAGGCTGTTTCATTAATGCTACTGGGTTGGCATAAACGTGATTCTGGAGATTTTCAGCTACTTGAAACAGTGGCAAAAAAGTCAAGATTAAGTATTGGGGATTATTAATAGTTGTTAGTGTAGTATATTTCCCAAAGTATAGGCTCAGGACAAACAGCGATCTGGTTCTTGTCCTTGACTGAGCTCAACTCTGCCCTAAGCTCCACTCTAGTATCTTTCAGGCTTGAGCAATTAACAAGGGCCCCATGTATTTTTATGTATGTGAAGTTTGAGAAATACTGGTGTATATAGACAGAGAGACTCATCACACTGCATGCTTTGATTAATTTAAATTCTGCTCCTTTTATTTTTACATCATGCAGAAAATTGTTTACTCCATGCATACAGTTTGACTACTAAAGGTCTGTATTTTGGACAAAGAATTATTGCTCCAGTTTCTACCGGTTGCCTTCTGAATGCTATTTCTAACCACCTTAATTCCTGGCTGGCAGAAGTTACCCCTCCCCCTTATTAAAAGCTGAAAATGCCAAAGATTCATTTGCTTTACTTTCAACCTGATCTGGATAAGGGGAACTGAGAATTCTTCTGGAGACCTTCTTCTATAATGGAAAGACAAGTGCAAAGAGAACCTCTTTCTCTTCCTCCTTTGATTATTTTGTGCAAGTTACGGTGCTTAATGCTTTGGCAAGCATCTTCTAGACATCAAACAAATATTAAGAGAAAGCAGGCCAGGGGCCTGACATGACTGAATCACATCTAGAACCATCTACTCTGGATTTCTTATGTCATATATTAAACTTCTAATGGCCATGTGTAATCAGAAATGTGGTATTTGCAACTGAAAGCATCTTAAATGGTCCAACCTGTACTCAATTTATTTATCTCCGATCACCATGGAGAGATGTAATTTGCCTGGCTGGTCGGCATTTTGAATTAAATTGTTCTCCTCTCTAGCGCCACTGCTTCAAATAACAAACAACACACACACACACAGAAAAACGTATTACTTGAATACATTATTCCTATTTCACAGTGCTAATCAGTTACTATGACCATAGATGTATAATACAATTGAAAATAGAATCATTTTAAAAACCTTCCTAGTAGCTTAGAATGTATAAATTGAACTGTGTTGTTATAAAAGATGTAAGTACTCCAGAGGCTCTTCTGATCTGGCAGTAATTCAAACTTAATTCAAACACAATACAATTAATACTTCTGTCTCATTTTATCATTTTCCCCTGTCATCTTAACATATACTAGCATATTAAAAATGTCTTTCTTTAAGAGTAACTGATAGACAAATGTTAGCACACACAGATAACTTATAGAAGAATTTTTTCTTTTTAAAACTGAGTTTGGGCTTCTCTGGTGGCGCAGTGCTTGAGAATCCGCCTGTCAATGCAGGGGACACGGGTTCAATCCCTGGTCCAGGGAGATCCCACATGCTGCGGAGCAACTAAGCCCGTGCACCACAACTCCTGAGCCCACACACAATAACTACTGAAGCACGCGAGCTCTGGGGCCAGAGTGCCACAACTACTGAAGCCCGCACGCCTAGAGCCCGTGCTCCACAACAAGAGAAGCCACCACAATGAGAAGCCCTCGCACCACAACAAAGAGTAGCCCCTGCTCGCCGCAACTAGAGAAAGCCCGCATGCGGCAACGAAGACACAACGCAGCCAAAAAAAAAAAAAAAAAACTAATTTATGGTTCCCTTCACAAAAGAATTAGGTGTATTAAACTTTCTTACAAATAAGTAGTTTTGTAGTTCACATTCCTAACTGCATATTAAAACCTCCTGAGGAGCTTTGAAAAAACACATATTACCACCCACAGAAATTCGGATTTAATTGGTCTGAGGCAGGACCAGAGGATATTTTCTCATAGTTCCTCCAGTTGGTTTTAATGAACAATCAGGGCTGAGAATCCTTGCAATGAATCTTTTTCAAACAAGCTATGAGTATGCTAGTTGGAATGGGTGGGATGTGTCGCAGAGGAATTTGGGGATGCCCTACTTCTCAGGCTAAAATTTGCAGCCAGGCCTGGGGATTTGGTTCATAGATTGGACACAACTTTAGAAAGCTAGCTTAATCACAGAGGAAAGCAGTGAGGTTGGAGGAGTTTGAAGTTATCTTGGTTGTTTTTCTCAGAGAAACCTGGGAGGGGGGGGAACAGGTGGTATGAGGTGACATCTTGTTTAAGAAAACTCCATAGTCATGAAAATACCCATGTTTAATAAATATGACTTAAGGTGGAAAAGACAGGTGAGTAAAATTTTATCAGCTTCAGCACGAAATCTAAAATTGAAGTAATTAACAATACTGCACAGCTCAGATGCATGCAGGAAATACCATGTATTTTCTTAATCATAATCCAAAGGGATGTGACACAACCCAAATGCAGCAACACGCATGGTGATAGTAACAACACATATACTCAGGTGAAAATGAAACATGCCAGGCAGGGTCTTTTACAATCATTTTGTTATAAAATAAAACATATAGACAGAAAATACTACCAAGAAAACAAGTCAGTATAAAGGTTAATGCATTATTATAAAGGAAACATCCTTGTAATTACAAACCAGGTCAAGAAATAAAATTTTGCCAGCAAGCCTGCCCTTGTGGTCCAACACAATCACAAGGAGCTGCTCCCTGCAAAAGAAACCACTAACCTGGGTTTTATAGCAACCACTTCCTTGCCTTATTGTACAGTTTTATCACTCTAGTGTGCTTCCTAGACATTATTGTTGACCATGTTGCAAATTTCATATGCCGCTTTATTCTTTTTCAATTTCAGTTTCCCGCTCCTTCCTTTCATTTCCTTATAATTTATCTGCTGAAGAAACTGGGCCAGTTAACCTTAGCATTTCCCACAGGCCAGATTTTTACATATTGAAAACTCATCATCCAGTTTGCTGTTGATGAGTCCTGTATTTCCTCATAATTGGCAGCTGGATCCAGAGACATGATTAGACGGAGATTATATCCCTTTGACAAGAGTACAAGTGGTGTTACATTCTTAAATCAGGAACACTATGTCTGATTGTCTCTTTTTCATGATAGTAGATGTTGATACTCAATGCAAAGATCCATTAAGCGGTAACAAAATGATGATATTCTAAAGTTATCATTTCCTTATAATTTCTTAGCTGGGAAACCTCTATAAAGAACTCCTTCCCTCATCTCTTGTTTACTTAGAGATATATATGCTAGGTTTCTCTTTTATTTATCAGTTTTCAAGATAAAAAATTTCCCTATCCTCCTCCATATGTGACCTATTGTTTTATATTATGATGACCACATAGATTTAAACATGGGCTTAAACATATATGCTGGATTTATCCACTTCAATTATTATTATTTTTAAAGCTCAAGTTGTCTCATCTTTGTCCAGTGAGGTTTCTTGAAAATGGCTCCTGAGTCTTTTTGATGTTACCCGTGTGGTCCAATGGCTTCCTTGCTCTCAACTATAACAGAATGTCCTGAGATTGTATGTTTTCTATTGTTGAGTAAAAAATTATCACAAATTTCAAGTCTTAAAACAACATCTGTGTTTATTATTTCACACTTGTGTAGTTCCAAAGTCCAGCTCTATGGGGTTCTCTGCTTACGGTCTAACAAGGCTGAAATAAAAATGTTGGGTGAGCTGCCTTCTTACCTGGAGACTCAAGGAAAGAATCTGATTTCAGGCTTATTCAGATTTTCCAAAGATCTTGTTCCTTCAGGCTGTAGGACTGAAGTCCCATTTTCTTGCTGGCTCCTGACTGGTGATCACTCACAGCTCCTAGAAGCCTCCTTCAGGTCCTTTTCACATGATCCTTTCTCCAACTTCCCGTAAGGAATGGCATGCTAAATCTGCCGTGTGTTTTGTGGAGTTTCGGTTTGTTTGCTTGTTTCCTTTTTTCCAGCTTTGTTGAGGTATCAGTGACAAATGAAATTGAAAGACATTTAAAGTATACAGTGTGATGACTTGGTATGCATATCTCTTGTGTTTTGATTCTCTGACCTCTTATACAAGCAGCAGGAGAAAACTCTGTGCTTTTAATGTACTCAAGTGATTAGGTCAGCTAACCAAGATACTCTCCATAACTTTTCGACTTTAATTACACCTGCAAATCCCTTCACAGGGATATCTAGATAAGTATTTGGTTGAATAGCCGAGATAGGAATCTGGGGTTATATATACACACATATATGTAATAAATAATAATAAGAATAACAAACCTCATGAGTTTATACTAATATTTCTAATTCAAATTCGGGACTCCGAGACTTTTACTTAACTTCCATCTTATTTACATCTGTATCTCCACTCTTTCAACCGGACTTCTGGTTTTCAAAGACACATTTGATGAAAGGAATTAGAGTTTCCTATAATCACTCACTGGTTTATAATATATTACACACGCAACTATTTCAGTATGTGTGTGGCGGTACACATACAAGTATGTGTACAACATAGTACAACTATGGCAACACTAATATACAACCACTGATAAGCTTACTGAAAATGTTAATTTTTTTAATTTAATAAAATACCTTACATATTCTTTGACCAATAAAAATAGTTTGTATATATTTTCAAACCATATAGCCATTACTACACTCCTCTTTTAATACTAGTTTCATCTTTTTTTTTTTTTTTTTTTTTTTGTGGTACGTGGGCCTCTCACTGCTGCGGCCTCGCCCGTTGCGGAGCACAGGCTCCGGACGCGCAGGCTCAGCGGCCATGGCTCACGGGCCCAGCCGCTCCGCAGCATGCGGGATCCTCCCGGACCGGGGCACGAACCCGTGTCCCCTGCATCGGCAGGCGGACTCTCAACCACTGCGCCACCAGGGAAGCCCACTAGTTTCATCTTGATGTTACAAGTTACTGTATGTTTAAAACTCACCACTTTTTATGTAGGTGACTCTCTAGTTGTTTTGGGATTTTTTTATAAATGTATTTATTATTATTTATTTATTTTTGGCTACACTGGGTCTTCATTGCATGTGGGATCTTCCCGGACCAGGGCTCGAATCCGTGTCTCCTGCATTGGCAGGTGGATTCTTAACCACTGCGCCACCAGGGAAGTCCCTCTCTACTTGTTTTAACTGAAGATTTTTCTCTAGTAAATTTCTCAGAGGGATTCTTGAAAAAAATATTTCTTGAGTTCTTGCATGATGATAAAATTGACCTGTGCCCTTTATAATAAAATGTCAGTTTTGCTAGGTATAAAGTCTTTTGTCCACATTTTCTTTCCTTTAGTATCTTAAATATCTTATTCCTCTTTGTTCCGCTATAGAGAGTTGCTGTTGAAAAGTCTGATGACAAGCTAATTTTATTTCCTTTATGAGTCACTTGCTCTTTTTGCAAGAGCAAAGGGCTCTTTTGACACCTAAAATAATTTTTTATTTTTTTGATATTCAGTAATTTTATTGACTATGTCTTGGTGTTGTTCACTTAAATTAATATTCTTAAGTATGCAATGCATTCTTTCATTAAGTAGTTTCAAAAATTTTTTAAATTCACAAATGCTTCCTTGAATTACAGCTTTTAATAGTAGCTTGGTTTTCTTTGCTTTTGTTTTTGCCTTTAGGGATTTCTATTTTCATATATATATATATATATATATACAAAAAACCATACATATTACTTTTTTATCCCTTTTAATCTGTTTTCATTCTTTTTTAAAATAAAAATTTTCCATCTTTACCTTTTATTTCTATCTGAAGACATTATTTATTCATTATTATTTTTCTTATAGTTTTAATGTTTGAATTTTAAAATTTTCTGTCTTCGCTGCATTTTATCAATTTCTGAGTTTTTAAAATTATTTTTAATGTTTTTTCCTCATGTTTTTAATCATTTTCCAAATATCTTCTAGCTCATTTTGTTCTCTTTGTGGGCATGTCTTTGGTGTGTTTTCATTATTTGTAGAAATGTTATCCTGGTTTTTATTCTATTTTTCCTGTTACAACTACGTTTAGGATTAGGTATTTATGCTTTCTTATTCTTAGTTTTCCTAAACTTTTAAAAGGAGATTTGATTCAAGATACCTTTTCTAACTTCATAGTACTTCTTCTCAAGTGTTCACATACTACTAAAAATATGACAGCTTGCTCTCTGGACTTCCCTAGTTCTGTTACCCTTTCCTACTTTTTATCTGGACTTTTTCAAACTCAGGTCAGGTGAATACACAATAGCAAAATGGTTCATGCACTTATTCTAAGAACAGGGGACTATGTTTTGTTAAGTATTATACACCCTGCAGTTTGCACAGTGCCTGGCACATACGAACTCAGTAAATATCTGTGAAGATAAGAATAAATGAAAGTACACTGACGCATAAGCATGGCAATCCCAGAAGTCTTAGTCTGGCATAACAGCTGAATCGAATTGATGGATAACTGAACCAATCATCACATAAATAAGCTTTCAGTTTTTCACCAGTGATGTAGCAGCTTCAACCTATTGTTACTTTTGGCATCTTTCAGATGTGGCCTTAGATTAGGTGAGGTTGGCTACTTTAGGGTTTATTCAATACTCTGGTAGGTGCTGGTATTGGAAGAGTAAAAAACAAGCAGAGCCCTTGCCTTTTTTAGTGTAATGAGAAACACAGGTGATGTGTGTTTTGCTGGAGTGAGTACACTCTATGGATATACGTAAAATGGGTGCTCAAATAGTTGATTGGCTGATTGATTTGAGGTGGGCAAGAAAGTCGTTTGTTATTTATGCTGATGTCTCCAACAATGTAGAACTTGATCAGCTGAAGGGAATAAAGGGACGCTGGGAGGCATTCTAGAGGAAAGCTCTTGGAGAAAGCCTCGGCGGTAAGAGAAGCGTGTTAAGTTTAGGGGAAACGCTAAGAGTTTATGTTGTTTTTTAAGTCCCGCAATATCTGTTTTGAATTCATTTAGAGCGCTTACAACATTCAGTGTAATTCAGTTAGGGTGTTTTGTTGTTGTTGTGTTGCTTTTAGTGAAAACAGCTGGGTATTGTCTTAGTCCGTTCAGACTGCTGTAACAAATTACCGTAGGGTGAGTGGCTTATGAACAACATAAATTTATTTCTCACAGTGCTGGAGGCCAGAAATCTGAGACCGGGGTGCCAGCATGGTCGGGTTCTGGTGAGTACCCTCATGGAGGTTGCATTCTGCCAACTTCTTGTGTCCTTTCATGGTGGAGAGCGGAGAGGGGAAGCAAGCTCTCTCCTGATGATTGCTTTCTGGCAGATTTTGGGGGGGTTCATGCTTTGCTGTTCTTTAAAAATGACATGATACAGAAATGTTAGTACAAGAGGATTTTTCCGTTCCAAGCTTCTGTAGTTTTTCCCATCGGTTTGATGCTTCTCCCGTCCTTTGAAGCTGTGGCTTAGGCGGTAACTTTCAGTAGCTAGTTAACAGTTACAAATGCCATCTTCATGTCTCTTCTCCACAGGAGCTAGGGCAGTGCCTCCCGCAATCCTGGGAATTATGCTCAGGTCTCATTCTTGTGTCTACATTAGCTGACGCATTAAAATATCGAATTGTTTAAAGATGAAATTGAGTATCCATGCGTAACATTTTGAATTTTTATAGAAAATTTGAATTCAAGTAGTGAAACTAAGTACAGATTAAACACAGCTGTCCAGATGTCTGAGTTATCAAAAGACTTCATAAGTAAGCAGTTCTTTAGAAAAACGAGCTCTTTTGTTCAATTCCTGTAGCAGAGCCCACATTTATTTGTATAGGAAAATTCCATTCCACAAATAGAGTTGGAGTAGAAATTAAAGAACTTTTTAATGCGTGTGTCACTTTTTCGGAGTCTAGAAAAAGCAGAGTCCAAGTGACTTATGGGAATGATTATGGTAGATCTACATTAATTTACATCTTTTTCTTGATATTAAGGTTGTTCAATATTAAATTCCCTTTTAAAAACCCCGTGTTATTCCTGCAGTTTCCTCTGGTGTCTGTTTCAGAGTTTTAGCCTACTCAAGCATTCTTTAGTAAAAATCTCTGAAATCATTAACATTTAATTGTTCTTTAGAATGCCAGTAGTTTACTTAATCAAAGATTTATTTTACTTCATTAGCAAATTAAAAAAAGGAAAACTTCTGTGATTGTTCCTGGCTTCTGTGGTCAACATTTTGAATAAGCTGTAGTCTCTCTCCTTGAGTCCACTCACTAAACTGAGAGTGTGATCCTTTCCCAGCCAGTTCTTTGCCGGAGGCCAAAACAAGATGAATTCTTAAATAAGCATTTGAGAGCTTTGTAATTAGGAGAGCAAAATCTAAACTACAATGTGTCACATAATGCATATTTGCAATAATATTTAGCAAAAAACTGGTTTTCACCATTTTAAAAGAAACTGTTTCTCGTCTATAGAGTTCAAACGTTTTCTCTACTTGTAGACTGTTTTCCAGAGAAAAGTGCCAGGTGGAGAAAGGCACGTGATAACAATTAAATCAGAACGTGGTGTTCAAAAGCATCCATGTAGGAATTGCCTCTCTTCCATCAAGTAATGTGTACGTTTACTTGAGAATAATTGTGTGCTAGCTATGAATTATGTACTGAAAATCCAGGAGGTAATTTCTTAGCTTGCTGATAGAGGAGGGCTTTTGGAAAAGTGTCATCAGCTTCGCTCTCTCCAGTATAAGATAATTTTGATTGGTTACCTAGAAGCTTTTACCCTAGGGAGATGCTAAATATGTAGGCCCATCTTGTGACCTCTGGCTTACCTTTGCATTGACCTAACATTTTTTAGTACAAACAGGATATACCATTTCAAAGAAGGTTCTTAAAACTGAATAATCCAGGGGTTTATTGTTTTTAGTTTCTGTCATCACGTTTTCATAGAACAAATAGCAGGAAAAAACCAAGATACTCATATTTGTTTCTCACTCCCTGCTGACTTTATAAACCCTCTACCTTTTGGTGTGAATTACGCAAAGCACTAGATTGCAACGTGCAGATGCTCTATTCACTACAGACAATTACCTTCTTTGTCACGAGGTGGCACTGCATGCAGTTCTAAATGGGCTATTCTTCCTCAGGAAAGAAATTTTACATCATTCAAGGGAAAGCAGTATAGCCCTTGAACACTCATACTTTGCTTCCGTGATATTGGAAAGTAAGACAGGATAGCCAGACAGAAGGAAAAACAATTTTCCAAACTTAAAATTTGTGTCAAAAGAAAGAGGATTAAAATCCATTCTTGAGAATAATTTTTAAAAATTTTTTATTGGAGTATAGTTGCTTTACAATGTTGTGTTAGTTTCTACTGCACAGCAAAGTGAATCAGCCATACGTGTACATATATCCCCTCTTTTTTGGATTTCCTTCCCATTTAGGACACCACAGAGCACTGAGTAGACTCTATGCTATACAGCAGGTCCTCATTAGTTATCTGTGTTCTACATAGTATCAATATTGTTTATTTGTCAATCCCAATCTCCCAGTTCATCCCGCCACCCCTCTTTCCCCTATTTACAAAGCACAAATAGAGACACAGACGTAGAGAACAAACGTATGGAAACCAAGGGAGAGTAATTTTAATGTGGAATAAACAAGAGAATAGTGTAATCATCAATATAATAGTTCCTGCCCACACAGGTCATTTATTCACTTCACTTTTGGATAGAACAGCGACAGGACAAAAATGAAAGGGAAAGATGAAAAACTAGGAGTATTAAAGTGGCGATTTTGAGCAGTGTGTACCTACTTTTTTTTCCTTTTTTCTCTCTCTATTTTTTTTAACATCTTTATTGGAGTATAATTGCTTTACCATGTTGTGTTAGCTTCTGCTGTATAACAAAGTGAATTAGGTATTCATGTACATATATCCCCATAGCTCCTCCCTCTTGCGGCTCCCTCCCACCCTCCTTATCTCACCCCTCTAAGTGGTCACAAAGCACCGAGCTGATCTCCCTCTGTTATGCAGCTGCTTTTCACTAGCTATCTATCTTATATTTGGTAGTGTATATATGTCCATGCCACTCTCTCACTTCATCCCAGCTTCCCCTTCCCCCTCCCCGTGTCCTCAAGTCCTTCCTCTATGTCTGCGTCTTTATTCCTGTCCTGCCCCTAATGTGTGGAGGCATTGAAACTGCCGAAAGGAGAAGCCCTTTCTCCCGTTTTCTTCCTCACTGGACTTAAGTACAGGGTCAGACGGGACAGTAGAATCAGGTATCATTACATTTTAGATATGCAAAGGTAAGCAATGGACAGAAACAACCATCTCTGGTTTTCATCATATTCTCGGTGCATTTTTGCAGAAGACTATCACTTTTTGGCTTAAAGATCCTCCATGCCTTTCCATTATGCTCAGAATTAACTTCTGCCTCCTGGAGTTACTCATAGTACACGGATTATGAACCATTGTTTCGGTTTTGCTGTGACATAATGTACTTACAACAGATGGAAAAAGATAAATCATGTTATTAAACACACTGTTGAGCTCACCTTTCCTTACCTAGAGCTTCTCAATGAAGGAAGAAGTGCACTGATTAACTGTCAGCACAGCAGGGCCATTTTAGAGGCCTCCACCCACCTCTGCCTGTTTGCTTTTTCTGACCCTCTCCCTTCATATGCTTAATCCACTGTGGCTTTTTAGCACCTAAAATTAATGAGCCAAGTAATTTTTCACCATTAGGGCATCTGTACATACTGCATCTATTGATGAAATACTTGTCACCTTCCTCTACGTGATTTCTTTTCATCCTCATGTCACAATTCTGATCTCACAGAGGTATTCCCAAGCCACTTAATCTATAATCTATAGAAGCTTATCCCATTTCATAGCCCCCATCCTTATTTTTTTTAATTTTTTTTTTTTGGTTGCATCGGGTCTTAGTTGCAGCACGCGGGATCTTTGTTTGAGGCATGTGGGATCTTTTCATTGCAGGGCGTGGGCTTCTCTCTAGTTGTGGCACGTGGGCTCCAGGGCACGTGGGTTCTGTAGTTTGTGGCTCGCGAGCTCAGTAGTTGCAGTGCACGGTCTTAGTTGCGCCATGGTATGTGGAATCTTAATTCCCCGACCAGAGATCCGAACCCATGTCTCCTGCATTGGAAGGCAGATTCTTTGCCACTGGACTATGGGGGAAGTCTCCCCTGTTCTTTTTCCTTTATGTCTCTTGTCATAAGTTGTAATTATATACATAAATGATGCACAGGCTTGATGTTTCAGATAGATTTGAGAAAGGCATTTAATGGACCTCTCTAGTGAGCTACTTTGCACATTAGCCCTGATAGATTATGGAAAGTCCTAGTCTAAGAAACTTACAGAATTTTATTTAATCCAGAGCTTCCACAAATCACTTTTTAGCATTAACATTTCAGGAAGCTATACAGAAGACCCTTTAGAAAACACTACTCAAATCCATACAAGCTCTACATGTTATGGAAGAGGAAACATGCTCAGGTTAGTGATTGCACATGCTACAAATTTCGTTAGCAACAGTTCAGGGCTCTTTTTGATGGACACAGTATATTGACAGTGGATTTATTTCCACAGAATGATGGATCTACTCGTATCATTATTTTTTATTACCTCTGTCTCACTATATTCTGGCTGTTTTTACCAATCTTTATTCCAGTAGCTCTCCCGGACTAAATTTTGTCAGCATACACAAGATACTTATTTGGGTACATGCTACTTTTCTCTCTGTACCTACCTACAAAAAAACTTATTCATTACTGCATTACATTTTTGGCAGGTCCCTATTATAGCAAGGATCAAACAGAATAACAAAGATTAAGTTCCATATCTCCCTTCCCTTTCTAATTTGAACTTTTAAAGGGAAGGGCACTTAAGTTATACATTCTTATATCTCTCAAATTTATTCAGGGCCCCACAAAAAATAAATGCTAGAGGAGGTAAGGGTGAAGACAATTTCTGTGGAGGTATTCAAGGTGTAAATGGGAGACTGACATAAATACAAGCAGTTATAATGTGTCAAGCTGTGATGTGTTTTGTATCAGAGCAAGGTTCATTGTGATGGGGGTTTTGGGATAAGATCGCTTTCCAAAAGTGGTCCTTTGTAAGTTAGACAAACAAATAGTGCTTCAGCATGTGGGGGAAGAGAAGAAAGGCCGAGATAACACCATAGCCCAGTCATGCTGTTTTTCCCATTTGGAATGCTCTACTCTAATTGCTGCCAACCTTTAGGATTAACTCTAAGTTCCATAGGGAAGGCTTTCTGGGACCCTCACAAACCAGACCCACATGAGATCTCCAGTCCCATCTTTTACTTTTGTTTCATAAAATCCCAATTTAATATTAGGCATGAAAAAATATAGTAATAATTTTTATTGATATTTCCTACTAAAATGTAATCATCACCAGAGGAAGACACTGTATTTTCATTAGTGTACTTGAAGCACCTAGCAAAGGGTCTTGTATATAGTAGGTTCTCAATAATTACTTGTAGAACATGTGAAAAAGCAGAGAAGGAGGTGAATTGCTTATGGTGAGGAGGAAGCGGCTTCAAAATTTATGCTAAAGCTTTGGGATGTTATTCTGTCGCTTACAGGAAGTTACTGAAGGTGTTTGAAGAGTAAATTGACCAAGAAAAGTATCATTGTCAAGACTTTATACCAAGCATTCTGATTCCCTAATGAACCATTCCACAGTCAAATCCCTGAAGTGACATAATATGCTATATAGAGAGACTGTATGTGTATATATCAGTATACACATTGTCAGAGTGAGAGTCATGTGTAAAGAGATTTTCTTTTAACAGTATAGTTGTAAAATATAGTCATTAACAATATAGTCACTAACAAGTTCCTTTCTTAATCTGAGATATTTTAAAGATAATCTTTATTTCTAAGATGGCCTACCCTAGAGAAGGCTAGAAATCTAGATCTCATTAATTCTTATATCCTCTAGACTAACCTGCATTATTAGGTTAGTGGTTGATAATTTGCAAGTGTTTAAAAACAGTCTTAGAAGGCAATAAATAATAAAAACTATTTAATGCCCTAGAGCTGTGCTGTCTGTTTATGGCAACCACTAGCAAGATGTGCCCATTTAAATTAAAATTAATTAAAAGTAAACAAAATGAAACGATTCCTCACTCACACCACATTTCAAGTGCTCCTTTGATCACTGCGGAAAATTCTACTGAACAGTGTTATAGCCTAGAGGGCAATAACTAAAACAAAAATACAAAACTTTATCATGCTATGTTGCGTTTTTCAGTCTATAAGTCTTTCAGAATTCTTTTTCCTGTGAAATCTTGTTTGACTCTGAGAATGAATGGTTGAGGTAAGGTGTACACAAATCCTTACCATTGCCAGGATGAGGGAAGGGGGGAGAGAGCAACTCATAAGACTCCCCAACTTCACATTGGTAGCAGCACCAGGGCTTGAAGTGAATTTTGACTCAACTACGATCACCTTTCCTGGGTGAGAGGTCAAAAAAAACCCAAACAAACAAAAAACCTCTTGGGAATGGATTCTGAGAAAACCCCATTCTAAAAGCAAGCTAAAAATAATAAGGAAAATGTGAGATGAATTTTCACCCCTGCTGAAGTCATCCCTTCTGTGATTCTATGTGACAATTTCTCAGCCACGTACTGTAAAGCCATATGACAGGATAAAATGGTAAGAGAAATATATGCATTTTAATCAGTTGAAGGAAATGTAGCTAGGAGAATGATCCTCAGCAATAATGTGGAGTAAAGAGCTCAAAATCCCCTAGTCATCCCACGCAGGGCTCTTGATCTGATTGGCTGCGAGGATTGGCTATTTCATAGTGAGAGCAGCTTCCTAGCAACGTCCTTAGAGCCTAGCATCTCCCAGTCACTCAGGCATCCAAGCAGCACTGCCGTTTCATAGTTCTCTATCCTACTTCTGTTTATATACAAGCAAATGGGGGGAAATAAAATGAGAAGGATATATTAACAGCTCTACTTATGAGACTGTTCTTCGTAATGTAGATTAACAGGAGAAATATGTTTAACAAATAAAACGGATTGTAAAACCTTCAGCTTAAAACCCAAAGCTGTAAATCACGTAAAATCCAGGGCCTGGAGTACAATGTGCTGCTCATAAACTTTCAATTTGTGTAAGTGGATTTTGTTACTGGTTACACATAAAGACACAAAGCTGCCAGTACCATTTCCGTAGGAGGCTACTTTGACAACATCTGTCTTCACTTTATGTGTGGCCTCTCAGAGTCTTGGTTGAGGTCTTCAGGATGTACATTTGGGGATGCTAAGGACAGCATCTGAGTCATGAGACTAAAAGGAAAACCCACTTGCTGCTTATTCAGTTTAATAAAGCAGAATAAAGTTGAATAAAATGAGGTAAGATTGGTAGGCACTTTACAAGTGAGTATAAATGTTTGTTGAATTAATAAACATTTCTGGAGGATGTCTTCTCACTTCTGACTTACCTCTTGCACGTTCGTTATTTTATTATTCATCACAATAGAAAAAATGCTTAATGTAATAATAAAATCCATTGGATTATAAGCTGTTATTCATCTTTCCCTCCCTCCTTCCCTATCTCCCCATCTTTTCCTGTCCTCCTTTCTGGAATCTGGATCACTGCAAATGCTCTATTTGTGCTATTGACATGATCAAGAACTAGTTGACTATTTTAACTCAGAAAATTTGTACTTTAACATATATCAGGAAAGAATACTTTTCTGGAGGAAAAATTGGAAGATGACGTTTTCCAATTGTCAGTAAACTCCCTAGTTTCAGAATCTATTTGCAGAAGTTTTGATTACAAGGGGATGATTATTTTTGCTATATATATTAACAGAGTACACATCTTTCCCCTTATTAGCTCTCCTTATATTTATATATGATTACACACCCCATAAGTAGGGTGACCATATGACATCTTCCAAAACAGAAAATATTTAAAAGTGAAAGGGCAGTATTAATAATTACAAACACGGATAAAAGAAGTATATACAGGAATAATATCAGGCATGCTGTGATGTATGTTTGCCCTGCTCCTTGTTAGGTAAGGTCATTGTCATCCAAAGAATAGCACCTTGTGTACAGACTTGCTGACAAATGTAGAATATAATTGTCTTGGTAGTAAATATTGTAGAGTACAACTGTCACTTCCTGCCTGCATTTTTCAAAGTCTCTGTTTACCTCTTGGTAAAATGCTTGATATTGTTATTTGTTTATAAAGAACTGAGGGATAAGCTAGTTAGAAAGCGACTTTGCTTTCACAACTGTCAAGAACCTATGGCAATGGTTTCTAGTTTGAGATTGTGAGGCTTTTTTCCTCAGTGGGTCTGGCAGATTCCAAATTCATATCACTTTTTGGTTCGACGTCACAAGTCTAGAAGACTTTGAGAATGGTCCTGGGCGTTTGGTTCAGATACTCAACATTCTCTCTGCTCACCAGTACTTGGGCTGTATTTTTACATAGCTATTTTTATGACTAATGTTTTAAATTCTCACTGACTAGCAGAAGATAGAAATACAGCTTAAATGTTACTATTCAGTGATTTTTTTTTCCTGATTCCATCCATAGTATCCCTGAACTAGCTAGTAATTACAGTATGGGTTTAATAACTGCATACTTTCATATAATACTTTGAGACTAGAAAGTGAACAGAGTTAATAGGAAGGTAATGTAACCTGACAGGGTGTAAAGATTATCTTTGCTAGAGGTATCTTTGTTATGATACAAACATACAACTGAAATAAGATAAAGAACTGAAGGCACAGGAATACCAGCATTGAGAGAAAACTAGGGAAGGAGACCAGAGATATGAATAGATATAAATACAGATATAGATTCAGAAGCCTGATACAGAACCAGCTCTGTTTACCTGTCCTTTTCCAGGACAATTATACAGAGAAATTCAAGAGAATTTCTAAATAAACAAATATAAACCATAGACCAAGTTTAACTTTCAGCTCCTCTGCCTACCATCCCCCTCTTCTCCCCGTCCCCTCATTTATATCAGTGAGGATACTTCCACCTGAAAGAAATAGAAAACACAAGTCAAACTTACTGAAATATTCAGGGGCATTTTTTGGTTTATATACCTAAACGTTCCAAAGGAAGTATGATGAGCAGCCATGGTTTGAACAGGGCTATAGTGTCAACTCGTTGTGTTTCTCTTGAGATGTGCACTTCTGTGCGCTATCTTCCACCACAGGAGGCATACTTCATGGTGGCAACGTGGCTATCGTTTAGGGGGAGGTAAATGTTCTTAGGACGGTATTCCTGGCCAAAGTCTCCAGTTCTTTGCTGATTACTTGGGGTTGGGTAACCAGAACAAATTTTTTCAGTAAGAAAATTACTCTTCCCAGAGTCAAGAGTGAATTCAGTCTTACCTCCAACTACATGGCCGCCACACTGTTAGGTAAATGTGGTGTAAATGACAAATAAGTGTAAATGACACTTCCCCAAAGGAAACCTGGCTTCTAATAAGGAGAGGCAAAGGGAGGAATAGACAGGCATGCAATAAATACGTGCTTATTTCTACCAGATGCTTCTCTTCTTTCATACCTTTTCATCCTTCTTTTACCCATGGGCTTTAGTGTTCTTGTGTTCTCTTTGCATTAAGAGAACTTATCATAAAAATTTTACTTCAGTGGTGTATAAATATCTATTTTTCAAGAGAGACTTTTTATGGTAGAACAACCCCCCATTACATTTATTTTCTTTATGTCGTAGAGGTTATAGATCTTTCTCTATCCAGCCCCCAACATTCAATCTGGCCATTTTAACCTAGTCCTGTTTTCTCTCCTGCCAATCAATTTTTTTTCCAGTTATTCCCCAAGTGGATTGAATCCCCCTCTTTTCAAGACTATTTTAAAGAGTAGCGCAATGTAGTTATTTTTATATATAAAAAAAAATTAGTTGCAAGCAACAAATCCAAACGTTATTTCCTAAAATAACATTAATATGTTTAAACTTAATAGTCACATTTTGTTCCTTCCAGATTAAAATATGATGGAGGTAAAAATAAAATAGAATATTTTAAGTAATTACAATAAAAATACCACTAAAAATCCTCCAGTGTTTTTTACTTAGAGTGATTTTAACGGTTGTATATAAAATATTGGGGGAAAGATAAAAGACACAAACATGGTACATCCGTAAAAAGAAATCTCGTGCAGTTATAGAAATTGAAGGATCTCTTTATATACTGATGTGGAAAGATGTCCACATGTGTTGTAAAGAAAACTTAAAAATTCACAGAATAGTATCTTATGTGTTTTTATTTTTTGCATAAAAATGAGGAAGATAACAATTTATTTGCTTGAATATATATATATATATAACAGCCTCAGGAAGGATACATATGAAACCAGGAACAACAGGGGTTCCCCATGTTGAGTGTGAGGTGAACTAGGCAATTAGGGACATTTTATGGAATGCAATTTTTAATTTTAATGTCAATTTACAAAGAATCATACAGGTCTATATGTAGTGACAATGTAAAGATGTACTAAATTTAGTAAAGAAATCAGACTCAAAATAGTAACCTGATTTTGCTAACTATAGCATATTTAATATAATGTGGTCTTTTTTTTTTTTAGATGCTTCAGAATCTTGAGTTGCTTTCTAGTTCTGAAGATCAATTCTTATCTTAAAAAGCTCTAGAACAAGATGTTGGCAGAAATTGTTATTTTTTTTCACAGTCACCCCATTGAATATTTCTATTCAGATTTCCTTTATTTTTCTCTTTGCTTAACTGAATGGAAATTCCATGAGTTAGGGGTGTTTCTCCATTTTGTTCATTGCCATATCCTAGCATATAAAACATTGCTTGGTACATAGTAATCAAACCATAAATATTCCTTAAACAAGTAAGATTATTTTTTAATGTAACTCTGATTCTATGAAGGTAATCAGTCACTCATAATTTCAGAAAATTTTCTTTCGTGCCATTTTAAAAAGATTCCTTATTGGTTCTTTTTATATTTAATAACTATTTTGCTTAATTTATTACATTTATGAATAATTATTGTAGATTTTATTGAAGAAACAGTTAAGAAATCAAATCCAGAAAGACACAAACTAGAAGTTGGGCAGTCTTCATAGACTTTCACAGGGTGATTTACTGAGTAATCTACAGATTGGTCTCCCCAAATAAGCCCTTATTATCAAGACAGATAGAACATTGTTTAAGATTGTCTCTGATGCAAAGGGAATTATAAAAATCATAACTTCTTTGAAACATGAGCTTACTCAATATTTTGATCACTCTAAATATTAAAAATACAGAAAATAGCTGCTCTGACAACATGCTTTAGATTTTTTGAAAATGCATTGAGCTAATGCACCTAATTTCCTCTTGTAAACAAGTCTATCTTGTAATAATATTCTTCTATTAGTGGTTATCTTTTCAGGATCTTACGATGATATTCCAAGCCTTGTTTTATAGACTCCCTGAAGGGCCATAATCAGTCATGAACATCTTCAGTAATCACCATGCAGAAGAAAATTTCCTTGATTTTTGGCTGGCAAACTTACAAACCACGCATTTCTGCAACTGGCAATCTGTAGCGTCTGCTTAATCTCAAGCCACGTGGATTGGTGCTGAGTAAATAGACACGAATCATGATACCATGCTACATTTTATAGAAAATGTGACATTTATTTATGGCAAATGTCCTTGACAACCCATTGTAAATTTAGCAACATTTTTTGTTGGTATGTCTCAAGACCTCTTACATCTGTAAGTGATGCTGGAGGAAAGTCATCTGATCTCACCTGAATTGTTAATATATTAATTTTAGTAATGACTTGGAAAAAAAAATCTAAGCTACTGCTTTGAGACCTGTCTCTGAGAGCCTGAATATATCACAAGCTCTGTAGTATCTTGCATGTTACAGTAAGCTTCAAAGTTGGAATATGAAGCCCTATTTAATTATTTTGAACCATGGACTTTCAAAAAGGCAATAGGAAGATGGACGGAGGAGATGAATGTAGAGTTAACAAAAAATAGATTCTAACCATATGAAAAGTTATTCACCATCACTCATAAATAAAGAAAAGCAAATAGGATTATCTATGAGCTTTTTTTGAGCAGTGAATTGGCAAAAGATGAAATATTTAGTGGTATAAAATAATGCCAAGGATGCTGGGGGGAGAAATATTTATCCATTTTACAGAAAGAATCTATAGGACAAAAGCTTTTATAGCAGCTTTTATTATAATAATAAGGGAGTTTTAATAATTAAAACAATTATCAGTAGGACACTAAATGTATAATACATTCATCCAGTGGAATACTTTGCAACTATTAAAAAGAAAAACGTAGATTTACATGTGCTGATATGAAAACATCCCCAACATTTATCATAAAATGAAAATGCAAAATGAAGAATTATAAGTACAGTACTCTCCCATTTGTGTTCAAAGAAAATATGTATACACACACTTTTAAATACCTATCAAATCCTTCTGAAAGAATATTTAAGAATATTAACATGGTTTTCTCTAGGGAAATGCACTGAAGCACTGTGATACAAAGGAGAATTTTTTCATTTTATTTTTTTCATGCTGTTAAACGTTTAAGCCAGGTGTGTGTATTGTCTTATATTCTTAATATGGAATTTATATTGTTTAAAAGTATAAAACCAATGTTTTGTGAAGTTATGTATTTCATAGCGCATGTAAGCCTACTGTTCCTTTTTGATTCATCTCGCTGTCTCATGGAAAATGAGTTGATACTAAGAAAAAAGTTGTAAGCTTGTTGACAGGGTGTTCTTTGAGTGATGGGGTGGAGGTGCTACTGTTACAGCTTCTCTCTGCTTCAGAGGCAGTCAGAAGGCAGGATGCCTTGCGTAAACATGCAGGGCAGGCTCTCTACTGAACCAGCTGGGGCAGGGTGCACAGTCTAATTTAGGGAGAGAATTAACCAATATATTGGGCTGTATATCCAATGCTACATTTTCTGATGGGATTCATTGTTAAAAATGAAAGTGAACATTTGAGCTCCAGCAGATTGACCCTTATGGTTAATTTTTTTTTTTTTAACTTGAAAGGGAAAAATGTTACTATTTGTTGCCCCTCCACAAAAATTTCAATTTTTTTTAACATTATATATTCACAGTTTGGCTGGTGGTCAATTTTAAGTTGACCCTTTGCCCTCTATCACTGGCCCAGATAACCTCAAAGTCATTTTTGCTTTTTGGCAACAAAAGCTGCTAACCTAAACTGCTGTTTTTCTAATTTTGAGAATCAACTACATTTGAGGAGTCCTGGTTTCCTTTTTGGTATTATGGTATTCTTAGTATCATATTACATTATATATAATTACATATAGACATTATATAAAATAGATATTACATTATATTTAATCTTGTAGATCAAAAATCTGAAGGCTAGGAGTATACGTCAGTATTAGTCATGGGAAAAGTGCCTCTGATGTTACTGCTACTGGGTCACTTCTAGAGAGGCAAAGCTGTTTTTATCTCCACCCTAATCTTTATTATCTCCTTCTTCCTGTTTTATTTGACTTAGGTTTGCTCATTTTTTTCTACTTCCTTAAGGCAGAAATTTAGGTTATTGATTTGAGATCTCTCTTCTTTTTTAATATAGATATTTACGGCTATAAATGTCCTTTCCTTACACTGCACCTCGTAAGTTTTGGCATGCTGTGTTTTTATATTTATTAATCTCAAAGTATTTTCTAATTCATTGTGATTTCTTCTTTGGTCCACTGGTTGACTGATTTATTTGATTTTCATGTGTCAGAATTTTCCAGATTTCCTTCCATTATTGATTTTTAATTTCATGTGGTCAGAGAAGATGTTTTGAGTGACTTAAATTTTTTAAAAACTGTATTGAGACTTTTTTTGTGACCTAACATTTGGTCTATCCTAGAAAATATTTCATGTGCACTTAAGAAGAACGTGTATTCTGCTGTGAATGTGTATGTCTTTTGATCCAGTTGGTGTATAGCATTGTTCAAGTCATAGTTCTGTGATCATCTTCTGTCTAGTTCTATCCATTATCAAAAGTGGAGTATTGAAGTCCCCAGTTAGCACTGTTAAATTCTTCCTGTATTTTTGTCAGTTTTTGTTCATGTATTTTGGGTGTTCTGTTGTTAGGTGACTATATGTTTATAATTGTTAAATCTTCTTGATAAGATCACTTTTTTATTATTATAATTATCCCTCCTTGTCCCTTTTAATACTTCTGTTCCAAATTTACTGAGAGATAATTGACATATAACTAAAATTTTTGTCTGAAAGTCTGTTTTGTCTGATGTTAGCGTAGTCACTTTAGCTCTTTTTCTCGTTCCTGTTTGTGTGGAATAATTTATTTCCATTCTTTCACTTTCAACTTATTTGTCTTTCTATCTAAAATGAGTCTCTTTTAGACAGCATATAAGTAGATCTTTTAAAAAATTGATTCTGCCAATATCGATTTTAATTGGAGAGGTAAATCTATTTATATTTAATGTAATTACTGATAAGGGCTTCCTCCACTTTGCTATTCAATCTCTATATGTCTTGTATCTTTTTTTCCTCAATACTTGCACTACCGCTTCCTTTAGGGTTAAATAGATATTTTCTAATATATCCTTTTAATTCCCTGGTTGTTTCTTTTGCTATATATATTTGACTTATTTTCTTAGTGATTATCTTGGGGATTATGATTAACATCTGAATTTGTAAAAATTTATTTCAAATAAATGCCAACTTAGTTTCAGTAGCATATGAAAACTTTGTTCTTATTTAACTCTGGCCTCCCCTTATGTTGTTATTGTTATAAATTACATCTTTATATATTGTGTGCCCACTCACAAGGATTTATACTTATCGTCTTTACAGTTTTCTTTTAAACTATATGGAATCTACTTTTCTAAAAAGAGAAGTTACAGTAATAAATACAATTATACTGACTTTTATATTTACCTATATAGTCACCTATATCTGTGATCTTTATTTCTTCTTGTGGATTCAAATTCCTTCATTTCAGTCTAAAGGATAGTATTTAGCATTTCTTGCAACACAGGTATGCTGGTAATGAGCTCTGTTTTTGTTTATCTGAGAATATCTTAATTTCTCCTTCATTTTTGAAGGATGGTTTTGCAGGCTATAGAATTCCTGGTTAACAGTTTTTCTTTTTTCTTTTTCTTTTAGCATTTGAACTATGTCATCCCACTTTCTTCTGATCTCCCGGGTTTCTGATGAGATAGCTTGTATAAATCTCAATAAGATTAACATCTGCTGAGTTGTTTATCTTTTGTTGCTTCCAAGATTTCTTGTCTTTGATTTTCAACAGTGTGATTATAACATTCCTCAGTGCAGATGTCTTTGATTTTATCCTACTCGCAGTTTGTTGAGCTTCTTGAATGTGTATATTAATATTTCGAATCTAATTTTGGAAGTTTTCAGCCATTATTTCTTCATAGAGTCTTTCTGTCCCTTTGCTGTTCTCTCCTTCTGGGAATACTCTTAAGAGTCTGTTGGTATACGTGATGATCTCCCAAGAGCTTTTAGGCTCTGTCCATGTTTGTTCCTTCTTTTTTCTTTCTACTCCTCAGACTGGATAATTTCAACTCTCCTATCTTCAAGTCACTGATTCTTTCTTCTACCTGCTCAAATCTGCTGGTAAGCCTTTTTAATGAATTTTTCATATCAATTATTGTACTTGTCAGTTCTGGAATTTTTATTTGGGTCTTTTTTTAATAATTCCTATCTCTTGATTGGTATTCTTGATTTGGTGAGACATTGTTCTCATGTTTTCCTTTGAATCTTTGCATTTGATTTTATTTACCTCTTTTTTGCTATAATTTCTTTAAAATATTGACATAATGCCAATTCTGTTAATGCCAAATTCTGGATCCTTTTTAAAACTTGTTTCTTGTTTTATATTTTTCTTTTCCCCTGATTATTGATCACAATTTCTGCCTCTTATTTTATCTCATAATGATTCATTATTTTCTGGACATTGTGTTTCAAAGACCCATAGAAATGGAAGTAAATATTATTTTCACCCCAGAGGTGAAATATTCCAGGCAGCTAGTATGACTGGCTAAACATTTGGACTCAATCCAATCAGTAGTTAAGCTGAATTGGAGCAGTGTTACTGCTGTAGTTAGTTTTGTTTTACCTCCTGTTTCAAAAGTTGTTAAAGGCTATGTGTCCTATGTATACGAGAGGCCCCTTGCTCCAGTAGAAAATTGAAGAATTGGAGAAACCTGAGGTTATGTTTTCTTTCTAGCCAAGATCTCAAATTCTGTTGTACCCACACTGCTGCAAACTCAAGAAGAGTCCCATACAGGAGAATTAGAAGCAGCGTGAAGAGATCTAGCTCTTCAGCTAGGACTCTTACTCAGGCTCATCATTTAGAATGGCCATGTGGCTGTGAAAAGTTCCTCTGGATTCGCTTTAATCAAGCAGAGTTCCTGTACCTGTAGCAGGTCCAGTCCTCTGCTCACCTAGACCCAGTGACAAACAGTGGCTACAGATCTCTGCTGGCCCAAACAGGACTTGTCTGTCAGTAAGATTGAGTTCCTTTGCGTTTCTTTGTGCTTATTGTTCTTAGGCGTGTTTAATAGATACATGATTTTTTTGTTTACATGCATATTTTTGGTTGTTCTGGCTGAAGGATGTTCTGTTTATTTAGACTATGTCATTTCCTTTGGAAACAGAACTTTCCAAAGATTGCCTTTAGAGTACTGAGTGTATTACTGCATTAATTCTGTTGTTGGAAATAAATTGAAAAATACTGAAAATCTCAGTATATCTTCTTCATTTTATCAAATTCTATTGAAATACAAAGACATTAAAATACATAGTATCAATCTCTAGTGGCATTTTAATTCCTTACTTTTCTTTTTGAAAGAGAAAATTACTAGGACAGTATCAAAGATAAAACATGAACATAACATTAATATTTGCTATCCCTTAAATCACTAAAGTTTATTTTTACTATTTAATATAAAACTTACATTTTATACTACTTTTGTTTTAGTCTAGGAAGCCACTGAATTTGAGAATTATCTAACTCCAACATTCTGAAATCTACACGTTTCCTTTATTTTAGAGGCCATTTTCTTTTTCTGCTTTTACTTTTAAAATTTACTACTTAACCAGCTTGGCAAAGACATTTCTTTTTTCCCCCTTTTGTTCTTTTTAAATTGCTTCTTCATGAATCATTCTGATCATTCTCTACATAAAAACAGCAGAAAATTTGTTTCGAACAGAATGGCTCAAACTTACCAACAAAACGTGTATTTAGTCCGTACTAAATCTCAAGAAAATTTTACCAACTTCAATGCAAACTATTTCCTGCTCAGTCAGCTTTCTTGTTGAATAATTATCTTAATTCTGATAAGGATTCAGTCGGATCCTTTTCAGCGAATGTAATTCAAACCTGGAATAGAAGAAAAAAGTCTTAGAATTTTATGGCTCTTGAATTTTCTCTTTGACTAAATTAATGATTCCTCCATTTGTGTTACCCAGTAGACTCCTCTTTACTTTCTATAAGTTCACATTTGGAGATAGTGGTCCCCTTCCTCTATCGGTGAACCTCAGTCAGGCCCATCACAAAATATTCAGAAGGCCCTAATAATTGGTGAACTGCAAAGGGAATGTTTAGGGATCTTAAACAGGCTCCTTAAATAGCTTTCTTAACCTCTTTATTTAGATATGTATATCTTCTTTTAATCTTCACAATAACCCTATGAGGTGTGTACTATTATATCCCTATATTATAGATAAAGAAACCGAGAGTTGAAGAATTAAGAAAATTGCCCAAAGTAGTACATATAGCAAATATGTGGTGGAATCCAAATTCACCAGCAGTCTGACTCCAAGGCTTGTTCTCTTTATTACTACCTAGTGCTTCTACTTCACACTAGGCCATGTGCTATCTAAAATCCACTAAGCATATCAAAGATTATTGGAAACAGATGCTTTGTCAATACATAAACCAAAAAGTTCTTTTCCTTGGTATTGCATTTATATAATAAGGACCACTTAAATCTGATTTTATTGCAGTAATAGAAAATCTCTCTTCAGTTACTTTGCTCATTCCACTTAGGAGCATATAAAATGGCTGCCAACTTTTAAATGGCATCTTTCTTATTTGGTCAGAAAATTAGTTTTCCAGGCACCTTGTTATATGTCTCTGATTCTGGATTCTATCATCTACATATTCACGTCAGAAAAGGATTGTTGAGTAGATGAAACTGAAGCCAGAAGTGATAATTTTATAGAGGCCGCTAATTGTTGACAGTGAATATCAAATTACTGTAAATTAGTGACTGTTTCCTGTCTTTTTAACTTAATGGATCATGGTATTTTCTTTATTATTTTAAAAATTAAATTTAGTCTAGCTCCATGCCCTCATCTCTATGAACATGAGAGATATTTATTCACAGTGGTTTGGGAGTTTGTGTTTGTGTGTTCGTTCGAGTGGGAATGGTCTTCTATCTCCTTAGGGATGTAATGTTATGGGGAGATTTCTGGCTGACTTAAGCACAGAGAAATTTATTGGAAAGGGTCCAGGGCAGCAGACTCAAGATGGCCAGGAATTCAGGGAGTCCTAGAAAGAAAGAGGCAGGAAGCATAGCAGCCAGGACATCTTTTATCGCTGCTGCTGCTGCCACCAGAGTCACTATGATGAATAGTCTTCAAACATTCTTTCCATCCCCGTGTCAACCAGCTCAAGATTTACAGTCTCAGGAGAGAGAATGTGGGTTGTCAGACCTTAGTCTCAGGCCTACCTCCTGTTTACACCAAGGTACAAGAAGAGGGGGAATCTGCCTTCTAAATGAGGACCAAGAACATGGACTCTTCCTCATATCAAGAGTAGACAAACCAAAGAAGTTTTCCCAAAGATATATGAGGTTACTGGACAAACAAATGACTGCATACTCTGCCTGGAAAAGAGAAAACTTTTTATACTTCAGTACATCATGTTTGTGCCTGATATTCTAATTGCTCGTGGTTATCTATTTCCATGAAGACAGGCAATTCAGCTATATTCTTCCCAAGCTACAGTGTCAGCTTGGTCTTCAGCCTTCTGAGATCCTGCCACCACCCAGAGACCTTGCAAGGGAATTGGGTCAAGCTAATCTCTGCTATTTCCCAAGTGTGGAAAACTTACTTCCTCTCTCTCACCATGACCCCTCTTACTCCGAAGAAGGCAGTCCAATTTTATCCCTACCCTTTCAGATTAACTAATGTTGCAGTTGTTAAACTTTTTTCCCTTGACTCTCCTAAACAGTTACTGAGGATATCAGAAGAACTCTGTTTATGTGGGTTCTATCCTATTGATATATACCCTATTAGAAACTAAAACTGAGAAAATTTTCGAGCATAAGAACATGCAAGCACACATTCTAGTAGCTGTTAACATAATGATATCACCTGCCATGTAATTAATAATAAGAAATTGTTATAACCTTGAGGACCCCTACAAGAGTCTCAGGGACCCCCAAACACATATTGGGCACCTGTTAGCTAGTCTAAACTTCTAGTGACTTGAAGCTTTTTTGAGAGATGGAAGCTTTTTTGAGAGATGGAAGCTTTTTATGCAAACAGTGAGTTTAAGCTCTTATAAAAAGGTTGTCTTCACAAGCTTCTATTTTCAGCTCCACAGAAAGTCTGGCTACCTTCTTGGAATGGAGGATGAAAACATCAAATGAAACAAAGATAATTAACATTTCTTCAAAATGTTTAAAACAGTGAACATAGAATACAATTTAATGTCCCAATATTGTGCATTAAACTTCCTCTTCTGGTAACGTCTCTGGCAATGGAAGAAAAACAATGTATCTGTTTTCAATTCATAGACTGACACCAGATGAGTAGCATTTTGCCTTTTTAGATATACTTAGAAAGTGCCTAAAACATAAACAACCATAGTGTCAATTATTGCTATATTGATATTTTCCTTCATTACAAAATTTGAAACCATTCCATGTAATTACTAATGAATTGTGAACCCAAATGTAAGGAAGAACATATTTTACATTTAGCAATGTTTAAAATATAGGAACTATTGTTGCCAGTAAATCTTTAGGGAAATAAGTGTATCACTTTGATTCTTATTGTAAGAATTGACATACACAGGTCTTTGTTCTGTATGATACTGTTGGTTACTTTGATATTTAACTTGGTAAGTGTATGGTCACAAGGATGGTGATTATTATTATTACAGGCAAAGAGGAAACTTGTGCCAAAGGCTACAAGGTGGCTCACGCATATTTGGGAAAGAATACTTAAATATAGATAAAAATCACTTGTAGATTTTTAATTAAGCAAAATTCACCAAGTAAACTGTCACACAATTTAGATTCTGGTATTAGTAAGAAAAGACAGATAATAGAGAAAATATCCTTCTAAGACTTGTCAAAGGGTCAATTTGAATCAGATAATAGAAAATAATTACTCCTTGAAGGACTTTTTTTCTGGTCATTTTCTTTCCTTCATAAGAAGGCTGCAGATGAATTTTGCCATAGTATATGCTCCTTAAACACCAGGGAATTACAACTTCTTGAGGTATTCATAGTCTGCTTTCCTCCAGGACCTTTTTTGAAAAGCTGCTAATAAGTATAGTTTCATGTCTATGATCTCATTGTTTTGATTTATTAAAGGCTTTCTAAATTATTTTAAGAAACCATTTGTAAGCTTAAAAAAGGCTGTGGGTTTGGACTTTTATGTTTGAAGATTAACAATGGATGATTCATTAATCAAGAAGTAGAGGTCAAGATAACTGCTAGATTCTCCTGGGGTCTATGGGTGTGTGTGTATATATATAATGTTAGCACAACAGAAGTAGACTATTTGACAGAGTTCTTTAGTCTGTGTTTTTCTCCTGTGACATTAATAGACATAGTGTTTGGTGAACAATCCTAAAAATGAGCTGATTTTTTAAAAATCTGCTTATAAAATATTGAAAGGTAATGCATTTGCTAATGCATATCTCACTACTTAAGAAAAAAATTTTAAATCTCATGCTGCATGTAATCAATGGTGCCTTCATTGTTTCTATATGTTCTAAAGTATTGTGCAATGCTTTTCATTAGTAAAAACAGAAAGACATGGGTTAACAAAATTTCTGTGTCAACACTTTAAATGTTTTAAGTTTTCAATTTATCCATTACCCATGTCATTCTCACGATCAGGATGGATAGGTAAAGATATAGATATAGATATACACAGATACGTAGATGTAGATGACCCCTCTAACTCTATTTTTACACTATTTACATAACCTTTTGAGGTTCAGTTCTTCTTCTCCAGCTATCAGGTTTATATTCTCTAGATAGCTTCTATAGATACTTTCCCAGTATGGTGTTGATTTTGTTTTAAGTAACAAAGGATTCTTAGTGCTTTGTTCTACACTAAGCAGTATTCTCAGTGGGAAAAGGAGATGAGGGAAGAAATATGGCGATTAAAGTAAGTCATTGTGTTTATCTTTCACCAGAAGAATTTTTATTCCTTCTTGGAAGGCAAACATGCACAAATAACAAACAGATATGAACTCAAATGAAATTTTGTTCAAGGGATTGGTAGGGGCAGGCTTTTGGTAGTTGCCTCATTAGAACCCACCAGCCTAGAGAAAAAGTGTCATTTTTCCCCTTGATGCTCATGGCGGATGACATGCTCCCCTGGACAAACCCAGATTACTATTTTCTCATAGATATAATAGACTACAAGATATGTGTGATTCACAGAGGAATAGATTGGAGTTCTCAAACTTGGGTCTTGGACACTTTTACACTCGAAAAATTTATTAAGGACTTGCTTTTGATATTTACCATATTAGAAATTACAACCTGGAATTTAAAAGCATATGTATTAATTTACTTAAAAATCACAGTAATAAACTCATTACATGTTAAGTGAAATGAGATATATTGGTGGAAAAAAAAATGTTTTCCCCCCAAAACAGAAGAATGCTCTTATTTACACCTGTGCAAATCATTTTAAAGCCAACTTACTAGAAGATAGTTGAGTACTGATACCTGCTTCTGCATTCAATGTGTTGTAATATGTTGTATATTTGCAGTATCATAAAAAAAATTTTGCCTCACACAGATACAAGTTTAGAAAAGGAGAACCTTGCAACCCTGAGAAGGCTAGGGTCATGTTTTTAGAATGACTATTCCAACTCTACCTCTTTTTCCCACTCAGAGAAGCATGTAGAAGTGTAAGGAAATGAAGGAGCAGTTTTAAAACCAGAATTTTACTTTCTTAAAATGCGTGCTTTGCAATATTCCATGACACCTAACCTCTGACACCCCTCACATCATCCCTCACTGGTTTGTCACAATATTTACACTGATGTCATCCATTAAAGGGCCGCTCTGTTTAATTCCTTTTTGTGGGTGGAGTTCTGCAGGCCTCATTTTCCTCTTGTGATTATTTTGTCATAACAAGACCATGCCTGTAAATCAGGGAGGTTGACAGTGCTGTGAGGGTTAATTCAAGCAAGTCAAGAATTAGCCTGATCTGTTTTATTGAAATAAGAAACACAACCATAATATTAATGATATTGATTGTAACCATGATCCAAGGAGTTTCAGGATGATTTATACCAATTTGTTAACATTATCTATTGATAACAGAGATTGATGATTTATATATAGTCACAGTAAGACCCAAAGGATTATGCCTTTGGGGTTGCTTATGTAGCAAGACTGTTCTTACATAACCAATAGTATATAAGAGAGTCTAGCCAATATTCCATTTGACCTACCTGATTTTGAGATGTTTTATATACACACCAGTGGTTCCTGATGGCAAGAAAGAAAATGCATCCAGTATGCCGTTGCAGAAGGGAAATAATTAAAGCTTATGCCTGAACCTTTGCTGTGAGGCATACCCTTACTTCAATATTGCTCTATTATATTCTTTACCTACAGCAAACTGTAGCTGCATTTCACTTCGGATCCTATGAGTCTTCTTTAGTGGTCTCCTGTTAACTTCAGTGGAATCCTGTTTAACCAACTGGTAACTCTTAGTACAAGATTTTGAGCCATTATTTTTAGAGAGTAAGATATTTATGCAAGAAATATCATGATCAAAAAAGGCCTTAAAAATGCCTTAACTACATGTAAATTGTAGGGATGAATAGAATGATAACATTTGAGCTGTCTGAAAAAAAAGTTACTGTTCAATAAAGGATAATTCTGGAAAATATACAAAAAAGGGTTGAAAGAAATAAAACTCAAAGATTGTCTTTCTGGTTTTATGTAAGAATATATTGTTGACTTGAAATAAATAGACTGCCAGGTATTTTTCCATCAAAGATGGACATATTTGAGATCAGCAGAGAATTGCAGTTTCAGGGGCTACAATCATGGCAAGCCACTTGCAAGTCCTCCCATGACAAGGGAATGAGAAAGCTTTTATAGAGAGGGAAAAAAGAATCCATGGCTTTTCATTGGCTGAGTCCTTCCCAGGAAAGAAGAGTCTTTCTTCTTTCTGCCATTGTCACAGGGGGAAAGAGCTTCCCGTTTTGGTCTCCCACCTCTATTTAACTGGGGTTTCTATGTATTAATTTTTTATATTTTCCCATTTGGATCAGATCTTTCTCTGAAAGCATAGCTGATCAAGAGTCAGTCTTTCTAGTTGCAGCAGTTTTTGTCCCTCAATGCCAGGAAAGACTTGGGTGTAATGTCTCACATCAGAGGGAAAGGACACAGATTGGACACCTGTTAACATCACATTCAAGTAACAAGGAGGGGTGGGAGGGAGAACTCTCAGGCAATTTTTATCTAAAGTTCGTATATTATTAAGAGCATAGACATTGCAGACAATCTGATGCATTATGTCATGATCAAAGGTTTGGCAACAAACTTCCAACAGGTCTGGTCTGGATATCTTCTTGAGAAGTCTGTCTCATCAAATTTCTTCTGCTTTGATTCCAGTATGTCTTTACTTTTAGGTCATCAGATGAGGTGCAGTTCCAGTCAGGGTTTAGCAATTTCTTTAGGTGTGTCATGGGAATCCATGAGTCTATTCCTTCGAGTTTGGTATCACAAGGGTTGGTTAGCAGTACTTGATAGAGGGCTTTCCAGCAAGATTGAAGAGGGTTCTTCTGGAGATGTCTTTTCCTGTAGATGAACTCTCCAGTTTGCAAGGCGTGATACTTAAGGTCTTAGTTTCCCAAAGGCATAGAGTGAAAAAAATGTTCTACCAAATCATGGTGATTTTCAATAGGAACAATCAGGCCTTTGAAATATTGGATTATATCTCCTTTTATCACTTGTGGGTCAAAAGAAGCAGGAACCAAGTGCATTTGGTGTCCTGTGATTATCTTGAAATGGTGAGAGTTTGAGTTCCATAAGGGGTGGATCTGAGATTTAAAAGGATGAATAGCATTGCTTTTGGTCAAGGTATTTGGACGGTCTCTACAAATTTTGCCAGTGGAGCCTTAATAATGCCATTAGTGTGTTCAACTAAATCAGAGGATTGAGGGTGGTAAGCACAGTGAAAGTGTTGTAAATCCAGACACATGACACAGACTTGTCAAAGCACCTGGCCAGTAAAATGGGTTCCTTGATCACTATGAAGTTTGGAGAAATTCTCCCGGTAGGGATAAACTTTTCTAAAAGGACTTTAGCCACAGAACAGGTAGAGTAGCCTGTCTTCAAGGGAAGGCTTCAGTCCAGTGTGAAGACGTAGACCTGCCTAAAACATACAACCGTTAGACGAGGGGACGTATGAAATCCATTTGTCAGACCATGAATAGTCCATTAGGCAGTTTAAAGTGCCTGGGGGCAGTATGAACAGGCTTCCCTGGATTGTACTTTGGACAAACAGAGCAAGGCATCTGTGAGATAGGCAATTCCTGTGGCCTTGTTAGTGTTTCCCCACCAATATCGATTCATGAAGGCTATTATTTTGTCAGTATACCAATGGTTTAATGCGTGTACTGTGGCGAGGAGAAAGAATTTTAGAGTCTCTTGTAGAACTGGGTTGTTATTTGGTCTGAACCAGAGCTTTCTCTTCTTATCAAACAATTGTTGAATTTCCAAGCTTGTTTTACCTTTTCTAAGGCCAATTTTTTGGCCTTTCTAGCCAGTTTTTTCTAAATTATCATTTGAGAAACGTTATGTCCATTTAAGGCTGAAGTAGCCATTGGTAAATATGCCGCCTCAACAACATCAAAAAGAGTTGTAATGGCATACCCAGCACAGTGCTTGCCATTGTCATCTTTTAAATAAGAGCCATCAGTGAACCATCAGAAGTCAGCAATACCAAACAGAATTTCCTGTAGATCATTGCCGGGAGTCGGGAGGTGGTCTGCCACTTTTAAGCAGTTGTGAGGGACTTTGTTGGTGATAGAGGGGAGAAGAGTAGCTGAGTTGAGGTTATTACAACTGAAAAGAGTTATATAAGGAGCAGTTGACAAAAGGAGTTCATAGGTGGTGATGCAGCTGGCTGAGAAATGTTGAGTATGACAAGAATATAGGAAAGACTCTATTGCATGAGGTATAAAAATGGTTCAAGGAGATCCCATGATTTTCTCAGTGGCATTAAGCAAAAAGGCAGTGGCTGTAATTTCTCTAAGGCAACGGATGTGTCCTTGGGCCACAGGGTCAGGTTGCTGCATATAACACCCTATGGGTTGATGTAGGTCCCTGTGATTCCGGGTGAGTACTCAAGGGCATTCCTTTCCTTTTCATGTACAATAAGGGAAAAAGAAATCTGATAACTGGGATCCCCAAGGGCAGGTGGGGTCATCAAACGTTCCTTTAAGGCCGGAAGGCTGTGTTGTCCGGCTCTTCCCATAAAATTGGTCGGGGTTGTTACTGCTTAGTAAAACATATAGAGGTTTGGGCATAAGAGAAATGTGGGATCCAATTTCAGAAATAAACAACTAGCCTGAGAAAAACTTCACAGTTGGTACTTAGCTTTGGGTTTTGGGAAACTTAGAACACCATGAAGCCTAACTGCATCTAGGTATAGCCCTTGTTCTAATATCAGATGCCCTAAATATCAAACCTGGGTTTATGCAAACTACACTTTTTCTTTGGCAGCCTTATGTCCATTTAAGTCTAAAAGCTTTAGTGAGTGGATGCTGTCTTTCTGTGAGAAGGCTTGAGAAGAAGAGCAAAGAAGTAAATCATCCATATATTGCAACAATATCAATAGAAGCTCTGGGGAACTTTACATCATCCACCTTATCCTTCAGGATTTTTGAGAAAAAAGAAGGAATCTCAGTGAAACCCTCAGGAATTACTGTTCGGAAGAATTGTTTTTCTTCCCAAGTAAAGGCAAAAAGATATTGGCTACTTTCATCAACTGGAATACTAAAGAATGCACTGCATGAATCAGTTACAGTAAAGAATTTGTTTCCTGTGGGAATGGATGTTAGTAACCTAACATCCATTAGAATGTTAGGAACAACAGAGTGTTTAGGGATAACAATGTTGTTTATTGCTCAGAGGTCCTGGACAGACCTCCACCCTCAGTTTTCTCACCAATAAAATGGGAGTGTTACAGAGACTCTTGAAGCCCTTGAAGGGCTTCTTTACTCCTAAGGTATTGATTAATTCCAGGAAGAGATTTTGAGAGATCTATTTGAACTTTAATGGGGGATGGGCTGTGAATTTTGCCATCATCAGTTGGAGGTTTTGCCAGTAAGGAAACTGGTGACAGATTCAAGAGGGACAAAATATCAGTGTTCTCAGAATCTATTCTAGTACCACCAGAGACCAAACAAATAAAATTTTTCAGACGGTAATTTAATTCACCTGGTGAGCTACTTTGATGACTACTGTCAATTTCTAGAATTACTTCCCCGTTTTGGGAGAAAGAAATTCTGGCATTATACTTCTCTAAGAAGTCTTAGCCTAATAAATGGATAAGGAGAAAAGGGTGGGTAGCTCTCAAAGGGCCTAAACAAAAGGGAATATGTTCAGAGACAGGAGTCTCTTGATGTTCATTAGAGAACCCCACTATCTGAACTGTTTTAAAACTCGAAGGCAGGTTGAGCATCGAGACTGCAGTGCCAATGTCAGTTTGGACTGGAAGAGATTTGCCCCCAATCTGAAAAAAAAAAATGTTTCCCCAAGCTGATTAATAGGGAGGAAATGGAAGAGCCATTGTAGTCCCTCAGAGCCCATCATTAAGAATTGGGAGGATGTTGGAAAGGCTACTTAGATGGCAGAAGGTGTCGAAAGCACTTAAATTTCTAACAATCTCTTTTCCAATGTCCTGGATCTTTGCAGTAATCGCAGGAAGTAGATTTTTGGTTTTGTTTAGGGGTCTTCATTTACTGGAGCTGAAGACTAAGAATTTTGGCTGTCTACCTTGGAGGTCACATCTAGAGTATTAGAGAACTGGTTTGCCAGATTAAGTAAACCTGGAGTGAATAGTTTCCCATTCAATACTGGCTTTTTTTTTTTTTTAAACATCTTTATTGGAGTATAATTGCTTTACAATGGGGTGTTAGTTTCTGCTTTATAACAAAGTGAATCAGTTATACATATACATATGTCCCCATATCTCTTGCCTCTTGTGTCTCCCTCCCTCCCACCCTCCCCATCTCACCCATCTAGGTGGTCACAAAGCACCGAGCTGATCTCCCTGTGCTATGCAGCTGCTTCCCACTAGCTATCTGTTTTACATTTGGTAGTGTATAGATGTCCATGCCACTCTCTCACTTTGTCACAGCTTACCCTTCCCCCTCCCCACATCCTCAAGTCATTCTCTAGTAGGTCTGTGTCTCCATTCCCGTCTTACCCCTAGGTTCTTCATGACCTTTTTTTTTTCTTAGATTCCATATATATGTGTTAGCATATGGTATTTGTTTTTCTCTTTCTGACTTACTTCACTCTGTATGACAGGCTCTAGGTCCATCCACCTCACTACAAATAACTCAATTTCGTTTCTTTTTATGGCTGAGTAATATTCCATTGTATATACATGCCACATCTTCTTTATCCATTCATCCAATGATGGACACTTAGGTTGCTTCCATCTGTGGGCTATTGTAAATAGAGCTGCAATGAACATTTTGGTACATGACTCTTTTTGAATTATGGTTTTCTCAGGGTATATGCCCAGTAGTGGGATTGCTGGGTCGTATGGTAGTTCTATTTGTAGATTTTAAAGGAACCTCCATACTCTTCTCCATAGTGGTTGTATCAATTTACATTCCCACCAGCAGTGCAAGAGTGTTCCCTTTTCTCCACACCCACTCCAGCATTTATTGTTTCTAGATTTTTTGATGATGGCCATTCTGACCGGTGTGAGAAGATATCTCATTGTAGTTTTGATTTGCATTTCTCTAATGATTAATGATGTTGAGCATTCTTTCATGTGTTTGTTGTCAATCTGTATATCTTCTTTGGAGAAATGTCTATTTAGGGCTTCTGCCCATTTTTGGATTGGGTTGTTTGTTTTTTTGTTATTGAGCTGCATGAGCTGCTTGTAAATTTTGGAGATTAATCCTTTGTCAGTTGCTTCATTTTCAAATATTTTCTCCCATTCTGAGGGTTGTATTTTGGTCTTATTTATGGTTTCCTTTGCTGTGCAAAAGCTTTGAAGTTTCATTAGGTCCCATTTGTTTATTTTTGTTTTTATTTCCATTTCTCTAGGAGGTGGGTCAAAAAGGATCTTGCTGTGATTTATGTCATAGATTGTTCTGCCTATGTTTTCCTCTAAGAGTTTGATAGTTTCTGGCTTTAAATTTAGGTCTTTAATCCATTTTGAGCTTATTTTTGTGTATGGAGTTAGGGAGTGGTCTAATCTCATACTTTTAAATGTACCTGTCCAGTTTTCCCAGCACCACTTATTGAATAGGCTGTCTTTTCTCCACTGTATATTCTTGCCTCCTTTATCAAAGATAAGGTGACCATATGTGCATGGGTTTATCTCTGGGCTTTCTATCCTGTTCCATTGATCTATATTTCTGTTTTTGTGCCAGTACCATACTGTCTTGATTACTGTAGCTTTGTAGTATAGTCTGAAGTCAGAGAGCCTGATTCCTCCAGCTCCATTTTTCGTTCTCAAGATTGCTTTGACTATTTGGGGTCTTTTGTGTTTCCATACAAACTGTGAAATTTTTTGTTCTAGTTCTGTGAAAAATGCCAACGGTATTTTGATAGGGATTGCATTGAATCCGTAGATTGCTTTGGGTAGTAGAGTCATTTTCACAATGTTGATTCTTCCAATCCAAAAACATGGTATATCTCTCCATCTGTTTGGATCATCTTTAATTTCTTTCATCAGTGTCTTATAATTTTCTGCATACAGGTCTTTTGCCTCCTTAGGTAGGTTTATTCCTAGATATTTTATTCTTTTTGTTGCAATGGTAAATGGGAGTGTTTTCTTAATTTCACTTTCAGATTTTTCCTCACTAGTTTATAGGAATGCAAGAGATTTCTGTGCATTAATTTTGTATCCTGCTACTTTACCAAATTCATTGATTAGCTCTAGTAGTTTTCTGGTAGCATCTTTAGGATTCTCTATGTATAATATCATGTCATCTGCAAACAGTGACAGCTTTACTTCTTCTTTCCCGATTTGGATTCCTTTTATTTCTTTTCCTTCTCTGATTGCTGTGGCTAAAACTTCCAAAACTATGTTGAATAACAGTGGTGAGAGTGGGCAATCTTGTCTTGTTCTTGATATTAGTGGAAATGGTTTCAGTTTTTCACCATTGAGTACGATGTTGGCTGTGGGTTTGTCATATATGGCCTATATTATCTTGAGGAAAGTTCCCTCTCTGCCTACCTTCTGCAGGGTTTTTATCATAAATGGGTGTTGAATTTTGTCAAAAGATTTCTCTGCATCTATTGAGATGATCATATGGTTTTTCTCCTTCAGTTTGTTAATATGGTGTATCACATTGATTGATTTGTGTATATGGAAGAATCCTTGCATTCCTGGAATAAACCCCACTTGATCATGGTGTATGACCCTTTTAATGTGCTGTTGGATTCTGTTTGCTAGTATTTTGTTGAGGATTTTTGCATCTATGTTCATCAGTGATATTGGCCTATAGTTTTCTTTCTTTGTGACATTTTTGTCTGGTTTTGGTATCAGGGTGATGGTGGGCTTGTAGAATGAGTTTGGGAGTATTCCACCCTCTGCTATATTTTGGAAGAGTTTGAGAAGGATAGTTGTTAGCTCTTCTCTAAATGTTTGATAGAATTCGCCTGTGAAGCCATCTGGTCCTGGGCTTTTGTTTGTTGGAAGATTTTTAATCACAGTTTCAATTTCAGTGCTTGTGATTGGTCTGTTCATATTTTCTCTTTCTTGCTGATTCAGTCTTGGCAGGTTGTGCGTTTCTCAGAATTTGTCCATTTCTTCCAGCTTGTCCATTTTATTGGCATAGAGTTGCTTGTAGTAATCTTTCATGATCCTTTGTATTTCTGCAGTGTCAGTTACTTCTCCTTTTTCATTTCTAATTCTATTGATTTGAGTCTTCTCCCTTTTTTTCGTGATGAGTCTGGTTAATGGTTTATCAATTTTGTTTATCTTCTCAAAGAACCAGCTTTTAGTTTTATTGATTGTTGCTTTCGTTTCCTTCATTTCTTTTTTATTTATTTCTGATATGGTCTTTATGATTTCTTTCCTTCTGCTAACTTTGGGGTTCTTTTGTTCTTCTTTCTCTAATTGCTTTAGGTGCAAGGTTAGGTTGTTTATTCGATATGTTTCCTGTTTCTTGAGGTAGGATTGTATTGCTATAAACTTCCCTCTTAGAACTGCTTTTGCTGCATCCCACAGGTTTTGGGTCATTGTGTCTCCAATGTCATTTGTTTCTAGGTATTTTATGATTTCCTCTTTGATTTCTTCAGTGATCATTTCATTATTAAGTAGTGTATTGTTTAGCCTCCATGTGTTTGTATCTTTTACAGATCTTTTCCTGTAATTGATATCTAGTCTCATAGCATTGTGGTCAGAAAAGATACTTGATACGATTTCAATTTTCTTAAATTTACCAAGGCTTGTTTTGTGACCCAAGATATGATCTATCCTGGAGAATGTTCTATGAGCACTTGAGAAAAATGTGTATTCTGTTGTTTTTGGATAGAGTGTCCTATAAATATCAATTAAGTCCAGCTTGTTTAATGTATCATTTAAAGCTTGTGTTTCCTTATTTATTTTCATTTTGGATGATCTGTCCATTGGTGAAAGTGGGGTGTCAAAGTAGGGGTACTATGAATGTGTTACTGTCAGTTTCCCCTTTTATGGCTGTTAGTAGTTGCCTTATGTATTGAGATGCTCCTATGTTGGGTGCATAAATATTTACAATTGTTATATCTTCTTGGATCGATCCCTCGATCATTATGGAGTGTCCTTCTTTGTCTCCTGTAATAGTCTTTATTTTTAAGTCTATTTTGTCTGATATGAGAATTGCTACTCCAGCTTTCTTTTGATTTCCATTTGCATGGAATATCTTTTTCTATCCCCGCACTTTCAGTCTGTATGTTTCCCTAGGTCTGAAATGGGTCTTCTGTAGACAGCATATATATGGGTCTTGTTTTTGTATCCATTCAGCCAGTCTGTGTCTTTTCTTGGGAGCATTTAATCCATTTACATTTAAGGTAATTATCGATATGTATGTTCCTATTCCCATTTTCTTAATTGTTTTAGGTTTGTTATTGTAGGTCTTTACCCTCTCTTGTGTTTCTTGCCTAGAGAATTTCCTTTAGCATTTTTTTGTAAAGCTGGTTTGGTGGTGCTGAACTCTCTGAGCTTTTGCTTGTCTGTAAAGGTTTTAATTTCTCCATTGAATCTGAATGAGATCCTTGCTGGGTAGAGTAATCTTGGTTGTAGTTTTTTCTCCTTCATCACTTTAAATATGTCCTGCCAGTCCCTTCCTGCTTGCAGAGTTTCTGCTGAAAGATCAGCTGTTAACCTTATTCCCTTGTGTGTTATTTTTCCCTTGCTCCTTTTAAAATGTTTTCTTTGTATTTAATTTTTGACAGTTTGATTAATATGTGTCTTGGCATGTTTCTCCTTGGACTTATCCTGTATGGGACTCTCTGTGCTTCCTGGACTTGATTAACTATTTCGTTTCCCATATTAGGGAAGTTTTCAACTATAATCTCTTCAAATATTTTCTCAGTCCCTTTTTCTCTTCTTCTTCTGGGACCCCTATAATTCAAATGTTGGTGCGTTCAATGTTGTCCCAGAGGTCTCTGAGACTGTCCTCCGTTCTTTTCATTCTTTTTTTTTTATTCTGCTCTGCAGTAGTTATTTCCACTATTTTATCTTCCAGGTCACTTATCCGTTCTTCTGCCTCAGTTATTCTGCTATTGATCCCTTCTAGAGTATTTTTAATTTCATTTATTGTGTTGTTCATCATTGCTTGTTTCCTCTTTAGTTCTTCTAGGTCCTTGTTAACTGTTTCTTGCATTTTCTCTATTTCCAAGATTTTGGATCATCTTTACTATCATTATTCTGAATTATTTTTCAGGTAGACTGCCTATTTCCTCTTCATTTGTTAGGTCTGGTGGGTTTTTGCCTTGCTCCTTCATCTGCTGTGTGTTTTTCTGTCTTCTCATTTTGCTTATATTACTGTGTTTGGGGTCTCCTTTTTGCAGGCTGCAGGTTCGTAGTTCCTGTTGTTTCTGGTGTCTGTCCCCAGTGGCTAAGGTTGGTTCAGTAGTTTGTGTAGGCTTCCTGGTGGAGGGGAGTAGTGTGTGTGTTCTGGTGGATGAGGCTGGATCTTGTCATTCTGGTGGGCAGGTCCACGTCTGGTGGTGTGTTTTGGGGTGTCTGTGGACTTATTACGATTTTAGGCAGCCTCTGTGCTCATGGATGGGGCTCTGTTACTGTCTTGCTAGTTGTTTAGCAGAGGGTGTCCAGCACTGTAGCTTGCTGGTCGTTGAGTGAAGCTGGGTGCTGGTGTTGAGATGGAGATCTCTGGGAGATTTTCACCATTTGATATTACGTGGAGTTGAGAGGTCTCTTGTGGACCACTGTCCTGAAGTTGGCTCTCCCACCTCAGAGGCAGAGCACTGACTTCTGGCTGGAGCACCAAGAGCCTTTCATCCACATGGCTCAGAATAAAAGGGGGGAAAAATAGAAAGAAAGAAAGAAAGAGAATAAAATAAAATAAAGTTATTAAAATAAAAAATTAAGAAAAAATTTTAAAAAGTAAAAGTAAAAAAAAAACACGGATGGACAGAATCCTAGGACAAATGGTGAAAACAAAGCTATATAGACAAAATCTCACACAGAAGAGTACACGTACACACTCACAAAAAAAGGAAAAGGGGAAAAAATAAACTATCTTGCTTCCAAAGTCCACCTCCTCAATTTGGGATGATTCGTTGTCTATTCAGGTATTCCACAGATGCAGGTACATCAAGTTGATTGTGGAGCTTTAATCTGCTGCTTCTGAGGCTGCTGGGAGAGATTTCCCCTTCTATTCTTTGTTCTCACAGCTCCCGGGGCTCAGCTTTGTATTTGGCCCCGCCTCTGCGTGTAGGTCGCCAGAGGGCGTCTGTTCTTCGCTCAGACAGGACGGGATTAAAGGAGCAGCTGATTCGAGGTCTCTGGCTCACTCAGGCCGGGGGAGGGAGGGGTACGGATGTGGGGCGACCCTGCGGCGGCAGAGGCCGGCGTGACGTTGCACCAGCCTGAGGCGAGCCGTGAGTTTTCCCTGGGAAGTTGTCCCTGGATCACGAGACCCTGGCCATGGCGGGCTGCACAGGCTCCCGGGAGGGGAGGTGTGGAGAGTGACCTGTGACAGGCTTCTTGGTGGCGGCAGCAGCAGCCCTAGTGTCTCATGCCCGTCTCTGGGGTGCGCGCTGATTGCCGGGGCTCGCGCCCGTCTGTGGAGCTCCTTTAAGTGGCGCTCTGAATCCCCTCGCCTCGCGCAGCAGGAAACAAAGAGGCAAGAAAAAGTCTCTTGCCTCTTCGGCAGGCAGACTTCTCCCCGGACTCCCTCCCGGCTAGCTGTGGCGCACTATCCCCTTTCAGGCTCTGTTCACGCCGCCAGTCCTCTCCCTTCTATCTGACCGAAGCCCGAGCCTCAGCTCCCAGCCCCGCCCGCCCCGGCGGGTGAGCAGACAAGCCTGTCGGGCTGGTGAGTGCCGGTCGGCACCGATCCTCTGTGCGGGAATCCCTCCGCTTTGCCCTCCACACCCCTGTTGCTGTGCTCTCCTCCGCGGCCCCGAAGCTTCCGCCCTCCGCCACCCGCAGTCTCCGCCTGCGAAGGGGCTTCCTAGTGTGTAGAAACCTTTCCTCCTTCATGGCTGCCTCCCACTGGTGCGGGTCCCATCCCTATTCTTTTTGTCTCTATTCTTTTTTCTTTTGCCCTACCCAGGTCGTGGGGAGTTTCTTGCCTTTTGGGAGTTCTGAGGTCTTCTGCCAGCGTTCAGTGGGTGGGTGTTCTGTAAGAGCTGTTCCACATGTAGATGTATTTCTGATGTATTTATGTATTTATGGGGAGGAAGGTGATCTCCGCGTCTTACTCTTCCGCCATCTTCTCAAATGCCCCCTAAACCTTTGTTTTTAAGTGTCAGAATTTTTATGCAGTTTCTCATTTACCTTTTTACTTTGCTTATAGTGTCTTTTCCATGTTTTTGAAATTTTTATGCTTCTAGATTTTGCGTCATAGTTGGGCAAGTTTTGCCAATTGCAGGGTTACATAAAAGTCTCACATATTTTTCTTATGTTTATTGCTTAATTATTTACATGTAATTATCTGATTTGTTTATCCTGGCCTGTCATATGAGTTATGGATCCAAATCTCTTTTCCCATAAGGGTATCCTGTTATTACAATACAAATACTAAAGAGAAAGTGTCCCATTCTCCAGAAGCAGCAATAAATGTGATGTGTTTGTGAAACAGAGAAGACTAACTATAGTATATGGTCATGTTGGGGAACAACAAGGATGTTGAAAGCCCAGTAGCCAAAAAAAAGCAAGAAAAAATCCCCCAAGTATTTTGTGCAAAGAAATAATTGGCTAAATTATTGTTTAAGCAATTTCCGTTTTGTAATATTGTTCAAGATGTTAAGTTTGTTTCTTGGTTTAGTTAATTAGTCAGTCCTAAAAGGAAACGTGAGACCTGTTGATCAGGAAGCAGAACCTTTACTCACAGAGCATCTTTGCAGTGCCACACCCCAATTCCCCACACACAAAGCAAGCGGCATCTGATGTCATCTGTGCATCAGTGCGGTTTGCATCAGCCCCAAATTCTGAGACTTGGCCCTTCTGTAAGAAGGCTGAGAGAGAGACAGAGTGAAGGAGGAAGGGAGAAAATAAGAGAGAGAAGGAAAGAGGAGCGGAGGAGGGAGAGTAGAGAAGGTGGGACAGACTTTCACTCTCTCCAGCTATAATGTAACAAATCCTCTCCAAGGAATGGGAGGACACTGCTGCCCTGGAGGTGAGCAAAAGCCTTTGAGGGAGGGGAAAAAGCACCTCTGAGTGTTACCCTTACCATGTAAGCAGATGGCTTTGGGAGACATGCCTTTAGATCTTCCCAGAGCAATTCATTAGCTTTAACTTCCAAGACTTGTTTACTATTTAGTAATCCTCTCACCCAGGCTGTCAGTACTCTACTCAGAAAGTCCAGACTGTGCAGAAATGTGGAAATACTCATGGAGAACTGTTTTCCTAACAAACACTGGTTGCAGGGGAGGCTAACACAAGGAATGTAGCTAGGAAAGTGCTTAACATTTGGGTCTAGAAAATCATCCAGATTCAGATCAGTCCAGTGGGAATGAAGAGGATGAAGTAGACATGAGAGGCATATTTTATATAAACTTGCAGGACTTTGTGGTTGAATAAATCTCAACGAGAATGATGAGTAAAAGTACAATATGTACTTCCGAGCACAGATGACAGAAATGGTAGGAAAATTAAAACTTTTTTTTTCCAATAGAGAGAAATAGGAATGGATTCGAATATACAGTGTTGGAAATGTTGGGACTAGAACTGGAGCAGCAGATCAGAATTCACTCTGTTAAGCACTGTTATACTTAAGGAGCTTCTGAGGCAGAAGTATATGGTGTATGTAGTTGGAGAAAAGGATCTAGAAAGGGGCGAAGACTTGTCAATGAAATAGAAGGAATAATAAAATAGAATTTGTCAAGACAGTATAGGGTCATGTGTTCTAAAGAAGACGCCACTCTGAGAATAGCACAGACAATGCTGAGACAGATTATAAACAAAAGCTGTTTGATTTAGCAATAGGGAGGCCATCAGTGGCTATGTGACACAAGTTTAATTACAGTGACTGAGGCAGAAGCCAGATTACATGGCTAGAAGAAGAGGTGAATAGAAAAGAAGTGAAAATAAATACATATTACTCCGTTACACAGAGGGACCTCTATCCATTTAGTATAAATGAAACAATTCCTCTTTGTGCTGACATCTTTGGCTTTGCTTCTTTAACCATAGCTTTCTGTCAATGGCTTTACCCTGTTTCCCTCTGAGACCCCAAAATACAAATGCATTTAGCAAGCAAGCATCTGTATTGAACCCGAACACTAGCACTTTCTTTAAACAGACTTACTATGTTTTAGGATGAGTACTTCTGGGATTGTGTATGGTCTTCAGGATTTTTTGTTAATTGAATTTATGAAATCAAAACAGTTACAGTGGGTCACACTCCAGGTCATAGCAGTAGCTCCAGCAAACAAAAATTTACATTGAAAATGAATTAGTTTCAAATAGAATTTTACCTGCAAAAATATAAATATGCAAATAGACACTTTTTAAACTTTTCCTGAGATTGTCACATTATTCTCTTTAAAATTTCTTGACTTTGTAAAAAATAATTTCAAGAGAATCTTTCAGTAACCTTTAGACGTTAGGAGAACTGAAGATTATATATTAGTGTAATTATAAAAGAGAACCCCTTATGTTGAAGCAAGGAATTACATCCAGCGTGAAATTGAAACTCTAATAGTTGATAAGTGTTAACAGTGCCAGGCTAAAGTGTATTAAGCAGCCATCTGGCCGTCTCTTGGGGAGAGATGAACATTAAAGTCTATCCTGGCTCCATGCTTGGTTCTGTTCTTTACATTAATAAGTACTCTGCCATGATTCAGAATATTGAGGATATGTTACACTTTAAGAAAAAAAAAACCTAAACAAATGTTATTTCAGATGTCATACTAGAAAAGATTTACACTTAGTGTGTCACGAGTATTATTTCCATGAAGAATTTTGAGAGTAAATCAAAGATAATCTGAGTTTGTACAGAGCACATTTTAGCAAGTCATTATGTCATATTATTACCACTAAAGTGGAAATCTCCCAATTATACATCTATACTGCCTGATGTCTATCAGATAATCTCAAAGTCTTTCCCAGTGGATTGTGACAGCAATCTAATGTCCATGGCTAACCCTGGTTTCTGTTTAGGCATGGGAGCTCTGTCATTCCCCGATTGCTACCTGGTTAAGAAGTACTAATAGGAAGAGCTTGCACTGACAAAAATCTTATTAACCAGGCTGTATTCTGTGTGTTTTATACCTTTTAATTCATTTACTCTTAAGCATCCCCATGTGGTAGTTGCTATTATTATCCCCATTATTGCAGAAGAGAAACTGAAGTGACGTGTCAAGAAGAACAATTTGGGGAAAGCCTAAATACAATATGAATGTTTATAGAACAATTAGAACTTTGGTTCCTGGATGATAACCACCAGGATTTTCTGGGTGCTTTAAAAACATGGTGATTGTTAACTCTGTCTCCTCAAATCAGAGAGTCCATCAGTACCCACCTGGGTTTTTCTTCCCTTTCCGGTGTCTCAAGACAGTAAGTGAAGGCAGTTCTAGGGGTCAGTTGTTTCCCTCTTCTAAAAGCACTCTCCTTCACTGACTAATGTCCAGTGACTTGAAACCTAGTGACTCATATATCTGGTCTGCTTTTTGGTTATTTAAGGCAATAGAGGAAATCTGGTCCCCATCCCTTCATTTTAGTCAGAGGTAGATGACCTTTTGAAAAAACATTTTATTGTAATCTCTATACATATAGCAAAGGCACACCTGTCATAAGCATGAAGTAGAATAAATGTTCATAATCTGTAATCAAAGGATGATAAGACCACCACTCAATATCTAAAATAAAAAGATTGTTGAATTTATTGCTTATTTTTGTGAAGGAGAATTGTATTAGATGCAGTGTCTCTGAGCAGAGCAGATGATGATCTTATATACAAAGTTGGGTGGAAGTGTGGAATTCTGGTATTGACACTTTGTAGCGGCTGAGTTAATGTTAGCTGTAGTGTTCACCCAGGTGAGATTTTTAATTGATGTGTTGTCAGCCAGAGGCGTTCTTATTGCAGAGAATCCATTCCTGACGAACTGCCTCGCAGGAAGGCAGGGTTGTCACTGATTATAAAAGCACATTCACTGAGGTGAGTTTCTGATCAGTTCAGCAAGTTTCAAACCAGTTCTGGTGACTCCATGAAACCACTGCTATCGGACAATCAGTCTTTGCCTGGGAGAGCGAGAACTTCTTTTTGTCATTGATTACGCTTAAGTAAATAACACTGAAAACAAAACAAAGCATTCAGAACATCACTAGTTCCTCAGAATCTCCACCTTGTGCTCTCAGCTACTTCCTATCTTCTTTTGAGAGGGACCTTTATTCTGACTTCTAACAACACAGATTACCTTTGCCTGTTTCTGTACTTTACATAAATGGAATTAGTGTGTATTTTTTCTTGTCCTAGTTTCTTTCACTGAACATTATGTTTGTAAGATTCATGCATATATAATATTAACTGAAATATATATGAACGTATACACACCTTTGTGTTGGGTATATACTAAGGAGTGGGATTGCCAAATCATAGTATATGCATATATTCTGCTCTAGTAGATGTTACTAAACCATTCTGTAACGTGGCTGTGCAAATTCATGCTCCCCTCAGCCCTCATGAGAGTTTCAGTGGCTTCTCATCTTCACCAACACATGCTACTACCTGACACATAGGGTCGTAATTTTAATTTTCTTTCCCCTGTTGATTAATGAGGTTGAACAGCTTTCCCTGGTGATTAGTCTTCCAGCTCTGTCCATTTCTTGGATCCCAGAGCCTTGGAAACTAGGTTTACACCCTCTAAACAGGAGATGTGAGAATTATTCTCCAGAAAGGCTAACAGAAAACATTGAAAGACACTGAAATTAGTGGTATCCCCCAATATAATCCAGGCATATTCTACAATAAAGTCATATTTGACAAATCTGTCCATGTATACAAGCTTCCACTCAGCATTGTAAAGTACAGCTCTTAATTATGAGTAGGCAGACAAAAGTCACTGAATATTTTAGAAAATTACCTAACATGAAATAGAGACCTAAACCCTCAAATAATAATAATTTGGAAGAAACAGTAACTTATCAAAGACATTTATTGTCATAATAATATAAATACTGGTGTATCCACAATTATGCTGTAATTCTGTTGGGAGGATGTGTGGGTTGGTTGCATATTTGCAGTGGGCGTATTACTGAGTTTGTGTGGTGTATGCAGTGTGTAGTGGTTGTGGGGGACATTATGAAAATTATCTAAGTTTTCATGTTCCATTGTTCAGAGTAAATACACAATGCTTAAAACTGAAAAATAAAAAACAAGGGATCTTGATACCTGATTGAATGATAAGGATGATAGGATAGAAACAGCGAATAGTTGAAAGTAGCTGCCTCTGGGAGGATAAAATAGCATAGGGTAGGAAGAGCTGCTTTTTGGTAAGAGTCTTTGTAAAATCGTGTAACCCCTAAAACTGTGCATGGATAAATATAAGAAAAATAAACCAAACTGAAAACCTCCTTCTTTTTAAATGCTGAATAAGATTCCACTAGTGTAAGGGGAAAAAAGGAAAGTAAAAAAAGTAGAACAGTAATTTCTAGGGGTTGGGGGAAGGGGGCCATGGGGAGTCACTGTTTAATGGGTACAGAGTATCAGTTTTGCAAGATGACAAAAATTCTGGAGATGTATGGTGGTGAGTTCCTCGGGAGGGAGATGAGATAAACATGTGGCCACATTTAATCAGTGGTGCACCAGTAGATGCTACAGGTGCTTAGCCCAGAAAAAAAAAAATCCAAATTCTTAATACCAGGAAGTAGTAGAAGGAAATTACATAATTTTAAAATAAAAAACAAATAATTCAGCGTCCTTATACTAATGGATTTCTGAAATGAAGGATGCATCAATTTTATAAAAAGGTAATAAAATAATAATACCTCCTACATTGGATTATTCATTCTCTCAACAAATATTTATTGGGTATTTACTATGTGGTAGATGATACAACAATGATTAAGGCACATTTCTTTACTGTAAATTGTTTGATCTAGTGGAGAAAATAGAAAAGCACGTCAACAGTTGCTCTACAGTACAGGGAGTGCCACACACAGAGGAGAGCTTGGGAGCATGTGAGCACACACGTGCACATAAACAAACCTCAGGGAGATGTGAACACTTCCCCAGGAGCAGACATTTGAGCAAGTCCTGAAGATATATATATATATTTGTTGTTGTTGTTTGTTTTCTCATTTATTTGGAACAGTTGCTATGAGAAAGGGAAAGCCAAATGTATGAAGAACTTCAGTAAGTAGCTGAAGGCACAAACTCAGTAATAGGACCAAGTCATTTCTCAGGTCAGTCCCTAAAAGTAGTTTGTACCTTGGACAAATCTAGTGAACTTCAAAAGATACTGATACCTGTAACTCACAACCACAGACCCTGATTTGACTGGTCTGGTGTGTGACCTGGGCATATCATATGATCCGGCAATCCTACCTCTGTATAGGATTTCAAAGAAAATGAAAACAGAATATTGAAGAGATCTGCATTCCCATGTTCAGTGCAGCATCACCCACAGTAGCCAAGATATGAAAACAGCCTAGGTGTCTATCAATGGATGAATGGGTAAAGAAGATGTTGTGTGTATATGCACAGTGGAATATTATCCAGCCATGAGAAAGAAGAAAATCCTGCCATTTGTGACCACTTGAGTAGAACTTGAAAGCATATGCTGAGTGAAATAAGCCAACTAGAGAAAAACAAATACTGTGTAGTGACAATTTATGTGTATAAACTAAAAGAGCGAAAGTCCTAGAGACAGAGAGTAAAATGGCGGTTATCAGGGGCTGGGGGGTGGGATTTGGGAGATGTTGGTCAAAAGGTACAAACTTGCAATTAGAAGATGAATAAGTCCTGGAGATCTAATGCACAACATGTGCTTATAGTTAACAATATTTCATTATATACGTCAGAGTTGCTAAGAGACTAGATCTTCAATGTTCTCACCATAAAAAAGAAATGATAATCATGTGACACAACTGACGTATTAGCTAACACTTGGGTGGTAACCATATTGCAATACATGAATTTATCAACTCAACACCTGTACACCTTGAACTTATACAATGTTATATGTCAATTATATCTTAATGTTTAAACAAAGATTTCTGAAACATATATATATATATATATATATATATATATATATTTCCCTAGGGAATTCAAATGTGCAGCCAGTGTTAAGAACCAAAGATGTCAGCTATTTTGAAAGATAATTTCGTAGTGGGAGAATATCTCAAGGAAAAATGACTACCCCATAAAATGGGTTATAGCAGAACTCCAGGACCACCACATGTACACTTAATACATGTAATATTTTCATACGATACAATGGAAACAGTGTCCCTTGCAGTCATTAAGGCAAGAGTACTGAGGACTAGAAATTTAATTTTCTCTTAAAATGCTGTTTAGTTTTTAAAATTCAAAATAGTAAAAATCTCAAAATGATGACACCAGATTTTGACTTAATGTACACATCTCTGGAATAGTTTCAGGAATATGGCCATTTTCAAACATCCTTTTCATATGATGAATGTTGATGTCACATTTGGGGGTTTGTCTCTTTGCGGTATCTCACTGTCTTGTCCAGAACATACAGTTCCCTTCAAACTAGTATTTCATTCTCACCAGAACATTGGCTCTTAAAATGTCTACTTATCTTGGGCACTTACTGAGTGTGTGACTCTTCACCACAATTCACCATATTTTTCACTGTAATTTACTTCATTTCAGTAAAATCTTATTTCTCGGTTAGGTAAAAGACAAATTTCAAATATTTCTTAAAATAGTTGGCAGTCCTTTTTAATGTTTTTCTGTCAATAATTATTTCTTGGTTTGACAATTAACCACTGTGAAGAATTCAAATGTAAATGATGAATACATAAAACAATGTAAACAATGCATTGATGCACCAACCTGTAAAATTAAGCAGATATTAATGTTTTCAATGTTTTCTTCATAGTTTTCTTCTTTAATTCCTTTTTTAGAAATAAGTCATTATAGATGCAGCTAAAGACTCTTTTCCCATCGGTTTCCCTCCTTCCATTCCCCAAAGTTTTTTTTAATTCCACTATGTATTTTTGTTTTATACTACATGAATGTAATCATAAAACAGATACATGATTTCAAGTGGTATACACAATTTTGCACCTGGATTCCTACCATCACCACCAAATGTTATGATGTATACATGTTGATACATGTAGAACTAGTTCAGTTATTTTAATTGCCTTATAATAATCTATTGGATGAATGAAGTAGTTTTTCCTATTCTCCTGAAGAACAGTTCATTTTTAAAAATACTTTTTACAATTATAAACAGTGCTTCTATGAACATTCACATACATATTTCTATCCTATTTCAGCCATTCTACTCAATGCTTGGTGGTATCACACTTTGGCTTTAACTTATACTCCTAATGAGTAGTACTTTATGTGCTTATTGACCATTCAGATAGTATCTTTTGTGAAGCCACTGTTCATGTCTTTTAACAGTTTATTATTATTATTGTTGCTGGACTGCTTCTTTTCTTATTCATTTGTAGGAGTTCTTTAAATCTACATATGAACCCTTGTCAGGTAGGAGTATTTGGAACATTTTCACCCTCTTGATAATGTTTCTGGTGAACAGAATTTCTTAATATTTATGAGGTTCAGTTTATCAATCTTTTTATGGTTTGTGCTTTCTGTCTCCTGTTTGAGACATCTTTCTCTTCCCTGAAGTCATGCACATATTCTCTATTTTTCTTTAAATGATTAATGTCTTTTCCCTCCACATGTAAGCTATGCCATTTATTATTATTATTTTTTGGTATGGCGTAAGGTAGGAGTCAAGATTGATTTTTTTTTTCCATTCAGATATCCAGTTGACTCAGTTCCTTTTATTGAAAAGACCATCTTTTCACCAAGTGTTTGCAATGGTAACATTGTTATAAATCAGGGGATAACATATGTGTACATCTCTTTCTGAACTCTATTCTGTTCCATAGATCTGTTTCTCCTTAGATACTACCTTATGTATATGCCTCGATCTCATGTGGTAAAATTCCTTAACTTTGTTCTTCATAATGATCTTGGCTAATAAAATTCTAGATCCCATGCATTGTCATATAAGTTTGTGTGTGCATGTGTATCTGTGTGTTTTCATCTGCTGAAAAATTTGAATCATATATAATTATATAACATTATATATAAATAAAATATTTTATAAATATAAATAAAATATTAAGTTATATAGCATAGACTTTATATATTATATATATATATATATTTACTAGTAACTTTGAACGGTTGCTGTTGAAGTTGTTCCCTGTTTGTTTGAACTGTGTTGTATTTTTCTGTACAAAAACATTTGGTCATCCTCTGGGCGAGTTGTTGTGACAACCTATGTGACTTACTTAGTTCCTGGGTTCATTTTCTTCTTCCTTCTCTTGTTATAGTATAGGGCATTTTCTTTACAATACATGGTGCCTCTTATTATGTTTCTTTCTCTTCTGATTTTTTGTATTATTTGTTTGAGAACTTTCTTTACACTTAACCTCTTTTCGTCCCTTCACCAAGAAATTTCCAAGAAATATGGTATCTTTCAAGCTGTCACATTCTATCCCAGAAGTCCCTTCCTGGGACTGTCATATCATATCTTGTGCACTTTCCAAGACAGTTCCCTCAGGTCCTTGGCATCCAAGGTATCATCTACCAGGTCTTGTTAATGATTTCAGTATTTTTTCTCATAGTCAGTCTTTTCCTTCTGGGAGTGAAGCCTAATTGATATTATCAGTGGTCCACTGCTGCAATAATCTGCTACACTTTCCTTCCTTTTGCCTAATCAGAATGCTAAAATACATCCTTCATTTTTAAACAACTCACTCCAAGATAAGCTGACACATAGCATATCTACATAGATGTCTTGTTTCACAATGACCTATATCATATTCCTCTCCACAGGGATCAGCGTAGGTTTATCTATTATTAAGGACTCCTATGTGAATTAGGTCACTATGTCATTCTTTTGATTGATGGAGTTCATATATCAGAATGCATAGGATGACTCCAGGAGCTTTAAAATTACATATCTGCCTCTAGTTTCTGGTCTGAGATGGGGCCCAGTAATCGACCTTTGTATGAAGCCACAATTCTGAAACAGGTGGAAGAAAAGCAATGTTTCTTGACCCCTCTCATATATTATGTGATGAGATCATATAAGCCAGTGTCTCCTCGGTGATAATCAGAACACCTTATAGTCTATGAAATATCTTCAGGGATGTAAAGCCAGCCCCTGACTTAAGAGAGGGACATATAAAAATAATATTCTTTAGGCTCAAAATTATCTGTGTAAAAATACAGAATTTCTGCCAGCTAAGTGCTCTCTGATCTCGTTCACAGAAATACTCCACGCTGAGAGTCTGTTTTCTAAGGACTGGTTTAAAAGAGATAACATATGATTCGACAGGTTATGCTCCATGTTCTCCATTATCTGATTTTTCAAAATTAACAATAGTGTGGAGTTATATGATGTCTCATTTGTAATTGGTATCTGAAAAAAAAAATCTCACATATCTTAAATTGCACATATCTTTTGTAGAAGTCTGACAAGAAGTTATGACTTACAAGAATCAGAAAAGGACTTGTATCTGGGGATTTGAATATCTTAGCTTAAAGGTGCAAGTTATGCTATGATCATAAAATGTATTACTCTTCCTTTACTTTAAAAACATACTACTGTTTTTTTAAAAAATTCTCTTAAGCTAATCAGTTTTTTTAAAAACATCTTTATTGGAGTATAATTGCTTTACAATGCTGTGTTAGTTTCTGCTTTGTAACAAAGTGAATCAACTATATGCATACATATATCCCCATATCTCCTCCCTCTTGTGTCTCCCTCCCACCTTCCCTATCCCACCCCTCTAGGTGGTCACAAAGCACCGAGCTGATCTCCCTGTGCTATGTGGCTGCTTCCCACTAGCTATCTGTTTTACGTTTGGTAGTGTATATATGTCCATGCCACTCTCTCACATTGTCCCAGCTTACCCTTCCCCCTCCCCGTGTCCTCAAGTCCATTCTCTACATCTCCATCTTTGTTCCCATCTTGCCCCTAGGTTCTTCATGACCATTTGTTTTGTTTTGTTTTGTTTTTTAGATTCCATATATATGTGTTAGCATATGGTATTTGTTTTTCTCTTTCTGACTTACTTCACTCTGTATGACAGACTCTAGGTCCATCCACCTCACTACAGATAACCCACTTTCGTTTCTTTTTATGGCTGAGTAATATTCCATTGTATATATGTGCCACATCTTCTTTATCCATTCATCTGTCGATGGACCGTTAGGTTGCTTCTTTGTCCTGGCTATTGTAAATAGAGCTGTAATGAACAAGCTAATCAGTTTTTTGGTAGAAATTAATTTTTGCACTCAAGAATGGAGTAATTTACCTAAATTATACAACCTTTTAAAGGTAATTTATCATTTATACATAATAATTGTTTTCACAGAGAAATATGGCTATGTATAAGTGCTATTTTACATCAAGGGAAAGTGTAGCTGAAATTTAAAGTTAAAAAGACTTTAAAAATTACTTGCCTATTAATTTGGTTCACCTAATTTTAAATACTCCATATGTTCATTTATAAAGTGACACCAGATATAAGTTAATACCCATTTTCTAATTGGACTGTCCCAAAAATGTTATGATATAATTTCTTGTGGATCTAGATAAAATTGTTTTTTCACTTTTACAAATGTATTTAAAATCCCATATGCAACGCATTTCAAAGAACATTATTTCTATTCCCACACCTTATGAAACTATTTTAAAGTCTTCACGCATAACTTTGACATTGATACCTTTGAAATGACTAGAGTCACTTTTGAACTCATCTAACAATTTCTAAGAACCTACTGCCGGTCCTTCTGGCTGCCTAAATTGTTTAAATTCACTTTTTGAATCAGCCTAGGATGCTAATCATTGGAAATTTTATACCAACCCAATTACTGATTCACATAACTTTTGGGTAGCTTAGGTTTTGTTTTTAACATTGTTTCCTGCGGGTATGTATTGATACCTCCAGAACATACTACTTATTATGTGGCTTTAGAAAGTATCTTTAAAAAGACTTTTAGAAATAATGATATCCATCACTAGCAATGTGAAGTTACACCTCTTAAAATTACTACATCCGTGATAAACCTTGCTCTCTCACTATTTCACTTAATCCACCAGATGTCCTCAGTAAACATTCAAAATACATCAAGGTCATTGTCGGCTAAGATATCATTCTCAAACAGCACTTTAAAGTAAAGAAATGGGAAGAATTCTGCTACAGTGAGAGGCTGTGTAAGGACTTAAATATAAAGCAATTTCTTTCTCAGAGATGATTTTGGAAATGAAGCTTCCTAGTCAAGTAATCTACATTTATTATTTGTACCATAGTTCATTTCTTCTTGAGAAATATTTATAATACAGCATCAAACATAGTTCAGTATTTTAAGCTTCCTTAAATTAAAAAATGAGAGTTTAGGGTCTTTCCTTAGTTTAGAAATTAATATTATGCCTTTTGAAAAGAAAGAAGGATTTTTTTATCATCAGTTTTTCGATATAATGTATGAGAGTTCCTTTAGCAATTTTTACCGCTGCCCCTCTAGAAGTGGGTAAGTAGTACAGAAGGGGGCCTCTTGATGTCAGCCTATAGAGGGACCACAACTCATAAGGGTTCAGAAATTCCCCCACTCTGGTTCTACCTTGATCCATCCCCAAAAGAAATAGCTTATATTTTAGATTTTTTTGTAATGTCAGTATCCAGCTTGAACACTCAAATATTTGATTGTCTTTTTCTGTTCTTACCTGTAATTTTTTACTATTAAGTGAAGAATTTTTACTTTTTCCCCCAAGTATTTCAATGACTCTTCTTTCCCAAAGCAGAATAATGATCATCTTGACCTTTGTTCTTAATTAAAATATCAAATTGAATCAATAAAATTTTCACTAAGAACAGCAAAGTTTTTCAGAGTGCTCAACTTAGATAATGAAACATGACTTTGCTTTTCCATGTATGTAAAGCTATCTAAAAGAAGTTGGCATGAAAACTATACAGATTAGTATTGAGTCCTTTAAAAGCACACTAAAAGGATATTAGTACATTACCTGAAATTCCATAGAGGAATAAGTGATATGCTTCTTGGTTGATACTATTATCATATCTGCTTCATAAACAAAAGCTCTTCGTTCCATATATCACTTTTTAAAATTGAAATATAGTTGATTTACAGTATTCTGTTTCAGGTGTACAGCATAGTGATTCAGTACCTTTGCAGATTATATTCCATTATAAATTATTATGAGATAATAGGTCTAAATATAAAATTAACAACTACCTATCATAGAACTTTAAAAATTATAATTTATTGTAATCATAAGATATTAAAATGGTTCATAATACTACTATTTTTAAACATTTAATATTTTGGAATACTTTCTTTTTATTTATTTATTTTTAAATTTTATATTGGAGTATATTTTTTTTACAGCGTTGTGTTAGTTTCAGGTGTACAGCAAAGTGATTTAGTTATATATATGTGTGTCTGTGTGTATATATATATGTGTGTCTGTGTGTGTGTGTATATATATATATACACACACACACACATATACACATAATTTCTTTTTCAGATTCTTTTCCCATCCATGTTATTACAGAGTATTGAGTAGAGTTCCTTGTGCTATACAATAGGTCCTTGAATGATTATCTATTTTATATGAAGTAGTGTGTGTATGTTAATCCCAACCTCCTAATTTATCCCTCCCCCATCTTTCCCCTTTGGTAACCATAAGTGTGTTTTCTAGGTCTGTGAATCTGTTTCTGTTTTGTAAATAAGTTCATTTGTATCATTTTTTTAGATTCCACATGTAAATGATATATTTGTCTTTCTTTGACTTACTTCACTTAGTATGATAATCTCTAGATCCATCCATGTTGCTGCAAATGGCATTATATCATTCTTTTTTATTGCTGAGTAATATTGCATTGTATATATGTACCATATCTTCTTTATCCATTCCTCTGTAGACGTACATTTAGGTTGTTTCCATGTCTTGGTTGTTGTAAATAGTGCAGCAAGGAACACTAGGGTGCATTTTGTGTCTTCGAAGTATGGTTTTCTCTGGATACATGCCCAGGAGTATGATTGCTGGATCATATGGTAGCTCTACTTTTAGTTTTTTAAAGGAATCTCCATACTGTTCTCCATAGTGGCTGTACCAATTTACATTCCCACCAACAGTGTAGGAAAGTTCCTTTTTCTCCACACCCTCTCCAACAGTTGTTTGTAGACTTATTGATGATGGCCATTCTGACCTGTGTGAGGTAATACCTCATTGTAGTTTTGATTGTAGCATTTGTCTAATAATTAGTGATATTGAGCATCATTTTATGTGTGTGTTGGCCATCTGTATGTCTTCTTTGAAGAAATGTCTATTTAGGTCTTCTGCCCATTTTTCGATTTTGCATTTTTAATAAGCAAAATACAACTTGGGAGGACAATTCTAGTGCCAAATCTCCCTCCCTGAGGGATCAGCTAAGTTTGTAGTTGCCCCACCCTGCTTCCCTCTCCTCTCTTCCGCAGATATTGACCACAAACACCCCTAATAAAAATCCTATAGGTTCAATTTTCTCTCAAAGTCTGCTTTGTGGAGAACTCAACTTGCAAAAAATATTTGAGACATAAGATTATATACAGTTTGTGAGAGAAAAATTCATTCAGAGTGATAACTCACATGATTTATATAAAGCAGTATAATAGTATTTAAATAAATCCAGATTATCTAAATGTAAAAACTATAACTCACTTATGATGAGAGATTGTGCTAGTATGTGTGCAAATGTGTGATGCAGTAGAAGTAAATATTTAGGTCTGTGGCAGACAAAGTGAATTTTAAAAGAAATATTAAATTTTCTCCTTCTCCTTCTTTACTTCTCTACTTCTAAACCAAAATGACACTAGGTTCGGAGCAACATTTTATCTTATCCCAGGCAAAATACTTATTTTTCTAGCTTGTCTTTGCCATATAACATATTTCAGGTTTGTGAGATAGAAACAGCATCCTGCTGCATGTCCTGGGAAATGGAAAAATGGGAAGATAGGTTTGGCACTTCCCTTTCTATCATTCTTTCCACCTGAAGCCTGGATGTGCAATCTGGAGCTGAAGCATCCATGCATTTGCTATGAGGAGAGGGGAAAGGGGACAAGGTCAGAGGATCCCGAGATACTGGTCCTTACATCACTGAGCTGCTGAACAAGCCTCAGCAGCCATCTCTTCCCAGGCTACCTGATATGTGTGGACAATAAACCCCTTTACTTAAAACAAAGAGGCTTTGAATTAAATTTGTTTGTTTAGAATAAACATCCCTATTTAATTAAATTAATTAAATATATAGATATACCAGGAAAATTCCGTGTCACTGGGAATTCTATTGGAAGAATGTCAGCTCTTCCAGAAACTGTGTGCCGTCTGAGAAAGCCAAAGTTTCTCTTTTATTTTTTATGTTGTTGTTTTCCTTTTTTTAAACATCTTTATTGGAGTATAATTGCTTTACAATGGTGTGTTAGTTCCTGCTTTACAACAAAGTGAATCAGCTATACATATACATATATCCCCATATCTCTTCCCTCTTGAGTCTTTAGGAAGATATGAAAACCATGTTTTGTCCTGAAATTTAAAAAATCAATAAATCCCTTTAGCTCTGTTTAATGTATTCAGAATCTATTAAAGCATCACATTTTACATAAAGGTTGAAGAGAGGAAAATTAGTCTTTTAAGTTCTGGTGGGTGATTGGGAATAAAAGAGAGTGAAGAAGGGCGAGGGTGTCAGAGGCCAAAGCTCTCATCCCTGCTCATCCTCTGCCTCGTCTACACATCAGGCTTGGTGCTGTAGAGGTGTCTCCAAATGTAACTGAGGGAACGCAGTGTTAGGAAGCTGTAGGTTCTTAGGAAATATCTACCCTTCAGTTCAACCGTATTAAAATTCCCTGTCACTAGGGACATGAACAAGGCAAACGAGAGTGGGTAACTAGATGAGCCTGAGGCTGTGGCCCTGGTTCCTCAAAGCTTGTTTGGCATATTGGGAAGAATGGAATTAAATATCTGGCCTGGGATCCCTTTCTAGCCTTTAGGAGTTGAGGTAAGGATGCTCCGGGGAAAGAAAGCAAGCAGGCACCTGGTCTAAACTTCTTCTAAACATACTAATAATACACCTGCTAGAAAATAGACCAATATTTATCAGGAGTAGAATTTTACCTCTTGTATTCTCTTAGCAGGCGTTGCCTGGTTTAGGATTGCTTATGGTAAACAAATCTAGTATGTATGGATTTATGAAATGTGACTCCAAACAGTGTCATGTAAGCTATGCAAATATCCGAGTGCAAAATGGAGATGTTTGGTAACCTATGATACTCCTTATTATGAGTGGTAGCCCCGTGCACCTTATTAAAGACCTCATGCATTATTCTGGGCCGTGGAGAATGATGTGTGAAGAAGGGACCTGGGACCTGGTGTGTCCAGACCTCTCCCTTCTTCATCTGGTCCTGACGACTTGTATTCTTGACATTATTAGTAAAGCTTGACAGTGGATAAGCTATCTGACTTTTGTGTTAGTTGGATCTGACAACCCAATCTTTGAGTTAGCTCACCTGTATAGGGCCCTTAATTGCCCTTCGGATATACAAAGTATATGCAGAGGTGCTAAGAGGGCCAGGAGACTGTTAAATACCTTACTCTGGAAAACAGTGCACAGTACTCAGGGAAAATATGTTTGGTCCAATCTTGGCGAAGTTAGTGTGATCCAGTAATTTCAGTAAAATAAAAGCTTTGTGAGAATGAAGAATTTTTTTCTCTCTCTTTGGCTCACTCTATGTCTAATATATTTACTGAGCACATAGTAGGTTCCCAATAAATATATTAAATAAAAGTGTGAGTAAACAAATACATACTTAATAATCTAAATGGCCTTGTCAGGTACTTCGCCCTCTGCTTGGATGTCTCGGGTGTGTGCTCAGTGTTTTAACTCTTGTGCTCCTCTCTAGATAACTTCAGTGTATATATAGTAAGAGCTTATGTAACCATATGACAAAGTAGGGGTGAGGAGGTCACTGAATTAATGTTGGAGTCTTCTGAGTCTCCTGAGCTCGCTGCTGCAGTTAAAGTAGGAGTGATCTCAAATGTCAATGTCCTGGCATCAGATGTTGAGAGCTATGGTCCTACCTATTTGCCTCCGTCCATAATGTCCATGAATAAATTGCCTTCTTTGTTCACAATCCATGCAGGCCCATACTTACCCACTGGCCCTCACAAATTTCCCTTTCTCCTCACATGGACATGTTGGAACTTCTGGTTTCCTTGTAGACATCACAAAAGACCAAGAGCACTGCCTTGCAGTAATTATATTGGCCTTTTAAAGACTTCCTTTCTGCCCTTTCTCCCATGCCTATTTCACGTGGCGCTATCACTGAAGCTGGAAATATACAAGGAGTGGATGGGGGAGGGTTGTCGGCAGACCTCTGACTCTTCTCTCAAAGAAACACACCATTAATTAGATGTGTCTAGGTTTTATTCTGGTTAATTTGATTTCAACTTGGAAATTCCAGTCTATAATTCCTGTTTTTCCTACATTACTCTTCTTCTCTGTGAGCCCTGCAAGAGGGAAGGAGGTAGATTTTGGCTTTTTGTTTCCTTTGTCTCATATCCTGCTAGTGTCCTAGAAGATAGGCCTCCTGGATCACCTACCACATGAGTCATGGTCATCTTTCAGCAGAATGGACTAAAAACCATAATCTGAATTCTCTAGGCTTGAATATAATATTTTTAATATTAAAGTCATTTAGAGACTTATTTCTCTATAAGTAGTTTTGGCATTGATAACCATTGCGAAACTAAACCTGTGAGGAAATTCAGCCTCAGGACTCAAAGCTGACCAATGACCTTTTTTGTTCTAGGTGGTCCCTGTCTGTTCCTTTTTAAATAATACACTATCTGATTAGGACTTAACCTTGGAAGGCTGTAAGGGAAGATGTTTTCAGGGCAAAACAAAATCAATGTTTTAATACTTGCAATTTCTGGTCTCTGTTACCCAGAGTCAAAAAGGCCCTCCCACCTCCTCTCGTTTCCTTTCCACTCTCCTCTGCAAATTCGCAGCCTTCCTTAAGCGGCAGCAGCAAGTGGTTCTTGCCTCCCATTATAGACTGGAATTCAAAGATATCAAAGATGCAAAAAAAAAAAAAAAATAGCTGATGGAAAGAGAAGCTAAGGAAAGTGAAGTGGTGGATGAAGACATGGAGAAAATGTTGTTTGAGGGATATGAGGTCGATGAGTGTGTGTTCCTCTCTAGTCAATGCAGTAGCTCAGGTAGGAGACTCCAAGTCCAGGGAAATGGATTCTCTGTCTGGACAAGATCGCCATTGAACTACACTTAACAAGAGAGCTCTGCCCCTGCCATCTTTGATTACTGGCAGATACTTCTCACAGTGAGCAGCACATGGACACAGATAGCTCACAGTGAAGACTGGGGAGTGATCAGAGTTGATTAACAGAGTGGGGAGAAATCTAATGTTTGAAGGGAGAGGAAATCAGATGAGTTAGTAGAAACAGAATGTAGGAAGGCAATGAGTTCAGGAGAGGGTACAGGTTGATCAATAGGGCATTGGGGGAGAAATCGAGAGAATAAGGAGAGGAAAACTGTAAGTGTTTATTTTCTGATGGCTATAAAATGAGGAAAGAGAGGGCAGAGTGGGAGATTAATCAAGTAGTTAAGAGCTTTATGCATATAGCATTAGAAAGAGAAAGCATGTGCAAATGAATTAATCAGCACTGTACTTACAGATGCAGGGACTGGTTAGGCCCATCCTGGGAAATGTCCAGGGAAAATTTGGGAGGGTTTGTGCTGCACAGAAAGAGCAAAGTCTGGATGTAACATATCTGAGTTTTATCAGCCTTACCACTGAGAAAGATACTTGTGTGAGAGAGCGATTCTACACAACTGCAGGGGAAACCTTTGCTGGCTACCTAATAGTATGTATAGAAAACCAAGGATCAGCACAATTGAGAGAAATTAACAGCATGAAATAGAAAGACCAAATATAGACAATCAGAACAAATGACACGGAAGAGAACAGATAATTTAGGGAACAAAGGAAAGAAATTTTGATTAGTGTCCTCGGAGGGATTATAGAGGATGCTGATTCTTTTTTTAAAATTTTGTTTATTTTTGGCTGCATTGGGTCTCCATTGCTGCGTGCGGGGCTTTCTCTAGTGGCAAGCGGCGGCTACTCTTCATTGCGGTGCACGGACTTCTCATTGCAGTGGCTTCTCTTGTTGCAGAGCACGGGCTCTAGGTGCGTGGGCTTCAGTAGTTGCAGCACACGAGCTCAGTAGTTGCAGCATGCGGGCTTAGTTGCTCCGCGGCATGTGGGATCTTCCCAGACCAGGGCTTGAGCCCACGTCCCCTGCATTGGCAGGTGGATTCTTAACCACTGCGCCACCAGGGAAGTCCAGAGGATACTGATTCTGAAAAGAAGACCAGGCTTCCAAAAAAAAGAAACAACCAGAGAAGAACAAAAAGTTCGGGGAATATTAAAAATAGATTAAAAAGTTAAAAAAAATTAAAGGGCTAGTTATTAAAAGTTAAATGACTATAGAGCAAATAAATAACCTGATAGATAGAGTCAAAAAATGCCCCAGACATTCCTAAAGAAAACAAAACCTTTCCACAGCTTCCTAAAGAGAGTTACAGATGGAAATAGATCAAAAGGTAGGAGTAGGGAAAAAAATCAAAGACATAAGAAAAGAATCTTTCCTTGCTTTGAAGAAAAGCATACTTTTTCATACTCAAAGGAGCTCTGTAGATTGCACAACATAACTGAGAAAAGACTAGCACTTATACAGACCCTGCAAAAAGTGTTACAACCCCAACGATACAGAAAGGCATCTACAATTTTTCTTTTTTAAAAGGATAAAAAGTAGGTGGGCTTCAGACAGCTCATCTTTAATAACGAATACAAGCAGAAACTGAAGTATATTTTCACAGTCCTAAAAAAGGTGGGAGAGAACCTAGAATTTATTATCTAGGAAAATTATCATTAATATATGGAGGAAAATAAGTATATTTTTAGATGTCTAAGGATGCTGACATTATACCTACCATGTTTAGAACTTCTCTTAAAGATTTGCTCAAGTAGGTACTACTGTATGTCAAAAGGTAAGTCCAAAAATGGAGATAACATGATAGTTAAGAAGCAGTGGTTAGAAAAGAGAGAGTGATTATTAAAGGAACTTACAGTTATTTCTAAAAATCTGTAACTTTAGGAAGACACAAATTTCCAAAACAAAAGTGGTCATGTTAACTGTGAAGGCTGATCTCTTTTATCTGTGATCATCAGAAAGTTAGGTTGCTCTGGATGTGAAAGGTAGGTGATTTCAATAGGTCTTCCAGGCCTCTAGATAGAGAATGTGATATAAACAAAGCATAGAGACAGGAAAGAAAAAGTGGGTTTGAGGAGTAGCAAATGCATCAGTTACACCGAGTCACTGTTGGACAAGAGTTGGAGATTAGAATGGAAACATTGATAAGAATTAGAGGATTCTTGACATTGAAATTAAAGTGAACAAATAAAATGTTGATTATTATTATTATTATTATTTTTTTGCGGTACGCGGGCCTCTCACTGTTGTGGCCTCTCCCGTTGCGGAGCACAGGCTCCGGACGCGCAGGCTCAGCGGCCATGGCTCACGGGCCCAGCCGCTCCGTGGCATGTGGGATCCTCCTGGACTGCATCGGCAGGCGGACTCTCAACCACTGTGCCAGAAGGGAAGCCCGAATGTTGATTATTTTTAACACCTTTTTGTAGTAGAACAAAGCAACAACAAAATAAAAACAATCTCAAAGTTTTGCCAAGGACCAGTCTTCATGCCTTTTGTTTTCTGGTCAGAAAAGAATACAATTACAATGATGCTAATTAGTACTCTCCTTCTATATTCCATATTTTTGTTCTTACGTGTAATTATTTTATCTTTGTGGTGGTCTGGCTATAGTCTGAAAGTCACTCGTATGAGTAAGATAGGTAGATAGTGGAATTTTCTATACCTCCATATAATAATTCAAATAATGCTATAGCTTATTGTGAATACCGTAACAATTAATATTATGTTGTTTTTATTAATTTAAAATATAACAGAGCAGGTGTACAAATACAAGAGAGAGTTTTAATATGCTTCAGCTGATGTGATAGGCAAACTTTGGTCTTATCTATATGAAGAATATGTGTATGGGCCACTGATAAATAATAACATTACCCTGAGTAGCGTTGTTTTACCATGTATTATCATGCCAATAGAAAGTCATGAGTGGAATCTTCCTAAGGATGTCTTTAAGAATGCATGCATGTTAGTTGTTACCCTGTAGTGATGGGTTTTATTAAATTACACTGGTAGTAGCAACCTTACTTTGGTTGGTTGTGTGTCCACTTATAAATAGTCTACCCAAATTATCACCATAAGTGACATTACAAAGAACACTACAAAAAATTGTTTGCAAGTTTTAAAATCTACAGTAAAGAGAACAGAACTTTTGTATGAAATTCCTTGCCAAGTTTCAGTTTTTGTTTAAAAAACTGAAAGAAGGGAAGGAGGGAGGGTTAAAAGGAAGAAACGCTGAAAAAAATTGTTTTTTAATTTATTCTGTCATTAAAGTCAAACATTTTTTCAAATTATAGATTTTCCTCATTAACCTTAAGTGGCAAGGAGTCAAAATAGTTAAGGTAGATAGTTATTTTTCTTAAAGGAAAAACAGGTTCTTTTCTTTCATGGAGCTTACTTTCTGCGTCACCTTGGGGCCTCTGAGAAGCAGGTACCACGGAGGGTGTAGATATACAAGTGATTTACAGGGGAAACGCATGTAAACGATAAAGAGGATAGGGAGTGGAGGGAGGTGTGGAGATCCCTCAGATGGCTGCGTCCCTGATGCCTGACCCTGGACACCCATGACAGAGAGGGAAGGAAGGAGGATTGGGGAGGAAAGGCTTCCTACTTCAGTGGAGCCTGAGAAAGTCTTGCTCAGGACTTTCAAGAGTTTTTGAACACTGGTGGCCCATTGGAGGAGTCCTGGGTTCAGGTAGAAACGGACCGGCTCTATACCAGTGTTCTGCCCAGTCAGTGGCGAGGAGCTGTCCAGTGGACGCGTGGCCTTGATGAAAGTTAGGGTGTGGTCACTGGAGGCTGTCACGTCAGCAGGTAGCTGCCTTGCAACAGGTTCTCTGAGCCATACAACTCCATATTTTCTCACCTGTTGTTTTCCTTTCTTACTTTCTCTTACTTGCGGGAAGCACCAGCCAATAAGAAATGTTGTTTTCTGTTTGTATTTATTTGGCTGAATATTTACAACCTCTTCCCTCTTCTGGTCCATTGCTGATCTATTTCCTAATATACTAGAGCAGCCGGCTAAAAAAGGGAATTTAATGGAAGTGATGTTTTAGACTTCTGACTCACTTAACTCTGGCAATTCGGTGGCTACTTTAAGGCCATTAGAAAAATGTGATTGATTAACAATTTTCTAACCTTTGTTTCCCATACCTAGACAGAAATGCTTTTTCCTAACATGTGAATTTATTACCACACATATGTGGGAAGCAAATGGGGACGGACTGTGGTTGAGTTTCCTTAGCCCACACAGTTACAGAAAAGCTATTGAATACAATCTCAGCCATAAAGTTGAAGTAATTATTTTACCTGTTAAGTCTAAGTTCTCTAACTTAGTAACACATGATACAATTTGATAGAAGATTGTAATGGGTTATATAACTGACAAAGTAAACTTTATTAAGGACTATAAAAGAAAGTCTCTTTGGTAGAATAGCTGCAGGTTGTTATAGAGGCTTCAAGTTTATGTAAAAGAAATAATGCATTATAAAAGGATTTATTACATCAGAGTTCTCAACCAAGGACAATGAAAAATCTTGATAGACTGTAACAAAAAAGTCTATGAAGTTTAAAATACCCATTTTAATAACTTGGGGGAATTTGATCTGAAACCATGGAGAAAGAATCAAGAACTTTTTCTTGGCCTACTAAGAGGTTAGCTCTTGATACTTGAAAAAAACTGCATAAAAATATTGAAACACAAATTTGCATGTTTCTAGCGTATTTTAATTGTGAGACATAATAGATGAGAATAGATATATGATCATTTCTGGACATATGATTCAAAAACTTTTGCTGTGCAGATGTAAAAAGGATACAATCACAGAGGATATCTCTTCTCTTTCTTGGTAAATGGTGTGAATTTTTTGAGAAAAACATGTTTTCTCATCTAGTATTTAGGTCTTAGTTCTTCATAAATATAATATCCAACAAGCTGTAGCCCATAGTTCTCCCAGTTCTACAATTATCCTGTACCATGGCAAGCCTTCAGGGTAATCAATTCATTCATCAGTAGCCCAAGTTATAACCAAATTAAGAGCATATTAAATTTGACAGCCAACATTTGCTAAATACTTGCCACCCTATTCTTTTAAAAACTTTAAAATATTTGAGGCTTCACGTTTAATTTTTAATATTGAGACCTCGGTAACTGGCCTTCAGAACCCTCTTTGAAGGAAGTGTTTGTCACAGTAAAGATATGACTGAGGTAGTGTGCTGGTTGGGTCGCTGTGCTGAAGGCTTGTCGGGGTAGAGGATAATTATGTTGAATGATCCTTGTATTCAATACAATACATTTCAATTAATTATTATTAAGGTTTTATCTATCTTGTTTTAAGAATCTACTTTTGCTCCTGAGTGCAACTGGCATCAAAATATATTCACAATATTGTATTTTTCAGCAGCACTGTTGAAGCTTGTATTAATTGGCTAGAACTACTGTAACAAAGTACTGCAGACTTGGTGGCTTAAACAGCAGACACTGATTTTCTCAAAATTCTGGAGGCTAGAAGTCTGAGATCAAGGTGTTGGAAAGGTTGGTTTCTTCTAAGGCCCTCTCTCCTTAACTTGTAGATTGCTGTCTTCTTCTGGTATCTACACTCGGTCTTCCCTCTGTGTGTATGTCTGGATCCTAATCTTTTTTTTTTTTTTTTTTTACAAGGACACCAGTCATACCTGATTAGGGCCCACCCATATGACCTCATTTTACCTGAATTACCTCCTTATGTCCAAATACGCTCACATTTTGTGGTACTAGCGGTTAGGACTTCAACAGACAACTTTTTCGTGGGGGCTGAAACACAATTCATAACAAGGCATATCGAGAGAGAGAGATTTGAAAATTGTCTTCAAGTTTGGAAATAAGAATCAAGTTTAATTGTATACAAAAATATTTTTACTCTTGCTTCATTTTATGTCCTACTGTGATGTGTGTAGTATGTGTGTGCATATGTGTGGTGTGCAGAATCCTTGTGGGATTACCAATTTACTCAGATATATAAGGTTTGTTATAAGAAGTGAAAATCAGGGGCTTCCCTGGTGGCGCAGTGGTTGGGAGTCCGCCTTCCAATGTGGGGGACACGGGTTCATGCCCCAGTCCGGGAGGATCCCACATGCTGTGGAGTGGCGGGGCGCGTGAGCCATGGCTGCTGGGCCTGCGCGTCTGGAGCCTGTGCTCCACAACGGAAGAGGCCACAACAGTGAGAGGCCCATGTACTGCAAAAAAAAAAAGTGAAAATTGATACTTTCGAATTCATTTTAGTTTTCCAATTTCCTAAAAATTTGAGACACGCTGGCAGGACTCAACTTAATTAGTCATGTTAGCAAAGTCTATTCTTGTCATGGGAGGTTTCCTGTGTTTTCCAGCATGAGCAGCATAAGTTCAGTTCATAACTTTCTGGAACAAGACCTTAACAGGTTATTTCTGAGCATGGTTAACTGGAGCATGACTCTAAAGGGTTTACTGTCCACTAATGACAACTCATATAGTTGAGTTTGGCAAATGATGATAAATGGTAATTTTCAATCGTGAAATGGGTTTTTTGGAAAACATGGCAAAGAGGGTCTACAAATGATGATGAGAATACTCTAAAAATTTGCGCAGTTGACAGTTTCATGGTCAAATTGATCAAAATGTTAACAGCAGGGCTTCCCTGGTGGCGCAGCGGTTGAGAGTCCGCCTGCCGATGCAGGGGACAGGGGTTTGTGCCCCGGTCCGGGAGGATCCCACGTGCTGCGGAGCGGCTGGGCCCGTGAGCCATGGCCACTGAGCCTGCGTGTCCGGAGCCTGTGCTCTGCAGCGGGAGAGGCCACAACAGTGAGAGGCCCGCGTACCGCAAAAAAAAAAAAATTGTTAACAGCATAACAAAATGCACATGCTGATATGGGTAGTAACTTTACCACTAATGGTAATTTCTTAGGTAAATATAATTTATTACTAAAGATCATTTAGAATGACAAGTTTCATGGTTCTTATTTGTTAGATCATCATTATATTTAGACTCAACATTTTGAGATTAACAAAATAATTTCTCAAACTGTATCTCCAACACAGAATTCTTTCTTTACCTTGCTTCCTAGTCAGTCAATCCCTTATATTGATACTCTTAGAAGAAAGTCTTATTTAGGGCCAGGAAGAGAAAAAAACAGGGAGTTGGCTCTGCCGTCTAACTTATAACAATTTCCAGGAGGTCATTCATCTATTTTATAATGTGAATTAAAATATGTCCTTCTTGTTGTCTGTCTGGTTCTCTAAACTGAGTTTTTTGAGGATGACTACATTTTTATATTTAATCACTGCATGGGGTTACTTAAGTGATTTTTGTTGACTGTGATGTATATTGAACTTAAAGAGTCTGTATATTTAATAATCTCAAACAGATGAATTGATTTTCATAAATATGAAAAAACAGGTTAATTAATATGATCTAGAGGGAAGCATTTGTATAGATGATTGCAGTAGTTCCCTAACTCTACTAGAGTTAAAATATTTATTTAGAAAACAAGCAAATATTTTCTAAGATGTGGATGGATTTCCTCAACAAGGGAATTCATATTAATGTAGACATTTATTTTGTTAGGAATATCATTCTTAAGTTTTCTCTAATTAAAAAAGAAACATTTTGGTAAAACTATTTAAAGAAAGCAAAAATTTGTCCTGTAGAAATAGAAATTCTCCTATAGGCAGTCCCTATCTTATATATACAATATGTATATCCACCTCCTGTAACCATCTCTGTTAACAGTTTGAAAATGTACCTTCCAAAGTCTATTCACATTTAAATGTATTTTTAAAAATAAAACAGAAGGGAGAAGCTGTGTAACAGCAGCTTCAATTTGTTTTGCAAATTTAAAAAAAAAAAACCAAAAACCCGACACGTTGTGTCTTTTCTGGCATTATTCATAACTCCACTCCATTCTTCTCGATATTGCATTATACCATATTTAATGAATTTTCATGATTTACTTTAATCAAATTCCTATGTGATGATGTGCATATTGGTTAAATCTCATTTTGTTGAATTTCACTGAAATCTGCTTAGGCTTGGTTAAGCTTAAAAGAGAATTAATTAGACAGTTCCTGGGATATCACACGTAATCCCAGGAACTGTCTAACTGTGACAGTCAAATGTAGGGAAAATGAGAGGAGAGAACAGTTAGCTTTGGTCAGGGTTGCAAAGCAGCAATGTGATTGACAGTGCCCAATCTTGAGTGGGCAGTTCTCCTGGTAAAGGGGCTGACAACCTAATAGGTGGTTTTTCACAATCTTTAAATTGATTACAATTCTTTTACTAATCCAGGCAATATTATAATCACAGATGTAATGAACATCTGATCAGTACTGGCTACATAATTTGCACGGCCCAGTGCGAGAAGAAAATGTGAGGCACCTTGTTCAAATGTTCAAAGAATTTCAAGATGATAACAACGAAGCGTTGATTAAGCCAACAGTGGGGTCCTTCTGACACGGTGTCTCTGTGACAGTACAGGCTGAATGCTCGTGAAACCAGCCCTGGATCTGAGCTATCTGCCAAAATTCCATAAAATGTTTTTATAAATCTTACTAAAAATGGAAAGGTAAAGAATAATAAGTCTAAAATTTGAGTTTGTATGCATCTTTATTTGTCCTTTCCCCTAAAATTATTTTTCTACAAAAGTTTGAAACACAGTTATGTGTAGGACACTTTGACAAGCTAAATAAGGATACACAATGGAAAGCTCATACGGTAAAAATAAAAATAATTTTCATTTCATTTTTAATTCAAAGTTTTATTTTGCCCATGTAGGTCAAAGTATATTTATTCCTAGGAGTATTTATCTGCCCAGTTGAACTCATATGTCACCATAAATCAGAGTTGTCATTTGAGAGTAAGCAAGGGAGCAGTTTTGGGGTTGGTTTAGCAGATGAAAGGTTTAATAGTAAATTATTCAAGGCACGTGGATGTTCTATTATTGGCACCCGAGACAACTAGTTCAGTAATCTAGTTACGTTAGCTATTGTGTCTCTAAAATTCATCCTATTTGTTTTTGTTTGTTGCCAGTCAAAACTGTTTATTTTACTTGTAGGTCTTAGATATTCCTAAATTAACAGCAAATGTTTATGTTAATGGGGGATGTGCTTCTGTTTATTAAAGACCGTCATGGTGCCTTAGCTCAACTAACAGCTGGCTCCCCCATTCAAAAGAGCAGTAGCACTAACCTAGTTGGGGGGCTGTTAAATGAAGGGCAACAATCTGGCAACTGACTAAAAGGAAATAATTTCTAGCATGTGAACAATTTTCCTAGTTATGCAGATTTGGAGGGGTGTGTGTGTGTGTGTGCGTGCGTGCGTGCGTGCGTGTGTGTGTGTGTGTGTGTGTGTGTGTGTTACGCGGGCCTCTCACCACTGTGGCCTCTCCCGTTGCGGAGCACAGACTCCGGACACGCAGGCTCAGCGGCCGTGGCTCACGGGCCCAGCCGCTCCGCGGCATGTGGGATCTTCTCGGACCGGGGCACGAGCCCATGTCCCCTGCATCGGCAGGCGGACTGTCAACCACTGCGCCACCAGGGAAGCCCTATGTGTGAGTTTTTTAAAAGCATGGAAGTCTTTTTTAAGAATATAATTTTCTTTTTTATGGCCAAATTATTTTATTTTTATTTTCTTTAGAAAATCTTTGCCTGTGTGTTCTCTTTCCCATGAATTACTTTCAAAATTCTTACTAAAAAGTAACAAAGTAGTAGAAAGCAATAGAAGAAATACTACTTGCTTAACAAATGATACTTGTAATCAAGTTTAAGGAAATTATATGTGGTATAACTGAATTTTATATGCAATTTAGAGTCTCATGTCATTTTTCAAAGCAGCTCCTCAAAGGCAGGCAAGTTAATGTCAATACAACTTTGAAAAGCTATATCTTCTCTCTGGCTACTACAGTGTTTTCTTAAAAATCAATGTCTTCATGTGGCTGCTCTCTATGGAGATGATAAATATGCAAAGAAAATTTTAAATAAGTAGCAGCAGTCTTACAAAGAAAGAACGGTTTGTGAAAGTAATGAGGAAATACAAAGAAGAATTCACTAAGCTGCACAACACGGAAACATTGGTGCACATATTTTAATCAGAGATCTAGAGATCATTCAGTTCAGGTATCATTCAGTTCTGGACTTTGGACAACCAAATATTATCTGTTGACTTAAAAATATAACATGTCACATGTGATTTGTTTTTAGACATACAGCCAGGCCATTGACCTCTAGTTCATTGCTGATCCTTCCCCAGCCTCCCCTTAGCACATACTTTCACCAAAACAGTGTAAGCTTCTCAGTACTTGAGATTGTCAATTTCTCTCCACACATTAAGGACCCAAATTAAAGCTGCCTTGCATAGTTCCTGGAATATCAAGGTGCTAACAGCCTCTTTCTTTAAAGAAAACACTTTATAGTTGTTAATGAAAAGGCTCAGCAAGGGTTAGTGACTTACCCAAAGGTGTGCAAACTGAGTCTAACGACTAAGTCTAAGGTCACTGCCCTCTGTGTTTCACCAAGCTGTCCTCTAGGGTGGAAGCCAGGGATATCTAACATTTAAATAACAACCAATATTACATGTGAGTCGAGAAGATAGGAGTTCAGCATCACGGGGGCACTACCAGGCTATCAGCCACGTAAATTCTGAGCTAGAACATTGTTGTCAGTGCCAATCGGGACCTAAAACTGATTTTTGAATTTGGTAATTTGGATAAATATTTTTTGAATCCTTCATTGCATGCTAAATATTCCTTAAGTCTTTTTCAAAAGTCAAAATTCTATGCACTGCCAAATGGGGTTGATATTTCAAAATTAGTTTACTTAATTTAACATAGTCAGTGGTCCTGGGAAGTTTCTTCCCCTTCAAGATTAGGCCTGATTTATCTGATTTAGAAATCTAAATTTAATAAAAACAAGATAATCTCTAAAACTTCATTTTATGATTCCAGACACTATTGCTACTCTGTCGCCAGCTTAGCAATTGTCAGCACTTACCTAAAACTTATTAGGCGAAAGGTTTTTGACATCCATTTAGCCATACTTGAATTTATTATATTATGATAGTACGCAGAGTGTACAGTTATACTCAACCATGACATCATTTTGTATGGGTGTAAAGGTATAGGTTTGTGGTTTAAAGGTATAGATTTGTGGTTAAGAGCGTGGGCTCTGGAGATGGACCACCTAAGATAAACTCTCAATTCCACTACTCAAGTGGACATGGAGAAGCAAAGTAACCTCAATTTCCTAATCCACAGAATAAGTCTCTAGTGAAACTTAAATGACATAGTGGTTAGAACAGCAGCTGTCCTGCCCTTAATGCCCTAGGTAGGTTGGCTATTACTACTACTCAGAGAATTGCACAGGCTACAGAGCACAGCTAGGATTTGAACCTTTGTGTTGAAGTTTGAGGTTATACTGCCTCTCTGTTGCTGTTACTTTCCCCCCTTGCGCCATGATTCTCAGCAGGATAATGTATCCCCAAACATATAAGGAGTGGCTTTCTGAGTGCAGAATGAATCACAGTAAACTGTGGCCACATAAAACTGTTTTTCCTTCTATTTTGATTTTTATTTCTTCTTTTATTTATTAACCATTTTTTATTGAAGTATAGTTAATTTACAATGTGTTAGTTTCAGGTGTACAGAAAAGTGATTAAGTTAGACATATGTGTGTATATATATATATATTATTTTTCAGATTCTTCTCCATTGTAGATTATTACAAGATAGTAAATATAGCTCTCTGTGCTATACAGTAGGTCCTTGTTTATTTTATTTTTTAAGGGAATGTTTTATATTTTATTTTTATTGAAGTACAGTTGACTCACAATGTTGTGTTAGTTTCAGGTGTGCAGCAAACTGATTCAGATATATGTGTGTGTGTGTGTGTGTGTGTGTGTGTGTGTGTATGTATATATATATATTCTTTTCAGATTCTTTTCCCTTATAGGTTAGTACAAAATATTGAGTAGAGTTCCCTGTGCTATACAGTAGGTTCTTGTTGGTTATCTATCCTATTTATAGTAGTGTGAGTATGTTAATGGCATCCTCCACATTTATCCCCCCGCCCCCCCCCTTTCCCCTTTGGTAACCATGTTTGTTTTCTATGTCTGTGGGTCTATTTCTGTTTTGTATATAAGTTCATTTCCTCTTTTAATTATTTCTTCTACTTGTAAATAAATGTATGACATAAAAATACTGAAAATTTCCCTAAGCTCTAGGCGAGGGAAACGACACAAATTATGCAGCAGTTACCAAAATCCACAAGATAAAACGCCGTCACTTAAACTAGAGCTGCATTCAAACTGGTTTGAAATATGACTGTAATCAATCAGAAAATCAGACTTCTAACTCGGGTATTACTTGCAACATACAGTTCTAAAAAGTAAACCTATCATCTGCTTATAAACCACAAATAAACAAGCATATTATTTGGTAACATCCTTGTTCATTTTTCAGTCTAATTTAACTACATTTCTATTATATACTTAAGTAAAAGAATAATGAAAATTTCTGACATAGCCATGTTTAAGTAACTATGTGCTTTTGGAAAACATACATTTAAAAGGTTAATTAAGCTGTATTTGGTACTCACTGAATGTGATATGTATAAACTTTATAATTATATAGGATTATCGATTTATGGAGCAGATTTCCTTACTAACTGGAAGAGTAATCATGTATTCTAAGTTCATTTTATAAAACATTATATTCTAGAGAAATTTTATTTCGATAAAACAAACATGTATTTTACATTAAAATATAACTTATTTCACAATCCATATATAGTAGTGAGAGAGAGAATGCATTCATTTGTTCCAAGGAGAATATAGGGAGATTAGCTGGACCAATGTATCACAGTTTTACCTGCTTGTACTGAATGTATTCCAAGAGAAGAATAATTATTCCCTTAATATACATTCAGATAATTAGAAAGCTTTTTAAATTGTTTGTTCAGTCAGTAATGAAAAAGTTACATTGAAAATCACAACTACAAAATTTTAACTGAATCACTAATTTACTTATTAACCAGTCTCTCAGAAAAGTTTTCATCATAGAAGTGAAAAGTATAATTTATTTTTTATATTTTATTTGTTAATATTTGACTTCAGAAATAAATAAGATTATATTTTATCCTTTACCTTTAGCACAAGCCTTGATGTATCCCTTATTTTTAGCAATAAACGCTAACATATGGGCCACTAAGCCATTGGCATACATTTTTTTTAACATCTTTATGAGAGTATAATTGCTTTCCAATGGTGTGTTAGTTTCTGCTGTGTAACAAAGTGAATCAGCTGTATGTATACATATATCCCCATATCCCCTCCCTCTTGCGTCTCCCTCCCACCCTCCGTATCCCACCCCTCTAGGCGGTCACAGAGCACCGAGCTGATCTCCCTGTGCTATGCGGCTGCTTCCCACTAGCTATCTATTTTACATTTGGAAGTGTGGCATACATTTTAAAATATAATGGGTGAATTGAACCTCCAAAAACTCACCTTTTTTCCTTAAGGTCTTTTCTTTTTTTTGTGGGGGGGGCGGGTTACGCAGGCCTCTCACTGATGTGGCCTCTCCCGTTGCGGAGCACAGGCTCCATACACGCAGGCTCCGGACGCGCAGGCCCAGCGGCCATGGCTCACGGGCCCAGCCGCTCCGCGGCATGTGGGATCTTCCCGGACCGGGGCACGAACCCGTGTCCCCTGCATCGGCAGGCGGACTCTCAACCACTGCGCTACCAGGGAAGCCCCTTAAGGTCTTTTCTAGGATACCATGCCATGTGAAAAGAATGAGCAGATAAGTTCTGATTTCCTAAAATTCTATTTCTAAGAATATGACGATTCCGATGCTCTAAAGGAAGTGGTAGGGGAATATCCTGGAGTGTTACCAGAATCACTGTGATGGTTCTACTGACTTTCTTCTTCACAGTTCCGGTTTATTCTACTGTTCCCTGGATCCCCATGTTCTTCACAAGTCCTGGGCATTTACTTCTCCTTCTCCAGGTTTCTCTCACATTTTCTTCTACTCTTGGTATCTTTCTTCCCTTATGATACTGAAAGGTGAAATGTTGAAGCATAAAGTTCAGGTACAAGGGGATGTGCTGTGGAAAATGTCCCTCAGATTGTACCCATATAAACAGCCCCCTTATTTCCTGTTGACTTGTAGGACTGGCTGTGATTTATATCAAAAAATAGTTAGGGCTTCCCTGGTGGTGCAGTGGTTGAGAGTCCGCCTGCCGATGCAGGGGACACGGGTTCGTGCCCCGGTCCGGGAAGATCCCACATGCCGCGGAGCGGCTGGGCCTGTGCATCCGGAGCCTGTACTCCGCAATGAGAGAGACCACAATGGTGAGAGGCCAGTGTACTGCAAAAAAAAAAAAAAAAAAAAAAAAAAAAAAAGTTAAAAATGCCTTCCTACAATATAAGGAAAAAAAGATGGAGGCAGGGTTCAGTTGTAAGATTTCTTCAGCTTTTCTTTAATATTTAAACTCTGAAAGGATTTTCAGGTAAAAGAAGTCATAGAAGTTCTAAGTCTCTCAAAAGGTTATTTTCTCCAAAGAGGGCAGCTTCTAAACTCTCCCAGAACAGTATTCTTTGGTGCCTTGACTATAATTTTCCGAAGAAGGTGACTCTAATTTCTCAGGGTACAGAGTCCAAGTCTCACAACCATTAGTTTGAAAATACGCTTCATAAAATGAGTTCAAAATTTAGCGGTTTTCTACAGAGATAATTCAGAACAAAAAAGTTGTCCCAGGTAAATCTCAGTGAAGCAGTCATTCCTATATAGCCTTTATAAAAGGCAGGCTATATTTCCCTGTCAAAAATCACTAAATTATTGATTTTATATTAAGAAATAACACCACTGACATCCTGCATCCTGATTTCTTTCCCAGTTTTTCTCATACAGAGGACTTTGACTTTCTACTGTGTTTCAGAGTCTGAGCCCTGTAGCTTCGTTAGGGATGCCAAAAACTGGGACGGGTGAGGGTGATGCCATCCTACGGTTTGTGTTTTAAATAGTCTTTGAGTGAGGCATACACAGATCCAGACTGTTGATGCAGAATCCACTTGAGAAGATGGGAATTCCAAAGCAGCCTTTCTGATCTACTGCCCCATCTTCCCTTCCCCAGAAACTTACTGCTTCGTGGGTCTCAAAATTATGAGTGTCAGGATCTAATGGTGGTGACGATCTTCCTTCACCATACCCTTCAGTCCTTTGTTCCTCTTCTGCTCTCTACGCCAGGGCCACACAGTCTAGATGGTTGTCCAACTGTTCAGTGCTCTTCTATTTTGGAATCCCATGGGTCTGAAGGGGGCGAGTCTTCACAGGACTCTCCCATCAGATAATGGCAGTCTGGAAAAGAATCTGGGCTTTTTACATTATTTTCACACAAGGCATTTCTCTTTCTTAAACTAGGAGACAGAAATGAGAGAGAGAATATATTATAATTCTTAGGACAATTCATTTCTCTATTGGTTGAACTTTTATGCTACTATTATTTTTTCCTTACTTCCTATGGTCCAGACACTAATTGTTTTACATGTGTTATGCTATCTAATTTTCATAATAACTGGATTAACCGCTAAAATTGTATCTATTTAACAGATAAAGCAACTGAGTCAAAATGGATGCATTATATTGCTTGAGCCAAAGGAGGATAAGAAACGTGGCAAATAATGGTACAGTTACTAAGTGGAAAATGTAGAACCAAATCCAGTATGTGTTCATACCCATTATGCTCTTCGACTTCCCATATTCAAGGATTCACCATGTAATTACTGATGGTTTACTTACTATGCGCCAGGCGTCATTGTAAGTGTGAGGGATACCATGAGCAAAATCACACAAAATTTGCAGAGCCCAGAACTGTTTCTATTTGCCTCCTGATCTGAAACAACAGAGTACAGAGCAGACCTTCAAGGCAGGGGTCATGGTCAGCTCCTTGAGCCAAACCCTTCAGTTGGTGAAGTTATTTTTTTTTAACCAGCCTTCCTATCCTACCTATAAGGCTGACCTAAACTTATTGAAGATCCTTAAAGACAGGCTGTGTCTAGTTGGCCAAACTGGCTCACCTGGTAGATAGTATATTTTGTTAGTTTGATTTTTTAAATAAACTTCTTCATTTTAGAATAGCTGTAGATGACAGAAAAGTCATGAAGGTAGTACAAAGAGAGCCTGTTTACCTCACATCCACTTTCCTCTCATAAACCTTATATTAGTGTGGCACATTTGTCACAAAGAACCAATATTGATACATTGTTATTAACCAAAGCCTATACTTCACTTACTCAGATTTTCTTTGTTTTTACTTAATGCCCTCTTTTCTGTTCCAAGATCCAATCCAGGATAGCAAATAACATTAGTATTAAGCATCCTTATGTTGGCTGTGCCAGTTTCTCCAGTTTTCCATGTTTTTGATGACTTTGAGAGTTTCAAGGAGTAATGGTCTCTATTTTGTCAACAATGACCCTCAACTGGGATTTGCGCAATATTTTTCTCATGATTAGATTGAGAGTTTGGGGAGGAAGACTGGAGAGATAAAGTATCATTTTCATCACATCATATCAAGTGTACATGTGCTCGATATAACTTACCATTGTTAATGTTGACCTTGAACACAGAGCTGAGATGCAATTTATCAGGTTTCTCCACTCTTAACATATTTTATCCCCTTTCTACATTGTACTCTTGGGAAGGAAGTTACTTTGTGCAGCCCACACATAAGGAGTGGAGTTATTCTCCATCTTCTTGCCAAGGAGTATCTACATAAAGTGTTTGGAATTCTTCAGCATGAGAGATGAGTCACTTCTCCCCCACTTATTTATCCAACTTTTCATTCAAGTATATCATTAAGCATGGACTCATGGATTTTTATTTTATACTTCAGGTTATAACCCAATGCTACGTTATTTATTTATTTTGTTCAAATTATTCCATCTGTGGCCATTGGAAGCTCTTTCAGTTGGTTCCTGTGGCCTTTTGACCTTTCCCATTATTCTGGCCGGCCTTCCTTCCTTCCTTCTTTCCTTCCCTCCCTCCCTTCCTCCCTTCTTTCCTTCCTTTTTTAGTGCTTTCTTTCTGATACTTCAAGATGCTTAGACTCAACTTGTATGTGCCCTGTCTCAGCCCTAGACTAGGTCATTTTCCCAAGGATCTCTGGTTCTTTTTATTGAATAATGGCATACGAAACTAAGAACTTAGCGCTAGGTGTGCTAAGTGCACTGGAATGTTGTTATTTCTAAGATCTCTCTTCTGACAGAGAAATGAAATACATGTGTATTCTACCTATGTATACACATATCTGTAAGTAATTGTGTGTATGTAGCTGTATCTATGTTAAGCTTAACTTGCGTTCTTACTGATGTCTTCAACTGTAATCTATTACCACATGGCTCATCCTAGCTTTCTCCCCTTGCTTGCCTATAAGCTCCCAATAATTGTGTTTTTACCCCAAGGTCATTGTAACTCATTCTCCGGCCAGTATGCTATAAGGAATTGGAAATAAAAAGATGAAAAAAAACACCTCTACTCTTGATATTTTTGAAATTGTTCTTCACACCACTTCCCCAATGACCTTTTAAAAATGGAAATCAGACCATGTTACTCTTATAATTAATAGCCTCTAGTGACTTCCCATTGCTCTTGGAATAAAATCCAGTTTTTTTGCCTTGGCCTAAAGAGCCCTGTATGATCAGGCTTCTACCTACTTCTCACTACCTCATCTCAGACTCACTCTTACAGCCTCCTTTCTAGTCATACCAGCTTACCCATTTTTATATTCCTTATTCCAATCAGACTCTTGGTTATTTTCTTATCTTTAGACTTAGATATTTTTTCTTCATCGAATACTTTTTCCTCCTGTCTTCACCTCTTCAACCTTTGGGTTTCAGCTCAAATATCACCTCTTGAGAGACCTCTTCCCGTGCTGTTCTATCCAATATAGCTTCCTCTAGTTACTCTTCCTCATTTACCTCTTGGTTGACTTTCTGGCATCTGACAAGGTCGGTAAGTTTCTTGTTAATTGTACGTTTACTTCTGAATAACAATTCTCACCACCAAGAGCTCCCCTAGGGGAGGACTTTGACTATGTACTTTACTGCTACTTTCATTCCTGAGATGCCATGTTTATGAATAACTTGGCAAACACTGTCAGTAATCTCTTCCATGAGTTTTGGCTCCGCACATAAATCCCTTACCCCCAGGGACTGCATGCTCCTGCTTACTCACCTGTAAAACAAGATTGTTTTGAATTCATAAGTCATGCTCTATAGGCTACGTGTTGTCGTATGTATAACAGAGCCACAATCAAGGATAACAAAGGAATGCTCCTGTGGGAATGTGGTTGGGAGGAGCAGAAGGGGAGTGCATGCAGGATTTTGTTGAAAAAGGTTTTACACTGAGAAAATGTTTTAATATTTGCTAGTGTGGTTATTCTTCTTTTATACCTTCTACAGCACAACTACCACAATGGTGGCCACATGAGGACTGTCAGAGAGTTGAAACAGAAGTTGTTTCTTTAAGTAGAGTTTCTGGAGATGGGAATAAAATTGTTTTAAGGATGGGGAAGGCATGTTTTCCTGAGAAAGTAGGCGTCTGGGTTAGGTCTTTAGCATATGCAGGAAATTTAGCTGGAAGGTGTGGAAAGGAAAACAAAAAAGACAGTGAAGGTCATTTCTCTGGATTGGAGTCATAGGGAAAGAGACATAATTGTTTAAGGAAGGAATCAGCAGAAGACATATTCTAGGATAGAGGCAATAAAAGGAGAGGTTTCAGAACTGCCTTGAAAGTCAGAGTTTTTTTCTGGGACATCGGAGAAGATTGTTACAGAAGAGGACTATTGAACACTGACTCTATGTGGAAACTGTATGTAGGCACTGTGGGCACCACTGCTTACCACTTCTGCTTCCAAACAGGCCCATGCACCACAATATTTTGCCTAAGTTTTTGGAGTAGCTTCTAACTGGTCTCCTTGCTTCCATGTTTGCTCACTAGAATCTCTCCACAGCAGGGAATGTGATCTTGTAAAAATTTAAGTCAGGTAATATCACTCCTTTGCTCACAACCGTCTACTAGATTCCCATCTCACCCAGAGGAAAGTCCTTGTACTCTGGCAGCTCCTGTGTGTCTGCAGTCCCCACTGTCTGTCTTCCTCACTGCATCTCTCACTTCCTCCACCACTCGCTCTGATATAACAACACTGGCATCTTTCTTGCTGCTCTGGAACAAGTAAGGCAGCCTGCTAACACAGGATTTTTCAATTTGCTTTTCCTGACCCAAACTCTCTTTCTTCAGTTATATGCCTGGCTTGCTCCCTCACCTCCTTCAGATCTTTGCTTAAATACCATCTTCTCAGTGAAGTCTTCTCTGGCCATTTCAGTTGGAATTCTGGCCTCCCTGTGAGGGTGGGGACTCTTCCTTCCTTCATTTATTTATCTAGGAAATTGATTGTGCACTATAACCAAGGAACTAGGGATAAAGTAGACAAAAATCCCTGCCTTCGTAGAGCTCATATTCTAAAGTATAGAGATGAAGAGAAGTGAAATTAATGAGTTGTGTGTGTGTGTGTGTGTGTGTGTGTGTGTGTGTGTGTGTGTGTATTGGAGATAAGTGTTAAGAGGAAAAAGAAAAGTGGGGGAAAAAGAGTGGAATTGCTAGGAGTGGAGGTAGAGGCTGTAATTTTACATAGATCTCTTTGAGCTAGACCTCTTAAACTAATAGGCATTTCTAATACAATGAAAAAATCATAAAGTATAAAAATAAACTTTTTTTTTTACCATTGGTTTAGCTCCTAAGTGGGTTTTTAAATCTTCCCAAGTTATCATTATGTATCAGTGTATATGTATGTTACTGAGAGGCAGTATAAAATAGTACAGATGTTATACTCCAAATGACTGGATTAAAATGTCATCTCTTACACTTGCTAACCATGTGAACTCAGTGTACTTTTCCGTAACTTCATACTTTCATACCTTCATCCTCATCCTTCATACCTCATCATGGTAGTAGCTACTGGATTTTTTCAATCTTTTTTTAAATTTTGAAATAATTTTAGACTTACAGGTAAGTCAAAAAGGTAATAGAGGGTTCTTATGCTCTTCACTCAGCTTCAAGTGTTTACGTCTTACAAAACCACTGTATGTATTAAAACTAAGGAATTAACATTGATACAATACTATTAACTAAACTACAGATTTTACCAGTTTTTCCACTATTGTTCATTTCCTGGTTCAACATCCATCTAGGATCCTACACTGCATTTAGTTTCCATGTTTCCTGATTTCCTCCAGCCTGTAACAAGTTTTCAATTTTTCCTTGTCTTTTATGACCTTGATACGTTTGAAGAGCATTGGTCAGGTATTTTGAAGAATGTCAGTCAATACAGATAGATGTCATGTTTTCTCATAGCTAGATTGAGGTTATCCCTTTTGGATAGAGTGCCACAAATGATTGCTCTTTTCACTGCATCATATTAGGCAGTACATGATGTTGATCAGTTATATGATGTTAACTTGATCATTTATTTAGTTACAGTGGTATCTGCTGGGTTTCTCTTTTGTAACGTTACTGTTTTTCCTCTTTGTAATTAATACAAATTACAAAGGGGGAGACACATTGAGACTAAGCAAATATTCTGTTTCTTCTCAAACTTTTATCCACTAAGTTTAGCATCCATTGATAGAATTTGCTTGCATCATTACTGCAGTACTTTAGTGGTGAATTTCTATTTGATGGAGTTGTTTAGTGGTTTAAATAGGTTAAATAATAAAAGCACAGTGGATGCATAATAATGTTAACTATTAGTATTTTATTAATGAATATTAATAACAGCTACTGTTTATTTAGAGTTTACTCTGTATACTGTCCTGCATCTCTTATGAATATAACCTTGTTTAATCATCACAACAGCTGTATGAGGAAGGCATAATTGGTATCTAAATTTTACAGAGAAAAGAATAAGGCACAGACTGGTTAAGCAAGAAAACCAAGGAGAGTCTTTTAGCCACTAAAATGGAAGATATTTGTTGGGAATTTTCTACACAGTCTGGATCTCAGAACAAGAGGGCATTGAGAAAGCCACATCATTTCTGTGGCATTCTTGCCAAAAATGTATGGCCCAAATCTACTCATGAGAAAATGTCAAACTAAAACTGAGGATAGTCTGCAAAATAACTGACCAACACTCATCAAAAGACCCAAAGAGCCCTTTTTGCAACCCTACCCCTTCTAGGGTCCTAAATTTGTTTCTAATCATGCAAAGTCAGTGTAATCAGGAAACCTAAAAGTGGGAGGGATGTCTGCCTTTCAGAGTTTCAAATTTAAAAAATCTTAATGGCATAAATAAGCATGCAATGCTGTTTATAAATTGAAGTTAGTAAAACCAGTCTTGAGAAAGAAGAATCTGAAAAGTAGATTATTTAATATAAAAAAGGATGTTGACAATTTGTACCTTGCTTAAGAATGACGATCTTTAGTGGTGAGTATGTTAACTATAGGAATCTTTTTTTTATTCTTTTTTATTGAAGTATAGTTGCTGTACCATGTTGTGTAAGTTAAAGGTGTACAATATAGTGGTTCACAAATTTTAAAGGTTATATATACTCTATTTATAGTTATTATCAAATATTGGCTATATTCCCCATGTTGCCCAATATATCCTTGTAGCTTATTTTATACGTAATAGGTTGTACCTCTCAATTTCCTATCTCTATATTGCCCCTCCTCCTTCCCTCTCCCCACTGGTAACCACTAGTTTGTTCTCTATATCTGTGAATCTTCTTTTTGTTACAGTCACTAGTTTGTTGTATTTTTTAGATTCAATATATGAGTGATAACATACAGTATTTATCTTTTCCTGTCTGACATTTTACTTAGCATAATGCCCTCCAAGTCCATCCTTGTTTTTGCAAATGGCAAATTTTCATTTTTTTAATGGCTGAGTAGTATTCCATTGTGTGTATATATTTTATGTATAAAATGTGTATATATAGATATATATAATATATCTATATATACACACACACACACATATATATACCATGTCTTCTTTATTCATTTACCTGTTGTTGGACACTTAGATTGCTTCCATGTTGGCTCTTGTAAATAATGCTGCTATGAACATTGGGGTGCCTGTGTCTTACCAAATAAGTGTTTTTGGGTTTTTTTGCTATATACCCAAGAGTGGAATTGCTGGGTCATATGGTAGTTCTATTTTTAGTTCTTTGAGAAGCCTCCATACTGTTTTCCACAGTGGCTGCACCAATTTACATGCCCACCAACAGTGCAAAGGATTGTCTTTCTCCACATCCTCACCAACGTTTGTGATTTGTGTTCTTTTTGATGATAGCTATTCTGACAGGCATAAGGTGATACCTCACTGTGGTTTTGATTTGCATTTCCCTGATGATTAGCAGTGTTGAGCATCTTTTCATGTGCCTGTTGGCCATCTGCATTTTCTCTCTGGAAAAATATCTATTTGGTTCTTCTGCCCATTTCTTAATTGGGTTGTTTGCTTTTGATGTTGGGTTGTATGAGCTGTTTATATATGTTGGATGTTAACCCCTTATTGGTCATATCATTTGCAAATATTTACTCCCATTCAGTAGGTTGTCTTTTTGTGGTGTTGATGGTTTCCTTTGCTGTGCAAAACCTTTTAAGTTTAATTAGATCCCATTTGTTTATTTTTGGTTTTATTTCCTTTGTTTTAGGAGACAGATCCAAAAAAATACTGCTGTGATTTATGTCAAAGAATGTTCTGCCTATTTTTTCCTCAAGGAATTTTATGGTATCTGGTCTTACATTTAGGTCTGTAATCCATTTTGCGTTTATTTTTGTGTATGGTGTTAGGGAGTGTTCTAATTTCATTCTTTTACATGTAACTGTCCACTTATTGCAAAGACTGTTTTTTCTCCACTGTATATTCTTGTCTCCTTTGTCATATATTAATTGACAATAAGTGTGTGGGTTTATTTCTGGACTCTCTATTCTGTTCCGTTGATCTATGTCTGTTTTTGTGCCAGTACCATACTGTTTTGATTACTGTAGTTTTGTAGTATACTCTGAAGTCAGGATGCATGATACTTTCAGTTCTTCTTTCTCAAGATTGTTTTGGCTTTTTGTATTTCCATACAAATTTTAAAATTATTTGTTCTAGTTCTGTGAAAAATGCCAGTGGTATTTTGATAAGGATTGTATTGAATCTGTAGATTGCCTTGGGTAGTATTGTCATTTTAACAATATTCTTGTAATCCAAAAACACGGTATATCTTTCCAGCTGTTTGTGTTGTCTTCAGTTTCTTTCGTCGGCATCTTATAGTTTTCCGAGTATCGGTCTTTTACCTCCTTAGATAGGTTTATTCCTAGGTATTTTATTCTTTTTGATGCAAACCATAAGAGTCAAATTGTATTTGACTCTTAAATACAATTTGTGTACCTGTTAGTACCTTTCCCCCACCCTGTCTGTTCTTCACAGTGTCTGCTTTCCAGTTAATCCATAGGAGTGGGAGGAAGTGAGGTGTAAAGGTTAAGGATATCTTCTTTTCCTAATTCTGGGTAATAAAAGTAGTTATAATTTTCTGTTTTAGTCTGCATTAAAAAGGTCCCTTAGTCAAAATGGCTTCATTAATATGCTTGAGTCAAGATTCGTTTGCTTAAGTTCATCATTTCTTCCCCTTATCCATCACCTCTGCAAGGCCACCAGCTCCTAGTCTCTCTAATTCATTGCTTTTCTAAGATTTTTGGTTCTTGGGAAGATTGTGACCCTAAATCAGCTTGATGCTGTTTTGTACAGAAGTCTGTTTTGTGTCAGTGGACAGTTTTACTTATTGAATGTTATTTAATAATGGGGAAATGAGAGAAGAAAAAGGAGACTGTACTCTCCCAAGGTTAAAAGGCATGATGAAAAGTTGAAGTTCTGGAGCTTTAGAGCCTGTTTTTTTTTTTTCCCTTGGCGTTCAGAAAAGTCCTTATCTGAAATGTTAGTCATACTGGTGACTTTGTTTCATAGAGAGACACAGAGAGAAATAATTGACTAGGCCAAATAAATCTTAGCCTACAAATGCTGAAATACCATGGGTATGAATTTAAAGCTCATAGAGCAAAGTGACTCAGTTATACCCATACGAGTATCCATTCTTTTTCAAGTTGTTTTCCCATTTAGGTTATTACAGAATATTGAGCTGAGTTCTCTGTGCTATACAGTAGGTCCTTGTTGGTTGTCTATTTTAAATATAGTAGCGTGTACCTGTCACTTTGCCGTATACCTGTAACTAACACATCATTGTTAATCAACTATACTCCAGTACAAAATAAAAACTAAAAAAACTAAAGTTGATAGAGCCTCCATTCTGCTGAGTGGGTGGGATATTCAGGGCTCCATGTGTTTGCTACCATTCGAGATCTTCAAGACCTTCTGTGACAACAAGGTAGGTCACTGGTCATTAGTCCTCTTGGTGTCATTTAGAGTACCATTATTAAAAAAAAAAAAAAGAGTACCATTATTATAGTCTGCATTCCTTTGAGTCTGGAGACTTTCCAGCTCCCAGGTTTTAATGGAAGAGTGTAGCTCTTTGGAAGGTCTAAACACCAGTGTGCTTAGGACAGAGCCTTCCTGGGAGAACCATGTACCGAATACAACTACTTGTTCTAATGTCTTAATCTTCTCTCTCTCTCTCCCCCTCATTTTCCTCCTCTCTCTCTTTCCTCCTCCTCCTCCTCCTCCTCCTCCTCCTCCTCCTCCCCCCCCTCCTCCCTCTCTCTCTCTCTCTCTCTCTCTCTCTCTCTCTCTCATTTTTCTCCCTCATACTCTTTCACTCCTTTTGTCCCTGTAAATACTCAGCTTCTACTTGAATGCTGAAAATTCCTGTGCCAAGAAAATACTACAGGTCTACTCTCCTGCTTGGTGTAAAAGAGCAGAGAAAAACAAACGAAAAAATCCCCACAAATTTGTCTCAAAAATTATCTTGCTGTAGTTTCTTAGAAAGAGAAGGAAAAGGCTGGGATACCCCTGCAATTCATTTTTTTTCTTTTTTATTGAAGTATAGTTGAGTTAAATGTTGAGTTAGTTTCAGGTGTACAGCAAGGTGATTCAGATATATATATATAAATATATATATATATACACACGCACACATATACGTCTATTTTTCAGATTCTTTTCCATTATAAGTTATTACCTATAATATAACTATACTCAATAATATAGTTATTGAAGATACTGAATATAGTTCCCTGTGCTATACAGTAGGTCCTTGTTCATCTATTTTATTTATAGTAGTGTGTACCTGTTAATCCCAAACTCCTAATTTATCCCTACCCCGCCCCCCGCTATCCCCTTTGGTAACCATAAGTTTGTTTTCTATGTCTGTGACTCTGTTTCTCTTTTGTAAATAAGTTCACTTGCATCTGTTTTTTTTTTTTTTTAGATTCCACATATAAGTGATATATTTGTCCTCTCTGTCTGACTTACTTCACTTAGTGTGATCATCTCCAGGTCCATACACGTTGCTGCAAATGCTATTATTTCATCCTTTTTTTATGGCTGAGTAATATTACTGGAGTGCTGAGATTGCTTATACCAGATGAGGGAGGATTCTGGGAAAACTGCTACATATCTGGCTTGGGCAAGAAGTGTTGCCATTTAGTGAGTTAGGTAGCATGACAGAATGAGTAAGTTTGAGTGAATATGATGAGGTTTGGGGCATGTTGAATCTATAATGCCTGAGGAACATTTTTATGCTTTGTCCATCACAGAGGTGAGTAGGAAACAGTAGAGGGTAGAGAAAAACTATAAGAACCTAACTGTGTATATGGTATCTAAGTCCAAAAATGTGGTTTGTATCATCCAAAGACAGCATGAGAACTTCCCTCTGAATTTACCAGGATAAATGTATTATAATTGCATTTCACCTATAATCTAGTTTTACAATAGATAATGTTAATCTTCTCGTCATTCATTCAACCATTCTTACATTCAGAAAATATTTATTAAATAACTATTACATGCCAGCCACTGTTCTGGGCATTAGGTATAAATCAACAAATGGAACAGATAAAGAAAACCCCTGCTCTAATGAAGTATGCATTCTGGTTGGTAAGACAAAATAGATAAGTAAAATATACAGTATATCAGTTATGGGTAAGTAATGGAGGATAATAAATAGTGCTAAGGTGAGTAGAGAGATTGCCATTTTAAAGAGACTGTTCATGTAAGGTCTCACTGAAAAGGTTACACTGGAGCAAACTAAGGAGCAAATACCTAAAGGCAGGAAGTTTTGTGGACCTAGTAAGGAAGACTGTACCAAGCAGTGAGAATGGTAAGTGCAAAGGCCCTGCAGCATGAGCATGGCTGGTAGGTTTGAGAAACAAGTTGGCCAATGTGGCTGGAAGGATACAGGTAGAGGGGAGACGACTAGGGGATAAAGAGAGTTGGCTTAAAATGACATATGGCTTTGTAGGTCCTTGCAAATTCTTTGGCCTTTCTTTTGATTGAGATGGGAAGACACTGGATGTGTTTGAGTTAGAGAAGTGACATGATCTGATAGCAGCATTCTGACCACATGTGTAGAGAATAGACTTAAGCTGGGTAAGGGTGAAAGCTGGCCGAGCAGATAGATGCTACTGAAATAATCCAAGCAGGAAATGATTGAGTAATCATAGTAGCAGTGTGGGAGGTGACAAGTGTTTGGATTCCAGATAAATTTTGAGGCTGGAGACAATAGGATTTGCCATTGGATTGGATACTGGTTGCAAGAGAAAAAGACATCTGACCTTAATGCTAGAAAGATACAGTTATTGTTACATGAGTTGTGGGAAATGGCAGGAGTAGTGTTTTGGGTCATGGGTGGAGATCAGTATTTATTTTGAACATGTTAAGTTTGATTTAACTGTTAGGTATCATATGGGCTGGACATTTAAATCCATGAATACTGGGTGAGACCATCAGTTCAGCTACAAAGGGGAACAGAAATGGACTAAGGCTAGCGGGAGATATGAGGTCAAGAGAAGGATATTTTTAAAAACACACTAGGAATAGAAGTATGTTTGTCTGCTGATTAGAAAAATTTTCTATGTAGAGAAAGTTTGATGGTGTAAGATCTTTGATTTAAGCTATTAGATCTCAGAACCAGACTGTCAGTGTGTATTTATAGAGTTTTATGGAAAGAAATTTAGTGGATTAAAAAAATGGGATACAGGGCTTCCCTGGTGGTGCAGTGGTTGAGAGTCCGCCTGCCGATGCGGCAGACACGGGTTCGTGCCCCGGTCCGGGAACAACCCACATGCTGTGGAGCGGCTGGGCCCGTGAGCCATGGCCGCTGAGCCTGCGCATCCGGAGCCTGTGCTCTGTAATGGGAGAGGCCACAACAGTGAGAGGCCGCGTACTGCAAAAAAAAAAAAAAAAAAAAAGGGATACAGTCCATTTCTTTCACAAACATACTACTAACGGGATTAAAACATGTTTACTTAATAAGATGAATAATATTTTAATCTGGCACATGATATATGCCAAAGGATTGACTCAGAAAGTCATATAGTAATCAGGGATGGTTTCATGAGGGATATGCATTTGAGAAGGTCCGTGAAGTTTGGGCAGGATTTGGATAGACTGGGATGGGGGTAAGAACATAAGACCAGGGGATTTCAGAGCACCAGAAAAGAAAAGGCATAATATGAGACATCTTAGAAGGGAAAAAGTTCATATAGGGGACAAGGGGATAATAAGTCAGGAGGGGCATATTTTTTCTAGAGTTTTTGGAGTATATAATTTAATGACCTTCAGGAAAGGAAGGTGTCTGAAGTGACTCACATATTTCTGGCTTGGGCCAGATTTTTTCTGAAACAAGTTATAAATGTATTACGGGACTTAAAGATTAAATAGAATTTTATTTTAATATCAAATTTATGGCCAGATATATGACATGCTAATTTTTCAAATTATCTATAAGAGATTTTCAAATATTGCTAACTTCTCCCAAAAGTTAGTAAGTCCTAGAGAATTTATGAACTCCAGAGACAAGGGTTTATCAAAGAAGACAGACAGTGTTAATTTTTGACTTCAAAAGGATTTTTAGAAATAAGAAGAGTTACATGGAAAGCGAGTTCATGTATGACATTTATTATTTTGGGAGGGAAACTTTCTTTGCGGCTAAAGGAAGAGATTAATTACAAAAAAACCCTCCAGACACTAAGGAGGATGAACTCTTCTCTTTCATATTGCTATCACTGTTATTCTACCTACGTGATCGTTAATTGCAAGTCTGACACATGCCGTACAGAGGAATTTCAACCTGTCAGGCACACAAACCAATGTGCTCAAAGGAAAATCAGTGGAAGGAATCAGTGGAGATGCAAAAGAGAAAATGTGGCTGAGATCTATAATGTAATGCAGGTCTCATTCCTCATCTTTTAAAATTGTAGTTCAATTGCCACATTTAAAATCAGTTAGGAATGTCATAAGCCCTAGCTAGTCATCTTTAATTGGTAGAAAGATTATGTCCTCTCTTGGTAAGAAGTAGAAACTGTAGAATTGTCAAATACAAAATGTCTACAGGAGGCAGACAAGGAATATCAACCACAAAGTCAGGAGCAGGTCTGAAGGAGAAACTGCTACCCCACTACAGTTGATTGTTGCCAAGTAAGAACCAGGACAGTGCTGTGAGTTTCATTTTAACATGAAAGCAGGAAATCTGAACTTTGAAATGGGAAATATCCCAATTAAAGAAGAAATAGCACGTAAAAAATCACTGTGTGAGGAAGGCAAAACATCTCTGGGCCACACTCAGTCTTGCAGTAGTTGGCTTGCTGTCATAGTCACTACTGATAGAGGAAATGGGTGTGTGGTCACCATCTTATCCTGACCTATACCTGGATAAGGGCTCCTAAAGCTTCCCATATGTTCTTGCCCAAAACTCAGTTCTCATGATGAATTTAAGGATTTGTTCACTTCCCATCTTTTGTTTTTCATTTAATTTGTTTTCATATTGGCTCTACACGTGATAATATTTTACTAACAAATTATAACACAGTGTTGCCAAAGAAAGAATAGATGGTGAAACAAAAAAGTTGGGAAAGATGTTAGTAGCACATCTTCATGCTTCATGTAACATTGAATTTACCAAGGTAGCATAAATATTTCTAATTTTGAAAACATAGTTAAATTATTATTTTTTTTTATTTGTTGTGCCAGTTTGAAAGCATGTTGAAGGCACAACTTAGCCGTCTCTCCAGGTGCCTAAATTAAGAAACTGCATGGGCTCTAAAATCAAATACACAGCATCTACAGTTCCATCATTCCTTCTCCTTTCATGCTTCATTATTTTCATTCTGTCAAATTTATTTCATTCATTATTTCAAATTTTAATGTGCATATGAATCACCTGGGGATTTTGTTAAAGTGCTGATTCTGATTCAGTAGGTCTGGAGTCAGGCTTGAGAGTCTGTTTTTCCACAAGCTCTCAGGCGGAACTGATGTAGAAGGTCCAAGCACCACACTTTGCCCAGAAAGATCACAGACAGTTGTTACAATCTCTGGCGCAAGGATCAGGTGGACATCTCTTACTCCTCAGGGTTTTGTTTAATTTTACTCTTGTTTTTAGTTTCCTTTCCCATTCTTCTCATAAGCAACTCCAATCTTGAGCTACATTTCACTAGCTCCCCTGAAACAACCAACCTTAAATCTCAGCATCTGACTTCCTGTCTCCCAGAAAGAGCAGAAGTTTTTAGAAGTCTAGGGTGAAAGTACCTTCCTCCAGATAAGACCTTCCTGTGCTTTTGCCTTCCACCTAGTGGTACGTACAGTCCACTTTAATATTGGAAACGTAAAATTTGAGACTTGCGTTTTCCTACGTAACTTAAGCAATTGAAAGAAGTGATTCCCCTTCTAGTTCACCTTGCCCCGTAGCACTTTGGTGTTCTAGCTTATTGGGAGGATCTCATGTCAGTCTCTTCACCATTTGCAGACTCTGGGCTTTTATTTCAGTCTTCATCACTCTACAAGGCTGTTGAAAGGAAAGCTGGCATTTTTCTGAATCACCAAATGCTCTCAGCACAAAAGCAGCTTATGGGTTTCTACGTCCCTTCAGTTTGGGACTGGTAATACTTCGCTGTATTATCAGCTCTGTGATGCATCTTAACCTTCTTCTAAACGTATTTTGACCAACTCAGTTTTTTGCAACGGGAGGACTTGTCCAAATAAGCTGGCTTGACATTTTTGAAAATAAGCAATCTGTAAATACTTTTAAAAGTATCTGTTTCCCCCACTACATTATACACTTTTTAAGCACAGGAACCAGGAAGCCGGATTTGAATCCTTTGTATCACACTATATTTCTAGCATCAGCACATAGTAGGTTCTCAAACTGGTTGCTGAATGAAGGCAGCCTGCCCCACTGAGCAAAGCCAGGAGGTCATCACTAGCCATTAGGGCAGGCAAGTAGGAAAGAGATGATTCCAAGATGGACTTCTTGGACACCTAAAGCAAACTGATGGGCTGCAAGGTATGACCTGTTTCTGCTGCCAGATAGTTCATCTTTTTTCAGGATGCATTTCAGAAGGGAATGACACCCACAAAATGACTAGAAAGAAACTAACTTGTTCTCTTCAGAAGGAGCCTTTACTTGTGGAAGATCTCTCTAGCAGTTTCTGTTTGAGTCTTCTACTATCTATGATTAAAAATAGCCACCATTTCCAGCCAAGAATGGCAGAGAAATCAATAAAAGACCGTGATTATCTTGGAGTGTCATTTATTAGATTGATACAATTACTTTTTTTCTTTGAAGTGCTCAAATTTTGAATTTGTGATTGGTATGTCTTTGGTCTTATGAGATGGATGATGATAACAAAATGTGTGAAAAATTAAACTTCGCTCGTGGCAAGTATAAATGATTCAAGAGTTAAGCTGGAGACTGGCTCATTGATTCATTTCTGCGGTTTAACCGTTTGTAAAACAGACCTGTGATGGTTATTGCAGTATTGTATGGCTGTCGGGTTTCAAAAGCTGGAGATCCCTGCAGTGAAGGCCATTAGAAAACGTGAAGTTATTATTACAGGCAGATTGTGGACCATCCACCAATAGCAGACACTGATTTTTTTTTTTTTTAATATTAGTACTAAGTCAAATGGAAGACTTGGGAAGCCTGAGGCAGAATTATATAAAATCCTTTCCACCCTCTGCTTGCTCATCAATAATTAACCTAGCCAATCTAGAACTTCGTGGGAAATAATTTCTCCAAATGGCTCCTGAAATGGTGAACAAAAAAATTCATACCCTGTGATTTGTGGCAAGACATCTAGCATTAAATGCAAATAAAACATGATAAATTGATAATGATGAAGGCAACTTTTTAAATTAAATTAGCCTAGAAAATCATGAGAAAGTTTTATTACTTCTTGTTTTTTAATTTATTTTATTCATTTATTTTTGGCTGTGTTGGGTCTTTGTTGCTGCGCATGGCTTTCTCTAGTTGTGGCGAGTGGGAGCTACTCTTCGTTGCGGTGCGCGGGCTTCTCATTGCGGTGGCTTCTCGTTGAAGAGCACAGGCTCTAGGTGCGCAGGCTTCAGTAGTTGTGGCATGTGGGCTCAGTAGTTGTGGATCGCGGGCTCTAGAGCACAGGCTCAGTAGTTGTGGTGCATGGGCTTAGTTGCTCCACGGCATGTGGGATCTTCCCAGACCAGGGCTCGAACTCATGTTCCCTGCATTGGCAAGCGGATTCTTAAACAGTGCGCCACCAGGGAAGCCCTATTGCTTCTTTCTGAAATATTTTTTCCCCTCTCTCTGTCTACATGGGATATTTCTCAAACAATTAAAGTACTATATGCCATTTTTCAATTATTATTATCATTTTTGATTAGCATGTTAAAATACATGTACCTCTAATATACTTAATGTATTAGCCAAGTTCTGAAAGTGGCCACAAGACATACCACCTCATATAGACTCTTTAGCAGTGACTGTCTTTTCCGGTTAGAAATGGAAGGTATTTTAATACAAGTGAAGAAAGTAGTAGTTATAAGATTCAGGTTGAGCTAGGTTTGAATTCTCTCTTGTTATTTATTGGTTAAGTGACCTTAAGAAATTTAAATAACTTTCTTGAATCTCTGTTTTCTCATTTATAAAATGGACAAAACAGTAGTTAAATGACAGGACTGTCAGAAGGATTAACTGAGGCAAGAATAGATAAAATACTGAAGAGACTACCTTAGTAATATACTAAATATGTTATTTATGGGTTAAAAATTGTACCTTTACAGAAGAGGTTTCTTTTATCTCAATGAAAACATTTCCTTACTCCCCCCCACCCTTGTAGATGTCCTCTGCAAAATAACCTAATGTGTTTTTTGCATTATTCGTGTTTTTAACCTGAAGACTCCTCACTAAGTAATGCATTTAATGTCTGTTGGTTTGAGCACTGTGCGCACTTGATACTGATAGGACTGCAAGAGAAACAGAAACACTTTTGATTCATTCTAAGAACTCAGTTCTGAAACAGTTAATCAAATAAAGCAAGAACATATGTAAATAAATGTCAAATGGGTAGTAAGATTTTCAAATAACAATGGAGAACAATAGCAGCTTCAGAGTAGGAAAAGGTCTTATTATGGTAAATGGGCCTTGAGCTTGGCCTCGAGAAATGCATAGATGGATAGAGGTGAGGGCACAATTTTGCCAGATTAAGAAAGAACAAAAGCTGGAGAAGAGGTGAGCGTGGCATTTTCAGGGGTCAGTGAGGCACCCAGGTTTACCCATCCTGCTATTCCAAAAGGAAAATGGAACCAGGATCACTGATGTGGAATGGGGGTAGGGAGGGGATGTATTTTATTAATGTTAGTTTCTCCTGTATAGAATTAGCTCCTGCTATCTTGGATTAGTTAAGATGATGCTGACTACTTTAACAAAAACACCAAGAAAACAAATATACTGTGGTTCAAATATAATACATATATTGTCCCCCTCATTTACAAAACTGTCCAGGGAAAGTGGTGTCAGTAGGGGAATGCAGAATTCCACACATGGTCATCCAGGGAACCCTCCTGATGGAACCTACCCAATGACTCTGTCATCTTCAATCCATGGACCCACTGGAGTGGACATGTTGTCTCCATCCCTACCAACCACAGGAGGCTGAACACCAGAATTCCTTTGGGCTAGGCCTGGAAGGAGCACATTTTCATTAGGTGCAGCTGGGTCACAAGGCCACATAAAACTGCAAGAGAAATTGGCAACTGTGGCCTAGATACTTGCCCAAAAGGGGAGAAAAATGATGTTCGTGAAGAGTTTGCATCCTTCATCCTAATTTGAGATGTAAAAAAATCCATAAATGTACTGTACCCTATTATTATTTTTTTCTTAAGCATGTCTTTTCCATGTATTTAAAAAGCCCCTTTGTTTTAGTTTACCACATATTGGTGAATATTTCAAATTCATATTCTTCAGTAAGAGGCTCCAATCTTTCTAGATTCCCCCTTCAAACGTCTAGATTGAAGTGACTGATATTGCTTTTTCTTTAATTTGCTGTACCTTTCTTAACTCTGTTACACATTTTGCAAAATGCAGTGGCCAGAATTGTACACCATATTCCAAATGCATACACCACCATTTTGAACAGAGTAAATCTGTGTCTTTTTTTACCTTTTTCTTCAAAATTCATTTCTGATGATGGCTACTATGTTGCAGATGCCTTTGGCTGCAGCTTCAAAGAAAAGTCTACACTGACACTGATTCCCAAGTGCCTCTTTCTTGTTTTCAGTCTTGTAATTGACATTAAAATCCACTAATCTTTCAAAGCAGTAGTTCTCAACTCAAGCTGTATATTACAATCATCTGGGGAGCTTTCAAAAATAGGAATGCCACCCCCTTCCTCAAGATTCTGATTGAATTTGCCTGAGATGAGGCCTAGCTATTGATCTTTCTCAAAATGTCTATGTAAGATCCTCTCAGGGCTGTGAGCCGTTGTTGTTTGAATAATTTGTAATTTTTTCCAATTACTCTTTACATATCCCTATTGAAATTTATGTCTTCTTTTTCTGCTTGCATACAGACAAGAGCAAAACTTCCCAAAGTTTTCTCCCATTAGTTTGGAATGAGCACATGGGAAAATTATGGGGCTCTCTGCAAACCATAATAAACCTTGCACTTTAGCATGTATGATAATAATGACGGAAACACAGCGGTCAGATGTCCTTTGACTTTCGGCTCCTTCACGTGTGTATGCATGTGATATCTTACTGCATATATATGTGTATATATATATATTTTTAGAGATAGTAGTGTTCTATTTAGAAGTTTTAGACAGTTTAGCAATATGCAGAGGTCATGTTTCACAAGGTTTCACCAGAGGTACATCACTCAAGTTTTACAAATGTATCCAAATCAATAATGACAAGCACCCTTAATTTAATCATGTAATAAAAATTAATCAACTTCCTTATTTTTTGTTATAATTAATCTAGAAGCTATAACTGGGAAAATAATGAACCTTAGCATGTTTACTAAACAGATTCCCCTATTTAGGTATCATATTCCACTAGTTGCAAGGTATTTCTATATACAAATACAAAGGAAATTATGAAATTCTTTACCACTACACATGGATTTGGAAAAAAATTATACAACAATAAAATAGTATTTTATTATACAGTATAAATTATTGTATAATAATATAATAAAATTATACAATAATTTTATACAGTAATTATACAGTAGCTATTGTATAGTGCCTGTAGTTTTAATGTTTATCAGCTTGGATGTAAAGCTTTGCATCTCTTTCTGTGCCACCCCTCACCTCTCAAAGAATCCATGTACAAATGCCTTAGTAATGTGGACTTTCCTGTAATTTGCATGTGAGAGACAAAGCTAGTACAGTGAGAACATTTCCATTTCCCCTTTCCACAAAATAAGTGGCATCGGGTCCCCTCCTTCCCGTACACGTTTCTCTACTTTTGTCTTCCAGTGGATGCTGCTCAACCAACTCAAATTGCTCTCTCTCTATTCTGCAGAGCAATTCACGTAAGCCCTATCTTCTCTTCCAAAATGTCTGAACTCCAGTCTATCATCCAGCTAAGTAAAACTAAGTATCCTCTAGTTGATGTGATCCTGAATCCTTTAAAAGTTAATGTGAATATTAATAGGTCTTCCTGGATATATAGTAAAGGCACGGTTAAAATTTATGTATCATATTAACTTTATAAAATCCTAAAAATATTTTTGAACCTCTGATTCCAAGCGTTTCATCTAGGAGTCTGCACATCTGTCATCTAGCCACTGTCTTGAGTGGGACCTTGAGTGTCCTCCCCTCCCACCAGTTTCTCAAATTGGTCTCCCTCAGAAAAATTCTCATGAATAAGTTTTCCACTTTTTTCGTATAACTTTATCTTTGGACAGCATTATGTAGTTCAAAGATCTTCCCATATATTTTATTGTTTTAGCGTTTCACAACACAAGCATGTAAGTATTTGGTATAATTGGGCTCTTTCCCATTGATAGTTTAGAAGGGTGGTATTTGAAAATTTTGAACAAATAGCTCAAGTCCCAACTGGACAGTAAATGGGTAAAAAGTCACTAGAATTCAAAGAGTGAAAAGGGAACTTTGAGAGGTTATACATAATCATAATGTATAAAAACTGAATGATCAGTTAAGTACTTTAAATAAAATCCCCAAAACGTAGTGATTTAAGGTAATAATTACTATAATAACTGCTATCATTTTGTCTTATGATGCTTGGGTTGATTGGGCAGTTTTGCTGGTTTCAGCTGGTTCACTGAGGTGACTGTAGCTGGCAGGGTGATCCAGGGGACTCGTAAGACCGCAGATGAGATTGCTGGAGGCTGCGGCAGCTGGGCTCCTCTCTTCGTGGAGTCTGGGCTATTCTGAGCACAGAGGTCTCCTGGTATGGAGAGGGCCAGATTGGAAGGCTAACCTGGGAAGTTACATGCCACTCCCACCACATTCTTCTGGTAAAAATAAGGCAGGGGTTCATTTCCAGTCAAGGGGTGAGGAAACAGACCCTATCTCTGACGGGAAGTGTGGCAGTCCCACTGTAAAGGGCTGTGAATACATGGACGTGTGATTCATTGAGGACCAGTATGGCAACAATCTATCACAGCTGCCCTACTATGCATCCCAGTTTACAAGTGCATTCACATCTTTTTCTCATATCCCATTATCACAAGAACCCTGAGAGGTAATATACAATCTTCTCTATTTTCACAGTAGAGAAAGGAACCTCAAGTTCTGGAAGAGTCAATGACTTACTAACCCCAAAGTAGGTGTAAGATGGCAGAGCAAGGATGTGAAGTAACACCTTGCCATTCCAAAAACCATGAGGTAAAGACATGCACACTCATCCAGGTTTTCCAAAGAGTAGGCTCTGAATTCTAAAAGCCTCTTTATAAAATGGGTGAATAAATAGCGCTGAATAATCTGTTATAACCTCATGACTTACTAATAATTTTCAATTTACAAAGTAATACTGTAAAGTGACATAGAAGCTAATTTTATTCTTAATATTTTACACATTTTATGTCTATAGGAACTTTTTTCAGTAGCATTTATTTTATTTTTATTTTTTTAATTTTTATTGGAGTATAGTTGATTTACAATGTTGTGTTAGTTTCTGCTGTACAGCAAAGTGAATCAGTTATACATACACATATATCCACTCTTTTTTAGATTTTTTTCCCATGTAGGTCATCACAGAATATTGAGTTCCCTGTGCTATACAGTAAGTCCTTATTAGTTATCTATTTTATATATAGTAGTGTATATATGTCAATCCCAATCTCCCAATTTATCCCCCCCCCCACCTTTTCCCCCGGTAACCGTAAGTTTGTTTCCTACATCTCTGACTCTATTTCTGTTTTGTAAATAAGTTCATTTGTACCTTTTTTTTTAGATTCCACATAGAAATGATATCATATGATATTTGTCTTTGTCTGACTTACTTCACTTAGTATGATCATCTCTAGGTCCATCCATGTTGCTGCAAATGGCATTATTTCATTCTTTTTTATGGCTGAGTAATATTTCATTGTGTATATGTACCACATCTTCTTTATCCATTCCTCTGTCGATGGACATTTAGGTTGCTTCCATATCTTGGCTATTGTAAATAGTGCTACTATGAACATTCGGGTGCATATATGCTTTTGGATTATGGTTTTATCCAGATATATGCCCAGGAGTGGGATTGTTGGATCATATGGTACTTCTATTTTAGTTTTTTAAGGAACCTCCATACTGTTCTCCATGGTGGTCCTACTAATTTACATTCCCACGAACAGTGTAGGAGGGTTCCCTTTTCTCCACACCTATAAGAACATATTTTAATACAAGCAACTTTCTCTTTTATTTTAAATTACAGATTTAGTTTGGGAAAAAGTATAAAGGGAAGGAAACTGCCTGATATTCCAGATGTCAGAATTCAAAAATATATTTATCAAACTTTTCTCTAAAAGACTTTTCATGTTTTTTTTCTCTCAAAATTGAGAAGCCAGTTCATAATCAACTGTACTCTCACTTGAATTTTCTTCAAATCTCATTTTCTGCAAATCTCATTTAAAAGCAGAGCTCACAAAAATGGCTGAGAGGAGCAATTGAGAAACAGCTCAACCACAGCAAAAATGAGGTTGGACCTTAAGTCACTGCAGGTTCCTCCTCCACTAAATTAATAATCCTCTCTTACCTTCTGTTAGAGAGGGAACATTAAAAAAACATATGTGTCTATATAAAAATATGTCATGGGACTTCCCTGGTGTCGCAGTGGTTGAGAGTCCGCCTGCCGATGCAGGGGACACGGGTTCGTGCCCCGTCCGGGAAGATCCCACATGCCGTGGAGCGGCTGGGCCCGTGGGCCACGGCTGCTGAGCCTGCGCGTCCGGAGCCTGTGCTCCGCAATGGGAGAGGCCTCCACAGTGAGAGGCCCGCGTACCGCAAAAAACAAAACAACCCCCCCCCCAAAAAAACAACAAAAAAAGTCACGTTCAGTATACTTATACAAACATGAATATATACATCCACACATACACTAGGAATGCATGGACTTTTAAATACAGAAAGTACAAGAATTGTTTGAGTTGTAGCACTCATCACGTCATATGAATTCACTGTTAGGATATATACTGCATCATTTTCTTCAGCTTCTTCAGAGGCATTTGTTACAAAAAGATGTTCACATTTTGATTCCCTAGCTGAACGGGTTATGTTATTTTTGCTGTTAAAAAAAAAAGATTAGTAATAATTACTAGTGCTGTTTCACCATTACAACCTACAAATTCATTTTGGAAAATATAGAAAATTGTAAAGAAAAAGGAAGGTTACCTATGGTCTTGCCATTAAATATATATGGATTTTGTTCATTGTCTTGTTTCCTCTATTACTTTTTCTGTGCATTTTAGTGGTTTCATTTTTTTGCACATTTGAGTATATAACTTTATGAAAATTTACCCCGTGTATACTTTGAGAAATTTTCCCCATGTTATAATGTACTCTTTAAAAGCATTATTTTAAATAAATATCTTCATAAAATACTACCATCTAGTTATACCAGATTTTACTTCTCTGTTTTGAGGAGTAAAGACTGTTTTACTTTATTGCTGTTGTAAATAATAGTGCAGTGAACTTTTTTTCACAAAATCATTTTTGTAACTCAAATGATCTCTTCAGGACTGGTTTCCAAAAGGGTATCACAGGTTATGAATCTTTCTAAGGCTCTTGATAAGTACTGTGAAATTATTTTCCAGAAAGGTTCAATCTGTTTTTACTTTTGAATTTAGCTTACAAAACACTCACTAGCATTATTATAAAGGTCTTAATAGGGACATAAAAGGCATTTAATAAATAAGTATTCACATTATGCCTGCTAGAGTTTAATAAACATATGCTATTATTTTAATTAAATAGGCTACATTAAATTATATGAAGTTTATTTAATTGTAGGTTTTTAAAAACTAGTGAGACTACACATTTTTCGATATTTGATGACTATTCTAACTTCAATTCTTGCAGTCCTTAATTTATTCAAGTATTGCACATGTGACCACATATGAGGTGGTCTGTTTGATTTTATCCCCATTGAATGGTATCTGTAAGGACTTGGGTAGACTGGGCCACCCCATTCCAAGGAATCATGACCTAGTTTAGTTGTTAACTATTACATTTAGATTGGTTCTAATCTACCGAAATAGAAACTACCTGGGAAAGTGAAACAAGAATTAAAAGAAAAAAGATGTGGTTTTCTGGAGTTGAGAAATGTTAGAAAGACATAACAGTATATGAGTGGAGGTTTTCAGAAATTGATTCATTTCATGACCTACCTATCAAGCTAAGTGAATGGGAACTGAACTATCAGCTTGTTAAGTTAAATCAAAATTCAAATAAATGATTATTAACTATATAATGAACAGGAAGCAACAAAGATTTTGAATCTAGTACCATTAATTAATTTGCAGAATGAAAGTAATTATGATAGTTTTCTGAGTAAACAAAGAGAAATTCCATAAAGTTATCCTAGCCTTTAACTTCTCATCCTCATCCCCTTAGAATTCTGAGAATTCACACAAAAGGAATGCACCTGGACTCTGCTCTAGCATTTCTCTTTAAGTCAGAAACACCTCCCCAGTACAAGCAACTAAGCCCAAATAAAGGATTAAAAGAATAAATGTTACCTCAAACTCAATAGTTATAAAGGTCCCAAAGGCAAAATCCTTTTTTTTCTGCGGTACGCGGGCCTCTCACTGTTGTGGCCTCTCCCGTTGCGGAGCACAGGCTCCGGACACGCAGGCTCAGCGGCCATGGCTCACGGGCCCAGCCGCTCCGCAGCACGTGGAATCCTCCCGGACTGGGGCACGAACCCAGTCCTCCTGCATCGGCAGGAGGACTCTCAACCACTGCGCCACCAGGGAAGCCCCACGGCAAAATCCTTTAAAAAAAAGAGTCAACAAGCGATAAGTTTCCCAGTGTCACCATCACATCTCTTGTTTTCACAGTTCATTTACTCTTCCCACCACACGCTCCATTTTTGTCTTTTCTGATGATGTTTGCTCCTGGGAGAGAGTAGGGAAGGAGAAAGTAAACGCACATATTTGCACAATGGGTTATAACATTCCTATTTTACAAATTACTGCTTTTTGTTAAGCCTGTCAACATTACTTTGCATGTTGACTATCACTTTTTATTTCTTACTACTTGACAAGCTCCTTTCCATGTACAATGGCAGAGAATATAGAGTTAACAATGTATTTTCTCAGTTTTGATATTATTCTGAGGCTAGAGTTTGAAAGGGTATTTATCTTACCAGTTTTTTAAGCTTGTGGTTTGTGAATCTGAGTACATCAGTATATTTTATTCTCACAAAACTTGAGCATACTATTAGAAAATAGCCAGCATGTGAATCATCTCCTTCCTCACCTTCATCTAGAGTGTTACTTATTCCGAGGGTAGCCTGAGCCATGAAGCAGTTACTCATTTTGTCAGAGAAGGCATTATGATTCAGAATTGTGTACCTAATTATCTACTTTTTTGAAGCAAACTCCTTTCCAGGAGGTATGACAACAGTGTATTTGCCCCTATATGTGGCCACTGGACTGTCAGGTTGCCTCAGCTTGATTTGTTTGTATGAAGTGTGAGCATTCTCTTCTTTATTTAAATGAATAACTCTTTGCAGTTTTGACTTTAGAAGTCACATCTCAGCATCTTACAAGAGAATCAAAGTTTTTCTAGGAACTCAGCCAGTAATAATAGTTCATCTGCCGACGAGCCATCTTCCAAAGCGGTAAATTTAGTACAAACTGTTACAACTGTGCCATTATTTAGTTTTGATACAAGTGTAATGCACAATAACAAACTATTATAATGATTATTACAAAACCTAGGAAACTTTCTGAGCAACTCATTCATTTCTGTTTGATTTATTCTTTCGTTCCCAGTTGTGAGCTTTTGATTTTCTTTAATTTCAACAATTGGGACATTAAGTCCACCTTGTTAGGAAGTGGGTAGCAAAATTGGGGCTGCAGATCCAGTGCTGAACTAAAACACTCCCTTCCAAAGCGCGCAGTAGCAAGAAAAGAGTATATGTTGGTGGGTGGCTCTGAAAGAGTGGGTATTAGTTATACCTCTGCTGCTAGCCAGCTGTGTGACTCTACACAAGTTAATTTTTCTGGGCCCACAGTTGTACGGAAAAGGGTTGAACACACGTTTTAAAATTTCACACTATTGTAACATTTTAATATTCGACAATCTGGATCTTACTACAGTATCCTATCCGCAATTTCTCCAAATCTTTACTTTTGCGTAGTCCCTTTAGGGAACAACACAGCGGTAAGCATTCAAAAACTTACCTTTTTACTTATACTGTATCTAAGATTATAAAATAACTGTTCTGGCAAAATTATAAATGAAAACGGCCAGTTTTATCTCTTTTGGGGAAATTTGTTCCAAAGGCATCTGGCTTCTCTATTAATCTCCAGTTACCTGAAAACATTCCTAGAATCTTTTCAAGTTCTCCCTTAAAAAAAAAGAAAAGAAAAGAAAAGAAAAAAAACTACAAATCCCATGAGTCAAAGATGGAATGGAAACAGACACCTCCCCTCAAGCCCCCTTCCCGGTCTCCTTGAATGTAGTCCGCTAAAACTAGGGTTGAGGCATCCTGAAATATGCCTGAAAGAAACGTCGGCTGTTTTGTTCTGCTTTTTAGCTGTGCTCTCGCTGGGCTCCTTTAAGTCGGTGCTGAGAGTGAGGAAGGATACAGAGCGACGCAGAGTGGAATGGGTGCGGGCGCAGGCATCACCTGTTCCAAGAGGGGCATGCGCACTGCGAGGGCGCCGGCGAGGAGGCGGGGCACGGTGGGAGGGGCAGACGGCGCCCGGCTGGCACCGCTCAGATCTGCTTTTCCCCGGCTTGGGGCGCTGAGGCGGCGTCGGGAGTTGTCTTCCGCAAAGGTTGCCTGGCGTTGTCCAACATGGAGGAGTCACTGGCCTCGGTCATCACCTGCAAGAGGGACTAATCTCCGCCTGGTGTTCAGGGACTTCGCCGCCTGCACGCCCGGCGGCAGCCCCCGTCTCCGGTTGCTCCTGCGGCCACGGGCTTCCCGGCGGGGAGGCAGCACAAGGAGGGAGCGCGGTGGCCCCGAGTTTCCCTAAGCCATGGGCAACGAGGCGAGCTTGGAAGGGGAAGGGCTCCCCGAAGGGCTGGCGGCGGCAGTAGCGGCTGCCGGAGAAGGGGCTGGCGGGGCGGGGAGCCCCTTGCACACCGTGACTCCGGCCGGCATGGAGGCGGATCTGAGCCAGCTGAGCGAAGAGGAGAGGAGACAGATCGCTGCTGTCATGTCAAGGGCGCAGGGGCTGCCCAAGGGAAGCATTCCTCCGGCCTCTGCGGAGCCGCCTTCCATGCACAGGCACGCACAGCATGATGTATATGTCCGGGCATATATGTACAGCTTCCCGTGCACATATGTGCCAGCCCGTATGTGCCGGCACGGCAGTACATATATGTCGCCTCCGTTCATTTTATTCTCCCTAATGGGGTGGTGGTAAAGAGAACATAAGCTTTCTGTTGGGCAGGATAAAAATGATGCCTTATAGAGTTTCTGATGGGATAGTCAAGGGTTGCATTCTTGGAACTGTGATTTTAGGTTGTGATTTCTGGCCTTTTGGAACCTTTTCTCTCTAGGGTGGCGTGGAGAGACGCCCTCCAGTGTTTTACTAATCTGGAAGTCTTCCATTAATACAAAACGGACGTGTTAGGAAATGGAGAGAGCTGGGTGTTTACCTGTTTCTGTTTAAACCTCCTCAGTCATTTCGGGGTCTTTCTCTCTGTGAATGATGTCTAAATATTTCTGTAACAATACCTTTAATTCCCCTGGAGGTGATTTGTCTTTCCTTCCCACCCTACCCCCCAGAGGAGAACAGGAGCTGTTTAGGCAGAAGGTATAGAATAAATACACCTTTTATATTCAGTGAGAAACCCTAAAATATGTGTGGCATTAAACAGATGGTTTGGTCACAACAGTGCAGGTGCTGTACGTGTATTTATGAATTAGCATATGCTATTTTTTAAACCACCGCTCCTTTATATGGAATAGCGTTTTACAGTTTACGGAAGAACATGTGAATTTGTGTTACCTTCAAATTAGTTTCCAGTACATACTTTTAAAGACAAATAGCAACTTGGACAGGCAATTAAGAGCTAATCTATAATAGTAACATATTCATTTTCCTCTCTAGGTCTCTGTATTCCTCCATCCCAATAAATTAGTTGTTTTCTAATTAGAGTACTAAGAGGGTATAATCACTGTGCCTGCCCTGCCTTTATTTGTTGTAAACAAACCCTTTAACTTTGCACCCTCGTAGCATGTTCAGAGACAGGACATTCCTCTGTCCGTGGTCCTGAAACCACTCCTACTTTATGATAACTTAACAATTTTCATTAGAGATACTGGAAATATGAAAGATATGGATATAGGTGTAGGCTTTTATCCTGTACTTTATAAAATAAAAACACTTAGGAGCTATAATATAAGTATATACATATAATTTTGTCAGGTAACTAATACAGTAGAAATGTAAAATGTTTTGTGGATAGTGGCAATGGCAATATGTTTCACATAAAATCTTAAATTCGTAAACTATATCAGGTAAAAACCCTATTTTCTTGAAGGGGAACCAACACTACTAGTAAAGACTAGCTTTATTATATTGAATATATTTTTCTGTGTTTTTAAACTAGTAATATATTGGGCTATTTCTGGTATAAAGCCTTTCTTATCTATTCCCTTAAGAGTACAGTTTATGATATGTACTATTTTCTCTACTGTTTAAAACCTGACTTAGAAAAAATTTTGAATGTTCATATACTAGATTTTTCTAGGGTAATAATGAGGTACAGTACTTTTATTAACCCTTTAGAAATGTATGCCAACTCTTCTACAATTTTTCCTAAGAGGCACAAGCAACAGGTTTACCATGCTGGTTACAAATACCAAGAAGAGTGTGAGCTTTGATTTCTACATTTCTTCCTTGTATTCAGAGGGTGGCTAAAAAATATTATCTCAGCCTATGAAAGTGTGGTGTTTTGTTCAGTATTTGTATCAGTTAGCATACTTTTAAAGCTCTCTGTTGATGTTTTTGTTACGGTAGAATTCTTATCAATAGGTGGTCTGCGGCCTAAACAGTTATTGATGAAAGCTTCATTGAAATATATAAACGTGTCTGATTTTGGTAACCTGCTTATATTTTACTGAGAGATTTCTATAAATGTCTTTAAGTTTGGAAAGTTATCCCCATATGTGATAACCAAATAAACACATATTAATTTAAGTATATATAAGAAAGTATATCCAAATCATTTCAAGTTTTAGGAGATTATGTGGTGCGAATTAGGGTGGGCTTTGATTTTTTATTTATTTTTTTAAAGAAATAAGGGTTGAGAGCCCAGAGACCTTATTAATTTTAACTGACTCTCAGCCATATGTGCCTGAGTTTCCTTGCTTCTAAATAAGGCAGTAATACTTATCTTACTCATCTTGTAGAGCCATAGTAAGGATTAATTAAAATTTGACAGGAATATTTTTGCTTGGATTTTAATTTGAAGGAACCCTATACATATAAAGAGTAGTGATATCAGTATCAGCAGTGAATGGCACTGGCAGTGATGGCTGCAGACAAGTTGTATATTGAGTTATTCACTGTCGTGAGTTATTTCGATGTACCTATACTCTTTTACATATGGAGAAGTCAGTGCAATGTACTGGAAATCCTGCCTCCCCTTCCTGCCCACCAGGAGTTAGGATACCAGATTTCTGTGACTAACTAGTTTTATAACCTTGAATTAATTTCTTAGCCTGTTTAAGTCTTGGTATCCTCTGCAATATACAATGAACGGACATTCCTAAAGATGCTTATATTTCTGTTATAAAATTTTATGACTTAACGCTGTCAAGTGTCATTGCCTGTTGTGTTACATTTAAAAATATTTTAGTATTCCAACTGCTTTTATATTCTTAGTCTTGAATACATGTTTATCTCATTTGCTGCTGAAACATTTTTTTTTCTGTTAACCTGTGAAAGAAAAATTCTAATCTGAGGATGACAATAGTAAAATGAAAAGGGAAGTTGTATAAGACTTGAGTAGTTAGAAGCTAGAAGTTAGAGCTTACAAATGAAATGCTTCTGGATTTTCGATTCATTGTCGATCCAGGGAAATGCAATTTTATTATGTCTTCTACTCATTCTGTTTACACCTACAGATGTGTCATATGAGAAGAGCTTTACTGAAAAACACCTCTGATTAGTAGAATATTTAGTAACAATTCTGACTGAGTCAGTTATTTTCTTTAGCATTCTTTTAGGCCTCCGCTGCTGGGTAGACACCTCCACAATTGTTTTTCTTCCTAGAGCAGCAAGCCAAAATGAATATGGAATGTTTCCATTTATATCCCACAAGACCTGTAGAAGAATTTAAAGTGAAAAGAATTCAAGAGACGTTAATCTAGAGGGAAACAAAAACCTGATATGTTCATTCATTTGTTCACTCACTGTTATTCATTCATTCATTGATTCATCAAACATTAATACTCATCTACTAGTTACCAGGTTTGGTTCTAGTGATGAAAAGATGAGTGAAACATATCTCTCCCTAGGAATTCATAGTCTAGTACAGAAGACACAGATTGCATTTTGGTCATTCTTCTTTTTAACACAACTGTCATACCAATCAGAAATTCATCAAAAGACATAGCTAAGACATCTTTATATTTTTGTTTGGTATTAAGCCTGTATCTTCTCTTAATGATTGTCTTTCTATTTTTCCCTCCCAGATCTCCATGTTTGACGTTTATTTACATAATTATAGCAACTAAAACTAAGTTTAAATTGTAGTCTTTATAGCTGTATGGGTATTTTCTCACAGGGGGATTCTATAATATAATAGAACTTAATATTCATAGGAAGTACATGCAGTTATAATTTCTAATGCAAGTAGCTTCCTTTAACTTTTGGTATTTATTGTTGTCACAAATATTTGGTATTCACAAAATTTATTTGTTTTGTACGTATGTTGGATTAAGTGAAATATCACAAAAACAGTGATTAAGTTTAATAGTATTTTCAAGAGAGCACAGTTAAGAATAGATTTTTTGGGTATTCGTTTAAATATAGATTTCTTTAATAAAATGCCTAAACGCTCATAGGATAGTTCCTAAGCATCTGCCCCTCAAGGGAATGGTAAACTTTATTAATTGAATATGGAACATTTCTAGAATAATGTGATTATCTAAACAGTGGAACTTTTTGAAAATAATCTATTTGGGGTTGTTTACTATGGTTCTTTTGCCTTCATACGGAAGGGAGCACATAATGGGGCCTATAAGGAAACATTCAAAATTATTTTCCCCAATGGAAATATGTAGCAGTGTGTTTTGAAAGATCTCTTAGAACTGTTGGAATCAATTAGGATAATACTTTTAGTTCCGTATTTAAGTACAGGCTTCAGGGACATGGTAGTATCTAAAGCTTTTGTAACCTTTTTTCCTGGAGGAAATGGCCAGAACTAAGAATTGTATTTATTCACCTTTTATTAGAAAATCATTTTGTGGCATACATTGCCATTTATAGATTATTTTCTTTCTGACACTTTGCTATTTAGAAGTAATACTTCTGTGTTTCTTCCTACTATGCCTTACATCTTGATCTATACTCAAATTTCTGTATCATTAGGGGTAGTTTAAAAACTTAATTCATAATAAGTACCAGATGACCTGAAATGAAAAAGTTATAGGCTGGTCCGTTAGCAGGTAAATTTTATTCAAACAAATTAAAACCTATAGAACTTTATTGTGATCATCTCATATTTTAAGTGCTACTGAATCACTCTGTTTATCTCTTTTTCTTTTAATTAAAAAGAAATCTTTTCCAAAATTAATGTTACATAAATCAAACAAAGTACTTATAATTTGATTTATCCCATAATTCTAGTGCAGCATGTTCTTATTAGTTGCAATTTTATCAGTAAAAAATAGCTTGTTTAAAATTTAACGTACTTGGTAAAAGTGTATATGAGAAACAAGTATTTTAATTATTGAGCCATAGTCATTTAAAATTGATGTTTCCAAAACTATTTTAAAAATATCCATCTTGTGTATTTGTCTATGAGTTAAAAGAAATCTTGCAAATTAATTACTTGTTGCATTTTTAAGTCATTGTCAATAATAATGACTAATTAACAATGGTAATAGTAAGTGTTGTAGAAAACATTAAGTAAAGAGATCATTATGTTTTTTCTTCCTTTGAGGAAGGTAACAGTACTTTTCAAAAGTGGGGTCACAACCAGATTGCTGCTATTTGTACATCAGGCTATGTATGTCTCAAGATGCTTTAAGCATCATATTGTTACATAGAGAGATCTCAGATTAAGAAAAATAATTGAATGATATAACACTGTTCTGCCACAAGAAAGAATTGTTTCTCAGAATTTTCTAATTAAAGTAGGAATTCTTACTCTATAAAGTTTAATAAGGACAATATTTGATAGATGTTACCTTTTTTGACAGATATTCTGTTAACACTTGAATAGATGATCAGCTTTTTCAGAGTTCCTGAAAAACCTCCTTTACCAGGTCCTGTGATGTCATGTTGTATGTCTTATGTAGCTAATGTAAATTCTACTATTAAGTAAAAAACAAAACAAAAAACAGTTGCAGCAATCTCATTTAAAAATGAATATTTTCACTTCTTAGTGTGCTGGTATTTGGGAGGCTAGCATTCCTTGACTATAACTTTTGGTTAAAAAGGATACATCCTGTGAGCATAAAAGTACTGGAACATGGCTTTGCATTGATCTGTTGAGTTAATATGTTTAAATAGGTTTGAAGTATGGCTAGATTCTATTAAGTAAATATAAATTATTTTTATTATAAATACTTTCTAACTAGATATCTTAATAGTTCATTACTTATAGTAGCAAGTATGGGGTTTTTTCCCCTTCCTCTTCACGTCCGTGTTGAAAATCTGTATCCATGTAAAGAAAGTAACAAAGACATTAAAAATTTTATGATTACTTATAGGATGCTGCAAAAATGGATTTTAGTTATATTTATGCATCATAATTTTGAAGATGCAAGAAAGTAATGGGTTTTAAATATTATTTTGAGTTGTGATAGTTTCCATTATTTTCACTTCTTTTTGTTTCATTCTTCTAGGAAACAAGAGTTGGATAGTAGTCAACCTCCAAAGCAGCCAGGAAAACCGCCGGACCCAGGGCGTCCAGTTCAGCCTGGTCTCAGTAAAAGTAGAACTACAGACACTCTGAGGTCGGAGCAGAAATTGCCTGGAAGGAGTCCTTCCACTATTAGCTTGAAAGAATCGAAATCCAGAACTGATTTTAAGGAAGAGCACAAGTCTAGTATGATGCCTGGCTTCCTCTCAGAGGTTAATCCTTTAAGTGCTGTCTCCTCTGTTGTAAATAAATTCAGTCCTTTTGATTTGATATCAGACCCTGATGCCTCCCAGGAAGAAGCCTCCAAGAAACAAAAAATGTCTCAGAAGGAACAAGGAAAACCTGAAGGAATCACAAAGCCTCCATCACAACAACAGTCACCCAAGCCAGTTCCTAAGCAGCCAGGACCTGTGAGGGCCCTGCTTCAGCAGGACGGTTCTCCCAAATCAGTGTCTCCTCAGCAGCCTCCAGAAACAGGAAAGCCAACTCAGGGCCTCACCCAGGCTCCTCAGACAGACCAGGCAAAATTGCCACTTCAAAGAGATGCAGCCAGGCCTCAGACTAAACAGACAGATACAGTAAGGGGAGAGTCAGTTAAACCCTCACTGCAAAGCCCATCCAAGCCACCTATTCACCAAGTAAGTCCTGGAAAGCCTCCAGCCCAGCAGCCTGGACCTGGAAAACTTTCCACACCACAGCCTGGGCCTGCAAAGCCCTCAGCTCAGCAGCCAGGGCCAACGAAGGCCCTAGCTCAACAGCCAGGGACCCCAAAGACCCCGGCCCAGCCACCAGGAACAGCAAAGCCTGCAGCTCAGCAGCCTGGGCCAAAGGCTCCAGCTCAGCCTCCTGGGCCCGCAAAGACTCCGGCTCAGCCTCCTGGGCCCGCAAAGACTCCGGCTCAGCCTCCTGGGCCCGCAAAGACTCCGGCTCAGCCTCCTGGGCCCGCAAAGACTCCGGCTCAGCCTCCTGGGCCCGCAAAGACTCCGGCTCAGCCTCCTGGGCCCGCAAAGACTCCGGCTCAGCCTCCTGGGCCCGCAAAGACTCCGGCTCAGCCTCCTGGGCCCGCAAAGACTCCGGCTCAGCCTCCTGGGCCCGCAAAGACTCCGGCTCAGCCTCCTGGGCCCGCAAAGACTCCGGCTCAGCCTCCTGGGCCCGCAAAGACTCCGGCTCAGCCTCCTGGGCCCGCAAAGGCTCCGGCTCAGCCTCCTGGGCCTGCAAAGACTCCAGCTCAGCAGGTTGGGCCAGCGAAACCTCAGGTCCAGCAGCCTGGGCCAGGCAAGACTCCAGCTCAACAGCCTGGCCCAATGAAGCCTCCTCCTCAGCAGCCTGGCCCAGCAAAGCCCCCTCCTCAACAATCTACAAAACCTGTAAGCCAAACAGGGAAACCTCTGCAGCCACAAACTTTTCCATCTGCAGCACAGACTCCAGTACAAGGCCTCCCCAAAACCATCTGTCCTCTTTGCAATACCACTGAACTTCTGTTGAATGTTCCAGAAAAGGCCAATTTTAACACATGCACTGAGTGTCAAACCACTGTTTGTAGCCTCTGTGGTTTTAACCCCAATCCTCATTTAACCGAGGTAAGTGCATTTTTTTGTTATGTTCATGCTCTTAAACCATATCATCATCTTACACAATGGTGCTTAGTTTATTGCTGTTAACGATAGGATGGCACTGTTTTTCTCTGGTTCTTTTCTTCTTTCCCTTCTTCCTTCCTACTTTCCTCTTTTTCTTCTCTGCCAAATGTAAATTAGAGTTTTTCAACATTTTCTCCAATAATATTTCTCCAAAATATTGCTACAATTTCTGATAAATTTGGCACATAAAGGAAGTATGAATTGACTGATAGATGCTGAGCTTTTGCTCATTGCATTCTATGGGTAAAATCCACACTATTATTACATTATATTAATTTTTTCATCAGCTATTAAATTCATGCTCCTACCTACCATGACACTCTTGATATGATATTCTTAAATGGGATCCTATTTATGCTGCGAAGAAAAGTGGACAGTGTTTTCAGATTCTAAATACAATTTTGATACGAAATTGAATACATTCTTTCAAACTGCACATCCCCTTTTCCTGCCAGTGATTTTGCTATACACTGTGAGAGCATGCTTCCCTCATTAGTTGAGAGTCATTCATAACAGCGTAAGTCACTTCAAAAAAGTGAAGTCATTAGAACAGGTTCAACTTTATGGGTGTCTTCTTAGACGGATCACAGTTTATAACTCCAAGTCTTTGGGTAAGCCTTCCTGGCAGACTGAATCATGAAGGGGCCAGTTGTGACACAAATGAGTTCAAGGTTGTTTACTCTGGTTCAGGATAGAAAAGTTATTCTCAGCAGGTCAGTTACTGTCAACTCAGTGCTTAAAGTCCCTGAATAAAATAGCATTTTAATAGGTAGAGATTTGGGGACGTTCAGGGGAAGGGACAGAAAACATAAAACTGCAGAACTTAGAAATTCTCTGGAGTTAAGAAATAATACAGTGAAGATGGTATAATAATATAAAATAAGTGAGAATAAAAGGGCTTAGGGTTTGAAAGAATACATTTTTAAAAGAAATGCAGTAGCCCCTACCCGATGAGAAGGCACAGAACCATTGAGTCCATCTAGAGAACAGCTGTTAGTGGGCTGTATAATGCACAAGAAGGAATGAAGGCAGCAGGCAATGAAGGATTCTGTCATTTAAATATCCGCGAGAGAGGAGACTTGTGTACCCTTGTTATAAATGCAATCCATGTTCTGATAAAAACAACAGTGATAATTATTGGTAGCTGTTACGTTAGTTTGGATACTTACTGTGATGAAAGTTGAAAATGATGTCCATTTAAAATATGTCAACCTCTGGTTTTCCGCTAAGGTATCTTTTACTCTTTTTACCAAAAGTCATGTTGAGTACTTTAAATTTTTAGATAAGCCATACTTCAGTGGTAAAATTGCAATTAATAAGAACATTTAAGTTATGGAGGAAATCAGATTATAAATAGTTGGTTTATATATTTGTAGCTTTTTTTCATATCTTAAACTTTTCCACATTCTTTTTTTCTTTTAATTTTTTTATTGAAGTATAGTTGAGGTATAAAATATGTTACAAGTGTACAATAGTGATTCACAATTTTTAAGGGTTATATTCTATTTATAGTTATTATAAAATATTTGCTGTATTCCCCATGTTGTGCAATATATCCTTGTGGCATATTTTATACATAATAGTTTTGTACCTCTTAATCCCTTACCCACATGCTGCCCCTTTCCCCTTTTTTCTCCCCACTGGTAACCACTAGTTTCTTCTCTACATCTGTGTGTCTGCTTCTTTTTTGTTGTAGCCCCTAGTTTCTTGTATTTTTTAGATTCCATGTATAAGTGATATCATACAGTATTTGTCTTTCTCTGTCTGACTTATTTCACTTAGCATAGTGCCCTCCAAGTGCATCCATGTTGTTGCAAATGGCAAAATTTCATTCTTTCTTACAGCTGAGTAATATTCCATATTGTGTGTGTATATATATATATGTGTGTGTGTGTGTGTATATATATATAAAAATTCTGATAAAGATGTGTTTCTGTTCATAGTATACCATCTTGATAGGAATGTGTAGTAATAATGACTTCAAACAGTAGATGATCTTTTTATAAAATGTTTGTCATGTTTTTGTGGCAATTTATAAGGCAGAAACCTGTAGTTGGACCTTCAAGCCACATATATTGAGTACCTACAATGTGGAAGACATTTTACTACACGTTCGGTAGGCTATAGAGATAAGTAAGACATAATGCTGATCTTAACATGATCCAAATGTACTAGCTTAGGTCATACACACACAAGGAAGTATGTGGTCAAATGATAAAAGCTGTGAGACATGAGCAAACATTATGAACTTCCAAGTAGGAAGTACCATTTCCAGTGGGTGAGATAAGGAAAGCTTCATGGAGACAATGGCATTTGTGCTAGGTATATAGTGATGGATATTATTTCAACAGATAAAGAACATGAAAGGGGGTAATGATTTAGCCTAAGACCTAGAGCCAGAATAATACAGGGTATGTTTAGGGAATCAGGCATAAATCTAGGTTGCCTGAAGTGGTGGCGAAGAAATGCTCAATGAGATTGGAGAAAAGTTTAAGTCAGATTTAGGTCTTCCACATTTAGTCGGTAGCGGTGAGCATTCTCCTTTATGAAACTTACCTTGTTTAACGTAGTCATGCCTTCAATCCTTCATTCATTTTACAAATGTGTATCAAATGCCAGGTTGCGAAGCACCATCAAGTACTTTGATAGAATCAAGTATGTGTTAGATATGGAGTCCTCCTTCTACCAGAAAACTGGGGAAATAAAAGTTGTAAATAAGAAAGGAAAAAATAGATATATATGAAAAGTAACTTTGTGTAGGTCTTTACAGTTCACATAGTTCCTTCTTATTTGTTTTATCAAAATTAAATTTCCAAATAATTCTATGGTCATGTATTCTGTTTTCTCTTATGGGAGAAAATTGGTGTTCAAGTGGTTACTATGTTAGGATCATCCTGATAGTAAATAACCAGAACCCAAAGTAAATCTTCTGATTCCAAGTCCATTTACTCGTGGTAAGAAGAGAGAAAGTGCTATGAGATCAAACGAAGAAGTCATCACTATCTTTGGGGGGTATGACAACTATCTTCATGGAAATAGAAGTATTTGAGCTGGGAATGTGAAGAATGATAAGAATTTGGACACACTTGACAGGAGTTGGGAATGTGGGGGCGGCAGTTAGAGGGTCTCAATGGCTAAAAAAAAAGCATCCCCGTTATTAAGGAGATGAGCTTGGGCAAGTCACTTACACTTTCTGTAACAGTGATACCATATAAACAATGGAAATAACATGTTCTCTGTTAAACACATTGGGTTTTTAGGAGGATTAGCTGAACGTTTGTATGAGAAGGTATTTTTCAATATATGAAGTTCTTTTGAAGTTGTAATATGATGTCATAGATAATCTTAATATTTTAAACAGAGTTGACTTTGACAGCTTACTCTCAAATTGTTTTCTACATAGATACAATATCATAAGTTGTTGGGTTCTGAGATAGCAATCAAGAGCCATTTGATCTACAGTATTAATTGTAACATTTCATTTTAATTCTCATTTTTTTCCCTATAAGGAAAAATGTAATCTTATGGGTCAAATTGTCCAAAAATACTCAGATTGAGTAAACAGTTTTACCATGCAGGACAGCGCCAGAGACTAGACATTCTATACTACTTTAATTTACATGAATTTATTATTTTCAAGTTTGAGTTATATGCAAGTTATTCTCTATATTATTACTTTTACAGCCTATTGGGTAAAAATAAAATAAAAATAAAATCCTGGTCTCTTGTATCTCTCCTTGAAAAGATCAGGAGAATTTCTCTGATATATTTTTGTCACCAAAGCAGAATTATGACTATATATATTTGCTTTGAACATCCTGGCTCTTAAATGACTGCTAGATCTGAGGAGGACTGGAGAGGTGTCAACACCTAGACACAAGCTTTAGGAAAGGGGACTTTTACTTCCTTAACTAAATTTGCCAGCTGTCTCCCACCTCTGCCCACCTGACACACATATACACACACGTACACATACATATACAAACAAACACACTCATACCTTAGATAACTCAAATATTTGTGTGAAGGGGATGATGTTTAAGTGTCCTCTCTGGTAGTTGTCAAGATGTGTGCTGTTTAGAAAAACCTTAAGAATCCACTGGCTCCAAGCCTAGACTTTATAGCTGTATCTCTTCTTGCTAAGAGGCGTTTATAGTTGTATCTCTTCTTGCTAGTCCGTTAATGGAGTTAATCTCAGCAATACAGGTTCACTCTTTGGGTTTGCTTTCTGACACAGAAACTGAACATTTGCTTTACAGTTAGTAACTACAGTGTTTCTTGTTGTTGTTCTTGTTGTTGTTGATTTACTTTCTCTCTTTTGATATCTAGGCTGGGACCAGGTAGGTTTAAGGAGAGATTGAAAGACTTATTCCTAATGTGTGATAATTCTCCTGGTTCTTAGGAAATTTTGTAATATATGAAATGACTTGTCATTTTTTAGACTGTTAATAATGAACTAAATGTTAGTGATAAAAGTGGGTTTAGGTGGGTGTTTTTTTTCCTCATATCATTTCGATCATGATGGCCCATATATTAATCTTGGCTGAAGCTAGATGTTTTGTTTAACAAAAACATGGCCATCTCTCAGGAGCTAAAAAATAAAAATGAAAAACAAACGCACTTAGACTTCCATATACACTCTCTCAACTTTTTAAAGAACAAACAAAAAATGACTGAAATTTTTTAGGTTGGCAAAATGACTTCACTGGCCACCTCTTTTAGGTGGATCAGCCTGCTACTTCTAGTAGGAGAAACTGAGGGGGAAAAATCTGTTAAGAAAAGTAGAGATATGCCAAATGTTAGGAGGCTGGAATTTGTGGAGAAAGAAAGCCAGTAAGACATTCCTGATGATGGAGTAGCAGAAAGAACTTTTAGAAAAAGGAATATTCTCTTTAGTTGCTTGCTGTTTTAGCACAAAGGTGATTTGTCACCCCAAATTCTAAGCAGAGACAGCAACACGGTTCTGAGCACATATGCGTTCACCTCCTCTCTAGAGGTCCCAGTTTTAAAAGATTGAAAGTATAGTAGTTCTGTATACCTCAGTTAAAAAATAAATGAATAAGTAAAACCAATAATAAAAAGTACTCATTAAAAAAAAGTGTAGTAGTTTGAAAAAATGGGAAAGACCACCAATAACATAAATTGGCAGGTTGAAGAATTCCTAGAAGATAGAAAGTAGATGGAAAGGTAGTGACAGAAACAGAGCTAAAGAAACCACTGTCAGGTGGCTTCCTTATGGAGCCTCAGTGAAGCTCTGAGCTTAGCATCCACAAATACAGACAGCAACAGTGGGTCGTAGGTAGTGATCAAGTAATAAATTACAGAACTACAGGAGGAACAAACAGGACAAGTGGACTCTTTCCTAATCTCTAGTGGAAGACAGCAGGTAGAAGAGGCTTTATTTTCTTCTGCTTAGGCTAAAGCCAAAGAATTCTCCAAATGAAGGGATGAACTGCCTGAGGAAGGGCGCTCATTAGAAAAGTAGGGCTTTCGAAAGAAAATGAGAAGAAGTAATGCTCCTCTCCCACAACAGAGTGATTTAAAGGAGGAAACAAACAAAACACTTAAGGAGTCAAATTTACTAAATCTATTACCCTCCTAGTAAAGCTGTCCTTACTTTGGACACTGACCCTCTGCCATCCTACTTCCTCTTATTCAAAGAAGAGGACTAATGGGGAAGCAGAACTGTCAAGAAATACAGAAAAACCTCTGTTGATTACCCATTCTAAATAATGGAGACATTCACTGTAAATGAATGGTTTGAAGAGAGTCACTTGACATTTTAGCAATAATATCACAGGAAGGACATGGATAAACTAGTGAAAGACAAAACAAAACCCCTGACCTCACAGGAAGGAGTCCATTCAGGAAATATAAAGAACTTATAAAATTCTTATTATTCCTGAGAAATACTTAAGAGAGGGTATTTCATCAATAATTAGTACACTCAAATTTCAGTGGGCTGATTGAGGGTAAAAATAGGCCTGGTTGATGTTCTGGAAAAGGAAGACCCAGAATTTTCCCAGCTTGTAGAGCAAATTATCCAGCTATTTAACTGAGCACCTACTATGTTTCAGGCACTTTTCTGGACTGTGCTAGTTGTAAAAGTGAATAAAGTAGCCAAAAATTCTTCCCTTGTGCGACATGTATTCTAGTAAGAGTGGCAAATAAATAAAACGTATAGTGTGACAGATGGTAATAAGTGTTATGGAGAAAAATGAAGTAGAAGGTTATAGCACAGACCAAGGGAGGGTTGGTGATGTGGTGGTAGGGTCCTCTCACTCCCTCTAATTGGGGGATTGGAGTCTGGGAGTTGAGGGATGACTCAGGAATCTGGAATTTTTAGTGGTGACTAAAGGTCTAATTTGTATAGTTCTGAGGCTGGGAGCTCGAGGGGGGTTAAGGAAAGAGTGGGAATGTACCCAGGAATGTGCACAATTCTGAGATGCCTCTCTTTACTCCTTCCTGTGGTGATGTGGAGGCTGGGGAATGAGCATTTTACTCCAGCATAAGGAGCTCTTTCTAAACTCTTGTCCATGGAGTTGTAGACATTTTGGGGGTGTGGTCATCTGAAATTCTGGGGCTCCCTTGGGACTCTGGGAGTTCTGAGGCTTTAAGAGAAATATTAAAAATCATGGAAATTATATCTAAGAGCTCTAATAGGAGTTCCAGAAAAAAATGAATGAAGGCTATGGAGTCAGGCTCTAGAAGAAAGAAAATGTAAGTCTTCAGATTTTGATCCACCAATGGATCAAGCAAGATTAGTAAAACATCTGATAGATACATCCTGGTGAAATAATCTGATTTCCAAGGGTAAGGAGAAAAGTTGGAAGACTTCCACAGAGAAAAAAATTAGCATCTACAAAAAGATGAGAAATCAGGCAGGTGTCAACACAGAAGACAGCCAATTTCTTTAAATTTGTAGAGATGGTGATTAGATGAATCCTCTATCCAGGCAAGATATCAAGAGGGAGTGTGAGGGCAGCTTAAGAATTTTTTTTCACACTTAAGGGTCCATAAAAATCATTGGCACTGTATAAGTGTATGTATATATGTATAAATGTGTATGTAGGTGTATGTATGTATATATCACAATCACTGTAGGAGTTCCTCTATTAAAATGGACAATGAAAAGAGTGGGATGGAGTAGCTGATTATGCCCCAGAAATGAAGAAAACTAAAAAGACTAAAAAGTCATTTTTTTCTAAAATGTGATTGCATAATAGTAGTGGAATGTGAGATGATATTAGATGGTACACAAATCAAACTGAAAAAGTTATACATCCTTTAACTGTGTGTTAAAATAATTAATACATCAAATATAATTTCTTGGATATTGCTTAAGACAACCCTAAAACATGATAATATAAGGTTGTTTTTTGAAAAAATGTTGCTTTTATAGAAGGAGAAAATACATAGCATCTTAAATTTATAAATCAAAACTTATTATTTGATGTTATAATGGCAGCCACTAGAAAAAGTCACAGCAAAAGTTAACACTGATTGATTCTGAAGATGCAAGCTTGGTGCCTGAGAGAGAGGCTTTTACTTTTAATGTCAAACCTTTTTGTGCTATTTTTTTTTTTTTTTCGGTACACGGGCCTCTCACTGTTGTGGCCTCTCCCGTTGCGGAGCACAGGCTCCGGATGCGCAGGCTCAGTGGCCATGGCTCATGGGCCCAGCTGCTCCGCGGCACGTGGGATCTTCCCGGACAGGGGCACGAACCTGTGTCCCCTGCATCGGCAGGCGGACTGTCAACCACAGTGCCACCAGGGAAGCCCTTTGTGCTATTTTTTTAACCTTGGAAATTCGTTTTTTTTTTTTTTTTGCTTGTTTTTGTTTTTTAAAAAATTTTCCTTTGCTTTATTATTATTATTTTTTTTAAACATCTTTATTGGAGTATAATTGCTTTACAATGGTGTGTTAGTTTCTGCTGTATAACAGAATGAATCAGCCATACATATACATATGTATATCTCTTCCCCATATCTCTTCCCTCTTGCGTCTCCCTCCCACCCTCCCTATCCCACCTGTCGAGGTGGTCACAAAGCACCGAGCCGATCTCCGTGCTATGCAGCTGCTCCCCACTAGCTATCTGTTTTACATTTGGTAATGTATGTGTGTCCATGCCACTCTCGCACTTCGTCCCAGCTTACCGTTCCCCCCCCACCCCGTGTCCTCAAGTCCATTCTCTACATCTGCGTCATTATTCCTGTTCTGCCCCTAGGTTCATCAGAACCATTTTTTTTTTTTTTTTTAGATTCCATATATATGTGTTAGCATACGGTATTTGGAAATTCATCTTATAATTAACACTTGAGTAATTTAAAAAATTCTCATTCATCACATGACTGATTAAACAATTTATATGATATGAAGGAATGGGTAAATTAGAGTCTCGATTTTCACATCTTTAGCTTTGGCATTCTACTTGGTGAAATGTCAGGAATTTTTGGTTCTAGATAACAGTAATGATTTGAAATGCCTTATGCCTGTAATGCCAGATTTGGTCCGTTTTTTCATTTGTTCTTTGCTTGTCACAGGCATGTATACTTTAACTGGCACAATTTTAAATGAACCCAGTAAAGAGAAATAAAGTCCCTTGATTCTAAACATAAAGTTTTTAGAAGACAAAGAATATTCTGGGTTTGTTTTGTTTTGTTTGTTTTGTTATTCTCTAATAATCCTTAGGTATCCTTCATAGTATTTAAAACAAAAATACCCTGAGTATAACAAAATTTATTTAAAATAATTTTCTCATGAATTTAGAGGACTAGAAATAATCATTTAAAAATCCTTATTACTTAAATGTGTTCACGAACGCCATGTTTGTTTAGCTTTCATTTTCCATGAGGTCTAGTTTGCAGCATTTTCCTCATTACTTGGATGTTGCACCTATAAAATAAATACGTATTCCTCATGCTCTACCCATAAGTTTAATCATTAGAACCAAAGCTTTTTTCCACTTTCAGCTTTTAAATAACTAGATGTTTCAGGTGTCTTTCTGCATGTCCAGCTTTTTGTAATGTCTACTAAGTGTTGCTACATATTATTGCAGCTAGTATGATGATCTGTATAGCTTAGTAAGAACAGATGTTCTGCTGTGAAAGCAGATACCCACAACTAACAGAATCATTATTGGATCAGTAAACTTAATACAGGGATGGGTTAACTTGCTCATTGTTCACATCCCTGGAGAAATCACACATACCTAACACTCTCCGCTGTTCCATATCTTAATTAGCTTAGGTGAAACTGGGCTCTTACTTACAAACATTTCAAAAGTACTACATTGAAGACAAAGATGTAAATAATCTATTAGAAGTTTATATATCTTCCTTAAAGTAATGCCAATATCGAAAGCATCAGTAAGGCATATAAAGATCTGGGTTGTAGTCCTAGCTCTGCCCTTTACACATAAATACTCTCGCTGATATTCCTCTGAATTCAATCAGCAGTAGTTCTAGTTACCTTTGATAAAGAAGCAGTAACTTCACTATAGACAATGTTTCTTGCCTGTCTTCTTACTTTACTCTTACTGTAATTCGGTCAGGTCATTTTAACTTTTCTGAGTATTTATTTTTCTTATTTGTGAGACTTGTCATATACTAGTGTCCATCATCAGATGAATGGATAAAGAAGATGTGGCACATATATACAATGGAATATTACTCAGCCATAAAAAGAGACGAAATTGAGCTATTTGTAATGAGGTGGATAGACCTAGAGTCTGTCATACAGAGTGAAGTAAGTCAGAAAGGGAGAGACAAATACCGTATGCTAACACATATATATGGAATTTAAAAAAAAAATGTCATGAAAAACCTAGGGGTGAAACAGGAATAAAGACACAGACTTACTAGAGAATGGACTTGAGGCTATGGGGAGGGGGAAGGGTAAACGGTGACAAAGCGATAAAGAGGCATGGACATATATACACTACCAAACGTAAGGTAGATAGCTAGTGGGAAGCAGCCGCATAGCACAGGGAGATCAGCTCGGTGCTTTGTGACCGCCTGGAGGGGTGGGATAGGGAGGGTGGGAAGGAGGGAGACGCAAGCGGGAAGAGATATGGGAATATATGTATATATATAACTGATTCATTTTGTTGTGAAGCTGAAACTAACATACCATTGTAAAGCAATTATACTCCAATAAAGATGTTAAAAAAAAAATCTAAACCATTAAAAAAAAAATTACATTTGGCAGTATAAGTGGAAGTGCTTTGAAATTGGCAGGAATAAATATTTGTATTTATTATTAATCTGTATAAAAATCCTAATAAGTAGGGATGTTGCCATCATTGTTAACTCCGTTTGTCACTGGGAAACCGAGGGTAAGAATTTGCAAGGTCACAGAATTACTTAGCAATGAATCTCATACAAGAAGCTAGATCTAAATTTAGCAACATTTTTAAATAGAAGAGCACATTGATTTTAAACCAGTCATTTCTAGATTACAGAAAGTGTGTGTGTGTGTGTGTGTGTGTGTGTGAGAGAGAGAGAGAGAGAGAGAATTTTACATATTCTTAAAGTTATAAGAAATCAACCTTCTTGAGACTCACAGACATAGAGAACATGTTTATGATTACCGAAAGGGAAAGGTGGGGAGAGGGATAAATTGAGAATTTGGGGTTAACAGGTGCACACTACTATATATAAAATAGATAAACAACAAGGATCTACTGTATAGCACAGGGTACTGTATTTAATATCTTGTAATAACCTATAATGGAAAAGAATCTGAAAAAGAATATATATATGTGTGTATACATATATATCTAATATGTATCTATATCAGTATATCTCAGTCAGTTTGCTGAACACCTGAAACTAACAACATTGTAAATCAACTATACTTCAATTAAAAAAAAAGAAATTAACCTTCTTGGCAGGAGTTTATTTTTGAAATTTAGTGTAAAAAATTGAGGTGTAAGAGCACTGACTTTATACCTTTCTACTCACTCTTGCTCAAACCAAAGCCTTATTTATATTGCTGAGCTCTTTTTTGTTCTTTAGAAAGCCATGAGCTCCTACTATGAGCCAGCCACTCTGTTAGATTTTGAAAATAGACATAATGAAGTTGATAACTTTGCTCACTGTTAAGAATAGAACTCAGAGTTTAGAGGGAGAGTCAATAATTTAGCAAATGCAGATGGAGTCTTGTTTGTAAAATAGAAAATAATAAACACCATATGGATGAGATACATTCTTTTTTTTTTTTTTTTTTTTTTGCGGTATGCGGGCCTCTCACTGTTGTGGCCTCTCCCCTTGCGGAGCACAGGCTCCTGGACGCACAGGCTCAGTGGCCATGGCTCACGGGCCTAGCCGCTTCGTGGCATGTGGGATCTTCCCGGACCGGGGCACGAACCTGTGTCCCCTGCATCGGCAGGCGGACTCTCAACCACTGCGCCACCAGGGAAGCCCTGGATGAGATACATTCTTACTTGAATATAAAACAATAAACTACCTTTCTATTATTTTCTTCTATCTAATCAGAAATAAAGATTTTTAAATCAGTTGGTAAAACAAATATGACATTTCTATCATTTATTCAGGAAAATCAAACTTCAGTAGAATTCATCAAACCTTCGGATCAGATTTCTACTTAGGTAAAAGAATTCAAAGAAGTCAATGGCAGGCTTCATCATGTGAACATGTAACTATAATTGTATTTGTTGGGAAAAATTTTAATATGTAGATCTGTGTGTTTTTTAACTTGAAAGAGGAAGGATTTAAAAAAATGGTCAGAAGGAAATCAATGGTAATGAAAAATGTGGCTAGGATTTGTGAAAAAAAGGTGAAAATAATGTAAAGCTGATTAATTTTAAAGTCAGATTTTCCTTAAATACATTCTTGAAAATGCACATACATAAAACTATTTAAGATTTGAATAAATTATAGGGGGCTCCCATTCACAGAAAGCTGAAAGAGGCTAAAATCCCTTATGAAACTGTATTTTTACACAAGGTCCGTGCAGTGGGAGCAGAGTCTTAACCAGCGGACCGCCAGGGAAGTCCCTCATATATGTATTTTTAAAAGCACTTCTTTCCTTTCCAAGTTAACATGCAAATGATTATCTTAATTCCAGTTACTATCTGATCAAATTAAAGATATTTAAATTTCAGCATATATAATGAGTTCACAAAGTTTATGAGGCCTTTGAGTCTTTTCACTAATGTAATTTTTTTCACTTTTAAGTGAAATAATAGGACAATCAGTAAGTTGTTTAAATAATTGCACAAACATTGCCTAATTGAAACTATTGGATCGCAGGCTACAAAATTGTGTGATAGTTCAAGGCGTGTTAATCATTTGAGATATAGAAGTTTGAATTCACCATGTGAGAGGCAGTCAGAAGTGTTAATATATGTGTAAGTTCAGTTTACTGATTTGGGGTCTTCTGTGTTGCTGTAGTAAAATACAAATAATATTTTCAAGTCTTTGTACTGTAATTATTTTGTAAATTGATTAAAGTGGCAGTTTTTTTTGGTTGGGCTGCACTGACACTCAGGTATGCTTTTATCATTTGACCCTATTTTGTGAAGATTTAACAAATGTTATTTCTAGCCTTTGGTGAACATTACTATGCTTTATGAAGAAAAAAGTGCAGATTTAGGTTACATTTCACAAAGTTTGTTAATGGTTTCTGAATTATGCAGCAGAAATTGTAAGCCACACAGTTTCAGAAGGTATCCATTCAAATTCTGGATGGATTGTCATAAATAAAACAGTTTCATCAAGTCGCTGAGCATGTCATCACAGTTCTGAGGAATGCTAGTGTCTAGTTTTTATCCAAAATAAATTGTGCGTTAATATGCATAAAGATGTCAACTGCAGTGAGCCATCTGCAGCCAAACTGCTGTCAGCTAGTAGCTGCCTTTGTGGAGGAGGTCATGTGGGTTGGGCATTCTTTGAATAGCAGAACGCATAATCTGTTATCAAACTTTACCTTGGGTTTCTCTTGATAATATGTGTTATTATCCGATACATATTATTTAATTATATTCTCTATGGCATTCAAAATAATATGAATAAAAATAATACATAGATAACTTAGAGATCATTTGATGAGAAGTAGGAAACAAGTTTAGAATAATTCATCAATAAATAATATCTAAAATTTACTTGGTATCTAATACAGAGGTAAGAGTAATCATAAGAAGTGGTTGCTTTTTTTAAGAGTCCATGTGAGGATAGGAAAAGAGAGGAAATAATTGGAAAAAATATATAAAGCAGTATCTATTTGAGTCTAAATGCTGTGCTTCAAACGATAGTAGGAATAGTTGAGAAGGGGCAGATCTTAATGGAGAATGGAATAGTTAAGTGGTAAAGGAGAGGGGTCATCGTGTAAAGCCTAGGAAGCATTTGGTAAATGGAAGAGGAGTACAAATTGGATTTCGAATCGTGACTCAGGTAAGAGAGAATGAGAACACTGCCTTGATGGAGTAAATGGTACATTTGGATACCGTGGTTTGCAGAAAAGTTGAGTCGTGATGCGTCAAGAAGTAAGAACCCAACAGATTTTAGTACAAGGGCAGGGTGATTGTGTGATTGAAGAAAATGTATTCAGTAGCTAACGTGAATGGTATGAACACCAGCAAATATAAATTCCTAATATTGTGTTTGTTCTTTAGATGGTCCATTATGCCTCCTACTATGCTGTGTTGTTGAGCAGAGATTCCATTATAAATCTTATGTAGATTTGGCGTTTAAAATGTCCAATTTGGAGCACATTGAAGGGTGGATGTTAGTCATAATGCCTTCTGGACAGCTTCTGAGAAGCTTCCATTATCTTTTGAAGCGAATAGACTAAGAACAGTTCCAAGCAGGAATATACTTTAATTCTGGAACCCCAGTGTTTGCCAACTCATCTTATTTGTTAGATGTATTGAGTTAATTATCTTGAATTATCATTAAAGACATACTCTTAAAAATCAGAATCTAATTTTTCAGTTACTTTTTTGATAGTGGCACCAATAATTGAAACTCTGTGTGGAATTTACAATTAAACTTTCAAGTGGTACCCTTTGAAACATTTAGTAAGACATTTATGATTATCCAGCAAAAGCCTTAGCCAGTGAAGTTGTATTACTATATTTCACATGACTCGGCTCTGATACATAACATAAAAGGGAGCCGGGGGAGTTGGATTAAACAGGGAGCTGTGTTAGTAATTATAAGCAGGTTCACATTAGAATACACAATGACCTCAGAATGAGCAGAAATCCTGGCTGACTACTCTCTTACCCCCATTTGTATAGCATATTGTCAGAAGACTGAATGAACAATTTTATGCCTTTTTTTTGCTTCTTTCTATAGAGCTAATTGGATTAGAGTAGCTCATTAAACACTTGTGTCTCCAGATCATGAATTCCATTTATTCATTTGCTGTAAGTAAGACTATAGGTGGGGGAAGGAAAAGATGACTATTTTTCCTTATTTGTTATATAAAATCTGGAATTTATGAATAGTTAAGGCATGACATATTTATCTAACACAGATTCTTTCATTTTACTGCTTGTATGTTGAAGGTAAGCTCCAGTGTTAACATTGCACAGAGACTTAAAATTTTACTGATAAGACCAAAAGCGTCCGAAGAAGTGGGGAGGGGGGAATTGCAGGAAGAAAGGAAAAAAGCACTCATCGAGGGCCAGATCAGGAACCGTGGCTTTGGAAATACTGATACAGTTGTAGGCTCCCCTGATATTGTTTCTTGAATTTCTCCCATTGCTTATCAAATGGATGTGGATGATTAGAGGAACGGGTGCTACTCGTGTCAGGGCACCTGGGAAGTTGTTTATGAAATATTGGTGAAAGGCTTCTTCTGAATTAGGCTTGGCCTTGGCTATTGTCTGACTTCTTTGGCATAGGTAATAAGGGATAAGGACTAAAGTCTTCTAAGATCCACATTCATAGCTATAGTGAAATGAAGACCCAATCATGCAGAACTAGGAGAACCAGCTGTGTTATAGATGTGGATACCAAATGGAACGGGCAGCAGGTGTCTGAGGCAATGATGGTAGTAAATTCAGGTTCATCTCTGTTCATAGTTGGAGATAAACATTTAATTTTAGAAGTTAAACAAGACAGTAATTGTCTCCAAGCAGTGAAAATATGTATGGTTAGCAGGTGGGGTAAGTATGGGGTGTTACTTCAGTTCGAATCAAAATGGGGATGTATGATCCATGAGCAAAAGTATAGTATAGGGAGAATGGCTTGCAACCAGAAAATGAAGGTAGAAGCCTGTCATTTAGGCAAGGTAAACAGTGGCGATTAACAGAGTACACACAGAAATGTTGTAGCTTGAAGAGCATAAACATTTTAAATTGAAACCAGCTCCAAAAATATTCGTGAACATCTATAATTATTAAAGGGTCAGACCGTACCAGGAAGTCTTTATCATTTGTTGCTTACAGTCTTTTGGGAAATACAGCCCTGGAGGTAGCAGAATTATGTAAGTGCTAACATGAGAACAGGAGCAAAATTATATATTTTGAATTTCTTGCAAAAATTAACTTTATTTCACAGTTATTGGAGAGGCGTTGAGGTTTGAAGAGAAGTAGAGTCAACCCCTTCTGTGGTGGTTTGTTTTAAACAGGTGTTATTTGGTGGAGGTATGAAGTATTTGAGAAATGACAAGGGCCAAATGAGGGACAGTGGCTTTGGAAATGTGAACGAATGAATGGGGAATTACCTTTCACAAGCAATGCAGACACCCTTTAGAAATAACTGAAAATGCAGTAAAGATATAATGGGATTTTTAACTCGGATGAGTGAGAGGGCAAAGGTGCTATTACTACTCCTTAACTCTCCCTCAGTGCATTGTGAAAAAGTAGATGGTGGTTCATGATATTAATGTCAGGGCGGGCTATGGAGTTTTTCATTTTATTAATGTATAGGAAAGATTTTTTGTTTTTGTTTTCAGCTCAATCAGGGACTTGGAAATGCTGCTGTGTTCAGTAGTAGATTAAGTTCTGAGATAAAACTCATTTCTGTTTTCAACAGATTTGGCCAGAATTAAATAAAAAAGAGGCTCTTTCTGAAAAATCCTAAGAGGATAAAATGCTTTTCATATTGTGAAAGCTACAGACAATGATTTTAACCTGTATTCTCACAGTGAGGAGGAACATTGAGTGATCAGACGTCTTTTATATGTTGCTTATCAAAGTGAAGAAAATGGGGTCACGAGAAGGACAAAAGATGTTCGAAAAAAGGGTGTATTAAGAGAAAAGTAGAATTGTATCCCTATGAAGAAGCAGTGACCTGTGTTATCCACCCCTCTTTTCCTAACTCTCCCTTGTCTGCTTACTGGGAGACATAGTCACATACATTTATTAACTACAAGGAAACATTTGATTTTGGATTGAGGACAGTATAGTATGTGTGACCCACTATTGAAGTAAATCATACATTAGATATGCTGTGGTAGTGTTCTAATTTTGCAGTGGTCCAAAGATGGAGTAAAAGCCTACTGGCCAGCTATGCATGACGCTCCAATGTTCCTATGACAAAGAGACTTAAAATTTTGCTGATAAGACCAAATGCATCCAAAGAAATTGGCGGGGGGGGGGGGCTTGTTTGAGGGAGAACTTGCAGGAAGAAAGGATAAATGGACTCATCACAGTATCACCATCAGATACTTATTATATATCTGTGATTATCTTGAAATTATATTATGCTTTAACCTGTTTCTTACCTGATTCTTCTATAATATAGTCTCCATGAGGACAGAGATTTTTGTCTCTTTTGTTCAGTGGTATGTGCTAAGTAGAAGTTGCTCAATAAATATTTGAATAAAGAAAGAAACAGATGAATACATTTTGCGTCTTCTTTGGCTCTGCCATTTGTTAGAAAGAATAGAGCAATTAATACAATGACAGACACTAGCCCTAGAAGTTTGTAGTTTAAAGTGGTTAATCTGGGTATAGCTCTCATATAGTAATTTATAGAAAAAAATCATTGATAAAATATAAGTAAAGAATTATGCTTTTAATTATATTTTCTTTCGTCTTGTCTGGCTGCTTAATTATCAGGTCACATGGTATCATTTAAGACTGTGGAAGAAAACAAATGAGAAAAAATAAATAGTAGAGTAGCAGAATTGACATTGGCAGTAGGGGAGGGAGATGGCTGAATGTGTAGGGGCACGTTTATGGAGAAATTTCCTTCCATCAAGAAGGGGACGAAGTGGAGAGAATTTCCTTACATTCAAGCTCACCTTTAGTCGTGTTACTTACATAGGTAACAGTTGCTTGATTATGTTTTGGGATTCAAATATCTTCATGTTTAAAGAGTTATTTATTAGTGAAATGCCTCAAACATACAGGAAGGTAAAGACAATATAGCGATACATAAGTACTCAATACTCATGTTGAAAACAAATGTAATGAACACCCAAGTATCCCCCACCCATATGTAACAAATGTTTTCATTTTGCTTTTTGATTCACATTTTTAAACAGAAATATAACTTGTCAGTTAGAGTTTAAAATGTTCCTTCAACCTTCTAAAAACAAAAGTTTGCTTTCCATGAGATTTCAAAATAAGCCCTGTTATACTGGTACCTGAGTTTAAATAATTTCAGTGTCTTTTTTTTTTTAAGCCATTTTAATGATTAAGAAAAAGGTACAGTAGAGTTTTTTTTCATTAAAGTTTAACAGCATAAAATGTCAAGTGAAAAAAGTTTTTAAAAGTTTAGAAATGACTAGTTTGGTTTCTTTTCAAAAGGGAATTGTTTCAAATAGAGAGTATGTTGTTTGCCAGCCTAATACTTTACAATTTTGTACTGTAGAAAACTTTTCTCGTACTTATGCTCCATATATTTAGTTTTTCACTGTGTAGATTTCTGAACAAAGAACTTCAGTGCTAAACTGGTAACATTGGTTACTTTGGGAGTTAAAGATTAGATCATGAATTTGCCCTTCAAAATTACTTTCGTAATATTTAAAGTTTTGTATAATGAGCATACGTTATTTTGGAATAAGAAAAGGTAAATTTTAAACATAGGTACTTTTAAAATATCTTCTAAAATATGGTAGTACCAAATTCAACATCTCCTTTTAACAATGAAGGTGATATGAAAAGAACAGATGCATTTACGCCTATACATGATGCATATACGATGTGTATCTCACATATATATCTCACCAGTCATATAAGTATATTGCATACTTATATTGCTCTTTGCAGTAATGAAAAGGAAATGGAAGCAATGTTTTCTCTGTTAGATGATGCTATCTATGATAATTTGAGGGTGTGCCATTATTTTTCATTTATTTTCTTAACAGAGAATGTTCTCTTTCTAACCTACAGTGGCTAATACAAGTTTTTTGTTTTCTCACATTTGATTATATCACCTTGGAGGGGGAAGTGATGCTCTTGCTAATTTAAGAAGGTAGCAATGTGTTAATAATTTGACAAGCATACTCTGGGTTATATAACTAAAAATTGTTTATGAGCCATCAATAGAGAAAATATCTAACATAACTGATTCTAGAATCTAATATGTTATAATTAATTTTCTTTTATCATACATGGTTTTCTATTTCTAGGAGTAATCAAACTGAGTATTTTGTTTTACAAAGGCAAAGAATAACAAAACTAACATTAGAAGAAAAATACAATTCTGTGCTGATTTTTATTTTGTTTTCAGAGCTTAAGGCTCAGAGGTTCATTAGTTATATTGTAATGTACCTAACATTTTAATAGTTTAATAGAAATTAAGTAAAATTATTTGATGTATATTTTATGTTTTGCATAATAAGAGACATAGTTTCAAAAGGTACCATGCAGTTTAAAAAATGTTTTTGTTTCTACATTGTTATTATCTCACTGACTATTGTTTTATATTATTTATATTATTTCTAGATAAAAGAGTGGCTCTGTTTAAACTGTCAGATGCAGAGAGCTCTAGGAGGTGACCTGGCTCCAGTTCCATCATCACCCCAGCCCAAACCGAAGACTGCCCCTGTTCCTACATCAGCAGTGAGCAAGCCAACCCCACAGTCACAGCAGATTTCTCCAAAGAAAGATACTACACCCAAACAGGATGTCTCAAAGGCACCTGAGTCTAAAAAGCCCCCACCACTAGTGAAACAGCCAACCCTTCATGGCTCCCCCCCAGTCACAGCCCAGCAGCCTCCCGAGGCAGAGTCCTCCTCCAAGCTGGCCCCTCCCAAAGAGCCTTCCGTCCCATCTGAACAGGCCAAGGTCTCCGTGGCTGATGATAAACCAAAGCAGCCCAAGACAGAAAAGCCAGCCACAGACGTTGTGTCTTCATTGTCAACAGCAGCAAAACCGGATGTTCCAAGCTCCAAAGTACCATCACAGGATCAAGAGAAAGCAATTCCTGCTCTAAAACCAGACTCTGCCAAACCCTCACAGAGTTTTCCACCAACAGGAGAAAAAGTCACCCCATTCGATTCTAAAGTCATCCCTCGACCTGCGTCAGATTCAAAACTTATTTCACATCCTGGGCCTAGTTCAGAGAGCAAAGGTCAAAAACAAGTTGATTCAATTCAGAAGAAGGACGAACCCAAGAAAGCACAAACCAGAATGAGTCCTAAGCCAGATGCCAAGCCTATGCCAAAAGGGGCACCAACACCCCAAGGTCCACGACCTTCCACTGGCCAAACTGCCCCCCCATCTCCACAGCCCCCGAAACCTCAGGAGCAGTCGAGACGTTTTAGTCTGAATCTGGGAAGTATTTCTGACGTCCCTAAATCACAGCCCACAACTCCTCAAGAAACAGTGACTGGGAAACTCTTTGGGTTTGGAGCATCCATTTTCAGCCAGGCGTCAAATCTCATCTCCACAGCAGGCCAGCCTGGGTCTCATTCACAGGGTGGGCCAGCGGCCCCGACAAAACAAGTCCCTCCTTCACAGCCACCTGCTTCTCAGGGGCCACCCAAATCCACAGCACCACCTGCACCTGCAAAGGCTATCCCTGTGAAAAAGGAAACCAAAGCTCTAGTAGCTGAAATATTAGAGCCCAAAGCTGAACAAGTTTCAACAGTAAAAAGAACAGAAACGGAAAAGAAGCCTCTGCCCACTAAGGACAGCAAACCTTCAACAGCCGAGCCTCAAAAGGCTGCTCTTCCCCCCAGACTGGAGGAAGTCCCCAAACCAGAATCAGCCTGTCCTCTCTGCAAAACTAAACTCAACATAGGTTCTCAGGATCCTCCTAACTACAATACTTGCACTGAATGCAAGAAAGAAGTGTGTAACCTCTGTGGATTTAACCCTACACCACACTTGACTGAGGTAAGCAGTATTTGTATCACATATGAATGTGAGTATATCGTGTTTATTCTGAAATATTTTGGTGGCCAAGTTTCTGAGCAAAAAATACATTTTTAATAAAGAAAAATTGATCCTGTATCTTTGAAGAAGTTTCAATTACTTATTATAGGCTTACTCTTACTAAAAGTTAACATAATTTAGATTTTTCTGGCTTAAAGTACCAGAAGTAAGATGATGAAATAAGCTGACAACTTAAAATAACAATTATCCCATCCTTTATATGAATTAACAACCTATAGCTTCAGAGCACTATTTGATTTTCACCTAAAAACACCAAATAAGAGTTGTAATTTACTATTCCCAGTATCTCTAATCCTTCCAGTCTCTTTCATACCTTAAAAAGAGAAGCTTGATTGATAGCAAATCTATAAACAACGTGAGATCTGTTATCTTACAAAAGTTAAGAGCTTTGAGTAAGTTAATAATATTGTCTGCTAGAAAATATTGGTTCAAATATATAATGTCTAGACTTCTTATAATTCTGTTTGAACTGTTATCTGACATAAATATAATAGAGCACTTTATTAGGAACTGTGGAAAGAAAAAGAAGTTATATGGATTTCAGTGACTAAAGTGAAGGATTTTTTTTTAATGGGGTGACCGAAACACTTTTTATACAGTGTAAATGACTGAAAAGCAGATGACAATTTTCTACCTAATACAGTTATAGAAGAATGAATCTGTAAGCATTAGTCGTGTGTTAGGGCTATTAGAATATTTGGATATTGAGAGACTGAGAAGTTGAATAATGCTGCTGTCTTAGATAAGTAACAGTGATGTTTTAGTGAACATTTTGGGATTGAATTTAGGTCATTGTTCATTGTTTTTATACAAATCAAAAATACTTAAGGGTTATTTTATTCTCCTGTCCTTGATTTTGTAATTCATTGGGTTGGAAAAAAAACGGAACAGATTTTTAGCAGTTATACAAAAGAAGCTTTGAGATTCTTGGTGGTGTTTTTGAGTTAAATTTTTTAAATAATAATAAGTTATAAAATATTTTTATTTTTTACTTTTGAAAGATATTCGGTTGCTTTGACATGTTTAACACCGTATGAAAGTGTTGTCCCTATAGACTTAAGCTGATTCTTATCCTCTCTAACTGTGATGAATAATGTTAACCACAACCCATTTGAAAAGTAGATAAAATTTGGTTTCTCTCAGCACTTCATGAGTGGTAACAACTGTAATTATTACTTACAGAATTCAGCATTCATTGTAAAAGCAAAACAACCTTAAGTGTCTTCCATATTTTTAAAAGAGTTGTTTTCTGTTGTGTAATTATGAAGAGGGAAATTTCGGTTTTCCTAGGACAGTTGTATTAATTTCATAGATTCTAAAAATTGTACCCTTTAATGAGGAGCCTATGGTATCAACACCATGCAGTTAGTTTAAATAGTTAGAAAACAAACTGCACCGCTAAAAACAAAACCGTAATGTCTGCATTTAAAGTGCATTTTGTGCACACTGAAAAAAGGGCTATAACGTGTGTGTGTGTGTACATATGTATATGTACACATTTGGGCCATAAGGATTATTAGAATTCTGTCAGTGTTTCAAGGTGTGAAATGAGAGTCCTTGGGCAGAGGGACAGTAAACCTTCAAGAAAATCTTTGATTTTCTGTGTGTTGGTAAATTATATTTCAGAAGTGGTAATTTGGAAAGGAGATTCCTTGAATCAAGCAGAGAATTATCTAGGATGTGTGTGGAATTTAAATAGTTTGAAAATATAAGTGGTTTTAAGTTTTCAAATGGTTTAGGGGAAGTCTTATTTTAAGTATGATCAGTGGGATTTAGATGATCTGTCATTGTTCAGATTGTTTTTTTCTGTGGTCATTTCTTTGAATCTGGAAGATCGTATTTCAGAGGAGAAAAAAATTTGATGTAACAGAAGCAGTCGACTCATGTTCTTGGTTCCACTTGACTGTGTTAATCACAGTGAAGTTTTTAGCTGGTCTAAGGCCTTAATGCCCTCTGGTCTCTAGGTAAATAAAGTCCATTAGCTGACCTGGCATCAGGGGAGTGAATGAAGGTCAGTGGAGTTAATCCCTGTCGCCGTAGTTCCTACTATTTTACCTAGAAGACTTTAGAGGACTGGCAGAAGGGATTCGTTGAAGCAAAAGCCACTCTGTGTTTGCGTGTGTGTGTGCGTGCGTACATGTCCATGTATATCCAGGTAATTGTGAATTCGGTGTATATGCTTAACTTGTGGTGCTGTCCCAGCGTTTATACTACTTACTGATCTCTCCTCATTTTGAGTGGTTAGAAAGTATTTCCTCCTTGATCCGTGTTTTATTTCCATGATTTCTTTGTTCTGCTTATGTTATTTTTCTTGTGATCCAAGATTTTCTGCTGCGCTGGCACTGTAATTTCATTCCAGTTGAAAAGAGCACATTCTGAAAATACTCAGACTTTCGCCTGTAATGCAGAATAATGGTGTTCCTCAAGAAAGGATTCAACTATGTATTTCCATTTATTTTTCTAATAAAGCACATGTAACTCTATTATAAGCCTCTGCTTCTACTACTCTCATCACTGTGAGGCAGGATGTCTTTTCCTGCTGGTGTCTCTCTTCCCTCCCCTTTTTCTGTCCTGTTCTGGGGGTGAGAAGAGCTGGTCCTAGTTTGTCATGGGTTGGGAGCTATAGACACTATCCTCCTTCCCCCGCCCATTCATTAAACACACCTGTCTCTAAGGTTGTTTCCTGTATCTCCTACTCAGCATCTCCCACAGCACCTGAAGAGTGCCAAGACTGCCTGCAGGGCCCTGGGGTGTCGCCAGGCTTCCGCCTAAGCCTTACGGTTTAACTGTTTTATGCCCAGTTTGTATAAATGGTACTCTAATCCATTAACCTCTGATAGCAAGGAACATTTTTTTTTAGGCTTTAATTTCTGCCAAATCAGGAAATATTTTGTCTTTGAAGGAGTTTTAAACGTGATTGCAAGGCTTTCTAGTCTTACAGAATTTGGAGGCGTGCTGAGAAGAACAGCCTAAATTGGCAGTCAGTTTACCTAGTGAATTTTAATCATTCTGAGTCAATTCAAGTACAAAAAGGAGTCAAAATGACTCATCTTGGGTATTTGTTTTATTGTTTGTACTACCCTTTTGGAAAGTAAATTTTTGCTATGAAAGTACGATTTAAAATTATGTTTCCTCATGCTTCAGGAAGCCCTAGAGTCATAGTTCTGCTTCCTTAGTAAGATAATTATTCATGGGCTAAATTATGTTGGAGTAGCTAGCATAGATTTGTCACCAGGCAACAAATGGGCCTTTTGAGCCAGTTAAGACCCAGTGGTGTAACTGAGTTCCCTTCAGATCTTTACTCTCTAGTCAAGGTGGCTTTTGCATTTTCTCTCATGCCCTTAAGGAAGGCCTGCTGGGGATGTGCTGCATTTCTTAGTTCAGTAAACACATAATATCTTGCTTTAACTTTAAAAACCATTACTGAGTACTTGAAGAAATAGATCTGTTACAAAAAAGCGTTTAAGAGTATGCATATACACATATATGAGCAATTAAAGACAGAGTGATCAAAAATCAATAAGGAGAAAATAATTCTACCAATAACCCATTTTTAAAGAATTCCATGATGGAGATCTACATTCTGTTTAAAAATTTCTGGCATGCGTGGCAAAGAGGGACACCTGATGACACTTTTTGACTGACATAAGAAAATTGATAAGTTGGTAGAAACAAAATTTTTACTTACTAATCTTTAGGAGAAATTTGATGTTAACTTTTTATTAAGTGATATTTAGTTGAACAAAAATCCAAATGTGGGTTTAAAATAGAGATATTTTGTTTAAACAGATTTTTTCAAAAAGTAGTTTCTTCATTAGTCTTTTTTTCTGTGCATTTTTATGTATTTAATATTCTACTCTATGTGGTAGTTCTATATCCCAGTAGTAACATGATTATATACCATTTTACCATGTGATTAAACATTTCTTAAATACTATATGAAATGATTACATATTATTCAATTCTATGGTTGTATGTTTTTTTCATACACATTCTCCTGGTATTAGGGATTTAGAATGTCTTCATTTTTTCACTATAAATAAGATGAACATTTTTGGATGTAAATATTGATAGTTTTAACTGTTTCCCAAGGAAAGCTTACTACTAAGGTTACTGAATCAAAGAACAAGGACCCTGAAGTATCAGATTCTCTTTGGAGATGTGATAGTCATTGACATTGCCACTAGCATACGTGATTCCTTTCTTAATGCAGACTTTCCAAATTTGAATATTATTTAAAATGAAATTGGTTAATTTGGAAGTGTAAAAGTGCTATAATATGGTTCCTTTGGTTTGTATTTCTTTGATTACCAGAACTTTTATTTAAATATTAGATGTATAAAGATGATTCTAATTATGATCCGGACAAAACATTGTGCAGACATTGTCGGAAAAAGTAAACTGGTATTTGACTAGGCCTATGTGAAAGGCATTGTGGCAGTCGTTTTTTCACAACTGTGTGGGGTAGGTTTTACAGCCGCTCTAGAGATCAGGAAAAGAGTATCAGAGAGGTAGTTACCAAGCCACAGAGGTATCATTCAGAGGCTGAGTCAGTGCTCTATCTCCTGGACCATGTTTAAGTAACCTGGCAAACTGGATAACAAATGTCACTTCTTCTGTCCTCGCTTACCTATAAGTTGTGTCAATGGTAATTACTAGGACTTTAATATCAACAAATTTGCTAATATGTGCATCAAAACCAGGTAACATTTGGGGCCCCTAGAATAATGGTGGCTGTGTTACATGGCTGGATTTAGAATCACATGCAGATGGAGAGCTTCAGAAACGTAGAGGCCAGCAGCATCCTTTTTTTTTTCCAGATAAGCCTACCAACTGGTCAACATTTATTTAGGTGAAAGCATATGGCTGAATGATGAAGCATAGGTTATATTTATCTTAAACTGGTCCTCCACAGTAGTTTTATCAGTTTTTATTTTGACCAACTTTGCATACATGCTACTGTTGTTCTAGGGATGCCTTGTCTGATAAGATAGTCACTGGACAAACGTAGCTAATGAGCACCGTGGCTGGCTCAAATTAAAATTACTGAAAGTGTGAAAAACACACTGGATTTCAAAAACTTAGCATGAAAACTGTAAAGTATCTCACTGATAATTTTATGTTGGTTACTACTGTGTAAGGCTTTTCCTCCTTAAATATCGAGGTTACGACTACCTTTTCACATGACACTTTGCAGTTGCATATGCATGTACTGCGGTATATTGCTGTGCGGGATATATTTCTTTCTCTTTATACAAAAAAAACCCATGACTATTACTATATTTGCTGTACTCTGATAAGCTTTTCCAGAGCTTAATTTCCTCATGTGACACAAGATAGCTCGTTCTCTTTGCATGCTCTACTGAGCAGATAGTTCTCAGGGCTTTCATCTTCTGGAAGTAAAATACCGATGCCTGGCCTGACCCAGCCTGGCCTGAAGATCAATGTTCTAGGCCCTGCTACTCATCAGTAAGAGATATCTGTACTATTGATTAGTGTACTGTGGCCATACCAACCTTTAGGTCAGGATCTCTTCTCTTTTCTACTAACTCCTCTGTTTCCAAATGTTTCCTCTGTTATTTCTTTTCAGAACTTTTGGGTCTGTTTCTATTCTCCCTGTGGCTTTGGGTGAATATCATCAGTTTTTGGGTCACTTCCTTTCAGAAGTCTCAGCAATACAGAGTGTTAGAATTTGAATATGTCATGTGGTCCATCCACTGCTTTCTTCCTTTCTTCTCTTGTTGGCAATTTATTTTCTTTTAAAATTCTGTTCTAATAATTTGTATTACAAAAGCAGTATTCCTTATAACAATCGGTAGAGTACCAAAGTGTCTGAAGAAACATGAATAGCTTCCTCTTGCCCTTGCACTTCATGGTAATGCTTTAGTATCTATTTAGATGTCTTTTTTTTTTTTTTGCTTTTTGTTTATTTCTATAATGGTTACACCAACAGTGAAATGTAAAGGAAAGGATTTGAGATTTTTCAAAAAGTCTTACGGGCTAGTTGTTTTTAAAACTAATGTATTTATTTTGAAATGAATGTGTTTTCTTACTATACGTATTTTCATTGAATTCTTTTTTTTCACAAAATTTTATACATTGGACAAGTGAATTTTCACTGACTTGCCTCATTCTACTTATGAGGGAAATAGCTGTGCAGTATCTCAATAGTGATGCACATTCTCCTCATGAAAACTGAGATGTTGAAGATATTTCGAGTTCCTGTTACTGTACAAACAAGGTTACAGTAAAACATCAACACATATATTTTTCCATTGTATCTTGATATGTTAGATAAATTCCTTAAAATGGGCAGGCAAGGTTAAGGCAAATCATGTTTGACAGAGTTTCCATATTACTTTTTTAAAAAATGGTAGTAATTATAGTCCTGCCAACAAACTATTAGTGTCTCTAGTTTCCCACACTGGATAGTAGTTCATATTTATCAGTTTCAAGAGTCAGAAGTTAAATAGTATTGTTGCATAATATTAAATTTCCCTGCCTACTTTGAGAGTAAACGTTATATATTTATCAAAATCAAGAGCTTATCAACGACTTGTATTTCTCCTGTTTTTTTAAGTTGCCCATTTGTACGCATTGGCCGTATTTTCATGTGCATATGTTGTATATTTCTTAAAGTATTTTAGAGAATTTAATTCTTTGTCATCTTATCTTGAAATGACTTTCCCTGTTGATCACTTGTTTTTAACTTTCTTTATGAAATTTTCTTCTGTACGTGAGGTTTTAAAAAAAACTTCTATGCAATCAAATCGTCCAACGTTTCCTTAATTGCTTATTTTGCTAAAGAAGGCCTTTGCACATTTTTATTATAAAAATAGCCTTCCACATTTACTCCTAAACATCTGTAGTTTTATTTTTCACTTCCGATCACTTATTTATCTGTAATTGATTTTTTTTTGGTATGATGTGAGGTGAAGGGCCTAACTTTATATATTCAAAACGTATAGCCACTTATCTCCATGTTATTTATTAAGTAATACATCATTTTCCCTCTGGTTTTTATTGCCACTTTCTTCATGTAATAAATTTCCATTGAGACAGTGTTCTTTTCTAGATTCTTTAATTTGTACTGTTAGTTATATATCTAGTTCAGAGTGTCAGCACCTTACTATTTTTATTAGTCTAGTTTTAATATTTAAAGATATTAAATATCCATGAACACCTTAGCAAGAGTCTAGTAATAGGGTATTGTCCTTCCCAGGATTTGGCTTTACCTTATTCTACTTATAAACTAATAAATTAACTTGTTACAGTTTCATGGATGCCAATAGTAGACATGAGATTCCTGGGTTGGATGCAAAGAACTTTATTTCTCACACCACAGGAGGCAGCGTGAACATCAGCATATTTGCATCAGTTCCCCTTGTCCCCCACTCTCATGTGGGTCACATGAGACATGGGCCTAGATTGATGCTACACACGTAGGTTTGAGTGACAGGTGAGGAGCACTGAGCTTGTGGAATCCACCTCTTTTATAGCAAGCAGTAAGTTAGTCTGCTCTTTGTCCCAGAGGGAGACATGGCCTCATCCCTAAGGTTGTTGCCTATTCCACACAGAAGCTTGAGAAATGGCCAAGGTGAAGAGCAGTAAAGGTCTTGCATTGTTGGCAAACCCCGTAAGATGTGTAGGTATAGGAGAGACCCATTGAGGATTGTCTTTCCCAAAGGTATTAATAATCCAGTGGTTTTAAAGCTTAAAATATTATCAACTGTTCCTTCCAATGATGTTGAATATAGACACCAAGTGTAGAAAGCTGATAAATGTGGAAGTGTGCTGGCTGAGGCCAACTTCATCTGTGTGACTAAGGGCTGGAAGCTGCCCATTTGGCAGCCTCTCTTATTCTTGGGCCTGCCTCTGATCCAGCTCCATGAAACTCATGAATAAAGGCTACTTCTCAAAACTCCTCCTTTAAAGATGAAGAAAATGGGCTCAGGGAACTGAAATGATATGCTTCTTAAGGTTGGGGTCAGATAGTGGTTGCTGAAGTACTAAATAAAAATACCCTTTTCATTGTTTGTTTTCTGCATCTTCTTTTAAAACTTCCCTCCTTGACTTGCTCGTGAACAAAAGAAACGAGAAAAATTTGTGAAACAAACAACTCAGTCTTATATTCAAACAAGCATTGCTGTAGCAGAAAATACATGCTCCAAAATCTAATATATATATTAATATTTTCTTGCCTTATTATATGTGAGTTACATAACCCCCCATATTAGCATAATGTTAATATGATTTGAAAGTAAATTCAGTGGCATTTTCACTACACGGAGTTGTGGCATGACTCTGAGATTACTCTTTTATTAAATTATAAAAATTGATCTAATCACATAGCAAAATAATGTTTTGGTCTAATAACAGTCTATACTATTGATAATGTAATTTACTTGGTCATTTTATACAACTTATTGTAGATCTGTCTTAGTCTAGGAGGGAAATGTAACAACAGATATTCATGTAAATAATTGAAATAATGTTTTAATATTTCTTAACATTGGAAAATTTTATTTGTGTGTATATCTGTATATATACAAGTAGATGTGTGTGTGTGTGTGTGTATATGCATATGTATATATTTTAGAGCTAAAATTAGAAATTTCCCTGGGAAGAAATTAGGACTTAAAATACCATGAGGTTTAATTTGGGGAGATAACATACGTGCAGTGTTGTGTGTTAGCATACAGAACTGTGAATCACATCTACCAATTTTAAAAAATGTATAGTGTCAAATAGAAGCATGATCAGGAGAAAGCAAAATATGCCTTGCACATGGAATTAACCATTGGAATAAAAATAACCTCATATGTCTATGTGTGGCATTCTTAAACTTGGATTTAAGTACTTTTTGCTTCTCTTGTATATTTTAAAATTTCATGTGAAAAAAATGGACAGTCAGATGTGGGAAGACATGTCATTTTAATTTACCAATCTGGGAATCCACAGAAAGAAAGGATATTCATTTAAAGCACTTTTAGTTGTTGTTGTTGTTGTTTTTAAGTCTATGAGAAGACTGTTTTAACAGCTAATAAGTATATAGGTAAATGATGGTTGTGAGTTTATCTTAATTGTTTTTAAATCCTTAAATTAGATTTGTATTCACTTACATTACCTTTTAAGCATGTCAGTTATACATTTATAACTGTAAACATGTATAACAGTTATACATTGTCACCCAGTTTATCTCACGATTCCATAACTTTATAAGTAGAATGATTTTTTTTTCAACATACCACACACTGTCACTGCTCTCATCAGCTCAGAGTACCATCACAAGCAGTATTCTTTTGCACCTGCTAAAAATAGAACCTGTCTACCTGAGCCACACTTCCAAAGGAAAGCTAATTAAAGCACTCAGTAGGGGCTGGGCCCATGAGCCATGGTCGCTGAGCCTGCGCATCTGGAGCCTGTGCTCCGCAGCGGAAAAGGCCACAACAGTGAGAGGCCCGCGTACCACAAAAAAAAAAAAAAAAAAAAAAGCACTCAGTAAACAATTTACTTTTTCATTGAGTAAACGGCATGCCCGAATGCCTGTTAATTTCTTTTTCTATTTACTCAGCCTTCTTGAAACTCTGTGGACTTCTTTCATCTGTTATATATCATGTATTTATTCTTTCATTCTTGTTTAATTCATCAACATACTGCAATACATGAGTAACTACTGGAAAAATAACTACTCTCCACTTTAAAAAAAAGTCACATTCATACAGAAGTAATTATGTAAGTATTATCTAAGTATACAAAAATCTTAATAATAGACTTAAAAGACTTAAATAGAAGTGAAGAGTGTCAGCTGAGCCATGCAAAACAAAAGATTGAATGTGTTTTGTGACTTTTATAAAAAGAATCATCCTCTATTTAAAAGCCTTCCTCTTTTATGGGGATCTAATTGACCTAGAGTCAGTTTTCTCATGGCATTGTAATACAGTGTAAAGAGAGATACACTAAATGATGGACACAACATATTTTGATAATATACCTGTCTGAATAATCTAAGACAGGTTTTTTTTCAAAAAAGCATTTTATATGCATCCCACACAATGCTACACTAAAAACATATCCCTCAAGAAAATTTGCAAATGCTTCATATTTAATTTCTCTTAAAGATATGAATTGCATATATTACTTCTATGACAATCCTTTTAATAAAGGACTTTGTTGAACCAAGTATAAAAAAAATTATTTTACCACATAGTCATTTTACTTATTTGGCAGAACTAGTGTTCTAAATGACACATATTGCTCAAGAAATAGTAGTTTAAATACTAAATACATTTTAATTAATACCTTCATTTTCTTTTTTTTTTTTTTTTTTTTGCGGTACGCGGGCCTCTCACTGTTGTGGCCTCTCCCGTTGTGGAGCACAGGCTCCGCACGCGCAGGCTCAGCGGCCATGGCTCAGGGGCCCAGCCGCTCCGCGGCATGTGGGATCTTCCCGGACCGGGGCACGAACCCGTGTCCCCTGCATCAGCAGGTGGGCTCTCAACCACTGCGCCACCAGGGAAGCCCAGTACCTTCATTTTCTTATTCCTAAAATTCTTTCTTTTGCCTCCAGAGACATAAATGACACCATCTAGGGAAATTTTCCATTAAGGTGTATGACACACACTTCATGTTCAATATGCCCCATGTTGGAGTCGTCATTTTTTTCCTTGTGTCCCTCTTCATGTGTCCCCTGTCAGACTGAAAGGCATCACAGATCCCGAGGGTCATTCTAGACTTCTCTTTCTCTATCACTCGCCCGGAAGCAGTAGCTTTCAACTGTTGTCAATTCTACGTGCTAAAGATATCTGTTCTCTTGCCTCCTTCTTAGTCTTACTGTGAGAGCCTTGTTTGAGCCCTTGTTTATCGTCTTCGCTAATGTGATAGACCATGAATACTTTATTTGGGGAAACTCAGTTTCTCAAATTTCATTCTCCTACAAGTTGCCGAATATTTCTGCAGTTTCCTTGTGTATCATGTTCTACTGAATCCCTTAGTCTTTTCTCACTTAGGACTATATTCAGTGCCATGAGCAAAGAATATACTTTCAGTCCTCCATGTGCCTCAATACTTTGCATGTGCCTCAATATTCTCCACCTCCCCACATCTTTCTCTCCTGTCCATTCTTTGAGATTCATCTCAGATGCCATTTCCCCTTGACCCCCTGCTTCATGTTCTAATACTCCAGTCAGCCCTCTTACATATCTTGCAGTTGCCTGTTTAGTCGTGTCATCCCATGGGAATGTGACCCTTGGAGCACCGTCGGTGCTATCGAAATGCCAGCATGTGGTAGGTAGTCAATACGTGTTTGTTCAATGAAGGAAAGACAGAATTTAGGGAAATGGCATGTAGAGTAAAAGTCATGCTTTGTGTTAATAGCATCATAATTGTAGTTAGAAGTAGTATGAAACTTGGTTATTTAGTTCTATATTGGCTGCGAGTATTTTTAAAGCCCTCTTAAAAAGTCTTACATACTAATATATATATATCTTTGCATGTGTTCTTAAAGTACAGAAGTATTAGAAAGAAGATGAAAATGTAAGAACTTTCTATTTTTTAATTATTTCTTTAAATATTACCGCAATGAAGCCAGCCTAGACCACTCTGTTTACTACTGTAACCTGCCTGGCACCTCCCATAATGCAATGTTTTCTTACCCTGCTCTCTTTTTTCTTTGTCCAGAGCACTTACTACCTTGTAACATAATATTTCATTTACTAATTTACTATGTTTTAAAAAAATTATGTCTCTGCCTCACTAGATGCAAGGCACAGAGTAGACTCACAAATCCAGGTACTTGGCTTACGGCAGCATACTGTCATGAAATCTTTATACAACCAGTGAATTAGTCCTGTATGGTTACTGCAGATGCAGTACCTGAATAAGGTATACTGGAAAGTTGATTCAGAATGCTAAGATCTGGTCAGACTCATATCTGGTGAGCTGCAAATGTTTTTAACGACTTTCCTACCTCACCTTTTCCCAATATGCCTCATTTCAAAAGGTGAAAAGAAGACACATACACCACATATTTGGAAGAACTTTCTGCATGTAAAGCCTCATTATAAAATTGAGTCCATAAAGGATATTGTATCTTCTGTTATGGCTGAGGGATAAACGAATGAAACTAAGTTTCAAGGAAAAGAGACAATGGGTTGGGTGATCTGTTGAGAGGCAGCATAGCAGAGTTGTCAAGATGGCACCTATACCACCTCCTAGTAGCTCGGTTTTGTCACCTATCAAAGAGGACCTCCCTCATGGGGCTGTTGTGAGGATTAGAAGAGTGGATACCTGTTAAGCTTTAGGAACAGTTCATGACGCTGCACTTGATGAAACTCAGTAAACGATAGTTTTGCTCACTACAGTTGGCAGATCTAGAAGGCCTATGGTACCAAGATATACCTTTTGCTGAATTGACGGGATGAAAATGATTCGTTTCTAAGTGAAGCTTCACTTCTAAAAAGAGTTAAGCTGCTTAATGAAATGTGTTTTTATGTTAAATAGTAAGTGTGAGCCTTTACTGCAAGCTTGAAAGATTATGTCAGGTTATTTTATATAATGCAAAACGTAATGGGCCCTGACTAAAAGAAAATACGTGCATTGCTGTGTGCTTTTATTTGCTATGTCAACAGTGCTTCTATTTTTACTTATTTAATGAGCTTTTCTCTGTGATTGTGGCATATTAATATGAATGCATTCTTTACATATGAAAAGAAGCAAAGTATCTCTAAGATTTGGAAAAGATTTTCATTGGGAGAAGTTATAGCATGGATTTTCTTCAAGCGAGTATATTTGGAAAGCCTTAGAAAATGGCCTATAAATGATTACCAACAGGAATATGTTGACATGAGAAATGCTCACTGAAAATTATGGCTAAACGGCTTAATTCATGTTAGCAATGGGCTGAGATTTTTTTTCTTTCCTCACATTTAAATGAGTTCACATTTTTGTATTTATAGGCTTTATATCATCATGACTTTTTACTAAATGAAGCCCAGTAGCCAGAATTGTTAGAATGATTTATCTTAGTTCTTAAAAAACAAGCGTGTATTTCCTAATTAAAACACTCTGTCACCCTCAGGGAAATTGTAAATATACTTCTTGACAGATACAATGTTATTTAAGTTACACAGAAATAATTATATCATTTGTAGTTATAAAAATGATGTTATATTCTCTATTTAAAAAAATTATATAACATTTAAAGGAAAACTAAATATAGAGTCAATTTTAAAACTGACATTACTCTAAATTCAAGTAGTGCAGTGAAGACTGATTTTTTTTTTTTCCTGCATGGGTGTTAGTTTTCTATTGCTTTGTAACAAGTTGTCACAAACTTGGTAGCTTAAAACAGTACCAGTTTATTAGCTCACAGTTTTGTAGCTCTGAAGTTTGGTATAGTGTGGTTTGGTTCTCAGAGCAGATCTTACAAGACTAAAATCAAGATATTGTTGGGGTGTGTTCCTTTGTGGGGGCTCTGCCGAAGAACCTGCTTCCAAGTTTATTCAGGTTGTTGGCAGAATTCAGTTCTTTGTGGTTGTAGGACTGAGGTCTCTGTTTCCTTGTTGGCTATCCACCGGAGCCACTGTTAGTTCTTGCAGGTTGGTGGCCTTCCTTGTCTTAGGGCTCCCCCACCTTCAAAGCCAGTAACAGAGAATTTCCCTCATGTGGAATCCATCTCACACTTTAAATTTCTGGCTTGAAGAAGGACGCAGGCTCTTCCAAAGGATCACCTGGTTGGATTGAGCCTGACTAGATATCATCTCTTTGGATTTACTCAGAAGTCAACTGATTAATAAACTAATCATTGAGAGATGTCCCATCATATTTACAGTCTCCACCTATACTAAAGGGGAGGGAATTAAATAAGGTGTGTATACCAGAGGGCAGAAATCTTAGGGGTGTGAGATCCATTTTATTTATTTATTATTATTCTTTTCTTTTTTTTTAACATCTTTACTGGAGTATAATTGCTTTACAATGGTGTGTTAGTTTCTGCTTTATAACAAAGTGAATCAGCTATACATATACATATATCCCCATATCTCCTCCCTCTTGATCAATTTTAGAATTCTGCCTAGCAGAACAACTGAATTATTGAACTTAGTAGTAAAGGAGAACACACCTATTTAATTGATTTTGTCATAGGACATGCATACTTAATTGTACATGGGTACTTCATTGATGCCTGAATGTAAAGCAGAATTAATTTATTTCAGATCCCATTGGAAGGAGAGTGAGTTAGAGCAATACCAGAAGTGATCTTTATGGTGTCATCTCTCCTTTAAAGCCTTCCCCTCCAAAATAGTAATGAGTTGGAGTTCCATGGCGGTCCAATGGTTAAGACTGCACCCTTCCACAGCAGGGGGCATGGGTTCGATCCCTGCTCAGGGAACTAAGATCCTGCATTCTTCACGGTGCGGCCAAAAAAAAAAAAAAAAAAAAAATGTAATGCATTATTCTCTCTATTTGGGATAGTAATGAGAGGGCTTTATGAATATACAGTTTAATGCTTGACCTCATTTTTTAATCTTATCATTAATTTATTAAATGAACCAGATTATATTGGAAATTAGAGTATAGGATTCCCTCTAGGGGAGGAGATGGACCACAGGGTTTAGCAACTAGCTGGCTGTTTGGAAGTGGAAGGTAAACATGACTCCATGGTTTTCATTCTGGAACATTGGGGCAGCGATTGTAAAATCAAGCAAAATTGAAGTTTGTGCATTTACTGGAATGTTGATTTCAGAGGGTAGTTAGATTACTCAGTTCCAGATCTCAGAGGATATTTCAGGGATAACCATCTTGTTTTGGATATCATCAGAATAGAAAAGATGTCAGAGCATGAAATTAGATTATAATATCAAAGAAGAGAACACAGAAACGCATAGAGGCTGGAGAGCTAGGAAAGGCCACAATCTGTGGGGAAGGAGGAAAGGACGCAAAACATAGCATATTGAGTGCTTAGAGAGAAAGGAAAAAAGAGGGCATTTTGGAAATACAAGGGAAGAGAGATTTTTTTTTTTTAGGAAAACAAGTGATTAAGTACCAACAGTATGGTGATAAAATTGATCTCCTAATAGCTGTATTATAAATTGTTACAAATCTTTTTTTAAAAAGGCATATTCAGAGCCAAAGAGCATCTGTATTCTTGGATCTAGTTAATATTCCTTAGGGTTTTACCAGACAAATGATTTAAGAGAAGAAAGGCCCTATGCTTATTGCATCATTTTCTTTAGTAGTAAAAACAAATAAAACCCCCAAACTATAAAGATCTACATTTCCAGCAATAGAGATGGTTATATAAAGAAAACATGGCACATTATAATTTATACAGTCTAACACTTGTTGAGCACCGACCTGGGTGTCAGGTTCTAAGAGCCAGATATACAGAACTACATCAGGATGCATGATTGTTCTCATTCTACAGATGGGATACTGAGAACAGAAAAGTGACTAAGTTCCCGCTGCAATGTAAGTTGGAGAATTAGAGTTTTAACTCAGTCTGGCTCCAAATTGGGAAATCTGAATTTATCTGCAAGATTGCCTTTCAAAATTGATGGAATGTTATGAAACCATTGACATAATAACTGATTGTTATTTGGAGAAATCATATATTTATGAAATAATATTAATTAAAATATGGTTTTGCTCTTATTATAATTTATAAGGCTGGAAAGACCATTCTTAAGTGAAAATAGATGAATTAGAATGGTAGATTTATCTTCATTTTTCCTTGAAATTTTTTGTCTTTAATCTTTTAAAAGTAATTGGAAAGAGAGGCTGTCTATAGCATCATGCTACAAAATCATCGGCTAGAACAGTCATTCGAACTGATATATTTTATTCAGTATGAAGCCAGACAGCTAGAAAGAGCAAATACATCAATATCAAGACCACAGAAGATAAAGAGAAAAAGGAGCTAGCTGTATGTTAGGGTTAAAGCTATTGAGAAGGTGTTGAAGGTCTATGGAAATGAGATTCATGCATTGGCAAGGTACACTAAACAATAGAGCTTTCAAAAGAGGAGAGTAGTTTGTTAGGGAATGAACTGTGGTTGGAAAGTAGCAATGGAGAGTAGGAGATATACAACTCCCCTCACTCCATCACACTCCCATGCAGATATTTTTGGGAATCAGTCTAAGAAAAAAATAATAATTTTGGAAAAGCTGGCAATTAAGCAGAAGAATAGAGGGAAACGTTATAGAATTAAAACAGGGTTTGCTTGGGGCATATTTAGAGTCCACTAGAATTGCAGACACCTGTTTAGTTCACCTGGTGAGGTACAAGGTTAAGGTCTGGGTATAGATGTGGGTATGTGAGTTTGAGAGTTGGGACAGGTACTTAGATCTGTGATTATTATTTACAGGCACAGCGAAGTGAGGGGGCTGAAAGCAAGAAGTCCAGAGAGTACTAAGTCCAAACTTTCAAAGTAGTTACATTAGTTATAGTAGAGGCATTTCAAGTAGCCACAAACATTTCTAGGTCCAGTACATTTTGCAGACATAGCCCTGATTCAGGTAAGAATTAATGAAGGAGGTTGGTTAATAACAGCGGTCACGTAAAAAATTGAGGAGGGAGAATATGTTTTGCACAATAAAAACAACATAACTCCTTAAAATATTGAACATTTATCCCTTTCTGCCTTTAATGATTAAAGGACTAAGGATGAGTACAGTCTGTTTCAGAATTGTGTACTTGCTTAAGTATTTGAATTTGGGTAGTATTTTTAAAAGATAAAACTTGGGTATAAAATTGTATTTAATTTTTTACAGCACATACAGTGGGAAATTGAACTTTTAAAATGATAATTTTAGGTGAAACTTTCCATGTGAAGGTATTTCTATTTCTCTGATAAATGTCTTACGATAGATAGAATGATAGGTAGATAAGAAAGTAGAAAGATATGTATACAGGTGGATGCTATAGGCTAGGATAAAAGTTGACATATGTGGTGTGAAAAACGACCAAATAAATATGGACTTAGGATCTAATATACAAAGAAGAGCAAAGGAAAAGAAAATTCATCAGTTTCACTGCTAATAGCGACTTTTGCTTCTTCCTTTTTCAAGTCAATGATTTTTTAGAGATGAGTTTTTTTCTCTCACTCACATGTATACACACCTACATGCACACATGAACTATTTTACTTTATGTAAATTATATTACTTTTAATTTGCCAAAAATATCTGAAAACTATTATAATTTGAAACTTGAGTTCTTTAATATATATAATTTATGTATAGTTTTGTTCATTTGTGAGTTGTGTTGGTCTTCCAATGAATAAGTTTTCTAATGAATTCAACTGGGTATATCTATATATTTGAAAAATCCAAATCAAAACTAAAAGTTATTAATTGTAAAGGTGACTAAGCATTGACTTTTTAATAGATATTTTAGTTATGATTAATTTATAACTTAAGTCAATTAAATCTCAGTTAAGGCCTAAGTAAAGGAAACATTATTGTACTTTGTGTATTTAACAAATGACAGAAGGGTAGACTCGGGCAAAATGGATTCATGTTGGTCTTGATTGAATATTAAATTTTGTTCTTCACAACACTTAACTCCAGCAGGTGCTAAATGAAATTCACCCAGGCATGACAGTGGTGACGTGAAACTGCTGACATCTAGCTGTGTTTTCTTCCTGTTATGTTGGTCACAGGATAAGTCATAGGTGCATAGGTGCGACACCAATGATAATACAGCTTCTTTAGTAATTCTGGCAAATGTCCACATCCACTTGCAATTAATAGATAGTAAATTTCTTTCTTTTAAGTATTGCTTATATTATTTCTTTTTTTCTTAAGTGGGATGGCTTTTGGTAAGAAATATATTTAATTGATTTCAGTATTGTAAAATACATATGAATGATCATAAAATAAGGTAGTGAATTTTCTTGAAAAAAGAAAGGTACTTCCAAAGAGAATAAAGACTAAGAATTTGACCTGTAAAATAATCCTTGATAACTTTTATTTGTTATAGTTACTGGCTAATATAACTATAGCAGGTGGTATTCACTCAGGATGGGATCTAAATCCTGAAAGAAGGATTCTGGAACATTGACTTAGACTGAAAGAATAAAATCAGGCTACAGTTGATATTAGATTGTTATTTCTTCACTTATAGACAGAATTCCACAGTACTGCAGCACATGGCTACATACATGTATATGATCTGTGAGTATGAGTAAAAAGAAAAAAACATCAAATTGATCACTTAAATCTATATATATATTGACTACTCTTTTTGTCTTTTAAAATGCAGTGAGTCTGTGTTTGATGCATGTCTTCAAAGTATTTAGGTATATTTACTAACTTTTTGTTTAGTTCTTCAGGCATGAGAGTGTGCTAAAAATTCTCAGACAGATAATTTTTAAGTGATTCTAAAAAGCTGGGTAAAGTGATAAATCACACTATTAATAAGCACAGATGTTTGATATATTAGATCATCTTGGTTAAAATAAAGTTAAATATTTTTTCTTACTGTAGCGAATACTCAGAATTTTGAATGTGGTAAGGTACATCCCATAAAGGGATGTTAATACCTTTCTCATACTTATTTTGTTGAATATGTCTAGGGATTTGTGTATGTTATTTGAGACAAACTTCTGGAAATGTTGACCTTGTTAAATTTGTTATATTAAAATTGAATAATAATGACAAAACATACCTATATTTTCCTTTTCTACTTGCATATTTTACTGTTTCATATAAAATGAAGCTGAAATTTTAAATGCTTTGGAAGATTTTAGAAAAAAAGGAATGACATAGCATCTGCCCTCACAAAACTCATAATTCAGTAAAATAGGAAAACCTATAAAATGGCTAATGAAAGTTAGACCATTGTAATTACTGTAGTAGAAGTATGAAAAAAAAGGATCATAAAAATGTAGGAAAATGAGGGTTTTGATGAGCAAAAAAGTATTCTGGCACATATATAATATGATCAAAACTAATTCTTATTATTTCTTATCTTTTATGTTCATCAAACTCACACTAGCTTAAGACATTTACAGATAAATTGGAACTGAAAAATGTGGTTTCTTTTTCAGATTTCCTGTACTGTTACTGTATTTTCTTAGAATGTGTGTTTGAATGAATAAGACTTTGAAATTATAAGGCTCTAAATGTGCCACTCAATGAAGTAAACAATAACCAACTTTAAAAAATAATCTTGGCTCAACAGGGAGATCAGCTCGGTGCTTTGTGACCACCTGGAGGGCTGGGATAGGGAGGGTGGGAGGGAGGGAGACGCAAGAGGGACGAGATATGGGAACATATGTATATGTATAACTGATTCACTTTGTTATAAAGCAGAAACTAACACACCATTGTAAAGCAATTATACCCCAATAAAGATGTTAAAAAAATATACATATATAAAATTAAAAATAATAATAATAATCTTGGCTCAAAGGCCATAATCCCTTAGATGAGTCTCTGGCATCCATCAGTGCTAAAGTGCATTGATATTCTTGAGATTATAATTTTATTTTTACTAAGTATAGGCAAATAGCCTTCTTTGGAGAAAATGAGGTTTCTCTTTGGGAAGGCCTATGAAGCATTAACTTAATACAGTAAACTGTTTTGTGACTTTATAATAAATAATGATGGTGAGGAAGGATTCCTTGCATTTGGTGTTGCCTAATATTGTGTGACTTAGTCTGTCTTGACTTTTGTATGACAGCATAATTAATATTATGTTGAAGTTTTAGGATTATCATTTTTTTTCTATGACAGTTTGATAAGCAAGAAAGAGCATAAAAATGAAGTATTTGTTATGGTTTGGCAGAGTTAGAAACTGACTTGCATTTAATTGAGATTCTAATTTTGAAAAAAATTTCCAGGCTTCCTTTTCTATGTTAAGTACAGATGTATTAAGACAATTATCAGACTCTCATAATTGTTTGTCTCATAAACACTGGAATACCTAATGATTTGTGTATGAATAGCTTTTTTTTTTCCTTAAAAAAATAAGGGTGGCTATTAGAGGGAGTAGGTAGATGATCCTGGAAGGTTTTTCTGGTCAAAATTTTATATTGAGCTTCTTAAAATTCTGAGCATTGTTCTAAGCGCTTTACCCACTTATTGAGGTATTACTACCTCTATAAGTCTTAAGAAAAATTTGTAATAACAGCAGAAGTAAATTACTAACGTTTTACAATAGAAGTCCCCACCACACAGGGTTTTGTAATTACTTGTGAGGTATGTTAAAAATATGAGTTTCAAATGTAATCAGGCTGTATCTATTGGATCCTCATGATATGCCAGACATTGCATCGCCTTCTAACTCTAGTGAATAAAGTAAGCAAGCACCCTCTTGCTCTGGCAGTTCCAATCTATGGGAGAGAGGAATAAAAGTGAATAAATGAATACAACTAAAACAGGGTGGTTCCCTGAAGGCCTTTTTGAGGTTGGATCATTTTAGGTGAGACCGGTGAGGTGAGACGGGTCAGGGGAATGGGGTAGGGGCGTGCAGGGCAATTCAAACAGAAGAGATGGTCTACGTAAAGGCTCTGAATGTTAGAAAATGCCGGACTGTGATGTTGAATAGAGAGAGCCAAAGAAAAGTGTCATGAGACGGCACTCTCCAGTTCATAGAGGACTAATACTTGTAAATAACTGTCATACACAAGTAAATTAATGCAAATTGAAGTTTACCCTAGAATTACGTCCTCATTCTAATGTTTTCTGATAGGCTGCTTTGGTGAGTCAAAATAGAAGTATGGTTATTAACTAGAGCAGCAGAAGGTACACTAAAGTTGCTCCTTATTTCTAGTGAGCAAAGGATTATTTCTTTCCCTTTCATATTTGTGGTAGTTGCAAATTACTGTAATGCTTTATTTCACCACAAGTAGTTTCTAGAATGCCCATGAAAGTAAGAATGCAAATATCATTTGTTGCATGTGTCCAGGTGGAAATACATTGAGAAATTATTTTTTGGCGGGATTGTGATTCTCAAAACTCTTATATCTTGGACTCTTAAGACATCTCAATGCAAGTTAGATATTGCTTCACATTGCAATGCTTGCTTATGCTAAATCTGACATAGTCCTTGAAACTGATGAGTTTTAAAAACAATTTCAAATTAGGTAGTATTTCAGATACAAAGAGAAAAACATAATGAACACCCCATCCAATCTTGTCAAATCTTAATATGTAACCTTATTTGCTTTAGGCAGATATCATATGAGTCCAGGCACAGCACCCTTGATACTCCTCTTTGATTCCATTACCATCCCCCACTTCTCAGAGAAAACTACCATCCTAAATTTGTTATATCTTTTTACCCTAAACAGGGTTTCATATTTTTATTATACATATATGTGATCATAAGCAATATAAAGTATTGTTCTGAACTTTAATTCATGAGGATACGTGTATCTTTGGTTCATTCATCTTAACTATTGTATAGATTGGCTTATCGTATGGATGTTTTCTGAATATACCATATAATGTATACATTCTCTTCGTGATGAACATTTAGTTTGTTTCTAAGTTGAATTTACTCTTAACTTTTATCTTTGTCCATTGGTATATTTTCCTCTTCATTTTTTTCTCTCTTCTTTTGAAAAGGTATTTTTTTAATAACCTAACCTTATAAGACAAACATAAAAATATCTTTTAAATATCTTTTTTTTGTGTGTGGTACGCGGGCCTCCCACTGTTTTGGCCTCTCCCATTGTGGAGCACAGGCTCCGGACGCACAGGCTCAACGGCCATGGCTCACGGGCCCAGCCGCTCCGCGGCATGTGGGATCTTCCCGGACCGGGGCACGAACCCGCATCCCCTGCATTAGCAGGCGGACTTTTAACCACTGCGCCACCAGGGAAGCCCTAAATTTCATTTTCATTAATATGTATTGTATTAGTAAAATAGATTGGAATAGATTAAAGTTAGTATATCTTCTCAAAATTAATAATTCCTTTTATAACAATGGTTAAACAAAAAAGAACCATGTGTTATAAACCTATAATGTTTAGAAAGATCCTGTTGGTACGTGTTTCTGAGGATAGCCAATCAATCTTCCTAATTATCACCTTTAAAATTTTTCAATATAATTATAATTTTCAGATTCCTTGGAAAGGTATATTTTAATAGACATTCAGTTTATAAATGCCATATAATTGTATTTATAAGACATTTGATATGTTTAAGAAAATAAAACATGCCTTTTTTAGTATGCAAATTAATAAATGTCTGAGGTTTGTTGAAATAACAGATCTTTTCTTCTGTAAGAAACACCCCACTCATTACTTAGATTATAGAAGCCTGCTATACAGTGCACTATCGGAAGTAATTAATTATTCATCCTGCATGATTAGAAAAATCATAATGAACTATGTTGGGGTTGAATTTAGAAGACACATAACAATGTTTTGTTCTAATAAAACTTTCCCCTCTACTTCTTAAAGTTGTGAATTCAGTTCTTAGAACTGTTTCAGGTCGACTTGTTTGCTTGATTAAAATCACATTGTTCTTTTATTTCTGAGTCACAAAAACTGGTGACATTATCTTCGCAGAAAAAAGGTGGGTTTATTTGAGTTTAATCTTCTATCAGTGAAATACTTAGATGTCTGCTAAGAAATGTTAGACTTCAGGTTAGTTCTGGGAAGGATGATACCTAAATAAACAAACTTGAAATTTTTTGGAGTGTGAGGTAGGATTGCCTCGTGATTGGCAAAGTTAAGTTTAGAAGATTTATTCTTAGAAGCAACAGATTTCAGCCATTGCCGCATTGAAATGTCACAGGTTCTTGTGCCAAAAGTAAAACGTATCATTCAAATTTTCCTTCACTTCCACATGTACTAGTTAAGTACCAGCCATCAACAGTGTGCCAATTAGTAGCCTTTGTCTGTATTGATAATTATGTTTTCAATTTAAAGGTATATTTGTATACAATTGTATTCTGTCTTGTGATTCAGAGTTCCAAAGGAAATTTAAGTACGGTATTTAACATTACATAACACTCATGAACAATTCGTCATTTTATGTGGGGAGTAACTAACATCATAGAATTTCTTAATGACAAAAGTAACCATCAAGGAAATAAACCATTATGTTGAGGAAAGATTTGTCAGTGGATGTAATTTAAACTAAACCAAAGCTGTCAAACCAAAGAGAGCTGAAAAATATGAAATTTTTTAAATTTATGAAAGCAAAATTAATATTTTAGCTAGAGATAAAAAAATTCCTGAGTTTTATAAGTAACAAATCTGTATAGTTTTCAATAAGATATGTATTCATTGTATATTGATTATGTGCTTACTTTATGACAATTGCTTTACGAGGCATAATTTAAATTATTATGATATAAGGTGAGTATTGCTATTTCAGTTGTAGAATGTCAGAGATTTTTAATTAACTTGCTTTATATCATAAAATGGCAGAAGTAGAATTCAAACCCAGATCTTTCCAATTCCAAAGTCTCTATCTTTATGATTTCCTTAATTGAGTGCTCTGTGTATTTGTAGGGTGGGGCAGAGGGGCAGGAGAAAGTTATATAAAATATCGGAAACTGACTATTCAAATAAAATGCAGTATTTGATTCTTGAGCCAGATCCCACAAGTAATTTGCGTTGAGTAGGTGGATGGATGGGGTTTGGAATATTAATAAATTTTTGCAGTTACGATTTTTTTCAATCATGTAGGTAAATGTATGCCTCTTATTTGTTCAAGGTCATAAAATATGTAAATAATTCCATTGTCAAGTCTGATCCTAAGAGCATTTTAGAATCTATAGCCGTATATAGCTAATAGCTTGATTACCCAAAGACACAGCAGGTAATATCTGCTAAATAGATTTATTTATTTATTTATTTATTACATTTATTTATTGTTATTATATATTTTTTTGCTTTAGTTCATGCTGAAATTGGTTGAGCTTTAGCACACCTAAAACATTTTCTTTTACTGTCTTATTCACATTTCACAGTTCAAAGAATTAAGAATGACAAGTGTCATTTGTGGTTTTAATGGCCAGGTGATTCTGGTTGTTTTTTTTCCTTGAGACCTTAAAAAAAAAGCCACTTAGTTCACATTCTAATGTATTTTAATTCCTCAGGTTATACATCAGTCCTGTGTGAATTTAATGTGTAGATTTTAGTTAGACTATCTCATGTAAAAGTCAAGACATCAGTAGTAGATACTTACATAATGTTATATAAAACTATCCTTTATTCCTTGAGTAATAAGCAAAGTAGAATGTGGCTTTGGTATATTTTAAATGAAAAACATTTTAAAAGAAAATTCATTCTTGAGAGCAAATTATTGAACATTATGACTCCCCAAATGTGGGACTAAGGTATATATGTCATTTTAAATGGGAGCGTAAATTTATAATCTTATAATAAGAAAAAATACTGCTGAGGGTCTTATGTGGTAACAGAATATACCATGAGGTTAATGCCAGCGATGAGACAGATGACTCCTAGGCTCCTTTTCGGAAGTGACATCTGAACCAAGCACAGATACCAGCTTTTCTCCCTCTCAGCCTTCATAGTGCTGTGTGCTGCGTCAATGACTTGATTACATTTTCAAGATTGACTCTTTGGTATTTACTGCAGAAACATACCTAATTCTGTAACATGCACTCTTGAGAAGCTCTCAGTCCTTCCTTAAGTACATACACACATTTAATCTCTGAGGTACCCTCACACCTCGCATATTCCCTCCATTGCAGAATTCTGCTCGTCTTGAACAGAGATGTGATTCAGCTCAGAAATAGAAGAACAGTGATGGTTCTTAATAAAAACGTGAATATTTTGTCCAGATGGGAACTTTGCTTATCACTGATTTTAGAAAAGAGTCTGATGCTTTCCATGGAACCTTTCTATTTTCTTAGCAATGGTCAGGAGGCCGTTAATTCCCTCAAACACTGACAGTTACATAAAAGAGGGAAAAGCACATCTTCCTCCTGTTTTTCTACTTTTGTGGCCACACAACCAAGCAAAAATCACCATACTCTATGAAAGATAGCTTATTACTTAAAATAAATGGTAATAGAATGTTAAATATGAAACTTAATTGTATGTGTGCCTTTCTTGTGGAGTAGAAGAGAGGAGGGTTTCTCAAGTAACTTCTGGATGTAGCGTTAAAGTCTAAATATAGCTTCATCATTGTCTCGCCAGGTGTCTATAACCACACCTGACTGGCATTTTTGTCTTCTAAATTCTGCTTCAGTGACATTCTTACATCCTGCCATACAGTAGCCTCTCCCATACCAGAATATAAACTCTGTAGGGAGAAGAGCCTTGATATTTTTCCCTTTTTTCTTTTTTTAATCCTAGGAAGAACAGGAGTAGACTTCTTATTTTAAAGAATAGACACTCTATTCATGCTGTTGAAATAAACCAAAGTGAAACCTGTGTGTGTCACCAAGGGTTCGAAAATAAGCATAGGGCTTTGTTAAGCCACAGCTATAGTGTCCTTGACACCATGATGTCAATATGTATGAACACAACCCCACCATCCTCATCCCTCACCTTCAGAGTTCAGTTGCATTGAACTTCAGGGACCTGCTTTGGATGCCCAGCATTGTAAACACTGGTCAACATCCTTCAGCCTCCTTGCCACAGGAGATATAAGTGTGTAATGTATAGGATAGTCAAATAGAAAAAAAAAAGAAAGAGATGGAGAGATTGATTAAAATAAAAACTGAGGTTTTCTCTCTTTCGTGGCAAAAGAGTTTTTAAACTAACGTAATTGTGTTCATTTTAGTTGTACAGTCAAAGAAGAAAGAATGTCTCAGAAAGATCTAGACATGCTTTTAAAAAACTTCCAGCTATTTAGTATTAATTATCATCACTGCAGAGTTAAGTCAGTTGTCCACTGTTGCACAGTGCAACCTCAACACAATTGTATTGAGTAATCTTGACGTAAATCAAAATATTGAGAAACGGAACTTAGATCAACTCGTCCAACATTTAATCTTTCCTTCTGTTATTGTGCTCCTTCCTTCTTCAGAGTGGAAATCTGAAGAGTATAGATGGTTGTAAATGAAGAAGGCCCTACTTTTATCTCAAGATTATCTTGATTGAGCTCAAACTGTGATACCTATTTAATGATCTGCCTGTGTTCCTTTGATTAGTTGTACTGATCCCATATGGCCCTCCTCTCTAGACATCCAAGTGAGAAAGGACATCCTTCTCTGGTTCTCTTTGAATCCTATAGAACACTGGAAACATTTTCTCGTGGTTATGGTAAAGCTTCTGTGTAATTAATCTTGCCTTCTATCCTTGTAGCAGGATTTGCTCTGGGAAATGATGAGCTGAAGCTCAAAGCTAGAGTTACAAAGGCATGGGGTTTAGTTCCTCAACTAAAGGATAATTCAGTTGGTGTAAAGGTTATGTTATATATGAGAAATTCATATATTCTAAATATCATGTATTTACATATATAAATAAAACCATAAATTAAATAAACAATATTATTTAATATAGTAAGTGTAGTAGATTTTAGTCTAGAGTGTGTAGCTTGAAAAAGATAGTATGCTTTCTAATAAACTGCCCTAAAATGGCTTTAGCACGTTGACAGTAGTATTTTCTCTACCAGTTTATGGATTTAGTGTCAATAGTAGAAGAAGGAGGAAGAATGGTTGGAAGTGCTTTATGGAGAGTATATAACTTTTTAGACCTATGTTTAAATCAATATATGTCTAAAATGTATGTAATCCTAGCAGATTTGCAAGTACATTATACATAAAGAGAGTAACCACCATTGTACTCTGGTTCTGTGAGTTCAGCGTTTTTAGATTCCATATATAGTTATCACATTGTACACCTTAAATATACACAATATTTATTTATAAGTTCTACCTCAGTAAGGCTAGAAAAATTAATAAATATTAATAAAAAGAAAGTAAACAAATTTCTTTTGACTGTAAGTCGCAACATATTGTTTGCTGCTTCTTCTACGTTGTTTCTTTATCCAATTATTTTTTTCCTTTCATAATCCTTGTTTGGAGCCTTCCCGCCTCCAGCCGGCTTTCTTGACACTCCCCTTGCCTTTAATACCTTGTTGGCTCTGGTCACCTCTACTGTCCCTCCTACCCTTCCCTCATCATGCTGCCCTCAGAGCAAAGCATTGCTAGTAAACATTCAGTGGCTTTCCTTTGTAGAAGAGAGTTGAAATTTCTTAGCGTGATATGTTAAATCTATTAAATTTGTATTTAATTTCTATGCTTAGCATTTTTGTAAGCTATTCAACTGATCTAATTTGTCATTCCAACCTTCCAGATGTACTTCCTGGCCTTCAAATGTGTCTTGTGCTTAACCATCCCAAGGCCTTTATTCACACTCTTCTTGATGTCACAAATCCCTTCTTTGCTATGTAAATTCTATTTATCCTTCAAGACCCAACTTGAATACCTCTTCTTCTGTGCAATGATTGCTGACTAGCGCAGCTCATCATTGCCTTTTCCTGTGCTGATCTCCTATAATCCATGTCACCCAAGAGACATAGCATATCAAGTCAGCAACAAAGGAAGGTGACGTGTTTACTGAAACATGAGAGAATGTTTCCTCCTGAATATAAAAGAAAACTTGGTCAGGGAAGGTTACTGTCTTAGTAAGAGAATGCAGAAAGATGATCACAGAGAAGAATGCAGGACATGCAGATGCTTTTATGGACATATGCTAAGGCAAACAGTAGGAGCAATTGTTTGGGACTGTTATTTATTTCTTTTATATATGCCATCCAAAATTCTAATATTCAAAGATGTTCTACTGATACATAAAGTTTAGGATTCACTGTTATGACCTACGGTTGTCACTTTTGCTAGACTATAAACTTGGAAGGCGAGAATTCAGCTTTCTCTTGATGTCTGACACAAGGCTTTATGTGTAGCACATGCTTAATTAATTTCTATTTTAGTAATTTGATTACTAACAATGCATTAATTTATACGGTTGGTTGTATGTGGTGCTTCTTAAAGAGTGTACCTTCTATGTTCACTCTGTAGTATTTATCGAAAAGGATGGTATTTCTTCCCCAAATTAGAAATCTGTTTGTAAAGAAATTATTTCCAGGGGTGGATATTAATGATCTTTTTTGTGATTATCTTAATTATTGAATTAGTAAACACCCGGAGAAGCTTTGATCCTCTAAACAATTTAGGTCATGGCATGTCCATAACCCCCCTGAAATTAGAATGATGTTTTTGACATCCATATGTGGTATATGGAGAGACACTTCCCTTAGCTGAATAAACCTAACCTGTCTGGCTTGTATTTACTTATACAAATACCTTCATTCATTTCTTTAATAACAATGTGGAGTTATGAGGCAATCTAGAAGAGCTCTTATTAATATTTATTTCATCTTTTTCATATTATGATTTTATCAGCAAACAATATTAATCTAAGTGTCATTTATTATAAATACTGAGAGTGGGGGAAAATATGTTCATCAAGCATTGAATAGTCAGAGTCTTGGAGAATTTTTTATTTGTTAAACAAAGAAGAATCTCTTCCACATCTTGTAGAGCATAGCGTGGATAGTGAAGATGTTCAGCTTTTCCTGTTATGGCAGACCAGTTGTCAAAAGATGATCATGCTTGTGGAGTTTTGTTAATTGAAGTTTAAGCATATTTTTTTTACAAGGACAAATTGCTCTGTTCCACAATTTTCTAAAGCAGTTTAAGGGGGTTGCAATGTAGAAATGTGAAATGTATTATTTAGACCCGAGTCCATTTAGCCATGTGTATTCTAGGTCACAGTTTATAAAACATGGTGGTGGAAAACCAGAGGGGTGAGCACTTTAATCCATGAAAAAGAATATTATATATAGCAAAACTAACCAGACCTGTGAATTTACCTTTGTAAGTTTATTTACTTTTATTTACCTTGCTGCTTTACTTTTATTCCTTTAAAATAGTGACAGTGTAAGTCAAATTAGAGGATACTGACGTGCTGAATTTCATTGCCGATCTTGCCCTCTTTTTCCATCATAGGAGATGTGCAGTCATAGCCGACACACATAGCATGTATACCTTGTGCACTGATCTCTAAGCTCGTCACATGTATTAGATCTTTTAACTCTTACACAACCCTTTGAGGTACATGGTATCATTACTCCCATTTTAAAGATGAGAAAACTGAGTTAAAGTGTTAATAACTAACTTGTACAGGTCATTCAACTAGTAATTTTCAGAGCCAGGGTTTAACTCCAACCACTCTCCTATACTAACTCAAACAGTGACTAAATTTCTGCAGTGCAGAATGTGAACCTGGGGTTGAGAATGTTTGTTTTACATTAGTTGTATTAGTTTAATCATCAGCAAAAAGAAATGGAGATGCCAGTCATATCAGCAAGCACTCCAGAGAGATAGTATGTGTGAGGGTCATGTTAGTTCCTATATAGGAAAGCACTCTAAAACTTGTGAAGTGCGAATCATAGTCTTTTCATGTATTAAAAATGTAGAAAGTCTGAGAGGATAGAGTTAGGAAGCTTAAGATGCATTCAATACCATTAATTTTTTTTCAAACAAATGTATCTGGGATGGAAGTGATATAGAGCCCCTGGCATTTAATGATAGGGTGCGCATTGTTTATGGAGAGTAGATTTATTGGGGGATTTTATAACCAGAATCTGATACAGAAGAATCTGCATTCTTTTCGAATGGCAAGGAAACATATTCTAAGATATACCATATCATGGGTCATAAAACAAACCTCAACAAATCTAGAGGAATTAAATATATAAAGTATGTTCTCAAACCACGTGGAAACAAACTAGCAATTAGTAACAAAAAGATATAAGAAAAATCTCCAACACTTTGAGATGAACAGTGCACATCTAAATAATGCATGTGTCAAAGTGGAAGCCTCAAAGAAAATAAAAAAAAAATACATGGTACTGAATGAATATGAAAATATATCAACATTTGTGGAGCTCACCTGAGAAGGGCATTTATAGCACTGAATGCATACATTAAAAAAAAAAAAAGTCCAAGTGGGTCTCAGATCAGATTAATAATCTAAGCTCACACCTCAAGAACCTAGAAAAATAGAGCAAAATAAACCCAAAACAAGAATAAGGAAAGAAAGAAAAAAGAACGGAAATCAATGAAATTGAAGATAGAAAAAATAGAGAAAATGAAACCAAGACCTGTTTCTTTGAAAAGTTCATCAAAATTGACAAACTTTTAGCAAGACTGACAAAGAAAAGAGAAAAGACACAAACTGTTGATATAAGTAATGAAACAGGGGGTATCAGTACAAATCCTGCAGACATCAAAAAAGATAATAAGGGAATGATACAAACAACTTCATACACATAAACTTGACAACACTGACAGAATAGATTAATTCCTTGAAGAACACAAACTAGCATAACTCATTTGATGTAAAAGAACTTGAATAGCTGTGTAACTGTTAAGGAAAATGAATTTTGTAATTTTGAAATTTCCAAAACAGGAAATCTCCAAGTCCAGATGGTTTCTCTGGAGAACTTGAAGAAGAATTAACACCAATTCTACACAGTCTTCTCCAGAAAATAGAAAAGGAGGGAGTGCTTGGCAGTTCATTTTGTGAAGTTAGTATACCCTGATACCAAAACAGTACAAAGACAGTAGAAGAAAATAAAATTACAGACCAGTATACCTCATTAATATAGACACTAAAATGCTTAACAAATACATTAGCAAAAACAATTCAGCCATATATAAAAAGAAATTATACCATCTGTAAAACATTTGACAGTTTCTTAATAAACTAAACATGTAAAAAAAAAAAAAACTAAACATGTAACTACTATATAACCCAACAGTTGCACTCTTGGGCCCTTAGTACCAAAAAAAATGAAGACATATTCATACAAATATCTGTACACAAATGTTTATAGCATCATTTTTTCATAATAGCCCCAAACTGGAAACAACCCAGATGTTCTTCAGTGGGTAAATGGCTAAACAAACCATGGTACATTCATAGCATGGAATACTCAGAAAACACCACCAGCAAAAACCCCAAACGTGATACACACAACAACCTGAATGCACCTCCAGAGAATTATGTGGAAAAAAAAAATCCCCAAAGGTTGCATATTGTATGATTCCATTCATATAACGTTCTTGAAATGTCAGGTTACATAAATGGAGAACAGATCCATATTTGATTGGATTTGAGCATCCAGAACATTAGCCTGAGAACGTGACCTGGGCTCACTTTGAATGCTGTCAGTAAATTTGGGAATTAACTTTTTGGATTGGTCCTAGGCTAAGTGGTAAAATAGATAAATTCTATATTTGATGCTGCCCCACCTCCCTTTTTCTGGGCTTTTCCTTGTCCTCTTTCCTATTGTCTGTTTTTTCCCCAACCCCATGAGTCTTGGATCTCAAGTGGTTGCCAACTCCAAGCCATATGTGAATTAGGGATAATGGCTTATGGTGTTTTATCTTCCTGTGTGTTCAGGTTTAGTTGACAATCTCTCAAGACTGAAAAGCTTTCAGGATTTTAATGGCAGATAATGAAGAGGACATTTTGTTCAGGACGCCCCTGTGGTGACTCAAATCATGTTATAGATGCAGCTGCCGACTCTGGGGCATCCACAGTTATTCCTGACTGAGTGCTTTCCACATATTGCGTCAGAGTTTTCTAAGTGAAAATTTTTTTAATGAATACACTGCTTTTTTCCCCCACCCAAAGGTAATATTCAATAGTCATATTAAACTCAGGTGGGGAACAGGCACATTTTTAACAAACAAGTAAGAAATAAAAGAAATTTGAAAGTGACAACCTCCATTTTACTTCCTTACTGTTACAATTCGGGTGGTAACTCCCGAGTGATGTTTCATCATAGCACGTAGAAAATTCTGTCAATTAAGTACATTTTTTGAAGTTGTTTTCTTCACTGAACCAAAAGCATTTGTTTTAATATGACACATGATTACAATCTTCCCGGTAAAATCTTTTTAAAGAATTTGGTAGTACAATTGAATGGCCTTATTTCTTATATCATTGAAACACACATTTTTCTTTCAAGCTCTGGCCTTGTTTTTCAAAATGCAAAATCAATTGAATATTTGTTACAAGCAAATCCAAAATCTGTATCAGTAAGTGAGGGAAAAAAGAGGAGAAATTTTGGAGCAATTCCTTCCCAAGTCTGTTTAGCAGAAAACGCATACAGAGTGGCAGCTGATTAGAGGTTTTAGCTCTTGCAATCACTTGAGTCCTTACTTGTGAGATTACACCATTCTTACTCAGTAATTCTCCTAAGCCCTCATAAAAGTGGCACAGTACTAGGGAAAAAAAGTCCATTTTCTTCAATTGGCTAAAGAGAATGATTCTATTTTCCATTGCTATTTTTGTCTCATCATTCCTTTGATACTTTTTAATGAGTGTTGTTTTCTAGTCATTCAGTTGGCAAGTTATTTTCTAGCTTTCAGACATGATTTGACATTAGAAAGATGAACATTTTCTTTCTTTTTTAAATTTGTTTATCATTATTTAGTGGTGAGTACTACATGTATATATGCATACACTTGAAGTCTTTTCAGAAGCAAGGTTCTATATATTTTTTTAAAAGTCTGTTTTCTAGGAAACTAAAATGAGTTAATTGAATCAGCATATTTCATTGCTCATCAAAACATCATTTAGGCGACTTACATTATATAAAGATTGTTTCTCTAATTGGAACAAAAAAGTACTGTGTACATAAATTTCTCTCTCAGAAACTAAAATCTGTCTGCAATCCCACTCCTGTGAAAGATGGGTGACAATGATAGGAGGGTATAATATTTTGAATTTAGCACAGGCTTAATACAACTTTTATTTATTTACTTGGAAAAAAGGATATTTCCCTGAAAGTATAACTAAATATTCCAATTTCAAGTTTATCAGAAAATATGTAAATTTTTAACGTAGCTTTCAGAATGTTTTAGTCTTACAAACAAAAATAATAGGGCTTCCCTGGTGGTGCAGTGGTTGAGAGTCCGCCTGCCGATGCAGGGGACACGGGTTCGTGCCCCGCTCCGGGAAGATCCCGTATGCCGCGGAGCGGCTGGGCCCGTGAGCCATGGCCGCTGAGCCTGCGCGTCCGGAGCCTGTGCTCCGCAATGGGAGAGGCCACAACAGTGAGAGGCCCGCGTACTGCTAAAAAAAAAAAAAAGTCAATTTGTAGGTTCTCTTGGTTCCTCCGGAAACGCATGTCTTTCCTTTGTACCCATCACAGGGCCTTGTGTGTTATTAAATTATGAGATTTTAGATCTGGGAAAGGACCTTAATGAAAAGCAAGTTCCTTTAATATTGAGGAAGCTGAGATTAACAGATCTTAAGCAGTATGCCTGGTTCACACAGATTAATGTAGAACTCCTGATTTGAAGCTGATGACATTTTGTGTGAATGCAGAATGTTTATTGTTGGTGGAAAACTTTTTGGAATGCTGTCATGCTAGTACCTTCCTAATTGATGCTGTGTTTGAGGGGAATTAAACTTATGTTGTTTCGGAGGGACAAATAAATGTCACCTTTTATTTACTTTTTTACTTCCTGGATTTCTAGCTCTACATAGTTTAAAATCTTTATGTCTTTAGCACATATCAACCAATAAATCACATTAGTTTGCATAGCTAGTATCTATGGTTTTATGAGTGAAGGTTAAACTTGTTGACTTCTACTTTCTTTGTTAATTTGGGAAAGTTAGTTGCATGTTCTACATGAGCACAAACTACAGAATATTCATGAACTGAAAGAACTACCGAATTTAGTGAAGTCTCCGTACTCTGTAATCCTGACAAAGCGAGGATAGGTGATTTGGAAGCCTAGGGGGCCTTGGGGCAAGCCGGGGTAGATGAGTGATGTGCTGTGGGACCATGGCACACCAGGTTCTGCCTCAGTGACCTCAGGTCATTAGTACCGAAGCTTCCTGTCCTGCCTGTCTGTTCCTGCCAGTGGTGATTGCACTGGCTGCTGTAGTGAACAATGTCGAATCCTTTCAAGTAAGTGGACGGATGGATGTATTAAATACTGAGCAGAGAGTTTGACAATTACTAGGTGTCATGGTCAGCAAAATTGTATGGCAGAAAATGAGGGTGAAGCATTATCTATAATAGTGTGTGGTTTGAGTCCTGAGCCAAGGGGGCATTTCCAGAGAGGTGACAGCCGAAATGGGTTTAATGAGTTAATAGATATTTCTCCCAGAAAAGGGAAGGACCACCATTTCACTCAGATGAAAAAAAGTACAAACTGATGGGGCATGAGAGCGCACGAAATGTTCTAGAATATGCAGGTATTTTAGGAAGACGGGAGAAATGTTGTCGAGGTGTGGAAGTGGAGAGAGAAAGCTGGTGAGTTAGAAAAAGTAGCCTCAAAAATGGCAGAGCGGAAATCAGACAGTCCTGAAGGCTTTAGCACCTGTAAATCTCTCCACTCTGAGTGTGTAATCCAAAATAAATGTAATATTATCCTTTCGATAAAACATAAAACTTACCTATATACTGAAATGATGGTAGGTTCTTGCCAGATTTTGGTTGTAGACTGTTAGACAATTTACTCAAAGCTGAACTTGACTCATTTTCTCACACATGCTTGGTCTTCTGGTGTGTCATACAGTTCTATTGAAGGAACTTATAAACCATAATAAGGATTTTGATTTTATCCTGAAGAAATTGGCATGATATTGAAGGATTTTTCAGTAGGGATTTTTGATCACTTTTGCTTTTTCAATAGCTTGTCTTGTCAGCATTGTGGAGAGTAGCCAGGAGGAGATTGAGATAAGGTAGGGAGAGACCTTTTGAGGGAGGCAACAGACTTCCTCTGTGGTAAGTAAGGACATCTCCACCCAGGCAGGGTCCACCCAGGCAGGGTCAGTGGTGATGGACAAGAGGAAAAAGAACCTGAGAGGTATTCGTGAGGCCGGAAGTGCAGAATGTCCTGACCAATGGAAGCTGAGGGTAAGAGAGAGGGAGGAGTCTCTACCAGGTCTGTATTCAGTGTGGGAGAAAAATGATGAATCAGTGGCGGGGGGGAAGGGCAGTGAGTGCTTGTGGAATATGCTGGTGGAATTAGTCCACCGCTGCTTGAATATACTCCTCTGCTGACATAAATCTGGAAACATCGACAGTTGAAACAATGGAGTGAACAAGGTATGGGGTTAAAAGCAAAGAGGATCTTTTCTCCCAGCTCTTTATTGGGGCTTCAGGGACTTTTTTTTTTTTTTTTTGCGGTACGCGGGCCTCTCACTGTTGTGGCCTCTCCCATTGCGGAGCACAGGCTCCGGACGCGCAGGCTCAGCTGCCATGGCTCATGGGCCCAGCCTCTCCGCGGCACGTGAGATCTTCCCGGAGCGGGGCACAAACCCGTGTCCCCTGCATCGGCAGGCGGACTCTCAACCACTGCGCCACCAGGGAAGTCCTCCCATTAAGTTTTGAAAGCTCTTGTTTTTTTGTTTTTTATTTATACTTTTTATTTTATTTTTTTTACATCTTTATTGGAGTATAATTGCTTTACAATGGTGTGTTAAGTTTCTGCTTTATAACAAAGTGAATCAGTTATACATATGTTCCCATATCTCTTCCCTTTTGCGTCTCCCTCCCTCCCACCCTCCCTATCGCACCCCTCTGACGGTCACAAAGCACCGGAAAGCTCTTGTCTTTTTCGTCTTACCTGTTCTACCTCAAACATTTCCCCCTGTTGGATCTCATGAGCTTCTGTTTTTCAGATAAATCTTTTTATCAGATGTTGGTTTCATATGAAAAACAGTAATCCATTTGTGGGACAGAGTGATCCAGGTACAATTTGATTCCATGAACTGGAATCTACTCAAATCAGAACAAAAAGGAAGAACTTCTCCCGGTGCTAGCAAATAAGTGTTTTTCATCTGATTGAAACTTTATCTAGACTTGGTTGTCTTTTTTGGTTTAAAAAAAAAAAATGCATCTCTTCCTTGTGCATTTTTTTCCAGGAGAGTGCTAATGAGTATTTCTTCTTTTAAAAATTATATTGAAGTATAGTTGATTTACAATGTTGTGTTGAATTTCTGCTGTATAGCAAAGTGACTCAGTTATGCATACATATTTTATATTTATTCTTCATATTCCTTTTCATTATAGTTTATTACAGGATATTGAATATAGTTCCCTGTGCTCTATAGTAGGGCCTTGTTGTTTATCCATTCTCTATATCATAGTTTGCATCTGCTAACCCCAAACTGATCCTTCCCCCGCACCACCCGCCCTCCCCATCCTTATGCATTTTTATCTGTAGTTAGAGTTATTAATTGTTTTTGTTTTTATAACTTGGCATTGAGTCTGGAACCAGCCTCCACACTTGCATTTTTTTGATGGTGAAACCTCTCACAAAGCCTAACAACAGTAACAATGGCCAGGAATCAGGCATGAATCCAGGGAAAGAGATGGCTGATTTGAATAGGAAGAGTTAGGGAACACTCACAAATTCATACTGGCCCCTTTGAAATTGAATCCTCTTATTAATGACTGAGAGACAGCCTTTGCCCCTTCTTCCAGTGACCTCTTTCTCACACAAGGTGGACAAGAGAAATGATATCAATAGAGTAGCAGAGCTGGGGAGAAGTGGCAACCATTATTAAAAGGCAGCAGGACCCTATAATGTAAATGTTAATGCTACTTCTTTGTTATATTCTGTATATGAGATTCTATAAAATGGCCTCCTATGTGCAGAATATAATCAATCATATTTTAGTCCAAAAGGAGGAATATTAGACATTTTTGAAACCATGTAGCCTTATGACACACACATGCATGCACACATGTCAATGTACTTTTAATTTTAAAATTGTTATACTTTTAAATTGTTTAAAGCAGGGTATCACGTTCTAGATATAGAAACAGTGCATAAAGGTATCTTGAGAGAAACTGCTCTTTTCTAGTCTACACTATATTTTTTCTAGACTAGATACAGATTGGAGAGCTGATTATTAAATAGCTCTTTAACCATAAGAAATTCACGTTCCCCAGTTGTTATTCATTGATGAACAGAGGATTAGAAATATAAGAGGGTTTTGTGTTTTATTTACTTTTTTGTTCATTTGGTTTTGTTTTATTTTTTGACCGGAGGAATGCAAATATTTTACATAAAGATTCTAAAAAGTAAATTTCTCCACCATTCACCTTTTGAAGGATTATTCCTTGGATAAGCCAACTGCATGGCAGGGATAAATCAGAAGGATATAAGGATCTGTAGATATTTCAGTATGAACTTGTATAGGAGACTTATGAAAATTTTTATAGAAGTCTGAGAAAAGCTAGTTTAGAAGTGGTCTGGAGAGTCACACTGAAGTAATGCAATCTTAGTGGTATCTTATACTAGATATTAATTTAAAAAATTCAGGTCCTATAAACATTTTAATGTTTATAGCAAAACTATGGTTCTGATACATTCAAAATTATATCTGAGAGTTAAAAAGAGTTTTCTATTCAAAAAATTTCAACCAACTTTTCCTGTTTTTCACTTCTCTTATCTCCCTGTAAACTATACAAGATGTGTCCAAAAAATCCCTTGGATATATTACATGTGTTTATTTACAGGACATAAATTAGGCTTTTTTGTGTTAACATTTATAATTATTAAAATTTCCTAATTCAATCGAAAGTTTATATATGCATATACACATACATACATACGTATTAGAACGATTTCCCAGTACTCTCTTTTGATATACCAGATTTTAACTTGGTGTTACAGAGAGGAAATCATGGTGACTTACTATTTTGACATGCAGGGTTTAAAAATGCATTAAAGTCTAATGATTATTTCAAAGTAATAAACTGATTGGATTCTATCAGTCCTTAATATCATTTAATTTACTCTTGACAGAAACAGCATTTGTCATGTTTTATCATCCATGGATTTTGCTATTTGTTATATTTTCTGCAGTCATTTTATATTAAAAAATGTGTGGAATGTAGTTTAGAGCTCAGGCTTCTTTGGGTGGAGCAAAAGATCAGCTCAACTAGGTGGGACCTATTAGAATTGAAGGGAGACCTGGTATCTTCAAGGCTCAGAAATGGAACCAACAGCATCGGAGCCTGACTGGCTCCTCTCCCAAATCCATCAAGTTAGTACCTGACAGAGAGCAAAAAGTGTAGCCATTGAAAGTCTGGCTTTTGTGGAGCGGCTGGGCGTGTGAGCCATGGCCTCTGAGCCTGCGCGTCCGGAGCCTGTGCTCCGCAACGGGAGAGGCCTCTAAAAAAAACTCTGGCTTTTATTTCAGAAAAGCTCTTGATACTACCTCACACTCACACTTGATGATATCTTTCAACCTTTACTTGTCTTTTCAAAGTAGTTTTTAGTTTTAATGGAAAAATGAATGGTATATTGATTTGTTTAGTAATCTCTTTTCCAAAGAAGTATATTTTGTTAAATACCTGTAATTTTGGTAAGGGTCTCTAATGGGCTCAAAATATCAACTTGGTGACATGATCACTGAGCCATTTCAGATGCAACCTCTTCAACTGTTTATTGGATTGATTCTATCTACTAGGGAGCACTTAGATTTTTCTCTTTCATTTCTTTAGGAAATATTCTGTGATCACCTTATTAAAGTAACTCACTAGATATTTGGTTATAGTTAAAGCCATAAGATATGAAAGTATTATTCTTTCATTAGTTGCACATATCCCCTGTCTTTTTCTTGTGAATACGCAAATGGCAGATGTCAAATTGGGAGGAAGTGTGTGTTTCAGACAGTTCTTAGATTGATCAAGTACATTCTTTTACCCCAAATAGGTGCTGATTTTTGTGTGTGAATATTGCCCCATATGCCATGGGACTTAGAGGTTAGAATGGTATTATCCCTGCATCCCAGTCATATTTCCAGTCTGTTGCTGGATGGTGGGGACTCTGTAAGCAGGGAAACTAAGTTGGAACCTTAGTATTTGTCTAGGGGAGTAGCAATAAAACTCAGAAATAGTATGATGGAAATAGAAAGATACTAGACTGAAGGGAGATGGAGATGAAAAACTCACATGTATTTTGCAAGTGATTTGATGTTGAAGATGAAGGGGCGGTTAAGACAAGAATTACGGATTTCCAAGTCTGGGTAGTGGAGAATGATGGGGTCCTTATCCGGGAAAACAGGGAATGGCTCTGTATGCAGACCTTTCTCATTAGTTTAACTGAATTTGAATTTGAAGCAACAGCAAGTGGGAAAATGTACAGAAAGGGTGAAATACCAGAAAATTTGCACCTTAGGAGGTGTGTAGGATTTGAATATCAGATTTGAGAGTTATAAAATGTTGTAGCTGAACAAGAACTGGCACAAAGCTTAATTTGGTAGCTGAAGAAAATGAGTCCCGGGAGAATGAAGTCATATGGCCAAGGTCCCAGAGATGCTGTCAAAGTGAAGACTGTAATCCTCATCTCTTTTCTCAATACCTTCTTCCCCATTTTCTTACCTGTAAATTGAAAATATATGTAGGAACAAATGTAACATTTTTGGTGAGGAGTACAGTAAAAAGAGAGTCCAGAGGGCTATTTTAGATGTGAAAAAGAGAAAAAGGAACACTGGAAATGTTGGATAATATTATTTTAAAAATCAAGAAGAAAGGGACTTTTGATCCTAACTTTTTAGGCTCTGGCAGTTTCGTGAAACTTTTATTTTGAGTAGTCAAGCTTAGGTTGTGAAATATTTGTTCTTCATAAAGTGTTGAAGTGCTTTCCGTAATTGAAATTCTCTCATGGATTTGAATTTTCTCATAAGTTTTTCATACTAAGCCCTTTTGATAGAAACCATAACAACAAAACCACAGCATAACCTTTATAGTGGACTTATACAAATCTAGAGAGCCATGATAAATCGTTGATTGTTTTCTTTTTGAGAAAGATTCTCTTCAACGTGCATATTAAGCTGTTATTTTAATCCACAAAAATTGACAAAATTAGAGTAAAGAATTTGAATAAAATAATTTGTTTCAACCACAAATGGATAATTCTTCGTGTAAGAAGTGTACAGTATTTAATAGGTCTCCTCTTACCTTCCAGGTGGGTCTTAAGCAACCAATTGCATGATTGTATTCTAAATCCAGGTATATGTAATTATTGTGAATATCCTTTTAAAGTGTTTTCTTTACTCGTTCCTTTTCCAATAACAAGACCAAACAACCATTATAGCCTTCATGTATTTCTTTGGAAATTAAGTGGAGAAAATCTATATAGCTCTAACTTCTGTTGTTTCTCACTCTCACCCGTGGAAAGCAGTAAGAGATTCCTGATGTATTAATTAATGATAGGTAGCACTTGATTGCTATTCAGTTAGAAAGCTCTTTTGTCCCATATAACTCTCTGAAGAAAGAAGGAGGGGAATGAGAGAAAGAAAGAGTAATTGATTGAGATTAAAATAATTATTTCAGTCTGGGAAATGTGCCATTTGTTTTATTACTGGAAGAGTGATCCACTTAGAAACAGTTGCCAAGTCTTCCTTTCCTGAAGCTGATATATGGTTTCAGGTACAAGAAATACACGTTTTTTAAATGTTCAGAAGACCACTAGATTTAACTGTCCTTACATGGAAAGAAAATAATAGTAAGCACAAAAAGATGTAACTATTGTCACATTTTAGAAATATTTTAAAGTGATTTAAGAACTTTCATGTAGAATCCAATTCAAACGTAGATATTAACAATAGTGATACTTGCCTTTGTACAACCGAATAATCAAGAGATGGGTAGGATGATGACAAATATTATTGGAGTTTAATAGAGAAGCTGGGGTTGAGTAATTCGTAAGTAAAGAGGCAAGAAGCTGTGCTCCATGATGAAATGGCTGAGTCAGGGACAACTCCTGAATACCCATTTTCTGGTCTGATTCTATCACCATTCCCTTGGATCAGTTTCTGTCACTATTTAGGTGTGTATTATTTCTGCATAATAACTGACCGTTAAATGTACAACTTACAACAACAAATATTTATTTATTTCACATAGTTTCTGAGGATCAGGAATGTAGGAATGAGGTAGTTCTTGTCCAAGATCTCTAATGAGATGCATTCAAGCTATTGGCCTTGGCTGTAGTCTGAAAGTTAACTGGGGCTTGAAGTTCCAGGCTCACTTGTGTTACTGCCATCAGGAGACTTTAGTTCCTCACCATAGGATCCTCCTTAGGGCTGCTCCCAATATGGCTTTCCCTAAAAAGAGTGATCAAAGAGAGAGCAACAGAAAGAACACCCGAGATGGAAGCCACGCTGTTTTCATAACCTAATCTTAGAAGTGACTTCCCATTACTTCTGCTGTGTCTTGTTTTTAGAAGTGAATCACTAAATCCAGCCCACACTCAAGGGGATGGGAATTAAGCTTCACCTCTTGGGCTGCGGAGCAGGGTATATCAACAAATTGGTAGACATACTTTAAAACCACCACAGGGCTTGCAGACATACTTCTCCATTTGCTCTCCTTTGGGTATCTTTTAGTTCAATGGTTGTTTCATATCTTCAGTCTACAGACTGATATATATATACATATATATGTATATATACACACACATATATATTAGAATCTTTAGAGTACTTGGTGAGTAGCTAAGGATATAAGGAGTGGTGATAGTGATGATGATGACCGTGCATATTTATATATTCATTAAAGCTTACTATGTCACAGTCACTGAACTAGGCACTTAAGAACTAAGCATTTTGTTAATTTGCCCAACAATGCTATAAAATAGATACTAGTATTCCTGTTTTAGATAAAGGAACTAAAGAACAAAAGTTAAGTAACTTAAGTTGAATAAATTATAAGTGGCAGTTTTAGAATCCAAACTCATGTGATTCAAAAAGATATATATATATAGGTAAATATATGTATATAATCTGATTTTACAAAGTTGATACTGATTTTAAACTTGTAATTCTTAAATGATACATATTTCATTAAAAAAAAAGTGATTTTCTTCACTTTCCCTTTAACTATGATCCCACTATGATAGTTTGAGGTAGTGCAGGCTCTCTTTAATATCTTTCCTTTCTTGTTTATTTGTTATCTACAACTCTTGGATGTCAGGCCATTTTCTTCATCTCAAAGGGCCTAGTGTTAGGAAGAAATCCTTATTTTGATTGAATGTGGATAGTATCTGAAAATGTGGCTAAATTTCAGTTTTTCTTGTTTGGTTTTTTATTTGTTTATTTTTGGCTGCGTTGGGTCTTTGTTTCTGCGCGTGGGCTTTCTCTAGTTGCGGCGAGCAGGGCCTACTCTTGGATTGTGGTGCATGGACTTCTCGTTGCGGTGACTTCTCTTGTTGCAGAGCATGGGCTCTAGGTGCGTGGGCTTCAGTAGTTGTGGCTCGTGGGCTCTAGAGTGCAGGCTTAGTAGTTGTGGCACACGGGCTTAGTTGCTCTACTGCATGTGGGATCTTCCTGGACCAGGGTTCGAACCCGTGACCCCTGCATTGGCAGGCGGATTCTTAACCACTGTGCCACCAGGGAAGTCCCTAAATTTCAGTTTTAATTGAAAAATCTGGAGTTATACATTATCCAACACTGCTGCAAAGAGAATTCTCAGTAACTTTTATATAAACCTCTCTTTAAAATATCATGTCTTATCATATTACCTGTTTAAAAACAAAAAAAAACTTAGCAAAAGTAAACAAAAAGTAATTTCATTCAAACATAGAGGGGAAATTCTCCTTGGTTTCAGATACGCACACAAAGTCTGTAAGGTGTACCCCAGAAGGTTCCTTATAAATCTTGCATATTGGTTCCTTTGACCTTTCTTCGCACATGAGGGATTCGTTGTATGCATTTTTAATCTAAATGTGATAGACCAACTTCCTACTAAATTGTGTCAGAGCAGAAGGACACGTACAAAGATGGTGCATCTTACTTAGAGAAGAAAACTCAACATAACAAAATCAAACATGTCCAACAAGGAAAGGTATGGATCTTCAGTAACCAACACAAAGCAAGCTGGTGGCTGAACAGTGGGGTGCTGTGGAAGCCAGGCCTCTTGACAGGACGGTGCTCAGCTGACATGGAGAGGGCCCCTGCTGAGGGCATTCACTCTGGCTTCAGCCAGGGAACTCAGATTAAAAACCCTCTTGGTACTCTACTCTTTCTCTGTATTTCAGTAACTTGTTCAAAAGGCGTGCCTATGGACACACACAAGAAAATGAAAACAAAACAAAAGAAACTCCTGCTGAGAAGGAAAAAAAATTAACTCCCTGCTTTGAAATTTATTTTGAGGAATATCTCAAGCAACCAACTGACTTGATATAAATTGATAAACACTTCAGAGGCAGTTTCTAAAACTGAATAAAGTGTGAGAAGCCAAGAGAAAGAAGCCTCAGGAAAGCCAGTCAGTATGTGTTCACAAGTAATCTCGTTAATCCTTATATCAACTGAATGAAGTCGGTAATAGCATTGTTATTTTACAGATTAGAAAACTGAGTCACAGGATACTCGTTTTTTCTCGTACGTGAAGAGCAGTGATCCAACCCCAATTTCATAGCTAAGGTCCTGATTATTTCCATTTTCCCTTCTCTTTCATCACACATGCCTCAGAGCTGAGTTTAGTGTGGCATTTTGACGGAGCACATATTGTATAACTGAAAATGTAGAGAGGTACCTTTGGTTATTTATCAGTCATAATCCAAGTTCAACAGATGTTTCAATCATATAAATATATAGAAACCTAACATTTTAAAGATACAGGTGTTGATATGCTAAAAAAAAGAAGAGTATGAAAATAATCCTTAATTTAACTACTTTGGAAATAAAAATAAATTAAAATGGAATGTGAAAATACAGATGGACAAAGGCCTAGTCTTTGGTACTGAGACTTCTTTGTCTTCAATTTGTTCTTTAGACCTATGTGCGTACATACGTGTACATATGAGTAGTATAATGGTTTCTTCAATGAGCAAGTATTTAAAATTCAGTTATGAGTTGGAGAAACAAAATGACCTTAAAAATGGAGAAAAGTGTATGTTAGACATAGCAGATAAAAGATAGGTGTGAGGGCTAGAATGTAGTACCATCAATATAATAAGTACCATCAATATAAAAAAATCATAAAATTTGACAAATCAGACTAGCGTTAACAAGGTTTGGCTAGTGACTCTGGAAGGGTTTTAGAAGTTTCGACAATCTATTCTTTGATATATAGAGCTAGAAGTCATTGGGTTAGCAACAACTTTTCATAGAAGAGAAGCTGTAGGAAGTAAAACGTTGTATTTGCTCACAAGAACTGAAACTCATGAAGGAACCAGAGATCATCAGAAGAAAATATAAGAGCGAAAGCAACATTCTCTTGATTAGTTCTGTCCCAGAAACCTGAGTACAGCAGGCAGGATACATTTAAGGTAATAGAACCTCCATTGTAGTCTGCTGAACATACGATGGCAGAAGGGACACAAGGAGATTATTAAATTCACCCTTTTTCACCATTGTTAGGGACAACTTCCCATGACCAAATTGCATCATAACTTTGACCTGTTTTCAATAAAATTCATGTATAATTACTAGTGTTCTGATTTTCATGTATTTGTTCATTTATCTGGGGCACAGGGAAAACAAATGAAAGCTTTCCTAGTTTTATTTTTCTCTCTGTTGTATAATAGCAATAATTACAATTGTTATTTACTTCTAGCTAAATTTCTCTGTCTTCATTTTATCTTCATATTTATCTAAAAATAACATACTTGCATAATAAAACTTAGTTGAATATAAAATGATATTTCATGGGACAGGAGAGAAGTTTAGTTCTCTTTTTGGACTTCAGTGTTCAGTTGAAGTCTGGGGAATAGTCACCATTTATGCTCATTTTTAGTTGCATTTCAGAAAAATCTTAAGAACCCTTGAACCAAATGGAAGCAGACTTCTTCAACAGCAAAAGAATTTGTGGATTAATAACCTTTTTTGTTCTCTTTCGAGTAAAATAAAGTTTAAAAGAACTCCACGAATTCTATGTTGAAAATTCTTAGAATATTGGGGTTTTTTGGTAAGCTTTTATTCTGCTAATTACTTAGGAAAAAAGCCACAGGAATACAGCACGAGAATAACTATAGCAAGAGAATTAGGTAAAAAAGAATTTATAGAAATTCAGTGGAATGCAAAGAGAACGTGTAGTGAGATGATTGTGACTATAGGAAGCCTTTCGGCCAGGAAGGAGAGAGCAGTCAGCAAGTCTTCAAGCCCTTGATTAAGCGTCTGCGTCTGGAAACTGGAAGACCAAATGGGTCAAAATGGTTGGTTTCCACTTAATTTCTTTCTTGGAGCCAAGCATTTGTAAAGATGATTGGCCAGAGGTAATTTGTGCAAAGTGATTCCAGTGAACGAAATGAAATGCCAGAGATGCTGGAAAGGGTAAGGCAGTCATATTCTGTGTGCCAAAAGGATCCATCTCCCACCTTCAGAGGTTTCTTCACTTCAGCGGAAAAATAAAAAGTGAATTTAAAAGGAAGGACTACTTAGAATTAATCATTTTGATTCTTTTTAACATCTCTCTGAGGACACATGAATGTCCGTGGCATTCAAGGAAAGACAAATTAACTTATGCTTTTCTTACTGCTCTTACTAAGAGCGTCTTACTCTCCTAAGAGCATCTCTCTCCTTTCAGGGACACATTGACTGACAGTTTGCTCCCATTGCCTCCTTTTTGTCCCCATCCTGTGGAATCCAGGCAGATTTTTCTGTTTAAAGGAGAACTCTGATCAGTGAACAATGACAAGGTATCCTTTGGTGAACATCTGTGATTTTCCAGGCCCGATACTAGGTGTTTTACAAACACTCTCTTCTTTAATCATAACAGCAGCTCTGCATGGCAGTGTGCTATGTTCATTATGAGCTGGTACTCAAAACCATGCTGAGGTTTTTCCTGGTGACAGAGTGGTTAAGAATCGCCTGTCAACGCAAGGGACACGGGTTTAATCCCTTGTCCGAGAAGATCCCACATGACATGGAGCAACTAAGCCCGTGCACCACAACTACTGAGCCTGCTCTCTAGAGCCCATGAGCCACAGCTACTGAGCCCGCATGCCACAGCTACTGAAGCCCACGCGCCTAGAGCCTGGGCTCTGCAGCAAGAGAAGCCCCCGCAATGAGAGGCCAGTGCGCTGTAACGAAGACTAGGCCCTGCTGGCCTCAACTAGAGAAAGCCTGCGTGCAACAATGAAGACACAACGCAGGCCAAAAAATTAATTAATTAGTTAATTAATTAATTTACTAATAATTTTTTAAAAACATGCTGAAATTCAAAGAGAATCCAAAATCCATAGCCTGTCATTCAGGATTCTCCCTCCTTTGTTCCATCTATTGTTTTATTAATTTCCACCATTTCATTTCCTATTATATTTTTGTCAGATTAGTCTATTTCCTCCTCCTAAAGTATGTAACCTGTGCTTCCCTAATCGTATTTCTTCTTTCTGTTCCCATGATATGGCATATCATCACTCAAAATATCGTACTTTGACTAAGCCTTCCCTGAGTCTCTCTTACGGTACATGCCAGTGTCTCTCTTGCTGTGGTTATTGTAAATATACAACAAATTACAAATTTGACTAGGAATTGCTTCATAGCAAGGACACTCTTTCAGGGAACATGTATATTCAGCTGTTTGTACCTTCCATTCTCATTGTAGGAGCTTGCCCATGGGAACTTCTTACTAAGTTTGTATTGAATGAGGGCCCGCTATCTGCAAAGCACTTCCTAATGTAAGGTATTATTCTATATGCTGTGAAGGCAAGAGAGAGTATAAGGCAAAATCTGTATCCCTAAATAATTTATGTTCTCTCAATAAGTCAGATGTCATAAAGCACAGTCAAATAAGTTGAATATCCCCAGTAAAAAAAAAAAGACATAAGTGCAAAAATGAGATAGATGTTCAAGAAATTCAAAGGAGGGGATAAGACAGTACCCTGGTTGGTCAGGACTACTTCAAGGAAGAGGCTGAACTTGAGATCACCTTGAAAGATAAATCACATTTGAATAGGTGGGGAAAGACAACGTGCCAAATGACAGGAAAAGTCAATGGTGGGAGTGATCCATTTGAATACAGATGGGATTAAGAAGAGCAGATTTGAGTTCTAGGTTGAAGCATTCAGACTTAGCTTCATGGATACTGGGCATAGGTCCAGGCTGTTAATTTACAAAGGAAGGCAACACAGTAGTGATTGTAAGAAGTAGCTTTGGGGTCAGATACTTACCTTAGGAAACTTCCTTGGTATTTATTGAGTCTTTCTCTGCAAAATGGAGATAAAGAGGGTTCAACTAGGTTGTTTACGTTTACAAAATGCATATAGAGTCATTAGAAGAAAATCTGACGAATGGCACTCCAGTATGCAGAAAACATTAGCTTCTACTAGGTATTTGGGCATGTCAATCGAACAGTTGTATATGTGACAGTTTGGAAAGAGTAGTCATTTTAGGCAGGGAATCTAGTTCAGTGTTAGAAAGCTAGCGCAATCTTGACAACAGGGGAATGAAAATTAAGGGATTTGTATGGTGAGTATTACAGTAAAACTATCAACAGCGTTGCTTATGGTGAACAGGGGTGATGTGATATGTCAAGGAGAATGCGAAGTTCTGAGCTTGAACAACAGAAAACAGGATAGTAGCACTGGTTGAAACCAAGAGAAATGGAAGCTGGATTTAAGAAGTTTGATGTCACGTAGTGCGGTGTTAAATTTGAGGTAGCCTCACACACACAAGTCTGTCAATGAATGTCTGCTGTTGATGGGCAGGACTAGTGGGGTGTTCCACCTTCCCCCAGCTTTTGGCGAAGCTGTTTTTGTTTTTATTTAAATAAGGATTACTTATCACACACAGTTGTTATTTATACCCAATTTAGAGATCCTGTCATGAAAGAAAATGAAAGAAAGGTAAATAAACTGATTTTTTTTTCACTTCAACCCAGGATGTTTGTTCAGTTTCAGCTGACTATTCTCTGTCCCTTTAATGTGGGTTTAGATGCAATTTGCCTTTTATCCAGAGGAGACACTGAGTGTTATATTTCACAATATTTTTATTTCGCCCATGACATAGCATATTGGTGAAGATAAATAATATTTTTTAGCAGGAGCAGTAGTTCTCCATAATTCTGTATTGGCCCCAGTTCTGTGAGAACTTTGGAATCAGATCCAATTGCAGATACAATTGTTTGTGTTTTGTAAGAGTTTCATTAAGACAGACTTTTAATAGGGCTTGTGGTAAACTACAGGGAACCAGATCTGTATTTGGCATATCCAAAGACATACTTCTTGAAGCCTGGTGTACATTTCTTTGCTAACCATAAACTTTATGCCGTTTGGCTCTTCGTCACCAAATGTCATATAGATTCTGATAACCTGAGTAAGATCATAAGAAAGTCCTTTGCCTTCTCTTCACTGTCAAATTAAAAATCCTGGATGTTTAAAATATATGACCTTGATGCCAGTATAGCCTCAAGTTCTCAGGAGTAGGATTGGATTAAGTCATTTTGTATGTATTCCAAGTACCCTAAGACCCAGATTCAACCCAAATGATTAGAGAGTGAAGCCTGAGTTGACTCAGGATTATTCTTAGCTTTAAAGCTAATGGCTTATGACTGTGTCTAGTTGACGGGGCATGTGGGGTAATATCATTCACAGCTTAACTGCAGAGGCAGAAAGGATCTTATCTTCAGCAAGAAAATAAATGTACCTAGGGAAAAAATAAACAACTGGAAGCTGCATGTATGGTTAGCATGTGTAGTTAGAATACCAATTCACCTGTGGTAGGAAGAATTTTAAGATGGTCCCTAAAATCTCCACCACCTGGTGCACATGCCTTGTATAATCTTGTCCCCTTGAGTACAAGCTGGACCTGTGAAGAAGATGGATCAGCACTCCCTTGATTGTGTTATGCTGTAGGGCAAAAGGTATTTTGCAGATGTAATTAGTTTCTTAATCAATTGACTTTGAGTTAATCAAAATAGAGATTATCCTGACCTAATAAGGTAAACCTTTAAAGACAAGAAACGGGAACAGATACTGTTCACAAGTTGGCCTTAAAAAGGCAAGCTCCTGTGTTTTGGAGAGGGCCATATGGCAGAGAATATGGCTAGAGGCCACTAGTAGCTGAGCACCTCAGTGCTATAACCACAAGGAACTGAATCCTGCCAGCAACCTGAGAGAGCTTGAAAGAGGTCTCCAAGCTCTACATGAGAACAGAGTCTAGCCAATACCTAGATTTCAACTTTTGAGGATTCTGAGCAGAGGACCCAGTGATGTCATTTCCTTTATTTCTGACCAACAGAGACTGAGATGATACATTCATACTGTTTTAAGCCACTAAATTTCTGGTAACTTTTTATACATCAACAGAAATTAATACGCCCCTCATATACTCATTCTCATTTTATTCTATAATTTGTATTCTCATTTAATCCCCAATTAATAAAGCAGAAAAAGCTTTACAGAAATAAATTAAAATGTTCCAAAGTTGAATTTTAGACATATTCTGGTATAATAAGCTGTGGACCAGCAGTCTGTGGTTGACAGCAATAGCAGAAGGCAGATTATCAGGATGTACTGTGTCGCCCATAAAAAAAAATATATTTATCATGATAGCATCATTTTGGAGCTGGACTCAACAACCTTGACTAAAGGGGCAAATAAGTATTGGTTCAGTCCACTCTTCTTTGTTTTTTTTTTTTAACATCTTTTTTGGAGTATAATTGCTTTACAATGGTGTGTTAGTTTCTGCTTTATAACAAAGTGAATCAGTTATACATATACATATATCCCCATATCTCTTCCCTCTTGCGTCTCCCTCCCTCCCACCCTCCCTACCGCACCCCTCTAGGTGGTCACAAAGCACCGAACTGATCTCCCTTGCTATGCGGCTGCTTCCCACTAGCTATCTGTTTTACGTTTGGTAGTGTATATATGTCCATGCCACTCTCTCACTTTCTGCCAGCTTACCCTTCCCCCTCCCCGTATCCTCAAGTCCATTCTCTAGTAGGTCTGTGTCTTTATTCCCATCTTGCCCCCTAGGTTCTTCATGACCATTTTTTTGTTTTGTTTTTTAGATTCCATATATATGTGTCAGCATACGGTATTTGTTTTTCTCTTTCTAACTGACTTCACTCTGTATGACAGACTCTAGGTCCATCCACCTCACTACAAATAACTCAGTTTCTTATGGCTGAGTAATATTCCACTGTATATATGTGCCACATCTTCTTTATCCATTCATCTGTTGATGGACACTTAGGCAGTCCACTCTTCTTGAACCTGTCCACAGCCACCCTGTACCCACCGTCCTGCCATAGGTGACTTTTGTGCACCTAGGAAAAACAGTTACCTGAGTAAAATTGGAAGAATAGTGTGACTCTGTGCACCTCATGCTTCAGAGGTGTCCTCTAAAAAAGTTGGACTTAAGAGGATTGAGTTGCCTGCTGATATCATAAAAGAGAGAATGTTGTGATGGAGGGTAGAATGGTGATGTCATCACACTGAGGGAAGGGCTGAGCAGTGGCTGGAAGCAGAGGTGCAGTGCTGTGAGCAGCAGTCTGGGGCAAGTTTGCAGCCCTTATCTGATAGAAGCTGTAGCAGAGAGCAAGCAGTAATGAGCAGCAGGTCAGCTGGCATTTCTGGCAGAGCAACTGGCAGTTACTTGGAGCACAGTCACAAACAGCAGCCTCAGCACCGGCCAGAGCTAAGCAGGGGCAGCATCCTGATTTTATCCCTGGGAGCATGTGGGGCACTTCTTCATGCATAGGCCATGGGCTGTGTGTCGGGGTTGAGGGAAGGGGAGGGGCATGGCTTAAAAGGGGACCGAAGTCCAACCATTTCACCAATGAAGCCTATCAAACTATCAAGTTTGAGTTTGGATTTTTAAGGTGGCATTTGTTTACGTGCTGTCTTTGCAGTCTAGAGGCACTGGGTTGTACTAGCTAAAAAATAATTTTACCAGGGCAGTTTATTCAGGTGTTTTTTATTTCCATGCAGCTCTCTTCTTGCTGTAGTGAAGATGATTTAAGCCATAGTGCAGATGGTTTAAGCCACAGAAAATGAATATTAATTGCAAGTTTCTAGAAACCATAGAAATCTGTAGATCACTTTTGCTTCTTTTCAGATTCCAAAGGGCAAGAGAATAATGCTACTATCATCTTCTTAACCTCCCGTCACATACTGCTTTATACTCAGCACATTTCTAAAGGACTTAAATATTCCTTTATTCATTTTATCTTGTTACATGGCTTTCTGTATCTCTTAGCATTCTGCTGCCATTTCTGCTTTCCATTTAGTGGGGGAAACTTGATTGCTGTTTCCTACCCTGCTTCTCTTTGACCTCTTGTCAAGATTTCCATCTTGATATTCCTTTCAGACGGCATAGCTCTTCACTTCCTAACCACTGATATGAATGAATCGCATGATTCAGTGCTTTTCTCAGATCCATCTCTTTTGGGAAATTGCTTACCGTTGTAACATGCATTAAAGGTTGGCTAGATATTTTTCTGTCACGACTGTATTTTAAGCCTACTCTCATTTTTTTTTAATTAAAAAAAATCAATTGATAGTTACTTTTGTTTATGCTAGCATGAAAGTTTCTCATGGTTTTGTGATCTATACATTTCTCCCTTTTAAAGCTGGAATTCCGTACCGATCAATGTATGTTACCCAAACCATTCCTTTATTAGTTGATCCTTTCTTATTTTAAAATTATACTTAGGTCCTGTACTATGTATTTATATACTACTGTAGATGTGTATAGGTATACATCTATCCCCATATATACATACAGACATATTTTCATAATTTTAAAGAAGATGCAGCTTATAAAACTATTGATAATTGTGCTTATAACAAAATAAAAGTACTTTTTAGTTCTTTCTAATCTGAGCTCATTTATAGTTTATATCCTTTTAGAAACAGAGAAGAGGCTGCTATTTCTTAAAGTAGGAATGGTAATTTTGCTTATGTGAACATTGTCACTGTTCATGTTTAATAATCCTTCTTTTATAAATGCTAACATTTCATTATTTCCATCATATAATATCCGGGTAAGTCCCTGGCTGCCTCCATGGATGTGACATTGCAGAGTTGTTAAGAGGGCAGGCCCTGGAGTCAGATGGGCCAGGTTCAAATTTTGACTCCATCCCTCACTGATGATATGAATTGGGGTATATAACATAACTCCCCCCATCTCTCAGTTTCTTTACTTGTACGTAGGAAATGATAATAGAGTACTAGTGAGGATTAAATGAATTAATTCAGGTAATGTCCTTAGAACAACACCTGATACATATTTATTGTTTGATAAATTTTAGCATATATATGTAATTGATCCATACTGATATATTTTATGAATTTCACCCTTGCCCTGGAGAATGTTAACTACAAAGCAAATAACAGAGTTTTCGTTTTGTCTGTAGTTTAATGCTAGGCTGATGTCAGACTGTCTGTAAGGGAAGTGTCTCAGATTCTTTTATGGCTTTTGTATCCCAGAAGGATTTAGTACTTTTTGATAAATTGTCAGAGCTAAGTACCATGACAGTGGTTCAGAATATACTGCACTTTGAGTTTGAGCTGCAGAGATTGCTGTTTCCAGACTGTTTTGATTTAAAACAACTCAGTGTGAGAATGTTCTTCCAAATAATGAACTCAGGTCTGTATTCTTACAGCTTCATCCAGGGTTCTAAGTTCTGAAGCTGCATGAAACAGGACTGAACCTTAAATATATATGAAGACTGTTACCAAGCCTCACCATTCTCTTCTTTAAAGTGAACTTGTCTGGTTAAGCCTCAGAAGCCCCAAACTGCTCACTTTCTGTTTCCCCAAGACACTAATTCATTCTGTCCTATCCTATTTGGAATTGGCAATAGGTTCAGTATTCAGTTTTCTAGTCTCATGTTATTATAAAATCAAATTAGCTAATGGTCTTTTAGTCAAAAGATTTGGAATCATACTATCTGTATTCTTTGCAGTGTAAGATAACTTTCAGAGTGGATATAAAACACTGCAAGTCTTTACTGTTTCAGAGATTTATACATCATACTTTGAGTTTAATTATGTGAAATCATAAAATACACAAAATTGTAAGATTTGGATTTCCTTTTCATTACAACCCTTGTAAGTTCCAGATCTGATTTTGTCTTTCAAGTAGAGTATGTTGCTTGATAGTTATATAGGTATGGAATCCCAAGAAAAAAATTATTTTAAAAAGCCTTAATGATTAAAGAATGAATGTTTTAAAAGTGGCTGTATGGCTTAATGATATAAACATTGGTGAGTGTTGATGTACGTAACATTTCTGTACTGTATTCACTTTATGAGAAACACAATTTGCAACACATGCTAGATGACTGTAGTAACCTAAAAAAGCAATTAAAAACTGTTGAAAGAAATTTTATTATTTAAGAAAATTATAAGACAACAGTGTAAGAAGGTTGTATGGTCTAGACAGTAGTAAAGAGTAATGGTGTTAACATCAAGAATTCTGGCTGAGCTTCCCTGGTGGCGCAGTGGTTGAGAGTCCGCTTGCCGATGCAGGGGACACGGGTTCGTGCCCCGGTCTCCGGGAAGATCCCACATGCCGCGGAGCAGCTGGGCCCGTGAGCCATGGCCGCGGAGCCTGCGCGTCCGGAGCCTGTGCTCCACAACGGTAGAGGCCACAACAGTGAGAGGCCCGTGTACTGCCAAAAAAAAAAAAAAAAAGAATTCTGGCTTTTTACTCTCCCTTATATTAACATCTGTGCTCAACTTTGTAAAATGAAATGAGTGAACTAATGACCCCAGAGCTTTCTTCCAGTCTTAATCTCTGTAGTTCTAAAGGGTTCACCTCCATTTAGCTTGAATTTGTAAAGTTTGGAGATTAAAATGATATGTTAGGCTGTTGAGAACAGTCTCAGCATACACATAAAGATATGGGTGGGAGATAAGTATTTTCTTTGTTAACTCTCAAAGTAACAGTGGGTTTATGGTTTTTTTCTGAACACTCAGGACTGAACATCTATGTAAGGATAGGCGCATTTATCATCCTTATTCTGTGTTGATAATTATTGACTAATTTTAATTAATACTTGATTGAGCACAATTCTATATAAAAATAGGTATTTTTTTTCCTAAAAATGTCTGAGTACAATTGAATTTAACCCCAAGATTTGAGAAGTCTTATTTTCTGCCCTTCAGTGTAGAAGTAACTGATCCTTTCTTCACGGTGAAATGTGGAGGAAGCCTTCCTTGGAGCACACACACTATTTGTTTTAATGCAGTGGTTCTCAGATTTTATTGTTTATAAAGATCTCAGGGTTAGATTGTGGAAATGCAAGATTAATAAAATTATGAATATCTAGTACTTCAAAATGATTTGAGATTCAATCTGAGGTGTAAGGTTCAGAAACCTACATTTTTTTTGTATTTTTTTTTTAAATTGAAATATAGTTGATTTGCAATATTGGGTTAATTTCATGTATACAGAAAAGTGATTCAGTTATACACATATATATATATTTTCTGATTGTTTTCCATTATAGGTTATTACAAGATACTGACTATAGTTCCCTGTGAATGTAGTTCCCTGTGCTATTATAGAATAATGATTCTTTTCCATTATAGGTTATTACAGTATACTGAATATACTTATTACAAGATACTGAATACTGTTCCCAACAGTAAATTCTTGTTGTTTATCTATTTTATATATAGTTTTGCGTATCTATTAATCCCATGGTACTCCTAATTTATCCCTCCCCCCCTTCCCCCTTTAGCAACCATAAATTTGTTTTCTATGTCTGTGAGTCTATTTCTGTTTTGTAAATAAGTTCATTCGTAATATTTTTTAGATTCCACATATAAGGGATATCATATAATATTTGTCTTTGTCTGACTTACTTCACTCATGATAATCTCTAGGTCCATCCATGTTGCTGTAAATGGCAATATTTCATTCTTTTTTATGGCCGAGTAATATTCCTGAGTGTGTGTGTGTGTGTGTGTGTGTGTGTGTGTGTACACATCTTCTTTATCCATTCATCTGTTGATGGACACTAGGGTTGCTTCTATGTCTTGCCTATTGTAAATAGGGCTGCTATGAACATTGGGTGCATGTATCTTTTTTAATTAGAGTTTTCTCTGGATATATGCCCAGGAGTGGGATTGCTGCATCATATGGTAACTCCATTTTTGTTTTTTATAAGGAACCTTCATACTGTTTTCCATAGTGGTTGCACCAATTTACATTCCCACCAACAATGTAGAAGGAGTCTCTTTTCTCCACACCCTATTCAGCATTTATTATTTGTAGACTTTTTGATGATGCCCAGTGTAAGGTGATACCTCATTGTAGTTTTGATTTGCATTTCTCTAATTATTTGCGATGTTGAGCATCTTTTCCTGTGCCTGTTGGCCATCTGTATGTCTTCTTTGGAGAAATGTCTGTTTAGCTTTTCTGCCCATTTTTTGACTGGGTTTCATTTTTAATAAACACTCTAAGTGATTCTAAATTAGAAGTGCCATATTCTGAAAAATACTGTTAAACTGCCTAGATTATGAAAACAAATTTAGGTTGCACGCTGGTTCCAAATTCATTGCTTATAAACTATTGTATTAAAATATCTCTTTATGCTAATCACAACAGCTACCCAACAGAAGCTACATGTCTTCTCACTCATGACTTGAAGCATTTCAGTGCTTCAAGATTTCTACTAGATTTCAGTGCTACTAGATTTGTAAAAGTATAGTAGCATTTGTATATTTGACCTGAATATAGAAAAAAACTAAGAGTAAGATAAAATAGTTTAGAGAGCACTTAACCCCAACATCTTTCTTTTAGTCAACTCTGTCTTGTTTTTCAGAAAACTCACAAATTTTTAAAAGCATTTATACCTACTGACAGCCTTTTTCACCCTTCATCTCTGCAAATAATTGACTTAGACAGCTTTGCAAATGCATACCTTTCAAAAACAGACCCAAAAAGTGTCTGACTGATGGAGACAATCACAAAAAGTCCACATACACAATGGAAATGCAGTGTTGGGGGAAATAGATCAACTCAATAATTTTATGCTCATGTTTTAAGATTAAAATAGATTTTTCAGAAGTTTCCCTTAGTTGCCCCCAAATAGAAGGTTATCATTTTTTATTTCTTCATAAAGGTTGTAGTGAGTCTCCTCAACTAAAATCAATAAGTAATTTTGACAGAATGTCACAGACCATTAAGGATCTCATTCTAAAATCCTTCTCTAGCCACTTTCATCTCCATATTCCCTGACTGCCCAATGGGTAAGAAGGCATCCCCTTTATTCCACAGTCTTTGTGGCCCTCTTTAGGGTTTGAACGCATTTGGGGATTATTTGCGATACTGGGGGAAAATAGTGTTGAAGAAGGTCAGCATTTTTATTAGCAAAGGCATGCTCTTTCCTGTAGTTATGAAATTATGGTGGCAGTGCAGTAAATACTGAAACACTTCAGGAGATTTTTAGGTGTGGAGATACTGAGTTTACAACTAGGATGGTTCTGATTTGGCTCTTTCAACAAATAAAAATAGGATACTGTGTTTTTTAAAAATCAAATGTGGAAGTGCAATTGAAAATAATTTAAAATGTTTAGATTTGCCAACTTACACTTACGTTACCGTGCTGTGGTTGGACCATTTAAATGCCATTTGAGGTAATGTATGTACCTATGAAGTTGTTCGACCGATTGAACAAAATTTAATGCCCAAGCGTGAAATTCCTCCTCATTGGCAATGCTTCTACCTTAGTGCACACTTGCCTGCCACTTATTTGTATTAGAATTGTACTCAGTTTTGAGCCAGTTGACCTTTGATTTTATGTGGATGAGCTGTTATGCAAATTTTGACCTTGATGTTGCTTCCTGGCCACAAGGGAGAATTTTTGTTCAGCCACTTGATTCTTTTGGGTCTGGATTAATGCTTGAGTTGATTCTTTGATTCCTACCTTAGAACTTATATCTGTTTTACTTTAGTTTGTTTTAAAATAATGTCTAATTTATTAAATATTTCAAACAATGTTATAATATTGAAGAAAAGTACTTGTGAAAGATTATAGTTACTTCTGGGCCTATATATATTATGCCATTCCTTGAAAAGGAAAACATGGGGGGTGGGAAACCACTATCTCTAGAAGCTTGGTTGGATTTGCAATATGAAGGTGAGCTGTATGACATAAGAGCATTTCCAGGACTTGGCTTTGCAGCTTTCCTTTTTGCATAGGAGTTCTCCTAAGAATTGATTTTACCTATTTTAGAAAGTTTTCTCTTGTCTTAGTAACTTAGAATAATTTGTTATACCTGAACTTGTTAATATTTTATAACCCTTCTGAATCATGTAAAATATCATGTTTCCCTCTTGGCAGCAACTACTGAAAATTTTAGAGCCAAAATTAAGATTATCCTGTGGTTCTCTAACTGATATTTGCAGACATGCAAGGTTACAAGCAATGGCTAAATGTTTCTCTTCCTTTTGGGATACATAGTGAATGGTCCATGAGAATTGTGTTCACTTATATCTACCTATTTTTCATAGATTCTACAATGCATATTTTTTGCATTTTAACATTTGTGAAGTGGAGATGTATTTTATGATTTGGTTAGAGTTTATTTGACACTATTTTTCTTTCTCCAGGATACATAAAATAGTGTAGTCTTAATATAGATGCCATCTTAGATTCAACAAAATAAAATATTACAATAGTATTGTTTAGGGAATGCTTATTAGGTTGAAAACAAGAGTTACTGAAAACTCAAAATGACTGGGTGGATTTAGAAGGAATTTGCAGACTATGATACATATTCAGGTAACTCTAAAACTTAGCTCAGTTCCTTGTTTTCTGTGAAACTCACTAAGTGTTTTATTTTCTATTTGTTTAAGTGATCTTACCTGAATAATATCTGATCTAATTCTTCTATTCCTTCTTCCTTCCATCACTTCTTACTACCATCTTACCTTCCATCCTTCTCTCCATCCATTCCTTTCTCCATTCGTTTCTGTCAATATTCACAAATATTTAATAAGCACATTTCATGTTCTAATGACTTGCTAGTTGTTAGAATATAATTTTGAGCTCAGTATAATCCTTGATAGCAACATGCTTGTATTGAGTTTGCAAGACAGATAGGAAAATGTGTAATATTTTACAGGAGTGATGTAGAAGGGAAGGTATATTATTTATCACAGGGTGAGAAGGGAAATGATTTGGTGAAGATTAGTCAGGGTCTCAAAGGATAAGAAAGAAAATATTCAGATGAAAAAGTAGATAAAATGTGCCTTAGGAAGAGGAAATTGCATGAAAGAATAGGCAATGTACAGAAAACTTTAAGCAAGCTAAGAGAACTGAATACTGAATGTCAATTTGTGATGCTGGCAGAAGAGGCCAAAGAGGTAATAAGACCAGATCATGAAGGGCCCTCTACATTTTACTGGGGAAAATGCCATCCAGACCGTTTTCTGTATAGCACTGTGAACCCAACTTGAGAATTATTTCTAGGACATTATTTGCCTTTAAAAAAATCACTCAGGCAGGAGCATGGAGAATTAATAGGAAGTGTAAAGGTTAAACTGAAGTCAGAGACTCCAATTTGGAGGATGATGTAATAAATTAGATAAGAGATGATTAGTACAGAAAAGTAAATAGGGTTGAACTATAATTACATGGTACAGTTGAGAAGATTTGGTGACCAGTGATATACGTGGAGTCCAGTTGAGAGGGAGGAGTCAAGACCATCCCTGTTTGTAGCTGGTACAGCTGGGCTCAAGGTTGTCTAACACTCAACAAGATAGAGACATAGGGGGAGCAGTTGTGAAATCAGTGGGATGATCTTACTTTCGTTTGGGGTCATGGTGATTTTTTTAATCCCTGTGGGACATCGGTATTTTACAAATATGATCTTGAAATGAAACCATTAAAGACACTGTACTAAACATGTAGCATGCAAAATGTCGCTTAAATATCAATATTATTCTAAGTCACTGTCAGTGTTCCCTTTTTACAGACACAACTGTTGTCTTAGAGAAGTAATACCTTAGCTCAAATTTCTAGAAAGAAGTGGAGATAGTATTGAATTTCAAAGTTTCCAACTCTAGAGCCTTTGTGTTTTTTTGTTTGCTTAATTTGTTGGTTTTGTTTTTATTACGACTTTCTTTTTATAGAGCAATTTAAGTTTCACAGAAAAATTGAGGAGGTACAGAAATTTTCCGTATACCTTCTGCCCTCACACATGCACGGCCTCCCCCATTTTCAGCATCCCCCACCAGAGTGGTACATTTGTTAGAATCATATCTACCTCGACACATTAAGAGTTACCCAAAGCCCTTAGTTGGCATTACAGTTTACTCTTGGTGTTGTACGTTCTGTGGGTTTGAACAAACGTATAATGACATGTATCAATTATTATGGTGTCATAAAGAGACCTTTCACGGCCCTAAAAATCTTCTGAGCTCCACCTAAATAGTCCCTCACACCCCTACCTCCAGATAACCACTGATCATTTTACTGTCTCCATAGTTTTGTCTTTTCCAGTTGGAACTGTATAGTTGAAATTACAGTTAGAATCATTTAATTGTAGGCTTTTCACATTGACTTCCTTCACTTAGTAACATGCATTTAAGTTTTCTCCATGTCTTTTCATGGTTTGATGGCGCATTTCTCTTGAGCACTGAGTGATAAGTATTCCATTCTCTGGCTGTACCACTGTTTATCTGTTCGTCTACTAAAGGACATCTTGGTTGCTTCCACGTTTGGGCAATTATGAATAAAGCTGCTGTAAACATCTGTTTGCAAGTTTTTGTGTGGATATAAGTTTTCGACTCCTTTGGGTAAGTAACCAAGGAGTGTATTTGCTGGGTTATATGGTAAGAGTATATTTAGTTTTGTAAGAAAGCACCAAACTGTCTTCCAAAGTGGCTGTACCATTTTGCATACCCATCAACAATGAATGAGAGTTCCTGTTGCTTTACATTCTCACCAGCATTTGGTATTGTCAGCATTTTGGATTTTATTGTTTTCTTTTTAAATTAATAGACTATTTTTAGAGCAGTTTTAGATTTAAAAAAAATTATCAGAAAGTGCAGAGTTCCCATATCCCCTGTCTCCCTTTTCCAAACTGCCCTGGTTTCCCCTATTTTTAATATCTTACATTACTATGGTATATTTGTTATAATTGATAAGCCAATACTGATATATTGTTTTTCATTCATGGATCTTAATCTGGGTGTTGAATCTAAAATGTCATCTCCAAAGTCAGGATTACCTAAATTTCTTCTGTGTTATTTTCTAGGAGTTTTATCATTTTGAATTTTACATTTAGGTCTTTGATCCATTTTAAGTTAATTTTTGTAAAAGATGTAAGGTCAGAATCTAGGTTCATTTCTTACATGTGGATATTCATCTGTTTTAGCACAAGTTGTTGAAAATACTATCCTTTCTCTATTGAATTGCCTTTGCTCCTGTGTCTAAAAACAGTTGTCAGTATTTGCAGGGGCTTATTTCTGGGCTCTCTATTCCGTTCCTTTGATCTATTTGTCTGTTCTTTCACCAATACCAAACTGTTCTGATTACTATAGCTTTACAGTAAGTCTTAATGTTGTGCAGTGAGAGTCCTCCAACTTTATTCTTCCTCTTCTTCTTCTTCAGTAGTCTGTTGGCGATAGTAGGTCATTTGCCTTTCCGTATAAACTTTAGAATCATTTTGTTAATATTCAGAAAAGAAAAGTTCAGGATTTTGATTGAGATTGTATTAAATATGTAGATCAAATTGAGAAGAGTTGACATTTTAACAATGGTATATTATCTTCCTATCAATGAACTTGAAATATCTCCTCATTTATTTCGATCCTTTTTTTTTTATTTCCTTCATCAGAGTTTTATGGTTTTCCTCATGTAGATCTCATATATGTTTCTTATATTTATACCTAAGTATTTCATTTTTTAGAGTGCTAATGTAAATGGTATTGTGTTTTAAACTTCAAATTCTAAAAGTTCATTGCTAGTATGTAGGATAGCAATTGACTTTTGTATGTTAGCCTTGTATCCTGTGACCTTGTTATAATCACTCAGTTCCAGGAGTTTTTTTGTTTATTCTTTGGGATTTTCTACAGAGATAATCATGTCATCAATTTAAAAATATGGCTTTATTTCTTCCTAATCACTATACCTTTTATTTCCTTTTCTTGTCTTATTGTATTAGCTAAGGTTTCCAGTATGATATTGCATAGAAGTGGTGAGAGGTGATATCCTTGCCCTGTTCCTGATCTTAGGGGGAAGCAGAGAGTTTTCCATCATTAAGTATGATGTTAGTTGTAGGTTTTTGGTAGATGTTCTTTATTGCATTGAGGAAGTTCCCCTCTATTCCTAGTTGGCTGAGTTTTTATCATAAATGGCTATTAGATTTTGTAAAATTATTTTTCTAGATCTATTCATATGATCATATGATTTTTCTTATTTTGTCTGTTGATGTGATAGATTACATTCATTGATTTTGAATGTTGAACCAGACTTTTGAATGTTGAACCAGAATAAATCCTACTTGGTTTTGTGTATAACTCTTTAAAATATTTTGTTGGATGTGATTTGCTAACATTTTGTTGAGAGCCTATGTTTAAATCACTCCCTTATAGTATTCTAGAAGAGAAATTTTAATTTGGGAGTCAACAGTATATAAACGATAGCTGTGGTGTTAGAAGCCAAGAAATGATAGCAAACAGATTAATAGTATCATTAATAATAATAATGGCTTATATTGTTTAGTGTTTTTTTTAATGCCAGGCAGTGTTGTGTATGGTTTAAAAATATTTACTCTTTAAAAATGCACTGTTAGTTTTCTGTTATATTCATCCCCATTTTACAGATGAGTTAAGGTTAAACTACCAGCGAGTTAAGTAGTGATCCTGGGAAGTATGTTTTGAACACAGATTGTCTCATTCTAGAACTCAAGCCCTCAACTACCATGTAATAGTTAACAATTGTAATTCTCTGTCATACACTGGGAAAAGCAAAAGACTAAGGCCTGAACTTTGGGAAAGCTTTATATGTGGGTTATCAAGGGAAAGATTATATGAAAAATATAATCTTTGATTTGGAGGATAGGTAGGAGAGAATGGGGACCAGAATTTTTGTACCATCTCTTAGCAATAAGCTGAGGAGACCTCAATTAATCTTATTTTGTTATATAACACTTATTGCATCATATTATCAGACCGTAAAGTGCTTTGGATCATGTTCTGTGAGGTCAGTGGATTTATCTTTCACACATTTCATCGTTCATGTCATCACTGCCAGATTCCGTCAAAATATTAGAGAGTGACAGTGCAAGCTGGAAGTTTAGCATGGAAGTTTAGCATTTTCTTCTCTTCCTTAAGAGGTGAACTTGATGACTCCAGGTGAAATTAAGATAGTGAGAAATCAGCAGCAGGTGGCTAAGTCAGCTTCATCAAAGTACCAAAGAGTACATTATTGTCATTTGGGAGGACAGTCAACCATGAGTAAGCCACCTGTTCTGAGAGCTTCCATATGCAGAATACTTAAGTTCCCCAACTGTGTAAAAGTTTAAGGTAAGAAATGTGTTATGATTAAAATGTAAGTGAAGCATATATTAGATGGTCAAATAAGTGAATTATAGTTGTTTCAGAATAGTTTTCTCATCTGTCATTGGAAAAAGCAGAAAGGAGTATGTGAAGTTTTGCAATACTGTGCTCTTTAAGCCATGAGAATGAAGGGTGTGGAGAATGTAAAAGCTATCATAAATAAAGGAGACAGTAAGAATCTCAGAATGTTTCACAAACTAATAATTATTACCTCTAAGGATATTCTGCCAATCAGCTACCTAACTGTCTTCTTTGGGGAATACTGTTTTGCTTTTAAATAAATTTGCCAAATTGCCTGCAGTATTAGTGGGAAATGGGGTGGGGGAAAAAGAAAATATTTTAATTGTCTCATATCTCCAGGGATGGTTTGGTTTCTGTCTGACCTGGGGCATGGATCAAAACCCCAGCTATCCAAGGGAGTAGCTGACTTTGTTTCTGGGCAGAAGATCCTTAAAGAAAGGATCTGATTCAATGGTGGTTTCCTCTTCTAGGTAGCAAGGTAACTTATTCTAGGGCATCCAAACTGATCTGTCCTTATAAGTACTGTCTGCACTATGGATCAACAACTCAAGCAAGCCAGCAACATGTTTATTAAAGAACAGGCTGTGTGCAGCGCCTTTTTATGAGACCTATGGACAGACAACATAGATATAGTGCTATAACAATGCTAGATCTCACATTGCTGTAATCCTATAGCAATCTAAAATTTAGATTTGAAATGAAGGTGGGAACAGAAGACAGGTACATCTAAGACATCAAAGTAGTAAGGCAATATGCAGTTCAGTGCTGAAATATGTGGTTTAGGGCATAGATAACTATCAGAGTTCAGAAAAGGAAGATATCAGTGTATGCTAGAGTAGTGGGGGGAGAACCCCATGAAACAAGATGTGGACCCTGGACTCTGGAACAAAGTTTGGTTGTTGGGCCTGGTCCTCACGTAAAATATGTTGCTTCTATTCCTGTGATTATCTACAAGAGTTCCATTTAGTTCTTGCAACATTTCTTTTGTGGGTGTGTTCGCTGAGGGTGTGTGTGTGTGTGTGTGTGTGTGTGTGTGTGTGTGTGTGTTGTTGGGGGAGGTGGCTAGAAGTCAAACAAACTTGGGTTAATATCATGAAACAGCTAGTTATTCACAGGTGACATTGAGAAAATTATTTCAATTCTCTAATTCCCATTTTCTCCTATTTTATAAGGAGTGAAATATTTCTTAAAGGGATTTTTGTGGATTAGGTATGATCATGTTTAAGCATTTAAAATAGTACCTGGGAAATAGTAAATCCTCAGTAAATGGGAATTGCTAGTATTTGTGCTAAAAAGTGCAAGATAGCAATTGTTTATATGTGTTGTGGATTCTTTATAGTGATCTCTCTATCGTCATTAATATGAAAACCAAGGGAAACGGATTTTGAACTCAGTATGCAAGTCGAGTTGACTATGATAATGTAAAATATTTTCAGCACATTTAAAATCAGCAGATATTCACTGGACATTGTAAGAAAGCAGCTCATTTTTAATGTCTTAATTTCTAATGTGTTATATTTGACTTAAGGTGGGAACTGTATATTATGCTCCTTTGGAAATTTAATCATACATGTTTTCTGATGTTAGCAAATGTCATATCTGTACATATAAATATAAATTCATTTGTAGGTAGATAATAAGTAATTCTATCACAATCTCTTTGATGTTGAAAATATGGTCACATAAAGGCACTTTACTCATTGTCATTCTTTCCAAAGAGGTGGCCATGTTATCCGGCAAAAAAGAGTAAACAAATGTGATTTTTGTAATAGGAAGCTTTCTTTATCCTGCTTTTCCATATTTAGTATTTAGAGTTTGAGCTGTTTCCTATTTTTACTTTTGATTTGTATTCATAGTGAAGTTTTAGTAGCTCGCAAGATAAGAAAGCACAGATAAGGATACTATACCTAGCCGGAACAGTTTAAAATAACTAGCTATTTTTATTTCTTTAATTCTACTTGGACAAGTTTATTGTCTCATATTGATTTTTCTTTTTCTTTTTGAAATAATTGCCCCTGGGCAAAACACATCTATCCTCTTATTGTTCTATATTTGTCAGCATGTTAAAGCACAGAGGGTAAAAATGCCAAAGGTAGCCGAAGTGCTCATGTTTAAAAATTGATGTCTCAGCCATGGAATCAAAACCTAAATTACAAGCACACATTTGTGTTTGGAGCCTTGGATATAGATAAAGTTTTATTCCTTTCCTAAAAGGAATATTTTTTAGCCAGAATTAATAAGAATGAAATAATTCAGAAAATGTGGGTGTGCTTTTATAGTCTGTGATTTATATTTCAAATCTGGACAAATTTAATATTAAGATCTAAAAACACAGAAGAATCTAATTCAGGAATTTTGAAAGTTATTTAGATAACAGTGTTTATGAAATGCTTTCAGATTCTCCTTCTTGAAAAAGTTTTGGAGAGCTAGAATTATTATCATGACTTGGAAGATGCTGTTTCTTACTTAAAAATTAGCATTTCTTTATTTATAAAATCCAAAGCAACATGGTAAGGATATAGAGAACATACAAGGTACATACCTGTATTAATTCCGGGACTTTAACATGGGGAAATATTAAGAAGGTGACAATGGTGTAGTCAGAAATTTAGAGATTAAAATAGGCCATGTTATGGGCTCAGTTGTGCCCCCACCGACCTTCGGATTCATATGTTGAAATCCTAGCCCCTAGTACCCCAGAATGTGACTGTATTAAGAGATAAGGCTTTTAAAGAGGTAACTAAATTAAAAGGGGTCAAATGACCAGTGTCCTTATAAGAAGAGATGAAGACAGCACAGACTGAGGAGGGCCTATGTGAGGACACAGCAAGAAGGTGGCCATCATCAGGCCAAGGAGAGAGGCCCAGAAGAAACCAAACTTGCCAGCACCTTGATATTGAACTTCTGTCCTCCATAACTGTGATAAAATACGTTTTTGTTGTTTAAGCCACCAAGTCTAGGTTATTTTGTTATGACAGCCTTAGAAAACTAATACAGACAGGTATCTGCATATCATAATATTTACATTTTGGTTCTTAGAATCCCCACTTGGTAGTATTCCTCTTGAAAAAGGTCTGCCTCTATTGGAGTATTGGACAATTGTAGTAAAGCCATCATTTCCGTGAATGAGTCACAGGGCATATCTCTCAAAGATCATCATCTCCAATGAATCTAGGAGATTCATTGCCTATGGGCTAGGTAGAAGAAAAAAAATTAAATAATAATTGATTGAATATTTTTATGTTAGACGATCTGGAGGATATAAACTAGAGTCACTGATGTACCTAAAGAACATACAAACTAGTAGTGATGATAAGCTCTAAACACAAATAGCTATAATATGAGCCAAACTCTGCTCCAAGTCATGAGAAAGGTCCATGCAGATATAGAAAGTTCTGAAGAGAAAAAAACCTTAGTCATTTGTATTATCTGTTCCAGAGGGCAGATTAAGGAAGTCACCTCCTTGGAGCAATGGGCATTTTAGCTGGATCATAGAGGATGAGTAGAATTTTTAACACATGATTTTTAAGAGCAAATCACATTTTACGCATTAGCAATGCATAAGCAACTTGCTTATGCATTGAAATTCATGGAAAAACCAACCTCACTTTTCTATCCATCCCTAATGTAACAACACAACCCTTTTTCTGCTATTTTCCTTTCCTTGAGTGCTGATCTTTTCTCTGCAAAAGGATATAGGTTGGACTTGAGAAGAAAGTAGACAATTTAGCCATCTAAGAACTATTGGACTGGTATATTAGCTCAACAGGGAGCTAAACGATGCCATTAAAGTTGAATTGCATCAGGCATGTATCTGCTTCAGAATCATCAGGTCTTAATCATATTAAACAACTGCTTTGCTGACAGATTTGAAAGCTACCATCAGTTTATAAGAAACATTGAATAATAGGAGTATATGGTCATTTTACAAATATTTTTGGCCTACACTGTGGTTAGGAAGATTGATTTTGTTCCTTCATTGTTGCTTTTCGCTGGAGCTACATTAAATGACAGAAGAAACATCTTCCAAAACTTTGACTTTCAATCAGCCAAATAATGTCCCTACCCACTATATCCCCACCATTTATAGGCAAGAAATTATAGTTCACACAATATTGTGAAGGTTCTTATTTTAGAAGCTGAAGCAATATCAATACTTGACCACCCCTTGTTCTTTCTATACATGTAACCTGTGCAATGTTTTCTTCCAAATAATCAGTAAAATAGTTGTTCCTTCTGTTTTATAGAGACTGATCTTTACTTGTTTTTCTTTTTTTTTCATTTTTTACATCTTTATTGGAGTATAATTGCTTTACAATGGTGTGTTAATTTCTGCTTTATAACAAAGTGAATCACTTATACATATACATATGTTCCCATATCTCTTCCCTCTTGCGTCTCCCTCCCTCCCACCCCTCTAGGTGGTCACAAAGCACGAAGCTGATCTCCCCGTGCTACGCGGCTGCTTCCCACTAGCTGTCTACCTTACGTTTGGTAGTGTATATATGTCTATGCCTCTCTCTCGCTTTCTCACAGCTTACCCTTCCCTCTCCCCATATCCTCAAGTCCATGCTCTAGAAGGTCTGTGTCTTTATTCCTGTCTTACCCCTAGGTTCTTCATGACATTTTTTTTTCTTAAATTCCATATATATGTGTTAGCATACGGTATTTGTCTTTCTCTTTCTGACTTACTTCACTCTGTATGACAGACTCTAGGTCTATCCACCTCATTACAAATAGCTCAATTTTGTTTCTTTTTATGGCTGAGTAATATTCCATTGTATATATGTGCCACATCTTCTTTATCCATTCATCCGATGATGGACACTTAGGTTGTTTCCATCTGTGGGCTATTGTAAATAGAGCTGCAATGAACATTTTGGTACATGACTCTTTTTGAACTATGGTTTTCTCAGGGTATATGCCCAGTACTGGGATTGCTGAGTCATATGGTAGTTCTATTTGTAGTTTTTTAAGGAACCTCCATACTGTTCTCCGTAGTGGCTGTACCAATTCACATTCCCACCAACAGTGCAAGAGTGTTCCCTTTTCTCCACACCCTCTCCAGCATTTATTGTTTCTAGATTTTTTGATGATGGCCATTCTGACCGGCATGAGATGATGTCTCATTGTAGTTTTGATTTGCATTTCTCTAATGATTAATGAAGTTGAGCATTCTTTCATGTGTTTGTTGGCAGTCTGTACATCTTCTTTGGAGAAATGTCTATTTAGGTCTTCTGCCCGTTTTTGGATTGGATTGTTTGTTTTTTTGTTATTGAGCTGCATGAGCTGCTTGTAAATTTTGGAGATTAATCCTTTGTCAGTTGCTTCATTTGCAAATATTTTCTCCCATTCTGAGGGTTGTCTTTTGGTCTCGTTTATGGTTTCCTTTACTGTGCAAAAGCTTTTAAGTTTCATTAGGTCCCATTTGTTTATTTTTGTTTTTATTTCCATTTCTCTGGGAGGTGGGTCAAAAAGGATCTTGCTGTGATTTATGTCATAGAGTGTTCTGCCTATATTTTCCTCTAAGAGTTTGATAGTCTCTGGCCTAACATTTAGGTCTTTAATCCATTTTGAACTTACTTTTCTGTATGGTGTTAGGGAGTGTTCTAATCGCATACTTCTACATGTACCTGTCCAGTTTTCCCAGCACCACTTATTGAAGAGGCTGTCCTTTCTCCACTGTACATTCCTGCCTCCTTTATCAAAGATAAGGTGACCATATGTGCGTGGGTTTATCTCTGGGCTTTCTATCCTGTTCCATTGATCTATATTTCTGTTTTTGTGCCAATACCATATTGTGTTGATTACTGTAGCTTTGTAGTATAGTCTAAAGTCAGGGAGCCTGATTCCTCCAGCTCCATTTTTCGTTCTCAGAATTGCTTTGGCTATTCGGGGTCTTTTGTGTTTCCATACAAATTGTGAATTTTTTGTTCTAGTTCTGTGAAAAATGCCAGTGGTAGTTTGATAGGGATTACATTGAATCTGTAGATTGCTTTCGGTAGTAGAGTCATTTTCACAGTGTTGATTCTTCCAATCCAAGAACATGGTATATCTCTCCATCTATTTGTATCATCTTTAATTTGTTCATCAGTGTCTTATAATTTTCTGCATACAGGTCCTTGGTCTCCTTAGGTAGGTTTATTCCTAGATATTTTATTCTTTTTGTTGCGATAGTAAATGGGAGTGTTTCCTTGATTTCACTTTCAGATTTTTCATCATTAGTGTATAGGAATGCCAGAGATTTCTGTGCATTAACTTTGTATCCTGCAACTTTACCAGATTCACTGGTTAGCTCTACTAGTTTTCTGGTAGCATCTTGAGGATTCTCTATGTATAGTATCATGTCATCTGCAAACAGTGACAGCTTTACTTCTTCTCTTCCAATTTGGATTCCTATTATTACCTTTCCTTCTCTGATTGCTGTGGCTAAAACTTCCAAAACTGTGTTGAATAAGAGTGGTGAGAATGGGCAACCTTGTCTTGTTCCTGATCTTAGTGGAAATACTTTCAGTTTTTCACCATTGAGGATGATGTTGGCTGTGGATTTGTCATATACAGCCCTTATCATGTTGAGGAAAGTTCCCTCTATGCCTACTTTCTGCAGGGTTTTTATCATAAATGTGTGTTGAATTTTGTTGAAAGCTTTCTCTGCATCTGTTGAGATGACCATGTGGTTTTTCTCCTTCAGTTTGTTAATATGGTGTATCACATTGATTGATTTGCGTATATTGAAGAATCCTTGCATTCCTGGAATAAACCCCACTTGCTCATGGTGAATGATCCTTTTAATGTGCTGTTGGATTCTGTTTGCTAGTATTTTGTTGAGGATTTTTGCATCTATGTTCATCAATATTGGCCTGTGGTTTTCTTCCTTTGTGACATCCTTGTCTGGTTTTGGTATCAGGGTGATGGTGGCCTCGTAGAATGAGTTTGGGAGTGTTCCTCCCTCTGCTATATTTTGGAAGAGTTTGAGAAGGATAGGTGTTAGCTCTTCTCTAAATGTTTGATAGAATTCACCTGTGAAGCCATCTGGTCCTGGGCTTTTGTTTGTTTGAAGTTTTTAATCACAGTTTCAATTTCAGTGCTTGTGATTGGTCTGTTCATATTTTCTCTTTCTTGCTGATTCAGTCTTGGCAGGTTGTGCCTTTCTAAGAATTTGTGCATTTCTTCCAGGTTGTCCATTTTACTGGCATAGAGTTGCTTGTAGTAATCTCTCATGATCCTTTGTATTTCTGCAGTGTCAGTTGTTACTTCTCCTTTTTCATTTCTAATTCTATTGATTTGAGTCTTCTTCCTTTTTTTCTTGATGAGTCTGGCTAATGGTTTATCAATTTTGTTTATCTTCTCAAAGAACCAGCTTTTAGTTATATTGATCTTTGCTGTCGTTTCCTTCATTTCTTTTTCATTTATTTCTGATCTGATCTTTATGATTTCTTTCCTTCTGCTAACTTTGGGTTTTTTTGTTCTTTCTCTAATTGCTTTAGGTGCAAAGTTAGGTTGTTTATTCGAGATGTTTCCTGTTTCTTAAGGTAGGATTGTATAGCTATAAAATTCCCTCTTAGAACTGCCTTTGCTGCATCCCACAGGTTTTGGGTTGTTGTGTCTCCAATGTCATTTGTTTCTAGGTATTTTATGATTTCCTCTTTGATTTCTGCAGTGATCACTTCATTATTAAGTAGTGTATTGTTTAGCCTCCATGTGTTTGTATTTTTTACAGATCTTTTCCTGTAATTGATATCTAGTCTCATAGCGTTGTGGTTGGAAAAGATACTTGATACGATTTCAGTTTTCTTAAATTTACCAAGGCTTGTTTTGTGACCCAAGATATGATCTATCCTGGAGAATCTTCCATGAGCACTTGAGAAAAATGTGTTTTCTGTTGTTTTTGGATGGAATGTCCTATAAATATCAATTAAGTCCATCTTGTTTAATGTATCATTTAAAGCTTGTGTTTCCTTATTTATTTTCATTTTGGATGATCTGTCCATTGGTGAAAGTGTGGTGTTAGAGTCCCCTACTATGAATGTGTTACTGTCGATTTCCCCTTTTATGGCTGTTAGTATTTGACTTATGTATTGAGGTGCTCCTATGTTGGGTGCATAAATATTTACAATTGTTATATCTTCTTCTTGGATCGATCCCTTGATCGTTATGTAGTGTCCTTATTTGTCTCTTGTAATATTCTTTATTTTAAAGTCTTTATTGTCTGATATGAGAATTGCTACTCCAACTTTCTTTTGGTTTCCATTTGCATGGAAGATCTTTTTCCATCCCCTTACTTTCAGTCTGTATGTGCCTCTAGGTCTGAAGTGGGTCTCTTGTAGACAGCCTATGTATGGGTCTTGTTTTTGTATCCATTCAGCCACTCTGTATCTTTTGGTGGGAGCATTTAATCCATTTACATTTAAAGTAATTATCGATATGTATGTTCCTATTCCAATTTTCTTAATTGTCTTGGGCTTGTTATTATAGGTCTTTCCCTTCTCTTGTGTTTCTTGTTTTCTTAATTGTTTTGGGTTTGTTATTGCAGGTCATTTCCTTCTCTTGTGTTTTTCTTAATTGTTTTGGGTTTGTTAGTTTCTTAATTGTTCTGGGTTTGTTACTGTAGGTCTTTGCCTTCTCTTGTGTCTCCTGCCTAGAGAAGTTCCTTTAGCATTTATTGTAAAGCTGGTTTGGTGGTGCTGAACTCTCTCAGCTTTTGTGTGTCTGTAAAGGTTTTAATTTCTCCATCAAATCTGAATGAGATTCTTGCTGGGTAGAGTAATCTTGGTTGTAGTTTTTTCTCCTTCATCACTTTAAATATGTCCTGCCAGTCCCTTCTTGCTTGCAGAGTTTCTGCTGAAAGATCAGCTGTTAACCTTATGGGGATTCCCTTGTGTGTTATTTGTTGTTTTTCCCTTGCTGCTTTTAGTATGTTTTCTTTGTATTTAATTTTTGACAGTGTGATTAATATGTGTCTTGACGTGTTTCTCCTTGTATTTATCCTGTATGGGACTCTCTGTGCCTCCTGGACTTGATTAACTATTTCCTTTCCCATATTAGGGAAGTTTTCAACTATAATCTCTTCAAATATTTTCTCAGTCCCTTTCTTTTTCTCTTCTTCTTCTGGAACCCCTATAATTCGAATGTTGGTGCGTTTAATGTTGTCCCAGAGGTCTCTGAGACTGTTCTCCGTTCTTTTCATTGTTTTTTCTTTATTCTGCTCTGCAGTAGTTATTTCCACTATTTTATCTTCCAGGTCACTTATCCGTTCTTCTGCCTCAGTTATTCTGCTATTGATCCCATCTAGAGTATTTTTAATTTCATTTATTGTGTTGTTCATTGTTGTTTGTTTCATCTTTAGTTCTTCTAGGTCCTTGTTAAATGTTTCTTGCCTTTTGTCTATTCTATTTCCAAGATTTTGGATCATCTTTACTATCATTATTCTGAATTCTTTTTCAGGTAGACTGCCTATTTCCTCTTCATTTGTTAGGGCTGGTGGGTTTTTATCTTGCTCCTTCATCTGCTGTGTGTTTTTCTGTCTTCTCATTTTGCTTATCTTACTGTGTTTGGGGTCTCCTTTTTGCAGGCTGCAGGTTCGTAGTTCCTGTTATTTTTGGTGTCTGTCCCCAGTGGCTAAGGTTGGTTCAGTGGGTTGTGTAGGCTTCCTGGTGGAGGGGACTAGTGCCTGTGTTCTGGTGGATGTGGCTGGATCTTGTCCTTTTGGTGGGCAGGTCCACATCTGGTTGTGTGTTTTGGGGTGTCTGTGGACTTATTATGACTTTAGGCAGCCTCTGTGCTAATTGGTGGGGTTGTGGTCCTGTCTTGCGCATTGTTTGGTAAAGGGTGTCCAGCACTGTAGCTTGCTGGTCGTAGAGTGAAGCTGGTGTTGAGATGGAGATCCCTGGGAGAGTTTCGCCGTTTGATATTACGTGGAGCTGAGAGGTCTCTTGTGGACCAGTGTCCTGAAGTTGGCTCTCCCACCTCAGATGCCCAGCCCTGACTCCTGGCTGCAGTACCAAGAGCCTTTCATCCACACGGCTCAGAGTAAAAGGGAGAAAAAGTAGAAAGAAAGAAAGAAAGAGGACAAAATAAAATAAAGTAACGTAAGATAAAATAAAATAAAGTTATTAAAATAAAAAATAATTATTAAAAAAAATTTTTTTTTAAATGTAAAAAAAAAGCAACGGACGGATAGAACCCTAGGACAAATGGTGGAAGCAAAGGTATACAGACAAAATCTCACACAGAAGCATACACATACACACTCACAAAAAGAGGAAAAGGGGAAAAAATAATAAATCTTGCTCTCAAAGTCCACCTCCTCAATTTGGGATGATTCGTTGTCTATTCAGGTATTCCACAGATGCAGGGTACATCAAGTTGATTTTGGAGATTTAATCCGCTGCTCCTGAGGCTGCTGGGAGAGATTTCCCTTTCTCTTCTTTGTTCGCACAGCTCCCGGGGTTCAGCTTTGGATTTGGCCCCGCCTCTGCGTGTAGGTCACCTGAGGGCGACTGTTCTTTGCTCAGACAGGACGGGGTTAAAGGACCAGCTGATTCGGGGGCTCTGGCTCACTCAGGCTTGGGGGATGGAGGGGCACGATGCAGGCCTGCGCCTCAGAGGCCAGCGGGACATTGCACCAGCCTGAGGTACCCCATGCGTTCTCCCGGGGAAGTTGTCCCTGGATCCTGGGACCTTGGCAGTGGCGGGCTGCACAGGCTCCCGGGAGAGGAGGTGTGGAGAGTGACCTGTGATCGCACCCAGGCTTCTTGGTGGTGGCAGCAGCAGCCTTAGCGTCTCATGCCCATCTCTGGGGTTCGCCCTTTTAGCCGCGGCTCGCGCCTGTCTCTGGAGCTCCTTTAAGCAGTGCTCTTAATCCTCTGTCCTCGCGCACCAGGAAACAAAGAGGGAAGAAAAAGTCTCTTGCCTCTTTGGCAGGTCCAGACTTTTTCCCAGACTCCCTCCCAGGTAGCCGTGGTGCACTAACCTCCTTAAGGCTGTGTTCACGCCACCAACCCCAGTCCTCTCCATGTGCTCCGACTGAAGCCCGAGCCTCAGCTCCCAGCCCCGCCCGCCCTGGCAGGTGAGCAGAGAAGCCTCTCAGGCTGGTGAGTGCCGGTCGGCACCGATCCTCTGTGCGGGAATCTCTCTGCTTTGCCCTCTGCACCCCTGTTGCTGCGCTCTCTTCCATGGCCCCGAAGTTCCCCACTCCGCCACCTGCAGTCTCCGCCCGCGAAGGGGCTTCCTAGTGTGTGGAAACCTTTCCTCCTTCATGGCTCCCTCCCACTGGTGCAGGTCCCGTCCCTATTCTTTTGTCTCTTTTATTCTTTTTTCTTTTGCCCTACCCAGGTACGTGGGGAGTTTCTTGCCTTTTGGGAGGTCTGAGGTCTTCTGCCAGCGTTCAGTAGGTGTTTTGTAGGAGTTTTTCCATGTGTAGCTGTATTTCTGATGTATCTGTGGGGAGGAAGGTGATCTCCGCGTTGTACTCTTTCGCCTACACGTCCCTCACTTGTTTTTCTTTATTATATGATCTTCAACAAAATTTGTTATGTGCAGTAGGTTCAGACAAAATTTATGTGCAGTAGGTTCAAAATTTGTTATGTGCCATGGTTCATTTCAACCACTCAAACAAGTAGTTAATATTTTTCTGATCATCTCCTATATAGAAGGTGCTAGTTATTTAACTACTCAGATTTCTATTTTATAGTTATCAAAACCCTTCTAGTTGAAATAATTGTGTTATTTGCTCAAAATTCTTATACTTGCACACTTTAGGTATATTCATGGTATAAAGATATAAGGGGAAAAAACCAGTAGTAAAGTTGACTTCAGGCTATCTTTTCTGCTTTGTGTGAAGCAATCAAGGTCTCAGTTTCTCTTCTGGAATTGGAAATAAAACCTTTAGCTAAAAATGGATTTGTATTGTGAGCATTTGCAGCCATTTTTGCTGTGGCAGGCTTCTGTGCACCTCAGTCACAGCCTGAATCTTTAAGTTGCTATCAGAAGCTTTGGGGGCTCCATAGATGCAGGAAATCCAGTGTGTGGGATGCAAATGAAAATTGAGGGCAATTCAAATGGTGCATGAAAGAGAAACAAGCACCACTTCAATTCTCTATTAATGTCTCAGTTCCATACTTATGTAAGAAGTTGCCATATGACTTTTAAATGTAATCTTTTGGCAGTTTTTATGCCTTTTTGGAATGCAGTAGGGTGCACATAATCAAATACCCAACACATTTTTCCTTTGGACAGTTTTGAAATAATGTCATTTCATACCAGCTTATTTACTGTGTATCACTTCAATATGCTAGGGCTGTAAAGGAGCAAGACTCAATCAGATACAATTCTGTATTCAAGGAGCTTACATATACTGAAGGTCAAAGAAAATGGAGAGGACCAGCAACGAAATTCATATATATATATATATATATATATATATATATATATATATATATATTTGCCTTGACTTAAGGCTTTCTCCAGAACTTCAACTTCATTAATTTTAAAACAGTGGTTGTAAGTTGGGGAAGAATTTGCCCCCCAGGGGCTATGTGACAGTGTCTGGAGACATTTTTGATTGTCACAACTGGGAAATGCATGCTACTGAATCTAGTGGGTAGAGGCCAGGGTTAGTACTGCAAGGCACAGACCAGCCCTTCTACAATAATCATCCAGCCCCAAATGTCAATAGGGTCAGGTTTACCTGCTATAAGGAAATAATACTTGATAGGACAGAGTATGACATAGACAGTTGTTTCCAATTCTGTCATCTGTTTTACTTTGGGTGCCCTGTTGTCTTAAACAAGTCATTTCCCCACCCTGGTCTAGTTTCCTTATTTATGAAGTGAATATTTTGATTATATTACCTACCAAGAGACCTAAGTCTATAAATCTTGCAAAATTCATCTCTACTTTTCTCATATGAGAGGGAAAGACATGGGGGGTTATTTTAAGAGCTCATTTAAGTTATTCAAGTTTTAATCATTTTTAGGTTAATAGTCTTGGAGAAACACCCAATATGTATTCATCAGTGCAGAGATACCAATGTGATTCACATCTGTCACATTTCCATACACTAACAATGAACTAACTGAAAAAAAGACATTAAGGAAAGAGTCTAATTTCCTGTAGCAACAAAAACAAATAAAATACTTAGGAATAAATTAAACCAAGGAGGTGAAAGATCTATATACTAAAAACTGGAAACCACAAAACATTGATGAATGAAATCAAACAAGACACAAACAGAAAGATACCCTGTTTTCATGGATTTGAAGAATTAGTATTGCTAAAATGTCCATTCTACCCAAACCAGTCCACAGATTCAAAGGCAGTATCTATCAAAATTCCAATGACATTTTTCACAGAAATAGAAAAAAAAAAGTCCTTAAATTTGTATGAGACCACAGAAGACCGCAAATAGCTAAAGCAATATTGAGCAAGAAGAATAAAGCTGGAAGCAACATACTTTCTGACTTCAAACTATATTACAAAGCTATAGTAATCAATACAGTATGTAATGGTATAAAACCAGATGCATTGATTAATGGAACAGAATGGAGAACCCAAAAATAAACCCATACATACTAATTTTTGACAAAAGCACCAAGAATATACAGTGGGGAAAGGATAGTTTCTTCAGTTAATGATGCTGGGAAAACTAGATAGGCACATGCAAGAGTGTAATTGGACCCTTCTATTATATCATTCACAAACATCAATTCAAAAAGGATTAAAGGCTTGAATGTAAGACCTAAAACCATAAAACTCCTAGTAGGAAACACATAGGGGAAAGTTTCCTTGATAGTGGCCTTGGCAGTGATTTTTTGGCATTAACACCAAAGCATAGGCAACAATAGGAAAAATAAACAAGTGTTTATTTACATCAAAGTAAAACGTTTTGCACAGCAAAGGAAACTATCAACAAAATGAAAAGGCAACCTATGGAATGGGAGAAAATATTTGCAAACCATATATCTGATAAGGGGTTAAAATCCAAAATCTATAAGGAACTGATATAACTCAACAGTAAAAAAATATATAACCCAATTTAAAAATGGGCAAAGGACCAGAATAGACATTTTTCCAAGGAAGACATACAGATGGCCAACAGGTATATGAAAAGATGCTCAACATCATGAATCATCAGGGAAATGCATAGCAAAACCACAAGGAGATCTTGCCTCATATCTGTTGGGAAGCTGTTATCAAAAAGTCAAAAGATAATAAGTGTTGGGGAGGATACGAAGAAAAGGGAACCTTGTGTACTGTTGGTGAGTATGTAAACTGGTATAACCTTATTCAAAACAGTATGGAGGTTTCTTTAAAAAAAATAGTACTACTATTTGATCTAGCAATACTACCTCTGGGATTGTAGCCTAAGGAAATGAAATATGTATCTCAGAGAGATACCTGCACTCCCATATTCATTAGAAGCATTATTTACAGATATGGAAACAACCTAAGTATCTATCTACAGATGAATGGATAAAGAAAATGTGGTATGTGTGAACAGAGTAGATTCGCCTTAAAAAAAGAAGTAAGTCCTGCGATTTGCAAAAACATGGATGAATCTGGAGGATATTATGCTAATAATAAGTCAGACACCATGAAGACAAATATTGCATGATCTTACTTATATGTGGAATCTAAAAAAAAAAAATTGAATTCACAGCGATAGAGAGTAGAATGGTGGTCACCAGATGCTAAAGGATAGGGGAAAATGGAGATATTGATCAAACAATACACATTTTCAGTTATACGATAAGTGCATTGGAGACCTAATGAATAGCGTGGTGACTATAGGTAATAATGTATCATATACTGGAAACTTGCTGAAAGAATAGATCGTAAGTGTTCTCACCATTAGAAAAAATGACCTGAGGTGATGTCTATGTAAATTAGTTTGACTGTGTTAATTACTTCACAGGGTATACATATATCAAAACATCACATTGTGTATCTTATCAAAAGTAAATAATTTTAAAATGTGATTCACGTGCTGTTTTTTTATCAGTGTGCAAGAATTGAAAGAAGCTGAAAAATACAGGAGTTAGTATTCGTACTTTACATGTGCTATAACTGCAGTAATATGGGTCTATTAATTTTTGAAATAATATCACTAACCTTGCCTAAAACCTCTCAACCAGAAGACTAGTGGTGCATCTTCCAAAAAAAAAGGCATTTTTAATACAACTCCTATTTCAGTTCATCTGTAGCACCACAGAATGTATCAGTGTTTATGCTGTAAAATGCATTTGACTTTAATAATTAAAAATCTGAGTTCAAGCAGAAGATTTTATTCCTCTTTTAGTCTTTTCTGTCCCTATGAAACAAATACATGTCTTTGGAAGCCCTAGCTGGTGCCTCATATGTTATTATTCAGAAACACTTAGCAGTTCAGTTTAGGAGTATGTAATGATAAATGTAGACCAAGTCCCATAGTATTTTTATACCATGAAAAAATGTAATTTTAGGAATTAAAGTTAAAACTGTTATGAAAAACTAGAATTTGATATTATAACATTCTTGAATGATAAGCTAGATACTTGAATAAATACTATATTAAAGCTTCATGCCCTTGACTGCCCCATTTTTATCTCCACCTTTCTAAAATGACTTTATTTTATAGGGCAGTATTTGCTAGGGAAATAAATTAAAATAAAATAATGCTTTTACAAGATTTTTTGAAAGTTTGAATTGTAGAAGTTGGTCATTTGGTTATGTTTTTTGGATTTTATCAACCATACATTCTTTTCCTATAGCAAATAACTGAAAGTTAAACTGATGCTTTAACATGGAGGGGAGAGTTTTTAAGACAGAACTGAAAAGTAGGTTTTGCTGCTTTGAAAATAAGTCAGTTTTCAAGGGTAGACTTTGCCAGCCTGTGGAGTAGTGGCAGGAGGTGGAACAGCAGGCCACTCACAGTTACTCTGAAGTGAGCAACTGCAGGTTCACTTCACATATACACTTTTTTTTTTTTTTTTTTTCCGTACGCGGGTCTCTCACTGCCGCGGCCTCTCCCGTTGCGGAGCACAGGCTCCAGACACGCAGGCTCGGCGGCCGTGGCTCACGGGCCCAGCCTCTCCGCGGCATGTGGGATCTTCCCGGATGGGGGCACGAACACGTGTCCCCTGCATCGGCAGGCGGACTCTCAACCACTGCGCCACCAGGGAAGCCCCACACTTACTTTTTGATATTTCTGAGTCTTCATTTCTTTTGAATAAAACTTGTATTGGCCTTATAACCATTTAAGGTTTTTAAAAGAAACATTTTTTATTTATTAATGTTTTATAAAGTGCATTGAACATCACGATAGTTGTGGTTTTGATATATTTTTTAAAGCAGCACTGATGAAGTCAGCAGTTAATAATTTTTAAAGGAAAAACACCCATCATAATTGTCATTAAAAGCTATGACGTTTCAGAGAGGTTAAATTTCCTGATTAAATGGTATTGTCAGTCTAAAAACCACTCACAGTTATCCTGTAAAATATAAACTTTTTAAAGAGGTTTAAGTATGTAAAAGAAGTGAGAGCTCACGATGAATAAAAATACTATTCTGTTTACTATGTGATTAGTGCAGCATTGCAGAATATTCTATCTGAATATATACATTAGAAACAGGAGAAAGCAAAATATAGTTCATAATTAATTTTTCACTCCCTTAATGGAGATTATATTATTGATACAGTTTATATCGCAGGGGTAAGGTTAATGACTACCTGTGAAAGAGTAGAATTTTGGCTTAATAATTTCCTGAGTCAATAAATTACAGAATTGGCTAGTAGTTTGCTTGTGTTGAAGGTGTATGCATTTCTGCCTGTTCTTCCGTTATTTAATATAAAGAAAACCATAGAACTAGGTGTATTTATTAAAGAGAGAGAAGGTTGTTAGTGTCATAGAGACTTTAAAAAAATGTTGAGGGACTTCCCTGGTGGTCCAGTGGTTGGGACTTCACCTTCTAATGCAGGGGGCTGTGGGTTCGATCCGTACTCAGGGAGCTAAGATCCCACATACCTCAGGGCCAAAGAACCAAAACATAAAACAGAGCAATATTGTAACAAATTCAATAAAGACTTAAAAAAAAAATGGTCCACATCAAAAAGCTTTAAGAAAAATGTTGAAAAGGAAATTATTGATACGAAAGGTATCATGTTATAATCCATCTTATAATTAACTCAGTTTTGGTGTACTGCAAATCTGTTCATGGATTTGCTACCAAGGGCCTAAACCTAATCCAGCAATTCAGAACACACATGCACACATACGCACATACACACACTCCTACCCACAATGTTAAATGCTAACTATATGTTTTAGGCTCTACTAAGCTTTTCTTGATGGCCTAAAGTGAAAGTAAATTCTCTTTCTATATGATTATCATTTTGTCCCATGTAATGTTACTGCCTGCAATTCTAGTACTTGATTTAAAAAAAAAAAGGTTCTCCAATTGGTAAAAGACGTTGCAGTTCAAGCTTATTAAAAATAAAGGCCCTGGGGCTTCCCTGGTGGCGCAGTGGTTGAGAGTCTACCTGCCGATGCAGAGGACACGGGTTCGTGTCCCGGTCCGGGAAGATCCCACGTGCCGCGGAGCGGCTGGGCCCGTGAGCCATGGCTGCTAAGCCTGCGTGTCCGGAGCCTGTGCTCCACAACGGGAGAGACCACAACAGAGAGAGACCCGCGTACCGCAAAAAAAAAAAAAAAAAAAAGGCCCTGGAATTCCACTTCTGTCCATGACAGCATGCGGAGCTCTGAGGATCTGCTACTCAGTGAAACTGGTGAAAATTATGAAAAACAAACAAACAACCATTTAAAGTCTCTGGAAATGGCCCTGTGGACATCCAGCAAATGAGGAAACATTAAGAGATACACTAAGTCTCGATAAGAATTGAGAGTCTGTGGTGTTTGAACCAAGACCCTCTGTCTTCTTCCCCTCTTGCTACTGAGTGAGAGGGAAACTCCACTGGGTTCTGGTATTAACCGAGAACACAGTTTTCTCTTCCCCGGGTTTCCTGACGGCTGTTTTTCTGGAAGGGGCAGGACCTCAGCACTTCTCATCTTGCCTCCAGCTACCTATTATTATTGAAACTAAGTTCTGGGCCATGATGGCCAAGAGGTGATAGCTCCCTTTTTAGTACCAGCCCCCACTCCTGGTACAGATGCTCTGCCGTGGGCGGGGCACTACTGAGAATACTGGGGCCCACCTTGCCCTCACCCCAGATCCTGGCACAGAGAAAGGCAAGCCAGGAAGACCTGGGAGTCTGCAGGAGAGAAGTAGGGAAAGAGACTACTGGGAGGAGTTTTCCTGAGCTCAAAACAAATTTCAAACACTGACCTTGGGAACTATTCCTTGAAAGGAGCCAGGGTTTGATTAGATTAGACTGTGAAACAATTGCTGCCCCAGGGTGTTGTTGACAATAATAGAAGAATCCCCTGGCTATTAGTGGAGTTTAACAGCTGCTGTGATCTCAGGGAAGAGACCGTCAAAGGCAGCCCTGTCAAAAGCAGTCTTCCCAGGGTGACTGTCAGCATTCCCAAGGCAGTGATCCCTGAGGAGCATTATCTGAGACCTCATAATGCAGGCAGACAAGGGTAGGGGAATCCACTTCACTGAAATAATCCAGTCAGTCGTTAAACAAGTAAATAGTAATAGATACTGGAGGACTTTTGCTAGGATTTGCTATAATTTATTCTCTAAAGATCCAGTTTCTAACAAAAATTTATGAGACTTGCTAGGAAACAGGGAAGTATGATCTATATTCTCAAACACCACGATCTTGTATTTAAGAAATCCTAAGGTATCTACTAAAAGTTATTAGAATAAATGATTTCACCAAGGTTGCAGGATCAATATACAAAAATCAATTGTATTTCTATATACTTGCAGTGAACAATCCGAATAGGAAATCAAAACAATTCTATTTATAATAGCATTAAAAAGAATAAAATACTCAGGAATACATTTAACAAAAGAAATGCCAAACTTATACTCTGAAAACAGCAAAATAATGTTGAAAGATATTAAAGAAGATCTAAATAAATGGAACAACATTTCATGTTAATGGGTTGGAAGATTTAATATTGTTAAGATGACAATACTCTGTGAAATGATCTACTGATTAAATTCAGTCCCTCTCAGAATTCCAGTGGCTTTTTTATAGAAGTGGGCAAGGTAATCCTAAAGTTCATATGGAATTGCAAGGAACCCAGAAGAGATAAAATAATCTTGAAAGAAAAGAACAAAATATGAGGATTCACATTCCTGGTTTCAAAGCTTAATACAAAGCAACAATTATCAAGACAGTATGGTACTGCATAGGATAGATATATAGATAAATGCAGTATAATTGAGTCCAGAAATAAACGTATATGTTTGTGGTCAACTGATGTTTGACAAAGGTGCCAAGACAATTCAGTAGGGAAAGAATAGTCTTTTTGGGAGATAGTATTGGGACAGCTGGATACTCACATGCAAAAGAATGAAATTGGGCCTATACACTGTATACAAAAACTAGCTCAACATGGGTCAAAGACCTAAATGTAATGTAAGAGCTAAAACTATAAAAATCTTGGGAGAAAACACAGGGGTAAATCTGCATGAAGTCAAAAACACAAACAGCAAAAGAAAAAAAATAATAAATTGGACTTTATAAAAATAAAAAACTTCTATGATTCAAATCACACTATCAAGAAGGTAAAAAAATCCATAGAATTAGAGAAAATATTTGCAAAACATATATCTGAAAAGGGACTTGTATCCAGAAAATATAAAGAACTCTTAAAACTCAGTAATACAAATAACCTAAAAGATCTACATAGATATTTCTCCAAAGAAAATATACAAATAGCCAATAAACACATGGTTGACAATTTCAATTATCAGGGAAATGCAAATCAAAACCACAATGAGATACTACTTCTAGGATGACAAGAATTGGTCAGAAAATAACAACTGGTGGCAAGGATGTGGGGAAATCAGACCAGTCCCTAATATACTGCTGGTGCAAATAGAACCAAGCAGCCAATTTAGAAAATAGTCTGGCAGTTCTTCATACAGTTAAACGTAGAGTTTATAGCAGCACTACTCATAATAGCCAAAAGGTAGAAACACCCCAAATGTCCACCAGTGGATGAATGGATAAACAAAATGTGATATATTCATACAGTGGAAGATTGCTCAGCCATAAAAGTGAATAAACATACTGAAACATGGCTGAACCTTGAAAACATGCTAAATGAAACCCGTTACAAAAGAGTACATGATATACATATATGATTTCATTTATGTGAAATCCAGCATAGTCAAATCTGTAGAGACAGAAGTAGATTAGTGATTATTTTGTAGTTAATACAAACTTTATTTATAAAAGACTCTTAAATTAGTTGTTTCATGCCATGCATTCACACAGAGTATATTGACTATTCAGAGCTATAGGAAGAGGAGCTCACAAACTCAAAGGAAAACTATTAAGGAGTTTCTAATAGTTAAAAGCTAGGAAAGATTAGGACAACTTTACAAATGAGCAATTAAAAATAAAACAAAATAAAAAATGTATGGAAAATAGTCTGAGCTGAGAGTAGGGCTGCTTAGGACTGGGGATAGGGTAGGGGAAAAGGCAAAATAGGGGGGGTAATAACTAAAGTGTATGGAGTTTCTTTTAGAAGTGTTGAAAATATTCTAAACTTGATAGTGGTGATCATTGCACATATCTGTGAATCTACTGAAAATCGTCAAATTGTATATTTTAAGTGGATGAATTTATGGTATGTGAATTATACCAATAAAGCTGTTATTAAAAAACAGTCCCTTTCCCCACACCTATACACGTCAACTAATACAGGAAGTTTACTCAAAATTTAATCCACATTCTAGCAAATTGTACAGAACCAACATTATTTGGCAGTAGTTAATACGCACTTTATCCCTCAGTGGTCCCAATAAAAACAGTCATTACCGTGACAGTTTATAGATTAAAAGGTATTTTTAAGTGATGAATTAGAAGATAGTTTTAATTTTATTTATTTTTTAAAATTTTTATTGGAGTATAATTGATTTATAATGTTGTGTGACTTTCGGGTGTATAGCGAAGTGATTCAGTTATACATATACATATGTTCATTCTCAGATGCTTTTCCCATATAGAATATTACAGAATAGTGAGTAACATTCCCTGTTCTATACAGTTGGTCATTGTTGGTTATCTATTTTATATATAGTAGTGTGTGTATGTTAATGCCAAGCTCCTGATTTATCCCTCCCCCTGCTACGTTTCCCCTTTGGTAAACTTATTTATTCATTGATATCCTATGATATTTGTCTTTCTCTATCTGACTTCACCTAGTATGATAATCTCTAGGTCCATCCATATTGCTGCAAATGGCATTATTTCATTCTTTTTTATGGCTGAGTAATATTCCATTGTATACATGTACCACATCTTCTTTATCCATTCCTCTGTTGGTGGACATTTAGATTGCTTTCATGCCTTGGCTATTGTAAATAGCTCTTCAGTGAACATTGGGGTGAATGTATCTTTTCAAATCATGGTTTTCTCTGGAGATATGCCCAGGAGTGGGATTACTGATCACATGGTAGTTCTAAGTTTTAAAATAAAAGTAAACAGTATGGCATCATTTTGATAGTTGCCACTCACTTTAGATTTTTCTGGATGATTCATTTTGAGGGAGTATCATAAAAGAAGTCAGAGGAAACTGGGGCCCCAGGATATGCCTTTTCTTTTTTCTTTGCCATAAAACAAGTTAGAATTGATATCCTATTTATAAAAGTTAAAACATCCTATTTATGAGTTAGAAGTATGATTTTAAAAGTAACTGCTTCTTTCCCTTTGGTCTCTTCCTGACCAAAGCCTGTTGATGATCCTTCTTGCTAGCCATCAGAAACAAGTAGACTGCTCTTTCTGATGTCCATTCAGTTTGGTTCTGTAGCTCACAAGCTCCAATAGAAAATTATATTTCAGTAAGAATCTATCCAACCTTTCAAACCAGCTTCTATCTAAATGTATTAACACTTCTGGCGTCATATACTTTGGTCTTATGATGTGGTAATAGACTAGGTAGCTATTGGAAAATCTTCTAATAAGAAAATGATACGGAAGAAAGCTGTTTTAAAAGTACATTTGCAAGCCAGGCCACTGTCAGTAATGTGCATTAGGCTTCACGTGGCCTGGCAACCTGCTATAGTTTGATCACAAACAGACTTGCTGAACTGTCAAAAAAAGGTTTGAGTTGTCAATAAATAATAAGCAATATTTCTTCACTTTCGTGTTTCTCTTTTTTTTTCCAAAATATTTTTTCCATTTACTTTTCTTCAACCCCAGTGGAACACCATCAGAGAGTTGAATGCCAAATCTGTTGCTCTTCGTTTCTCATTATGGTTTAAACAATATCGCATTGACTCCATAAATCAATGCCAGAACAGGAGGTAACTTTGAAAAAAGGACACAGTGCCCGTAAAGTTATTTGGCCATGAAGAAGCAGCCTTGGAGCTAGGAAGCAGTAGGGGATAGGAAGGAAGCAATTACAATAGTGATGGCAGTAGGAGCAATGTAATTAGCAGCTGTTTCAAGGGTAATTATTTGCAGACATATGACAATGGAGAGGTGGTATCTCAGAGAACTTCCTACTCACTCACCCCACCACCACCAAAATGTTAACTGTCCTGTATTCATATTAAGGCAGCCATGACAAATAGGCTGTGTACTGGAGCCTTTAGGAGGTTCAGTCGCTATGCTCAGGTCATCCCCCCCGATACATTTCAGATTATCTACATATGTCGTTGGAACAATATTGCATATGAGGACAAGTGTTCTGTGGTAACAAAAGGAGGCAGAGGGGAGGTGAAACTGATCCAGGAAGAGCAGGTGAACAATACAAGTATCATGATCAAGAAATAGATGACTATGACCACCTAGAGGAATGGGAGGGGGATGCAAGAGGGAGGGGATATGGGGATATGTGTATATGTATAGCTGAATTCACTTTGTTATACAGCAGAAGCTAACACACCATTGTAAAGCAATTATACTCCAGTAAAGATGTTTTAAAAAAAAAGAAGAAATAGATGATTGTCTAACCCAGATTACTTGGCAGTCATCCTGCAGGAGATTTAGCAGTATATACAAAGGCAGTGGTTTTCAGAGTGTGGCCTCCAGACACAGGCAGTGTTAGCGTCACTTGGGAACTTTTTAGAATTTCAAATCCCCCCCTCCCCAGACCTACTGAATCAAAAATTTGTGGGATGGGACTCAATAATTTGTATTTTATCAAGTCTTCCAGGCAGTTCTGATGCCTAGTAAACTTTGAGAATCACTGTACTAAGATGTTTTATAAGATTTGAGAGTCACCTCACAGATTGGACATTAAACATAGTTTTGGAATCAGTTGACAGTGAGTCTCAGAAGGAAAGGAATCAGGACTGGACCTCAGTCCCCCCAAAACAGCATACTGGGTAGGAAGCCATCCATTTCGAAAACTACATAGCTATAAAAGGCAATATACAGAGTCAAATAAAAATATCTGGCTGGGCTTCCCTGGTGACGCAGTGGTTGAGAGTCCACCTGCCGATGCAGGAAACACGGGTTCGTGCCCTGGTCCGGGAGGATCCCACGTGCCGCGGAGCGGCTGGGCCCGTGAGCCATGGCCGCTGAGCCTGCGTGTCCGGAGCCTGTGCTCCGCAACGGGAGAGGCCACAACAGTGAGAGGCCCGCGTACCAAAAAAAAAAAAAAAAAAAAATTCTGGCTTCACATAGGTATAACCTTCAACAAGCTAGACTCCTTATGCCTCAGTTTTGTCATCTCTAAATCAGTTTAATAATAATAGCGATAGCTTTGTAGAGTTACGGAGAAAATTAACTGAGCTAGAGACCAAACCCAGAATAAGTCTGTCACATAGTAAGGGCAGAATAGATGTGAACTGACATCATGATTTTTATATTATTAAAACTGTGATATAAGGTTTGCGATTCCTAAATTATAATTTTGTTAAAGTTAAAAACATGGCTCTCATGTAACATAAAATAAACGTGTCAGAGATTTTTTTTTTAATTCATTAATTAGTGAGGTAACTGGTAAAATGTCAAAATTGAGTTCAAAGGAGATTTTGGAGAATGGAGTTTATATAATCTGTCAAGAATGCTGAAATGTTTCTAATACATGTAAAGCTGGATGATACCCTACAGAACAATATATTGTAATGTTTGGAGTTATCGTTTTTATCAGACTAAAACCAATTGCACCTTTCCTGGACAACATTTATTTACATTGGTGTAGACATGAATCATTTTCATTACTCTCACACAAGGATCATTTGAATTGATATCAATTTGCTGCAAGATAACCTCTAGGCCTACAGAGTTATAAAAGAGCCTAGTCAATAGACAGTCAGTCAAAGATGTACCCCCGCACTACTCTGAAAGAACATGCAATTAAGGATTTTACCTGTTTTCCAATTCTGGGATAATTTCTCTTGATGGATGTCTCACAAGAAAGAGTGCAGAAGCCAGGTTATTGGAATTGATTTACAGGAACAAGGCAGGACCCGAAGCAAAGGTGATATGGCTGGTACTTCAGAATCCTGGGCCTGCAGATAGTGGGAGAACAACAACAAGAAAACAGCTCTGAACATTGCAGAGTCTTGTTGCCAGAGCATCGGAATGAACCTTGCAGCGTATAAAAGATATATACCTTACAAAGGAAGAGAAATACACCCTGAACTTGAAAAATATTTTCATTACAACTGGTCAAGGAACCAAATGAAACATTAACCTCAGGTGTATGAAACATTTTCTTATTCAAAGTAAAACTGTAATCAAGGGTATAAGATAGATAAGGAATTTTTATTGTGGTGTCACTTGTGGTATAACATTCAGTGCATTTTTCTGTAATGCAAATGGTATCAGCAGTTTGAGACAGAAACCTCAGCAAGAGGCTTTAAATTCTTATCACGTATTAACTAGAAATAAAACACAGATGTGGATGCTGCCTAAGCACAGTAACACATTTATGTAATTAAGTCACCAGTATGGTTTGCATTGAACGATGATTTTTAATAGAGCATATACACGAAGATTAGATTGATAATGTCATGTGGCAGAGACTTGGCTAGGGAGAAGCAGTGCTCAGGTAAGGAGATGAGTGGTAATTTGCTTCTAAAAATTGTCCTGCATCATTACGGGAAAGTTATATCTGATTGTTCTCTTTTTCTCAGAAGTGTTTTGGAGAAAAAAATGTTGGCCCTTGGGGAGAAAACGTAGGAGAAGTTTATTTTATTTTAAATGTATTCTGATTTTCTGTCATGGAATGGAACAAGTGCAAGAAGGATATACTTTTGACTTTTTTCTTAACTCTTCTGGATTCATTTTCAATTTACAAGTATTCAGATTAAACTTATTTAACAAAAGTTTATTTAGCACATTAAATAAAGCTATGTACTACGCCCTGAAAACAAGAAAAAAGATAAATTTGATACTGTTTCTCCAAGAAATTTACCATTTTATCTGGGAATGAACTAAATATGACTTCAAATAAAGGGAGAAAGAATGTGATAAAATCAATAATAGTCTAGGTGAGCAATGGCATTGCAGCAGGAATATTTTGAGGAATTTGAAAATATGGTGGAGAGAGAGATGTCTAGTAAATAGAAGAAACAAAAATTGAAAAATAAAGGGCTGAAAGTGGCTAAAGTGAAGTGCAAAGCATCATGTGTCCCAAACAAGTAAGTTTAAACTAGTATGGAAGGGTAGTTTATCAGCAAAGGCTTCGTGGAGGAAGGACTGTTGAAGGTGGGCCTTGAATTATGCATAGGCTCTAAGTGGTATGTGATGGAGCATATTCAAAGCGTAAGAAAAAACTGGTGCCTTTGTACATAGATAGGAAGCTTTAGATACTACTTGAAGAATAGGTTACATATAGAGAAAAGGCATAATAATAATGATACCATTTGTTTAGTGGTGTCATATTGTATCCATCTTTCCAAATGTTATTTTGTTTAATCTTTACCTATTAGGTAATATTTTAACTATCATATTTGGGTTAGTAAGTAATGGGGATAAAATCAAATAGGTAGTGGGGAGTTGGCCTGGTATTCTTAATCAAACCTTTCTGATTAACTTTCACCCTGTGCTTCATTTTCACTCAGCTGCATCTCAGGCATTAGAAGTGTTACAGATGTTAAAACTTGATGATTTGACTCTAGATTATTGGAAGTAGGGCCTAAAGTAAAAAGAGTAGTCAAAATAGATGCCAGTGTTTCATGTCTGGGTGATGTGGAAAACGGTAGCACTGTGAGTGAAGAGTTTTCATGTGGGCATGGTAATCAAAAGTTACTAGTAGACCTGCAAGAAGTTATATCGAATAAAAAAGAATTTGCCTCTGGAGTTCAGGAGAAGTCTGAGCTCAAGATAGAGAGGAAAAAGGTAACAAGAGAACAAAATCTTGGAGCACATTAATGTTAAAAAAAGAAAGAAGAGGAGCCAATGGAGAGTGAGAGATTAGCCGGGATGAAAAGAGAGGCCGGAGAGCCTTGTGCTTTTTCAGTAGAAGGAGAAGGAAAAGAGTTTGAAGAAGGAGTAGAGGGGAAATGTCCAGCACTCAAAGGATAATGAATTTGTCAATTGGAACACTCAGGAAGACTCTTAAGACACTAGTTAGAGCTGTGTGGTGAAAATAGAAGCAGATTGAAAGAGGGATAGGAGTGGCTGGTAGACAAGTGGATGCAAGGGGCATGAGCGAAGAAGTTAAAACAGTTCTACTGCATGTCTTAAGATGATGCCGCAATTTTAGTAGGTAAGAAAAATCAAGGTAAAAATCCCATACTATTTACACATCCAGATCATAAACCCTGCCGCTGAATTGAAGAAAGTAGCTCACTGAATAAGAACAAACCTGTTCGTAGAGCAAAGAGTGACAATATCAAGGGTAGACCTGTAAAGGAAATGAGTAAAGGAAGGGGAATTACTGAAAAGATTATATAAAATGTGATATTAAGCCTCCTTAATGTCAGTGATTATCTTTGTTTGAGGGGACTTACTTTTTCTAGTGGGTCTGAAATAGGAGCCAGCATTTGTGTGTGTGCGCGTGTGTGTGCGCGTGTGTGTGCGCGAGAGAGAGAGCGAGAGAGAGAGCGAGAGCGAGAGCGAGAGAGAGAGCGAGAGAGAGAGAGAGAGAGAGAGAGAGAGAGAGAGAGAGAGAGAGAGACCGACAGAGAGAGAGAGAGGTTGCCTTGAAGTCTCATTTCTTGGTGCAGCTTTTTATTCCTTATGTAGTTGTTAGACGATTCTTAAAAAAGACATTACAAGTATGTTTAGAATCTGATTCTGATGACTGGTCAGAATGCCTTTGCATTTGTTCAAAGACTCCATCTTGATTTTACCATTTTCGTTCTCCTTGTAATGTGGTATTTTATCAATGAGGCTATGACATGGCGCCCGCATGGCATCCGGGATGCTAGATGGTAAAAAGGGAGAATACCTGGAACAAAATTTAAAATGGTAGCTTTTGCCCTGAGTTTTAAAAGTTCCAAGATCTTTGATCTAACTGCTTAGGGACTCTTAAGTAAAAGGCCCTTCGATCCTTTCAGTCTGGTGGTAAAACACACTTGTGCTCAGAGCCCCAGGCTGCTGAGGGGAGATTACAGTTGCCTGTTCCTAATAGTGTGGTATGAAATAGACGTTTGGAACATGCCTGTGATGTATAGCTGAATTTCAGTTGATCAGAGATTGCTAAATTGATATAGTGTAAGCTGTAGATTCAATTTACAAAGGCTTTTCAAAGTATTTTCCTCACAGTAGCTCTACTGTTACAGTAGTTGCTCTTATCCCTGATTTATGAGGAAGTATGAACATTGCAGCCAGAGGCGCTAAGTGACTCCCCCAAGATCGTATAGCAAGTCAGAGCAGGACTGGGAATGGCAGTTCCCGCAGGGCAGTGTCTTCTGGAGCCGTATGAGGGCCTGAGGAAAGAAAATTGGGCCTCTATATACACTTACCTAAATATCTTCCAGTATTTTTGAACCAAATACTAAAAGCTCTACAAAAAAAGAAGTGAGTGTACATACAAAGCCCGGCGCTGCCCAGTGGGTTTGCATGCCATTATGTTTTCATAAACTCAGCCTTTCCAGGGCCTGAAGTAGACCTGGGGGGGCTCTTGCACACCTGGAACCCTTGGGCTGATTGGAACCACTCCTCCCATTGTACGATAATGCAAGGTTGTAAAACCATGCATTATTGTTTTTATATTTTATTGTCTTTAATGTTTTTATATTTTATTCATCCTGGAGTTTTGGGCGCTAAATTTGATTTTTAAAAATATTACATGGCTGCCGGGCGTTTCCGGTACTGCTGCCCCTTTAAATTTGCTCCAAATTGTGTTCTTCACTCACCTGATTCTAATCCCAGCCCTGCAGCAGCCTTCTTTCTGTTTGGCTTCTCTGCAGTGTAAATTGCACAAAAGCAAAAGGGCCAAAGAAACGGAGGTGGAATAAATCAAGGGCAAAAGACTGATTTACAGTTGTTTTTAGAAGACAGCTAACAGTCTGTAGACAGTTCCAGGTGGTCTAACTTGCCCACGCCTTTGCTCATGCCATTTTATATGCCTGACATAGCTTTTTTCCTCTCACTTTGAAGAAATCCTAGCATTTTTTTCAAATCCCAGATCAAAGGTACATCCTCTGTAGAGCTGTTTTCATATTCAGACAAGATTAATTAGTTGTAGCTCTCTGCTACATACACAGATCCCTGTGCAGATCCCAACTGTTGGGCTTATCAAATTGTATTAGAGTTTTAAATGTCAGTCTCACTCCATCGATTGTGAGGCTCTTAAAGCTGAGCAGGAGCCCTTTCTTATCTGAGTCTGTATCATTAACACCTCACATAGTGACTGGCCTACAGCCAGTGGGCAATAAATGGTCATGGAGTGACAGAATGGTTAAGATGAGTCAACTCTCAGGAATTACTCAATGGGTAGCTCTTCTGTCTCCTTAGTTTGAAATGCATTCCAGAAAATAAAGTTTCCAGGAAGACTTACTGAAATTTCAAGATTGGTAAACCATGGTACTTCCTAGGCACCATTGTTTCTCTATCAATGGCCTGAAGAAGTTAGAGTTATTCGTCTCACTCCCTACCTGTCCCATTCTGGCACAAGACATGGTGACTTCGTTTTTGACTGAACTGTGAAAGTTTGGTCCCAAACAGTATTAAGCTTTCCTTAATCACAGCACCCAGATACATCTTTTTTCCAAGGGAAAACATTGTTGCTGTAACTTTAATCATTTCTCTTGCTGCTCAGGGGCACAATCTTTGTGCTGAAGCACTTGGGAACTAAAATTAGTACTTTTATGTAGGGATCAGTTTCAAATTCAAAGATATGCCCTATTATATGGTACTTTAACCCCCAGTTAGAATGTGGCTTGTGAACAGGCTATGTGAATAGGGTTTCAGGTGGGAGGGTGTGTGGTTAAATGGAGCAAACCGATAGAACATACTATTGAATTCTAAATGTGTTTTAACCACCTTTCCTTCTTGTTCATTTCAAATTGTTTCTGGATTGTCATGTTGTCAGTCATCATACTGTAAATAGCTCTATAATATTTTACATTTAAGAATAATAACTTTTGGGGCTTCCCTGGTGGCGCAGTGGTTAAGAATCCACCTGCCAATGCCGGGGACACGGGTTCAAGCCCTGGTCCGGGAAGATCCCACATGCTGCAGAGCAACTAAGCCTGTGCGCCACAACTACTGAGCCTGCTCTCTAGAGCCCGCGAGCCACAACTACTGAAGTCCACATGCCTAGAGCCCGTGCTCTGCAACAAGAGAAGCCACTGCAATGAGAAGCCCACACACCACAACGAAGAGTAGCCCCCGCTCGCCACAACTAGAGAAAGCCTGCGCGCAGCAACAAAGACCCAACACAGCCAAAAATAATAAATAAAATAAATAAATTTATTAAAAAAGAATAACTTTTTGTATTTTGCTCTTGCAGCTATAATTTTTACATTATAATCTGCAAAATCAATACATGAATAGATTTAGAAATTATAAATTCACTTTGTTATATACCAAGATCAGCTTTTTATATGCCATCAATAATTCATGTGTAAAAATTAACATGCTTTATGACAGTAAATTTTGTATGTCAAAATAGCTAGTGTAACAGTTTTTGAAAAGTGTGATTTTGTGATTTGGTGTATACATTTTACATGTGATATTTACTTCAAACGAAATAATAAAAATAGGGTCATGTGTCTAAGGACACAGTCAGATCTCGTTAGCTTTCTGTTTTTCAACATTTGTTCATAAAAGTTCTTGGGGAACAAATAAGAAATCTCTTTCTTAAAAATACCTTTGTGAAGCAATTAAACTCCAGTAAAGATCTATTAAAAATATAGTTTAAAAAAATACCTTTATCTTACAAATAAGACAAGATGTGTAGCCATATATGCAGGCTTTTCAGTTTGTTCATGCCAGAGGCACTTAAGAGCTATTGTGTTTCTTACATAAAGCAAATAAATGTGCTATAACCTTTTCCAATTTAAAGAATTTTTTTCTGTGCAGGCTTAAAAAAGACCTGCAGCTAAAGTAGTTTCTATGAGTCTAAAAAATGGGTATTTCTATTTCAAAAGAAAATATGGAATCTTATAATAACAAATACATGAAACATGAATGATTTATTTTATTCATTCAACAGATATATATATTGTTTACCTGCTGTATGTCTTTTACATATTTATGGAACACAGGATTTTCCACCGATATTGATGATGATTCTTAAAACAATCCTATAGGCTTCCAGTAAAGACTCTTTGTTGGTCCTGAGCAATAAGATTTTGGTATTTTTTTACCTTTTGTAACACTGCCATTATTTTCCAGCTACCCTTGAAGTCACTTTGCTTTTTGAGCTAAATCACTGCATATGTGATTGACAATTATATACAGAATTTTTAAAATTTTAGTTTACATAATTTTCTCTTGCCAGAATGCTTACGGGTCCATATAAACAGCTTTATACCATACACACTACAATTCCTTGTAGTCTTAAGAGATCCTTATAAATATATTTTATTTTTCGTATTTTGTGATAAAGATTATAATTTTACCTTTTATATATAATACTATTTTAGGAAAACTAAAATATGTCAGAGCACTTACAATGAAGCATTCTAAAAATTGACACCTTATTCTTAATCATAATATTATTTTACCTTGTTTTAATGCATGCTAATCTTGTTCCAAATATGCCAAAATGTGTTTTTATTTCTATGGTATGGTAAGTATATAAGGAAATGCATGGTTAAGAGGGAAGGAAAGGAAGGGAGAGGCAAGCAAGGAGAGAAAAAGAGAGGGGGGGGTATCTACTGAATACATACGATATTATAGTGTGCTCGGTTTTTCCAGTATGTTTGCTTATTTCATTCTCAATATTGATTTAAGAAGTAGCTATTTTTATCTTTGCTAGATAGATGGAGAAACTGAGGGCCATAAACTTTACATAACTTGTCCAAGATCACATTGCCAGTGAATGGTGAATTCAGTTTAGATCTAGGACTCTCTGGCCAGTGGTTTCTGGCTCTGTTAGCTCTTCTCAGTGTCACAGTCAACATGACATTCGTTAGCAAATGTTATCCACTCTTAGCAAATTCTGCACCTCTATGAAAAGTGGGATGTAACAGAATGCAGCAGCACACGAAACATGGATTTTTTAAAATCCTTACTTCTTTCAAAGAAATAATCACATAAACACTTAGGGATCAAACTGCATCTGAGTAATTAAAGGTCTTCTTTGGATGTGTGCCATTTAATAATTTTAGTATGTAGGGCTATGCTACTGCTTTCCAGATTGTGAATAATTAAATAGGATACATTACCAAGTAATGATCTTATTTAAAAGTTCTAATTCATCTAATGAAAAAGACTTGAAACCAGGACTATCATATTCCCCTTCCTCTTTTAGATTCTTTCTGTTTACTTCTTTTTTTTTGAATTTTATTTTATTTTTTATACAGCAAATTCTTACTAGTCATCAATTTTATACACATCAGTGTATACATGTCAATCCCAAATCGCCCAATTCATCACGCCACCACCACCACCCCCGCACTGCTTTCCCCCCTTGGTGTCCATACGTTTGTTCTCTACATCTGTGTCTGAATTTCTGCCCTTCAAACCAGTTCATCTGTACCATTTTTCTAGGTTCCACATATATGCGTTAATATACGATATTTGTTTTTCTCTTTCTGACTTACTTCACTCTGTATGACAGTCTCTAGATCCATCCACCTCTCAACAAATGACACAATATCGTTCCTTTTTATGGCTGAGTAACATTCCATTGTATATATGTACCACATCTTCTTTATCCATTTGTCTGTCAATGGGCATTTAGGTTGCTTCCATGACCTGGCTATTGTAAATAGTGCTGCAGTGAACTTTGGGGTGCATGTGTCTTTTTGAATTATGGTTTTCTCTGGGTATATGCCCAGTAGTGGGATTGCTGGATCATATGGTAATTCTATTTTTAGATTTTTAAGGAACCTCCATACTGTTCTCCATAGTGGCTGTATCAAGTTACATTCCCACCAGCAGTGCAAGAGGGTTCCCTTTTCTCCACACCCTCTCCAGCATTTGTTGTTTGTAGATTTTCTGCTGATGGCCATTTTTACTGGTGTGAGGTGATACCTCATTGTAGTTTTGATCTGCATTTCTCTAATAATTAGTGATGTTGAGTAGCTTTTCATGTGCTTCTTGGCCATCTGTATGTCTTCTTTGCAGAAATGTCTATTTAGGTCTTCTGCCCGTTTTTGGATTGCGTTTGTTTTTTTAATACTGAGCTGCATGAGCTGTTTATATATTTTGGAGATTAATCCTTTGTCCATTGATTCGTATGCAAATATTTTCTCCCATTCTGAGGGTTGTCTTCTCGTCTTGTTTATGGTTTCCTTTGCTGTGCAAAAGCTTTGAAGTTTCATTAGATCCCATTGGTTTATTTTTATTTTTATTTCCATTACTGTAGGAGGTGGATCAAAAAAGATCTTGCTGTGATTTATGTCCAAAGAGTGTTCTGCCTATGTTTTCCTCTAAGAGTTTTATAGTGTCCGGTTTTACATTTAGGTCTCTAACCCATTTTGAGTTTATTTTTGTGTATGGTGTTAGGGAGTATTCTAATTTCATTCTTTTACATGTAGCTGTCCAGTTTTCCCAGCACCACTTATTGAAGAGGTTGTCTTTTCTCCATTGTATATTCTTGCCTCCTTTGTCATAGATTAGTTGACCATAGGTGCGTAGGTTTATCCCTGGGCTTTCCATCTTGTTCCATTGATCTATGTTCCTGTTTTTGTGCCGGTACCATATTGTCTTGATTACTGTAGCTTTGTAGTATAGTCTGAAGTCAGGGAGTCTGATTCCTCCAGCTTCGTTTTTTTCCCTCAAGACTGCTTTGGCTATTTGGGGTCTTTTGTGTCTCCATACAAAATTTAAGATTTTTTGTTCTAGTTTCGTAAAAAATGCCATTGGTAATTTGATAGGGATTGCATTGAATCTGTAGATTGCTTTGGGTACTATAGTCATTTTCACAATATTGATTCTTCCAGTCCAAGAACACAGTATATCTCTGCATCTGTTGGTATCATATTTAATTTCTTTCAGCAGTGTCTTACAGTTTTCTGCATACAGGTCTTTTGTCTCCCTAGGTAGGTTTATTCCTAGGTATTTTATTCTTTTTGTTGCAGTGGTAAATGGGAGTGTTTCCTTAATTTCTCTTTCAGATTTTTCATCATTAGTGTATAGGAATGCAAGAGATTTCTGTGCATTAATTTTGTATCCTGCAACTTTACCAAATCATTGATTAGCTCTAGTAGTTTTCTGGTGGTATTTTTAGGGTTCTCTAGGTATAGTATCGTGTCATCTGCAAACAGTGACAGTTTTACTTCTCCTTTTCCAATTTGTATTCCTTTTATTTCTTTTTCTTCTCTGATTGCCATGGCTAGGACTTCCAAAACTATGTTGAATAATAGTGGTGACAGTGGACATCCTTGTCTTGTTCCTGATCTTAGAGGCAATGCTTTCAGTTTTTCACCATTGAGAATGATGTTTACTGTGGGTTTATCGAATATGGCCTTTATTATGTTGAGGTAGGTTCCCTCTATGCCCACTTTCTGTAGAGTTTTTATCATAAGCGGGTGTTGAATTTTGTCAAAAGCTTTTTCTGCACCTATTGAGATGCTCATATAGTTTTTCTTCTTCAGTTTGTTAATATGGTGTATCACATTGATTGATTTGCATATATTGAAGAATCCTTGTATCCCTGGGATAAATCCCACTTGATCATGCTGTATGATCCTTTTAATGGGTTGTTGGATTCTGTTTGCTAGTATTTTGTTGAGGATTTTTACATCTATATTCATCAGTGATATTGGTCTGTAATTTTCTTTTTTTGTAGTATCTTTGTCTGGTTTTGGTGTCAGGGTGATGGTGGCTTCAGAGAATGAGTATGGGAGTGTTCCTTCCTCTGCAATGTTTTGGAAGAGTTTGAGAAGGATGGGTGTTAGCTCTTCTCTAAATGTTTGATAGAATTCACCTGTGAAGCCATCTGGTCCTGGACTTTTGTTTGTTAAAAGATTTTTAATCACACTTTCAATTTCAGTGCTTGTGATTGGTCTGTTCATATTTTCTATTTCTTCCTGGTTCAGTCTTGGAAGGTTATACCTTTCTACGAATTTGTCCATTTCTTCCCGGTTGTCCATTTTATTGGCATACAGTTGCTTGTAGTAGTCTCTTAGGATGCTTTGTACTTCTGTGGTGTCTGTTGTAACTTCTCCTTTTTCATTTGTAATTTTATTGATTTGAATCCTCTCCCTCTTTTTCTTGATGAGGCTGGCTAATGGTTTATCAATTTTGTTTATCTTCTCAAAGAACCACCTTTTAGTTTTATTGATCTTTGCTCCTGTTTTCTTTGTTTCTCTTTCATTTATTTCTTCTCTGATCTTTATGATTTCTTTCCTTCTGCTAATTTTGGGTTTTGTTTGTTCTTCTTTCTCTAGTTCCTTTAGGTGTAAGGTTAGATTGTTAATTTGAGATTTTTCTTGTTTCTTGAGGTAGGCTTGTATAGCTATAAAGTTCCCTCTTAGAACTGCTTTTGCTGCATCCCATAGGTTTGGGATCGTCTTGTTTTCATTGTCATTTGTCTCTAGGTATTTTTAGATTTCCTCTTTGATTTCTTTAGTGATCTCTTGGTTATTTAGTAACATATTGTTTAGCCTCCATGTGTTTGTGTTTTTTACGTTTTTTTCCCTGTAATTCATTACTAATCTCATAGTGTTGTGGTCAGAAGAGATGCTTGATATGATTTCAATTTTCTTAAATTTACTGAGGCTTGATTTGTGACCCAAGATGTGATCTGTCCTGGAGAATGTTGCATGTGCACTTGAGAAGAAAGTGTAACCTGCTGTTTTGGGATGGAATGTCCTATAAATTATCAATTAAATCTATCTGGTCTGTCGTGTCATTTAAAGCTTCTGTGTCCTTCTTTATTTTCATTTTGGATGATCTGTCCATTGGTGTAAGTGAGGTGTTAAAGACCCCCACTATTATTGTGTTACTGTCGATTTCCTGTTTTATAGCAGTTACCTTATGTATTGAGGTGCTCCTATGTTGGGTGCATATATATTTATAATTCTTATATCTTCTTCTTGGATTGATCCCTTGATCATTATGTAGTGTCCTTCCTTGTCTCTTGTAACATTCTTTATTTTCAAGGCTATTTTATGTGATATGAGTATTGCTACTCCAGGTTTCTTTTGGTTTCCATTTGCATGGAATATCTTTTTCCATCCTCTCACTTTCGGTCTGTATGTGTCCCTAGGTCTGAAGTGGGTCTCTTGTAGAAAACATATATATGGGTCTTGTTTTTGTATCCATTCAGCAAGCCTGTGTCTTTTGATTGGAGCATTTAATCCATTCACGTTTAAGGTAATTATCGATATGTATGTTCCTATGTGCATTTTCTTAATTGTTTTGTTTTTGTAGATCCTTTTCTTCTCTTGTGTTCCCCACTTAGAGAAGTTCCTTTAGCATTTGTTGTAGAGCTGCTTTTGTGGTGCTGAATTCTCTTAGCTTTTGGTTGTCTGTAAAGCTTTTGATTTCTTCATCAAGTCTGAGTGAGATCCTCGCCGGGTAGAGTAATCTTGGTTTTAGGTTCTTCCCTTTCATCACTTTAAGTATATCATGCCACTCCCTTCTGGCTTATAGAGTTTCTGCTGAGGCATCAGCTGTTAACCTTATGGGAGTTCCCTTGTATATTATTTGTCATTTTTCCCTTGTTGCTTTCAATAATTTTTCTTTGTCTTTAATTTTTGCCAGTTTGATTACTATGTCTTGGCGTGTTTCTCCTTGGGTTTATCCTGTATGGGACTGTCTGCACTTCCTGGAGTTGGGTGGCTATTTCCTTTCCCATGTTAGGGAAGTTTTCGATTATAATCTCTTCAGATACTTTCTCTGGTCCTTCCTCTCTCTCTTCTCCTTCTGGGACCCCTATAATGCAAATGTTGTTGTGTTTAATGTTGTCCCAGAGGTCTCTTAGGCTGTCTTCATTTCTTTTCATTCTTTTTTCTTTATTCTGTTCTGTGGCAGTGAATTCCACCATTCTGTCTTCCAGGTCACTTATCCGTTCTTCTGCCTCAGTTGTTCTGCTATTGATTCCTTCTAGTGTAGTTTTCATTTCAGTCATTGTATTGTTCATCTCTGTTTGTTTGTTAATTCTTCTAAGTCTTTGTGAAACATTTCTTGCATATTTTCGAAATTTGCCTCCATTCTTTTTCCGAGGTCCTGGATCATCTTCATTATCATTATTCTGAATTGTTTTTCTGGAAGGTTGCCTATCTCCACTTCATTTAGTTGTTTTTCTGGGGTTTTATCTTGTTCCTTCATCTGGTTCATAGCCCTCTGCCTTTTCATCTTGTCTATCTTTCTGTGAATGTCTCTGTTTACTTCTGAGAGCCACTCATCTCCTAAGAGTTTTTTTAACTGATAGTGACTTTGAAATGCTCTAAGAGTCATTCTCAAGTGCTTCCTTTCTCTGTCTCTTTTGAAATAAGATATTGCATCTTTCTGGTATTTAAGTGTCTTTTACTGATTCATCAGTTGTTTCCAAATCTGAATGGTTTTCTAGCCATAATATATTGTATAGAAAGAGTGATTTGGGATATATGTAAGGAAAAAACACCCTGCTTCTTAGAGAGAGAGCGTAATAAGGGCCACATAGTGCCTAGAGATTAGAAATTATTTTATACAGTAAAAATGAGACACTGGTTCTCCTACATGATAGCTTTGTGTATTCCTGTAATTCATTCAGATTTTATGCCATCCTTTCTGTTAACTTCAAAGACTAACAGCGGACACTTGCCCTTTGTTTGCACTCTTCTGGCAAAGCAAATCTGACTATTAAAAATGGGCCAGCCAATGATATTCCATGTATAGCTTTACATTAATTTGTTTTTCTCTTAAAATCTCATCATCCTGTTAAACATTCATGATTGAAGACAACTGATTACAATAGATTAAATGCAGTGTATTAGACTATAACGTAGATTTACATACTTTTGCCCAAATAGGTTTAAATCGAAACAAAACTTAGGTCTTTATTTCTGCTCTTCTTCCTGCCTTTCTCCACCCCTAAAAGATTTAAAATTCATTTGGGCTACTTAAGCTAAAATAGCTACACTGTTAGCAAGCAAAGCAAAATGCACATATGTTGAGGGAACTGAAAATTCTGTAAGATTTTTTAACAATTTACATTGATACTTTCATTTATTCATTTACTCATTCATTCATTCATATATAAATACATTGATTTCAGGAATATTTATTGAAACTTTATTTCAATATTTATTGAAATTCCATAGTAGGTGTTGTAAAATACAAGTAAATTGGAACTCTCACCTACCTTTGTGTGTGCCAGCCCTTTTCGTTCATTCCACCTCCTTTATTTCCTTCCAAAGTTGTATTTTCTGCCTAACTTAAATTTTCAAAAAGGGTTTCTCTCTATTATGTATTCTAACAGAATTCTAAAGAAAGTGACGTTTAAAACATAGAATACTTTTAAACTTGCCATCAATTCTTTGAAGTTGTGGAATATTTCACTAAGTGCACTCCAGTTATCTCCTGATGTACAGCCTTCCAAACTGAGTTTCAAAGACATTTGTATAATAATTAAAGCAAACAATAAAACACTAACTTAAACTGTAGTTTAACTCCTCCCTAAAATGAAAGGGAAATTAGTATTACTCTTAAAATATTCATTAATATTTAATATATATATACTTGCAGAATGATTTATAGACCCCTACTTAAAATGAGGTTTATAATATTCTTAATATGCCCCATATTAGAAACATTCTAAAACTAGGTAATTCTGTCACATGTATTACAGCTCAAATACCAAAATACACAAACTCTTTTGACAGAATATCACAGTTTAACATTTTTTGTACCTATTTTTTTTTCTGGTTATAGTAGAACATTTTAGAAAACTTTAAAAATACATAAAATTATTTTACAAAACAAAACAAAAGCAGTGTATCATAACTGTTTCCCCTGATGATGAAACTAGTCTTAACATTACTTATTTTCTTTATTCCTCACATTTATTCTGATATTCTGTACAGATTAGTTCTCTACACACATTTACAACTTTATATTTTATCTTTTTCACTTAACAGAGTTGTGTGGTAAACATTTTCTATGGCACCAAAATACTTTGTAAACATTTTGATGCATAAATTTTATGTCAGTGTGTGACAGTTTGTGGAGTCCTTAACTTGCTAACAATTTAGCTTTTTTATAAATAATACCGCTATAAACAATTTTATGCATTTTGAGGTGTTTCATTAGGAAAGATTCTTATAAAGGGAGAGTAAATTCAATTCATTCATAATACAGCATTGCCATTTCAGAGTGCTTCTTTGCATTTATTTCTTAGCCATTTGAAGTATGTTGTCAAGTATTTTTCCCCATAAAAATCTTATAGTTAATGTTACATCATAAGTCTTTATATATGGTATAGTGTATTTTCCTGTCATCATATAGGAACTATAACTGAGTTGTTTATAGTTTGTGTTTTTTAATGTCTCTTTTCTCTGAAAATGTAAATTTTTTTGGTTTGCTTTTGTATTTAGTGATACAAAAGAGCAATCTGATTTTGTGGATGTAAATGTAATATGTATTTTATTAACTCCGCAAGAAAATGATGCTATAATAATAACTTAAAAATAAGAAATCTAGGTATACCTCTTTGCATTGATTTTTCTTGGAATTCAGTGAACCCATCTGCATAATCTGGTCTTTTTTCTACTCCGGAAAGATATTGGCAAATGTGTCTGATTGTTACTCCTGTGCCAGTTATTCTGGTTTTATTCCCTAGAGTACTTACAGTTCTTTCATTTTGTGTCTTTTCATGTCTGTCTTCATTTTTCTTTCTTTTTCCAGTAAAGTTCTCCACATTTTTCTTAATGTTTATACTGTTCTTTTCTAACATCAAAATAGAGTTTAATCCTGTGACTGTATTATTAATTTTCCATTCTTCCTTTCCTCCCCCATTTCTACAACCTTATAGAAGATATATTTTCATTGCTAATTCTCCCCCTCCTACTTTATAAAAAGCATTTTTAACATTGTATTAAAATGGCTAAATTGTTTTCTAATTATTTTTTCTGAGTCTTTATAAATTATTTTTAGAGATTTATTTTTCTTCCAAATCTTCAAATTTTCACCTTTCTTGTTCTCCTTTAGACCTTCATAGAGCCACAGTTTCTTCCTAAAGGGAATACAGCGTGTTTCCCTCTTTCTATCTACTTGAAGCCCATCTCCAGTGAGGACTACTTATTCCTAACATGGTTTATGCCAACAGGTAAATCACTCGAATTGTCTTGGACTCTGCTCTCTGTCCTAGGAGTGTTGGTTGAATCCTTCCCACAGCCTGAAAGCAAAGTTGATTCAATTTCTCCCAACTTCTGAGTATCTAATGTACTTTTCAGCTAAGCTACTGCCCAGCCTTCGTTCTTCTCACCCTGTATAACACTCAGAATCATTTTCTGAATATTTACTTTCTTGATGTCATACTTAACATTTTTCTACTCAGAATACTGCAGTGATTTCTCTCTTGTTTAAGAATGACTTCATGTACCTGGTGTGCAGGACCCTGCATAACAGACCTATTGCTCCAACATCAACTCAGTTCTATGTTTCTACCCTCTCCCAACTCTATCAATTGTCCAAAAAATAACTTTCCTTTGAAGCGAACATCAAAAGACACATTCTGTAATGGCCCAGACTTCTATATTTGCTTCTTAGCATAAGCTTCCTAAATAAACAGAAGAAAGTCATGACCATCATTTAAAACTATCAAAAAATAAGCATCCCTCTTCATTCCTTCTGTTAAAACATTTACACATGAACTGAGTTTTTCTTACAGCAATTGAAATCACGTGTTTAATTGCGCTTCCTTCAACATTGATTCTAATTTCATGTCCCCATTTTCACACATATTTTTTTCCCTTTTTCCTCAACCTATGTGTTTTAGTTTATTTTATTGTGACATTTCCAGATTTTGGCAGCAGTGCTAATTCTTAGTCAGTCCATCTGTTGTTGAGCCTCTGATAGTGGGTGTCCAACCTTGTGCCATGTCCTTTCTACACCAGGAACTCAGTGAGCTGGTGAGAAGAGAATCCCCTGCCTCCCGATTTTTGATTTTCTACCCAGGCTGTGCACTTTCGTGAAAACAAATTAGGAGCTGGTGCTTGGATATTGCCAGTTTTCTGCATTATTTTAAGGAAATAGACATAAGAATGTGTGACATCTCAAAAAATAGAGTCTGTGATGAACAATTGTGCGAAGGAAAGGTTTTTTTTAACCCTGGCTTTTGGCCATGCCAAGAAGCATACGTTCTTTAGGGTAAAATAAAAGAGTTATATTCTTGGATCTTTTTTAAGAAGCTGTATTGTTGTGGGAGAAAAACAAACTTTAAAAAAAAGGAACTACAGGGAAACACCCGGACCCTGTCCACCTGTGGATGGCTGCAAGAGAGAAGAAATTAACACATCCCCTCGCCAAGGCTGGCCATTACAGGGCATATTTGCAAAACTTATGGCCTTTTTACTTTACTTCCTCATCTCCTCCCCCTCTCTGTGCTGTAAAAGAAACTGGCATCTGAACCCCGATAAGATGGTTTTTCGGAGATACTAGTTTGCCTTCTTCTCGGTCTGCCAGCTTTCTGAATAAAGTCGTATTCCTTGCCTCAAAAAAAAAAAAAAAAGGAACTAATTCATAATGTGGTAGAAGATTGTGATATATTTCAGTGTTAAGGAAATGGGAAGATAATGACTGCATCATTTAGTTAATTCAAAATGGTGCATATATGGGTCACATGTTATTTTTTATCTAGCCTGATTTTCACAGTAAAAATTTCTAATGATAATTTGTTATAGATCATTGCCTATACCATCTGTTTATATCAGAAAGCAGTATCTTATATACAAATCTCAATTTTTTACTACTAAATCTGTTTATTTTTAAAATATAGTCTTATTTCAGAGATACAGAGTGTTTTATGTACATTTTATAGAAATAAATGAGAATGTGTGGAACTTTGTAGAGTATATGTGCAGATGAATGTATCAATAAAAAGAAACTCCTGTTGAGATCATTTTCCACATGGAAGGGGCTGAATGTCCACCCAAGAATATGATTTTTTTTTTTTTGGCTGTACTGTGCAGCATGCGGGATCTGAGTTCCCGTACTAGGGATTGAACCTGTGCCCCTGCAGTGGAAGCATGGAGTCTTAACCATTGGATTGCCAGGGAAGTCCCAAGAATGTGATTTTTTTTTTTTAATCTAGACCTAGTATTGAGAGCCCAGAAATTTAATCTTTACAGGGTCTAGAACTGGTAGGGGATTTAGAGATACTGATTTATGCCCACCAAGCTCACAAAAATTATGATGTCAACTACTAAGATCCTATAAGAAGCAGTAGAGTATATAGTATTTAAGAAAGATCAAAGACTTAAGAGTCAGATTGCCTGACTCTGAATCTCGTCTCTGTGGCATACTGTGTGATCTCAAGCAATAACCATTACCCCTTTGTGCCTCAGTTTCCTCATCTGCAAAATGAGGATAGTAGCTAGGCATAGCTCATAGGGTTGTTGTGATGGTTTAAATAGTTAATTCATGTAAAACATTTAGGAAAGTGTCTAGCATATAGTAATTGCTCAAAAAATATTCCCTACTATAATTACTTACTGTGAGAAATGCAACCAAAAAGGAGCAGGACACTTGCATCCTTTTTCTGGCATTTTTCTCTTACTCTCCTTTGGGAAGCTACCAGAGAAGGTCTAAGGCAATCCATCCTTTGCTGTTTTAAGCAAGAGATTAGGACAGCAGAGATGTTAGTTGCCGAATTTGATCATCTAATGCATTTAGGAAGAGGTAGCCTGGTACATCCACCTTTATAAATGGTGCAGTCTTGCCTCAGGGAACCAAAAAGTTGGTCGGTCTATGAATCAGGATTCTTCCCAGTTGGTGCTGAGATGAGTACTGTTAATTTTGAGCCTTTGCTATTCTTTTTTCTATTTCCAGTGTTACACAGCCATTCCCCTCCACTCCCTTATGACTCACACATTCTTTTTATATTTATGTTACTTTCAGGAAATTTTGCTCTAAGAGCTTCACAAAGAAAATACTGTATTCATTGATCCATTATGTACTGATTTTATAGTTAAACCTCAGCAGGCAACTGTACTTATTTCCAATTCCTTCTTTTTTAATTGAAGTATAGTTGATGTGCAGTATTATGTAAGTTACAGGTGTACAATAAAGTGATTCACAGTTTTTGAAAGTTACATTCCATTTATAGCTATTATAGAATATTGGCTATATTCCCTGTGTTGAACAATATATCCATGTAGTTTATTTTATACATAAGAGTTTGTACCTCTTAATCCCCATCCCTGTGTTGCCCCTCCCCCCTACTCTCTCCCCACTGGTAACCACTAGTTTGTTCTCAGTATCTGTGAGTCTGTTTCTTGTTTTGTTATATTCACTAGTTTGTTGTATTTTTAAGATTCCACATGCAGGTGATATCATACAGTATTTGTCTTTCTCTGTCTGACTTATTTCACTTAGCATAGTGCCCTCCAAGTCCATCCATGTTGTTGCACATGGCAAAATTTCCTTCTGTTTGTGGCTGAGTAATATTCCATTATAGTAGTATAGTCATATTCTGGTATATATATTCCACAACTTCTTTATCCATTCATCTGTTGATAGACACAGGTTGCTTTCACATCTTGGCTCCAAGTTCTTGAGGGGAATTTATTTTTATCATCCTGTATTCTCTATTCAGTGCATATACAAATGCATAATTCATCATTCTTATAAATTCCTAGCAACTGATAAATATTTCTGTTGGATTTGACAGTAGATCAAGCTAGATATTTAATTGAAGACCTTTCCAGGCATGACTTGACCTCTCATTTATATCACTCATTCTGACTTTGTTTTTTACTTGCTGACTTATCTGTCTCATATGTGTCTCTTGCCTTCCTAGGAAGATAGTAAATTTCTTAAGAGACTGTTTAATACTAATGCCTTTCTTCACAGTGCCAAGCATAAAGCTGGATCCAGAATCGATGCTGAATAAGTATCTGGTTGTTTTCCATGAAACCATGTATTGTTTCCCCCTGCTTTGCAGGGGCTAGTGGTATAAAATGGTATATTAAGACTGTCATAAGAATTGCTATGCTACAAAGGATACAGGAACAACAGCAATAAAACCCCTCACAGACTATGTTTAATAACATACTATGAATATCTAATATATATTTTAAAATAATTCTTCTATAGGAATTATTATCCTGATATTTCCAGAAACATTAAGTGCCTTGCAAATTTGTTTATTCACACCACTGTTCCTTTTTTTTTTTTTTTTTTTTTTGCGGTACGCGGGCCTCTCACTGTTGTGGCCTCTCCCGCTGCGGAGCACAGGCTCTGGACGCGCAGGCTCAGCGGCCATGGCTCACGGGCCCAGCCGCTCCGCGTCATGTGGGATCTTCCCGGACCGGGGCACGAACCCGTGTCCCCTGCATCGGCAGGCAGACTTTCAACCACCGCGCCACCAGGGAAGCCCCACTGTTCCATTTTAAATCCATTATATAACTCTTGGAATATAGTCTCAGAAGTTTCATTTCCATCTGTTGTTTCCTCATGTAGAAAGTTTGAAAAACTTTTTTTATTTGGATTGATTAGAATCCAGACAAAATATTAGGATCCCCTACTGTAAAATTTTCTGAGGCAGGGATTTGCCTTATTTAGACTGACATCTCTGGCATCAAGGTTCCAGCTTCTGTTCCAGGAAGCATCCATAAAAGTCATTTACCTAGTAGTAAATAGATGTACCTTGTGGTAGATATTGTGCAAGGCTTCTGTGCATGTACTTTTTTTGTTTTAGAAGATGCTGGGGGTAGGAGTTTATTAATTAATTAATTTATTTTTGCTGTGTTGGGTCTTGTTGTGCATGTACTTTTAATTTTTTCCTGACGACAACCATGAGAGAGCGATAGTCTCATCACTTTGAATGAAGAGCATCAGGCATATAGAGGTTAAAAGATTAAACTGCCTGTGATCACATAGAGAATACATTCCAGAGCAAATACTCTAACCTGAGTTTTGTTGTGTTAAACTTCAGTGCTTAAGTTTATCTTCGCCAATTTTCTTGTCTACTGGAATCAAATTTTCAGATATCTGATTTTTTACTTCTACTACATTGATTTAAAAGCATGACATATCTACATTAATTGGTGAAGACTGATTGGTGAAGATTGATTCTGTCTCTTCTGGTTAGGAATTCCATTTCTTTTAAGTTCTTTCTGATACGAGTTTTCAGTGTGTCAAATCAAGGATTTGAAGTTATCTAGCTAAAATTTCTAGAGCTGCTCTCTTTATTGAGATGGAAATGTGTTCGAGGTAATGTTAGGCACTGATTTTTCAGGGCTAATGTTCGTTCAGGGCCAGTGTTTGGCCTAATTCTGAAATTAGCAAATGTTCCTGAATATTATAAGGAGAAGTCTTAAAAGGCTGAATTTTGGTAGAATCCGACTGGCTTATCCCTCTCGATTATCTGTACCTGATATATCTATATCTGTCTATATCTATCTTGCCTTTGATTAGGCCATTTTACATCTTCACAGAGCTATAAGTTGTTGAAACCTGATAGTAATGTAAATAATTCCTAATTCCTGTCCATAGGAAAAAAAAAATTGTTTCCTGTCAGTTGATTTTCTCACTGTAAGTAATGATCAGCCGTTTTGTATCCACTTGTAAGTTCATTTCAGTATTCTTATCTGACTGTAAATGTCTGGTACTTTGAGTTCTCTTTTGAACCAGTTTTAACATGTATTAATTACCTCATTCATTAAGGGCTAATTAAAATCTTTGATAAGTGTTCATTTTATGTCTGTATGAGAATAATTTTAGCGGCTCTTATTTTGAAAATTATCTTTTAAGACTATCTTTTTCTGCTACATTTTATTTCTGCCTCTAGCTCACCTTTAAGCGCCTAATGAAGTCTCTTAATCGCAGGAATCTAAGGTTAGGTATAAGTATCAAGCCAGTTATCTCTCCCAGCATTGTATTGAATTTCACATCTTTTGGTGATTTACAACTATTAAGAGGGCTAATAAGCAGCAGAGAGATCCAGGGATATGAGTGATTACTCAAGCGACAAAGACTTGTATGTTACCGAAGTTCCTTTATTCCCTCATACTCCTATTTTAATATAAGATATATATACACTCACACACACATATATAGTGTATGTATATGACAAATAATAATATTTTAAATGGTATGAGAGGGTTTTTTTTCCCCAAACTGGTTTATTATAAAGAGACAAGACACTAAGTGAACATTATCAAGTAGGAAGAGAAACCAGTTTCTAAAATTTGCCTGAGGATCACAATATATCAGAAGGCATGTTGATTTCATGAGGCATCATCTGATAATATACAGTAGCATACCAAGGAGAATTTAATTGTTCAATCCTGCAATACTTCACGTATATACATACTGCCAAATTGAGAGGTAAAACATATTATTCGTGTGTTGAGTTCTCAGTTTCTATCAGACGCCTTCATAAAATGTATTATCATCATAGAATATTTCACGTGTGACTAATTTTTATTCTTATTATAAATGGTATATTCATGTTTATTTGTATTTCCTATCTGGAAAATATATACAAACTGAAGATGGAGGTATAAGAAGGCTGACTAGAAAGCTACAGTAGTAAGAGAAGGGAAGCATGGGATGAGGGATGAGCTTTGAACTCACAGCTAATTTGAAACCCATCAGCCTTTCTCCGGTGGGGCAGCGTGGACAAGGGGACTTTCCTTCTCTACCTTGGCTCAAGTCCAATATGATCTTGTAAGTTATAAAATTCATTTTGGTAGGACGTTGAAAGAAAATATCCATAACTAAATAGATTTATGTTATTATATAAAACTAGAGTTTAACCTAGAGGTAGGATCTGGTGGCCAACAGGCCAGAACCAGTCACCAGGGGTTTTTTCTTGAGTTGTACTGTACTGGTCCCCATAGTGTTCTGCTTTGTTTTTAGAGTGGTTGTAACTATGAATACTTGAACCACAAGGAGTTTTATATGAAAATCAGGGTTTCTGGCTTCTCTTTGAAAATTGTGTTTCAGGCAGCTCCGGGCTAATTCCTTAGGGCAACAGTAAGCTCTCCATAGTGATTTCCCTCCGTATTAAGGACCCATATTCTCCAGTTCACAAGAGCCCCGTACCACGTCCTATTATATCCCTAAAAATATCCATAAAACATCATTATGCTGACGTTGTGGTTTTTCCTGTGTCTGATTTGCTTTACTTGTTTGTGTTTCCTGCCTGGACACTTTGATCCTTTGATTTTTTTTTTTTTTTTTTTTTTTTTTGGTACGCGGGCCTCTCACTGTTGTGGCCTCTCCCGTTGTGGAGCACAGGCTCCGGACGCGCAGGCTCAGCGGCCATGGCTCACGGGCCCAGCCGCTCCGCGGCATGTGGGATCCTCCCGGACCGGGGCCCGAACCCGTGTCCCCTGCATCGGCAGGCGGACTCTCAACCACTGCGCCACCAGGGAAGCCCGATCCTTTGAATTTTTAAACCATAATTTGTTAAGTGTGAGTTTTTGGAGATTGTGACTGATATACTTTTCTCTGATTCTCAGTTCCTGGCGGAATCTGTCACTCAGGAGACGCTCAGTGTTTGTTGTATGAATGCATTAATGCACTCTCATTGTAGATTTCAATACTATCTCTAATCTAGGGATAGAGAAGCTAATCTAGGGACCTTTAAAGTGCAGATCAACCACTATTGATTTGTTGGTTGTTTGGGCTTCTTAGCTGGTTTAAAGTGAGATGAAAATTTAGTCGTGGTTGGGTTTTAAGAAGTCTAGTTTAGAAGAGGTAGGTCAGTAGTTTAAAACTAAATTTAGAAGATATATCTTAAATTCTCTTGGACTTTGTTTTTCAGCTTTAATATTATATCATACTTTTACATTGTGCTATGAATTTGTCTTGCTCTATTTAGTAAGCTCCTCAAAATAAAATCACATAATAAGATTGGTAGAGAATAAAAATACTCTCCAATTCAGGTGTTTATGCTTTTAGTAGAATATGTATATTCCCAGTATAGAATATATCCAACAAGTATCTAACAAATACCAGATTAAACAAACAAATAAACAACAACAAAAACGTTATGTAAGAAATAGTCATATAGAAACAAGAATATAATAGCTATAGATTTTTAGGAAAGAAATTTATCTAGTACACAACTGGATATAAAACATATATGTAGTTAATTTTTAGAAGTTAAAGATGTTTGTTTTTAAATTGGATAAATTTTATATGGTGGTATGGGGAAGACAAGAAAAATAAAAGATAAACATAAAAGTGATAAAGCAAATTAGGCTATTAGGAGGAGGTTACTAATGACAGGAAATTAAAGATAAAAAATAACAATGCAGTCAAAAAATACAAACTGAGATATAGCTGGTAAAACTTAAAGATTTAACTTTTGTTGTAGATTTGAAGAAATATGATTTACTTTTCTTAAAGTGTTTAAATATATGGACATACCAATCTCTATATTTTTTTATTCCTTTATTTCTGTATTCTGTCGCCAGAGTATGCTAGGTCTTGTCCTAGGTGTTAAGAAATCAGACCTATAAGACAAATTCTTCGTTTTCTCTTGAGAAAACAAGTAGAATACAAACCATTACGGCAGTTTTATAAGAGCAGTTATGCTCAAGGCATTAATGTTAGAATTATGCTCAAGACATTAATGATCAAAAGGGATCACAATTAATTATGCAGAAATAAGGGGAGCATTCCGGATAGTTGCACAGAAGATCATGTGTGTGCTGAGGCTCCCAAATGCATGGGCAGTGGGTATTAAGCCAGAAAGAAGAGCATGTAGGGCTGAAATCGGAAAGAGAGAATATGATGTGTTTGAAGTTTGGCAAGTGTTTGCATGGGTCTAAAGCAGAGTGTGAAGTGAGAGAGAGTGGTAAGAGATGAGGCCAGATAAGATATAGGGCAAATGATTGAAGGATTTCTTGGACCAAATATTTGGAGATTTATTCTTTACATGAGGAAGCATGTTCATATATTGTGGGCAGGGAGTGACATGATAATATTAGTGCTTTGGAAATATCACTAAGGTACTATGTGAAGGGTGGGTGGTCTGAGCTACAGATGGGTGATAAACTGGAGGTAGGGAGACAAGTAAAGAGGTAATATCAGTAAGTTGGGGTGAGAGCTAAGGAAGGATGGTGGTGGGAGTGCAAGTAAATCGACATTTAGGAGGCAGAATTATCCTGTTTGATGGCCAAAATAGTATTGGTGCTAAGGAAAGGATAATTTCCATTTTTCTAGAATTGCCTGTCAGCCAGCTAGGATGGATGTTGGTGCTATTCACTACGTTTGAATTTGGAGATACCTAAGTGTGGGAAGAGTTTGGTGGTGGGGATGTGGTTTAAGATCATGAGTTTAGTTTGGAGCATGGTGAGTTGAGATGCCTAAAAAATAGTCAACTGTGGATGTCAAGTAGAACAGTTGTTAAATATGGATTTGAAACTCAAGTCAACACTGGAAAAGGATGTGCCTCTTCAAATGGTGCTAGAACGGAGTCCTAGGGGGCACTGATAATTAAGGGCATGCAGAATAGAATGAATGCATATAATAAGAAACAAAGATTGTACGGCAGTCACTACTTTAACCTTAATAACTACCCTATAAAACAGGTGCAGACCTTATCCACAGCGTAATGTGGAGCTAGTTGAGGCAGAAAGATAACAGGTAACTTGTTCAACAGTGAGAAGTAGAATCTAGAAATGTTAAAAAAAAAAAAAAAAAAAGATAGAAAGGAAGTGGTGTTTAGGACTTACCATGTTACAAATTAATATACTGTTGAAAAAAATTTTAATTGAGTACTTGATAATACTTCGTAAATGATAAATTATATTCTAACCCTAAGACTTTGTGATGCTAATATTTAGAAAGTGCTTTTAAACATCATGCTTAGTTAATCCCCATCTAACCATTATGTAACCTAATACTATTTTTCTTTTCCTAGAATAAAGAAACTCTTACATAAATTTTTAATGTAATCCCAATTTTTATGTTAGAAATAAGTATTTATTTTAAATCTGTATTATTTCAGCTCCAGGTAGTTGCTTATACTGAGAAGCCATTCGATTTGATATGGGCTTTATATTCTTTGTACGTTTTCAAATGTTGTGTTAATTAATCTCTCAAAGTAGTATAAAAGTGGAAAAGGATTTTATTATGTGCTTTCAGGTCCTAGGATGAAAAATGCTCTTTGAAAAGCAAGCTATTACCTCTTTTCTATTACACTTAAACCATTTATCTAAAGTTTATAGAATTCATAATTAAATAGAAATCAGAAATTAAATAATTAAATAGAAATTGGAAATCTTTGTCACAGATGGACCAAGTAACCTGCCCAAAAATTACAGAGAAAACATGCCAACTTCAGGCTGTTGTCCTTCTCTAGTGTTAAGTTCACAGTACCAAAATGATTTGTTCAAATTATTACTCTCTATCTTTATGTTAAACATTGTGCCAGTGAGTGCATTTGGTGCTAGTGGAATTATTTATCTCTGAAAATGTTCAGATATTACATAATATTCTAGGTCTGTGGTTGATCCATTACTTGCTAGTCTGGGAGCTAAGAATAGAGGCAAAAAGGAACCAGTAGCCACTATATTCAGAAATTTTGAAATACCTTTTACAGTACCCACTAAAAATCCTATTTTAAAATAAGCTAAAATGAATCAGGATAAAGGTGATTTTTCTGTATGGGATATTACTGGACATAGAAATTGGTAAAGAGATGAATTTTTGTCTTAGCCTTTATGTAAATATCTCAAGAAAGTGCAACCTGGCCCCCCCCCAAAATCAGATTTTGAAATATAAAAATCTTAAGAATTTAAAGTGCTGCCTAATGCATTTACTTACTAAACGTAGGAACCTGTTTTATATAACAGATCAGTAACCATTTAGGCTCTGATTGAATAGTTCCAGTGACAAGTTGCTTTTTAAGGCCTCATTCTACATTTAAATTAATCATTGCATATATGCTTTTGGGTGGCTACTTTTCGTACCTCCTTTTTTTAGATCTTTTTTATTTCATTCCTTACCTCTCTTTCTTAATATATAAAAAACAGCAACATGTAGTAAAAGTTTAAAAATTGTATAATGTAAGAAACACTACTAAAATTAGGCAGATATTAGCGTTTTGCTATACTTTCTTTGAATATGAGTCACGTATACAATAAAAATGTTACATATACATTGATGTAAATGTTAGCTATGAAACATCCTGTGTGTGTGTATGTACGTGTGTGTATTGATGTGTGTTCTAAATTCTTTATATAGGGACTCATATTATGGGTTTTATTAATTTTGAATTTTTTGTATTGTGATTAAATAACATCATTTGCATGATGTTGGTTTATTGCTGTTTGTTGATATTTGCCTTGTATCTTGACATCTAATCACTTTTTATAAATGGCCAATTCTGCTTCTAACGAATATTAATTTTGTTATTTTTAAGTACAGGATCATATATATGATCATCAGGTCACATTTGTTCAGTTTTACTAATTTTTTGGTCAGCTTGAGCAATCAGTAACTAAGAAATTATTTAAAATTTCTATACCATGATTGTGAATTTTCCCATCTCCTCTCCTTTTTTTCTTGAAGTATAGCTGGCTTACAGTATTATATTAGTTTCAGGTGTACAGCATAGTAATTCAGTATTTTTATAGGTTATTCACCCTTGAAAGTTATTACAAAATAATAACTATAATAATTCTCTGTGCCATACAGTGTATCCTTGTTGCTTATCTATTTTTTTAAATTAATTTATTTTTTTTTATTTATTTTTGGCTGTGTTGGGTCTTTGTTGCTGTGTGCAGGCTTTCTCTAGTTATGGTGAGCGGGGGGCTACTCTTCGTTGCAGTGCGTGGGCTTCTCATTACGATCGCTTCTCTTGTTGAGGAGCGTGGGCTCCAGGCACACGGGTCTCAATAGTCTTGGCTCCTGGGCGGTAGAGCGCAGGCTCACCTATTGCGGCGCATGGGCCTAGTTGCTCCACGGCATGTGGGATCTTTCCGGACCAAGCCCTGAACCCGTGTTCCCTGCTTTGGCAGGCGGATTCTCAACCACTGTGCCACCAGGGAAGCCCCTTGTTCCTTATCTATTTTATACATAGTGGTTTGTATCTCTTAATCCAGTATCTATCTTGTCCCTCCCTCGTTTCCTCTCCCCCTGGTAAGCACTAGTTTGTTTTCCATATCTGTGAGTCTGTTTCTGTTTTGCTGTATACGTTTGTTTCATTTTTTAGATTCCACATAAAGTGATATCATACAGTATTTGTCTCTCTCTGTTTGACTTATTTAACTAAGCATAATATTCCCTAGGTCCATCCATGTTGCTGCAAGTGGTATATTTGCTTGATAGAGATTTTTTTCCATCCCATTCCCTTTATGCCATTTTATTTTGAGTGTGCATCTTATCTGGATAGATATATATTCACATATATATACACACATATGTTTATATATATATAAAGTTGAGATTAACAGAATATATGTGTGTGTGTGTGTATATATATATTCCGGTAATCTCAGTTTTAACCAGTGAGTTTTCTTTATGTATACTAATGTGATGATGGATATATTTAGATATATTTGCTGAAATTTTTCAGTCTGTTAATACTAGCTGTGCTGAGACAACCTATACATTTCTATGGAAATTATTCTTTTCTATACTTCCCCCATGCAAAATATTTTATTCCTTCTCTTGACTACACATTCTTCGCCATTTCAAGTATTCATATTAGCAAACTCTAAATGTTGGTATTAAATAGTAGAAACACCAAATTACAAAATACATGAAGGGCCTTAATATATGGGAAGCACTCAAAAAGATTAGACTCCTGCCCCAATAGTATGTAGCCAGTTAAACTTCTAGAACCTTTTTTGTTTCATATAAGCTGATTTCTAACGAATAGTGTCATTCAAATGACTATTTTGACCTTGAAAGTGGTTATTTAGGCCTTTAAATTTAAGAGATTAAAAATAATTCAGTCCTTTGAGGAGAGATTACTAGTATATAATCTATATCTTTAGAGGACAGGGGAATCCTGCAGTAAACATAGTTTGGTCATGTGTTTTACATATTCTTATGTTGTATGTGTTTTCATGTGTCTGCTCATGTGAACGTATTTATTACACAAATAACAGGTATTACTTGGAATATACAGGTAGGCTTTAAAACAGGAAAGAAAGCATAAAAAGTACAAGAAAACCAATCTTTAAAAATAATCACAATTATTGTTTTATTATATATCATTCCATATTTTTTATTCACACACATATGTCCAAATAAAGCATATAACAACAACAAAAACAACAAAAGTAGCTAACATTTATTCATCATTTCAGTGACTCAGACACTCTGCTATATGCTTTACGTAGACTTTATCACACAAGCCTAATCATAACTTTCTAAAACAGGTACTATTATGCCCTCATTTTACAGATGTGTAGACTAAGGCTAGAGAGATACTACAGAGTTAAGTAACTTGCCATTATTTCATGTTCTATAAGTGATGGAAAAGAGATTCAAACCCAGGCAATATGAATCCACAGGCCCACACTCTTAAATTTTACCTTGAATGACCTCTCCCCATAGATATTTTGTGATACATATGTTTCCTTGCCTTTTTTTCCACTTGGTAATAATAAATGGATATCTCATCATAGTTTCTTTTAATTGCTATGTAGTCTTATTTACAGAACAAATTTGCCTGAGTAATTCCCTATTGTTAGAAATTTGTTTCTATTTTTTCACAGCTATAAAATAGGTAATACCATCTTTTTTGCATTATTTATCCAATTTTCATATCAAAAATAACACACGTTTTACAGCCTTCTTTCCTTTCCCTCCTTGTTTTTACTACACAAAGTCTTTTCAAATCTTTGCTCAAATATCAGTTCCTCAATGATGACTACCTATTTAAATTTGCAATTCTACATTGCCCTCTACATTAACAAAACAGCCAATAAATATTATACCAATTTACATATCTTAGAGCAATATGTTCAACTTTTGTCTCACTAACTCATTGCCAACACTATGCATTACCCTGTTTTATAATTTTTCAGGGTGATTTTTCGCTGATGTTTGTTTTGCAGTGAAATTGTACCTCTTTACTTTTTTCCTTTGAGAATTTCCTGCCATATGCCTTGACTATTTTTGGAGAATACTTAAGTTTCTAAGGAGGAGACATATATCTCATTTGAATCAACATAATTATTTCAACAAATATTATTGAGGTCCTAGTACTTGACAAGCTATGGTTAAGGATCTTGGGATACATCTGCAAACACAATAGACAAAAACATTTCCCTGTCCTTGTGAAGTTTCCAATCTATGGCAGTAAACAGATAATAAATGAATTAATCTAATAAATATGGAAAATCTAACATGTTAGAATGTGGCAAGTGATAACGAAAAAATTAAAAGCAGACCAGCATAAAGGGAGATTGTGGAGGCTAAGACATGAAGGAGAATTGCAGTTTTCAATAGGTAGTGATCAATGAGGAGCTAATGGTTGAGCAAAGACATGAAAAGAGTGTAATAAAAGTAAGGGAGGGGGCTTCCCTGGTGGCGCAGTGGTTGAGAGTCCGCCTGCCAATGCAGGGGACACGGGTTCGTGCCCCGGTCTGGGAAGATCCCACATGCCGTGGAGCGGCTGGGCCCGTGAGCCATGGCCACTGAGCCTGCGCGTCCAGAGCCTGTGCTCTGCAATGGGAGAGGCCACAACAGTGAGAGGCCCAAGTACCGCCAAAAAAAAAAAAAAAAGTAAGGGAGGAAGAAAAGCAGGCTGTATGGTTTTATAAATATTACAAGGGGCTGTTGGTAACTCTAGTAGAAACATCCATCTTTATCAAAGTATCATTGTCCTTTTTGATAAGTTTTTGGTCAGGTTTTGCTATTAAAGTTATGCAAACTGGGCTTCCCTGGTGGCGCAGTGGTTGAGATATACAAGATAAAAGTGAGAAAAGAAATTGAATCACAGATAAAAGAGAACTTAGAAAAAATATAAGGAAATATTACATGTAATACTATGGCAAATACTTTGAAAATGAGAGGAAAAAGACAAATTAAGCATAAATTACCCAAATTGTCCCAATAATAAGTGGAAACCTTGAGTAGGCCAATTACCACAGAAGAAATTGTAAAGCTGCTTAGAGATGTGTCATTAAGAAACATACAAAACAAGGTGGGTTCATAGCTGAGTTTTACATAACTTTTAAAGATCAGATAAATAAATCCAATATTATGTGAACTATTCTAGGCCAGAGATAAAGAAGTCTTCCCAGTTAAATTTATAAAGTTTGCATACTTTTTTTTTTTTTTTTTTTTTTTTTTTTTGCGGTACGTGTGCCTCTCACTGTTGTGGCCTCTCCCGTTGCGGAGCGCAGGCTCCGGATGCGCAGGCTCAGCGGCCATGGCTCACGGGCCCAGCCGCTCCGCGGCACGTGGCATCTTCCCAGACCAGGGCTCGAACCCATATCCCCTGCATTGGCAGGCAGGCTCTCAACCACTGCGCCACCAGGGAAGCCCCCATAATTCTTAAATCCATAAAAATCTTTTTTTCAAAAAATTGGGAAAGTAAGCCTTAAAAATATCTATTAACTTTACCAGGTTACGTGATATGTATTCGATTACTTCAAGTTTTACAGCTACTTTAAGTTTTATTATTATATTTAAAACACAAAATTCTAATTTTAAGTACTGTATTCTGTAGGTTAAGGTTTTTAATTTCTATGCATTATTAACTCATCACTATCTCTTAAATTGTATAGTCCAGCGTAAATCTGACCCCATTTAAAATTCAATAGAAGAAATCATTTGTGAAGCTGTAGCTGTTTTCCATCCCAGACTCCTGGTTGACGTTGTTATCTTAATGAAATCCTGTTGGAGGGCCTTGTTAATTGCATTAAATAAAGGCCTTCATCATCCGCACTTCTGTACAGTTAAAATCAAGTGTTATGTTTGCCAGGACAAAAAGAGCTTAAGAAGTGTATACATTCATAATGTTTTCAAATACGCCTGTACAGAATGATTGGGGTAAAACAGAGGACCTGGGCATGGGGTCCCCACTGTAGCATATTGCAGTAACATGCCCCCGTGAGGCACACCACTCAGAATCCAAGTCTTTGTGTACTCACTTGGCCCAGGGACTTACTTTGGTGAATTGTATACCAGCAAACATGATGCTGATACAGGCTGAGGCTTGATAAGCGTGTGTGCCTTGGGACCTTTTTGGAATGCTGCTCTGAGACTACCATGACGTGCCAGCATGAAAGACAGTGTGGAGGGTGGGCCCCTGCTGTAAGGGGCGCCATGTGGCAGGAGTGCTCATGAGGCCACATCTTGTTCTGCCCAGCCCAGTCTTCCCCAGCCTAAGTGGAAACCACAGGAGGGAGCCCAGACAACACACAGGATCATGGGAAGTGCAACTAAGTATTGGGAGGTTTGAAACTCAGTAATAGATATCTGTTTCAGTTCCCAACATTCTTTTTCAATTTGAGAATGAAGGAAGATCCTCGGCAGAGGCTTGATTTTCTTCTTCTTCTTTTTTTTTATCTGACACACCTGCTAATACATTTAGTTATGTAATACAGAGTGTGAATTAGTCATGAAGGTTTTCTGTATATGCTAGTGATTCTTGTTTCACTCCACCATGCATAGATATTCCTTCCAATAATTGGTATTCTTTTCCATGACAGGAATAGCTAGCGTCCTGATTATTTCTCTTTGTGCAATCACACATCTCAAAATTTTCTTACCTAAAACTCCACTGACATACATTAGAACCATGGTTTCCAGACTTTTAGAATTCACAGAATATTAAAGAGAAAATAGTGTGTCTGAAGTAAATCTGTCAGATTTTTATTTTGTCACCTAAAGTCATAGAAAGAGAAAAGAAAAAACCCTGACTAAATGCTACTATCATTATTTTAAATGGTGTGGATATTGTTAACGTCAAAAATGTAGGAAGGATATGATCTCAAAATTAAGTAATATCCTTTAGTTGAAAATGTTTGGCTTTGAAAATTTTGTTTTCATTATGTTGGAGACAGGTAAAAATAAAAGTGGGTTGACAGTAACCCATGGACCAGTGGATTGCCACCTCTTCAATACTGTTTGGTTTGCTTGATCCTCTCGTTTCCTTTGTTTTTCCTCATTTATCTCATGCTTATTGAATGCATCATTATTTGGCTGTTTTTCTCTTATAACTATAATAGAAAGTCAAGGAGAGTATGTTTGCCCAGCTGCTTCGGAGGTTATTTTCTTTTTGTGGCAGAGGTAAAACCTTATTTTTCCATGAATTGTCATCATCATCATCAAATCAGAATTGCTGTTGTTAAAAAATACAACTTGTTTTTGACCAATTGTTGTAGGTCTGTATTAAGAGCTTTATAATGATTACTACACTTACTCCTACAACAATTCTGTGAATTAGGTATTATGTTCCATTTTACAGATGAAAAAACTAAGGTTTAGAGAAGTTTACAAGTTGCTTAAGCTCACACAGAACATAGTGGAGCCTGGAACTTGAAATCAAGATCTGTCTGAATCCACTAACTATGTTCTTATCAAGTTCACTCTACTGTCTCTTCCATGGACTATCTATCTATCCATCTATCTATCATCTATCTATGTATCTATCCATCTATCATCTATCTATCCATCATCTATCTATCCATCTATCATCTATCTATCCATTTATCTATGTATCATCTATCTATCCATCATCTATCATCTATCTATCCATCTATCATCTATCTATCCATCTGTCATCTCTATCATCTGTCCATCTGTCTATCATCTATCCATCATCTATCTATCCATCCATCTATCATTGATCATCTATCTATCCATCATCTATCTATCATCTGTCTACCCGTCTATCATCTCTCTATCATCTATCCATCCATCTATCATCTGTCCATCATCTGTCTATCTATTCATCCATCCATCTGTCTATCATCTATCTATCATCTATCCTATCTATTTATCTGGATATCACTCCTCTGAGAAATCAACCTACTTAATCCTGACTCATTATATTGGCGAATGGCTTGAAACATATACTTGTGGAAAATTAATAAAATGATATTTTTGGCACAGGACACAAGAAGTTCCATGTGCTTCAAAATCATGTTAAACATATGTGATGTTAGCTTGACTAGACCACAGTACCAAGATATTTGATCAAGCACCGGTCTGCATGTTACTGTGAAAGTATTTTTAGATGAGATTAACATTAATATCAGTGGACTGAGTAAACCATATTACTCTGTATGTTGGTAGGCCTCATCCAATCAGAGAAGAAGACTAAAGTCTCCTAAGGAAGAGAGAATTCTGCCTTTAGGCTACTTTGGAATTCAAGCAACAACAGCTGTTCCCTGGGTCTCTAGCCTGCTGGCCTGCCAGCTTCTGTAATAGTGTGAGCCAATTCTTTAAAACAAATCAGTCAGTCTCTCTCTCTCTTTCCCTCCCCTCCCTCTCCCCACTCTCTCTCTCCCTCTTACTCTCTCACTGTCTCTCTCACACACACACACACACACATTCTGTTCGTTCTCATTGATTCTCTGGAGAACTCTGTGACTGAGAATATGGTCATTTGAACAAGTCACTCAGATTCTTTAATTTCCTCATATACAAAAAGGAATTATTTGTGATTAGTGAATAGTTCAATATATGTGAAATATTTACACTAAATGTGATTACAGTATATCATAAATTTCAGCTAATTTTTGTTGTTTTCCCCCAGTACTTTAACAAGCCAATCCATTTTCTCTGTCTTGACTTCTAGAAAGCTCCGGCAAATGGTTTATGCTTAACCCCTGTGACTCCACTAAACTTGAGTTTATTGTTTTCCTTTCCTTTCCCCTCCATTTTCACTGTTTCCTTTTTGTGTTTTGTCCTGTGTTAATTGTACAGTTTTTATTACATTGTGCTTTAACTATGTAGTGTCTCTTTTGGATATAGCAAAATGTTCTGTCTTTGGAGATACAAAAATATACATAAATCGAAGACTTCATGTGCATTTACCATCTAAGTGACCAATCAGAATGAGTTTAAACTGGTTCTTCATTTGCTAACAGCAGTTTCCTGCCAGGTCTCTTGACCGATTTCACCAGAATTGAGGAGGAATGTTATGCATGTGACTGATATGAGGGCACGACATCTAGCTGACTTATATGTGTGACCTTTATAAACTTGTCTGTGGTGTATGTGTTTGTACCTTGAAAATTTTTGTTGACACAGCTCTACCTCTTTATAAGCAATTTATAGATTTTTTTTTGGTGGGGAGGAAGAATTTCTTTTCTTACTTTGTAGTTGTAGTTATCATTACTGATCAGTTACTATGTGTTACACTTGGGCTTGTTAAAAGAATTATTCAAGATTTGAAAAGTGACAACCATAAAAGCAAAGAAAAAAAGATATATTCTTCCATCTTTTCTTAAACATAACAGAAAGAGTATGATGGTTATAATTATCCTTGGGTTATGGAGAAAATTATCTGATATAAGAAGGTGAGCCACCAGCTAATGGCTTTAAATTCAGTTTGGAGTGGATCCAACAGCATTCAACCTTGTACTCTCCTGAGGTAGCCTATAATAGCTTTTCCTAACAGATGGTTGCTATTCTATTTACCCATTTACCATGGTCAGATCAGCTGGTGCACTCTTTTTTTTTTTTTTCAGATTCCACATGTAAGGGACATTATCGTGTTTGTCTTCTTTTTAAAATTTTTTTTTATTTTTGGCTGCGTTGGGTCTTCATTGCTGAACGTGGGCTTTTCTCTGGTTGTGGCGAGCAGCGGCCACTCCTCACTGTGGTGCTTACGCCTCTCATCGCGGTGGCCTCTCCCGTTGCGGAGCATGGGCTCCAGGCACACGGGTTTCAGTAGTTGTGGCTCACGGGCTCCAGAGCGCAGGCTCAGCAGCCGTGGCGCACGGGCGCAGCTGCCCCGCGGCATGCGGGATCCCCCCAGACCAGGGCGCGAACCCGTGTCCCCCGCGCCGGCAGGCGGATTCCCAACGTCTGCACCACCAGGGAAGCCCAGCTGGTGCACTCTTATTCCCCAATTTAGTCTTCAGTGTTAGTAGTGAGAAGACCCTTTTCATTGAAGGCTTAAGTATAATTATCTATTGAAGGGCAGTGATGACCTAAATGTATTTGGTCTATGACTCTAAATTCTCTAGTCTTTCCTGTCTAAATTTTTTAAATTTAAAACTGATTCTAGGTTTTTCCTTGGACATAAATGAGAAAAGTATAGGATTGCTCTTCTTTTCAACAGCTTTTTTCAAAGTCTAACTTCTTTATCAAAATGTCAAAGAGGCTTTAGAATCTTTAAGTCCACTAACCAGTTTGCTTCAAATTAATTCATCTCACTTAGCAAAATGTATTGAGCTAGATGCATAGATATAAAAATTGTGTGTGTGTGCACGTGCTTGTCCTTGCATCCAAGTGGCTGAGAGTCTAGATAAGACCTGTAGAAAGAGAAGATCACTACAGTATATGCTTTGGCAGCATTAAGTAACCAAGCAGTGCTTTGAAGGAAAGGCACAATTTGGTTATGTGAGAAAGGAAAGGAACGGCCTCTAAGTAAATAAACCATGTAAAAAAACCCATTAAACCCTGAGAGAGAAAGTATATTAAGTGAATTTTCCACTTCTGAATGCATGTGGCAGAGCTTGCAAACAGGCTGTTTTATTCATAAGGAAGGAGAGTCACTGTAGGAGTTTGCCTTGGCCAGATTTGCATTTTGTGAAATTGCTTGAACAGCAGTAAGTAGATAACAAGATTTTTGCTTAAACCTCAGGGATTTGGGTTGAAAAGGCTGGTGGTGACTCAGTTGCCCAAGATTGATGCAAATATCAACTAAGTAGCTTTGCGTTCTGCTCAAGCTCTATTTGTAGACTTTCAGTCAACAGAGAAAAATGTCTTTAATTTTTTGAATAGAATTTTCCTCTTATAAAAATACCATTGATGTTAATTGTAGAAAATTTTTAAAAGGTACAGGAGCACCGAAAATAAAATCAAAATACTCTATAACCCTACCACTCATAAGTTACTACTATTGATATATATTTTTTTTACATCTTTATTGGAGTATAATTGCTTTACAATTGTGTGTTAGTTTCTGCTTTATAACAAATTGAATCACTTATACATATAAATATGTTCCCATATCTCTTCCCTCTTGTGTCTCCCTCCATCCCACCCTCCCTATTCCACCCCTCCAGGCGGTCACAAAGCACCGGGCTGATCTCCCTGTGCTATGCGGCTGCTTCCCACTAGCTATCTACCTTACGTTTGGTAGTGTATATATGTCCATGCCTCTCTCGCACTTTCTCACAGCTTACCCTTCCCCCTCCCCATATCCTCAAGTCCATTCTCTAGAGGGTCTGTGTCTTTATTCCTGTCTTACCCCTAGGTTCTTCATGACATTTTTTTTTCTTAAATTCCATATATATGTGTTAGCATACGGTATTTGTCTTTCTTTCTGACTTACTTCACTCTGTATGACAGACTCTAGGTCTATCCACCTCATTACAAATAGCTCAATTTCGTTTCCTTTTATGGCTGAGTAATATTCCATTGTATATATGTGCCACATCTTCTTTATCCATTCATCCGATGATGGACACTTAGGTTGTTTCCATCTCTGGGCTATTGTAAATAGAGCTGCAATGAACATTTGGTACATGACTCTTTTTGAATTATGGTTTTCTCAGGGTATATGCCCAGTAGTGGGATTGCTGGGTCATATGGTAGTTCTATTTGTAGTTTTTTAAGGAACCTCCATACTGTTCTCCACAGTGGATGTATCAATTTACATTCCCACCAACAGTGCAAGAGGGTTCCCTTTTCTCCACACCCTTTCCAGCATTTATTGTTTCCAGATTTTTTGATGATGGCCATTCTGACTGGTGTGAGATATCTCATTGTAGTTTTGATTTGCATTTCTCTAATGATTAATGATGTTGAGCATTCTTTCATGTGTTTGTTGGCAGTCTGTATATCTTCTTTGGAGAAATGTCTGTTTAGGTCTTCTACCCATTTTTGGACTGGGTTGTTTGTTTTTTTGTTATTGAGCTGTATGAGCTGCTTATAAATTTTGGAGATTAATCCTTTGTCAGTTGCTTCATTTGCAAATATTTTCTCCCATTCTGAGGGTTGTCTTTTGGTCTTGTTTATGGTTTCCTTTGCTGTGCAAAAGCTTTGAAGTTTCATTAGGTCCCATTTGTTTATTTTTGTTTTTATTTCCATTTCTCTAGGAGGTGGGTCAAAAAGGATCTTGCTGTGATTTATGTCATAGAGTGTTCTGCCTATGTTTTCCTCTAAGAGTTTGATAGTTCTCACCTTACATTTAGGTCTTTAATCCATTTTGAGCTTATTTTTGTGTATGGTGTTAGGGAGTGATCTAATCTCATACTTGTACATGTACCTGTCCAGTTTTCCCAGCACCACTTGTTAAAGAGGCTGTCCTTTCTCCACTGTACATTCCTGCCTCCTTTATCAAAGATAAGGTGACCATATGTGCGTGGGTTTATCTCTGGGCTTTCTCTCCTGTTCCATTGATCTATCTTTCTGTTTTTGTGCCAGTACCATACTGTCTTGATTACTGTAGCTTTGTAGTATTCTCTGAAGTCAGGGAGCCTGATTCCTCCAGCTCCTTCTTTCGTTCTCAAGATTGCATTGGCTATTCGGGGTCTTTTGTGTTTCCATACAAATTGTGAATTTTTTGTTCTAGTTCTGTGAAAAATGCCAGTGGTAGTTTGATAGGGATTGCATTGAATCTGTAGATTGTTTTGGGTAGTAGAGTCGTTTTCACAATGTTGATTCTTCCAATCCAAGAACATGGTATATCTTTCCATCTATTTGTATCATCTTTAATTTCTTTCATCAGTGTCTTATAATTTTCTGCATACAGGTCTTTTGTCTCCTTAGGTAGGTTTATTCCTAGATATTTTATTCTTTTTGTTGCAGTGGTAAATAGGAGGGTTTTCTTGATATCACTTTCAGATTTTTCATCATTAGTGTACAGGAATGCCAGAGATTTCTGTGCATTAATTTTATATCCTGCTACTTTACCAAATTCATTGATTAGCTCTAGTAGTTTTCTGGTAGCATCTTTAGGATTCTCTATGTATAGTATCATGTCATCTGCAAACAGTGACAGCTTTACTTCTTCTTTTCTGATTTGGATTCCTTTTATTTCCTTTTCTTCTCTGATTGCTGTGGCTAAAACTTCCAAAACTATGTTGAATAAGAGTGGTGAGAGTGGGCAACCTTGTCTTGTTCCTGATCGTAGTGGAAATGGTTTCAGTTTTTCACCATTGAGGATGATGTTGGCTGTCGATTTGTCATATATGGCCTTTATTATGTTGCGGAAAGTTCCCTCTGTGCCTGCTTTCTGCAGGGTTTTTATCATAAGTGGGTGTTGAATTTTGTCGAAAGCTTTCTCTGCATCTATTGAGATGATCATATGGTTTTTCTCCTTCAATTTGTTAATATGGTGTATCACGTTGATTGATTTGCGTATATTGAAGAATCCTTGCATTCCTGGAATAAACCCCACTTGATCATGGTGTATGATGCTTTTAATGTGCTGTTTGGATTCTGTTTGCTAGTATTTTGTTGAGGATTTTTGCATCTATGTTCATCAGTGATATTGGCCTGTAGTTTTCTTTCTTTGTGATATCCTTGTCTGGTTTTGGTATCAGTGTGATGGTGGCCTCGTAGAATGAGTTTGGGAGTGTTCCTCCCTCTGCTATATTTTGGAAGAGTTTGAGAAGGATAGGTGTTAGCTCTTCTCTAAGTGATAGAATTCGCCTGTGAAGCCATCTGTTCCTGGGCTTTTGTTTTTTGGAGATTTTTAATCAGTGTTTCAATTTCAGTGCTTGTGATTGGTCTGTTGATATTTTCTATTTCTTCCTGATTCAGTCTTTCAGGTTGTGCATTTCTAAGAATTTGTCCATTTCTTCCAGGTTGTCCATTTTATTGGCATAGAGTTGCTTGTAGTAATCTCTCATGATCTTTTTTATTTCTGCAGTGTCAGTTGTTACTTCTCCTTTTTCATTTCTAATTCTATTGATTTGAGTCTTCTCCCTTTTTATCTTGATGAGTCTGGCTAATGGTTTATCAATTTTGTTTATCTTCTCAAAGAACCAGCTTTTAGGTTTATTGATCTTTGGTATCGTTTCCTTCATTTCTTTTTCATTTATTTCTGATCTAATTTTTATGATTTCTTTCCTTCTGCTAACTTTGGGGTTTTTTTGTTCTTCATTCTCTATTTAGGTGCAAGGTTAGGTTGTTTATTCGAGATGTTACTTGTTTCTTAAGGTAGGATTGTATTGCTATAAACTTCCCTCTTAGAACTGCTTTTGCTGCATCCCATAGATTTTTGGGTCGTCATGTCTCCATTGTCATTTGTTTCTAGGTAGTTTTTGATTTCCTCTTTGATTTCTTCAGTGATCACTACGTTATTAAGTATTGTTTAGCCTCCATGTGTTTGTATTTTTTACAGATCTTTTCCTGTAATTAATATCTAGTCTTGTAGCATTGTGGTCAGAAAAGATACTTGAAAGAATTTCAATTTTCTTAAATTTACCAAGGATTGCTTTGTGACCCAAGGTATGATCTATCCTAGAGAATGTTCCATGAGCACTTGAGAAAAATGTGTATTCTGTTGTTTTCAGATGGAATGTCCTATAAATATCAATTAAGTCCATCTTGTTTAATGTATCATTTAAAGCTTGTGTTTCCTTATTTATTTTCATTTTGGATGATCTGTCCATTGGTGAGAGTGGGGTGTTAAAGTCCCCTACTATGAACGTGTTACTGTCGATTTCCCCTTTTATGGCTGTTAGTATTTGCCTTATGTATTGAGGTGCTCCTATGTTGGGTGCATAAATATTTACAATTGTTATATCTTCCTCTTGGATCGATCCCTTGATCATTATGTAGTGTCCTTCTTTGTCTCTTGTAATAGTCTTTATTTTAAAGTCTATTTTGTCTGATATGAGAATTGCTACGCCAGCTTTCTTTTGGTTTCCATTTGCATGAAATATCTTTTTCCATCCCCTTACTTTCAATCTGTATGTGTCTCTAGTTCTGAAGTGGGTCTCTTGTAGACAGCAAATATATGGGTCTTGTTTTTGTATCCATTCAGGCAATCTGTGTCTTTTGGTGGGAGCATTTAGTCCATTTACATTTAAGATAATTATCAATATGTATGTTCCTATTCCCATTTTCTTAATTGTTTTGGGTTCGTTATTGTAGGTCTTTTCCTTGTCTTGTGTTTCCTGCGTAGAGAAGTTCCTTTAGCATTTGTTGTAAAGCTGGTTTGGTGGTGCTGAACTCTCTCAGCTTTTGCTTGTCTGTAAAGGTTTTAATTTCTCCATCAAATCTGAATGAGATCCTTGCTGGGTAGAGTACTCTTGGTTGCAGGTTTTTCTCCTTCATCACTCTTAATATGTCCTGCCAGTCCCTTCTGGCTTGCAGAGTTTCTGCTGAAAGATCAGCTGTTAACCGTATGGGGATTCCCTTGTGTGTTATTTGTTGTTTTTCCCTTGCTGCTTTTAATGTTTTCTTTGTATTTAATTTTTGACAGTTTGATTAATATGTGTCTTGGCGTATTTCTCCTTGGATTTATCCTGTACGGGACTCTCTGTGCTTCCTGGACTTGATTAACTATTTCCTTTCCCATATTAGGGAAGTTTTCAACTATAATCTCTTCAAATATTTTCTCAGTCCCTTTCTTTTTCTCTTCTTCTTCTGGAACCCCTATAATTCGAATGTTGGTACGTTTAATGTTGTCCCAGAGGTCTCTGAGACTGTCCTCCGTTCTTTTCATTGTTTTTTCTTTATTCTGCTCTGCAGTAGTTATTTCCACTATTTTATCTTCCAGGTCACTTATCCGTTCTTCTGCCTCAGTTATTCTGCTATTGATCCCATCTAGAGTATTTTTAATTTCATTTATTGTGTTGTTCATTGTTGTTTGTTTCATCTTTAGTTCTTCTAGGTTCTTGTTAAATGTTTCTTGCCTTTTGTCTATTCTATTTCCAAGATTTTGGATCGTCTTTACTATCATTATTCTGAATTCTTTTTCAGGTAGACTGCCTATTTCCTCTTCATTTGTTAGGTCTGGTGGGTTTTTATCTTGCTCCTTCCTCTGCTGTGTGTTTTTCTGTCTTCTCATTTTGCTTATCTTACTGTGTTTGGGGTCTCCTTTTTGCAGGCTGCAGGTTCGTAGTTCCCGTTGTTTTTGGTGTCCTTCGCCAGTGGCTAAGGTTGGTTCAGTGGGTTGTGTAGGCTTCCTGGTGGAGGGGACTAGTGCCTGTGTTCTGGTGGATGTGGCTGGATCTTGTCTTTTTGGTGGGCAGGTCCACATCTGGTTGTGTGTTTTGGGGTGTCTGTGGACTTATTATGATTTTAGGCAGCCTCTCTGCGAATGGGTGGGGTTGTGTTCCTGTCTTGCTAGTTGTTTGGCATAGGATGTCCAGCACTGTAGCTTGCTGGTCGTTGAGTGGAGCTGGGTGCTGGTGTTAAGATGGAGATCTCTGGGAGATTTTCGCCGTTTGATATTATGTGGAGCTGGGAGGTCTCTTGTGGACCACTGTCCTGAAGTTGGCTCTCCCACCTCAGAGGCACAGCACTGACTCTTGGCTGCAACACCAAGAGCCTTTCATCCACGTGGCTCAGAATAAAAGGGAGAAAAAGTAGAAAGAAAGAATTAGTAGAAGAAAGAAAGAGAGAGAGAGAGAGAGGGAAAGAAAAAGAAAGAAAGGAGGGAGGGAGGGAGAAAGGAGGGAAGGAAGGAAAAAAAGAGAGAAGATAAAATAAAATAAAGTAAGATAAAATATAATAAAGTTATTAAAATAAAACATAATTATTAAGAGAAAAAAAATTTAAAAAAAAAGGACGGATAGGTGGAAGCAAAGCTATACAAACAAAATCTCACACAGAAGCATACACATACACACTCACCAACAGAGGAAAAGGGGAAAAATTAATAAATCTTGCTCTAAAAGTCCACCTCCTCAATTTGGGATGATTCGTTGTCTAAAGGATGGAAGGAAGGAAAGAAAGAAAGAAGGTAAAGTAAAATAAAGTTATTAAAATAAAAAATAATTATTAAGAAAAATAATTTAAAAAACTGGACGGATAGAACCCAGGACAAATGGTGGAAGCAAAGCTATACAGACAAAATCTCACACAGAAGCATACACATACACACTCACAAAAAGAGGAAAAAGGGAAAAAATAATAAATCTTGTTCTCAAAGTCCACCTTCATAATTTGGGATGATTCGTTGTCTATTGATATATTCCAGAGATGCAGGGTACATCAAGTTGATTGTGGAGCTTTAATCCGCTGCTTCTGAGGCTGCTGGGAGAGATTTCCCTTTCTCTTCTTTGTTCTCACAGCTCCAGGGGCTCAGCTTTGGATTCGGCCCCGCCTCTGCGTGTAGGTCGCAGGATGGCGTCTGTTCTTCGCTCAGACAGGACGGGGTTAAAGGAGCTGCTGATTTCGGGGGCTCTGGCTCACTCAGGCCGGGGGGAGGGAGGGGCATGGAGTGCGGCGCGAGCCTGCAGCAGCAGAGGCCGTTGTGACGTTGCACCAGCCTGAGGCGTGCTGTGCGTTCTCCTGGGGAAGTTGTCCCTGAATCCTGGGACCCTGGCTGTGGCGGGCTTCACAGGCTCCCAGGAGGGGCGTGTGGAGAGTGACCTGTGCTCACACACAGGCTTCTTGGTGGCGGCAGCAGCAGCCTTAGCATCTCATGCCCGTCTCTGGGGTTGGTGCTGTTAGCGGCGGCTTGTGCCCATCTCTGGAGCTCCTTTAAAGCAGTGCTCTTAATCCCCTCTCTTTGCGCACCAGGAAACAAAGAGGGAAGAAAAAGTCTCTTGCCTCTTTGGCAGGTCCAGACTTTTCCCGGACTTCCTCCCGGCTAGCCGTGGCACACTAACCCCCTGCAGGCTGTGTTCATGCCGCCAACCCTAGTCTTCTCCCTGTGCTCCGACCGAAGCCCGAGTCTCAACTCCCAGCCCTGCCCGCCCTGGCGGTGAGCAGACAAGCCTCTTGGGTTGGTGAGTGCCGGTCGTTCCTGTTGATCCTCTGTGCGGGAATCTCTCCGCTTTGCCCTCCGCACCCCTGTTGCTGTGCTCTCCTCTGCGGCTCCGAAGCTCCCCGCCACCACCACCCGCAGTCTCCGCCCACGAAGGGGCTTCCTAGTGTGTGGAAACCTTTCCTCCTAAACAGCTCCCTCCCACTGGTGCAGGTCCCATCCATATTCTTTTGTCTCTGTTTTTTCTTTTTTTCTTTTGCCCTACCCAGGTACGTGGGGGGTTTCTTGCCTTTTGGGAGATCTGAGGTCTTTTGCCAGCATTCAGTAGGTGTTCTGTAGGAGTTGTTCCACGTATAGATGTATTTCTGGTGTATCTGTGGGGAGGAAGGTGATCTCTGCGTCTTACTCTTCCGCCATCTTCCTACATGTCTCTACTATTGATATTTTGACAAATATTATTTTAGTGATTTTCCTGTATATATATATATATGATTTCAATAAAATCATTATAATATTTATTTTTTAATCATCATTCTTATTCTCTTCCCAGCATATTATGAGCAATTTTCATGACATTATGCATTTTCTTCTAAAGCAATATTTAGTATATTTATTATAAAAGTCACAAAATGCTCATTATGAAATAATAGAATCTACTCTTAAGCAAAAATAAGGTGATTAGAATCATCTTTGATCTCTCTTTGTGATAATAATAAAGATATTTAACTTTTTCCCTCCTGTATTAGATTCTTCCAATCGACATTTGCACGTAATAAAGATTTTTACATGTTGAACAAAAGAATAGCAAACACTTTTACTATGTACCAGGCATGATTCTCAGTACTAGACATATGTCAACCTTTTTTATCGCAAAACCTTATGACATTGTTCTCGTTGCCAATTTTAAGATGAAGAAATTAAAGCACAGAAAGATTAAATAACTTACCTAAGACCACACAACTAGGAAATAGCAGAGCTAATGTCCAAACCCAGGCCATCTGTTTCTAGATTTTATGACCTTGAAAAGTGTGTAATATTGCTTCTCCCATGATACTGTATTCACTTTGTGCAGTGATTTATTTCTACCCACCCTGTCATAGCCAGACTTCTTTGAAGAGTTATTTGTATTTTATGGCTGCATTTCCTCATATCCCTACCACTTTGTGACATACTCCAATCCAGCCCTTTTTTTTTTTTTTTTGCCGTACGCGGACCTCTCACTGTTGTGGCCCCTCCCATTGCGGAGCACAGGCTCCGGACGCGCAGGCTCAGCGGCCATGGCTCATGGGCCCAGCCGCTCCGCGGCATGTGGGATCTTCCCGGACCGGGGCACGAACCCGTGTCCCCTGCATCGGCGAGCAGACTCTCAACCACTGCGCCACCAGGGAAGCCCCCAGCACTTTCTTATACCAGTTTACCAAAACTGTTGGTTCTTGCTATAGAGTCTCTAATGAATTTTAGTCCAGGGGATGCTTTGGCTACCCAATTTGTTTGTCCTATCAACCTACCAAGGGCAGGGGCTACTCTTCTTTCACTCTTTTTTCTCGGTTTCCCTGGGACATACAACCTTCCTCCTCTGTTCCACCTATGTCTTTGCCTACTCCTTCTCAGCCTCTGCTTTTGGGCATCAGATGATTTTGGTCTTCAGCCTGTCTTCCAGATGTTACATAGCTTCAGGGCTTGACCATGGCTCCGCATGTCTTCTCACTGGACGTCCTTTCCCTTGGAGTTCATCAGTTTCCATAGCTTAAAAGATTCTTTAGTCACTGTAACTCCCAAATGTGTTTCTCTGTACCATATCTCTTTTCTGAATTTCAGACCCATATATCCAGTTACCTCAGCATCATCACTTGATATCTTAAAGACTGCCTTTAAAATATTGGATATCCAAATATCTTTTTCTCTCTGATTTTGCAATCGTAGTAAATGACCCAATAATCCACTCAGAAATCTGAGCCAGTAATCAGGGAGTGACCTTTACACTTCTTTTCTTCCTCACTGCCCACGTTCAGCTAAACACTCATGTCTATCAGTTGTACTTTCTTAAAGAACTTCAGTTTTCTTATTCCTTCTCCCACTACCAAAACCTCACCCTCCATGTCTTATCTGGACTCTTACAATCCAGTCTTTCATCCATTTTTGTCTCTCTCCAATCTATTTCCCACATAAACTGCTGTTTTGAAAATAGATATCTGATCAAGTCATTCCCTGGCTAAACACTCTGGTGGCCTCTTGAGTGCTTTAGATATTACGTTTAAAATCCTGACAAGGCCTATGCCCTCGGGCCTCAGTTTCCCACACATTATCACTTCCATCCACAAGCTCTCATCTCCCAATTTAACCACCTCACCCTTTGCATTACCTAGTTTTCACCTCATATGTCACTTCCACAGGGAAGTGGGATCTTTCCTTTCTCGGAGTCCACTACACAGTTATCAAGCTGAGGCTGTAAGCTGAATTCTTTTGTTTCATAATCGGGAACAGATCCAGAATGAGGAGTGACTTTGCAGCCTCTTATAAAGCCCTGAATTTCAATTCTGGCTTTACCACATGTTAGCAGTTTGATTTGGAGTAATTATTTTAACCATCTCTTTTGTCATAGGAAAAATAGTGAAATAATTAACTGAAGCCGTAAAATGAGACTTTCAAAGCTAATTAGATATGATAATAGACTGTGTCTGGTTTTAATGAGAAAAAATTATTAAGAAGAAAAAAAATGGGCTTTAAGCCTTAGGAAAGCTAGTTAGTGGATGCAGTAATATCTCACTAACTTGGGAGGTAAAGGTTGAAGTGAGGACATCTAAATTATGGAAAAAGGTTGAGTGTTAAAATTTTTAAATGAGAGGCAGTTTTGACTCATTGCATGAAGTAATTTAAACAATAATCTTAGGTTCAACATAAAACACAACAAATATATAAAATCTCAAAGTACAGCTAACTATTTTTAAAGTATCATTAATCATTCAATAACTAGGTATTGATAGACTATTATTACAACAGTGAATAAACAGATACAGTTTCTACCCTCAGAGGGCTTACAGTGTCTTTATAGCAGACAGTGGTGGATCTTTTACTCTCTTAGATTCTACAGAAATACATTGCATTTGCTGTGTCCCTTTATGTAAATTTTGTCTTTGAGTAAGATACATGAACAAACTTAACCAAATGTAGCAAGTTTTCTTTCGAGATGGAACATGTTTGATTCTAAAGATACAATTTATTGGAGGGAGGAAAAAATGACACTTTATAGAGTTTCACCTTGGGTGGTAAGATCAAGTGCACCTTCAATGAGCTTAAATTTATAGTCAGTACTGAGAACATATCTTGATTATCAGATGTATCGTTACTGTTAGGTATATTTAATCATTAAAGTACCCCTCCAACACATTGAGTATAGATGACTAGATGATTCCTGTCCTACTTCAGAAAAATTTGAAATCATTTCTGAAATAATTCCTTTGTGAAATGTACTTTAAAAGAGTGGCAATAATATAAATGTCAGTATTCTTTCTGAATTCACAAAGTAAGGCATCAATTTTTATGGAAGTCTTATAAGACATTGAGGTGTATCAATCTAGTATGATGACTTTAAAGTACAAGGTAAATAGGGTGTTCCATTATTACAACACATCACTGTAAACTCTTTGAAGAAGTTTAGGCTACTTTCTTAACTAATTACTCTTTTATTTGATATTAATTGTGGAGAGCAGCTGGAACACAGAGAGTAGCCATTCATCTCTTTCCCCCTCCAGGGCTGAGCTCTGTGATCTTGGAGGGAAACTAGGAGGATGAGCCTACATCTCTCTTTGTAGCTGTCTGTGGAAAGAAGACCACACATAGTAAGACACGTAGCTCTTACAGTGTGGGGCTGAGCTTGGTGTCAGTCAGTTTACTAATGTTAAGCATTTAGGCAAATAGAAATAAGAGAGTTAAGTGTTTTCTCATGTAGGCAGAAGATGATGCCTGACTTCCTGAGTCTGACAGTCCTGTGTCTCTTGAGCCAGTAGTAGGTTTTGATGTTAAATGCAATTTCAGAACTATACATAATAATGCCATAAGATCGTTTAACATACCAATAAGAATATATAGGACAGAGGTCTGAAATGATTGCTCTATGAAACTAATTTAAGCAAGTGCTGGTACTGAGAACATTTTTACATTTGCTCTATGTATTATTCCCCCTGGGAAGAGACCCTAGTAGTTGTTACATGCAGTTTGATAATGTTCCACTGTAGTGCACTGATATTTTGTTTTGACAATGAACAGCCTTTTCACTGAATAAGGCTAAAATAGTCTACACAGAAAGCTTTTAAAATCACTGTATGATCCTGCAGTGTTTAGATGTTTAGAATTGGCATGTATCTCTTTTCCTAGTGTGTATCCTTGAAAAATCTCTTTGAATAGTTCCAATAAAAATTTTATTGAAAAATATTAAGTTATAATAGCATTGATATAGCTATGATCAAGTTATGACTGAAAGGGTTGCTGATAGGTGGTGAGAAGGAACGGTGGCCCCAAAACATTTGAATAAATTACTAATCAACTTCTCAAAATGAAAATGACTTCTACCATTATACCACCAAGTCAGTCTCTTCAAAGAAAATCAGTTCATTGTCATGAATATAAATTTCCCAAATAACAAATGTATACCCTTTTCTTTATGTTTATCAAAGATGTTGTGAGGATAAGAATAGAAAGGGACATTAAAGTTTTAATAATGTATATCATAAAATATTTGAGTAAATAAGATATGAATAAATTATTATGGCTAATTCATGATATTAAATTTTAAATTGACACTCTTAACTTCAGTGTTTCATGGCACATTTAAAAATGTCTGAAGGTATAAAATTTATATTACAAATGTATATAAAAGCATAGCATTTTAAAGTTATGGTAACAATATGGATAGACAGATAGACAGACAGATGTATTAAGATAACTGAGATACACAGTTATGTGGTGGAAAAGTCCACGTCTAATTCACATTTTATCCCCACTGGATAGTAAGAGTTCTTGGAACATTATTGTTCATAATTACTTTTTATGAGCATTATTGTTCATAAATATTTATTGAATAATTAAATGAAACAAAAGTAGATGACTGCTTTTTGGAGAACTTGGATTAAACATTACTACTGGTCTACTAGCAAGTGGTAGCTGATTTTAAAATTAATAAGCAAGAAATTAATACCATTTTTGAAAAACTTAGAAATAGTTCATAATGCTTCATTTGATAATTTGCTTTACTGTTATGGATCTGTATCTTTGGTGTTGATTTCATTTGCCTGTTTTATCATAATGTGCTTTTATTTTTTTAAATTTTTATTAATTGAAGTATACTTGATTTTCAATATTGTATTAATTTCTGCTGTACAGCAAAGTGACTCAGTTATACATATATATACATTTCAAAACAATTTTTTATTGGAGTGTAATTGCTTTACAATGTTGTGTTAGTTTCTACTGCACAGCAAAATGAATCAGCCATACATGTACATATATCCCCTCCCTTTTGGATTTTCCTCCCATTTAGGGCACCACAGTGCATTAAGTAGAGTTCCCTGTGCTGTACAGTATGTTCCCATCAGTTGTCTATTTTATACATAGCATCAATAGTGTATATGTGTCAATCCCAATCTCTCAATTCCTCCCACCCCACCCCTTTGCCCTTGGTATCCATACATTTGTTCTCTATGTCTGTGTCTCTATTTTTGCTTTGCAAATAAGGTCATCTATACCATTTTTCTAGATTCCACATATATGCGTTAATATAAAATATTTGTTTTTCCCTTTCTGACTTACTTCACTCTGTATGACCTTCTCTAGGTCCATCCACGTCTCTACAAATGACCCAATTTCATTCCTTTTTATGGCTGAGTAATATTCCATTGTATATATGTACCACATCTTGTTTATCTGTCCCTCTGGGTTTTTTTTTGTTTTTTTGTGTGTGCGTGTGTGTGGTTTTTTTTTTTGCGGTACACAGGTCTCTCACGGTTGTGGCCTCTCCCGTTGTGGAGCACAGGCTCTGGACGCACACGCTCAGCGGCCATGGCTCACGGGCCCGGTTGCTCCGCGGCATGTGGGATCTTCCCGGACCGGGGCACGAACCCGTGCGCCCTGCATCGGCAGGCAGACTCTCAACCACTGCACCACCAGGGAAGCCCTCTGTTCCTCTGTGGACATTTAGGTTGCTTCCATGTCCTGGCTATTGTAAATAGTGCTGCTATGAACATTAGGGTACATGTGTCTTTTTTAATTATGGTTTTCTCACAACATATACATTCATTTTTATATTCTTTCCCATTATGGTTTATCCCAGGATACTGAATATAGTTCCCTGTGCTGTACAGTAGAACCTTCTAGAGTCCATCCATTTTATATGTAATAGTTTGCATCTACTAACCCCAAACTCCCAGTCTATCCCCCCCACCCCCCTCCCCCTTGGCAACCACAAGACAGTTCTCTATGTCCATGAGTCTGTTTCTGCTTTGTAGATAGGTTAATTTGTATCATATTTTAGATTCCACATATAAGTGATATTATATGGTATTTGTCTTTCTCTTTCTGATACTTAGTATGATAACCCCAGTTGCATCCGTGTTGCTGCGAATGGTATTATTTCGTTCTTTTTTATGGCTGAGTAGTATTCCATTGTACATATGTACCACATCATGTTTATCCCATTCATCTGTTGATGGACATTTAGGTTGTTTCCATGTCTTGGCTATTGTGAATAGTGCTGCTATGAACATAGGGGTGCATGTATCTTTTTGAATTAGAGTTTTGTCCGGATATATGCCCAGGAGTGGGATTGCTGGATCATATGGTAATTCTATTTTTAGTTTTTCTGAGGAACCTCTCTACTGTTTTCCATAGTGGCTGCACCAACTTATATTCCCACCAACAGTGTAGGAGGGCTCCCTTTTCTCCACGTGCTCTTCAGCATTTGTTATTTGTAGACTTTTTAATGATGGCCATTCTGACTGGTGTGAGGTGGTACCTCATTGTAGTTTTGATTTGCATTTCTCTAATAATTAGTGATGTTGAGCATCCTTTCATGTATTTGTTGGCAATCTGTATGTCTTCTTTGGAGAAATGTCTATTTAGGTCTTCTGCCCATTTTTCGATTGGGCTGTTTGTTTTTTTGTTGTTGAGTTGCATGAGCTGTTTGTGTATTTTGGAAAGCAAGCCCTTGTCCATTGCATTGTTTGCAAATATTTTCTCCCATTCCGTAGGTTGTCTTTTCATAATGTGTTTTATAATAATTTTTTCTCAGTTTATATGATAATAATTATATCAGTGTTTAATGATGTTTCTCAGAGAGCATAATCACATTTAGATATCTCTCAGGAGATAGCATATTGAATCAATAACAACACCATTTATGCAAAATAAGTCTTTCTAAAGACATCATAGAGGGCAAAAAAGTCTTTTCTGTTTGTAGTAATTATGAATTACAGTTGACATTCTGTCTTGTGCACATAACAAACTTACACTCATTTATTTGTCTGTAAGCAAACTCAGGTTCTGTTTTGAGCCCCATTCATTAAATTGGTGAAAACTTAATCTGAATCAATTTGGAATCCCCCTAGACTAGCTCCCACTGTGTACAAGATCCAGTAGATTTATAAAGAGTCATGGCAGGGTGGTTACCTTAAATATAATTACCTGTATGTTAGTTAAGTCATGTGTCTATAAGGTAAATATTGAAAAATCTATCTTGTCCATGGTCTTGGTCTGCACTATTTAGTGAGCCATTTCTTTTCCTTTTCCCATGGTTCCATTAGTTTAGGAAGCAATAAAGGAGTTACAGAAATGTTTCTCTGCTTTGGTGTAATTCTGGGTCATATTAAGCTCTGACACTCAGTGGTCCTATATTCCTACACAAAGAATCCATGGACTTTCTGGGTCTTGCCCTCAACTCCCACAACTTCTCTGAGGAAGGATTTCTTCATGCTTACCTATTTAGGCGTTTTCCTAGAAAGCATAACTTAGGGCCCCTCTCCCGCCATCTCCTTTCACTATTCTTCATAAACGTCCTTTAATCTTTCTTATCATCCAAGGCTAGTAAATCTTTTCATAGTCACAAAGAAATTCTTTACTCTTAAGTTTGAATGTTTTCTCATCTGAGGTACTCCCTATATGATGCTGCAGATACACCAAACATATTCTCCTTAATGGATTGAACTTCGGGGAAACACAAATCCAGAGACTACTAGGTAACTACTAATTCTCTTAGCCATGTTCTACCTCTTCCCCATGGCACTCAATACACGATAAACCATATGATGGAAATAAAGGGAAAGGGGAAATTCTATAAGAAAAAAAAATTTCAAAATTAACAGCATTCTATCTACAGAGAATATATATCTGATAATTTTTATAAACGTGGTACCTTAAAAATCACTGGCTTTTTCTTCTTTTATTAAGAATGCTATCTTATCATTTGAATAAATTATATCCTCTTAAGGATCTAGAAGCACAGAAACAAATAAGTTCTCTAAGGTATTTTGAAATAGACTTGATTTTAGTCTGGTATTTTTCTGCCTTTAAAGAAAATGGTAGAACCTTTCTTGACTAGAGGTAATTGATCAGGAAACCCAAGGATTTTACTTTTTAGTTTCTGTACATCATTGGATTGCTTTTTGCCCTAAAAGTTTTTACCTTTCTACAAAGAAGAAGAAAACAACTCCTTCACCAGATAGCAGCTAATAATAATCCAGCTTTTATTTTTTCATTTAGGAGGATCTATATGTACTTTAGAAATTCAGCCTATTCAGAAATAAATGCTCTGATAAGAAAACCCTACTCATCCAAGTCATTGTTACACATGGATTTGTGATGGCCCTAGAAATACAATTTAAGAGCTTCCTTAGTGAAAACTGGAAATATTTTAAGTATGTAATAATTGAAAATGGTTAAATAATTTTTGTTTTCATAGTGGAATACTATTTCTGTTTTTAACGATGTAAGCAAAGATATTAATAAATAGCATTGAGTGTGCTCATATTATAAGCTTAAGTGGAAGTAGCAAGAAAAAGTATATATGTACCAAATGAATATATAACTCCTCCTGCATAGATGATTGATAGATACAGGTAAAGTAAATGAGTAGTATATGATGTCGACTGTATTAATGTAGAAAAGAATATTGGAATAAAAAAAAATAGATTGGAATGAGATATAACAAATTACAAGTTCATGTGATTTTTTTCATATTTCTTCCATTTTCCAAGTTTTCAGTAATTCTTATTTACTGCCTTTAAAATATCAACAGACATTTCTGCTGTTTCTTTAGTCTTCTTCTGTCAGAATTGTTAATAATTAAAAACAACCTTCAAACTTCTGAGAAACAAACAGTAGTAAGATAAGAGACCAGAATAACCTATATGTTGTATAAATTATTTAATAACAAAGAGAAAAAGTGCATAAATAGTATGTGTTTGTGTGTGAATCCATTCATTTTGCTTAGAGTTATATTATTAATACCTACTAAATTTAATTTTATGTAATTGATAATGCGCTATCTCCAAGTTTTTTAAAACTGTTTACAGTGTTAGCCACCATTAGCATATAACATCTGAATGAGTTTACCCTCATCTTACTTTGTTTTTCCCCTTTTAACTCCCACCTTTCATATCTAAGAAGAACAGCTGTGTCTGTGAGTGGGAAGGACTAAGGCCATGGGGAGCAATAGGCAGGTTAATTTTCTCCATTTTTAATTTCATCTTTAAACATATAAAATATATAAACATATAAAGCAGTGCTGATTGTTGGTTGGAACTAATAGATTTAAATTTACTATATGCAAAACATATTTCTGCAACCTTCTTTGAATTAGGAATTTTTCTTATGAAATTCTTGCATAATATAGCACACTTGAGCACTATTTAAAATTGTACTTTATTTGCTACTACCTGATTCTAAAGTATTACCTGATTAGGCAGAGTTCTGTTCAATACTTGACATATAATAATAGACTTAATAATATAAAGCAAATATTTCAACCCTAAATTTTTACTGTTTTTTCCTGCACACACCATTATGTCTGGCATATTATCACCAGTTGCTTTGAAAAACACTATGCATGCATTACCTCTCTTAACCAAAAAGGCTTAGATGATAGGTGCTGTTATTTCTACTTCAGAGATGAAGAAACTGAGAAAGTTGACTATTTTTCCAAAAGTCAAGTCAGTAGTATATAGAAAAATGAAGATTTTACTTTATATAGTATCTATCCTAGACTATTGGCCACTTTGCTGTAATTCTATTTGTAAAACCCAGTCAAAATTTTGTATCCTCAGATCTTCATCCGTTGAAGTTGATTGATAGTTTAAACTGGGCAGCACATTACATATATTTAATGTGCTTACTAGCTACTGTGAGTCATCAGTTGTAAAATATGTTTGATTTAAGTAAAATGGAATACCCCTTTCTGTTGTTTTTTTTTTTTGTATGCTTACCTCTTTTGGTGCAATATATAGATAGATAGATTATACATTATATAAAAGTAAGAAAACTTTTACTGTTGAAGACTTGCTCTGCCCTTGCCAATTTCCATTTGCCTCTATGAAACATCACAGGTTCATTTAATGAAATAAATTTCTGGAGGTAATGAAATTCTTGAGTGATCAAAAATAATATTGCAATAATTTGATAGAATATCCCCATATTAATTTCTTTAAATTATGTGTTTATAGAAGTTTATTCAAGTTTTAAATTTGAAAAGTAACACATAGTTTTTCACCAACCCAGCCGCATTTTACACATAAGAAAATTGAACTTTAAATTAAATGTACTTTAAATTTTGTTTCTAAAATAATTTAACTCGTTTGAGTGGATTTTATTCAGCATCTTGTGTCATACATTTGTTTAAAGAACAATACCTGGTTTAGATCTAAATTTTAATATTAATAGTAAAATGTGAAAATCAGCTAAATTAAAATAGGACTTATATGAATAATTGAAATATGAAAGAGTTAAGAAAATCATTCTCCTTTGTGCCAGTGAAGCTCTCCTCACTCAAATATTGTTCAGTATTTAATGGGAAAAGAAGTGGCTTGTTACTTTAGAGGGAACATATTTGGACTTATTAAAAAATGCCATATCTTGTTAATTATGACAGCATATTTCTAGTTTATTTTGTGTATACTATATTTGAGAAGAAAACTACTACAAATCGTATATGAGTGAGGCCATTTGCAGAGAGTGCAAACAATAATATTTGTAAGTTATGATGAAATTTGATGACCGATTTAAAAGGAAAACAACCTATAATCTATTTTTCTGATTCCGGTGGTCCTCTCAATTGTAGAGTTCTTATGGGTTTTTTTCCTCCTTCATCCTTCTTAAATATAGTTGTAACCTAATTTGTGACTTTATTAAGTAATTATAAGAAAAATGTAGTCTCATCAGAATGACTTGCCCTGAATTATAATGTATTGGTAGGCGTGATATAAAAAAGTATATGAAAAATAAGGACATTGACTAAGTATTTGATACCATTTCTCTTTCAAATGTACATAAAATGAATACTCTTTTCTAAACTTAATAGAGTTTATTCACACATACAAAATGTAAAAAGTATACTTGAGAATAGATAGACAACAGTATTATTATCTCTGATTTTTAAGCACATGGTTAAAATGCAGAATGATTTTTTAAATAACTGTACTGGGCATATTATAAGATTTTTTTTTCTTTTGTTTTGCGATACGCGGGCCTCTCACCGTTGGGGCCTCTCCCGTTGCGGAGCACAGGCTCCGGACGCGCAGGCTCAGCGGCCATGGCTCACAGGCCCAGCCGCTCCGCGGCATGTGGGATCTTCCCGGACCAGGGCATGAACCCGTGTCCCCTGCATCGGCAGGCGGACTCTCAACCACTGCGCCACCAGGGAAGCCCTATAAGATATTTTTAATAAGTAAAAAGCGATCAACTTTCTTCTGTTATCCATTCTTAAAATGGAGGACATTTTTATTTTTTTCCCTATTTGGTTTATAATATTTTTAGTACTTAGTAATAAGTGTAGCTTTGGATTCATGTTGGTTTATTTCCACATACATTGACAGTTTTGATCAAATATTTATTTAAGATGTTTTATGAATCTGATAGTAGACACTACAGAAAGCAAGTCCAAAGAGATACACAGCACTGCCTGTTGAACATATGCTCTTGTTCAGCAATTAGCATTCACAAGATGATACCAGTATATCATTTAGAACCCCAGTTTGGCTAAATATTAAAACACGTGGCTCCTCAACAAGTGGGCTATGTGAAATAACTACACTGAAGGGGCTTGACGCAGTATAATGCTGAATTAGCCTCAGGTCAGATTTTTCTAAAGCTTGGTCAAAATAAACATCATGGAGGTTTGCTTGAAGAATGTTCAGTCTATTGACTCTTCCTGATCATTTTTTTTTTTTTTTTTTTTTTGGCGTACGCGGGCCTCTCATTTTTTGCAGTACGCGGGCCTCTCACCGTTGGGGCCTCTCCCATTGCGGAGCGCAGGCTCAGTGGCCATGGCTCACGGGCGCAGCCGCTCCGCGGCATGTGGGATCCTCCTGGACCACGGCACAAACCCGTGTCCCCTGCATCGGCAGGTGGACTCTCAACCACTGCACCACCGGGGAAGCCCTTTTTCTCATCCTTTTAAATGGACTCTAGGACTGAAACAGAACATCAGAAAGCCATCTGCCTGGGCACTGTAATCTTGCCTGCTCTACCTCCAGGCAATTGCTTTCATAACAATTATAACTGTTTTTCATAATTTGAACTTTTGTCACTATACCATCAGCCTTTATCGAGGACATTTAAGGACATACGGTTATGTAATGGGTCAGTAACTGCTCTCTGTTGAGGATCCATTTCTGGTCTCCTAGCAACATTAGTTGGACTAAATAGTTTCAGTCAGTTTATATAGGGAGAAGCTCCAGGTTTAGGAAAGTTCAGGTGGTAACAATAAATTATTGTAATATTCCTCCAACTTTATCAATAGAAAGTACTTTCAGCTTCACACTTGATTTTATACAACATTCTAAGAATATTTCAATTTGATACACGTTTTCTACTCAAGGATATTTTTCAAATTAAAATATAAGTAAATTTATCATTTAAAATAACACCTGTTCTGATAATTAGCATCCCAGAACAGCTTCAGATGAAGCAAGAAGCATGCATAGACCTTACTGAAAGCTTTCTCAGGGATGAAGGGTCCAAAATATTATGTTCTATTCAAATAGAGAAGAAAATATACAGGGCTAAATGTAGCTACGTGAGCAAGAACTTTGGTAGCAGGCTGGAAAAACAAAATAACAAACAAACAGGTTTAAGGTCACAGGAGGGACCTTACCGCATGGTAGGTAGATGATGCATTTTTGTTGTTCAAGGTTGTTACAATATTGACAGTGTTTCTGGAGTTAGGCTCAAGATCTCCATACCTAAGCCCTTGACTACAATACTGATTTTATTTTTTTTTGTTTTTTAATGCACACCTGTCTCATGCTTTCTGCAACACATCTGTACCCCGCATTTGGAATAAATTAAGGAGAATGGACAGTTTTGACATTACCATAAGAGAATTAAAGTCTGTTTTGTTCAAGATAATAATAGTTAATGAGAGATATTGATTAAATGAGTAAAACAAATATATTTCTTGGAATCGTAATATTTGAAAAGGACACCACAAAATTAAGTAACCCTCAGAAAGAGAAAGGAAATTTTCATGTTAGAAAATCAACCTTTGATATGGCCTGAGGTAGTGTTAGTACTGAGATTAATTTCTTCACACAACTAAATGTTTTATATTTGTTATAGTCATAAATATATATCATGATTGTAGATGTTGAGCGATTATTAGAAAAACTTTCTTTTTTCACATACCTAAATCGTTATAGAACACCAAATGAAACTGAAACGTGCTTAATCTCAAGGTGTCAGTTTTTTAAATTTTATTTTCCTAGTAGCTGCTAAAATAGATTTGTGTTTTAAAGTAGTCCTATTCAGTCTAGGCAGATAACATCTTTAGCTGTTTTTCTGACTAATGAGGTAAGGTTACCTTGACTTTTTATGCAGAAACTAAAAGAACATATTACCCAAAGGCATTTGGAAAAATGATTCTTCTGAAATAAGGATTGATTATATCTTTAGCAGTACTGTTTCCTTCAGTTTGCTCTTTTGCCCAAGACCTCATTCACACTTGCAATGTAAATTACATTTTATTAACTATAGTTGTTTTAAATAATTACATAATATGTATGTATGCTAATGTAAATATATATTTTAAAGTTTGGCACCGTGTACTAAAATTTAGTGTTTAGTTAGATCTTCAGTATTTATGCTAATGATATGTTATATATTATTTAGCAAAATGTTAATATATATAGCATTTCTTTTTCCTAATCCTAATTTCTAAGAAATCAAATAGAATCAAACAGAATGTGAAATAAGCATTTAATAAGCTAAATATGAGCTAGAATATTACTGATATGAAATATATTTAATTCTGTAAAACCAGTGAGAATATATAGAGATATCTTTTTTAAGTCCTATTCTTCTGTTGACTGTTATAGAAAGATAGTTTTAAAAACTAGACAAAGTCCTATTTACATTTCATATATAGTTTAGTAGTTTTAGGATTGCCTTTAAAAATTGACAGTATAAAATGAGTATAAAATTACATTATGATTAACAAATAATATTTTCTTATAAAAGTCAGGAGATTCTCTGAGACTGATGTCAATAAAGAATATGTATAACTTGATTTAAGAGCGTGTTTTAAAAATAACAGCAAAAGTAACTTTAGGACAGCTAAAGTTTATAGACAGCTTATAAATTACCAAGTAACTTTCACGTCACTCTTCTCCAGACTAAATCAGGAAATTAAATAGCATAGGTATGAATATGATTGTCCTAGTTTTGCAGGAAGAAAATGAAAATATAGAAAGATTAGGTTTTAAAAGTCTCCTAAATAATAAAATTACATTTAAAATTTTATTATTTCATTAAAATTTTTTAACATCTTTATTGGAGTGTAATTGCTTTACAGTGTTGTGTTAGTTTCTGCTGTATAACAAAGTGAATTAGCTGTATGTATACATATATCCCCATACCCCCTCCCTCTTGCATCTCCCTCCCACCCTCCCTATCCCACCCCTCTAGGTGGTCACAAAGCACTGAGCTGATCTCCCTGTGCTATGCAGCTGCTTCCCACTACCTATTTTACATTTGGTAGTGTATATATGTCAATGCCACTCTCTCACTTGTCCCAGCTTACCCTTCCCCCTCCCTGTGTCCTCAAGTCCATTCTCTGTGTCTGCGTCTTTATTCCTGTCCTGACCCTATAGGAAGACCTCTCTTTGACATAAATCACAGCAAGATCCTTTTTGACCCACTCCCTAGAGAAATGGAAATAAAAACAAAAATAAATAAATGGGACCTAGTGAAACTTAAAAGCTTTTGCACAGTAAAGGAAACCATAAACAAGAAGAAAAGACAACCCTCAGAATGGGAGAAAATATTTGCAAATGAAGCAACTGGCAAAGGATTAATCTCCAAAATATACAAAATTTTTTATTTAGCATAGATTGTATCAGTATATCAGTAGTATTAAAACACAACCAAAATGTTGTGTGCCTTAATTTATGGGAAGCTATATATTGGTTAGTATTACTTTTATAATATGGATCTCAATGCTAAATAGCCAGTCCACTTTAATAATTATATAACATACATTTAAAGCTAAATATCAAGTTTTTCTTTCCTTCTAAAAAAATCAATGAAGCTTTAATACCTGAAGTTTGAAATATTTTTTTAGCTTGGTCTTCAATGCAAAGGGGTACCTATAATATGGGTATAAGACATATAATATGGTATAAAACAATTTATGGAAATGCAGGAAAGCGAAACTCCCATTTATTGAGAATTTGCTGTGTTTTAGTCACTCTCCTTTTCCATGCACATTTCCCTTTGGTCATAATAAATTCCCTGTCAAACTTGCCCCTCAGCCTATCATGCTCTCCTTTGTCTGGCTAACACTAGTTCTTCACAGTTGATCCCAGTTGTCACTTCTTCTGAAAAGCCTTCCCTGACTCTCATTGTCTTCTATTCTACATTAGTTGCATCTTTATCGTGCTTTCAGAGCACTTTCTACTGACATTTATCATAAGGATAGTAAGTTTGTGGGGTTTTTTTCTGCTAGACCTTGGGCTCATCCTATTAAATAACTGTGTGTTTAATCTCTATCTTGACAGAGCCCAATAGTATCTGGTGAAAATATGTGGAATGAGAAATTAATTGAATGAATTATACAGTATGATAGCTCAGTAACTTCTCCAGGAATAAAGGTTATCACAGTAGTTTCAGTGAATGCATTAATATACAAAACATATAGAATATTCTTATATTTACATCTTAACCAATTTTTCCATTTTAAAAACTGGGAGAGAAGAAAGGAAGAAGTATTGAGTTTCATTCTGTGGTAACTAGTTCACATAAAGTCTAATTATTTAATGCTCTATAAGGAAAAAATGATACCCACAAATACATTTCTACTTCAAAATCTAATGTTGTTTAAAGAAATATTCTAACTTAGAACGTGAATTTACTTCTAGAGTTTTTTCATTTGTGTTTTTAAATTCTTAAACTTATCACATAAACATGAAACAATGTAATATACATCATAACTCACTGTTTTCAGGTAGAAGTACATATTTAATCACTGGTAAAACAATTGTTCACAGTCAGTTATGCTGACCACTTGAGAAAAATCAAAACAATTATTGCAAAGATGAGAGGAACAAAGCAAACAATTAAGAAATCTATATATATATGTTTATATATAAATAGGGTACTTGGTTCAATGATAAAAAAAGACATGTCTGCCAACCTTTTTGAGATCTATGTTATTTAACCTCAGTGCAATACTTGGCAGTGTTGCCTATCACTTCCTTGAAGTCCTTACCTTTCTTTGCTTGAGTTTGCTAAACACTGCTGGTTTTCCTCCCACTTTCTTGTATGATCCTGTTTTAGTATGCTTTGCTGTTTTTTCTTCTTGTCTAAATGGAGCTCTTCTCCAAGAATCTGCCCTCTGTTTTCTTCTTTTCCACATCATCCCTGGGAAATCCCACCTCTAACTCTGGTTTAAGTATCCCTTATATTTTTTAAGATCGAAATCTACAGCTATGGCCTCATCTCTGACATCTGCCACTTCTAGCTTTAGATATTGAGAAGGATATTACTTCTTTCTGTGCTTCGATTTCTTCATCTGTATAACGAACATATTTAAAGAAACTCTTTCCTAGGTTTGTTAGAAGGATTAAAAGAGTTAGGCGTACTGACTGGCTCCCCAAACTTGTGTTCCTTCCATTTTTAAATCATTAGGATACTTGTAAATTAGAATAGTTTTTCTTTACTTTGTCAGTTCCCTCATTCAGTTTCTTCTGTTGCCACCCTAGTCATCTGTGCAAGCTTGTAATCTCTGCCTTGCACTGTCGTTCCTTCAGGGAAAACTTGTCCTCTTCAAATAAATGCATATAGCCTAGGGAGGAAGTTACATGCTAAATGGAAATCAGTTATCTGTTAAAAATGAGAATTCTGTCTTATAGTTCTTTTTTTAGCCAAGAGCACTATGCATACTTAAAGACTCAGAAAGCAGTGTTGTTCTTGTTTTTTTTCAGGGTAGATTTACCAGATTCTTTCCAAGATGACATACTCAATCATGCCACTTTCTGACTCAGAAATGTTCATTTGATTCAGCTGAACATTTTAGGCAGTGAGGCTCACCGCTAACTTCCCCTTAGAGCAGTTCTGCCTCTGGTATGTTCGAAGGGCTTTAGAACACCACATGTTCCTGACAACACTACTCAGACATTGATCCTGACAGCAATATGAATAGGTGTGAAAACTAAACATCCCATGTGTTTCTGGTGAGACCTTTTCCCTTTTTTCTTTGTCTGCCCCTCCCTTCGCCCTGGCTCATCCCTGTTGTCACATTCTCATTGTCTGGGAAACACTGAGCAAATTTGATGAGATGGAGAATGAGAGTCTAGATAGCAAGAATTGACGGGGGTGTTGTAGGCTCCTCGAGATAGCTAAGGTATACAGACTGGGCTCAGTCCTCAGATTATTTCAGTGGTCTTTCTAGTCGATGCTGGTTGTGAGGCTAAGACCTGGAATCTGGTAGGATCCATCAGTAAATTCGCTTGTTCTTTAGCAGTAAAAAAAAAAAGAAAAACATCAATTGAATTTATACCCTTTATTTAATACCTGGTTATTAAAAAGCTGGTATTTACTTTTTGTTATTATGTATCCATTAAACTATAGTATAGTTCTACAATTGGTAGCATATGCAATGCACAAATGAACAGGATAATGGTAGTGTTTTTGATACCTAATATTTAATAATATCTTTGCCAGTTTGACTTTTCATACTGTCTAGTCTGCCAATCTCAATCCCTCATCACCACATCCCATCCTTACTGGCTCTAAGACCAGAGACAAGCAACACATGTGGAAGTTAAACCTACTTGAAATATCTCTTCTTTCGTAGATTCCACGAGTAACTAATGAGTCTTCAGGCTTAGACGGACTACATCTGCCTATTTGCTGGCAGCAATATAATACTAAACAAAAGATTGAACCATGAATGTCTTGAATATATAATACACATTATTGGCATAGTGTTGAGTACCAGATAGTGAAGCAAATGAATAATATTTTATATATGAAATTAAACAAGCTACTTTAAACCACTCTCTACATCCTTGCATTGACATTCTGACTTACATTTGCATTGTTGTATTTTAAATATTCCTCTAATAGAGAGATCATTAAATAAATTAAAATCCATCCACACAATTGGTCATTGCATCATCACTAAAAATTACATTCTTAAAAAATATTTAGTGGAATCAGAATATTGAATTTAATGGTCAGTGATTGTTTCAAAGTGTTCAAAAATTTTCCATGAACAGGTAATCCTATAAAAAAGCAATATTTCAATATATTTATGTGTGTATATTTATGTATATATATTTTTAAAATACAAATGGATTTCAGGGTCAGTATAAGAGACTTCAATCTAAAGTCTATGAATGGCTACAGGAAGAAGAACAACTTAAAAGAAATGACTAGCTTTAAAACAGATGCTTCTGGTCATACCATATTGAGGAACAAAGTCCTTCTTAAATGTTTACTTGAATTTGATATTTTTTCTTTATTCCTACTAATTTTAGCCTAGGCTATATAATGGATAATTGTCTTCCATATATGAATTATGAATTATATATTGTTTTCATTATCCATGTAGCTATCTACTTTTTTGTAATATTCCAGCTAAGAAGGATGTACATTGTGTGTGTGTCCTGTCCTTTAAGCTTTGGTCCATTTTTTCTGTTTTCTGAATCTGTCTGGCCTGTCATAGAGCCCACAGTAAATTCTACTGCATTTAGGTTTGCTTGACTTGACCAATTTGGTTGCTACCTTCCGAATCCTGATTTTATCATTTTTACCTTAATTACATCATTTGACTGAATGAGGAGGTATATATATGAATTTATATTATAGTATACTATAGTATGTATTATTTACACGTAATTTATGAATATATATTTATTGTGTTTTTGTTGGTTCTTATATAATCACTTTGGTTCTAAGAGCAAAGATCAAACATTTAATACTCAGAATAAAATGCATATTATAGGAAATGTGATAAATACCCTATGAATGAATTTAATAACACTACTTCAGAGTCTCACTGAGATTTCTCAATATTGGTTAGTTATTAAGTGTAAAGTAAAAACTGTTTAAAAATTGAGTATTCAGAATCTTTTTACTTGGGGTATAGTTGCTTTACAATGTTGTGTTAGTTTCTGCTGTACAACGAAGTGAATCAGCTATATGTATACATGTACTCCTCCCTCTTGGACCTCCCTGCCCCCCCCATCCCACCCATCTAGGTCACCACAGAGCACCAAGTTGAGCTCTTTGTGCTATATAGCAGGTTCTCAGTAGCTATCTGTTTTACACATGGTAGTGTATATATGTCAATCCCGCACTCCCCATTCATCCCACACGTTTTTTCTCTACATGTGCGTCTCTATTCTTGCCCTGCAGTTAAACTCTATCCATATTTTTTAATATTTGAATAATCATACTGTCTCTTTTAAAAATTAGCCTCTTAATAATTGAGTAATCTGAGATAACTCAGATTGTAAGGTCTTCACCAAGTTTTTAATTAAAAACTTGGTGAAGACCTTACAGTGAAGGGAGTGTACACTGGTAGCTCCTAACCTGAGTTTGACACAGATGTGTTTTGTTGGGTCTCTAATATTTTAAAAAATGTAGTTAAATGAGTTCAGGTAAGTCATGCACTCTCTAGTTTGTAACAATGCCTACATCTAGCTATGGTCTTATACATAATGTTTATCATCATCAATACTTGCTAATGGCACCATAGCTTGGATTTGAGGAAATACTTTGATTTTGAAAGAGATAGATAAATAGATAGATAGATGACACTTTAATTTTAACTCTAAAATCATAGGGAATCAAAATAAAAAAGAAATGTAGTGACCATCTTTCAAAATTGTCAATAGCAAACAGTATATTATTAGGGATCCAAACACATAGGGTAAAAATATACCCCAAAATGTCATAATTATAGACACAAAAGTTAGGATAGTAATTAACTCAAAGGAGAAGATAAAGGAGTGAGTCTGAAAGACGCTTTAAATATAATGATAATGTTCTATTTCTTTAATTGGATCAGTGGCTCGCAGGTGTTCACTGTAAAGTTTTTCTTTCTTTTTTTTTTTTTTTTTTTTGCGGTACGCAGTCCTCTCCCTGTTGTGGCCTTTCCCGTTGTGGAGCACAGGCTCTGGACGCGCAGGCCCAGCGGCCATGGCTCACGGGCACAGCCGCTCCGCGGCATGTGGGATCTTCCTGGACCGGGGCATGAACCCGTGTCCCCTACATCGGCAGGTGGACTCTCAACCACTGCGCCACCAGGGAAGCCCTAAAGTTATTCTTTATGCTCCACACTTACTTCATAGATGATTTTTGTACCAAGATAGTGTTCACTGAAAAGAATAAAAAGAAAAAATAAGAATAGCACAAAACTATTTATATATAGTTTTTAAATGTCCAGAAGCAAACAGTATATTAAAAGTATATGTATAATGTTAAAACCACAACAAAAACAAAGGTCTAACGATACAGCAGTTAATATAGCAGTTTTTGGTGGTGAGTATAGACTAGGATGGTATTGCAGAGGGCACCTGGTTGTCTCTAATGATATTGACAGTGTTCTGTTTCTTAAGTGGATAGTGGGTACATGGGTGTTCAACCCTTTAAAATTTTTTTATTGTATGTGTATGTCACAAATTATTTTTAATGACTGTTTTTAATATTTTACCATAACAGTTTTAAAAAGTAAAACCTTTCAAATGACTCATTTATGCATGTCACACTGACAGACTCAAAAGACAGTCACTATTTCTGTTGAATTCCAGTGAAGTGTACTTTCTTTGCCATGCAACTTAAAATCAGAAATAGTCTATCATAATTACTTTGAACATACACCAACATTCATGATAAAAAGTCATCATATCTTGAATAACGACAGACTCAGCGTGACTGTATCACGTCGACTTTAATTAGAAAAGCAAAACTATTAGCAAGTATAGAATGTATATAACAGGGATTTATTTTAGGAATTTGTCCTTACACATTGGTGGGAGCAGGGAAGGTGCTGAAAGGCCTCTGGAGCTTGCAGTCCAAAGGGCTGGTAGAGGGAAGGACGATGAATTTAGAGTAGTTGAGAGCAAGGACAAGCTGGAAGCCATGGGGACGTACCAGAACACGTGTCTGTTTTCACTGCCTCCAGCCTAAAAGCTGATGAAGATGCTGAAGGAGAATTCAGAGGAAAGTAGAGCAGCTGCATGCCTGCCTGCTGCCCGAAGCCAAACAATAAGCAACAGTATGGATGAACTTCAACAGCACCTGGGGATTGTACCCAAACTGTCTGAGCATCCAAAGAGTAAGGTGGCTGCTGCTTCACTTCTGGCCTCCACATCTCACACAGAAGGTCTCTGGGGCTAAACTATAATGGGAAACGTTTAGGGAAGGGAATCCTAGGAAGCATAGTTCAGCTTAGACAAGTTTACACCTTGCCGAATCAACACATTGATTCTTCCAGGTACAAAGAACCTCCAGTACTGCACCATGTTCTACTGCGTTGTAGGAGGGCTTAACACCCAGCCAGTCTCCCCAGTCACCTTGCATTCATTCTCTATCATCCAGTTGTGCAAGCCCCTTTCCGATATATTTCAGGCTCCCTAGTCTGTGAGATTATTCTGTCTTTGAATATTATATTCACAATGATGCTTAAATTTAAAATTGGGATTGGTTTTTATTTATCCTGTAAAATGTTCGGTAAATTTTATTCAGCTGTAATGTGCTTTAAATAATCTGTCTTCCAAATGCATATAACTTCGTAATTTTAACATCTGTGATGAAGTGTATTAAAATCTTCAGAATAAATCTTATTTTAAAATTCAGTCACACATTGCCTGAAGTGCTGACTAGTGACTAAGACTAAAAAGGTATTTTTTCTTTGATGTAATTATTCATGCATGCAAAATATATACCTCATGTAATAGGAGATAATAAAATACAAGTCTATAAAAGCAGAGGGATGAGAACTGATTATATAAAAACTTGAAGTTGATATTCATATAACATAAACAATACATTTTTAAACTGTTGCTTATTTTTTATGTTAAACTTATATAAATATCAGCCCAAAGTGTAGTACACTAGAACAATTAATCACAAATAGAAATGTGAATCCACAGATATCTTACCTTTGAGACTTCAATTTTTGCTTAGAGCCAAGTTAGCTAAGGTCAACATAATAAGTACATATGATTACCCTTAAGTTTAGTGCATCATAGGTTACCAGTGAGAAATCATCTGTGTCCTTGGAGTTGTCCTTTATACACACTGGTAGGCGATCAGTTATCATAGTGCTTCTGACTGAACCCAAATCAGGTAGATTACTTAGTCAAAACAGTTTTAGTGAGCTGTTCTCTGTTCCTGCTGCCCTCTATCCAGATAGAAAGAGAGAGAGGAAGGAAGGGAGAGAGGGTGGGAGGAAAGAAGGTAGAAAGGAAGGAAGGAAAGAAGACATTATAGGGAAATTAACCCTATTTAGTTCTCATCCATGCAAATAAATATACATATTTACATAAATATAAGTATTCATTTTCAGGTATCTATATTTCCAAAAGAAAACTAAGCCCCTGATTTTCCTCAACAAATTCTGTCAAAATTGTGTTAATGTAATTATTCAGAAGTATTTTAATGAATGCTTGTGTGTATTTATATATTATTTATGTAATGGTATTTAAAACATCAAACAGTTTACTTTTTTTTTTTGGTAAATTTATTTTATTTATTTATTTATTTTTGGCTGCGTTGGGTCTTCATTGCTGCACGTAGGCTTTCTCTAGTTGCGGCGAGTGGGAGCTACTCTTTGTTGCGGTGCGAGGGCCTCTCATTGCGGTGGCTTCTCTTGTTGAGGAGCGCGGGCTCCAGGCGCGCGGGCTTCAGTAGTTGTGGAACAACGGGCTCAGTAGTTGTGGCTCACGGGCTCTAGAGCGCAGACTCAGTAGTTGTGGCGCACGGCTTAGTTGCTCCACGGCATGTGGGATCTTCCCGGACCAGGGCTCTAACCCGTGTCCCCTGCATTGGAAGGCGGATTCTTAACCGCTGCGTCACCAGGGAAGCCCCAGAGTTTACTTTCTTAGTTTAGGAAAATACTTATTAGTTGTGATGAGAAAGTGACTAGAAAAATGATCCTGGTTTTCTTCAAAGAAAAATGGACGTAGAAAAATGTCAATCAGCAGTATGCAGTAATATTAACCCTGTTGTAATATACATGATGGCATGTATATTTAGTTGGCATCTTGCTATTTATGGAAACGTTTATGTAGTTTTACATTATGCAGAAACACATGTTATATAGAAACTTACATCAAATGAGTGCAACAGACTTCATGTGATAGATAAGGGTTTGGAGGTCTTACAGAAATAAACATAAAAGAAGAGATGAATAGGGACATGACCAATGATCAATTTAGACTTAAGAATGGTAACCCCAGTGCAGGTTCCTAAAAGTACGAATATTCTGTTAGGTTTCCTTATTGATATGTTACCCTTCACATTCACTAACTCCACTGGAAATTGATGTTTAAATTGCCTACTTGGTTTTTTCTTAGTTTTCATATCAATGTTAATGTTCTAATATACTCTAATAGAATTCTTACATCTACATATGAAGTAAATAAGGAAGAGCCTCGGTCAGTCAATTACATATATTGGATATGAGTTATTCTTGTTTCAATGATTATAAAAGGAACAAAAATAATCCCATTCAGTTTTAGGAGGGACACAGTAATAGAAGTATCACAAACACATTACTGCATTCACTTGTAAAATGTAGTCTCATAAATGATCACAGATTTTTAATATCCTGATTGTGTAGTCTGAACAATTGTGTAATCTGAAAAAAAAAAAAGTGTATCAACTGTGAACTCAATCCTTTTCCCTTTTACAAATGACCGAAGGAAATAAATTTAGGAATTTAACAAGCAAAAAATCTGATTTTCAGAATGTCAAGTTGAAGAGTGTGGGGCCCTTAGAGAAATAGAACAACCCTAATGCCGAGACTATAGGGGGCATAGATACAAGTGACAAGTTGCAGATAACATTGCTTCCCAGTTTTTGAATGTGTCAGTAAGTAAAACAGTGACGTCTAAGCAGATTATTAGTGTAATTATTTCTTAGCTTAAAAAAAAAATAACATTCTGAATGATAAGCAAATAAACAGACAAAAATGTGTGTAAAATATTTATTGTTGACTCAAAAGCTTCATGGTAGGCAGGAAACTCAATGGTATTATAGTACCAGTCCCCTTGATTGCTTGGTTTTCCTTTACAGAATTTTAAGTAGGGGCCACCCAGTCTCTACTTAAATACTTCTGTTGATGGAAAGTATATGAGCTTCCAAATCAGTCCAGTTGGTCTTTTAATGAAAATTCATGTTAAGATACTATTAAGATTTCTCAGACACAAATATGAATGCTTGTGTAGGTTTTGGGACCATCACTTCTCTACCATTTATAGTCTAATGGCAGATTTTAAACCTGCTGCAGGTCTTATTATCATGCTTCAGAAAAGATTTTTAGAAAAATAAATAGACGGGCCTGAAGCTCTGAGATTTTCCTTAATGGTATTGTTGCTATAGTTACAGCTGAAATGTTATATAAAGAAAATTACTTATTGATCGAAAAATGCTGAGTAGCACAGCAGCATCCGTTTTGGGGGGTTTTTACTGCCTTCATTTCCTACTCTGCTCTTAAGATTAATGGATTTTTGGAGTGTTGTTTTGAAGCCCTGGTGATTTGATGTTAAAATAAATACATTATTAACGTGTACTAGCTGGCAACTGGATATATTCTAATACGTTATGATCAACATGGAGTTATTTTTTATACACTTTATCAGAATTGTTCCTACTTGGAGATGAATTTTGATATCCTGGATATTAACATTAAAGTACTAAAAAGTGTGATTGGTCTCATAGTATAGACTCTTCTGAATTTATTTAAAACATTTAATAATAATATAGATGAAATGTAAACTTTTAATATGTTTATACCATTAGGAGATACTTACAGTATACTGAGAATAAAATATATTTTAAAACACAGAAAAACAAATGGAAATGGCCTGAGAGCATCCATAATAATGACTAGTATGTTTTTAAAAAAGCCTCCATAAGATCTATGTTTTCTATTTTTCTATGTAATAAACTCAGTAATATAATAGAAATGCCTTCAGTTTATATATGTAATATACAGTACATTATATATAATATATATTCATTTTCTGATTGTCTCACTGTCTTTATAAGGCAATGCTTCAAAGATAAAACTGTAACTCACTTTATATTTAACCTTAAGGCAAAATATGAATAGTCATGTGTGTCACAACTGTAACTATTATAGAAAGAGTTTTCAGCTAGTAAAAGTCATATATGGCAGTGATATATTATGCATTGAATTTTAATAGAATTTAAGAAATCTTGCTTAATTCTCCAGATTGCTGCTGAACTAGGAACATTATGACTATTTAATAATGTTGTGTCTAATAGTATCGAGGCTATTGAGGAACTAAGAGTGGAGATACATTTCTTTGGACCCAGAAATATAATACTTCTTAAGTTAGGCTCCTGAACAGTGATACAAAAATCTTTGGGATTATTTTTGATAAAAAAGGCAAAAAAAATTGTGAACCACAGGTTTTTACATCATCTTATGTGGTTATAGAGTATTTCCCAAATTGTTTTTTGTGAAGAAAATTTTTCTAGTAATTGTGTCTATAATTAATGATGATGTGATAATGGTGATGGCCTATATTGTCCTGAATGAACTTTCTTGAAAATTCATTTTTACTTTCTCCACTTTGTCAAAATTTGATCAATTTTACTTTTCTCCTTCCTACTTTGGATTTTACCCTAGCCTCTGCCTTTTCTTGTCTTTTCTCTTAATAAACAAAATTTAATTTTATATGTTTAAAGAAATACAAAATTTTGATGCTACTATAGTGTTTTTTCCCTTTCAGTCCTTTTTGATTTTATAATTTCCTCTACTTGCTGAATTTGTTGGTGGTCTAATTTTGGTTCTAGGGCTGCAGAAAGAAGAGACACACATATGAGACCACCAATTCAGTATTTCTAATTGGTGAAAAAATACTCTTGTGTGCTTTACAATTTATCAAATTCCTTATGTTCTAAATGGATTCATCAGATAATCCTTTTAAATCCATTCCATCTTCCTTAATTTTCCCCTGCATATTATACTTATTTTTAACCCATGTCATCTTTCTTCTACTCGAGTATGAGTTCCTGATCAAATAAGCCTTGCACGTATAATTTCCCAAGAGTATATGTAATCCATAGCTATAAATAGACTAGAGATATACAGAATAGATGCATAAGTGAATGCTGTTATAATTGTTTGATATGATAGTAACATCAGTTTCCAAATTAATTTTGGTGACAAAGTGTAAAGTCAAAAAAAATTAAGCTTGGCCTTATAATCTTCTTCAAAACACAAATCAGTCATGTAACCAAGTGACCACGTGTAGCAACATCATGTTAAAAATAATTACAGGATAGTACTGACTAAAGAGAATAGGTTTAGGGAATTCCCTGGCGGTCCAGTGGTTAGGACTCCTCGCTTTCACTGACAGGGCCCTGGGTTCCATCTCTCGTTGGGGAACTAAGATCCCACAAGCTGCAGGGCGCGGCCAAAAAAAAAAGATACTACGTTTAACTGAATCAGGATGCAAATTTAAGCAAAACACGAATTTGAACTAGCCAATGAGTCTCTCAACGTAAGGTCCTTTTTCTCTTAGACTGACGCTATTGCCTTCTGTTTGCTTTTAGTAGTGAGTGGGTTATCACTGCTTATAGGTTTATCAAACATTATTTTAAATCAGGAAAATGGAGCATTTTATGTGACATAGTAGATTAAATAGAGTATACTCTTTATCCTCTTACCTAAATTTTCAAATGTATGAAAATAATGAGTATACTACCTGAAATAATCACTACATTTATTTTCTCAACACATTTTCCTTTTAACAAGAGCTGTGTACCATTGTGGCATCATATGCTATAAGTAGCAAGAGGCGACACCTTTGAAGTATAATTTGTCCCTAAAACTCAGATAAAGTAATCACATTTTTATAATTGACAAGAATTTCCAGTGGGATGAAACCTTTATTTCTGGTATATTAAAAACTTCCTAACTTATTTACATTCAGACCTGCCCTGACAGGAATGCATAGCACACATCTGCATTGGTTTTTAGAGTCCATGTGACAAAACAGCACAATGACACAGCTATTTGTGTCTGTTTTTGTTTTTTAAAATGTCAGTCTCTGAATGAAAATATCCTAAGATGTGGCCCCACCAAGTAATGTTTTTTAAAACCACAGGACAGGTTAAGATTGATTTCCTGTAGGTATTATGGAAGTACCTCCTCTAGGGACTATTCAGCACAAGGGCTGGAGCTTTTAGAATTTGACATAGGGATCAAATCAGTTTCTTTCCCAAGACTCTGTATAAAGTTACTATATAGAGAAGCCACAGTTCACTTTTTTGCTGCTTAGACATGAAATCAAGAACAGAATTGGTATTGGATGATCATAACACAAAAAGCAAATGAACCCGTAATACATACTAATGTTTTATAGACAACATTTTACTGAAATTAAATAACTGACTTGGGTCTTTACTCTTTTAGATCACCAAGTAAGAATTATAACAGCTTACAGATTGCAAAACAGTCATTAGTATTAAGCAACGTTTTTATGTCTTTAAAGAAATGGAAAGCTGAAGTAAGAAATGAATCTCAGATGTCCAATAATATTCTAGAACAATAAATGATTTTTGTCTCTAAATAATTAAAGTTGTGGTACTGGAAAGAATGATCCAATATGAAAAGCAGTTTGAAATTGAACTTCTCAGAAGACAATACAATATACGAACATGATATTATTTGCATGACTCTCCACCCATGCGCTTTAGAGAATAGGTACTCATTAAATGGTAACAATTAGAAGCTACATGTATAGTCTTTATTTCTTACATTTTAATAGGTATGATGTAAGAAAAAGCACAACATACAACAATAAGGGGGGAATTCTGCAATATTATTGGTCTGACAATCTCTCTCCCATGTGATTATTTATATGTATTATGAGAGGGTTGTTCTCAGCCTTTAGTTTGCAAAAAAATTAACCAACAGGTTATTAAAAAGGCAGATCCTCCTTCTCCTATCCCAGGATTCTGATAAACTTGTTTTGGTGTAGTTCCTAGAATTTGCATGTCTAGGGACAACCACAGGTGATTTGGTGCAGGTGGCCCATAGATTACACTTAGAGGTATAAGGAAGTGTTTTAATTAGCAATTGAGAAAACTCTGGGGAAAAAGAATATGAGACAGTTTTAACCTGTGAATGCTTCTTGACACAATTGCATGAGAAATGTGACTTATTAAGAATGACATTGTTTTTTAATCTTAAATTAGATGGAGAATTAGCACAAGTGATTCTTGAAAACTCTACGTGTGCCTTGTAAAAGTTCTGCTCTGGTGGATAGAACTACATTTGATCCAAGTCAAGAGACAGGAGATTATAGGCTAAGTCCTAAAAAAAACTTATGATTAATTGGCTGTTAAAATTACTATGAAATTTAATAGTTTTTGAATGGAAACACAATTTTGAAGGCACGAGGCTTAAAAATAGTTGTATCTGGAACAAATTCAGATTTTTTTTTAACCAAAAAATTGATATTCCCCTGGGTCTATCTTTGATACATTTTTTTTTTATGGTGAGGTGAGTTAATTGCTGATCTCTAAGGGCTCCTCTTTTTAGATTTCAAATAGTCTTTTTGCAATCTTCTTTAAGTCACCGTTTCATTGATCCAGAAAACAATGACCCACCTTCTCCATATACAAAAAAGCAGCTAGAAATTGCCAAGTGCTAACCTTGGTAAATGCACCAGAACAGATGTATATAATATAGTTAATCTTTTAATTTCTGTTTTATCTGCAGATTCAGGAATGGCTTTGTTTAAATTGCCAAACCCAGAGAGCAATATCAGGACAGCTTGGAGACATGGGCAAAATGCCACCTGCACAGACAGGACCAAAAGCCTCTCCTATGCCTGTCCCTACAGAACAACCGTCTCAGAAAATAGCAATGCCTGCCCAAGTAAAAGTGAAAAAGAGGGAACAAGAAGAAAAAACAGAAGGTGAAAAAATCATTCCAGAAGAAGTGAAAGAAACACCTTCAGTTGAAACAATTCCCCCTAAGGGAACCACAGATCAAATCCAGGAGGAGAGTAAACTAGAGAAAGACAAAACTTCAGCCCCTCAAGAAAAGAAGCCAACCCCTGACGACAAAAAGCCACTCGTAGAAGAAAAAAAGCCGCCTCTTGAAGAAACAAAGCCAACCCTTAAAGACAAAAGGCCAGCTCTTGAAGACAAAAAGTTACCCCCAGGAGCAAAAACATCAGCTCTAGAGGAGGAACAGAAATATGACTTACTTAAAACTCAAGTACAGATTACTGAAGAAAAACCTGAAGGCAGAGTGGCTCCAGAGGCAGTGCAAGAAAAGAAACAACCACTGACCAAGATGGAAGATTTACCATCTGGTGCACCTCAGAGTTTGTCTAAGAAAGATGATGGAATGACTCAAAAAATAAAAGAACAGCCACAGGCAACATGCTCGGCAAAGCCTGATCAGATGGAACCTAGGAAGGAAAAAACAGTAAGTTATGTTTTTTTCCTAACTTTGCAGATTTACCCCTATAATTTACTAATGTCCACCTAAGTACACTGAGTGCTTAATGGTAATTTTGTAAGTGAAAGCCTTCAATTAATAGCGTTTTCAGAAAAATGTAACAGTTGTTTGCTAAAATGATGAACTTTGGCTTTCTGACAGCTTAATTAATTTAAATAAAGCATAGATATAACATTTATTAGCTTTTATGCTGATCAAATAATTTATAAAAATCTATGGAGTGATAAAGAAGGGTTTCATATAATTTTATTTTATTTTATTTTAATATTTATTTATTTGGTTGTGCTGAGTGTTAGCTGTGGCAGGCAGGCTCCTCAGTTGCGGCAGGTGGGCTCCTTAGTTGTGTTATGTGAACTCTTAGTTGCAGCATGTGTGTGGGATCTGTTCCCTGACTAGGGATCGAAACCGGGCCCCCTGCATTGGGACCGTGGAGTTCTATCCACTGCACCACCAGGGAAGCCCTCTTATAATTTTAAATGATTGCTTTTTCCTTCCACTATGAACATAAAATCAGTATCCTCCTTTAACATAAAATAATGTTTGTCTTGGAATTTCTGTTTACTTAGCCACTTGGTTAAGCAAGACTCAAGTTTCTTCTCACTTGAAAGCTTTTTAAGGTGTGGTCAACCATAAAATGATTAAATAATTGTGATTTTAAAAAAAGAAGTATGGCTAAAATTCAGGAGAAACTTTTTTTAAAGTTTATTTTAGTATTTAGTGTGAAATCAGTTTAATATATTTTGTTCAGTTTTATTCAGTGTGTTTAATATTGGAGGGTTATTTATAATCCAAGCATCATCTGGAATATATATTATTCTTTATATATTTTCTTTTTCTTTAGTGGAAACTTTTAAGGGTACCTCATCTTAACCTATATTTGCACGGGCAATAATACCATTTCTAGAGGAACTCTGAACTCTTTAGAGCTTCAAGAAATCTTATATCAGGCTGAATAATTTTAATTCACAGATGGCAGCAATGACTTGCAGGAAAACGAAATGATTCATTGGTATTAAAACTTAATATTAGAATTCTAATTAGAACTTTTAGTCCATCCCAACCCTGGTTCAGCTGTTGTATTGTTTACAGTTTTAACACATGGTTACTAGACTGTCTCTGGTATATAAGACCTCACTCATTAAATAAATCCTGATCTTCCTTTGTTATATGAGTTTATCCAACTCAGAGAAAGCAGATGCCTATGTATTCTCCATTCTAATGGCTGGATCTAGCTACCCCGCCACCACCACCTGCTGCTTCTCCCAGTTAACCACCTTGCAGAACTTGATGCTTTTTACCATTTCTCTCTTTGTGAAGCTTCATGACTCTTCCCTTTTTGTTCTATTCTTGTCTTTCTGATCACCCCTTATGAGTTCTACTTTGATTATCTCTATTACTTTCTCTTTTCCGATCGGTTCTTCTTTGAACTCTGTCTTCTTTCCTCTTAGGGGAGCCACATGAACATTTCCTAACTCTCCTTGTGCGCCTTCTGCCCCTCTTGAGTGTTAGACCTACATTTTCAAATACTGAGTAGATCATTCCACTTCAGAAACTCACTGTAAACTGGAACTCAGTGTGTTCAAATCATATCCAACTCTCTATAGAAGCAGTTTCTGCTTAGCTCCTATTCCTAAGGACAGTATCCTAACGGCCTTCGTGACCTTCTACCAATGATTTGGGTAATCTAATTACTAGTCACTAGGCCTTCTCTTTTTCCCTTCTCCAGTATATAGTTATCAGATAATTATTTTCCAGAGTTCAGATAATTTAACTCTGTCACTCAGATATTTCTAATGATCCTCTGTTGTTTGTTAAATATAATCTAAACAAGAAGTATCCAAATATTTTGTTAATGTACTTTATTTTATTTTACAAATGTGTCATTTTTAATAATTTCCTTTTACCACTACTTTTTCTTTTAACGAGTTCAATATGTGTATATATATTTATTTCTAAATTAAATCTATGCACTATTACTAACATATTATTTGCAATATAAACATTCACAGAAATGTGTCAGTGAAATAAGCTAAAATCACCATTTTTATTATATTTATTTAAATATATACATTTGGTCACAGTAAAATATGATTAATAATAGCATTTTAGAGAGAGCTTTGATTGACTGTGCTTCAGTGTTTGAAAATCTTGTTCTAACATTTTATGATAGAGTTCTTTGAAATTCAGCTTAAGTTTATTTTGATATTTTGACTTTTAGTTTTAATGACGCTCAATTACAAAAAAGCTAGTCCACAGGATATACCAGAAATGAGAGAAGTGTATCAAAGTTTGTACTTGCCAAATCTTGCTACCTGTTTTCTATGTTTGGAATTGAAAACTGTTTTTTTTAACTTGTGGAAATTCCAGAAATAAATGTTACTCTAACGTGATACCAATCATTTCCTCTTGCTAACTATCAGAAAATGTGGTGTTTTAAAATATGTTTTTTAACAAATGACTTTAAAACCCACTGCAGTTCTTCATCTGCAATGTTTATAAAAAGATTAAAGTATTCTGTTTAAAGTTTTTGTGAAAAGGCAGACATGACAACTTTTTTAAATGATATGTCATTTTATGTAGCATAATTACATGATTTCCAATTATCCATCTTCATTACCGGCTTACTTGTAACAGATGCAGTAAATGAATTTCACATGCACTGCTATCTATGTAACTTTACCTTTTTAAAAAACTAATTCCAATTAAAAGAGCCACTCCTCAGAATTTAATATACAGTTTTTTCATTTAAATATATATATATACCTTTTTAAACAAATCACTGAATATTGAGCCATTTGGTGGCTCACAGTAGTAATCCTTTAAGTATTTTATTATTGAAACAGAACTAGTGAATATTATAAACTGAGCATGTTAGAAATATCTGCATGTTGATTTTATTATTACCAGACCTTTTGCTACTTACTTTGTTCTAATGATGTTCCCCCGAACCTTCCACAGTTCTTTCTTTCTTTCCAGCAATATTGGCTGACAAAGAAATGTAGTTTAATTTGTCACCATATTGTTTCCATGGCAGAAAAATCAAGTTTCCCCAAATGTTATGTGACTTTTTTGTCTTTTACTATTAAATAAGACAGCTCCAAAGACGATTTTAAGTGTTTATTTCAATTCATTGAAAATGTGTGAAGTACTGGAATATTTATTTGCCAAAAATTCTAGAAGTTTGTGATAGTGTCTTAGGATGACTTGCTATAAGTAGCCTAAGCACATTATGTGTTTAGTCAAGGTTTGTTATTAGCAATAACATATGTAAGACAGATATCAAATGGTTTTCCTGGTAATGTCCAACTTTTTTGGCCAGTTTTGTGTCAGTTTTCTTTATTAATGTGTTTGTGTATGTCTTGCATTATTACTATTAACTTTGACACATGATTTTTTGGCAAGAATATTTTGTCTACCACTTACCTATTATAGGAACGTTGGTTTGGTTGGTTATATCTGTTTTAAAGAGGGGAAACTAAATTTGTTGTGCCCAAGATCACATGGCTGGGAAGCAGCAAAGCTAAGATTATAGTCAAACCACCAAACCAGCCAAACCTTCAATATAAAGGTGAGCAATAAAGTGACTGCCCTTGCTATAAATTTTTACAGTGTAATTCCCAGTTTTCTCCCAGGAGTCTTCATAGAACATCTGACCAACTGACATAAGAAGTAAAAGAATACTGATGTCAATCTATTTATTAAATATTAGTAAAATGTAATTTCTATTTGGGTTTAAAAATACAAAAAGATCCGAATACTTTCTAAAAATATTTACATATTGCCCACCCGCCCAGGATTCTGTACCCCACAACCGAGACTTCTGTCTAAATAGCTAGCTTGGCTTTCTCAGCCCTCTGGACTATGGTTCCACTATAACTTTCAAGCAACTTAGTATTCCCCATGAGTGAGAGGTAGAACACCAGCCGCATATGCCTTTGTACGATTCCCGAAGGTGGCTTATGCTTTCTGCCCTCTGGATCTGCAGTCAGTTCTTGTCTGTGCACTGGCACTGCATCCTATCAGAAAAACCCCACCTGGACATCTGGGCCACTCTTCTCCCTGGTGGCAGTCATTTCTACTGCTGAACACCCTATGCTGATTAGTTTTAGATTACTTTTTGTTTGAAATCAAAATAATATTCAATTTATCTCTTACTGTGTTCTGGGCATTGTGTTGGTTATGTTATCATTTAATCCACACAACTTGTTGTTGAGGTAAATATTATATCTGTTTTAAAGAGGGGGAAACTAAATTTGTTGTGCCCAAGATCATATGGCTGGGAAGCAGCAAAGCTAAGATTATAGTCCTGTTCTGCCTATAAAGGCTGGGCTCCTAAACACTGCACAGAATGCTTCTTCCCTGTGACACCTTTAGGATGCTGCCTTTTTATTATTTTAAGTATTCGTCTCCCTTAGCAGCTTCCAGTTTGTGTGATTTTTTTACTTTGTTTATATATTTATATTATTTTATTTATTCATTTATTTGTCATTTGCGTCATTCATATCGTTATAGTATACTGTTTACGTTTCTTTATTGCTACATCATTTTGTCTCTCCACTCATTCCTGTCTTTCAAAGTGTGTTAGTTGAATGGAATTAAAATTTATCCTGAAATATAATAAATATTTTGAAATGTACATTCTCCTTTTTTAGTTTAATATTTTAAAATTGTACGTCACTACAGAATTCTCTTTCTACCTATACACTTAAACAGAATACTGCTTGTCTACATTTGATATATTACATTGAAACGTTATAGCTCTCTTGATAAAAAAAAAAATTGAACATCCTTTAGCATAAACTTCTATTTATGGTTAAAATGACCCAGGGTTAGTATTCAAGTTATATATAGCCATGGTATCTAAAGGCAGCATAATTGTATAGGATGGAAAATGATGAGGTTTTCTGAAGTGAAAAGGATTCCCATGTATGTGGGACTATCCAGTTTTTATCTCCAGACCCAGTGAATTTATGGATTTAATCTTGTTTACAGTGCTTGGAACACTCAGACTAGCAATCCATTTGGACCCAAACATTGTATAAATGATTAAAGATTATTCATCTGTTGTTTTACTTTGGCCCATTAATATAAATGACTTGGGATACGTTAGGCAAAAACTTAATATTGCCTCCTTTCTTTGTACAGTCTTATATTTAACCAAGAATTCAGTTCATAACCCCAATGCTAGTTTTTAAAAACCTTCCGTTTTCCTTCAACATGGAAGGCTAAAAGTTTCAAAATCTGTGAAAGGGGCAGAACTAAGCTTGGCAGTACACAAGTGTCTTGGTACTAGGGAAGGCCTCAAGATATGACACCATGGGAAGGTTTCAAGCGGGTCTCAATTCATCACTGCCTCTCTCTGACTGGTCTTCAGGTCAATAAATGGCAGTGGAGTATTGGAAAGAAAAGGATTCTGTGCTTTCTGCTTTTCGTTAGTAAGTAAAAAATATGAATCTTGGTTTCTGAAAATTTTGAAGATTTGTTTCATATACACAGACTAGAAAGGCTCAAGTACCATAATTCTGTACATAGAGAAGACTGCAATATATACAAAAAAATAAAAGTCAGTGTAATAGAGTTGAATGCTAAATGTACTTAGGAAAATACAAGGAAAATGTGTTCATCAGGGAAAATGTGTTCCTGAAAAATAACATTGCTTTTTTTTCTTTTTTAAAGTGCTTAAATTATGGATCTTCCCACTCACTGCCTCAATCTAAGACGACAAACAAAATTCTCATGCAAGGGGTCTAGGCCTGTAATTTTATTCTTAGGTAATAATTTTGGAGGTCATTCTAGGTTGTATTTGGACTACATGTAAAATATTAAATGGATAATTAATTCCAACTCCTATCTATTCAAATGAAGAAAATAATGCATAAATGAGAAAATTCAGTGATATTTAAACACATATGTATATATGTGTTATATATGTAATCTACGCATGTACTTTAGGAAGAATCATTTGAATCTATTTTATTAAATCTTAATATGTTACTAAATAGCTTAATATTTTTCTCAGAAATAAGCATACAACTACACATTTTTTTCAATTTAACATCTTTATTGGAGTATAACTGCTTTACAATGGTGTGTTAGTTTCTGCTGTATAACAAAGTGAATCAGCTCTATGTATACACATATCCCCATATCTCTTCCCTCTTGCATCTCCCTCCCTCCCACCCTCCCTATCCCACCCCTCTAGGTGGACACAAAGCACCGAGCTGATCTCCCTGTGCTATGCGGCTGCTTCCCACTAGCTATCTATTTCACCTTTGGTAGTGTATATATGTCCATGCCACTCTCTCACTTCGTCCCAGCTTACCCTTCCCCCTCCCCGTGTCCTCAAGTCTATTCTCTACCTCTATGTGTTTACTCCTGTCCTGCCCCTTTTTATTTTTTTTTATTCTTAGATTCCATGTGTATGCAACTGCACATTTTTGAGGCAACTGAGAGAAAACTGCCAATCTTTTAGTCCTAGGGAGTTAGAAATTTGAAAGAATATAAGCCTCCCTCACATGGATCGTTTGAATATAGTCATCTAGGTTACAGTACTTCAGACATCCATTTGAAGTTTGAATAGAGAAAACCAGACCCAACTTACATGCTATGTTTTACATTCTTCTCAGTGCCAGCTACTCTTTGTTATTTGATCAAATTATTCCCTCGTTAAGGAATGTTATTCAATAAAGCACGGGTTTGTGATGTTAAATCTATGAGAGACCAGTTAACCTGCATGGGAACAAATTGCACTAGAACTTTCACCCAGATATCTCACAAATGAGAGTGAGAGCTGCAGAAAGGGTAAATGGATGGACACATAAGCACCTCAGTATGCTGATCTCTGTATGTGAAGAAAAGCTTTTTTTTTTAAATTTTAGCAGCAGCAGGTGAAAAGAGGAATGTGTACGTATCTTAAAGAGGTAAAAGGGCTAGTCGGTATATGATCTGATAGTTAACAAGCTAACAGTAATGAAGTAGAAGGTCACTCACCTCTGTCAGGGGAATTTATACCCATGGTAGTTAGTATGAGAAAAATTGACATTTTGAATTTTTTCAATATCTCGTGGTACAATAAGTACATGACCAGTTGTTCCTTCTAAACAGTTCAGCCAGATGCCCTTTGGTCACCTAACTTGATTTCCTTATTAACCACTCCAAACACTTTATCTTAGACCCACAAACCTGTAGGGCAACATCTTTGCAGACTTTTGCCACCTTATAATATGGAGAGGAAGTCATTTAGGTGAAAAATCATCACAGCATCATCATAGGTAAATGATGATTGAATCCCGTGAGGAGGAGAGGAAAGAGACCAGGAAGAAAGTGGCAAGAGGGAGAAGTGGGTAGAACATAGCACTGAGAAAAGCAGGAAAGCATGAACACATCCAGAAGGGCACGTAAGGGGGATTGTAGGGTAGGGATTTTGATGTTTATGCGTCTGAGTCTTCTGTCTAGTGTACCTTAATTTTCTTTGTTACGTTATGTATGTCTGATCCTAATCTTATTTTTGTAAAATGTCAGTAGAACCTTCAGAGTTCATTGTATACAATTATAATTTATTCTTTATTATACTCAGTGAATTGTTATATGTAACCGCAGTTGCATTTCCTCCTTATATGTATAATTTTATTACATTGTTATGTTTTATAATATGTGCAGACTCAAAATAAAGAACACAAATGACACCATCAAAATTTGATTATGAAAGATCGTTTTCTTGACCTTTTTTCCACAAGAAGTTTAGGTACCCCACCCTTGTGGTTACGGTATTTACTGTGATTTAGTGAAGGGTGGGAAGGCAGACAAGGAAAGGCATAGAAAGCATACTGGACTCAAAATATTGTGCTGGTATTGTGTGGGATGTGAGGAGGTGGAAATATCCCTCCACTGTGACCATCCAGAAATATTTTATGAGAACACTGCTTTTCCGGTTTTTTTTTTTTCTTGTGTCTAGTAGCTCTTAAGAGAAACAAACCAATTGGTTGCGTGCTTGTCGACCCAACTACTATAGTCTCACAACAGCAGATAAGTAATCCTTTTCTGGAAAGACATCTGAAATGGTCTAGGAAAGTTAATTCTTAGTAAACCAGAGAGTATTCATTGCTTTTGCATGACAGTTGTAAAGAACGTATCCGACTGTCTTTCTGAATTGCCATGTTGTAAATTCAGCAAAAAGCATTTTACCATATAATGTGCATTTTACCCTATATGCTCGAGATACATCCTTAGCCATTCATAATAAAGACAGATATTGAGATGGAAATGAATGTAAAATGAGTATCAACCCAACAACTTTTATATTTGAGAACGAGGGGAAGGAGGAAGAGAAAAAGAATGAAAGAAAAAGGTAGGGAAGGAACAAGGCAGGAAAGAAGGAAGAAAGAGGTGTTTGCATGGTATTTGTTTTTTGTGCAACCTGACATCTGTTCATTCGAGCTGTGGATAGGTAGGAGAAACCCATGGCCATACACCCACTGAAAATATCAAGATTGTTAGTTCAAGATACATACTTAGTAGAATCCAGGTGGCCTTATAGGCCAGGGTCAGACAGAGCATGTCCTCCTGCAACTCTTCCTCTGACCTCTTCATTCCATAGGGCTGTGGGGTTATTTTGACACTCTGTAAAACATGGAAACTAACTGGATCACTTGGGTTTCATTTTGCCCATAGGTATTTTTAATTTGGATTTATGCAAAAAGGTCTCTGTTTCATACTTTCGCTTAAGGCCTCTCTGATTCTTAAAGCAAACTGCTGGCATGGCCTCATCACAGCCCAAAGAAAGCAGCTGTTTAAGACTGATGTGTCTCTGAAGTGTCCCAGCTCCCTGGAAAGCCCCTATTCACATTCACAAGTTAGTTATGGTGCTGGTTGAAGGGAGCTGACTTTGAAATAGTGTGAAGGTAAAATTCCAAGTATTTTAAAATCCGAAGACATTTATAAGAAATTTATTAAATTTCTTTGAGATGGGCTGCTGAAGATAAATGTGTTTTAACTCTAGAAAAATACTAACTGGATATTTCTCTTTTTCTAAAACCTTGAGTCAGACCAATTATGTCATAGCTTCTTCAAAGTTTACGCTTTCTAAACATTCATTTCAAGTGATACAGAATAATAATATTAACAGTCATACTAAGTAAAATATAGTGTTTTACATCTTTCAAAGTGTACTTAAAAGGCAATGCCTTGTTCGAATCTCTCTCTCAAAAAAAAAAAAAAAAGTCCTTAGCGGTAGGTGAGATGAGTATCATACTGTGGCCATGTTACCTACTTGTTTCTGTTAAGTAAATTTTTCAATATCCCATGCTACTTGGAGGCAAGTACAGTGCCCATCCTCTGATTCTTTGTTTGCCTGTCCTCATAATCGAAAAGTATTAATTATGTTAATGGAAACTTACTAAAATTTTTCTTCAACCATTTGAACTCTTTCCCAAAGTAAATGTACCGAGAAAGATAATCATCTTTTTGAAGAAAAATGGTATTGAGATGTAAAAGGATACAACATTGATGAAATAAAATCAATTAGTGATTGAAAATAGACATTTAATTAAACTTAAGTTAAATGAAAACTAACCTTTATATGTATCAACCACTTTTATTTTTGTGCTCAAAGATTTTTTTTAAAAAAATACTGTTATATAGTTGAAAAAATTCCTATAATTATTCCTCAGTTTGTAATAGTTATTTGAGAGTACTGGAGAGGCCATGTTATTAGTTTAACCATGTTAAGTTTTCCTGTATCTTTTCCTTCCTGCTAGGAAAAGGAAGATGACAAATCAGACACTTCAAGTATTCAGCAGCCAAAAAGCCCACAAGGTCTGAGTGACACAGGATATTCTTCTGACGGAATATCAAGTTCGCTTGGTGAAATTCCAAGTCTTATTCCCAGTGACGAAAAGGATTTGCTCAAGGGACTCAAAAAGGACTCCTTTTCACAAGAAAGCAGCCCATCCAGCCCCTCGGATTTGGCTAAGTTAGAAAGTATGGTCCTATCCATTTTGGAAGCTCAGGCAAGTACACTTGAAGAAAAGTCAGAAAAGAAAACAGAACCCCACGAGGTTTCTTCTGAGCAGCCTAAGGACCAACAGAAAACTCAGAGTTTAGCCGAAACACTGGAATCTACAGTTTCAGAGGAGCTTAAAGAGAGTCAAGAAGAGAAAGACACTGTTAAGAAAGAGAGCCAACAAGGCATCCCTTCCAGAAAGGACCATGAAGAAAAGTCTGAATTTGTTGATGAGTTGCCTACAAGAAGACAGCCTTATGATTCAATTGAAGACAGTAGTGAAAGTGAAAACTCACCTGTTCCACAAAGAAAACGGAGAACTAGTGTTGGTTCATCAAGCAGCGATGACTATAAACATGAAGATAGTCAAGGATCAGGTGAAGAGGAAGACTTCATTCGAAAGCAAATCATAGAAATGAGTGCTGATGAAGATGCTTCAGGTTCTGAAGATGATGAGTTCATTAGGAACCAGCTCAAAGAGATTAGTAGTAGTACTGAAAGCCAGAAGAAGGAAGAAACCAAAGGGAAGGGAAAAGGAACAGCAGGGAAACACAGGCGGCTGACGCGAAAAAGTAGTGCAAGCTTTGATGATGATGCAGGGAGACGCCATTCATGGCATGATGAAGACGAGACCTTTGATGAAAGTCCTGAACTTAAATACAGAGAAACTAAAAGTCAGGAGAGTGAAGAACTTGTAGTTGCTGGAGGAGGAGGGCTACGCCGATTCAAAACGATTGAACTCAATAGCACGATCGCAGATAAATACTCTGCAGAGTCATCACAGAAAAAAACAGCTTTGTACTTTGATGAAGAGCCAGAATTAGAAATGGAAAGCTTGACAGACTCTCCGGAAGATCGGTCAAGGGGGGAAGGATCTTCTAGTCTTCATGCTTCCAGCTTCACTCCTGGCACGTCCCCTACATCAGTTTCGTCACTTGATGAGGACAGCGACAGTAGCCCAAGTCACAAAAAAGGAGAGAGCAAACAGCAACGCAAAGCTCGACACAGATCGCATGGCCCTCTTTTACCTACGATTGAAGATTCTTCAGAAGAAGAAGAATTGAGAGAGGAAGAAGAATTATTGAAGGAGCAAGAAAAGCAACGGGAATTAGAACAGCAGCAAAGAAAGACTTCTAGTAAGAAATCAAAGAAAGACAAAGATGAACTTCGAGCTCAGAGAAGGAGGGAAAGACCAAAGACACCACCCAGTAATCTCTCTCCCATCGAAGATGCGTCTCCAACAGAAGAATTACGTCAAGCTGCAGAAATGGAAGAGCTCCATCGATCTTCTTGTTCTGAATATTCACCTAGCATAGAGTCAGACCCAGAAGGCTTTGAAATAAGCCCAGAAAAGATAATCGAAGTACAAAAAGTTTATAAATTGCCCACAGCTGTGTCTTTATACTCACCGACAGATGAGCAATCTATTTTGCAGAAAGAAGGTAGCCAAAAGGCATTAAAAAGCGCTGAGGAGATGTATGAAGAAATGATGCATAAAAGCCAGAAATATAAAGCTTTTCCAGCTGCAAGTGAACGAGACGAAATGTTTGAAAAAGAGCCTTTGTACGGTGGGATGTTAATAGAGGATTATATTTATGAATCTTTAGTAGAGGACACATATAATGGTTCCGTTGATGGCAGTCTGCTCACGAGGCAAGAAGAAGAAAATGGATTTTTACAGCAGAGAGGGAGAGAGCAAAAAATAAGACTTCCAGAACAGATTTATGAAGATCCCATGCAGAAAATTACAGACCTTCAGAAAGAGTTTTATGAGCTAGAAAGCTTACATGCTGTTTTGCCTCAAGAAGACATTGTTTCAAGCTCTTTTATCATCCCAGAAAGCCATGAGATTGTGGATCTGGGTAGTATGGTAACTTCTACCAGTGAAGAAAAGCAGTTATTAGATGCTGATGCTGCCTACGAAGAACTCATAAAAAGGCAACAGATGCAATTAACACCTGGATCCAGCCCAACCAAGCCCCCCATCAGGGATGATATGACAGACTCTACTGTGGACTTTGACAGGGTGCCTGATGCATCTTTGACATCAAGTGTTCTCTCAGGCGTATCTCTTACAGATTCGACCAGCAGTGCCACACTCTCCATCCCAGATGTTAAAATAACCCAACATTTTTCAACAGAAGAAATTGAGGATGAATATGTGACTGATTATACAAGAGAAATTCAAGAGATAATTGCACATGAGTCACTGATTTTGACCTACTCTGAGCCTTCAGAAAGTGCTACGTCTGCCCCACCCTCTGACACACCCTCTCTCACATCATCTGTTTCTTCAGTTTGTACCACAGATAGCTCCTCGCCCATTAGTACCCTGGATAGCATAACCACAGCTTATACTGAGCCCGTGGACATTGTAACTAAATTTGAAGATTCTGCGGAAATTTCTTCATCAACATATTTCCCAGGCAGCATTATAGACTATCCAGAAGACATATCTTTAGATCGGCCGAGCATACCAGATGGTAGAACTAGTGCTGGTCACATTGTGATTTCCTTATCTGATAGGGAACCTTCTCTCATAGAATCTGTAGGAACTAAACTTGAGGGGCTAATTGCTGACACTATTTCCACTGACTTATCTGTATCTGAAAAAGACGCAGTGAAGAAAGCCAAGAAGGAAACAGGGGATGGAATTATTCTGGAAGTTTTGGAAGCTTACAGAGATACAAGGAAGGAGTCGGAGGCCGAACTAACAAAAATTAGCCTCTCTGAAACTGTGTTTGATCAGTCACCTTCTTCTCTAACAGCCCTTCCAATGAAGGAGCAGGTTTCAACTACATGCTTTTTATCTGAAGACGTTTTTGGTCCAGCAAAGCCTGCATCTCAGGTGCCATCTGGCACTCCTTCTATTTCCTGTCTTCCAACTAAAGCTCGTCCATTCCTTCGAGGTTCTTCTTTGGATGCCTCAGCCCAACCTCCTCCCCCACCCCCTCCTCCCCCACCCCCTCCTCCCCCTCCACCCCCTCCTCCACCCCCACCTCTTCCCCCACCAACCTCACCTAAACCAACTATTCATCCTAAAAAAAAGGTAACGGTTCCAGCTCCAGTTACTGCAACTACTGCAGCTCCACCTCTAGTAGATTCTGTTGCTACAGTAGAGACCACAGCTGCTCCAGGAAGTAATGGGTTACCTATAACAAAAATATGTACCACTGTACCTCCTCCTGTCCCCCCTAAGCCATCTTCAGTTCCATCTGGACTTGTATTTACACATAGACCTGAGCCAAGCAAACCTCCAGTTGCCCCTAAACCAGCAGTTCCTGAACCTCCAGTCACTACCGCAAAACCAACAGATACGCAGCCCAAACCAACAGGTCTACCTATAACTTCAAATATGACATTAAATTTAGTGACTTCAGCAGATTATAAATTGCCTTCCCCTACCTCTCCGCTTTCCCCTCACTCTAACAAGTCCTCGCCAAGATTTTCCAAGTCCCTCATGGAAACTTATGTGGTTATCACATTGCCATCTGAACCTGGGACTCCAACAGATTCTTCAGGGAGTCAAGTGATTACCAGCTGGCCCTTGGGATCACCCACCAAAGATCTGATTTCCATTGAGCCAGTATTTTCTGTAGTTCCTCCTATAAAAGCTACAGAAATTTCAAGTTCTTCACAACAGAGCCTGTACATCTCAGGAGCTTTGGAGACATTTTCTGCTATCCCTGTCACAACACTATCTTCATTTCAAGAACCCCCAACTTCAGTTACACAGTTTCTCCCAGCTGAAGTTTCCAAGGCTGAGTTTTCAACAGCCAAAAGTACAATCGCTAGTACTGGTCTCAGCAGCGTCTCTATATCCATTCCTCCAGAGCCTCTTGCTCTAGATCACCTCCATTTAGAGAAGCAACAGTATAAAGAAAATGTCAAGTTGCAACTTGTTGGTGATGCTATTGATCTGCGTACAGTACCCAAAGTAGAAGTTAAAGTAACTGAAAAATGTATGGATCTTTCTGCTTCCATGATGGATGTGAAGAGGCAGACCACAATAAGTGAAATGTATGGGAGACAAATTAGTGCTGTCCAGCCCTCTATTATAAATCTCAGTGCAGCTTCATCAGGAGTGACTCCAACATCCCTGGTCGCTGAGACAGTGACTGTTGTCACGTGCACAGCTACTGCAAGTTACACCACAGCCACAGAAAGCCTAGTGAGTCTAGAACATGCAACAGCAATGCCACTCCAGCTCACTACATCAAAGCATGTAGAGCCCCCATGCAGGGTACCAAGTGGCCAGGCCTTTCCTACAGTTAGGGAGGAAGCACCAATAAACTTATCTTTAAGCACTTCTGTACACCCAGTGACGTCAGCTCTTACGAAACCCATCACTGCACTTCCTGGTGGTGTCACAAATGGATGGACTGATAGCACCACATCACAGGGCGTCACTGATGGGGAAGTAGTGGATCTCAGTACCTCCAAGTCTCATAGAACTGTTGTAACAATGGATGAAGCTACTTCAAATGTGGTGACCAAAATAATAGAAGATGATGAAAAACCTGTTGATCTGACCGCAGGAAGAAGAGCTGTGTGCTGTGATATGGTTTATAAGTTACCTTTTGGAAGGAGCTGCACGGCACAGCAGCCTGCAACAACTCTTCCTGAGGATCGTTTTGGTTATAGGGATGATCACTATCAATATGATCGAGCAGGGCCGTATGGTTATAGAGGGATTGGGGGAATGAAACCTTCCATGTCTGACACTAATTTAGCAGAAGCTGGACATTTTTTCTATAAAAGTAAGAATGCTTTTGATTATTCTGGAGGAACTGATGCAGCAGTAGATCTAACTTCAGGGAGAATTACTACAGGTCAGTATGATGTAGCAACAGACCTTTCCGTGAAATACCATTATGGTGTTCCTCATCTCATTTCAGGATGACAATGTGGTCCCTTTCCCAATTTTGTTACTTTTCATCTTTCTTTGGATGTTTTGGCACCATATTTTGGAGTACATGTGCGCTTTTGTTTCTTCATTTTTTTTTTAATCTGTTCCACGCAAAGTCGCCTGCATGTGCCTGCATGTTCAACATTGCTTTTATTCCGCACCTAGGTAGGTTAGCCTGTGGATTTGCATGCAGTCCCATTCATTATGTTCTTCAAGACTGAGTGGGCTTTCCAACCCCAAAAGCATCATTCGTTCTGGGAACTGCACTATAACTCTACCCTGTGTTTCAGGTGAGGTAATGGATTATTCAAGCAAGACTACAGGTCCATATCCAGAAACACGACAAGTCATTTCAGGAGTTGGGATTAGTACCCCACAGTATTCCACAGCAAGAATGACTCCACCTCCAGGACCTCAGTATGGTGTGGGGAGTGTTTTGAGGTCATCTAATGGTGTTGTCTATTCTTCAGTAGCAACTCCAATTCCTTCCACATTTGCTATCACCACACAACCTGGCTCCATTTTCAGCAAAACCGTGAGGGATTTGTCTGGTGTGCACACAACTGACGCTGTGACTTCATTATCCGCCCTGCACCAGAGCCAGCCAATGCCTAGATCATATTTCTTGACAACAGGGGCATCTGAAACAGACATTGCAGTGACTGGTGTTGATATCAATGCCAGTTTGCAAACTATCACTATGGAAACTCTGACAGCTGAGACGATGGACTCGGTTCCCACTTTAACCACAGCGTCTGAAGTCTTTTCTGAAGTGGTGGGAGAGGAAAGTGCGCTTCTAATCGTCCCCGAAGAAGGTAAGCAACAACAGCAACTGGACTTGGAGCGCGAGCTCTTGGAACTGGAGAAAATTAAGCAGCAGCGTTTTGCTGAGGAATTAGAGTGGGAACGGCAGGAAATTCAAAGGTTCCGAGAACAGGAAAAGCTCATGGTTCAAAAAAAGCTGGAGGAGCTGCAGTCAATGAAGCAGCACCTCCTGTATCAGCAAGAAGAGGAGCGGCAAGCCCAGTTCATCATGAGACAGGAGACGTTAGCGCAGCAACAGTTGCAGCTGGAGCAGATCCAGCAGCTGCAGCAACAGCTTCACCAGCAGCTCGAGGAGCAAAAGATCCGCCAGATCTACCAGTATAACTATGACCCTTCTGGAACTGCTTCTCCACAAACCACTACAGAGCAGGCCATTCTGGAAGGTCAGTATGCTGCCCCAGAAGGTGGTCAGTTTTGGGCGACCGAAGATGCAACCACCACAGCCTCTGCCGTGGTGGCGATTGAAATACCACAAAGCCAAGGATGGTACACAGTGCAGTCGGACGGGGTTACTCAGTACATTGCCCCACCTGGCATCCTGAGTACTGTTTCAGAAATACCTCTGACAGACGTGGTTGTAAAAGAGGAGAAGCAGCCCAAAAAGAGAAGTTCTGGAGCTAAAGTCCGTGGCCACTATGATGAGATGGGGGAAAATCTGGCAGATGATCCCCGCTGCTTTAAAAAGATAGTGGACAGCGGGGTACAAACTGACGATGAAGAGTCAGCGGATCGGAGTTACGTGAGTAGGAGAAGGAGAACTAAAAAGAGTGTCGATACAAGCGTCCAAACGGATGATGAAGATCAGGATGAATGGGATATGCCTACTAGATCAAGGAGAAAAGCTCGCGTAGGGAAATACGGTGACAGCACTACAGAGGCAGACAAGGCCAAACTCCTTTCCAAAGTCTCCAGTATAGCAGTTCAAACAGTAGCAGAGATATCTGTGCAAACTGAACCAGTCGGAACCATAAGAACGCCTTCGATACGGGCACGCGTGGATGCCAAGGTAGAAATAATTAAACACATTTCAGCACCAGAAAAGACTTACAAAGGGGGCAGTTTAGGATGTCAAACAGAAGCAGATTCAGACACACAGAGTCCTCAATATCTGGGTACCACATCTCCACCCAAAGACAAGAAACGCCCAACACCTTTAGAGATCGGGTATTCATCTCACCTTCGGGCAGATTCCACATTACAGCTGGCTCCTTCCCCACCCAAATCTCCAAAAGTCCTTTATTCACCCATCTCACCACTTTCACCAGGCAAAGCCTTAGAATCAGCCTTTGTACCTTATGAGAAACCCCTCCCTGATGATATAAGTCCACAGAAAGTACTGCACCCCGATATGGCTAAAGTTCCCCCAGCAAGTCCTAAGACAGCCAAGATGATGCAACGCTCCATGTCTGACCCCAAGCCTCTGAGTCCAACAGCAGACGAAAGTTCCAGGGCTCCTTTTCAGTATACCGAGGGCTACACGGTAAGAGTGCTTCTTTTCAGTTAGAAGACAATGGATGAGTTGATATTAACTGTGTGTTTGCAGACTTTAGGAGGCAGTAAAGGCTCCTGGTGCCTAATTCTAAATTTCAGTGAGGACTATTTCATTAGAAATTTGGGGGAAAAGATAGAAAAGTATACATCCATGTAAAAATGCCAAAAAAAAGACCATATTATGTGAGACCAAAATGAGAGAGAAGGTTATTATGATGTAATGAGATTGAAATTTTGTTCTAATCTTGAAATCTCCCAGGTGTCAATTGTAGACTGATTTTGGTGAGTACAGTTAATATTCATATTCAAGTATGATGGAATAAGCATTGAAGATAAATAGATAAGGCAAAGGATGACCAAACATTTAAACCCATGGATACTGGGATTCTTTAGTGGGAAGATCTGTGGAGATCATTTAATCAGTCTGTTCTTCCTTCCTCCGGAATGTTAACCTTTGTTGCTCCAGAGAGAGCATTTCTAGAGCAGAAAGTGTAAAATAGTCTTCATAGTTCATCCATGTTTATTTTGTTTCTGGAAACTTTCTTAATCTACCTCAGATAAGCCTTAGTCCTAGTTCTTACAAAGGAAAAATTAATTTTTAATGTTCCTTTGAATAATAGAGTTTAATTATTTAAAAATATGCTTCAAAGGGAAAAGAACATATATAGGTATGTGGACACATTTGTGAAGATCTCTATAGCTGAAAATAAGAAATGTTAGTAATCAGTTATAAAAGAAGGTGTATCCTACTTAAAGAAAACCTAATATATAATTCTTCAGAAGGTTATTGATAAATCTGATAGTTCTATTTAAAACTAGATTTATGTTCAAATTAAGAGTTCCCCTCATGCATTGGTTTCTGAAGTCTAGATCTTCAAATCCCGAAGCATCTAAGTAGGTTTTTCTGAGATATCACTCTGTTGCCAGCAACCCATATACATTAAACATTGGCTGTGGGCTGAAAAATATGTCACTGTATGTAAGTCAATTTTTAGGTATATAGGCATATTGATAGACATATTAATAAATTAAAAATTCTTACAAGTTTTCTAGTTTCGTAGGGGCATTTTGTTATTATGGACTTTCTCAAACAGTGTGTAATTGTCTTTATGTGGGGGACAGGTCATAACTGTTTTAAGTCAGGGAACCACTGGTGCACTGAGATTTCATTCAGTTTACAGAGATTTGTTTTAATGTATAACTGTTTCTAGAATTAAATATATTGCAAAAAATATTTTTAACTCGGCTATAATGTATAGGTATTTATTTTTACAGCTGTGCCCTATGAACTCATCCAAAGAGTTACTTGGAAATCTTTGAAAATACATTTTTAAACAGTATTTTAAAGTTATATTCAAGGCTTCTGTCATTAGAAAGAACAGGCTTTTCCACTTGGTGTATTCATCATTTACTTAACGTATGGCCCTATAGCCTTAATTCAAATGAGCTCTGGGATAGAAGAGATTCAGGTGTCAATATTTTTTCCTCGCAGTATTCACTTTGGATTTAGAAGTACAAAATGAAAGATACAGTGGGTCATATTAGTTGTATTATTGATTGTACCAGCGATACTGATTAACTGTCTAATCGTAAAAGAAGTTGAACAGAATTACCAAATACTCTGAGCCTGAAAAATCCTAAGAGTATTGAGCCTTGGAGCACAATCCAGTAGTTCCTTTTTTCTAATTGGTCACACTCAATGCATGCTTTAATATGGAATAATTGTATACAGACTCAAAAATACTGTTTTATTGCACACACAAGGTAGACCATTTTATATACAGGCAATGGTTTTAGCACTTTAGATACTCTGATTCTAAGATGTGAATATTTAAATTTATTTCTTGGCAAATTTCTAAACACTCTTTGAGTGTTTTAAACTAAAACGAGCTTCTCAATTATAAGCATGAATTACTAAATGTCAGTTGTACTGAAAAGAATAACCTAAGTGATATTCATAGTGTTGTGAGTTTAAGTTTAGCTCAATAATTTCTATATCATTAATTTTCTTACACCAATAAAATTGAAAAAAAAATTACACCATACAGTTCGACATAGTAACACTTGTAATTCAGCATGAAAGATCAGTTTTATATTATATGAGATTCTATAGTAACTTCTCCTCTTCCTGGAAGTTCCAGGAAATGTTTCAAAGAGGAGGTTCTGAAACAGGAAGGTGAGATCTCTGTTGGACCATGAAGAGAAAAATGGAGGTTATTCTAAATAGAGGAAACAGATGTGCAAAGGTTCAGACTGGTGAACAGACAGACATAAAGCAAAGAGGGGGAGGAAGGGGTTTACTATAAGTGAAACTGGAAAGATAAGGAAGGACTAGGTCCCGGGGGATCTGATTTGCTGAGTTCAAGTTTGGATTACTTCCCTTGGCTGTGGGGAGCTTAGACCAAGCCACCATCATTTTTTGTTTACCCTGTGCCCTAGCCCATGGACCTCACCACCCTTGCCTTCCTTACAGTTTATTCTCCGAACTGCACCTAGGGTGATTTTCTAAGTGTACGTCAGATTTTGTCACACACTCTCCAGTAGATTCTCAACAGGTTCATCAGGATACATTAGAAATTTCTTAACAAGGACCCATGTGATCCCAACTCACAACCTCATTGGTCACTCCTGCATTTACCCCCCTTCTCGCTCTGCTCCAACCACTGACCTTGCCTTTCTTTGGATGTGTCAACCTCATCCCCACCCAGGACCCCTGTTGGGATCTCTCTCTCCCCAGATCTTTGCCTGGCTCGCTCCTGTGTACAGGTTTCTGCTTAAATTTCACTTCCACAAAGAAGCTGTCCTTACCTCACTCTCTAAATGTCTATCAGCATGAATCCCTGCACCCTCTAAATTTGTGTGTATTACTTATTAATATATATTTAATCAAATATCATCTTCCTTCTCCAGTAGATGATAACCTGTACAAGATCAGGAATCTTACTTTGTTTGCCTCTGTAGTCCCAAGAGCCTAGAAGAGCACCTGGCACAAAGCAGACCTTAAATATTTATTGAATAAATGTATTAAAGGAAGGATTATAAGCATAGAAGCAATGGGTTAAGACATGCATCTTAAAAGGCCCTGGCTGCTGACCTTTTCATTGCCACAATCTAGACCCATCCTAGCAAGTCCTGTTGATAATCTAAACCGATACCTCCTTTGCTTAAAGTGTCAGTTCCACTTTGTTTACTTTTATGTATTGGGTTGACCAAAAAGTTGGTCTGGGTTTTTCTGTAAGATGTTACGGAATAGATATTTGAAACAACTGAGCACAAGTTAAATAGCATTTAGCTATTAGTCCAGCCACCTTACAGATAAGGAGCAAAGCCCAGAGTAGGCTAGTGCCTATATCATGGTTCTTTAATAAACCAGTGACCTGGCCAGGGTTAAAATGTTAAACTTGGCGCCTGACAGTTATTCTTTGTTAGTCTCTTCTGAGGCTTATGGGACATTTTCTGATTCTTCTCGCTAATTCAGTACCATGCTTGTTGTCTTTTTTTTTTTTTTTTTTTTTTTTTTGGCGGTACGTGGGCCTCTCGCTGTTGTGGCCTGTCCCGTTGCGGAGCACAGGTTCCAGACGCGCAGGCTCAGCGGCCATGGCTCACGGGCCCAGCCGCTCCACGGCATGTGGGATCTTCCCGGACCGGGGCACGAACCCGCGTCCCCTGCATCGGCAGGCGGACTCTCAACCACTGCGCCACCAGGGAAGCCCAGACTGTTTTTATGGTTTGTTGCTTTGTCTGCATTTGGTCCTCTTTCCATACTCAGTTATTTTTTTCTTAGTAACTATTTCCCAAGCTTTTTGGAGAGCTTTCATTAGTACAAAGTTCTTCCATATGGGTAAAATCTCTCTTCCTGGAGTTTCCAAACATTTGTCTTAATTCTGCAATTTTAAACATTAGAGATTTAAATTTATTCCATTCCTACTCTATAGGAATCCAACTATCTGAGATCCTTTAACTCTGATTGAGTTTTTCCATCATGGAACTGTGGTTACACCTTTGACACACAAATTTCAAGGCAGGAGTCTATATCATCTGGTTAGTCTTTCACTGACACTTTGAGTTCATGCTTAGCCCTAAGATATCGCATAGATTTAATTGGTTAAATTAGCACTAATTAACATAAAATCATAAAATAATACAGAGTGGGCATAACTGGTGCAGGGAGTTATCAGAGATCATTTTATTGAGTTATGTAATATTCCCCTGTGTCTGTAAGAGGTGAGCTATATCTCTTTTCTAGACCTTATCACTCTGGTATCAAAGTCACAGCCCCAAAGCCAAATTCTATTTTTGACAACTTTATATAACCAAACACTTTTATCTTGTGGTCTGCTTCCTTTTACAAATAGAAAATTTTAACTCTGAGTAAAGATGAAAAAAAAATTACCACGTTTTTACTTGAGTTCTTCTGATTGCTCCCCAGGAAAATTCCCAAGAGATACAACTAAAGTAAATTTAGAATGTATTCCTTCCCATGGGACTGAGCTTGCTACTTAGATACCACTTGAAAATAATGTATTTTCATCATGATTTAGTAAAAACACAGAAAGGAATAAGCTTTGTAATGAAGAAATGGTATGCACACAGATTTTTTTCTAACTTTCATCAGTGGACTTCTTCAATTAAGATGTTTTATGGAAGTCACATAATGAAAAATGAGTGGACACTAGTGGAGAGTGATCAAATCATCTGTAATGATTGAATGAAAGTAACACTACCTTCCCATCACTAAGTCTGGCAATTGTAGATATCCTGTTAATTCCCTTTCCTCACGGTGGGGGGTGGGGGGGTACATTTGGCAGTTTCTGTATTTCCTCAGCAGAAATTTGCTGACTGTCATTAAAGAGCTTTACCTTATGGGTTAGTAGAAAAAAATTTCAAATCTCCTAGTAACTGTGTACCTTTCATGGTCTATGAAGTATATAATGGTGCTTCTCTAGAAATTTTAGATTCCTTTTCTTTATAACCATTTTAAAGTTATTCTTTTAGGTAATAAGGCCTTTACTGACTGACCAAATGAAAACCACCCACTTTCTAACACTCTATCCTTATGCCTTTCTTGATTTTTCTCCATATCACATATTATTATCAACAGTACTATGTCTGTTCCTTTATAATTTCATGTATTGTCTTTCTTCCCCAACCAGAATTTACGGGTGAGCATTTTTGTTAATTATATTCACTGCTATATCCCCAGTGCCCAGAACAATGCCTGGTTCACAGTAGGTTCTCTATAGCAGTAAATTAATTTGATGAATTAGTGAACAGACCGCTTTATCCGCCAAACTGCTTTTAATTTGGGGGTAATTCACCAATTCCTTGCTCCCACCTAAAACAAAAAATAGAAACAGGGCTTCCCTGGTGGCGCAGTGGTTGAAAGTCTGCCTGCCGATGCAGGGGACATGGGTTCGTGCCCCGGTCCGGGAGGATCCCACATGCCGCGGAGCGGCTGGGCCCGTGAGCCATGGCCGCTGAGCCTGCGCGTCCGGAGCCTGTGCTCCGCAACGGGAGAGGCCACAACAGTGAGAGGCCCGCGTACCACAAAAAAACAACAACAACAAAAAAAAATAGAAACAAAGCAAAACAAATAAAATCTTATTCATTATCCGTACGACACTTCTTGTGTAGTTCAGGGTTACAGTTTTTCCTTCTGCTTTCCCCTGTGTTTTTCTTCTTTTGCTGAACGGATGACAATGCGCTTTCTCAAATTTATTTCAGTCCAGTATTTTTGTGTGTGTCTGTGGATTACCTCGAGCATCACACCTATGAAACTTTCATAAACCAGAGCACCAAAACGTGTTCCTCATGCTCTTTTTCTTTCTTTCACACAATGAAACTGTTTACATCATGACCCCAGATGATCACGAACGTCAAGAAAGGAGGTTAAACTCACTCTTTTTGCAAAGTATAACTTCCTTGTTCCCACTCACCTCTACCTGTAAAACTCATTTTGTACAGCTCTTCAGAGCTTCTTTCTATCTGCTAGATTGGATGCCGCCTGACTCAAGTGGATTTTGCTCAAATAAATTGTTAAAATGTTATAAAAAAAAAAAAACGGAGGTTAATGTAGCATGTTCTCTACAAAATCAGGAGAGAATGTCATAGCCATTGGAAGAAATAGCAGTGTAAATTCAAAGGATTTGTTTGGAACTAGATTCATCATTCCAAGATTTATCTGTCTTCAAAAAAAAAGCAATGATTTTTTTTCTATCAAAAGAAATAGCACATTTTATCAATAATGATACATGCCACTTTTGTGCACTAAAATAAGCTACATTTAAAATGTTGTCACCTCTGTCTGGTCTTAAAATTACATAAACTGCCAAATGTTAAAACTGTTTTTCCTACCCTTAGACTTGTTGAACAATTTTAGAGCTTTTTTAGTAATAGACAAACTCCTTATTAAAATATTTTTGTTCTAGAGTTTAAGCCAGGATCCTATTGCAAAGCAGATGGTATTCATGAGCTGATTTTTACAAGAATGTGTTTTGCTTCACTGACTGCTGTTTTGATAGCTATTTTTAAGATTTTTAGAACCCTTTAATGTCTATTTCTGAGAGTAATTTCCATAACCTAAATTGAGAAATTTTATTTCTGTCAATTTTATTTCTGTCAGAATATACAGATTTAAGAAATAATGACCGTGATAACCAAGTGTGATTTGAAGAATAATATTTTTTAGGGATTGTTTTTCATTACTGTCTTTGGGAAGCAACATAAGAAACCAGTCTATTAAAACTGACTTTGACGAAATAAGCTGTTTTATAATGGTAGTATTTACATATATGAGAGAAAAAGTATTCATATATTAAAGACTGGCTTTCTAAATAGCTGAGGCCTCATTTTTTTCTATAGCTTTTACACCCTCTTCATTGCTAGTACACTTTTCTTATCATATTTCTTCTTTATGATTAAAATCTTGGATATTATTATATATTATTATACTATTATATTATAAAATAGGAAATAGTATGTTAAAGTGTTTTTCAAAATAAATGGCAGTAAAATAATAATTTATGGTCATTATTATTAGGGTCTGATAAAAGTCAGATTGAATGTATACATGTAGACAAATGTCAGTGAAAACCAGAAAATTTTTAAATTGATCTCATCAATCTAGTGTTCAGTAGGTAACCTTTGCTGTTTCATTGTAATCAGTATCTAAGGATTAATTTCAAAGCAAACCTTTTCAGACTGAAGGGGAAAAAAATCAGATTATTTGTGTTATTTTTTCTCAACGTCAACATTTCAAACTATGCCAATAAACATAAGAAACAGACGTATGTTCCTAATGTTCAGTGAAAGACCTTTGCTGAAAATGTAACCCTAAATATTAGGAAATACTAGTTTAACACGGGGGAGTTCTGAATTAATAGAGCATTGATTATTACTGACCCAGTTTAAAAACACTGAGCATCATTTAACAGTTATTAGCTTCCTAAGTATTTTATCATAATATTCTTAATTCAGTACACTACCTGTTTCGAACAGTTGTGCAGTTTAAAACTGACTCTACATAAAGCTACCTACATATTCTCGAAAATACATCTCGTCCCAACAAACAGACATGCACTTTTGTATATTTGTTTATGTTTTGTTTTTTTTTGTTTTTTTTTTGCGATACGTGGGCCTCTCACTGTTGTGGCCTCTCCCGTTGCGGAGCGCAGGCTCAGCGGACCTGGCTCACGGGCCCAGCCGCTCTGCGGCATGTGGGATCTTCCCGGACCAGGGCACGAACCAGTGTCCCCTGCATCGGCAGGCGAACTCCCAACCACTGCGCCACCAGGGAAGCCCTGTTCATGTTTTTTTAAATTACTACTTATGTAGGATTCTATAATCTGCCACATGTGCTATTACGGAAATAAAATAACAAGCAACTAAAATGATTGTGATATAAAAATTTGGAAAAGTTTTGAGGTATATTGTACATAGTGGCATCAAAATGTATTCCACTAGTTGCTTTACTTTTTCTTATCACTATGTTCAACATAAAAATACATGTTTGTAATAGACATATATGCCTATACATATACATCTATACATAAGCTAGTTAATACTTTTATAGCCTTATATAACTAATAAAATAGTTTCAAATTCAGTTGCTTGGTAAAGATCCAAACCATTTCTTTTCTGTAGGTTTTATATTTATTTTATTACATATTTTAAAGATGAGAAATCTGAAGTCCAGGTCAGTGTTCTTTGCACCTCCATACCCACCCAACATTAATTCCATCTTGTAGCAAATGAATTTCTTCTATTTAACAGGATTTTCTTTTTGCTCCTCTTCTGTATCTTGACTTATGTGTAGAGTTTGAATTAGGAAAGCACCAGAACAAGTATAGTGAGGTAAATTGAGCCTGAAATGAACTGGCTAAATAAACTGAGGTAACTTAGTCTAAAGCTTTAAACAACAAAGGGAATTTTTATCTATTTTTTTTCTCCTTAAGAACAGTTTGCTAGAGATTCAAATTAAAACAGTAGAGAAAAGCGATGGTTGAGCACAATATAAGAAATCTTTAAGCTAAATTATAGAACTGCTATCTCTATTTATTTTCGTTGAAAAAATTTTATAAGATGACAAATAAAAGCTTAACTTTGTGAAGAACAGTAAATAACCCCTATGAGGGAGTAAACAGTAACATTAGAAGAGTTGAAGCTAAAAGTGATTATACTCATCCTCTCTCCTCCTCCTTCCTCAACTGAATGAAAAAGATATATATGAAAATTGTTTGGGCTCACGGATAAACCATTTTAACTACATAAGTAAATCACTCTTAATAAGTTGGACCACATTTTAATTTCTGACCTGTTGGGTAGTATATTTTAACATGACAGGGACAAGACAAGTCTCCAGTGTTTTTTCTGATAAAACTCAGCCCTAATCACAGAGCTCAGTCTCCGGGCATAGAGGCTACTTTTATGGGTTAGTCATTTACTTTTTAGAAGGTCGAGCTGAAATCACTGTTTAAAGTACTAATAAGCGCTAGTTGTAGAGAGTTTCAGGATACTTCACGAAAGACCCAACATCATGACATTTCTCCTTTTGACATTAATAAATGTGCATGAATTTCTTCAGTGTGTCATAGGTATTAAAATGATAGTAATGTTTCTAATAAAACAATGTTACTTTGTTTAGAATAAGCTTCTTTGCGGCGCTTTCAACCAGTTCTTCCATTTATGGCATGAGCTGATGCCTGTAAATGCTCACTCAAATGCACTGCAGTCAATAAGCTCAGGTTTCATTAATTATCCATTTGGAAAATCATCTAATCACCCATCCAAGTATACCTCTGTTCTCATGTAACTGAATTTATAGAATTAAGGATTGAAAAGTTAACCTCTTAAAATAACACTTAGAAAAAATATTGTTGAATTTACATAAGTCCATGCATGAGCTTTATCATCTTAGAAGACCAAAAAAAAATATTTCTTGCCACTTAATTTAATTGCCATCCTTTACCAGTTCTTAATAGCACTGTCTTCTAAAGAACCAGATGGTTCTCCAGTTCATATGGAAGAAGGACCATGGTCCTCCTTGCCAAGGAAATTTTGTTGTTTAATTTAACTTGGGGAAAGCTCTTCATGTGATTTAGGTTTATGAAAAATAACTATTTTTATTTACTGCACTCATGTAGGTCAAAGCAGCTTGGAAGTATTTTAATGTCATGTTCCAAGGTTTTATAGGCCAGAGGATAATAAATCAATGAGAAAGGAACAAAAAACAATAACAGAGATTCCTGTGATTTTGTGGTTAGGCATTTCAAGAGTCTAAACATAAATTATCTTTATTATCTCAAGATAATTTAGTAAAGACTGTGCCACTATTAAAAGGTCATGATGTTTCTCATGGCTTTAGGTAAGTAGTTATTGAATCATTCCTTAAATTGCTAATGATCTGAAGTGCTGGAAAACATATCACATAGTAATCAATCATCATTCTAATACTCCATGTACAAAACTGTAGCATAATTAGAGATTTACATTTTACAGCATTTGAAATACAGTTATTTTTGTTCTGAATACAATTATTTTTGTTCTGATGAGAGATTGTCAATGAGAAATGCAAATGAGGAGATATTTTTGGAAGCGTTGGAATCACTACAATCCCTCTTTGTGGATCAATAATTTGTTCTCAAAATGAAGTAAGTCACAGGCAGGCAATACTATAATATTCAGCATGCTGGGAAAAAAAGCAGGTGGAAGAGATGTATCTTACTTTTTAAATATACATTTATGTTTTAGGGTAAGTTTTCAAGTTAATTCTTGGAAATTTTTATTAACTTTAATTTTCCACTTCAGATTGCTCGTATAAACCATTAACACATTTTCTGGTAAAGGGATGTAGTCATTATCTTGTGGTAGCATGTTAGAACTGTAAATGGATTTGCCCTTGAAGAAGGAGTCAACGTTAGATAGTTCTTCATAGCGTTCCGTCTCCTAGTCCAGCAGCACTATGTAAAAATTAAATCGTATAGAAATGAGAAAATAGGAGGTATCTGTGTTTGTTTTCCAGTGATCTGATCTGATTTTAATTCTTATGCTATCATGTTTTCATAGCCTTTAGGTTAGTCAGTGCTTTTAAATTACTTCTTTGTTTCTCTTTATACTCACTGGTTATCAAACCTTGTTTCTGCTTAGCTAAGAGCATATAGGCAAAATACGTTTTGCTGCCCCAATAAATTTTTGAAGTAATAACTACAAAAAGAGTGATTTTAAACATAGTAATAACTGGATGTTAGGAGAGTAAAAGGAAAAGGAAAAGGAGGTCATCAGTACCTTTAAGCATTTTCTTTTCTCTTAGGAAAATGATCAAGAAAACGTAATTTTGAATGAAGCAACACACCAGTGAAGAAATATATCTGTAGTCTTGCACAGAAATGTGTTTTTCTAATGAAAATGTAAAATCTAGAAATAACAAAGATGGATGGATGGGAGGGATAGAAGGTAGAAGGGAGGAGGGAGAAATACATACACATACATATGTATAAAAAATGATCACCTTAAAAACTTCTAAGAGGGCTTTCTAAAATACCTTATACAGATTTTAGGAGAAAAGAAAGTAATCTGTTTGGGACATTCCAGAAAATAGAAGGCAATATGTGTTGCACAGACTGACATCTCTGATGCGTCTGTCCAGTGAGGTGGAAACTAGTTTTCTGCTTGGCTGCCAGCCCAAGAGCAGTGACTTTCAGCAAGCAAACAAGACAAACTGGGGCAAGAGGCACATCAAGGAAAAGCTTAAAGATGCCTGATTAAATATTGAGTGCCGCTTTCACAATATTAATTGGAGAACATTTTTGCCTCTGCTACTAGACTTTGAAAAATAACTTGTGTGTAACTTTTAAATATGTTCTATTACTTTGTTTTTATTTTCTGACTAATAACGTCTTGTGTTTCAGTTTCTCACTTTTTTCTAGCTACTAGAATATTACAATAATTAAAGAACTACTTAAAACAATTTCAAGTACATTCACAAATGGTAAATTCTCTCCCATAGCTGTAGAGACTCAAGACTGTTTATTGATAAAGGTCTTTATATTTTTTCAGTGATTCGGTGATATTTTCATAACAATGATGATACTGCTTGTTTTGAGTTTGATTCATGGAAATAGTTATGAAATTATTCCCCAGTACTCTAGTTGAAGAAATTTGATGGCTTTATTTTGTGTGTGCCAGGCACTGTGCCTTATTGCAATGCCTAGTGGATTCTAGATGTTTTATCAGTTTTTAAAGTATTTTTCCATGAGTGATATCATTTAGAATTTCATTTTCACAGGTCACTCCTCCGTTGTCTTTCATTTTTCTTGTATATCGTAAAGCAATAGAAATTACTGAGCCCTTGCACTCAACATTTGGAATGTTTTAGCTGTGTGTAGGGGTAAGGGTGGGATGGTGGTAAATAACGGGTCTGTTTTGGGAGCACATTATTAATGATACAATGTATAGGATAGAATGCTGAATATTTTTATATTCAACTGCTATTTTGTGTCAAAACTGGAAACTGTAGATGTTGGGGTAGAGAGACCCCTGGAAGGTGAATTAATGCTTTCACTGACATTTCAGAGAGTGAAACTCTGCTTCTAGTCCTTTTTCAAGGAAGGACATGTAGTCATATTTTCCAGCTTGCAGCCTTGTGTTTATCTTACAGCTTCATCTTCATCCTCCATCCTAACTTTACAAAGTTAAAGGAGTATGCTAACCAGTGTTCATATATTTTATTTCTTTGTTTGTTTGCGGTACGCGGGCGTCTCACTGCTGTGGGCTCTGCCGTTGGGGAGCACAGGCTGCAGACGCGCAGGCTCAGCGCCCATGGCTCACGGGCCCAGCCGCTCCGCGGCATGTGGGATCTTCCCGGTCCGGGGCACGAACCCGTGTCCCCTGCATCGGCAGGTGGACTCTCAACCACTGCGCCACCAGGGAAGCCCTCGTGCGCATTTTTAACCTCCTTTGGTAGGGAGAATTCTTACTTTCAAAGTAAGACTTTTCTAATGTCTTCATATTATGCAATGCCATTACACTTTCAAAGTAATACACTTAAACGCTCTTTCTCAAACAATTTCACAACCACAATCATGTAGTACACATGAACATCTTAAATTTGAAAACTCTTAATGCATATACCAAATCTTCCAAATGCTAGTCTAGGAAAAGAAACAATCATTAATTTCAGCCTCCTATTGACCTCCATTATATTCAGAGAACTGAGAAGATTATTGTGAAAAAACTTTTTAAAAACAGAAGACATATATTTGTTAGTATTTTGGAAAATTATTAAGTAGTAAATTTTTAATTTTATTACTATTTTATTATGGTCAGTTGATATTAAAAAGCATAATAACATGTGCATTCATTTATTTAAAAAACAGTTTTTAAAAATATTTGGAATATGAATTTACCAAATTCCACAGTTTTCTGTGGAAATAAGGGGATTTTATAAGGAAATAATACTTAAATGGGTGCCTACAATGAGTACTAAATATTTTACACAGAGGTCTCATTTGCTCTTCATAACAACCCTATGACTTGATTGTGAGTATTAAATACAATGAAAATAATTGAGGGTGAGAGAGAATAAATAACATGCCAAACAGCTGCTTTTGTGGTTCCAATTCCCCTTGAGATTTCTCTGTGAGGATGAATAAGCTATGATTTCAAAATCACTCTGCCATATTTTACAAACTCACAACATTTATTCATTGTGAATTTGCATTCAGATATTTAAAATTTCAGAAATACACATAAACCTCAATTGACCTTTAGGATATTGCTTCTGATTATTTCTATTAAACAATTAGGTCGATAAATGGAGCCGAAAAATAACAGAAAACAGATTAAAAAAACACCAAGGTAACAAATTTGGGAGTAGTAAAAAGGCAATAAAAGTTCACGGTCTTGGGCTTCCCTGGTGGCGCAGTGGTTGAGAGTCCGCCTGCCGATGCAGGGGACACGGTTTGTGCCCCCGTCCGGGAAGATCTCACGTGCCGCGGAGCAGCTGGGCCCGTGAGCCATGGTCGCTGAACCTGCGCGTCCAGAGCCTGTGCTCCACAGTGGGAGAGGCCACAACAGTGAGAGGCCGCGTACTGCAAAAAAAAAAAAAAAAAAAAAAAAAAGGGGGTCTTGGACAAATATGATATAATTAATTAGACATAATTCCCATATACTTTTTGTTATTTTGGGGTCCTTGATTTTTAGTGATTGGGAAAAAGGGAAGAATTAAGGTCTTTGTATTATTAGCAAGAAGAAAAAAGTAAAGAATATGCAACTAGAAGGCAGAAGGCCTGAGATCTAGTTGTGAATATGCTGCTACATGGTTGGGTAACTGAGTATATCAGCTTATTTTAATTATAGTCAAAATAATCTCTCATGTCTTCTGATATTCTAAAATTGTATGATTCTCAAGACCAGTGATTCTTAGAATGCAAGTTTATGACAAATTAACCAAATAAAATTGAAAATATCTGACAGCTCACTGATAAACTTTATCTGATTTTTTTTAAGATTTTAATGAGTTTTTGAATTGTTTGTAGTCACTTCCTTTTGCTTCATGTAGAAGTTACTAAAGCATTTAGAAGAAGCTGAAATTACTAAAGAATAATAGCATTGAAAGAAAATAGAAAACTCAAATAGTCAGAAAAATATTGAAAGATTAAATAGGAAATTGGTTCAGATAACTCTTGGGGAAAAAGAGACAGTAGCAAATGAGAGGATTTCATTTCAAAACACTTCATGATTGGAATAGGAATTACAGTCACTTCAGGGGGTGAAAGTAGGAATGGGAAGATAGAAGCAAACAATTGAACAGCACAATGAGCATCTTCAACAAATATAACTTAACCTTTAGATAGTTAACACGAATGCTCTGGGCATACCTTCAGTAAGTAATACTATGTATATTCAGTAGGATGGAAAATGAGTTTTTAAGAGTTCTCCTGAGAGTCTAACTAAAATATAATCCTGCCTAGCAGTGTACTCTGTGCTTGATTTCAGAACTCACTTCTAATGTTACAAAGTTGTAATAATAATCAATTTACCAAGAAGAGGAAAATTATTTTTCAGTTAACTGCATTTGTGACTAATACTTGAAATTATGTGTAGAATTTTAATTTTATTATGCACTCATAGCTAAAACATATATGAACTCACTTTTATTTAAATGTAAATTATGTTTTTTTTGACCTTTTACTTTTTTTCGTTGATGATAAAGTATTTTGTTAAGTATTTTGTTTACTTAATTACAGACAAAAGGTTCTCAAACCACGACACCCTCTGGCACTCAGAAAAAAGTGAAGAGAACTCTGCCAAACCCACCTCCCGAGGAGACCTCCACAGGAACTCAGTCAACATACAGCACTGTGGGCACAGTTTCCAGGAGAAGGATCTGCAGAACCAACACGATGGCACGAGCCAAGATTCTCCAGGATATAGACAGAGAGCTCGATCTTGTGGAGAGGGAATCTGCAAAGCTTAGAAAGAAACAAGCAGAACTTGATGAGGAAGAGAAGGAGATTGATGCCAAGTTACGGTACCTGGAAATGGGGATTAACAGGAGGAAAGAGGCATTGTTAAAGGAGAGGGAAAAGAGAGAAAGAGCCTACCTCCAGGGAGTAGCTGAGGATCGTGATTACATGTCCGACAGTGAGGTCAGCAGCACCAGACCCGCCCGCATCGAGAGTCAGCACGGCATTGAGCGACCGAGGACTGCTCCCCAAACTGAGTTCAGCCAGTTTATACCACCACAAACCCAAACAGAATCTCAACTAGTCCCTCCTACAAGTCCTTATACCCAATACCAATACTCTTCCCCTGCTCTTCCTACCCAAGCACCCACCCCATACACCCAACAATCCCACTTCCAGCAACAGACTCTGTACCATCAGGAAGTTTCACCTTATCAGACTCAGCCAGCCTTCCAAGCTGTGGCAACGATGTCCTTCACACCTCAAGCTCAACCTACACCAACACCACAACCTGCTTATCAGTTACCATCACAGATGATGGTAATACAACAAAAGCCCCGGCAAACTGCGTTATATTTGGAGCCCAAGATAACTTCAAACTATGAGGTGATTCGCAACCAACCCCTGATGATAGCACCTGTTTCTACTGATAATACATATGCTGTTTCCCACCTTGGTAGTAAGTACAACAGCTTAGACTTGAGAATAGGATTGGAGGAAAGAAGTAGCATGGCAAGCAGCCCAATATCAAGCATATCTGCAGATTCTTTCTATGCAGATATTGACCATCATACTCCACGAAATTATGTCTTAATTGATGACATTGGAGAGATTACAAAAGGAACAGCCGCTTTAAGCACTGCATTTAGCCTTCATGAAAAAGATCTGTCAAAAACAGACCGTCTCCTTCGAACCACTGAGACACGTAGGTCTCAAGAAGTGACAGATTTCCTAGCACCTCTGCAGACTTCTTCCAGATTGCATAGTTATGTGAAAGCAGAGGAAGACCCGATGGAGGATCCTTATGAGTTAAAGCTTCTGAAACATCAGATTAAACAAGAATTCCGTAGAGGGGCAGAGAGCTTAGATCACCTCGCTGGTCTTTCCCATTATTACCATGCCGATACTAGCTATAGACATTTTCCAAAATCTGAAAAGTATAGCATTAGTAGACTCACACTTGAAAAACAAGCAGCAAAACAACTACCAGCAGCCATACTTTATCAAAAGCAGTCAAAGCATAAGAAATCACTAATTGACCCTAAAATGTCCAAATTTTCACCTATTCAAGAAAGTAGAGACCTTGAACCTGATTATTCGAGCTATATGACTTCTAGCAGTTCATCTATTGGTGGCATTTCTTCCAGGGCAAGGCTTCTTCAAGATGATATCACTTTTGGCCTCAGAAAAAACATTACAGACCAACACAAATTTTTGGGATCATCTCTTGGCACAGGGCTGGGCACATTAGGAAATACCATACGGTCAGCTCTGCAGGATGAAGCAGATAAGCCATACAGCAGTGGCAGCAGGTCCAGACCTTCTTCCAGACCTTCCTCTGTCTATGGGCTTGATTTATCAATTAAAAGAGATTCTTCCAGCTCTTCTCTAAGACTGAAAGCTCAAGAGGCGGAAGCTCTAGATGTTTCCTTTAGTCATGCATCACCCTCTGGCAGAACTAAGCCTACCAGTTTGCCGATTAGCCAGAGTAGAGGAAGAATACCAATTGTGGCCCAGAATTCTGAAGAGGAAAGTCCACTCAGTCCTGTTGGCCAGCCAATGGGAATGGCCAGGGCTGCAGCTGGACCCCTGCCACCAATATCTGCAGACACCAGGGATCAGTTTGGATCAAGTCACTCATTGCCTGAAGTTCAACAACACATGAGAGAAGAATCACGGACTCGAGGCTACGATCGTGACATAGCTTTCATCATGGATGACTTCCAACATGCCATGTCAGACAGTGAAGGTAAATTGGGCCTCAAACTACCTTGTTACTCTCAAAACTCAAACTCTTGTGTTTCTGCATGTTTAATTTTCCTACTCCAAGGACGTATTCTACTTTTCTTGGTGCGTCTTTTGCATGTTTACTTCTATTTTATTTCTTGTAAATGGAAATTTTATCTTGTGTATAGATTTCGTAGCATGCTCTTCTTTATTTCTTTTTAGTTTATTCTTTTACTGTTGTTTCTTGGTTGTTTGCTTGATTTGTTTGGTGTCCACTTTTCCAAAACCATTACCAAATAATTGTGTCAATAAAATATGGTCATCCTTTAAATCTATAGTTGGAAATATTTTCATTGTATGTTTCTTTTATTTTTTTAAAAGGCATTTTTAAAGTTATTAGTTTCTTTCAGTTTGTGAAATGATTAAGGTTTTGAGCCATTAAGTACTATTCTGCTAGACTCTGTAATAGAAAATTATTTATGTCATTTTGTGAGATCAGTGTTCGTTAATTCAGAGAATGTTCTCTTTTTGAGAACTTTCAAATAAGTCCTTAATGTTAACATAATGTAGAGTTTTATAATTCTACTTAAATAAAAGGTTTGTATTTTAATCTCTCTTATTATGAATGTCATAATTGACAAGTTTGTACATTTTGCATTACATACTAGAAAGCTTAGTACTAAGTATGGTTTTGACAATAAATAACAGTACTATCCACATGCTTGTCAATATGTATGAAGGATTGTTTAGATTTTAAAATTGGAAATTTGTACACTGCTTTTGTGAATTTAGCTATTTGAGCTGAAGCCTTCCTTGTGTGTTCAGTTAGCCTTTTCCATGACTTTGCTTTTTGCATTATTCCATTTTTTTTTTACCTAAATTGTCATTACTGGTTTTTCATATTGAACAAGAGATTTATGGCAAGTACGTACTTAACTAAAAACTGGTTCATGGTAATTTTCTTTGTTTAATCATATAGAACCATAAGGATTTTAGAAAATGACCTAGACCAAGTCTAAATTTGAAGACAGGGTTGGACAGGTACAGAGATGTGAAGTCTTGCCCATGCCAAGAGGACTCATGACACTTGGTTCTTTTTTTTTCCCCCCTCTGTGGTATACATTTGAATGTAGGTGTGGTTTGAGTCCTAAAAATAAAACATTTCTCATCAAATAAAAATGTATTACTTCATGGCTTTAGAGAGTGCAAAACACTAAGTTAACATGAACATCTCTTATTTTAAATCTAACATCTTCCCTGAGGACTTAGAGGAAAATATGTTTTCATGAAAAGGATTTTCTTTCTTCTGTATCTAGACACCAATATAATTTTAGAAGTTCAAATGTAGGTTTGATCAGGACTGAGGTAATCACTGGATCTGAAGGAGGAGAGACTGCTTTTTCTAGTGAAATTCCAAGAGACTATTCACTTCCTGATTTGTTTTATTCTCTACAGGCTATTGGATTGACCATTTTTTATTGATAACCAGCCAATTAAATAAAACACTCTGTGTGTTTTTTTTATTTAGCCGATTGTTTGAATCAATCTACATAGTTAAGTAAGTTATATAATGCAGAAACGTTTACTTTTTTTCTTTTTTCACAATCCACATTTTACACACATTATATATGTATATAAATATATATATAAAATGACTGCTACAGAAGAATAAAAAGGCTCTTCAATAATTGTATCTGTAAAATAGCAAAATAAAAACTAACAGGTCAATCACATAACTAAACACCTAAAATCTGTGTGTGCCTGATGAACATATACCTGGAGAGAATTTGACAAATTAATTTATTCATCACAGATGTTTTGCCATCATGGTTCCAGACATACAGATGTTTCTAGATATTCCAAAATACGGCAGTCATTTACGTACAACCATGTAAAAATAACCAAATTTTTATTTCTCATATGTTCGGATGATGTGTACTTATAGTCATCAAAGACTATGAAAACTTGATAAAATATTAAGACACATCAAAAAATACTTATCAAATACAATTTGGTAAGTATTTGGAAATATCATCAGCTTTAAAAAAAGCATGTTAATCTCCAGAAACTTATTTAAACTAATTTGGATAAGACATCATGCAGCATACAAAATTATGAAATATGTAACGATGACACCAGAGAAGTAAACAATTACAATGAAATTTACACAAAGTCAAATTGAGTTAAAATGTATTTTTAAATTAAGCAGACAAGAAATTTAGTCATAAAAATCATGTTGATATAGAATTCTACAAAGAAAAACTATAACAAACTGAATTACATATGTAATATTATGTGTGTGAATTGTAGTGATTATCTTTAAAAGTTGTATGTTTTAAAATGTTATCTATTTTCTTTGTGTTTATATCTCATAAGCATATCACTTTTCTTCTGGTGAACAGTGGTCTGCTTTTCTTTTGAAATCTTGGATTCCTTGGGTAATTAAGAAAAATAGAAAATATTCTTTCCAATTACATAACTCAAGACATTATAAACTCATGAAATATTAGGGATTTTTAAAATAACAATTAACCACATATATACTATATCTGTGTTTGAATGATACTAAAACAACTTTGAAAAGTATAACATTCCAACAGGCTATTTAGTATCATGTAAACAAAGCAAATTTAACTGATTTCAAATTTTTGCGCTTTCTCTGAACTCAAACTCTAGGTTATAGACAACAGGATGTTTTTCAGGTGTATTCTGTATAACTCCAATTAATTTTGAAATATCCCATTTGAGGTATAATCTAGGTAGGCATAATTTATGTTGCTTACTATTTATGACCATCAGCTTGAAGTCTACAACTTAATATTCATTCATGGTTAAGAGAAAAACTAAACTAGAAACAGTCAAATTGTATTTCTACAACTGCAAATATTTTGTTGAAAACATTCTTTCAAAATATACTCCATGTAAAAAGAGAAAAAAAGCATCGGTATATACAGTCTTTAAAAAAAAATTCCAGTGAATATTTCGTACAGAATAGAAGTAAGCTGTTCGTATAACTATTGTTACAGTCAATAATGTGAATAATGCTAGACCCCAAAATAGCTTTCTTGCATTTTACATTTAAGAAAAGAAAATATCAGTGGCTTAAAACGATGGGATGTTAATCTCCAGCAAAATTATTTAATTTGGAAAATATTATTATTATTATAAAATTTAGTTTTTAAAGTTCTGATCTACCATGGCAGATCAGACAATTGCAGTTATAAACAATTAGCAATTAAGTCCAACTTGCTGTAAATGATGAAGACAGAATCCAATATAAGAGCAGATTTATATAATCTGGTTTTTCTTCGTTGATCTTTAAATTCCTATGCAAAACATGCTAGCCATCCTAACTTGGTTACGTATAGAGTCATTATAAGACATAACACAATCAAAGTATGTCATCAGAATTGGAAATAAATTGACAAAATTTATATATCAGGTTGAGATTCTGCCTTATCTGTATAGACACAACCAAGGAAACATTTTAAAGGATTGTTATTTTAAATGCATTAAGCAAAGTTGTATATTCAAGTGAAATCATGTAGTGCATTATCCAAGATAGTCATTTATTAAAATCAGTATAGACTATTTTTTATGAGAAACATGTAATAAAGATATACAAAAATTAATATAAAATGATGTTTGTTGATAATCTAATAAGTTTTAGAGATTAAATAATGGATTTTCTATTTACTTATCAAGTTTATATTAAATATTTCTTTCATAAATTTAGTCACTTGATGTCAAAACTATGAAAAACCATAATAAATATTGAGTAGATTGTGAGAAAAGATTGTGTAACTGTTAATGAGATTCAAGGGACAAATTAATATTTATTTTAACATGTGCTTATCATAATTAAGATATTTAGCTTTCTTTAGTTGATGACTAATTTTCCTGTGTTTCATTCATTTCCTGAATATTTAATGAATATTATGACATTTGCAAGGCATTGTTTTTAGTATTGAGGGAGAAAAAAAAAACAACAAAAGAAGACATGAGCCTTACCCTCAAGCAGCTTAGAGTCTAATAGGGGAGATCAGATAAGTACATATGCAGCCACAAACCAGGTATGTATCATATTTCCTCAAATCTAAGACTGACTAAATTATGACACATCATCTATCATTCTGTGTTTATTCGGGGAAAGTGCTGTGGTTAATCAGTGGCCTTGACCAAGATCACGGGAGGTGTAGAGGTGAGTAATGCTGTATATGCTGTGGGTTTGCCAGCCCTGCCAGTAAAAAGCTAATGGAAATTGCCTGGGAAAAAGTCTTGGGAGAAAGTAGTAGAAGAGAAGTCAGTGATGTAGACAGAAAGAGAAGTGTAATGAGATAGAGAGGAACACTCAATAGTACGGCATTGTAGAAGCTAGAGTTTCAAGAAGGCATAGGTTGATAGCATCATCAACAGATCTTTCAGGATGAGCACCTGAGAAGGGGTACTCCATCTGCCATTTAGGAAGCAAGAATGTATTTCCAGAGGCTATTAATTAGGGATCCTTTTACAAAGAATAAAATTACATAAAGTCAAATTCTGTATATTAGGTAAACAATGATTTGGGGGTACTAAATAAGAAAAAGACCTTGGAAGTACCAAGAACTGAATGGGGTGAAAATTTTTAAATAATATTTATATACTCAAATATGGTTGTATTTTTTAAACAGTATTTTAAGATGTCAAGTTTTGGCACATTTTAAGTACAAAAAGCAGTCAACCAACTCTTTAATTCCAAAATCTGTGATCCCACAGAAAATAATTATTTAATTTTTAATGAAAAATGCTAATAGATATATTTTTAGTATTAGGCTACCAGGTGATTATGGCACACATGTTCCTAGCAATGATACCTGGGATTCTCCTAAAAATAAATGCTTTTGTTTATTTATGGATGTCATAGAAATGTCACGTTTTCAAAAAATGCTCACTTGATGTCCAAAGCCATAGTGGTACTGGGTTGATATGAGAGTGGGGGAAATAACAGAATCTTCTGTATTCAAGGAATATATTTTCCTTGGATTTTGGTGATGGGTAGTGGGGAGAGGTGAGGAGGTGATACTGATGGACTGAGGTTGAATAGAATGACCTTTGAGAAATATTCATTGTACATTTATGTATTTAATCACTGTCTAAATTTCTTCTTTCACCTAATCTAAATTTAAATTTTGTTTTATTTTGCTTTGAAAAGTTTCACAGGTGGCACATCATTTTTTCTAGGTTATTCCATGGTACAAAATTTTTAACATAGTATTGGAAGTGATTTTTCTGATCCTGTTGGGAATTGTGCTTGAAATGCATGAATGATTAATAAGCCTGGAGCATGTTAGTACTTCAGAACATCTGCTGCCCTCTGTCATCTGTATTTGTTAGAGTTGGAATGTTTGATGTTTCCTTGGTCTCCAAAGCCTATCACCTGCGTCGTGAAGAAACAGATTGGTTTGACAAACCCAGGGAATCTCGTTTGGAAAATGGACACGGTCTGGATCGAAAACTGCCAGAAAGGTTGGTCCACTCTAGACCACTCAGTCAACATCAAGAGCAGGTAAGTGCTATATTGAGCAATCTCTTTCAGATTTATTAAAAAAAAAAAAATTCATTTCATCCTAAAATGGTCTCAGTTATCCTGCAATGAATGGGACTTTTGTCAATCAAGTTCACAAATAATTTTTCTTTTCAGTATCTTAAAGTACTAAGTAACCTTACTTCATCATCCATGACTGACGTCACACCATAACCATGATGCTTCTACCAAGGCAATTTAAGTGATTTTTTTCCTCTAACAGATAATTAAGTTTGTGCAATATACCCAACACTGCCATACACAGAGAATACATGAAGCTCCTAAAGAGCTTACAGAATACTGGGTGAAATAGATTTGGGTAACAGTATGGGTAACATACTCCATAACAGTATGTTCAGGTGTCAAGCAAATAAGAGGATGACCAAACCAAGTCAGCTGGGGACAGGGAAGGCGTCAGTTGCGGGTGAAGGGATGATGTTTTAGGGTCTATTATGTGGAAGTGTTTTTTTGTTTTACATTCATTTTTGGATTTTATCTTCAGAACAACTTTCATAAAGTATGTTTTATTAATACCTATTTATAGGTGAAAAACTTAAACTTAGAGGTACTATTCACTATTACATAAATATAATATTATAATTCATGATCTTATTCACTTTAGAACAAATGTGGTGACGTTTGAATTGAATTTTGATAGATCTTAGGAGATTAACAGTTGGATAATCTGAGGGAGATTCCTCTGGTAAGCCACGTGGCCTTAAATCCGTTGCCTTAACAGACCAGATTTTTGCAGGCTGTATATTCATTATGATCATTAAAATACCCACAAAGAGATAGTTACTTATATCATGTACATTAACTCCTAAATCATCCCTGTCTGATTAATGACTTACTGATGTAAATGACAACTGTATTTTGAACAACACAGAAGAACCATATGAATTTACTATAATTCAGTGTTTGTCACATTAAGGTGTAAAAGAAAACAAGACTTTTACATGTATAAGTACTGTCTAAAACATATTATCTATGGTCTTAGATTTGATTTTTTTCCTAAGCAGTTTCAGCTTTCATAGACAAATTTCCAGCTGATGAGAATTTTCTTTTCTCAGAAGTTTGTTCTAAATTTTTCAGAATTGTTCTGAATGTTTTCTCAGAATTTTATTTTGTTTTTCTAGATGCTATCATATTTTGTAGAAATCTGTTCTTCTCTGTATATTGTAAGTATTCTAGATCTAGAATAGATCTAGCTCAGAAGTGGGAAAATTAAAGGATTAAAATCATTCTGAACATGTTTAAAAATTTCAATTTACCTCTTATCTATAATTACTAAAACAATCAATTTGTCAACTGAAAATAATTTCTTGAATTTTTTTTATTACAGGAATCTCTCTGTAATGACTTACTTGTTATATCTTACCCATCTTGTTTGTTTCTCTGAAGTTTACTATTTCTGACAAACCTAGATCAAGTTAATGAAAACACAAATCCTTTAAAGAAATCCTAATAAGATGAACTATAAAAACTGAAGAGCTAAAAGAAATAATAACTTCCATACAATTATTTCCCTAAACTTCTGAGGATCCAATCAGAATAGTCTTGTCCAACTAATTTATCCAACTAATATTATACAGGATATATTTTAAAATAATCTGTGTCCATCTCCAAAAATATTTTCTAAAATTATTGTATATAGATTAAACATAAATATTCCTAATGACTTTTTTGTTCATAATTTTCTGTTACATCTACAGATTTATGATTTTGGTTCACTGAAGACATAGCACATCATGTTTAAATATATAATTATAGAGCAATTTAATACCAAAATTAGAGTGGCTATATTTGAGAATCATTTAATTAATTTCTCTCTTTGATAACGTAGAAAATGTAAGGATCCTTGTTAGAATTATATACAGGTAAATGTAATAATGTGTATTTTCTTGCTAAAAGATATTTTTTACATTTGTATTTTGTTATCTAACATACAAACAAAAACACTGCAATACTCAAAACTGAAAATATGTAGAATTATAAACTAGTTATAAAGTGAACAGCCATATAACCACCACACAAACAAAGAAAGGGAGGATTTTCTGCGCACTGAAACCTCCAAGTGCCCTTTGCAGATTGTAATTTTCAACCTCTCCCAAACAAGTAGCAAATGTACTGACTTTTGTGACAATAATTTCTTTTGTTTTATAGATTTCTCTAAATAAAAGCTTTATTGAAGACAACATATGCTTTGATTACATTTATATAAAGTTCAAAATTCATGCTTTTTTGCATTAATATTTATCTTCAAATACTGTCTTCCTCATTAACTCATCAAAACTATATTTTGGTCTAGAAGGAATAGCAAAATAGCATTCTTGTTTTAGTCACTTCTTTGCATATTTAATCACAAAAAGGTAATATTGAACTCTTGGTACCAATAAGTCCAGCTGCTTTTATTTGAAAACTTATGCATAATAAGAATTTATGTTCATAAAATGCTCTGGAGGCAGAAGTAATAAAACCAAATTGACTAATGCAAGCACTAATTTGTCTGCTTTAAAAAATATTTAATGTAAACATACATTAGAGAAATTGAAGAGTATTTCTGAAGTTAGAGTCAAAAATCATATAAACCATAAAAATAAACCAAATCTTCAAAACTATATTTGTTTCTTTTCAAATATATATATTTATGTTTAACCTCTGCACTGTTCAGTAGAAATTCAACTCTGCTTTGTGAACTGAACAGATCACCTGCCTCCTTTCTCTTTTTTATTTTTTGTTATTTTTTTCAGTTTCTTCATCTATAAATAGGACTAATACCCTTCACAGGGTTGTTACAAAAGTCAACATTTCTCTACTAGTACAAAATGCCTTCACTCTGCACTAATGCCCATGCCTTGTGCAATTCCCATGCAACCACTATATTGCGGTACATTGAGCTCCTCTGAAAGAGCCACTCTTTCTCTTTCGTCTGGGCTTTTGAATGTCTTGTTTCCTCTTCCTGATCATTCCCCCTCCTCTCTTCTCTTGGCTAACCCTATTCATCACTCAGGTCTCCATGTACATGCCTCATCTTGCAAGGAGCCTTCTCTGACACTACCACCACCACCTCCCCACAAGTGTTCTTCCTTTGTGCTCCAGTAGCACTCCATGCATTGTGTCTTGGTCTACGGGCTTTTAGAGAGCAATTGCTGTCTCCTCCATCCACCATGGTATATGTGCAGTGCCTAACACAGGGTTTGGATCCCCAGAGGGGCACTCTGTCCCCTGCATCTGTCATACAAGGTATTTAGGTGAGGGAAAGCATGAATGACTGTATAAATAAAAGATATATTAACACAAGAGTTGTTATTTCATAAGTATGAAGGGCCAGTTCATGAACATAATTTCTCTTGAAATATTTGTAGGTAGGGAAGAGGAAGAACCCTTTTTCTGGGCAGCATACAGGTGATAGTTCTGTCAATGTAGAATCATCAAAAGACTATGCTATCAGAAACCTGGCTCTTGGGGAGAGGTATGAGGCACTACTTGACGTCAGTCCCGCCCTCTGGCCTTGTTCCTACTCTTAGTTGGCAGAAGCAACACCTGCCGTAAGACTTCATCTGCTAGAGAACTCTCTCAACACTTACCTGCGTTGGTTAGAAAAAAGCCAATATCCAGCTAGTGCAAACATGGGAGATGGATACTTCTGCTTTCCTCACACTCTTGGTCACATTGATCAAAATTGAGGCAGTTTAATGTTTTTAATTGATTAAACGAATTCATGAAGCTGAAATTACAGGAAATTCTGTGAGATGCTCTGAAAGCAATATTCATGGAAATGAAGAAGCTTAACATCCCTTCTACTTAATATCATCATAGATACATATTGAAAGGCAGTAGGGACTAGTTGATAAAACTGATGAAACATTTGGGAAACCTGGTTACTCTTCTAGACTATGCAGTAGGGGGACTATCAGATTATATCAGCTTCTCCCTAGAGTGGAGAATTAGAGTAAAAGGCAAAATTGTGTTTTCTTAGTTTATTTTTGGCCAAGTGAAATTAGAAGACATTTGAAGTAAAATGAAATAATATCCATAATTTTAGTGAATTATCTACAGTAACAAAGTAGAGTTATATCTAATAGTTGTAGGATTTTCAATGCACATGGTTTGATTTTTAGTAAAAAATAAAGATCTTTAAATGCAGATTAGGGGAGGGAGGAAGGAGAGGAGGAGAGGAAGAAGGAAAGTAGAAGAAGGAGAAAAGACGAAGGGAGGGAAAGTAAGGAGGCCAGGAGAGAAAGTAAGAAAGAGAAAGAGACAGAATGGGAGGCAAGAGTATGGAAGAAAAGAGGAAAATGCACACTCTTTTGTTATGAATATATACAGGGTTTTCAGTGGTATACAAAGTTAGCTTCAGTATAAATTATCAAGATTGACTGATTATACTGACCATAATATTTTTACAATCTTGCAAACAATACTTTAGCTTTACTTTGCAGAATTCATATAATATTCTTGGACTTGACAGGATTCTGCTGTTGACTGGGGAGTGTTTTGTATCTATCAGAGGCCTGATTAAGCTTATTCTTTGCCGAAGAGAATAAAAGCTAAAGGCTATAATTTAAGTTTGTATTTTTTTTAGTACATTTTCCTTTTAAAATCCAGAAGTCTAGCAGTTTTACTGATGGATTTTCAAAGACACATTAATATCACAAGAGTATTACAAGGAATCTTCCTTCACAAAATGTAGATCCCTTTAGTTCTAAATTCTGTTTAATATTTTGGTTTGGTAGTTCCAAAAACTTCTTAAACGTATTCTGAAATTGTTAGTATTGAATGTCTCTTTACTGTTATTTCATTTGTAATTATAGTCAAAAATTCTCCTGAGGTGATAAATACAAGATTCTATCCTAATAAAATCCTATTAATATAGGTATATAAATATTTTACTATTTCTATCTTTCATTATTTCACAAATCTCTTTTGAAAGCCAAATTCCATAAAATATAAAGCATAAGTTTGGATTTGCTAATTTACTTTTGTTTCAGAAATCTCATTTTGCCAGGTGGAAACAGCAATAATGCAGTCTATAGTATTCTCATGTTCAAGTCTCAGTAATGAGAATTGAAATCACAGGCTTGTAACAGGAACTTTGAGTGTTGTTTCTTCTACCCAAAGGAACATCAGAAGTAAATGAGAAGTAACACCTTTGCATACAAAGAAGGCTTCAGAAATATTAGAATGAGGAAAGATTTGATTTATTTATAAGAATTAGTCTCAGCATCAGGTATACATTGAAAGTGCTAGTAGATGTGCTCAGCAGAAGCAAAATTCCACAATGAAATCAAAATAACATAAATATGCATTCCTAGTAGAGTGATAGAGCTGCAGCGTATGAGGATCTTCTCTGGCTTTTCTCCCTTAGGATCACTTGATTGCTGAAGATTGACAATGCCTATTTCTAGGCTGTCCAGAACAAAGTCAGCAGATATCAATTTTCCATATACTTCCTCTATCCACTGTCATCACTACTATGCACTACCATAGTAACAGACATCCTTTAGGTGTTACATGTGCTCGTTGATTTTCCAAACACAACAAATCAGTTTGCAAGAGAAACGGGTTGTAAACCTAAAGACTATAATGAACTCAGAAACCAATAACGTCATTGTGTAGTATTAAATGCTTAAAATTGTCATCGTTTGAGGGTCTTCTAATATATTTTCATTGATTGAATCAATGTGCTTTGAAAAATAAGTGAATTCTGTAAATTGCCTTTTGAGTCTCTTTAACATTGCTTTTTCACCTTATCACATGTACGTCTTAGATTATACAGATGAACGGGAAAACTGTGCACTACATCTTTCCTCATGCAAGGATAAAAATAACAAGAGACTCCAAGGATCACACAGTTTCAGGTAAAGGAAATCAAATAATCTAGTTCTTTTCACTTTAATGTCGCACTGAGATATGTATTTGAATTTCAGTTTAGATGACTCATTAAATTTTAGAAAACACCACTTTTTATGTCAAAAGTTGTGTATTGGAAAATTTCAAAAAATAAGCAGGCTGTGCATTTGAATATAAAAGACAATAATGGCATAATCATTAGTATGATACATTACTAAATGGCATATATATTTAGATCATTCTATTAATTATCTTCATTTTTTAAAATGTGCATGACATTACAATGCTACGTAATTATTGCACTGTTGAGTAATATGGTCATAGGACCATGAAACATTCTTACACAGAAAGTAGAAAACTAACTTGAATTTTTCTAAAGAATAGATTCCCCTATACCTTATCAATTTGAAGAGTATCAATTTTGTTGATTTTTATTTGTTTGTGTTCTTTTGTAAACCAAACTTATGACAGAAATTTTAACCTTGTTATTTTGAAATACTTTGGACTCCCAGAAAATAACAGTCAGTTCTTTTGCCCACCCTTTACCCAGTTTCACTAATGTTAACATCTATCTAACCACAAAAAATGATCAAAACAAGAAATCAACATTTTTATGATAGTACTGAAATATCTACAAGCCTTATCCAAATTTTGAGTATCCCCGCTAATTTTTTTTTTTCTGATGCAGAATCTAATCCAGATCTCAAGTTGCATTTAGTTTACAAATAAAAAGTGCTCTTATATTTGTGAGATGGAAGTATAAATTTTCTCAAAGTTAATAAATTTTTAAAATATGACAATTACCTGTATTCTCACTCAAGTATTTCCCTATATTCTCACTCTTTGTTTCATAGACACCGTACATCAACAGAAAATATTCATGAATATATATGGATATATGTATAGGTGGTATAGCTAACATGGCCTATGTGTTGGAGGGTTTTTTTTTTAAGGACTGATAGAGAATAAAAAAGAGGTATTTCTTCAGTGTTCTTCCTGTTTTTCCTTGCAGATTTTAGACCTTAGAGAATGTAGATGCGGAACAGGTTTTGCTTTGAGCAATTGTCCTCTTTATTTTCATAGAGAATGAATTGATTTAGAGCCTAATATTGTTGTTTTCCTTTTGAGATTGGGTAATTTTTCTTCTGCCAGAGATAGATAATTCAACCTTTCAAGATTTTATTGCATGCAGACTGTATTTTAAGTACTGATGAACATTCCAGGGATGAGACTTAAAATCCAGGGACTATTTTTGTAGAAATAATTACCTGCTACAAACTATTTCAGTTCCCTCCAGCTCATAAAGCAAAACAACATAATACTTTCTAGCAATACCAAAATTATTTTTTTCAGGGAGTACAACAAAAATCTTCAAAGCATTTTTACTAAATCATCAGGACCCTATATCAATATGTCTGTTTTCTAGTTGTATTACTATTAATATACTATGTCAAAGTAATTATCCCTTCAACTTTATTTTTCTTTTGCAGCTTATTTAAATTTTTCTTTTACTACAATTAGGAAAATTTTTAATTTGTTTTCTTTTACTACAATTAAGAAAAAATAATTCTTATTTTAAAATATAAGAATAACAGAAATAAGAGCTATTGATTTCTTGTTATAATATTCTAGTCTGAAAACTAAATTCATTTTCCTCGGTATATAGATTTTGCAAAATGAGAAAAGAGCATTATAGGTTTGAACGGTAAATTTACTGGAGTATTATATTATCTCTCTTCAAGCTCCTTTTTATTTTGATATTTGCCTAAAGTAATAATAAAAATATTTTCCTTGTTGTACTTACCCTGCGTTACTACTGAATATATTTTCCATGTATCCGGTAGCACGATCTCATTCTAAAGTAAACGTTTTGAAGCAATTTGTATTGTCTTCAGATAAGTCTTTAAGTACCTGAAAGGGATTTAAATGCATGTATATGCAAGACTAGAACCAGAAACGGCAATTTTTAGCAAACAGCCTCCAGTAATTTGAGGTTAGTAGGCAAACCCTGTCATAGAGCATTTACACTCCTGGCTAATCTCTGTTATTTGCTGGTCTACCAGAAGCTTAGTGTGAGTGACAAAATGTTTGGTGACACTAAAGTTATTTGTAGCTATCAGTGTCATTTTTATGTTAATGTTTTCATTAAAAATGGAATATATCTTTTAGAGATGCATACTAAAATATTTACAGATGAAACAATATCTTGTGTGGAATTTGCTTCACAATTAGCTGTGTAGAGAGTGGTAAAGAAATAGATGGGACAAAACTGACCATGATTTGATTGTTGGAGTTGGAAGACCAACCACACTGGGTTTTATTATAGTCTTGTCACCACTTTTTTATATGCATGAAATTTTTCATAATAAAAAATAATTAAATTCCTGTTTGTCTCTCACATTTAGAGAAAAACAGCAGTGTCCAATAGCTTCATCAATAGTGAAAAAGCTATCTAAGCTAATAATTTAACTCCCTTTGTCAAAAAGATAAGGATATAATCAAGGAAGGAGAGAAGAATAAAATGTAGTATTTCTGCTCTCCTAAACAGAGGGGCAAATTGTCGTTAGTAAATTTTCATTTTAGTTATATAAACCCATCGAAAGTAGAAATAAAATATATCTTTTTTAGTATTTTAATAGACCATTCTAAATGGGTCTAGCATTAAAATATTTTATAAGAATTATATGAAACCAGCATACATCACAGAAAAGGAAAAAATATATTTCTATTTATTGGAAGCAAAAGTAATTTCAAAATAGCAGACAGGATTAGAAAGTTTGTTGTTTTTTTTTTCTTAATTCTTTCTACTATGTGGACCTGGGAACCCTCATGGTTACCCAAGATTCTTTCAGGGGGTTTTCAAGGTCAAAATTATTTTCATAGTAATGCTAAGGTAGCATTTGCCTTTTGCACTCTTATTTTCCTGTGAATATACAGTAGAGTTTCTCAGAGATTAATTGATGTGTGACATCACAACAGACTGTATATAACAGATAAGAGAATTCAGCTGTCTTCTATTTAACTTAATATCAAGCAGATTTGCAATAATATAAAACAATGCCACCTTTCTCATAAATATTTTGTTTTTAAAATACATTTTTATTAAAAATGTGATTTATTTTAACATAGAATGAGTTTTTAATACTTTAAATTCATTCATAAGTACTGTAAATTCTCAGTTTTAGTTTATAATACAGAAAATACACATAATTATAACCCATATAAACAAAAGCTTTTTGAGGTCTCTAATAATATTAAAAAATATAAATGGCTCCTTGGAACCAAAATGTTTGAGAAATACTTCTCTAAGGATCTTTATAGAGAAAGTTTAAAAACTTCTAAATAAGCTTTTATTTCTTCCTATAAAAAACTTACACAAATAAAGTATATTTTATAACTGCTTTTAAACTTATATTGAATTCATTTAAAAATTTTTATTCATTAATAGTTATTGAGAGAACACCCATGGTGTGATTTACATTGTGTTGGTTGCTGTAGTACTAGAATGAATCCAACAAAGACGTTGATCTACAAATTACTCATACTTTAGTAGGAGAATCTGAAATGTGAGTAATTGTTACAGTAAAATTTTAGGAACAACTGAGACAAAGCCGGGAATTTATAAAACTTTATTTTTCATAGACATATGTATATATGTATAAGTGTGTACACACATATACATATGTACCATTATTTATAGTATTTTTATGATGTATGCAGAGAAAAATACATGCATACAATTTTCTATTAAGCGGCCCATAATTTTAAGGAAATAGACACTTTAACTTTTTACCGTAAACTTCAAAGATACTCTTATAGGTGTTGATCAACAACTGTACAGTGGTTTTGAAAACCTTTATTCAAACAAGTAAAAGGCAGCAAAATGGAGAAAACAGGTCATGAGTTTTAGAATTAGAAAGACCTGAGTTGGAGTGCAGCTCTATCCTTACTTAAATTTTGAGAATAAGTTTGCTCAACCATAAAATAAGACCAGCTCTCTCCATCTCACATAATTGCAAGTGCACCTAGCCCAAAATGTTATACTTACTATACACTCAACAAATGTTATTTCCCCTTCTCTTAGACAGAAATTATCAGAAAAAAAGATAAAATGTAATGCTCAAGAAATTAGTCTCTTTTTTATTTAGAACTCGTCTTATGGCTCCAGAAACACAGCTGTTTGAAACAAGTCAAAGAAATTCTTCTGATTTTAAAAAAGATATTTGCTTATGTATAGTTCTGCAATAGACTGGCTGCATCTGCAAGGCTAGAAAGACTAATTAGGAAGTGCAATAGTGAAGAACATTAAAAATGTTCAGGTTCAAAAGACAGCAGTGTCTTCTGTGGAAATAGCGGCTCATTTTCTATTCCTCTTTAGTCCACCATCTTCATGAGCTTCTAGAAACAGATAAATATAACAGATCTCATTGGATCTGAGTTGGTAGGAATACCATTGTGGATAGCCCTTTTTAAATTATTATTTCAACAACTTTACATATCATAAATATGCACGTTGTATGTGTACAAATCAATGACTTTTATAAATTTATGGAGTTGTGTGACCATCATCACAGTTTTGTTTTAGAACATTTCGATCGTTGCAAAAAGTTCCCTTGAGTCTGATAGCAATAGCCACTTCCAACACTCCTCTGCCAGCCACAGGCAGGAAATTTATGTCTCTGAGTTTACCCTTTCTGGGCACTTCACATACATTAAATCACACAGTTTACAGTTTTGGTGTCTGGCTCCTTTCCCTTACCAGTATTTTTTAGGTTTATCCATTTTGTAACATGTATCAGAAGTTTGCTATTTTTATTATTAAGAAGAATTCCATTGTTTAGATTGTGTATATTTGTTTATCCATTGGATTTTGCCTGGCTTTTCTTAATATTTGCATACATGTTTTAGTTTGGACATACGATATTTTTGTATGGCATCCTAGAAGTGGAACTGCTGAGTTACATGGTAAGTTTCTTAACTATTTAAGAAACTGCCAAATAGTTTTCCAAGGTGAAGGTACCATGTTGCATTCTCGCCAGCAGTGTGTAAGGATTCCACTTTCTCCATGTCATTGTCAACACTTGGTAATGTCTGTCTTTTGGGGTGAGTGTGGATGGTATCTCATGGTTATTTTTAGCTTGCATTTTCCTCATGACTTATGATAATGAGCATATTTTTAGGTTTATAAGCAAAGCATACGTATTCTTCGGTGAAATATGTATTAAGAAATTTTGCCCATATTTATTTGGGTTGTTTGTCCTCATAGAGAGTTGTAAGAGTTCTTTATATATTTGGATGCGTCTTTTATAAGATACATGGCATGCATATATTTCCTTCTAATCTGTGTTTTGTCTTTTTATTTTCTTAAAGGTGTATTTTAATGAAAAGTTTTAACATTTTAATGGAATTCAATTTATTGATTTTGTTTGTTTGTGAACCTTGCTGTTCTTGATAATGTATTAAGAACTATCCCAAGGTCAAAATGTTTTCTCTTGTGTTTTATACCAGAAGCTTTAAACATTCAGGTCAGTGACCTGTTTTGTGCTGTTTTTTGTATATGGTATGAGGCTGAGATCCAGGTTCATTTTTTTGAAGCACTAATGGATATCTAATTGTACAAGCACCTTTTGTTAAAAAAATGTCCCCCATTGAATTGCCTTGGTATCTTTGTCAAAAATCAATCTACCATTAATACAAGAATTTATTTCTAGATTCTCAATTCTGTACTGTTTGAATATACGCCTAACTGTTACACTCCTTTGCTTACTGTATAGCTTTATATTACGTTTTGAAATCTGGTAGTGGAAGTCCTCCAACTTTTTTTTTCAAAATTGTTTTGGCTCTTCTTGATCCTTTTAACTTCCATATTTTTTTAGTACCAACTTACTGGGATTATGATAGAGGTTGCATTGAAATTATAGATCAATTTGGAGAGAATTGCTCTCTTACCAACATTGAATCTTCTAATTCATGAACATGTAATACCTCTTCATTTACTGAGATATCCTTTCATTTTTTTCAGTAAAGTTTTATAGTTTTCAGTGTACAAAACTAGCATTTCATTTGCTAAATGTCTCCAAAATTATTTTATTCTTCTTGATGCTATTGAGAATGCAGTTGTTTTCTTAATTTCAATTTTGGACTGTTCATTGCCATTTTATAGAAATACATTTGATTTTTGTATATTGACCTTTTGGCTTATAATCTTGCTAGTGTTTTTAGTTCTAATAGTTTTTTGTGGAGTTCTTAGGATTTTCTACATGCAAGATTATGTTATCTGCAAGTAAAGACAGTTTTACTTGTTCCATTCCAATAAGGATAAGTTTCATTTTTGTCCTTATTGCAATTGCTAAAAGTGTGGTACAATACTGAACAGAGTAGTGAGAGCAGACATCCCTGCTTTGTTCCTAAAGAACATTAGTGACTCGTTGTGACAACAATGCAGGAACTGTACCACCTGCCATAGAATTCCTTCGTCTCTTCCCATTTAATACTCACTGGAAGGAGTTTTATTGGCCTAAAATTTTAAAAATCTGAGCAGAAGTATTTAAGAACAGCTTTAAAAGCAAACAATAGCTAGTCAGACTTTCCGCTTCCTTTTGTGAATCAATGGAGATCTCAAATCCTGGCAATATGAATAGGCATTGAGTGAATTATGTTTTCATTTTTGGAAGAGGATAGGGAGTTTACATACATGCATACATACGTATATACACAGCAAATAAACCCTCATACTATGGTTTATATTTCAATAATTTTTTTAATGGAAATGATTACATTTGTGATAATTGCCTTATTTACATAGTTTGGTCAGTCCATTATGTTGTCCCAATATGCAACCAAAGAAATTATGTATGCAGAATCCTAAGAAAGCAAATGAAAATCTTAAATATGTTAAAAAGATATGAAAATAATTATACTGTTTACTTTGCACTTGCATATTTTCTGTTCACTTTTGAAATTGAAAGTATAACCATTTCCACCAAATACTGATATCATTCTCCTCCTTTTTTTCTTACTTATGAGTGTTTACAGAGAAAATCCACAAACTTAGAGGTGACTTAGATAGATATGTGTATTCAGACTTTAGATGGAACCTTCTAGGTGGTAAGAATAGTTCTATATATCTTACCCAGTATTTCTCAAAGATATGATCAGCAAATTAGTTTAAAAAAATACCCCCATGTTCCATAGAATATGTTCCATAGTCAATAAAAATACTGAAACAAAAATTTAGCTACCTTTTTTTTTTTTTTGCGGTACGCAGGCGTCTCACTGCTGTGGCCTCTCCCGTTGCGGAGCACAGGCTCCGGATGCGCAGGCTCAGCGGCCATGGCTCACGGGTCCAGCCGCTCCGCGGCATGTGGGTTCTTCCCGGACCGAGGCACGAACCCATGTCCCCTGCATCGGCAGGCGGACTCTCAACCACTGAGCCACCAGGGAAGCCATAGCTACCTTTTTTAACTGTTACATTTACTTGAAAATTTTTCAAATAATATAGGATTACAGAAAGTAGAGTTATGATAAACAAAGACCTATCTTTCACTTGCCCACTGTAAAAAAATAAATAGTTCATATTGAATATAGATTCAACCTTAACCTAGCTATGAGGCAGATACGGGAAAAGCCTGTGGCGACCACTCTGCTTCCAAGAATTTGCAAGACACTTGAAGAAGTGGAGCTAATACATAGGAAGCAATGAATACATGAGACTATCTAATGAAAATTAAAATATGGCACAAACCACGGGTACATGTTTGTACACGTACAATTTTTGCACTGCATATCTTCATTTGCTCAAAGAATTTTATCAATGGGATGTAGAGAACACATCTTTCCCCTTTTTCTCATGAAGATTTTCATTTCTTTTTCCTCTTTTAGAGATCTATAAGGGAAACCTCCCATCTGGCTTTCAGCTACCAGTAGCTAAATGGCTAAATGCATGTATCATTTTCAACTGTGTTCTTTGTATGTATACGTAAAATGAGCGTGTGTGGGGGTGTGTGTGTGTGTGTTGTGTATGTGTAGATAGCTGGATGGACGGATGGATGGATAGACAGATAGATAGAGCTATCGATCCTCAGTAAATTATGGTAGTAGTGAAAAATATAAAGATGAAAATAAAAGCCATCGTAATTTGACAACTTATATTCTCTTTCCTTTTTATCTTGTTTATACCCATGTACACACACCGTAAAAGTTAGGAGTATATTGTAAAGTAGCTTACATACGTATTTTTAATATAGTGTAAATTGCCTAACAAAGACATTTTCCTGTTACATCAAAAGTTCTTCGTAAACAAATTTAATTACTTGTTTTTATCATGTTTGTAGATATTTAATCATCTACATCAACCATTCCTCAATTGTTGGACATTTGTGCTGCCTTCCCCTTTTCAGTATTATAAAGGATACCACAATACTGCAGTGAAAAAATGCTGCCATGATATTCATTATTTCCTTAAAATATATAGGCCACATGGGGGTTCTACTTAGGAAAAGCGTAAACAACCAGCTGTGGAAGGCCAACATTTTAGTATCAAAAGGTTGGACTTCCCCTGGTTCTTGAAGGAAGATATGATTGACTTGGTTGAATAATTTCCTCGACTTGGAGGAAACTCAAACCCAGCTGCTCAGGGATAAGCAGAAATTGTACTTGATCCCCTTGATAAAGGGGGCTGTTTGGCTAGGGGTCCTTATATCCACCAGAGTAGGGAGGGGATCTTATGGTTAGATCATTTAAGACCCTGCTAATTTGAGCAGTTCATGAGGCAGCACATAATACTGAGTCTTAATTTTAGGCCTTAGACCGTAATTAGTGCTGTTTTTTTCTTTTCAATGACTTTATCATTGCAGGAAGACAGATTATTTTTGTTTGGGTTTTTCTTTATTTTTTTTTTCCATTTTGTTTTGATAGAACACAGAGTACATAAAAGGAACCAAAGTTAGGGCCAGATCATGGTGGACCAGACAAGTAAAGAATCTGAATTTAATTTGATAGGTGGTATGGGTATCATTGAAATCATTGAAGCATGATTTTGTCTTGTTTGCTTCAAAGCTGAATTCTGAAAGAAACTTAACCATAATCAAATAAGTTGCACCAGGTGATCAAATAAAAATGTTTGATCACTTTTATTTGAGACTGCACTGCTGTCCTCACATGTGGTATATAAAATAAAAGGGAACTGAGGCAAAAATGTGGTGAACTCTGCTCCATGCAGTTGATATAAATTATAGCTGACATACACTTAACATGCCTCCGATGTTATTTACATGAACACTTCATGAGAAAACTTTTTTTTAAGGCCAAGCCTTAGAAAGTTAAAACAATTTTGTCATATCTTCTGTTTCTTGTGGGACACGAAGAAAAAGTGTCACTGTCCATTTGGGAACATGTGTGTTCCATAGTAACTGCTGCAAGTTCTGGGAAACTGAACAGATTCTGCCAAGGTGCCTTGGCCCCCAAATTTCTCCCTCCCCATTCAGGATGGCTTTTCCTCTTTCATTCTTAGCAGCGGTCCAAATTATGTATGACATAATTTCTTGCAAGCCTCTCAAATTATTTTTAGGAATAAACAAAGTATACAGCTATAGAAATAAAATACTATTTGGACTGAATCTCTTCTAAAATCCCAGTTTCTTCCTGGTACATCTTAGTGAAAGCTTGTGTGCATTTCCTTAGTGACAAAGGAAGTATCTAGTGTCAGGACTAGTTCCTCATTCACATCATCACTTCTCCTGACATCTGTCAAGATAAATATTGCTTGTGGAAGTGTGTTCCTGCTAAGGAAGTGACATTATAGGCTATGCTTCTAACTGGAGATAGAGGAACATATTTTTCTGTTTTTCTTAATAAAGCAAAATTAAAGGAAGTAATAATTGATTCTGTGAGGATACGGTGAAGACATTCAAGATACTTAACCTACAGGTTACGGAGGATAAATTGGTGATGCTAATGTTAAATATAAGGGTATAAATGTAAAATGTATATGAATGGGCCATGGAAAGTAGGTAATAAGAAATGAGATTAAGTTAAAGGAGAAAGGATTTATACTGATCTTCTAGAATATTTTCTTGACAATTAGAGCGATGAGCAAAGTTATATAGAAAGAACAAGGACGTGGGACTCAAGAAGATAATGGGCTCTAATATTAGCTTTTTTACTTGCTAGCCAACCTAGACAAGTTTCTAACCTTCCTTAGTCTCAGCTGCTTTGTCCTGAAATGGTATGGATAGTAACTAACATGAAAAGTTATAGAGATGATTAAAAAACACAGAAAATAGTATAAGACAAATAGGAGAAACTCTAGAAATGTTAGTTACTTTCTTTTTCCTTCTATCCCCGAAGATGATAGTGAAGAGATTAGGAACAAATAATATATTAAATATAAAATAATATTGGCACAAGGTAGAGACACCAAATAGAATTCATTGGTTTCAAGTCATATATTTTGAGACATCTGACAACTAAAAGTTCAATAAATCTGATGTAGTAGAAAACTAGATGAAAATAAATAAAAGCAGCTCTTTTTTTGTTTAAAGCACAATTTCAGTGGAATGTTTATTCTTAGCCTGGTCACCTAACAACATATAACGTTTCTTCTCCATTACAGATAGTAGTAACAGTTTTTTTAAACAGGGTAACGAATATAACCAAATTAATTTTATTAAATAACTCTTTAGTGAAAAATATTCCCTGACATATACTGGACAGTAGAAGCTGTTGAACTTCATTGAATACCTCCTTCACCAAAAGCAAATTGATTTCAACGAGAGCAGGTTTAGCCTGTAGCACAAAAATAATACGGACACCTAGATTTTATTTACAGTATCCCTAAAGTGACTCAGCAAATTCAGAACTTTTCTCTCCAAATCAGTTTCTCAACTACTCCCCCAAATAGTGGTAATTGTAATATTATTATGGTACCAGGCCTGTATATACTTTCTTCTATATAGATTTGTATACTAAGATATGTAAGTATTAACTACTTATTCATTTAACAGATATGTATATGCCATTCATCTTTTTAACACAAATGGTAAAATACAAAAATGATAAAATCTGTAATACTTAAAAAGTAACACTTTCATCTTTGTAATGTCTGATAAAGATATAAACAAGTCATAGACATTTATGCATCAATAGAAAAATGGAAATTATATTGATAAAATGAGCACAATCTGTCCCAACTGATCAGTTACAGCTTCAGATTAAATGGTACAGTATAATCTGCAAACTGCCTAAGCCAGAAATGTTTCCTCTCCTCATTACTGACTGAGAGATACTGACTCCCCAACATTTTTTATATGTTGGTAGTTTCTCCTTTTAATGGCCTGATTGTGATGTCTCTCATCACTCTCCCCTCTGCAACTGAATGAGAAAGGGAAGGACTGGTTATGCTGCTCCCAAAACCACCCTTTCTGATTCCAAACCAGGTTCCCTGGCCCTAACCCAACAGGAGACTCATCACTAAGCCACTTATTTATTTGGACTAAGAGTTTGGGCTCCGCTTTAGCATTGCCATATATTAGGTGTTGTCTTGAGCACTTAACCTCACAAAACTTAATTTTATTTGTGTAAAATAGAGGGTTTCTTGTTTGTTCTTTTACTTTTAAGATTCATTGAGGTAATATACTTTTACAGACATTTTCTAAGAGCAGAATACAATGCGAATTTATTATTTTTAACATCACTGTCACTGATGCATCAGCCCCGCTTGGGGAAAATTAGGCATTTCAATTTTCATCCATTCATTATTCATTCAGTTATATATTTAGTGCAGCCTAGATGCCATGTACTTGCTACATCTATTATACCATAACCCCAGCATTGCAGAACTGATACACAAATCTCTTCCTCTTCATTTATGAAGGGCAAAATGTTATCTATTCATGGCCTGTTTTCCCTTTATCTCCTTATTTTTTTTCTTACAGTGCCCTCTAAGTCCGTCCTCTGTAGCTGCTTAATCACTGTGGTAGCTACTATAAACATAAAATGTTCCACAGGTTTTGCTACCAAGATAAGGTCCCTATATATCTTGTGCAGAGAATACAACTTTCATCTTCGTATTAATTTTCTATTGATGCATAACAAGTTACCACAAGTTTAATGGCTTAAAACAACACACATTTAGTATCTCACAGTTTTCATGGTTCAAGAAATTAAGCATGGACTGGGTGCCCTGGTAAGGATCCCACAAAGCTGCAATCTGTGTGTTGGCCAGGCTGTATTTTGTTCTAGAGCTTGGGGATCTTCTTCCAGGGTCACGAGATTGTTGGCAGAATTCAGTTCCTCCAAGTTGTGGCACTAAATTCCCCATTTTCTGGCAGGCTGTCAGCTGCGGACCACTCTCAGCATCTGCGGGGCCCACTCAGTCCCCCTCACATATCCCAGTTTACTTTTTTCAAGGCCAGCAGAAGATTCATTCTAGTCTGCTGAGATGGAGTCTTACATAGTATAATCATGGTGGTGACTATCACATCACCTTTGTCAGGTCCTATTGGTTAAAAACAAGTCACAGGTACATGGACTCAAAGGGTGTGGTTTATACAGAAATAATTCACTGCGAGTCAATAGTGTATGTCTGCACAATCTCTATTATGTTCAGAAGTACAAAAGGAACAGTTAATACTCTATTTTGAATTAGGATATTATTTTTCTTCCTACTATCTTTTGTTTAAGTAAAACTACCATTTGGGAAAGCACATCATAGCTTTACCCTAAAATAAGTGTAAACTATTTTCTTTCCGGTGACATCATAGGGTTACATAAGCATCTCCCAGTACAACGTTTTTCTTTAACACATGTAGTAGATGACCCTACCCCAAGTCCTGGCCTGCCATCAATGAGATCAGTATCTAAACAAGTCAGTATTAAAGCCATATCTATAAATTGACCCTATTTTCTCACTTCATAGCATCCACTTTCATATCAAAGAATCAGTTCATTTTGGACCCTAAGTACTGCTAAATGGAATAATTTTTTATTTAGATATAGTTGACATATAATATTATATTACTTTCAGGTATACCTCATAATGATTCAGTATTTGTATATATTGGGAAATAATCATCACGCTAATTCTATTAACATCCATCACCAAACACAGTTACAAATTTTTTTTTCTTGTGATAAAAGCTTTTAAGATCTACTCTCTCAGCAACTTTCAAACATGTAATATTGTGTTATTAATATAGTCACCATGCTGTACATTACATCCCCATGACTTAATTTATTTTATAGCTAGATATTTGTACTTTTAACCCCCTTCACTTATTTTGCATGCCCTCCCACCCCCTGCCTCTGGCAACTGCCATCTGTTCTCTGTATCCCTGAGTTTGATTGTTTTGTTTTTTTGGTTTTCTGTTTGTTTTAAGATTCCACGTATAAGTAATGCCATGTAGTATTTGTCTTTCTCTGTCTGACTTACTTAGTACAGTGCCCTCTAAGTCCATCCATGTTGTTGCAAATGGCAAGATTTCCTTCTTTCTTATGGCTGAATAATATTCCATTGTGTGTATATACCACATAGTCTTTATCCAGTCATCTATAAATAGACAAGATATAGTTTGCTTCCATATCTTGGCTGTTGTAAATAATGCTGAAGTGAACACGGGGGTGCATGTGTCTATTCAAGTTAGTGTTTTCATTTTCTTCAGATAAATACCCAGAAATGGAGTTGCTGTATCATATTTAATTTTTAATTTTATGAGGAACCTCCATACTGTTTTCCATGATGGCTGCACCAATTTACATTTCCACCAACCGTGCACAAGGGTTCCCTTTTCTCCACACCCTCACCAGCACTTGTTATTTCTTGTCTTTGATGATAGCCAGTGTAACAGGTGTGAGGTGAAATCTCATTGTGAGTTACATTTCCCTTATGATTAGTGATTTTGAGCACCTTTTCATGTACCTGTTGACCATCTGTATGTCCTCTTTGGAAAAATGTCTGTTCAGATCTTCTGCCCATTTTTCAATCAGATTGTTTTTATTTTTGTTATTGAGTTGTATGCATTCTTTATATATTTTGCATATTAACCCCTTACCAACTGTATGATTTGCAAATATTTTCTCCCATTCAGTAGGTTGCTTTTTCATTTCATTGATGGTTTCCTTTGCTGTACAGATGCCTTTTAGTCTGATGTAGTCCCATTTATTTATTTTTGATTTTGGTTGCCTTTTGCTTTTGGTGTCAGTCCAAAAAATCATTGCCAAGGTCAGTATCAAGAAGCTTACCACATGTGTTTTCTTCCAAGAATTTTATGGTTTCATTCAACTCTCTGATCCATTTTGAGTTAATTTTTATGTATGGTGTAAGATAATGGTCCAATTTCATTCTTTTGTGTGTAGCTGTCCAGCTTCCCCAACACCGTTCACTGAAGAGCCTGTCCTTTCCCCATTGTGTATTCTTGGCTCCTTTGTTGTAATTCACCATGTTTGTCTGGGTTTATTTCTGGGCTCTCTCTTCTGTTCCATTAGTCTATGTCTGTTCTTATGCCAATGCCATACTGTTTCAATTACTATAGCTTTGTAATATTGCTTGAAAATTAGCATGATGCTTCCAGGGAATAAATTTATTTTAATTGCCTTTTATAGGAGTAGCGTGCAAACCCCTCAGATTTTGTCTTTATGCTTGTAGCTTTGCAATTGACTTATATAAGCTAAAATAAAGAAAAAAATCCTTATCTTATTGTGTGAATGAAATGTGCATTTATGATGTGGAAGTCCTGAGAACTACTCTTCATGAGAATTATTTCTGAAGCATTTCAGGAAGAGGAAATCCTATGCCCTTTTAGTAAAAATACTTTATCAGTACATACATCATCTGCCATTTGAAAGATGTTGCTCAACAAATCCAAAATACCAGTGTCTTTTGATGTATATCCATGACTTATCTTCCTTATTTCCCACGGCAATGGCCATTTCAGTCTTACGGCAGGCCAATTTGGACCCATCTCATCCAGTATGATGTAAGTGCGAATATCATCTTATACATGCTATGAATCCCATGCAACATTTTTGCCTTAATATTATTCAAACTACAATAGAAAAGACAAGTGGTGAACTTTTGTTCGTGGAAATGTGAAATACAATGTTCACTTCAAATTCTTCATGTATGTTTACATATTTAAGACTAGGAAAAAGGATGTTATACAGCAGTTGGCTGGATTAGAAAAAGTTAATGGGAATAGATGAGTTTGTAATTTGCATGCCCAGACTTAGAGTTGGATTGTATTTGGCATGAATGTGGTGTTGCCATTTTGATGTTTCTGGAAACAGTCAAGTAGGGATTGCTAATAAGGCAATTGATATACTTTGTTATATTTGTAGAAATGTTTTTCTTATAGTGAGCGAAAGTAAGTAAAGTTAAAAAACAAATAGTGAAATATTCTTTAGGTCTTCGTATTCAAGTATTAATGAATTAATGTACCATTTGATAAGACACGCAAAGGAAATGATTATGGACTTCTAATATAATTTGGTTTATTTTCCTAAATATTTACTTGGATAATTGATAACATTAGTCGGTGCAAGAGTGTAAAACTAAATTTTCACAGCCTTATGCAGGAATATAATTAACAAGAACTATAAAAATAGATTTAATTGAACTATCCTTTGGAGACTTTTTCATTATCCTTAGTACTTCATTAGCATTAATATGTATAGAGACAATCTTCTTCTTCAGCCCAACTAATGACATGACTAAACTATGCAGTGTATCTTCTTTCTGTAATAACTTTATTATGAATAATAAACTCTATTGATTTAAAGACTACTATTCATAAGATAGTATGTTCACTGATAAAAATTTTGCTTTTCCTTGATGCTTAGATGTAGAACATGATAGTATTGAAATGAAACAAGTATTTTAGTTTTGTCCACACTTAATGCTCTAATTATAACATCATAATATTTTCATGTTATTTTAATAATAGAAATGACATTTTTGTAAGACTTTAAAATATCAGAGCTTTTAATGTAACATGTTAATAAACATGTAAAATTAAAGTAGATTTAAACTGCAAATTTAAATGCAAATGTGAAGATTTTTCCTTAGTATGCTCATGTTTATTTTATGCACAGCTTATTTTTTAATTTTTTTATTTCAGCTTTGTCAAGGTATAATGGACTTATAAAATTATAAGATATTTAAAGTGTACATCGTGGTGATTTGATTTATGAATACATTGTGTATGAGACTAAGTTCTACTTTCTTGGCAGATTTAAGATTCCATGCTTTCACTGCAGGGGGCGTGGGTTCAATCCCTGGTCAGAAAACTAAGATCCCACGTGCTGCGCGGTGCGGCCAATAAATAAATAAATAAGAAATAAAATACAGTGTTAGCAACTATAGTCACCAGTCAGACCTTTTCCAACTTATAGCTAAAACTGTATACCCTTTTACCAATTTCTCCCTATTTCCCCCATCTCCAACCTCTGGCAACCACTCTCTATGAGTTTGACTTTTTTTCCCCACATATAAGTGATACCATGCAGTATTTGTCCTTCTCTGTCTGGCTTATATCCCTGAGCATAATGCCCTCAAGGTCCATGCATGTTGTCCCAAAGGGCAGGATTTCCTTCTTTTGCATGGCTGAACGGTATTCTATTGTATATATGTACCACATCTTTTTCCAATCATCCATCAATGGATACTTATATTGTTTCCATTTCTTGGCTACTGTGAGTATTGCTGTAGTGAACGTGGGAGTACAGATATCTCTTCAATATCCTGTTTTCATTTCCTTCAGATATATACCTAGAAGTGGGATACATGGATCATTTGGTAGTTCTTTTTTTAATTTTTTGAGAAACTACCTTACTGTTTTTCATAGTGGCTGTACCAATTTACATTCCCACTAACAATGCACAAAACTGTTTTTCATAGTGGCTGTACCAATTTACATTCCCACTAACAAAGCACAAGGGTTCACTTTTCTCCACATCCTCGCCAATGCTTGTTGTTTTTTCTTGGTAAAAGCCATTCTAACAGGTGTGTAGTCACATCTCACTGTGGCTTTGATTTGTATTTCCCTGATAGTGATTTTGAACACCTTTACGTGTACCTGTTGGCCATTTGTATGTCTTCTTTGGAAAAATGTCTATACCTTTCCTCTGCCCATTTTTTCAATCAGACTGTTTATTTTTTTTGTTCTTGAATTGTGTGAATTCTCTATATAGTAATATACATTTTCATATCAACACCTTATCAGAAATATATTTGCAAATATTTTCTCCTCTTCCAAAGGTTGCCTTTTCATTTTGATGGTATCCTTTAAGTCCCTTAATCTACCTTCATTCTTTTTCATGCTTTTTTCTTTCTACTCCTCTACTTGGATGGATTCCACTGCCCTGTCAGATTCACTGATCCTTTCTTTCAGTTCTCTAGTCTGCTGTTGAACTGGCCTACGAACTTTGCAGTTCAGTTACTGTATTCTTCAGCTCTGTAACCTCTGTTTGGTATGTCCTTATATTTTCTGTTTGTTGAAATTTACGCTTTGTTCAGGCATTGTTCTCCTACCTTGGTGAGCATCTTTATGACCATTATTTTAAACTTTTTATAAGTAAATAACCTATCTCTATTTCATTAAGATCTGTTTCTAGACTTTTATCTTGTTCTTTTATTTGGAACATATTCCTCTGTTTCTTCATTTTCCTTGACTCTCTGTTGGTTTCTGCACACTGGATAAAACAGCCACCTCTCCCAATCTTGATGGAGTGGTCTCATGTAGGAGATAAACATTATCATTCCACCTAGCCCAAACTCTTGACTGTCTATCAAACCTATGTGATTGTACAAGCTGCCTTCTTTGTTCTCAACAACTCCCAGTAGTTGAGGGTATGCCAGGACCTGTTTTGATGTGGGTATTTTCTCATTCACCCCACGTGTAGGAGTTGCTCAGCTAGTTTCTGGATTGTTTCCAGTGGGAATTGCTCCATGTATAGCTGTATATTTCAATGTATCCATGAGACAAGGTGAGTTCAGGAGCCTCCTATGCTGCCATCCTGGACCAGAACTTTAGAACTGACTACATAATAGTATACTGATCCCATAATTATAAAATACATACACTTGAAAACACCAATGCATTTATTTATTTATTTATTTATTTTAAACATCTTTATTGGAGTATAATTGCTTTACAATGGTGTGTTAGTTTCTGCTTTATAACAAAGTGAATCAGTTATACATATATATATGTTCCCATATCTCTTCCCTCTTGCGTCTCCCTCCCTCCCACCCTCCCTATCCCACCCCTCTAGGTGGTCACAAACCACCGAGCTGATCTCCCTGTGCTATGCGGCTGCTTCCCATTAGCTATCTATTTTACGTTTGGTAAACGTAAGAGCACTCTCTCACTTTGTCACAGCTTATCCTTCCCCCTCCCCATCTCCTCAAGTCCATTCTCTAGTAGGTCTATGTCTTTATTCCCGTCTTGCCCCTCGTAGGTAAGTCAGAAAGAGAAAAACAAATACCGTATGCTAACACATATATATGGATTCTAAGAAAAAAAAAAGGTCAATGCATTTAAATCCTAAGGTTCATCCTAAGGTTATCAAGATACAGTAATACATTTTCTTAGTGATTTTGTTACTTTTATGATAGAACTTCTCTTTTTTATAAATATTTCCTATATATTTTAATGGATTTCAGAAATTCAGATTTCCCTACGAGACTTCCTTAACCACATTTATGCTTATATGGTGTGAAGTTACTCTAACTTTTTGTGATCTCTTTTCCTAAAGCTCCTATGTTCATTATAGTAACTGTTGGCCTCTCTACTCTGCCATACTGTGAACTCAAGAGCAAGACCAGTGCATTTTCATGGCATCTAACTGAGGAAGCATTTTAGCAATGTTTCTAGATGGACTAGAAGCAGAGAAGAAAATAAGTTTATGTTGGTAAAAGTTGAAAACAATGATAATATAAATACCAGTTATCAAGGACCATTTAGATTTAAGCATTTCAGTTAAAAATTAATGTTGCTTCTTGAGTTTATCAACTCTTTTATTGGCATTCTGCTTTTTAGATTTGAGCTGAGGTGTTTTATCTTTATAGAAGTGTCTTTATTTGTTTTATCTGCATTCAATACATAAAATATCAAAGTTTCCATGGTGGTGCAGTGGTTGAGAGTCCGCCTGCCAATGCAGGGGACGCGGGTTCGTGCCCCGGTCCAGGAGGATCCCACGTGCCGCGGAGGCTAGGCGTGTGAGCCATGGCCGCTGAGCCTGTGCGTCTGGAGCCTGTGCTCCACAATGGGAGAGGCCACAACAGTGTGAGGCCCACGTACCTCAAAAAAAAAAAAAAAAAAAAGTACAACTATATAAGCGTTAAATCAAAACATCCAGATTTAAATTCTTAGAAATTGTGTAAATTAAATTTGTACTTGTGACATCCAAAGTAGGATACAAGCAACTATTGTAAAATAAACAAAAAATGTTACCTTTCCTGGGTTGTTATTTTCTACCTTGCTTTTTCTTTCACAGATTTTTAATATTTCTATGGTACTTTATACGTGAAAAACAGTGGGAGCCACCATAGCAACATCAACAAGAGGAAAAGTAATTGTTGAAAATTTACTATATGCCTGAGTAGTTTCTATATACAGTTGACCCTTGAAAACAACAAGAGTTTGAACTGCATAGGTCCACTTATATGCAGATTTTTTCAATAGTAAATACTGCAGTACTACCCAATCCATGGTTGGTTGAATCCAGGGTTATGGAACCGAGTATACAGACGAACCTTGTCTACGGAAGACTGCTATAAGTTATATGAGGATTTTCGTCTGCACAGAGGGTCAGCACCCCTAATCCCCATGTTGTTCAATGGTCAACTGTATATCAAATATCATTTCTCATAGTATTTTCATGGCTATATATTACTCCCATTTTACCAAAGACACTGAAGCTTATAAAGTATATTTAGAAAGTTTTGAATTCACTAGCATGAAACTGTATCTTACAAAATTAAATTATTGTGTCATGCTACTTTATGAAGATAGGTATGATTGTAATTTCCTATCACACATCCTATACTACAGGGTTTTAGAATGTACTCGGTCACTAAAAATCAAATGACATGAAGGACCCAGCTACTTAATCCTCAAGACAATGTCATCTACAGAATGAAACTATAATCAAATTTTTAAAAATAGTCACATGTTAATAGATTTTGAAGTTCTACTTTTTAGCTATACCTTTACAAGGTATAACAATTCTCTTTGTAGAGTCTAAGCATATGGCTGCACCATATATTATATAGTGCTGAAATTATTTTTATGAGCTACATTTATGTTCTAATTTTTAAGCTTAAAAAGAAATAAGTGGGACTTCCCTGGTGGCGCAGTGGTTAAGACTCTGCGCTCCCAATGCAGGGGGCCAGGGTTCGAGCCCTGCTCAGAGAACTAGATCCCACGTGAATACCGCAACTAAGAGTTCGCATGCCACAACTAAGGAGCTGGTGAGCTGCAACTAAGGAGCCCACTAGCTGCAACAAAGGAGCTGGCAAGCCACAACTAAGGAGCTCTTGAGCTGCAACTAAGAAGCCCACCTGCTGCAACTAAGGAGCCCATGTGCCACAACTAAGGAGCTGGCAAGTCACAACTAAGGAGCCCGCCTGCCGCAACTAAGACCTGGCAAAACCAAATAAATAAAATAAGTAAAATTTAAAAATTAAAAAAAGAAAGAAGTAAGACCCATGCCACAAGCACTCTATATACTCCACTGTAGTCTAGCATAAATTATGATAGATTTTGATATAAGGCAAGGTCTTGAAACTATGGCTTTACACTAAGGAAATCTCATGAATCATTTTTTGGGATCTCAGACTGACCATGTCTTAAAATTGATACGGTTATACTGACTACTTAGAAATTCAGGATCTGTGTGGGTTTTATGAAATCTTTAATAAGTGATGAACTACAACTTGTGAGTGATTCAACCATGGAAAGTGAAACCAAACCTTAGATTAAGAATCTAGTTTTATTTTTTTGGATAAATTCCATGGAATAACCCTTTAAATATGACCAGCTATTTTTAAGTCCTCATTTTGTAATTTCTAAAATGTCTTAGTACACTAAAAAAAGAAAAAAACTAGGCTAACCTAATTGAATGAAGAGTGGCTAATAACTTTTCTTCATCTTCTACCCTTTATTAGTATCTATCTGATGTCTTACTGTAGAATCAGTCCTGGTGAATCTTTAAAGGCTAATGTCTAAGAAATCAACTGTCTCTATCCAGGCTTAGTTGAGACTAAAAATCATATAGTAGATGATAGTCTTCATTCATCCAGTTATGTTCAGCTTGTATCATCAATTAATCTCTACAAAGAACAGTAACAGTGAACCAAGAAACTTGTGACAGAAAAGGTCCACAAGTGGGGCCAGAGAGAGCTAGTATCTTACTTAACTCTGACCCTTGACAACCCCTTGTAGAAGAACAGTTAATTTGTTTCGTTTTTGTTTTTGTTTTGAGGCTAAATCATTTTCCAGAACACTTGCTCTATTGTAAAAGTAGGTCTGGGGGGTAAGGATGGAGGTGGGGGTACTAGGGAAAGAGAGGGAGAAAAGAGGGGAAAAACAAGGATGGAAAGATGGAAGGGAAGGGGGGGAAGAAAAGGAAAGATGAAATTTATTTGGAAGTATCACATCACCTAGAAATAAGAAACAGTATTTTTCCAAAATATATCCCTACTAGATCAATGAAGAAGGGTTCCATAATTCCGCTACTACTTGTTGAATGTTTGGACTGCGTTGATGCTGACTCCAGGGATGGTTTCTGAAGAGTTAAGTAGGAAGGGAACAGGATTTGGAAGAGAGCTGGCTTTTAATTTTGGAGATTTTGAAAGAGTTGAAAATGGCACTTCAATCACTGAATGGAATGAAGTTTATTTTAAAGAGATAATTGTGTCTTCAGTAAAGGAGAATTCTGCTTTCTTTTAGTGCTTTCATTTTAAAATCTTGACATTTGTAACAAAAATATATCTGGTGCTGTAAACACTAGCTAATTTTTAGATTATTTTTTTAAAAAGATAAAATATCAACAGTTTATTTCTGTCTCAGTTAGATTTCTCACAATAATCATTCTCCATCTTTCTTTCATGTGGCTAATTACAGAAAAATCTGTTCTGTGGAATAAGGAACAGTTTACTCAGTTGCTCATCAATCAAGAATGCTTTTATTGTCCCTGTACTAAGTGCCATATTAATGCACAAACAGTATTAGTTTATGAGTTAATGCTGAAATGTGAATAATAATTCATAAGTTATGATCGTGTTTTCACTGTATCAGTTGCAGTCATTTATATGTTTAGATTGTGTCTTCTCAATTTATGATAGCCGTTAGTATCTTTTTGTAAGTTAAATGCTCCTTGATTTCATAAATGAATTATATGCTGTGGAATTTCTTATACTGGGAACATCCTCATATGAAATTTTTACAAAATATCTGATCAAAATGGACAGAGCCTTATTATATTACTGAATATGGCTAAAATAAAAATTATTTGTTAATATCAGATTAATCATTATAGATCCGACCAAGATCTCAGAAAGTTCTCTTTCCTATCAACAATTATTGAAATCAGAATATTGTTCTTTTGATATTGGTATCCAGTTCCAATATTCATATTGTAGTTAACTTCTAGATACCAGAACCCATTTTTTGTGCACCTTATAACTTGTGATAACTGTTGTTTCTTAACTTATTGCTAATAATTTGCTAATTTTTCAATACAGGTAATGGATTAGGAATTAGAATTGTGGGTGGTAAAGAAATCCCTGGACATAGCGGAGAAATTGGAGCTTATATCGCCAACATTCTTCCTGGGGGAAGTGCAGAACAGACAGGGAAACTTGTAGAAGGTAAGAATAAGGATTTCAGAGCAAATTAAAATGAATGTGCTCATATTAAATATATCTTAATTTGATATGAAAGTTTTTGCTTCTTTTACTGTCTAGGTAAAACTCTCCTTTTGGTTAATTATGATATTTTGGTAGAGTAATATAAAGGAAGGTATGTCCACAGCTATATTCATTTTATTTTCAGTTGCATTGTCCTTTTTGGCAGTTGGAGTGCTATGGGAATATCTTGTTTAAGAAACAGTAATTAGTCAAGATTTTTTACTGACTGGGGCAACATTATATTTTTAAAAAACACATTGATTAAAAGGATTAGTGTTTCATAAGCACCAGGAAAAATTATATTGAAATCAGAGCCATAAAAACATCACATGATTCAGTACATGGTAAAGTCAGGTCAGCAAACTATGGGTGACCCACAAGCCAAATCCATCTGCTGCCTGTTTCTGTAAACATTGTTTCATTAGAACACAGCCAGGATTATTAATTTACATATTGAACACGGGTGTTTTCCCACTACAATAGCAGAACTGCATTCACAACAGAGACTGTATGGTCTACAAAACCTAAAATATATATATTCTCTCTGACCCTTTCAAGAAAAAAAATTGCCAACTCCTGTGCTAGGTACTGTTCTATTCACCTCATTACATCATAAAGTATTTTAAAGTAATGAACTTTACAGATGTGTCTTATGGGCCATAAAATGATGTTTCTTTCAGTAAAAGGTTACAGCTTGATTCTCAAGATACACAATGATAATTTTCAGTCATTAATTAGACGATGTGGTCATTTGCATTTTCCAAAACCTAACATAGATATAGTTTACAAGTTTTCAGTTAGATTGCTTACCACGAATATATTTATCATAAAGCAGCCTCAGTCTATCCTTTTATTTTTATCCTAAATTAAATGTTATTTAGAAAGCATTTTTCTGTCGTTTCATCGTTTAATAAAATGTTGCCTGTTATTGTTTGAAACTCAATTATGTTAAGATTATTCCCTGTCATTGTCTTAAATTAAATATATTGGAACCTACTGAAAAAAATCCCTAGATATTTTGATAGACAATTCGAATAAACACAAATGTGAGGCAGTATTTATTCATCCCAGTGTTCTGCTGGAAGCAGCTTGCCCAACTCACTAAGAGATGTTTTGAATATCTCTTCCCAACTTCACACTCAGTACCATCACATTGTTAGCTTGAATTGGCCATGGTGACAGTATTTACAACATGAAAATAGGCAAATGCTATGAATCAGGCCTTTTTTGTCCATTTATTTGCCTGTTGATTTTCAGAATGCCAGTTTACCAGGACATCACCACATATATAACTGAAAGCATATTATTGAAAATATTCTAATGGTATTCATACAACAGGGAAAATTGGAGGTTTAGCCACATAGCTAAATGAAGGAAAAGACTATATGAATCAAGAAATAACCATTATGAGCAAACACTGGGTCTCTGTGAATTTTCTATGACTATAATCCTATCATGCCTAATGCTACTCTGTTGGTATTGCAGTCTAGTTAAGATACAGGAATTGAGGCCTGTTTGTAAGGATGGGAGTGATATGATTGCTTTCTGATAGCATACTTCAGAAAGAAATGAATATGCTCTTTTTATTTTAAGATAAAATTTGCAACAGTAACTTTGCCTGATATAGTTGACAAAGATACTCGAATAATTTAAAGATAAAATTTCATACCCTTCTTTGTCCTTACACCGTGAAAATCAGCAAATGCTACAAATCAGGGTGATTTTTATGTACAGTTTCAGTGAAGCACTCTGTGATGAAGTGATGCTCTTTGCATTTGGCAACTTATATGACCATTTTTAAGTTCATGCACCTAAATTAATAATAGATATAATACAAACTCATTCAAGAAAGGAAACTGAAATGAACCTAAAATTACATCTGTGATTTTATAAACTCAGAGACTGCCATTAAAGTCATCATCTTTTTTGGAAATAATAGTTTTGCAGTTTGTTTCATTGGGTAAAGTGGGAAATCATTAAAAGCTGTGTGCATGTGACTTAAGATTTTACTTTTATTAATTGTATTATTTATTAATTCTCCCAAAGTTTTGCCAAGTGCTAAGCCAGGCCTCTCTATGACTATAGATCCTCTGATTATTAGAGTCCAGTTGTTACATAACTCACACATATAATTTGTTATTTATGATTTCCAGATTTACTCTATTTTCTCTTAAAACATAAATCTTTACTACAACTCTTGGTAGTATTTCTGTTAGACTCACAATGCTATCTTGACTGTCAATATCTAGATCCTGTTTTTGCCAGTACAACCCAGAATCTACAGTTGTCTACTGGGTTCTTCACCAGTCCAGAATCTCCCAGTCTTTGTGTTGGCTGTCTGGTGGAGAGAGGGTGAAGGGCACAAAACAGATGAGTTTTAAATTAGAAATTAAAATCTAAACTCAAAATAGCAAGTCCTACATGGAAATGTTTGCTGCCTGACACGTCGCTTTCTGATTCATTTGCACTTAAATGGTGAGTGAGCTTTGCTCTCAATCTTGGAAAATTTTACTGAAGCAGCTCAGTGGTTGCATTTCTCTGTTACACGGTAAACACAGGAAGTCAGGGTTTGATGTTTGCTAGTTCGTTGAAAGTGGATGTGATTTTCCTTAGTCTGGGCCTCCTCCACAATCAGGAAAACTGCCTTAAAATATTTGCTTTGGGGGCTTCCCTGGTGGCGCAGTGGTTGAGAGTCCGCCTGCCGATGCAGGGGACACGGGTTCGTGCCCTGGTCCGGGAAGATCCCACATGCCGCGGAGCGGCTGGGCCCGTGAGCCATGGCCGCTAAGCCTGCGCGTCCGAAGCCTGTGCCCCACAACGGGAGAGGCCACAGCAGTGAGAGGCCCGCGTACCGCAAAACAAAAACAAAAACAAAAACATTTGCCTTATAAGATTTCTCATCTATTGGGTTGTGCAACTCCACATCACACATCTTCTGTTCTGCGTTCCCCGACGGAAGTGGGGCAGAGGGAGCGTCTCAGCATTCACGGTTTGATGTATGCAGTTTAACAGTTAATTGGGCACTGACCTGTAATTTTCATTACAAGTGTTTGAGTGTACAAAAAAGCTGTAGAGAATAATATGGCAAACAACAATGTACTCACCATATTGTTTTAAGTCTTAACATTTTGCTTATTTGTTTCATATTTTTAGGAGAGATAAGTACCTATAAACCAATTAAAGCCTCCTGTAGTTACCTCTCCTCTCCCAAACCTCTCTTACTCGCCCAAAATAAACCACTAGACTTAATTTGAGATTACCCTTCACTTGCTTTTCTTTATAGTTTTATGTATGTATTCATAAATTTTATAAGGATTCATTTTGCTTGTTTATGAAATTTTATATAAATGATAGTTTACTGTACATGTATTTTTGCCACTTTTTTTAGTTCCAGAGTTTATGAGTTTTATCTAAAATGGTTTATCTAAAATAGCTACGTGTACACACATGTCGTTCTAGTTATTTATTTTCACTTCAGGACAGAATTCTATTACTGTATGTCTCTACTACAGTTTAATTTAAACATTCTCTGGTTATTTCGGTTATATATGAGTTTTTTTTACTATTTCCAACAATGCTGTAATTAATTTTTTGAATTAGTCTCCTTTTGCACATGTACAGAAGTTTCTTCTATAATAAAAGTGCAAAAAAATTTAGAAGAAGTTCAATTCCTGGGTTATAGTGACTATCTTATTAAATAATATAGGAGAACGTTGTGTGGTTTCTTCAACAGTAGTTGATTTTTCCAAGTTGCTCTCCAAAGTGTTACGCTATTTTTACATTCATCCGTAGTAAATTAGTGTTCTTATACCTTTATATCCTTGTTCCTCTTTCTCAACATTTTCTTTTTCAAATATAATGTGAAATGATAGGCCATTGTTTTCTTCGTTCACCTTACCTTCAGTCATGTTGAGTATGATAATATGTTACTAATCTTGTTAGCACTTGGGTTTTCCTCATCTGTGATTTGCTTTTTCTTTTGCTTATTCTTTATTTGGATTGTTTATGTCTTTTAAATTGAATTTTAGAGAATCTTTATGTATTCTGGTTATAATCGTTTGTCAAGTATGTAGGCTGTAAATATCTTTTCCAAGTATGTAGGCTGTAAATATCTTTTCCCAGTATGTGGCTTGTTTTTTTAGTGTCTTTTTTTTTTTAAAGTTGAAATTTTAGCATAGTTGGCTTGTTTTGTTTCTATTAAGTTTTATAAATGTTCTATATTATTTAGGAAATTCTCCTTGCCCTGAAGTCTTCAAATATTAGCCTATATTGCCTTCTAAAAATTGTGAAATCGTACTCTTTATATAATGTCCTTATAGACACAGAATTAAGTTATTTTTAGTCTATCGTGCTCTGACTGGAAATTTTAGTTTTCTCCCCCATCAGTATGGATAATCAGTTGCCTGTGCACCATTTATTGAAGAGTGTATCGTTGCGCCCACTGATCTACAGTGCCCCATCTGTCATATATTGATTTTTTTGTACATGTGTGGGTCTTTTATGAGATGTTTGTTCTAGCTTGTCTATTTGTCTATCCCTACATCAGCGTCACACTGTTGTAATTATGATGACTTTAAGTCCTGACATATGGTAGGTAATCTACCATACTGTTGTTATTCAAAATCCTCTTGGGACAATTCTTGACCTTTGGTCTTGCATATACATTCTAGAACCGGCTTGTCAGTTTTCAGGAAAATCTCTGTTGAAAATTGGTAGTGATTATATTGAAGGTATAGGTTAATTTAGAAAAAAAAAATTTTTATTTTGAGTCTTCCATGGGTTCACAATGCTGGACCTTTGTTCTTCTTAGAGATTTAATCATTGTATTTTGAATCAATACAATAAAATACATTAGGACATTTAAAAAAATTAACACATAGCAATTGTTAGACTTATTAACAAGTTGTATCATTTTATATCAACTTACAACAATTTTATATCTGCAGAAAAGGAAGAGTAGAAAATATAAATAAAATAAAAGTTTGTTTAGGAAGTATAATGGGCCAAACCTAATCCTTTATGTGCATATCATTGGTTCTAAGCTTTATTTAATCGCTGGACTTCTGAAATTATTCTCCAAATGATTTTCCCCCTAGTATTGTGTATCATAACATCATAATTGTGAAATATGTTACCTGCATGATACCTTTCATATTTCAACAGTTTTCACAAGAGAACAGTGAACCCATAAGAACTAAACACATTTTAGCCATTGAACCAAAAACAGATATTTGTTTATATTGTTAGGTTTTCCAGCTGAAAATCAATTTAGTTGAAGTATTTTGAAGATAAATTGTGTCTTTATTATTGATAATAAAATCATATTTGTTTGGACAATGCTGTTTGGAGCTAAGATAGGAATATAGTGTTAAGCTCTGAATGTAGCTTCAAGAAGCTTCTTAATGAATCAGTAGGAACATAGACTAGGAGAGCAAAAAGTTATAACCAGTGATATACAATGTTTGCTTAAGGATTTAGCCAGAGCTATGTGGAAAATTACCTTCTCCCAGGCCAGTAGGTAGACCTGTAAAGAAATTAGTTTATCTTAGTTTGTCTATATGCTATTCTGTGAGGAAATGTACCTGTGGCATAAATTCTAGTTCATGGATATTTCCAAATTCTCAGTTTCTAGTTGTCTCGGTGTAGGGGATATTGATTCGGCTAGTTAGCACCTCTTAAAGATGAACTGACAGGGTTTCGGGCAAGAAAATGTTGTTGGATTTATATTTGAGAATCAGTGATTGGAGTGGAGGTGAGGTTAGGTGTTTTTGGCATGGTGGTTTTGATTTTAGAAGTTCGCCTCTGGAATTCCCTGTCCTGAAGAACTATGGTAGAAGAGCTAATTCCAGTAGAGGACACACTCCTGTGTGACTTAAAGGATAATGTTCCGAGGCAAGAAAGTCTCTACTTCTGCTTATGCTTTTTTGGCATATGTTACAGATGGCATGGCAGTGATCAAAGCTGGAGACCAGGAAACACACCACACAGATGAGTGAGCTTCCTTATTCTTGTTCCAGGGGGATTACCAGGTACGGATTGGTCATTAGCATGAGATTTCTCAGAATTCCTGCAAGATAGTGTGTCAGGTACACATGGCACAAGATCATATTTCTTGTTGATACAAGGATTTTTCTAAAAAATATTTAGGAAACTATCTTCTGGAAAGAAAGAATATAAATTGTGGGTACCTGGACTGGTAGGTTGTAATATACTATTTTTAAGATGCAGTGATATCATACTTACATATTAATGATTAGCTGTATTGCCAGGACAAAGAAAGATGTTTCTCTTCTTTATCCATTTATTTTGAAATTAATCAGAGGAAACTATGTTTGAGTCAGTATTTCCGATAGGGACATCAAGAAAATGAAATAATTGCCCTTTTTTTTTACACATTTTTTAGTATGTATAATACTCCATATCCTAATTTGATTGCTTTTATCAATAAGAGTGGTATAGCTTGAAATATATATGTATGTTCAAGTGATACTGATTAATGATTAACAGTTGTTTCTGTTTTTAAATTTCTGGATTTGTCTAATCAGTATGCCATAACAGGCTACATTTTGGTGTGTATGAACTTGGAGTTGCTATTTTGGAAGCAAGGATGCTGAACTGTCTTTAATAGCTGTAAAAAATCTTCAAACAGCCAGTGCTTCAAGGTCTTCATTATATAAAGAGAATGTTTTTAGAGTCAGACACATCAGGATTTAGATTGAGCTCTGCTACTTTTTGCCTGGATAAGTCGTTTAACTTTTAGTACTTTGGTGTTCTCATTTGGGAAATCGGGATAATAATAGTGGCTGCACAATTGTTATCAGGTTTACAAATAATGTGTCAGAAACATTTAATATAGTGTTTGATATAGTATTTCACAGAAGTAGTGAAAAGATGGTACTTACTTTGGAGATCTTTGATGATAAGAATAGTATGTGCTACTTAAGCTTGAATTCCGTCCCCTCTCTCTGAACATGTGTAGATAATTGACCGTGGTCAGGTCTGAGCTCTGAACTGCAGGGATTTGGAATATTCCTAATGGAAAAAGCACAGATTTGAAGTCAGAAGACTGAATTAATGTCATCCTCATGATGGTTAGGCAAGTTGTTTATGTCCTCTGAGTCTCCTTTTATCTCATCTGGATGGGTTGATGTTTCAGTTAGGAGGTTTCAAGACCTATCTCATGGGGTTAACTGTGAGTATGAAAGGAGCTGATGTATTTTTCATGCTTAGTTTAACTATGAAGATCTAGACTAAAGAAACTACTTTGTTAAGGATAGACGAAATTATTTTCATAGATGACAGTTAATCTCACAAAGTTCAGGCTTCCTGTAAAGGAGCATTGATCTGCTAGAGGTATTCTGCTATAATGGAATATCATTTTAGGTATTTATTAGGCCTGAATAAATTTTAAAAAAATTTAAAACCTGAAGTGATTAAGTCATGTCCCATGTAAATATATCACCTCCTAACCGTAAAACCATACTTTTGGCTAGTCTTATAAAAAGGCTTCTAAGTTTTTCTTCTTATCAACAATTTATTAATCTCATGTCTGATTAAAGTCTATGGACATACATACAATGACTATCTGCTTATGTAACTCTCATGGTCTGTAAGTCGCTGAAAGCATATCTTGTTAGTAAATAGAATCGTGGTGTAGGTGTCAGATGTCAGGTGTCTGGCACCCAGTGTGTGGACTGATCTTTCTCATCAACTCCTTTTTATGGCTGTTGACAAATCCCAGAAACTCACTGGATGTTCAGCATTAAGTGAAGGGGGCCCTCCACAAGACCCTTCTGTAATGCATACTTTTGAGACACTTTATCTGTTGAAGAGATGCAGAGAGATTGAACCTTGAGAAGAATCATACAATCTAAGGTGTGGAAAGAGGAAGCAAAACAGTAGTATGTGTGCTATAATAAGTTATATATGTTACATAAGACGGAAATGTGAGCCCTAGAATTAAGAATGTGAGACTAATTACATAGAATGAAAGGAATGAAATCAGAATGGATAAATCATGACCCTTACGTCTCAGGGCTCCTTCCTCACCTGTACACGTCCCTTCCAAGGCTCCAGGAAGTTAAAAAACATATGTGATGTTTGTGGCATTTGTCAGCTTTTTAACTTTTGTAATTTGTTGTGATTTATTTTGTCCTTTTAACAGATATTCACATGTATCAATTTTGTATTCATAATTTTCTCTTTTTTCTTAAAATTGCATAAGCTTCAGGCCTTACAATACTTGAATTCATCCCTGCATGAGATATTGTTTCTTATTGGGGGAGAACACTGAAGTGCTTACTGCGGAACTGTAAGGACGTATTGGTATGCAGCAGTAATATACTGACAAGATAGATGGAGGTGATAAAAAGGGAGTTCAGAAAGAAGGTTTTAGGAAGGAGTAGAGGTGAGAATATCAGGAATATGGGAAATAATAAAGAATGCAAATGGGTCAAAACGTTTCTTCAGTAACTACTCTACAGGTATATCCTAGAATTCTATCATTCTATAATTCCACCTTGCTTTCAAGGTGGTTACAGCCTAGAAGGGCAGTGGATAGAGGATGTTGACTGTGGAGGAAAAGTTTGGTCAGGGTCTGAATGAACAAAAATATAAAATAAACTTGAAGAACTAGGAGAAAGATGTATTTACGGAAAGAAAACCCATGATTTAATAACTTTTTTGACAATGTGTATTTTCTTCTAGTTTCAGTAAGAGAAATATAGAAATGCAGAATACATTGGTTGATTCTGCAGGCTTCTGTCAGAACCAGTATCATAACTAAGTGTGGGTTACAGATATGCCTCCTCCCCTCCCAGAGAATTCCAGGTAACTTTCAGGTAATGTCTAAGAACAGACTGTAAGCTCCTGAGGGCAAAGAACTCTCCAGGAACTGAAACAGATCTTTTTAGACTTTTATCTCTTTCATTGGTTAATTTTTTACATAGTTCATATTTTACTTATTTATAGTGGTGGAGTACAGCCATGTTCCAGATATAGTGACGAGGCTGGAGCAGAAAGAATATTCTGTGGGAATGCAGATTTTCATATCAGACTACAGGTTTTTCATATATATACTAAGTTACACTGAGAGTGGTGGAAGAAAATAAATTTGCTTTTTTTTTCCTCTTAGGCTACTTTTGTTTTCTTTTACTCTCTAGTTTTTACTAGATCCCCGTCACTGTCAGGTATGGTGCTTGAGATTTCTAAGTTCTAGCGTGTGTGTGTGTGTGTGTGTGTGTGTGTGTGTGTGTGTGTGTGTGTGTGTGTGTGTAAATACATGGTCTATAGAGCAACCTCTCTTGGTCCTGTGGGATATGAATGAAGAAAACATGGACCAAACATTTCAGTAGGTGAGACAGAAAGTAAAACCTACTTATAAGTATCACATAATAAGTGGTAATAAGTGCTAAGGAGAAAAAGATAACAAGGAGAGTGGATATGCCAAATAGGAAGGTAGGGTTGAAATTTTAGATGGGATGTCAGGGAAGGCCTCGCCAAGAAGGCAAAAAATGAGGAAAGCCCCCAAGGAGAGGAAGGAGTGAGCTTGGAGTTATTGGTATTATAGGCAGAGGAATGAAAAGGGCACAGGCCCAGAGCAAGAGCCTGCCCGGTGTGTGCCAGGAATAATAAGACCGCAGGGAGGCCAGCATGGCTGGCACTGAGTGAGGATGTGAGTGAGAGAGAAGAAAGCAGGAATTTCCGGCAGAGAAGTAACCGATGTAACAGAATAACAGAAGTAACAGAGGTAGCATCTTCTAGGTCAGTGTAAGGACTTCAGCTTCTATTAATGTCAAATGAGAAGGCACTGGGCTGACACAAGCTGAATGACATTTAAATAAAATCACTCTGACTGCTATAAGGAGAACAGTTTGAAGGAGTAAAGAATAGGAAGGAGAGCAGTTAGGATGCTGTAGAAATAATCCAGGCATGAAATGTGGCTGTTCAGACCAAGGTGGAAACAGGGGATGTGGAGATAAATGATATTATATCATATATCTATAAATACTAATACAACATGTGTATTAAATTTCAGCTCAGTGAAAATGACCTCGATATGTTCATTCATTTGTTCCTGTACACAGTATTCAAGTTTAGTAGGCCAAAATGTACTTCACCATTTTTTTAAAAAACTTAAATCTCTACATAATATAACAGACCTACAGAGCATTTAACATTCAAGTCTTAAATCTTATTTTAATTAATACAATAAATATACGTTCTTTAATAGAAGTCATACAACCTAAACAGAAATGAAGCCCTCAGAATGCTAATATTCTTGAACGTAGATGAGGAATCAGGAGTCCTGGCTTTTTGAACTACCACTCAGTATAATTTCTAAAACAGATTTCAGATCTGTAAACATAGTAATAGTTACATTTACCCTACCTATTTTACTGAAGTGCTGTAAAGATACAATGAGAAAAAATGGTCAAAATAACTTCGTAAAAAAACAACAATGAAGTCCCATGTTGGTACGATTAACATAAGTGAAATAGATCTAATTTTATTCATTTCAATCAAAAAGACTTCTTATAATTAGATGGTATACATCTGAAAGTTTTGTGTAATTCATCTAAAATATGTTACCATTATTTTTTGTGATTGTTAATCATGTTTGCTTGTGAATTAGAGGAGATCATTTCTCTACGTGAATTTTAAAGAGCTGGAGGGAAAATAGCTGAGTTTTTTCTCTATTATTTGACAGATATTGCTGTTAAGGTGTCTTCTTAAACAACTCTGGTTTATTAATGGAAAAATCAATAATTGTAATACGTTGTATATACTATATTATATATAGAGATTGAAATTACATTCTGTTTACTGTGAGAACTTTTTGAATAGAATTCTACCATCAAATAGCATTTGTTATGTGTTGAACATCCATCCAGCCAAAGTGAATTATTTGCTAGTTCTTCTTCATGATGTTAATAGAATACTGGCACTTCTTATGAAGTAACTTAACACATAATTCATTTTATTTTTGTAAAGTTTCTCTTAGGGTGATAAAATGGTTATTGATTTTTTTATTGTTTGAAATGACTTCTCTGTTTTATTTCTATCCTTTAACTCTTCAAATGATGAAAGAATTTATGTATTTAAAGTTTACTCTTAGTTTTGATTATACCATTCATAATAATTATATAGTGTCTTTGGCTCAAATAAGCAAAATATAAAAACAACATTTTTATGCACAGAAATTGACCATGTTGTAATATTTCTAGTGATGAGTACTTAGGTTATGATTTTTTTAAAAAACTCTCCTTCTTTGTAAAAAAAAAAATGTATTTTCTTATACCCTAGAATAGTATATTGGAATTTTTTGCTCTTAAATTTTGATTGGGAGATTTCTTTTTATAACTTTACTTTTCAAAACATAGTTTCCTTTTTGTCCAATTTTGCACATGATTTAAAGTTACAACTCAGAAGTCAAAGCAAAGCTCTGCGCATTTTGTCTGTCAAATAATGTTATGAAGTGGAATTTGTATCTTCTATATATATGCTCAGTGGAGAGGATGATGATTTTGCCACTGGTTCAAACGTTTCCTGTATTTATTAAGAAACACTTTTCCTGGTATAAATTGATGATATTTTATGTTAAAATCCATTGTCTGAGTAGTGGGGTACATTTAAATAACTTTATAAAGGGAATAGTACAGAACACATGAGTATCAAAAAAGGTTAAGAACATAATTAAAGTTAAAATCCTTGCTGGTTCGCTAGGGATACTGCAAGTAGAGGAGGCACCAGTTAAGACAAGCATTTCTCACGCACAATTGTGTCATTTTCCCTAGCTTCCTATGTCCATTTAACCCAACTCTGTATCTCTATATATAATCTTGAGTGCATTTTGGATTAATCTGTTACTGTTAGCTGGTCATGATATCCTTTAGATTTGATGACATTAATCTGTTCATGCCATTTAATTAGAAAGTCAATAGAAAACATCCATTCTGAGTATTTTAACAAAATAAATAGGGAAATTAAACTGAGAAAAGTTTATAAATTTATGAACTGCACCCTATTTGAAATGAGATGATAGCATCACAAACCTATCATTGGATATCTCCACATGTTATATTATTTTCAGGGGGGGTCAATAAAATTTTACTAATCTATGCATAACCCCTTTCCTGCCTTATTCAGCCACATTCTGTTGTAGCCTGTTTCAAGTAACATATCTAATTCTAAACACCATAAACCGTAGCCATAGAGTGACTTTGGTATCTGTACCAATCCTTCCAGGAAATATTGAACTGGAATAATAGATTATTTTAGTGGTCAGAGTGATTAGAAACAGAATCCTATCACGATAATCTTCTTCAAATTGTACCCACAAATCATGGATATATTCCCCTATTTACCTTAACTCTGTTTAAAAAGCATGAATTTGCAACACCTATACTGGAGTGTAAGAAACGTACGACTTCTTCTGTAAATCAAATGTAGTCAGTTCCAATCTTCCCTTCATCTACTGGTGAGAAGTTGAAACACTTCAATTTTTTGACGTTGCCTGCCCCACGAGCACTGGGGAAGTTCCCAGTGAGGCTCTTACACATTCTAGAACACTGGGGGTTGGGCCTCTGTACCTTGACCCACACCGCATTGAGAGCAGTGTCCAAGCCTGCATGCTTCCTTGGCAGTGGGTGGCTCCTTTAAACTGTGACCAAATTTTCACGAGAGTAATTCTGCCTAGGTTGAGCCACCAAATCTAAGGTCAAGTTTTCTAATGGCACCGTACAGAAATTGTTCTTTTAGGTAATGCCATCTTCCCTGGATAATATAAGCAAGCAGGATACTGCTCTCTTCTGCCCTTGCAACCTCCAGCCACCATTGTTGGGGGAGATCTTCTCCCTAGAACTCTCTACCTCCCCTTCCTTTCATTCACCCTACATTCTTCTTTTTTTCTTTTTAAAATTCTGTTTAGTACTTTTAACATTGAAACTTAAAAACCTCTTCATAGGTTTTTAAGTGTACGATACAGTATTGTTAATTAAAAGCACAATGTTATTTATCAGATATCTAAAGCTTATTTGTCCTGTATAACTGAACTTTTATACAAGTTAATAAGAAATTGCCCATTTCCCCCTCCCCCAGGCCCTGGCAACCACCATTCTATTCTTTGCTTCTATGAGTTTGACTATTTTAGATACCTCATATAGATGGAATCAAGCAGTATTTGTCCTCCCGTGACTGGTTTATTCCACTTAGCATAATATTTTCAGGATTCATTCATGCCTCATATTACAGGATTTCCTGAATGCTGAACAATAAAGGCTGAATAATATTCCTTAATATTTATAAACCGTATTTTCTCTATCCATTTATCTGTTAATGTATATTTAGGTTATTTCCACATTTTGGCTCCACATTTTGGCTCTTGTGTATAGCACTGCAGAGAACATAGGAGCGCTGATATCTCTTTAAGATCCTGATTTCAGTTCTTTTGGATAAATACCTGGAAGTGAGATTGCTAGATCATGTGGTAATTCTACTTTTAATTTTTAGGAAGCTTCATACTGTTTTCCATAGTGGCTGCTCCATTTTGCATTGCAACCACCAGAGTACACTAGCTCCAATTTCTTCACTTCCTTACCAATACTTTCATTGTCTTTTGTGGGGTTTTGTTTGTTTGTTTGTTTGGGTTTTTTTTAAATAATAACCATCCTAACAGGTGTGAGATGATGTCTCATTGTGCTTTTGATTTGCATTTCCCTGATGATTAGTGATATTGAACAATCCTTCCTACATCATTTTCCCTTCCAGCGGGCCTCAGCCTAATTTGCCATCGTTGTGCCTGTAGAAATGTGAAATTGGTTTCCCTTCTGGGAGTGAAGTGGAGAAAAGAGATGAGAAAACCAATCAGCTTTCCTAATGGTCACTGTTTACCCACCATAAAATGATATATCCCACAACAACTTTCTGTTTGTTCAATAAGATCTTCAATTTTTGCATGCCCAAATCTTCAAATGATATTGTCATATAGATAATGAAATAATTTCTAAGTTATCTTTCTTTATTGTGGTTAAATATGTCAGTATAGATAATATATGTATTCTTTGTGCTAGGTTTTACACATTTGAACATTGTTTATATTCAAGTGGGCTACTATGTAGTTTTGGTTAGCATAATTTGAATGAGTTTTCCTCTTTACTGACAGTAGCATTGGCCTGAGAGTTAAATGGAGTTCATATTTCTGCATTACCATCAGCTAACTGTGTGATGTTAGAAAAGTCATGTCACTTCATGTTTCACTTCTCTAATGTATTGTACAAAAGACTAAAACTAGCACCTCTATACAGATCTTGCTTTATAATGAGTCTATGAATTAGTTGACATGCCTTTGCAAGACATTTCATTCATGTAATCCTCCTTCAATGACCCTTTTATTATTGACCATTAATACTGCAAAATATGTGATCATCTGTTTTCTTTACAATTTTTTTAATGAATGGAGGCATATCTGTTTTACATCTGGAAGTGTGGAAGTCATTAATTCTAAATATTTTCAGTAGACTCAGACCTAGAAAAAAAAAACTGTGGGTAAGCTCAGACAGTTCAACAGTAGTCTTTGATATTTCCTAGATAATTTTTTATATTCAAAATGTGATAATTTTGTAATATGTAAATTTCATTTGCGAATTTATATATGCAAGCCATACCTTGCTGATTTTTAAAGTGTTTCAGGTGTACAGTATTGAACATCTTATCATAATTGAGGACATCTCCTTTAATCTGTAAATAAGCAAGACACTACTCAAATACTATTTTTTTAACTTTACCTCCCTCCATTCTTTTTTCCTTTCCTTTTTTCCACCCTTCTTTCTTTCTTTCTTTCTTTCTTTCATATTAATGTATAAATAGGCTAAAATTGTAAAATATTTTAAAGTGTAGTTTTGAAAAATAATAAAATCCATCTACCTATGCATTTCTCTTATACTAACATTGCCTAACTTGAAAATGAATGAGTAATTAGTATAACTGTTGGGGACAATGTATTGGACTCCTGAAAATCACTTGCAGGGTTTGTTTGCTATTTAGAAAGCCAGGGCAGATAACCAGTTCAGCTGAGTTTTTCCTACTGCTGCTAGTTTATAGAGGGTTATTGAGAGCAGATGTCCAAATTTAGAAAATTAATCTAGAGTCATAGTTAATAATATCAGTGGAAAAAAGGATAAAAAATAAATTATAAATAATTTATTATATGCATATTTTTAAATTGTTTTGTGGGGTTTTTTATCCCAGCTGCATCCAATTCTCATTTCACAGCACACCAGCCCTGTTGGTTCCCATAAGGTCCCCTCCTCTGTGTGTGTGGTGGAGGGGGCTGTTTGCTTGTTTGTTTATTCATTCATTTATTAACTCGTTTCTTTCTTTTTATCTCACTTTCTTTTCCTATCTGTTCTTCCCTCCATGAAAAACCATGATAATTTATGTAATGGTCTGTTGTTTATTTGTATGATATATAATGTTAGTATGTGTGAATATCATTTTAATGAACATAAATGTCATTGCCCTATAGATCAGATCCTGTTTCTCACTTGTTTTTACTCGGCAGATGATTTTAAGATGGATCTGCCCTTTGGTGTTAACACCTGGTATGGTCTCTTTCCTAAAACTGCGAAGTGTTTCCATCATGAGTATTTAATAAGCTCTCGTTGTCCATTTTTCCTGATACTACCACCTCCACACAAATAGAAAGTCAAGAAGATTTCTGGGTCCTAGGGTGTACATATGCTTAATTTAACGACGTTCTGCCACACTGCACTCCAGAGTGGTTGCATTTGTCTGCATTCCCATTAAAATAATTACATGTGTATAAATTGTAAATGAGCAGTTGTCTTTTCTCATCCTAACAGTCATAGTATTCTCACATCATAGAGTGGGGATAAAGCTAAAAAACCTCCAAGCAATTATAATCTCTCTTGAAGTCAAGGTCCCCTAAATCCCATATCCTGGTCAACATGCTGTATTTTCTGGCTTTCAAACTTTCCTCAATATGATGAGCGTTAAGTAATACATCATTATTGCTTTGATTTGAACTTTCTAATGTCTAATGAGTCTGGGCTTTTCTTCATATACTTAAAACACTTTTGAATTTCCTTCTCTGTGAATCTTCATTTTACGAATTGCCAAGATACTTCTGCTTCTTCTAGTGGAGTATCATTTTTATTAATTTTTATAACAGCATAAAATAGTAGATACATAGGTGGGGATCATCACAAAGGTGATGAATTGTGTAGTGCCTGCCACATAAATATTTGTGGAATAAATAAAAGACATGAGCTTTCGTGTGATATATGTTTGGATATACATTAACTTATAAGATTTTGACTGTTAATGCAATAATTTTAATACAGAAGATGTTTTTGCAGTAATGGTAAATATTATAGACAGAGAAATAACATACATGAACTTCTGAATTGTAAAGATAAGAATAGCTTTTGCCAATTTGAGAAACATATGAAATTCAGTAATCCCAGAAGTTATAAAAACACATATTTGAGAATGTTTTATAGTGATTGATGTTTTTAGAATTCAAAAATTACCTGATTATTGTCTTTCTTCAGTTTTTAATAACCTATTAGGTGTAAGACTTTGAGCAGCTAATTCTATCATGACTGTTGCACATTCAAAAAAATTCATATTATCTTAGTTTTCCTATTAAAAGTTATTAGAAGAGGCACTTTCTAGGGATATAATTGAAGTATCATCTATGCAATCTCAAACTTGAACAACTGGTTAACATACATGTTGATATAATTTCAACATGAAGAAAATGTGTTTGCTCATAATGCTAAATAATAGATAAAACCATTCATGTGTTCACTGTGTTCTGGGAATTATTTCTAAACCAAAATCAGAGTAAAAAGTTTAAGATTGAATATGCTTACATTCAAATCATTGAAATGGTAAAATACTACCTTGGTTTCTGTGTAGTATGATCAAACAATTTCTGCATGCATTTTAAAATAGTTTATAAGATTTTACAATTAAAGTATTTTCAAAGATATCATATTTGAAGACACATACTTAAGAGTACTTAATTCTCACAATGACTAAAAGCCATATTATGAATTTAAAAGTAGTTTGTATATTCACTTGGTTATTTTACTGTGGTTCTTGTAGGATTTGTAGGAAGTTGGAGAGGCAGAGGAAAGGGAACTGTGTTCAAGTCACATTCCCTATAGATCGCATTCTCACCATTGAAACCAAAAATAAAAGGATAAAAGAGCTGGCAAAATCTTTTGAACTGCAGTACTGCCCCAGTGCTAGTGGGAAACTCAGTAAGGGAAAAAGAAGTTCAGCTGGTATATCTTAGGACAGAGCAAATCATGTAGTTCATGATCTCAGGTATATATCTAGGTTAAGATCCTAGTTATCTGTATTTTTCATCGGTTTTATTAATGTGTCTAAATAGTTTTCCTGTTTACAACTAGAAGCATTTATTCATTTCACTGGATAAATATGTTTTATAAGTTTGCCCCTTTAAGATGTGAAAAATGGACAGGTAAATTCAACAGAAGAAGCATGAAGATTATGCAGCTATTTCCTTTCATAGAATTTGCTCCTGCAGAAAAATGACAATGCAATTTCTGAATTATAGCACTATTAATTTGTTTCAATTCAGAATCATCTGTTCATAAATGTACTCTTTCTTGTGACTAAGAAAAAGTGTGTTTTTCAGTGTGCTTTTCCTCTTTCAGCTCTAAATTTTTCTTTAGTGGTATTATCACTGTCTTTTATGTAATTTTCTCATTTTATGTGTACAACAGCCTGGGATTGTTGAAATAAACCTAAGGCCCATCTGAAGATAAAGTTTTCTTGGAGTAAGTTATAGAAAAGTCATTCTTGTTTGTGTTATTGTGGGCATTTTTATGGACTTCTTTTGCCATTTCCCAATAGTAAAAGAACTTCCCTTACTTGTTTGCAACTGGTAATATGCTTTCCAATGTATATCAAAATCATTAAAACTTTTAAAGACCCAGTCATGCCATGTTGAGAATTTCCCATGGAAGCCAATAGTGAGTAATAGGGAATTTCACATTGGCATCTGTGAAGCTCATTGAAAACCTAATTGTTCAACAAGTATATCTTTTTATTTAAATTATAACCTAGTCATGGCATACAGGTATTTTTTTCTCAGGTAAAGCTGGTAGCATTCACAAATATCTGGGCACTATAACTCTGGATGGTTTCATCGAATTTATATCTAGCCCACATAGCTACATATTAGGACCATGTGATTTGTGCCAAATACGTTCCCAAAATTATTTGACAGCTCATATAAAATGGACAAAAATACTAAATGTAAAATATTGAAATATTAATTATGTTACTACTTTTTTGTATGAAAATTACCTTTCTAGGAAGAGAGGAAGCATGAAATGCTCTGTAACCAGTCCAGCAACATAATTTATGGGACCCAGTGCAAAATAAAAATATAGGACTCTTTGTTCAAACAGTGTTAAGAATTTCAAGATGGCAGTAGCAAAGCATTAAACCAAGCATGGGGCCCTGCTGAGCACAGGGCATACTATTGCACAGGCCACACACACACCCATGACGCTGCCTTCTGTATAACATTTCTGCTGCTTCTACTCAGGACTGTCTTGCATGCAGCGAAGAAAAACACACACCATGGGAATCTTTTTTATTTGAGCAAAGTTGAAGCTGTAACAATTTCTTAAAGGGAGCTTCGCAACAAAATCCTAATGACTTTTTTCTACCACTCCTATTCTGCAATAGAATGGAAGTTTACACTCTTCTAGTTGCTTGTTGCCCGTGGAAAAACTATATTGGTGGTTGCAATTATTTTTTTCCCACACAAAATTGGTTTAAGCAATATACAGTCAAGAATGTTTTCTTTAAAGCAGTGTGAACAAAATGCATGTGTTTGATACTATTTAATAGATTTTCAAGAGCAACGTTTTGCATGTTCTGTTTGACATATTTTATATGTTCAGGTAAGTTGATGAAATCAAACTTCATATGATTTTGATATTAACGTTCCAGAGAACTTTGAACTGATGTTCTCTGAAATGGTGTGCTGAGTTGGTTTTTACATGCAAAGCAATGTCTTCTGTGCCTTGTGGACCCAGATGAGACAGCACACCTTTTTTATTTTATACTTGAATTTGTCTTTGTAGGCATGCAAGTATTGGAATGGAATGGAATTCCTTTAACTTCCAAAACATATGAAGAAGTGCAGAGTATCATTAGTCAGCAAAGTGGGGAAGCAGAAATATGTGTAAGACTGTGAGTTTTTCCCCATCTTTTTGTTTCCATTTTTTGGCTATTCATGTCTCTTTTAATTTAAAATTGTTAAGGTGGAACCTTTGCCAGTCAGCAAGATTTCCTGTAATTAGAACATGAAGTGAATACAAGTTTTATAGATTTCTTGTGTTCAGAATCAAAGTCTAAAGCATAGAAAGAATCCAGCTAATTTTGTTTCTGATTATGTCCCCTTTCATGCTTTTATTGAAACATGCGTCATTTAAATGAAAGCCTAAACCCATTTAGATTTCATGGATGTGTACAGTATTTCAAAATGAACTTATATTTAATCCATAAAGATTTCACCTTAAATAATCATTTTTATCAGCTGACTTTTAACAGCATTGCAAATATAGATTTGGTTAGAAGGGTGAGCATGCTTTGAAATTGCTTTATATCATTAACCACTTCTCATTTACCTACTGAAAAAATATATTCAGCATAGTTGGGAAAAAAGGCCTTTTGTCTCAGACTTCCTCAGTTGCTTTCTTAATTTTTTTTGTTTTGTTTTAATTTTTAGGGACCTCAGTATGCTATCAGATTCTGAAAATCCCCAGCACCTAGAACTTCATGAACCACCAAAAGCTGGTAAGTGAAAGCAGTCTGCTTCCAACTGTGGGTAAAGATGTAGATTTAAATGGAGGAGTAATTGTAGAGGCAGATGTAGCTGTAGATGAAGACATAGACATATACATAGATATAGGCAAAAATAAATTTATAGACATGTTTATATATTTATGTAATCATAAAGAAAATCAAAAGCATTGTAACTACACTTTTAGCGTTCTAGGAAAACACATATTTACATGTTAGACCCATTAAAGAAATTCATATGAAATTCTTACTGTGAGAGTTTATATTTTTAATTCTTTAAAATTAAATTCATTGTATGAAAGTAATCCATGGAGCCATTTGTTTGGGGTCCTATATAATTTTTAGATGATACTGGTTCTTTTTTAGCAGTTGGTTTTGGAACACTTACTCCTAAACCTTTTGACTGCCTTTTATGATAAATAAAATTCAACATATAATTTCATAACTACATGATGAGGTAGATTTATCTCTTAGATAACAAATACAGTCTATACATTTAAATCACTTATAAGACTAAAAGTTTCACTATAGCTTTGTTCAACAAATATTTATTGGGCACTTCCTATGTTGTAGTCAGCATTTCTAAGAGGCTGGGTCACTGCACTGAACAGAACAGGCCAAGGCCTATAGAAATTTTCATACATCTGTAAATGTAAATATGTTCTTTGAAATTTCTCGCTTAGAGAAATAGATATATAAGATTTCAAGAAGGAAAAACAGCCAGTCATGCAAATTAAATGCCAGTGAGTAAAACAATATTTTATCATGCATAGAATTCTCTATATAAAACATTTAAAAACATTTTTCTGAAGATATAATAGGAACCTCCATTTTCCTTTGTAATTTAGTATTCTTTCACTTTTCTCTGAACCTTCCAGACTTCTTTAAAAATAGATTCATAAAGGTACAATTGCATGTATTTTTTTTATTTAGCTTGTTTTATAAGTAACTATAAAACTTTTATAAGTTCTAGATGACTTTGTTATCTAGAACTCAGATAAGTTCCATGGTATTAAGTACCTATGAAACTGAGACTGTGTGAAGCCATTTCATTTTGTTGCAGTGGATAAAGCAAAATCCCCAGGGGTTGATCCTAAGCAGTTGGCTGCAGAGCTCCAGAAGGTCTCGCTACAGCAGTCACCACTGGTTCTGTCGTCCGTCGTTGAAAAAGGATCTCACGTTCATTCAGGTCCTACATCAGCAGGATCCAGTTCTGTTCCCAGCCCTGGGCAACCAGGGTCACCCTCAGTGAGCAAAAAGAAACACAGCAGCAGCAAGGTGAGAAGTGTCCAATGCAACCTCCGAGTTACTTATTTTCTAGCTCCTTATTCAGACTAGGAGATAGGAAATACAATATTATTTCCTAAGGTGTTTTTCATGTGATTTCTCCTTTCCTAATGATCTACTGAAACAAACAAAAAATGTTTCCATTTCTGAGTTTATAACTGATCAGGATGTATCAAAATGATGTATTTCTACATCTCTTAAAATATTGTAGCAGTTATTATTATGGGGAACTTGAAAAATGTCTCTAATGCTTCATGTTCTTTTTCTTTGTTGTTGTTACACAAATCTGAGCCTCTGTATATCAAATATATCTTTGTATCTTTTTGGAAACACAAGATATACATTACAATAGATTTTGTAACTTAAGTAGAAGGTAAAACGGACAAAGAAATGATGATAATTTAGGACAACAAGAAAGAAGGAAAGCCAGTAATATAGTATTGCCATTTTGAAATTTATCCCGAATTCCGTAGTAATAAATTTTCTCTTGATGCAGCTCTTCATTTAGAACAAACGTTTCTAACATTATTATTTTGGAGTTACTGGGGAATTAAAAGAAAACATGAATTAATTTTTTAACTTTATAAAACCAGATGGTAATATAGACAATTTGTGATTTTCCCCCATAGATTTGATTATTAATAGAGAAACTCTCTTCATGGTTGATAAATACATTTAAAAAGGTTTTCTGTTTGTTTGTTTAACCACAAATAAGATTTTTTCTTTGTATGTTGAGATATATAGGAAGGACAGGCTGTGGTTGGATAAGTTGACTAGACTTCAGAAAATAAAGTTTCTTCTACTAAGTGTAAAAACACAGCAGATGTCACTAAAAAAACCCTTTTATTCAGAAGCAAAAAAGAATGGTAGGATGATCTTAAGCATTGCATCATAAAATGACTTGTTTCAAACTAAGTATAGTAAGGTTTTGTGAGGAATAAGTTCAAGGATCGACTCAATTTCAAAATAAATTTTAACACAACTGTATTTTACCACATGTGTTAATTTTGAAGAATTACCTCGTGGAGGCACCCTGTCTCTGGAGTTACACACTGATACCATTTCTGATTCCTTTCTCAGTATCTCCACACAGTAGAACTAAAGACATGACAGACTTGGCTAGCAAAGTTTTCACACCAAGCACATTGTAGTTCTATAAGTCTGTCATCCAGATATTTTTTATTTCAGCATTTGACATCACCATCCTCCCAGAAAATTAAGTACAAATGTACGACATTTGCCTCTTCTTTTATCTTCATTCACTGAATCTTAATCCTGTGAATTTTACTTTTTTAATAAGTCTTTAATAATTTTTTATGTTCTCTGAACTTGCCAACTTCTTTAGCTAAGCATTATTTTTTTGGCCAACAGTATTGCACTCACTGCTGGTCACTCCACTCACCAGTCTCTTTTCCTTCCTCTTAAACTACCCTACAACTATCTGATCTGTGACACCATGTTCTGATTGGATCACTGTCCTGTCAAAAATGAAGCCCTGCTCCCAGGAATGTCAGCTTCTCTACCTCTGTCTAAGACCCTGTCCTGCTCATTCTAAGAGAGCCTGGTCAATGGTTTTCCTTAGAAGATTATCACCATAAGCTTAATGTTGTCAGATCTTTACAATAGCCTTGCTAATAAGTACTCTATTTATTAGGGTTTTAAACTCATTCCTACTTTCCACAGACGTTTTTGGATGCCACCTCAGTGTCACGGGTCATAATTGGTACCCAAGATACAAGGAGGGGTAAAATCCTTCCCTGTATACTACGTAGATGAGTGGTTCTTAAAGCGTGCTCCCAGTCTAACAGCACCAGCATCATCTAGGAACTTGTTAAAAATGCAGACTCTTGATCCCACCCTAGGCCTTCTGAATCAGAGACCCCAGGGATGGGACCAAGCAACCTGGGTTTTAATAAGTTCTCCAAGTGAGTGTGGTGCCCCTTGTAATTTGAAAAGTGCTGATCTACATATAGATGAAGAGGATATATAAACAAATTTAGTAAAGCTGTAATGTTGGTGGTCATTAAGAAGTACACGGAGCACTCTTAGGAGAGTGGGGTTAGAAAAGCTGGCATTTAGCTAATGAACTGGTTTGGTAAAGGGGAGAAAGGAACCAACATCCAAAGAAGAGAATGCAACATGAAGAAAATCTCAGAAACAGAAAATTGTATGCTTAGGACATAGGTGTACAAAAGATACAGGGGTAAGAAATAGAGGAGAAGCCTAGATGATTGTAAACTGGAAGACATTACATGCCATGTATGGCTTTTACAATCTGTGGAAAATAAAGAGCCAGTGATAAGTGAAAATAAAATAACAGGAAGCCTTCCTCCACAACGTCTTTCCGTATTCTAATCCTTCCTTAAGTCAGAAGTTATCCTTCCTTCCTCCTTCCCTCCATCCAAAGTGCCAGATGCTTTATGTACCTCCTAAGACAATTTGTGTCTTGATTATAATTACTTGTCTCCTTATTTTATCCTCCCAAATGGGCTGCAAACTCATTGAGAACCAAGAACCATTTCTTGCTTCTTCTAGCTCCCTAAGTGCATGGTAGAGTAGCTTGCATAGACCGTAACAGAATAAATTAAAATTAAATTAAAACGTCATGGCACCTGTGAGTCTCTGTAATATTATGGGGGTACAAAATATAATTGTTTTGTAATATGTTAACTTTTTTGGTAATGAGTAGAAGATGAAAACAGGTATTGTAGGACAAACATCAAGGAAATAATATGAGCAGGTTTTATGATATGTGGTCATTCTTTTCTGTGCCAGGAATGTGGCCTATGTAGTTTTTATAGAAGTTTTGCTAAGATAAAGAGTTATAGAGCTGCGCTGTCCCTGACAGTAGCTGCTAGCCACATGTGACAGCTGAGCTCTTGAAATGTGGCTAGTCCTAATTGAGATATGCTGTAAAAGTGAATTACACAGCAAATTTCAAAGACGTAGTATAAAAAAAGAATGTAAAATAGCTCATTACAACTTTTATATTGATTTAATCGTGAAATGATAATATTTTCAATGATTTGGATCAAATAAAATATGTCAGTAAAAATTCATTTCACCCATTTATTTTTATATTTTTAATGTTACTACTAGAATATTTCAAATAACCTGTGTGGCTCACATTATATTCTACTGGACAGCGTTGGTATATTCCTTTTTAACTCTTATTAGTAGTAATAATAATCAAATCTGGTTATTTTTGAGATTTTATATATATATAGAAATGTATAGTCAATAGATGTTAACACTCTTGAAGAAAGGTACTACCACCTATTCATCTTTTGGGGGGGTTATCATCAACATTTAGCTGGTACTGAATTTCTTAAAACATTTTTGCTGAATGAATGAATGAATTTAACGATATTTCTTGGCCAGTCAACGTGTAGTATGCATAAAAAGCAATACTTTTATTTGTTCTCTAAATTCTGCAATGTTAAGAAAATTGATATTGAGAGATTAGAGAAATATCAAGCAGTTGTCTAAAACTCACATGTTCCTGAGTCAGGTAATATAATATTTAAAAATATAGCATATGTTCTTCAGTTAATTTAGAAAATTATAGTTTTAACATCCTTTTGTTTTTACTAGGTATGAGGCTAACTATATATTAAATAATAAAACATTAATGTAATAGAATGTATTAAAACTAAAAATTTAAATCATAGCATAATTATACATTTAGATATTTAGAGCACCATCTATTAAACATTTTGAATGATTATTCATAAGTAATTATTAATCTATTAATACTCTAGTTTAAGTGATTACTTCTGAGTAAATGTAAGTAAAATATGAATCTAGATATATGTTTAAGTTAAATGTTATGTATATAAGACTTTTTATTATTTTGCTTACTAATTCAATATGAATTTTTGTCTTCAAAATTTTTAGTTTACTGCCTCAAGGTCTTTTATGTCTGAAATCTAATCAGACTTTTTTCATTTTATCTTTAAAATCTGAATAATTTCTTCCAAGTCATGGTATAAATAAATAATTGAACTAAGTGCTTACTAGTTTTAAGTGTTCTAATGAAATAGGTTCTTGCTTTCCCAAACTTTTCTATCATGGCACACAACATCTCAGTAATTTTTTCATGATGCCCTTATGCCCAAAGAAATACATAAAACAATTTAATTTATTATGTAGTTAGGTCCTAACAATTTAACTAGTATTTATACCCTAACGTCTTAGTAACCATTGGAAAAAATAATACCCATAAAATGAAATAAAAATAATATATTTATTTCATTGTTAATAATTCAAATTATGTATCAGTGGGGTATGTGCCTGATGGGCACTGCACAGCTACTCAAATGGTGGAATTGGTTTGGACACTGACATTCTCATTTCCTGTTCCACACTGATCTCACTGATTTTCTTGCAGTACATTTTTTTTTATCACCACAGTCATCACAAACCAGCCTCACAAAGGTATGACATTATCGAAAAGAAATACTTGTCTCTAATCTTAAACTGTAATTATCTGGAGCTGGTAGTTTGCCCACTGTACAACAGATATTACAACATCCTTCTGTGCTCTTATGAGTTCACTGCCATACCCCAGAACATTTAAAGATGGTCCATACATTTATTCTCTGTGTTGAATCTAGTTATGTTTGCACAGTCATATGTCAAATGAGTTACAACTGTCAAAAATAAATCAAAACAAAATACATTATCATTATTCTTTTTTTTTTTCTGGTCTTATTTTTGACTTTTTATCTCTAGTTATTCCCCAGCATTCCTAACTGAGATGCAAGGATATCTGGTTTTAGGAAACTCCCCTTCTTTAATTGAGATAGAAATAGTTTGAGGAAGTTGTGTGGTCCTTTTTCTAGATTCAGTTTCTTTCTCTTAAAATTTAAACAGTAAAATAATTATTAAGTAAATATAATGGTTCATTACCTAGCAGTTTATCCTTTGCAGCCAGAGCATAGTTTCTTATAAAAGAGCTGAACTAATAAAGGATATATGGCTTAGAAAATTTAACCCTTACTCCATAACTTTACCAATGATTACATTATTTTTATTCTTATTTCACAGAACAAGACCTGGAATATAGCTGTCTTCTTTGATTGCTCTCATTTCTAGCATAAATTTATAAAAGAAAAGGTAGCAGAAGAAGTATATACACCTAAGTATTATGAATTTCTCCTTTTCTCGTTAATTATGAAAATAAAACCAATATTATGTATATATAGGGAGACAGGACCTTATTTGTAGGGTAACAAGCTTGCCTCCATTTTAGTAAATATTTCCCTATAGTGATGCCACGTTGCCTGAAATTCTATTATAGATCTAGTCAGGAACAGCATCTCTTTTTTGGTACAGATTTGTACATTCTATTGAAATGTAACAATTCAGCAATTAGTCACTTAATCAGCAGAATGAATCACTTTACCAGATCACAGTCCTAACGGTTTTTAAGGCTTTACTGACATAAGGAAATTATTAAGGAGATGAGAACTTATATAGACTGGGATGGAATTTTAATTAAAGGAGTATGAAATACTAAGAAGTGATTGCCTGGGTGTTCCACTCTAGAATAGAGTAGGAATAGGCTGAGAACCCAACAAAGGAATATACGGATGGACTTTTATAACTTCTGGGCTCCTAGGCAGTTGAATGAAAACAGTACCATTTTCATTCTCTTATAGATATTTAAAATCTGTTCATATTTAAATTGAATACTTTCAACCAAAATTGTTCCATTTCTTAGGTAATTGAACGTAGATTACTGCAGGTATAAAATTATAGCCTCAAAACAGGCTTCACAAAATGAAAAAGGGATTTATGTATTTATAAGATTAAACATGTGTTGAGAAGTGTAAGTAGACACCCTAATCTGGAGCAGCCAAATGGATGAAATGTGTTCTCCAGGCAGGGTGTGCTCTGACCAACAGAAATTAATTCAGAAGGAAGTTGAAATGGTAAATCCTATGAAAGTTTTATCCATTAATCTGTGTTTTGATATTGCAGCCTACTGATGCAACAAAGGTTGTCTCTCATCCAATTACGGGGGAAATTCAGGTATGAAAGTTTTTAAAAGATCATTGCTATACCATCTTTTGTGGCTCTTTTTCCCACTGGTCTATTGAAATTGTAAGCATTGTTAGAACCTTTCCTGTTTTATAACATATGTAGATGTATAATGAAAAAATACAATTTTACAGAAAAGTATTTTAACACAAATACATGTTTTATTAAATCTAACGATATCTGTGGAATACTATACTTCAAAGTCTGCCTGATAACAGTATAAATGTATTATGCCTCGGTTACTTCATACATGTTGAAAGTGTTTCAAACATGACAGATTCTCCGGGAAATTTGAAGGTTCCTCTTTAAGAGTTTCATGCGTCTAATGCTGTCCTCTTTTCTTCCTCTGATCAATAATTGTCAAATAATTGCTCAGCAGTTCTTTTAGAGCAGTGTTTTTCATATTGGGGGTCATAACCAATCTGTAATTTATCAAATCAATTGAGAGTATTTTGACCAGGAAAATAGAAGAAAATAGTGTAAATCACTATCTTATTTAGTTTTGTATGTGTGTTTCTGTGTTTATATTGCATTGTACATGGGCAAATTCAAAAATGTTAGAAAAACTGTACTTTAGATGGTACCAAAAAGTAATTTAGTGTAGATAAGAAATGTCATGTGGAAAGAGTTAACACAATACCAAATAATAACTATTTGAAGATAGTACATTTCAGATAAGGGAAAGAGAACAGTGAGTCTTAGTTGCATCTACAGTACATTTTCACAAAGTGTAACAGATTTGAACTAATTTGAGGGTAAGCATAGAGAAAGGGGGAGTGTTTTCCTGGAAGAAATGGTACAAGGGAACATTCTTCTGCCAGAGGGTAGTGAAAGGAACAGATCTGCTTTGCTGCAGGAAAATGTTCCTGTAGAGGTAAGTTGAGACTAAATTAAGAGAACCTTGAACAGAAGCCAAGGGATGTTAGCCATGACATAATAGAGTGATCAGGAAATAAATATTTTCGAGTGAGGGAGAGGCTAATTCAAAGCAATATGTGATAGAAAATTCATAGAGCCTTGGCCTCTAGAAAGTATTATGAAGGGTAGGACACAAAGACAAAGAAATCAATTAAGTGTTATCTAGGTACACCCTGATTGAAGCAGAAGCGCAGTATGAGAGTGGAAATGGAGAAAGAGTGCAGAACGTGGGCACCTTAGTAAGAAGGACCCAGCAGGATGGAGTCGGGATCACCTGTGTGCTCTTGATCTTGCTGTATCGCTGCTATTTCCCACTTCTAGAAAAACAGACCTGATCTTTCTTCATTTCACATGCAGCACAGAAAATACTATGTGTTCTCATTCATAATATCTCCTTCTCTCTGCTCATTTTTTTAAACTTCTTGCTCATGGGCCAATATGTGCTGTTTCTTTTTGGCTTGTTGTTTTTATTTGTCCTTATTTTATTTTCCTTTCCCTTCAGTCGTTATATTTAATTCTATAGTGGAAATTTACTCTAATAATTTTCCGTCTTCACACCCAGGTTATTTTCTTTTCTTTTCCTTTTTTTTGGGGGGGGATATTTTCTTATGACAGTGATTTCAATTTTTTACATTTTATCTTTTGTCTTTCAGCAAAACCTTATTCCAAATGAAACCTTATGTAAACACCCAAACAATGAATTACCAGCATGGCGTAGCTCTGGTTGAGGGTTACTGGGGGCATCTCATTCTCTCTCAGATGTAACCTCCAAGCAACTCTAAGTGTTCTCTAAGGCACCAAATTTACAGAGTACATTTTGGAAAGCACTCTCTTAGGGTAGCCTGCAAATCTCAGTTTCAATAAGAAATGATTTTACTGCCTTACCAGTTAAAAGTGGACTTTCAGGCTAGCAGAGAAAGGAGAAAATTGAAAAGAATTTCTCCTTAAAGATTTGGAAGCCATTCTAAACCTCAGTGAAATTAATTGCAGAATAATTCTTCTATTTCAGTACTCCGTTAGAGCACAGTTACTGCAGTTCTAAACTTTTCATTTCTCCTCTTCCTTCACAGCCCTTTGTTTCATGTTTCATATTGCTTCCATGATAGTCAGAGAGACTCTGGGCCTTTCTATACTGAGGAAAGCAAAGATTTGTTTTCTGCCACAAAACATAACCAGATCAAGATTATGCTGAAATTAGGAAATTATTTTAATCATTAACATGAAGATTATCTCATCTAAATTATTCCATTTTCAACATAAACATAGCATATCTGTTTTGTATGATTATAAAAAATACATTCATTTTTTATTTATGGATTTTCTTTTTCAAAATATAGATCCCTTCCCTTCTGTTATTTGATAAACAGAAAGAGCAACAAACAGAATTGTCTTATTCTAAATGATGCCAAAAGAATCTTTCATTTTTAATGGTGAAAAATTAGTTAATTTGATTATTTTGAATCATGCAGGCTTCTCAAATATTAATTTGAATTGTAAGCCTTTTACTATTCAGTGACAGTTTTACAACAGCCATTAAGCATCTATGAGACAGTGCCTCTTCTTTTCTCTTCAGCTTCTAAAATTAAAGAACAATATTTCATTTTCTTAGCATCACTATTAAGAAAGCACGCACAGAAAGAATAGCTATAGGTTTATCAGCTAATGTAATATAGGAAGGGATAAAATCTACACATTCTTAAATATTCTTACAATTCAGTACTAACATCTTTGTCTTTAAATAATGTTTCCACCCACTGCTAATTACTTGATGAAATGCAAAAGATATTTTCTAATAAATCCATCAATTAGTTAATCTATTTTCAAAATTCTGCCAATTGTATTTATGAATGTTAACATTTCTGATTTTCCTAAGAGTACAAATTTAGTTTAAAAATGGAACTAGCATTCACTGTGTGATTATCCTAAATGAATTTTTGACAGGCCAGAACTTTCACCGTAGAAAGAATGAACAGCACATTTACTAGTAATTAATGTGTGCCTGGGAGTTGCCAATTAAATTAGACATTAACTGGTCTGTTCAGTTTCAAATAAAATGAAAGTAGCAGTTGATGCTTCTTATGAGAACTTTTTTTAAATACTGTAAAATACTGAATAATTATTATATGTTTTTTATACAAAAAAACATAATGTTCATGGAATATTTTCTGTCCCTTTAAGCTTCAAATCAACTATGATCTTGGAAATCTCATAATACATATTCTCCAAGCAAGAAACCTTGTCGCTCGAGACAACAATGGTTACTCAGACCCCTTTGTTAAAGTGTACCTTCTTCCAGGGCGAGGGTAAGTAAAGAAGCACTATATTCTTAGTATTGTAAATATTGCCCTGTGGTTTAAAAAATAGTGATAGTGTCTTCTGGTCTCTAATTTAAGGAGTTTAATATCTTTTCCTTAGTTTTATCTACATGTCATATTTATTTATTTCCAATTAGTAAGTAAGGTGGAATTAAAAATTTGTAATTAGGCCTTAAAGGGTTTTAGGAGAGCCATGATGGTAACAAAACCTGACTGGATGAGAACACATCAGTATTTCAATTCTGGAAAGCACTTGTGCTATGACCAATCAGGTAGACAGTAAAATCATTTCAGGAATTATTTGTGGAAGATTTAAAGAATTAGTTTACTTTTCAAAATGTATTTGTGAAACCAGTGTTCAAGGACTAATCAGTTAGTCTTTTATAGGATGTGTATTATTCAATACATTAAATGTTCATTAACTGACTTGATATATTATTATTCATATGCATATTTTCAAATGGGTGTTTTAAAATTATAAAATAAAGCTTTAGTTAGCATCTATCGCCTCATACAGGTAAAATAAAATGAAAGGAAAAAAAATCTCCTTGTGGTGAGGTCTTAGGATCTACTGTCTTAATAATGAGATAAACAATATATTTAGTCAGAAGACACAATTAGCAATCATGAAGACAGGTCAATTGAGTTTGTTTAGTTTAAGGTACAGAAAGAAAAAAGAATGAACGAAAGGGAACAATGCCTTAGAAACCTAGGATATCATAAAGTATACGAACATACACAGAGAGGCAATTCCAAGAGGAGAGAAAGAGGCAAGGGCAGAAAACATTTCTGAAGAAATAATGGCAAAAGATTTCTCACATTTGTTGGAAAAAATCTGCACAGCCAAGAAGCTCAACAAAATCCAATCAGGATAAACAGAAAAAAATTATACCAGGTCTCTTCTTAATCATACTATCAAAATCCACAGACAGAATCTTGAAAGAAGCAAGAGAAGTGGCTCATCATATCCAAGGGATCCTCTATAAGATAAACAACTAATTGCCAATCAGAAACCATGGAGCCCAGAAGGTAGGGAGATGACATAATCAGTGTACTAAAGGAAAAAGATGGTCCACAAGAATTCTGTATCCAGCAAAACTGTCCTTCAAAAATAAAGACTTTTTTTTTTAATAAATAAGACATTGGAGAGGACCTTCAAGATGCCAGAGGAGTAAGACATGGAGATCACCTTCCTCCCCACAGATACATCAAAAATACATCTACATGTGGAACAACTCCTACAGAACACCTACTGAATGCTGGCAGAAGACCTCAGACTTCCCAAAAGAACAGAGGGAGACCTACATGCAGAGACGGGGCCAAATCCAAAGCAGAACACCAGGAGCTGTGTGAACAGAGAAGCAAAAGGGAAATTTCTCCACGCAGCCTCAGGAGCAGCGGGTTAAATCTCCACAGTCAACGTGATGTACCCGGCATCTGTGGAATACCTGAATAGACAATGAGTCATCCCAAAGTTGAGGCAGTGGACTTTGGGAGCAACTGTAGACTTAGGGTTTGCTATATGCAACTGACCAGTTTCTGACTTTTTTTTTTTTTTTTTGTGGTACGCGGGCCTCTCACTGTTGTGGCCTACTCTCCCGTTGCGGAGCACAGGCTCCGGACGCGCAGGCTCAGCGGCCATGGCTCACGGGCCCAGCCGCTCTGCGGCATGTGGGATCTTCCGGGACCGGGGCATGAACCCATGTCCCCTGCATCGGCAGGCGGACTCTCAACCACTGCGCCACCAGGGAAGCCCCCAGTTTCTGACTTTTATGTTTACCTTAGTTTAGTTTTTAGCGCTTGTTATCACTGGTAGATTTGTTTATTGGTTTGGTTGCTCTCTTCTTTTTTTATTATGTATTTATTTTTTTATTTTAATAATATTGTTTTAATTTTTTATTTTAATAATTTTATTTATTTTCTTTCTTTCTTTCTTTCTTTCTTTCTTTCTTTCTTTCTTTCTTTCTTTCTTTCTTCCTTCCTTCCTGCCTGCCTGCCTTCCTTCCTTCCTTCCTTCCTTCCTTCCTTCCTTCCTTTCTTCCTTTCTTCCTTTCTTTCTTTCTTTTTTTCTCCCTTTTATTCTGAGCCGTTTGGCTAAGAGGGTGTTGGTGCTCTGGCTGGCTGTCAGGCCTAAGCCTCTGAGGTGGGAGAGACAGGTTCAGGACATTGGACTATGAGAGACCTCCCAGCTCCATTAATCAGCAAGAGCTCTCCCAGGGATCTCTGTCTCAACGCTAATATCCATCTCCACTCAACGACCAGCAAGCTCCAGTGCTGTAAACCCCATGCCAAACAACTAGCAAGACAGGAACACAACCGCACCCATTAGCAGAGAGGCTGCCTGAAATCATAATAAGTTCACAGACACCCCAAAACACACCACCAGACCCTGTCCTGCCCATCAGAAAGATAAGATCCAGCCTTATCCACCAGAACACAGGCACCAGTCCCCTCCTCCAGGAAGCATACACAACCCACTGAGCCAACCTTACCCACTGGGGCAGACACCAAAAGCAGCAGGAACTATGAACCTGCAACCTGTGAAAAGGAGACCCCAAATACAGTAAGTTAAGCAAAATGAGAAGACAGAGAAATATGCACCAGATGAAGGAGAAAGGTATATACCCACCAGACCAAACAAATGAAGAGGAAATAGGCAGTCTACCTGAAAAAGAATTCAGATGATAGTAAAGATGATCCCAAATCTTGGAAATAGAGTGGAGAAAATAAAAGAACTGTTTAATAAGGACCTAGAAGAACTGAAGAGCAAACAGTGATGAACAGCACAATAAATGAAATTAAAAATTCTCTAGAAGGAATCAATAGCAGAATAACTGAGGCAGAAGAACAGATAAATGACCTGGAAGATAAAATGGTGGAAATAACTACTGCAGAGCAGAATAAAGAATAAAAATGAAAAGAATTGAGGACAGTCTCAGAGACCTCTGGGACAACATTAAACACACCAATATTCGAATTATAGGGGTCCCAGAAAAAGAAGAGAAAAAGAAAGGGACTGAGAAAATATTTGAAGAGATTATAGTTGGAAACTTCCCTAATATGGGAAATGAAATAGTCAATCAAGTCCAGGAAGTGCAGAGAGTCCCATACAGGATAAATCCAAGGAGAAACACTCCAAGACACATATTAATCAATCTATCAAAAATTAAATACAAAGAAAATATACTGAAAGCAGCAAGGGAAAAGCAACAAATAGCATACAAGGGAATCCCCATAAGGTTAACAGCTGATCTTTCAGCAGAAACTCTGCAAGCCAGAAGGGAGTGGCAGGACATATTTAAAGTGATGAAACGGAAAAACCTACAACCAAGATTACTCTACCCAGCAAGGATCTCATTCAGATTTAATGGAGAAATTAAAACCTTTACAGACAAGCAAAAGCTGAGAGAGTTCAGCACCACCAAACCAGCTTTACAACAAATGCTAAAGGAACTTCTCTAGGCAGGAAACACAAGAGAAGGAAAAGACCTACAATAACAAAGCCAAAACAATTAAGAAAATGGGAATAGGAACATATGTATCGATAATTACCTTAAATATAAATGGATTAAATGCTCCAGCCAAAAGACATAGACTGCCTGAATGGCTACAAAAACAAGACCCGTATATATGCTGTCTACAAGAGACCCACTTCAGACCTAGGGACATGTACAGACTGTAAGAGTGTTGATGGAAAAACATATTCCATGCAAATGGAAATCGAAAGCTGGAGTAGCAATTCTCATATCAGACAAAATAGACTTTAAAATAATAACTATTACAAGAGACAAAGAAGGACACTACATAACAATCAAGGGATCGATCCTCAAAGAAGATATAACAATTGTAAATATTTATGCACCCAACATAGGAGCACCTCAATACATAAGGCAAACGCTAACAGCCATAAAAGGGGAAATCAACAGTAACACAATCATAGTAGGAGACTTTAACACACCACTTTCACCAATGGACAGATCATCCAAAAGGAAAATGAATAAGGAAACAGAAGCTTTAAATGACACATTAAACAAGATGGATTTGATTGATATTTATAGGACACTCCATCCAAAAACAACAGAGTACACTTTCTTCTCAAGTGCTCATGGAACATTCTCCAGGATAGATAGTATCTTGGGTCACAAAACAAGCTTTGGTAAATTTAAGAAAATTGAAATCATGTCAAGTATCTTTTCTGACCACAACGCTATGAAACTAGAAATCAGCTACAGGGAAAAAACTATAAAAAATACAAACACGTGGAGGCTACGCAATACGCTACTAAATAACCACACGAGATCACTGAAGAAATCAAAGAGGAAGTCCAAAAATGCCTAGAAACAAATGACAATGAAAACACGACAACCCAAAACCTATGGGATCCAGCAAAAGCAGTTCTAAGAGGGAAGTTCATAGCAATACGATCCTACCTCAAAAAGCAAGAAAAATCTCAAATAAACAACCTAACCTTACACCTAAAGCAATTAGAGAAAGAAGAACAAAAAGCTGCCAAAGTTAGCAGAAGGAAAGAAACCATAAAGATCAGATCAGAAATAAATGAAAAAGAAATGAAGGAAACAATAGCAAGGATCAATAAAACTAAAAGCTGGCTCGTTGAGAAGATAAACGAAATTAATAAACCTTTAGCCAGACTCATCAAGAAAAAAAGGGAGAAGACTCAAATCAATAGAATTAGAAATGAAAAAGGAGAAGTAACAACTCACACTGCAAAAATACAAAGGATTATGAGAGATTGCTACAAGCAACTATATGCCAATGAAATGGACAACCTGGAAGAAATGGACAAATTCTTAGAGAAGCACAGCCTTCTGAGACTGAACCAGGAAGAAGTAGAAAATATGAACAGACCAATCACAAGCACTGAAATTGAAACTGATTAAAAATCTTCCAACAAACAAAAGCCCAGGACCAGATGGCTTCACAGGCAAATTCTATCAAACATTTACAGAAGAGCTAACACCTATCCTTCTCAAAATCTTCCAAGATATAGCAGAGGGAAGAACACTCCCAAACTCATTCCACAAGGCCACCATCACCTTGATACCAAAACCAGACAAAGATGTCACAGAAAAAGAAAACTATAGGCCAATATCACTGATGAATAGAGGTGCAAAAATCCTCAACAAAATACTAGCAAACAGAATCCAACAGCACATTAAAAGGATCGTACACCATGATCAAGTGGGGTTTATCTCAGGAATGCAAGGATTCTTCAATATATGCAAATTAATCAATGTGATACACCATATTAACCAGTTGAAGGGAAAAAAACATACGATACTCTCAATAGATGCAGAAAAAGCTTTTGACAAAATTCAACACACATTTTTGATAAAAACTCTCCAGAAAGTAGGCAGAGAGGAAACTTACCTCAACATAATAAAGGCCATATATGACAAACCCACAGCCAACATTGTTCTCAATGGTGAAAAATTGAAACCATTTCCTCTAAGATCAGGAACATGATAAGGTTTCCCACTCTCACCACTATTATTCAACACAGTTTTGGAAGTTTTAGCCACAGCAGTCAGAGACGAAAAAGAAATAAAAGGAATCCATATCGGAGAAGAAGAAGTAAACTGTCACTGTTTGCAGATGACATGATACTATACATAGAGAATCCTAAAGATGCTACCAGAGAACTACTAGAGCTAGCCAGTGAATTTGGTAAAATTGCAGGATACAAAGTTAATGCACAGAAATCTTTTGCAATCCTATACACTAATGCTGAAAAATCTGAAAGAGAAATTAAGGAAACACTCCTATTTACCACTGCAACAAAAAGAATTAAATACCTAGGAATAAACCTACCTAAGGAGGCAGAAGACCTGTATTCAGAAAAGTATAAGACACTGATGAAAGAAATTAAAGATGATACAAACAGATGGAGAGATAGACCATGTTCTTGGATTGGAAGAATCAACATTGTGAAAATGACTATTGTACCCGAAGCAATCTACAGGTTCAATGCAATCCCTGTCAAACTACCAATGGCATTTTTCACTGAACTAGAACAAAAAATTTCACAATTTGTATGGAAACACAAAAGACCCTGAATAGCCAAAGCAATCTTGAGGAAGAAAAACGGAGCTGGAGGAATCAGGCTCCCTGACTTCAGACTCTACTGCAAGGCTACAGTCATCAAGACAGTATGGTTCTGGCACAAAAACAGAAATATAGATCAATGGAACAGGATAGAAAGCCCAGAGATAAACCCATGCACATATTGTCATGTTATCTTTGATAAGGAGGCAAGAATATACAATGGAGAAAAGACAGCCTCTTCATTAAGTGGTGCTGGCAAAACTGGACAGCTACATGTAAAAGAATGAAATTAGAACACTCCCTAACACCATATAAAAAAATAAACTCAAAGTGGATTAAAGACCTAAATATAAGGCCAGACACTATAAAACTTTTAGAGGAAAATATAGGCAGAACACTCTATGACATAAATCACAGCAAGATCCTTTTTGACCCACATCATTGAGAAATGGAAATAAAAACAAAAATAAACAAGTGGGACCTAATGAAACTTAAAACCTTTTGCACAGCAAAGGAAACCACAAACAAGATGAAAAGACAACCCTCAGAATGGGAGAAAATATTTGCCAATGAGGCAACTGACAACGAATTAATCTCCAAAATATACAAGCAGGTCATGCAGCTCAATATCAAAAAAACCCAACCCAAACCAAAAATGGACAGAAGTCCTAAGTAGACATTTCTCCAAAGAAGATATACCAATTGCCAGCAAACACATGAAAGGATGTTCAACATCACTAATCATTAGAGAAATGCAAATCAAAACTACAATGAGGTATCACCGCACACTGGTCAGAATGGCCATCATCAAAAAATCTACAAACAATAAATGCTGGAGAGGGTGTGGAGAAAAGGGAACCCTCCTACACTTCATGGGAATGCAAATTGATACAGCCACTTGGAGAACAGTGTGGACGTTCCATAAAAAACTAAAAATAGAACTACCATATGATCCATCAATCCCACTCCTGGGCATATACCCTGAGAAAACCATAACTCAAAAAGAGTCATGTACCACAAGATTCATTGCAGCACTAGTTATAAGAGCCAGGACATGGAAGCAACCTAAGTGTCCATAGACAGATGAATGGATAAAGAAGATGTGGCACATATATACAATGGAATATTACTTAGCCATAAAAAGAAACAAAATTGAGTTATTTGTAATGAGGTGGATGGACCTAGAGTCTGTCATGCAGAGTGAAGTAAGTCAGAAAGGAAAACAAGTACTGTATCCTTACACATATATATGGAATCTAAAAAAAAAAAATGATTCTGAAGAACCTAGGTGCAGGACAGGAATAAAGACACAGACATAGAGAATGGACTTAAGGACATGGCAAGCGGGAAGGGTAAGTTGTGACGAAGTGAGAGAGTGGCATCAACATATATACACTACCAAATGTAAAATAGATAGCTAAGGGGAAGCAGCCGTGTAGCCCAGGGAGATCAGATTGGTGTTTTGTGACCAGCTACAGGGGTGGGATAGGGAGGGTGGGAGGGAGATACAAGTGGGAGGGGATATGGGGATAGAAATATGCCTATAGCTGATTCACTTTGTTATATACCAGAAACTAACACAACAATGTAAAGCAATTATACTCCAGTAAAGATGTTAAATAAATGCCAGAAGAACAAATAAATAAGACATTGCCAGAAGAACAAATCTGAGAAACAGTTTTTTTCCCAGCTGAGTTGCCCTTCGAGAAATATTAAAGAGAATTCTGCAGGCTGAAATGAATTTAATTCATACACTACCAACTAGCCATATAGAACAGGAAAGGGAATTTTTTATTTTATGTTAGTTTATATCTTTATGTAGTAGTTATAACTGTAATTTGTCTACCTTTTTGATGTATAGTTGATTTATAATGTTGCATTAGTTTGTAGTATACAGCAAAGTGATTGTTATACATATATATGTATATATATTCTTTTTCATATTCTTTTCCATCATAGTTTATTACAAGATATTGAATATAGTTTCCTGTGCTACACAGTATGACCTTGTTGTTTATATATTTTATATGTAGTAGTTTGTATCTACTAATCTAAAACTCCTTATTTATCCCTCATCCCACCACTTTTTTTTTTAACATGAATATAACAAAGTGATAACTTCATTCTGCCTTTGATTTGGGTCATTAGACCTTCAGTGTTATTTAATGACAGTATTATGGGACAAGAGGAAATGACTGCCAAGGGTATATCTCCAATCAGCATTTGCTAATGAATGAATGAAAATAAAGCACTGTCTTTTATTTTCTATCTTCTTTAATATCCTAGTATCACCTTTTATACTATAAGAGAGTAGTTATCCTTTATTTGTTACAGGATATGTTTCCATTAGACTGTTGCAAACTTGAATAACTGGAAAGGTCAGGCAGGTGGCATGAATATGTCAATCCATTCTGGAGTAGGTAACAGAGAAAGTGTTGAAACTATAGTGAAATGAAGAGTGAGGTCCCACCTAAAGCTATCCCCGTGCCATTTGTCAAACAAAATATGCCTTCTGGGTGGAATTTGACCAAAAAGCAGGCTAATGTGCTTACTCGTATTCAATTCCTAGCCCTTTCATTAAATTACTCTTAATTATTACAGTGGCCAAGACCTTGGAATTTACTACACTTGTGAGGTATTATTTTCACTTTAGTTCTAAGATTATTTTCTGCCTCATGTTGTTAATATATTATGGTATAGCTCCTCTAGTTTTTATTCTCACATTTTCTTCCTTATTTCTGTTCCTAACTTTTTTCTTCCTGTCTTTCCTACTTTCCTGCTGTATCCTTCATTCTCGCTCTTGGAATCAATGCAGTCAAGTCATGGTTGTCCAGAATGCAAGGTAGAGTTGGTTCTCTTTCAGTGTCACCCTTCAATGAAATGTCTAGAGTTCTCTTGTTTGCCTTTTAAGTACATTCACCTGCAGTTCAACTTCGGCTGTAATTTTTATTTTTCTACATGTTGGTATCAGTTGAATTAGGCTAATAGCAGACTATTCTGACCACAACATTATTACTAAATATGTGTAGCAGGTATGTGCATTGGAGCCCAGAAAAGTAGAAAAGAGCAAAAACATAGAAAGGTATGAATAAGGAACTATCACTTTGAAATGAGATATAACTAAAGTTTTCATTTATAATTTGTCTGCTAAAATTCATTTAGCTTCTCTTGCAAAAATTATGGCTCAGATTCTTCTGAGTCTTCTATGACAACCAAACAAATAAATCTAGTCATTTTTCAAAAGGAATTAACTGATCTTCTGGATGACCAGTACTAGGTGTGTATGTCATCTTAAAGATGATAGCTGTCTGGTCTTTTACCCTCACTTAGACCTGATATTGAAACATTTTCATGCCTTTATACCTTCTCTACCACAAAATTATTGCTGTGTAATATAGGATGCCATAATCTGCCTGCTCTAGGGTGTTAGCAACAGCATAAGAGCAACCTCCTTGGTTTGTCTGTTTTCTGCTAGAGCATGTTGCATCATTACATTGTCAGCTAAGGATATTTCTCAACACATAGCCAAAAGCATTTTTTTGCACATCTCATTGCATTGTAAATTAAATGTGTTATTTAATTCGGGAGGTGAATCTTGTACCATCTGAAGCAACAGGGTGATGGGAATTTTAGTCCCACCCAGAATATTAGTGGTACAGGATTTTTGTCTGTGACATTAAAATTCAGCATCTTTACTAAACCTGACAAGCTGTTGCCCAAAAGAGGCAGTTTCTGATTTGTAAAGGCTTAAATATTTAAATATCTCAAAGAATAGTATTAGTCAGTACAACCTTTCTGGTGCCCAGAAACTTCCTGTTTCTTTGCAACCACATAATTATGGCAACCAGTAAAATTTGATACTGAGAAAGGTTGCTTGTTATGACTGGCTCTCTCATCTTCAGATCTCTCAGACTGATACGCGAAATGAGTTTTGTTTCAAAGAGATAGTGTCATTTTAGAACAAACGTTATCAGTCACTTTATTCAGAAGCTTCTCTCTTTTATCCAGAGAAACCAGGGGGAAATTGTCAGAATGATAATGATTGTCTATATTTAACTTAGAACGTGTTTTCTGTAAATGTAAATAATGGTCGAAATAATCTGGGATGTATTAGATTACAATTTAGAAGATCTAGAGTCACTTTCTCATCATATCTTTCATCTTGAAATCACTTTCATCATCTCTTCGAGAATTGTCAGTGTGGAAAGGAATTATACTGGTGAGGTACTGACATTGTAAGTTAGGCTGAGGAGGCCCACGAGCGAAGTCCTTAAGAACTTGGATTTGAATTTCAGTCCTGCCACTTAAAAGTTGTGAGGTTTCTCTAAAACTGTTTCCTCTTCCACCTAGGAATCATAATAGCCCCCCTCCCAGGGATTTTTGTGAAACACAGGGAGAATGCACCAAAAATGATAAGCATAATGTCTGGCACGTAGTAAGCTCTCAATAAATGGCAGTAGCTATTATTGCTAGAAATATGTATAATAAACTCCACGTAGCCAATGGTCAGTTATCCCTGCAAAAAAGAAATGCAGAATGCTTGGGCTACTGAATTACACCAAATTATTTAACAACACTATATAGAAAATAAAACAACTTTTCTTCAATAATAAGTATAATACATCCTTCATTCTTAAATTTTTTTTTTTAAATGTCCTGTTAACTAAAAGAATTTCACTGGTCCAGTTTTCTTGTCTCCTTTCATTTCCTCTTGCCATCCTTTAATCAAGATACTCATAAGCTCTGACAGCCCAAATGTCAGCCAAGATGAGGTGAAAGAAAGACAAGGAAATAGCCTGAAGAGTCCATGAACTCAAAATTTGTCCCCGGATAATTAAGAAATGGAAATGAGCATATCTGAAGGATTTCGCTGTGGTTTTCTCTCATTACACTGTTGGACAAAGTACAGATTTTTTCACACTAATGAGATTTTGCCATGACTGAAGCTGATTTTTACTCTCATGATAGCTGGAAGCCTAATTCCTGGCTGGACTTTCTCTAAACACCCTTGTTAGCATCTCAAACTATTTCCTCTGGAAAGAATGTAAAGCAGATTCAGGTGTTGTATGTATTTACAATTTGAAGGCCAAAACATTTTATTTTAATAGATTTTTAAAGGAAAAAGAGAAGTACAAACATGTTTTAAAGATACATCCGGAAACCATTTATTTAGCACAGACTGCTCCAGACTCTGCTGGAATTGAGAACACAGCCATAGTGTCAGACTTCAGGGAGCACAGAGGACAATCAAGTGACAGCCCATAAATGCACTATTGCACACAGAGAAACAGAGCTTATAAAATGGCATATGCTCTGTGCTTCTTTCTAAATTAAAGGCAACATCCTCAGAGGAGTAATTTTGAAAAAAACTACACACACACACACACACAAATATATATATATCTTTATTGGACTCATTATATATTTTTTCAATAAAGAAATTTATATGTATTTTTTCCAATCAAGAAAAAACAAAAGAAATGAAGACCTTCAGTACTTTAGATAATTCTGTGAAAGTTAAGAACAAACAAGCCATTATATTCCATTCTTCTTTCTCAATTTTTTTTTTACAGAGAGAACTTTTTTTTCTTCTGGTTTAGGAGAGGGTAATTGAATTTTAAATACCTTTTTCTGCCAGCCTTAAAATCATATCTACCTATGAGAAAATGATTGTCCAATAATGAAAAAGAGAAAGAAAAAGGAAATCAGTCAAAACTTTAAGGAAATAAAGGTTTAGATTTTTTTTTTTTAAGTTTTCGGCTGCACCCCACGGCATGTGGGATCTTAGTTCCCCAACCAGGGATCGAACCCACGTCTCCTGCATTGGAAGGCAAAGTCTTAATCACTGGACCACCGGGGAAGTCCCTAGATTTTTGTTTGATAAACACCGTGTTCCATCTTGATTAATTGACTTTTTATTTTCCCTTATTAAAAAACTTCTCTGATTATTACATATGGCTTAATTGTCCTAAAATAATGTCATTATTGCAATCTTCCCATGAGGGATTGCAGTGTGTTTAACAGACATGGTAGGAAAGGAAAAGGAACTCCACTTATTTCTCAGCCTGGATTTCTGCTCACATTCAAGAATCCCTCTGCTTACCTGGCCACCTTCAACTTGTAAATCCACAGATTTTGATATGGAGATGAGAACTGTGGAGTTTTCAATTGTGTAAAGTGGGAACACAGCCCATTGACATCATGCCCAAGATGGTCAGTACATGGTAGCCATCAGACAAGGGTTCTTGAAGGAAGAGCTTTATGTGGCCATCTCTGCGTGTCAGGAAATTCAAGCGTGAAAAGATTGCAAAGAGATCTCATTGGCATTTACACAGGTCAACCAGGGCTGGTAGAGGCAGGATCAGGAGAAAGGTGTGTTTACCCTCGTTAACCCTAAAGGACACAGACCTTGAAACTTGAGAGAGCTAGAGAGTCAAACTTATTAGTAAGATTAAGATAACCTAGTAAAGTGAACATCTAGATTTTTCCCGACTAATTGGGGTTATATGTGAATGTATCTGAGCAAAAGTAAATTTTAATAATAATTATCCCTAGTTGTTCCACAGCACTCTCTTAGTCTTAGGATATACCATTCAATATTTCCCTAGGCAACTCTAAAGCTGTCCTCATTTTCTATATGTGTATATATACACACACTATAAATAATTTATGTTATATATATAAAACATATATTTAAGTTGAAGTGTACAGTTTTTGACTGTAAAATAAAGAAGACAAACTAGACACTTCAGCTAATGAAATATGCAATTAAGAAATTTTATGATGGGCCTAATCAACTGAGTTCATATAGCTCATGTTTCAGAGCAAGAAATTAGTTTCCCTGTGTTTGAAACCTGGTCCTATGAATTAATAACTATGCAGCCTTGCCAACATGCCTGAATTCCTCTGAGCTTCAATTCTTATCAGCTATAAAATAGGGTAATAAATAATACTGGACACATAGAGTTGCTTTGAGGATGTAACACATGAAAAGCACTTAGAACTCCGCCTGTGAAAAAGTAGCGTTTCGTAAATGTTAGCTGTTATTATTTCAATGTGCTTACTTTATAAAGTGCTTCTCATGACATAATGGTATGTCAGTACAATTAAGAGTTTTGCAGTTGTACATTTTGATAGAGCATAATTCCTGGTGCAGAGTTGGCATTCGATAATTTTGCTACATATGGGTGAAAAAATGACTAAAGTATGCATGTGAAATATAACAATTATTAATATTATAAATTAAAATATGTTAACTAATATATCTTTTTGAAGACATTTCAATAGTTCAGGCTATTTTAATATACACTGACATATCTAGAATTTTAGTAAAAATACATGAGTTTGCATTTGACATTAACTTTCCATCTTCAATCTTATTTTAAAATTTTGTGCGTTCAATTTTTCAGAATTTGAAAAAAATAACAATTTTACCACTGTTCAGTGTATTATGAATCTTAATCCCTAATATGTTTTTCCCATGGTCTCACCACTTGGATAATTAAGTCCAAAACAGACAGAAACTTTAAAGCTCATACTACACAATGTGTTTTTTTCTTAGTGTACCTACTACAGGAATAGCCATGAATTCTAAATAGCAACCAGAGTTGGCTGTTAACTTAAAAGTGGTCATATTCATTCTTCTTATGTCATTAATTTAAAGAATCAAAATCATAAAGTATAAAGGGACATAATTTGCTAAAATAGTTTTGAATTTTGTTATAAAATATTTTAAACTTACTGAAAATTATAGATAATACTGTCACAAATACTTGTGTTCTTGCTATCCAATTTTATCAAATCGTAACATTTTGCTATATTGGCTTCAGATTTTTTTTAATAAAAAATATATTACAAGTACGCCTGAAGTCCTCTGAAACCATTCCCCTGTCCTCCTGAGACAACCACATAATAGAGTTTAACATCTATAATTCCCAAGCTGTCATATGATATTAATGTTTGTCATACATATATACAAGTAGACATAAATAATTTACAGTATTATTTCATGTAATTTTAACTTTATATCATGATAACTTACCATAGGTTTTCTTCTGCAAATTATTTGCTCAAGATTTTTTTTAAGATTTATCTATCTTGATAAATGAAGGTATATTTCATTTAACTGCTGCTTAAATTTAATTGAATAAATATATCATAATGTATTTATTTATTATATTATTAACACACTATTAGAAACAATGAATGCTCTTTAACAAATTCCTTTTGTACGTGTGGGAGAATTTCTCTAAAGTAGAAGTGGAATTAAGTCAAAGTGGAATTTTCTGGGTACTTGAGTGCATGAACTTCACTAGACATAGACAAATTTACCTAAAAAGTATATGTACAAATGTATACTTTCTGTTCACAGTCTATGAAAGTTCCTGTGTCTTTGAATCATTGCCTATACATTTCCCCAGAATTATTTGCACTTTGTGCTGAATGAAAAAATTGTCAAATCCTGCTCTCTTTTTTTGTACTTTCAGATAGGTTGGTTACAAATGAGAATAGTGCTGCTTCATTTCTTAAATTGGATTCAGTTCACAGTGGCTGAAATGTGAGGTCTCAGGAGACGTGAGCTCAGTGGTTCTCAGTGGTTCTCAATTTGGCAATACTTTAGATTTACCTAGATCATTTTTAAAATTCTGATGCTCAAGCCTCACCCCAGACCTGTTAAATAAGACTCTCCTTGTGGGTGAAGGGCAGGGGGATGTGGGTGCCGTGCTAGTTGCCCCACCTACCACCCTGGGAACTCAGATCCCAAAGTGATCCTAATATGCAGTCAACGTTGGAAATTATTGCCCTTGTGTATGTCTGATAAGAAAGAGAATAAAGCCAGAGGGAGAAAAAAAGATACTTGGCTGTAGACCCATCTCTAAAAGTGAGTGGTGAACTGGAGCTTGATTCTTTAGTTTTATCTAGGATAGTTTTATCTAGGATGAATAAGTAAATTAGCATCTGGGGAACAATAGTAGGTATTCCAGAATTTGGCAATGCTTGAGACCAGGAATATAACAAGAGTTAGTCTGCTGACAGCAGTTGGGAATAGAACTACAGATCCAGGGTCAGGATGCAGTACCTTTAGGGTAAGGCAGTTTATGAAGTCCAGGCACGTGAATGGACCCCAAACAAACAGGTTTGTTTTCTAGGCAGAACATTTGGAAAAAGCCAGTGAGTGTTAGAGAAAAGCTTTGTCTATGTGGGCACCATTGGCTCATAGCAAATAGCAATAATTCCAACCCCATTAGCTGGTTGATGCCTGTTATAAATGTTTTGTCATACTTAATTAGAATAAGTTTTGAAAGTAAGTTATGCTTAAACGTGTAAGATATAAGCTTCTAACTGGTGATCAGAGGGTATGGAAGAGTCAAGGATAAACTGAAATGCCCCAAGTTATAATGCATGAGGAAAAATTTTGATTTGGTTCATCATTTGTAACATAAGCTATTGACATAAACCAAGAATTTGTATTTAATTAAGATTGTTTCATAACTAGATTAAGTATTCTACTTTACCAAGAGTGTCAAAATCTACTATAAATATAAGGTAACAAATGTTCATGGAATCTCACCTATAGCAACAGCCATTTTTCATCCTTTCCTCAGTCAGTACAGTTATTTCAGCTTTTTACACAAAAAAATGAATTGAGAGACCATTTGGCTTTGCTGACATGATCAGTTGCAAAACTATTGGAAAGTTAAATATCCAATTATTATTTATGGGACAAGAAGATATTGACATTACTGTATAGTTCATGTAATTATCTCACACATTCAGGAGAGATTAAGATTTCTAAAATTGTATTCTAGTTAGAAGACCTAAAAACTTTTCTTTAAAAAAAAAATACCTTAGGGAAAATAAAACTAAAGGCATCCAAGATATTTTTGAATTGTCATTGTGCATTCAACTTAAAATACAGTTTAAGACATGAGGATGAGGAGATGATTACATAGTGATTCAAAACAAAATACCTTTAAAAGTCTGCATGCCCTTCAGGTTGACTATGAAGTCATCGGTCAAGGTAAATAATCAGGGTAATTCTTTCTCTTTTTCCAATTCAGTGCTGAGTACAAGAGAAGGACTAAATATGTTCAGAAAAGTCTTAATCCTGAGTGGAATCAAACAGTAATTTATAAAAGTATCTCCATGGAACAGGTATGCAATGATTATTTTCTATATGACAGATTCAGGCTAATATAAAAATAGTGATGATAGAATTACTGAAAGATTGTGATTCATATCAATTTTTCCATACAAACAAAAAAAATTAAGTAAAATACATGCAAGAAATATAGCCAGTAAAAGGAACTGGGTGCAGTTCGAAGATACAGTGAAAGAAAATGTGCACATTTTCACAAAACAGCTAAAAAATAAAATGAATAAGACTAGTGGGACATTTTCCACTGATTATTTCAAAATCAAATATTTCAGTAGACTGGGCTCTATTTATCATATTTTGAGGGAAAATATTTTCCAGCTAGCTGTATTTTGACTTTCATAAACAAAGAAAAAATAAGATTCAGATGCACTGAAATGAATTACCCCTCCTGGCAACAATTTAGGGATCATCTCTTTTCTAAATTGAGGCTTCCTACGGATCTGGCATTGTGCAACTAAACTGTACAGAAGAAAGCGTGAAGAAGACTAGTGTAAAGGATTATCACAACAAATAGATGACTCTAAGCAAAATTGCATCAATGTGTTTCTGAAAATCTTCATGTCATAACTTTGTATCAATAATAGAAAATAACTGATGGTTTATAAAGATGAATTCAGAGAGAAAAGAATACAAATAGAATAGGAAGAAGACATCCATGAAAACAATTTACAAATGAGTTGTCTTTCAAAATGAGGTTTCTCATTTATCCTTTGGAAGATTTCTAATTTGACTATGAAATTGAAGCTGGATATAAATTGTAATCTGGGTTCTTGAGTTTAAAATAAGTTACGTTCACCTGCAGAAATAAGACAGTGCTACTAATGTGTTTTGGCAATTTACTGAAACAAAAAACTATAACCCAAATACTTTGAATAACCTAGACATTTTTGCAACCTATGAATTTCATGTATTTAAAGAGTATATATAGATTCTGCTTGGTACTTTTAATAATGGGCAGGGGTAGAATAACAGGAAATAAGTAAAAATCACCCTTTTTTTTGCAAAATAGTGAGGTATCTTATGACCAAATACTTGGTTGGACCACAAAATGATTGACAGTTTACATAATATTGAATGTAAGTATACAGTTTTATATAAACTTAAAGTATTTTTACATAAGCGGAAAGAGTTCAAGGAATGAAAATATAAATGAGTCTATTATATGAGTATAATGAAAATTTATGATGAGAAACGAGGTTAATGACATTTTGATTTGAACTGTAGCTCAAGAAGAAAACACTGGAGGTGACAGTCTGGGATTATGATAGATTTTCTTCCAATGATTTTCTTGGTGAGGTGAGCCTATGGTTTCCTTTTTTTTATTTGCTTCATTATAAACCATCAATTAAATCTTTATGGAAAGCATATTTCTTAAGTGTATAAGATAACTATTTCTGGATAAAATTCTTTGGTGGATAGAATTTATTTACAAATGACTCTGAATAGATGAATAGCAACTGGAGAAATAATTTTCACTTTACCACTTGATGTACTTTCTAATTAATTTGAAAGATGAAATATTAATTGTTTTGATAGAAAGTTATATAATCATGCTGTGAATCCAAATGATTATGTAAAAGATTGGAGATAAATTTATTGTATTATAAAATGAGCTGGATTTTTTTCAAATGCATTTTCAGTTTATTTAATTGCTATTCCTCATTGCACGTATGAATGACTTGATGTGACATTTTACATACTTCGTTTAAGTGTCCCACAAAACATCTCAAAATATTTTAAGAAGCAAAACTAGAAGTAGGAGAAAGCAGTAAAAACAATTTTTATAAATTCACAAGGAATGTAACCTAATTATGAAGTGTGGCAGGATGGTCAGATTCTGTGATATTTTTCATCTGTCATATTCCAAAAATACATATTTTGTTTAGTGATCTTTGCTTAAAGCAGAAGTTATGAATTAATGTTAAAAAAATAAATCTCCAAAAATATATAACACCTAGAAAATACAATATCCTTTTGATAGAGACAATAGAAAACAGTTGAGTAGTCTAGGTGACATGATGTCTTGTTTGGCTCCTACACTCTGTACCTTTTTCCCATCAAAACTAGATCATTTGAACTTCACCTACAGGCTCCATGTGGTATAGCCACTTGGACTAATCTTGGTCTTAGACAGGACTACTCTAGAGTACGGTTATATCTGATTTATTTTCCTATTTCAAAAAGCTGATTTATTGAAGTCCTTATAATTTATTGTTCACATGAACCTAAAGCATATATCCATTGTGTGGTTTTATTTTTTAATATCTGCTCAAATATAAGATGCCAACTACTGTAAAATGCACCATTGTTTATGTACCACTAAGAAAAAATGTTGCCAATTAAACCATGACACAGCGCTTTCTTATTGTAAACTGTTGGTAATCTCTCTGTTTCAAATGTGAACTAAAGTATGTTTTAAAATAGAGGGAATAAGTTAGTAATTGAAAATTAGCCATTCTTTTTCATTTTGTCCCTCTTGTAACTAAAATCAAACAATCTGCAAAAAAACACTAGCCCAGTTTAAGAATATCATGTGTCCATTTAACAAAAGAAGACTTTATTTTATGAAGAGATTGACTTGTGACTCTACCTTTTTGCATCATCTCCAAATAATTTAATTAATAGAGATGTCATACAGTTCAAGTTAACCAAACGTTTATACAGCATCTGGTATGCACAAGACATTCTCAGTATCATGGGTGAAGAAAAATGAGGAAGACCTCATCATCCTAAAGGTTATACTATATCCTTTGACTTATGTCCTTGAATAAGTTTCAGATCACAGAAAAAAAACAACAAACGAATTACAGCTTAATCCATAAATTTTACTCACTTATTGCACTTTTTTCCAGGTATTGATTGATTTATCTAGCACATCTCACCTCGATAACACGCCTAGGTGGTATCCTCTCAAAGAACAGACTGAAAGCATTGATCATGGCAAGTCCCATTCCAGTCAAAGCAGCCAGCAGTCCCCAAAGCCGTCTGTCATCAAAAGCAGAAGCCATGGTATCTTCCCTGACCCATCCAAGGGTAGGAGATATTTCAAGTAGAAAAAAGCTTTTGTCTTTTTGTTCACTCAGTATATTCTTGAATATGAGTGCCTGTATATTTAATATCTTTTGAAAGGTATTATATTGGGAAATATTTAATATAATATCATGCAAAGAGTAGTGGATGTGGAATCAGGAGAAAGGGGCTTTAGTCTCAGATCAGCCCTTAATTAGGTTGATGCCTTTGTGATCTTCACCCCTCTGGTTCTCTGTTTTTCAACCTCTAAAATAGAGGAGGTTGGGTTATATGAGCTATTGGGTCTTTTTCAGCTCTCAAAATCTAGGTTAATATGACTTTATAAAATACGTTGGGGTATTTCATAAAGAAAACATAAAAATCCTCAACAGTTCATTGACTAGACATAATCATCATTACCATTTATGCATGTTTCTTCTGTTTAAATCCCTATTTTTTCATATGTATATTCTTACTCATAAATCATATATGTAATATATGGACATAAACAGTTTTGCATTCTGCTTTTTAATGATATCAAAAACATTTTCCTCATGTCATCAAAACAATTGGTATGCTGAAAATTACTTAAACCTTTCCTAAGTGGTGCATTCAAACTAATTCTATGATTTTTTTAACTACTATTATTATTTTTTAATTGCAGCGTCATACATTGGGTTTGGCAATATGCACAGCTTTCCCATTGGAATGGGCTTTTCCTTTGGGAGGTTCATTAACCAGTTATCCTACAACACAACAGTAATCTTCATCATAAAATGAGTTAACTGCCTGTATGAGAGAACCATGTAGTATCTTTCCAGGATATGCTGAGCTATTTATAAGTATTAAATAAAAATTTTTATATTGGATCTGAGTATTCCTTCCTTTTCGCCTCTTCTCAGGAAGTACAGCAAATTGAAAAGTGGTTCTTTGCAATTTGGATTGGAAATGCAAGTGTTCTAGGAGACGAAAAACTGAGGTCGTGTCCAGGAGGCCACTGAGTTAATACAATAAACAACTGACTACAATAAGTGCTGTAGATTACTTATGAGTTGTATAGATCATTTCTGGATTCCACTTAGCCAGATCAGCTCTGCACTAATTAACATTCTGGAAGATGATTGGTATAAAGACCTGTCTCTCTATGACTACCACAGTAAATGTGTGATCTTATATATACATTCTCTAAAATCACCTGAGATGATGATATAATACAGTCCCCACTTCCATGTATCCCAGTGACTCGCACACCTTCCTCCAAGAATTTTACTTAAAACTCCTCCTGCGGCAATGTCAGCCTATTGTTTCTTCCCTGGTCCCTACTAGAATTAGCAGAGTTGCTTGGTGAAACTGTAAGTTAATATATTCATTTATATGAGACTACTTAGAATGTATTTATTCCTCTTCTCAAACCTTTCTTCTCAAGATTATCATCCTCTTGCCTTTCCTCCCAAAAATTGTCTCCCAAATGTTGAATCACCTCGCTGTATGGTGAGCAGTTGCATAAACGCGCCAAAAAAGAAACAGAGTTAACTTAAATCTTAGACGGTTTCAAATTATGTGAGACCCAGCTTGACAGGAGGAACGTTGGAGCAAATTTAACTCATGTTTTACCCTTTTGTAACCAGACATGCAGGTTCCCACCATTGAGAAATCCCATAGTAGTCCCGGTAGCTCGAAATCCTCATCCGAAGGCCATCTCCGCTCTCATGGACCATCTCGCAGTCAAAGCAAAACCAGCGTCACTCAGACCCACTTGGAAGATGCAGGGGCTGCTATAGCCGCTGCCGAAGCCGCCGTGCAACAACTCCGCCTTCAACCAAGTAAAAGACGCAAATAAATTCCTCAGCATGGCAGCTTAATGTTCATCTGTTGCCTTTCTTTCCTGCTGTCCTTCCCCATTTGCTTTGTTTTGTGCTTTCCCTGCTCCCTCTGTTCTCTGTCCCTTTGTCTGTGTAGGAACAGTATCGATACATAAATATGCTCTCTCTCATTTAGTTCTTTTTTGTTTTACTTTACATAGAACGAAATAAAACTGGCTGTTTCTCCTTTGTCTCCACCATCCATCCAACCTGGCTCATAGTATTTGGTAGCTGTGTCTGTGATGTGTGCAGGCAAAACTATGTTGTGTGTCCTTTTTGTGTGCACTTAAATATCCTTTAGAATACAGGAATTATAAGCACAAGTGGCTGCCAGTTTTCCAGGCATTACACCAAAAAAAGGCACACACATAAGCATTGAGCAGATTAGCAATGAGAGTCTCACCTCTGAAAAACACTAAAAAATTTTAGGCAGAAGAGTCATGTAACCAACAGTCAAGTTCTAGAACCTAGGGGAAATGGAAAAAACATTTTACGCTTAAAATTTTTAATAAATTATGCATGTGAGATAATGAGGCTTTCCACGTGAGAAACTTTGTAGTCTTTTGGAGAAAAAAAATCTGTAAAGAAAATAATGTTTCCTATATTCTCAAAAAAGTATGTAGTATTAATATATGTCTAAGCATATTCGATGAGGCCATGTTACCTCATTAAGGATCCATTCTGTTGGATCACACTTTGTATATGATACAAGAGAATTTATAGGGTTATTCTTCTTTCTAACCACTGGAAATCATTTGGAAGCCAAGATATCAATTAAAGCGTAACAATTCACCCATCTTAACTGCTGTAATTTCAATTGATAGAATTATATAAGAACTTAGTGAGTACAGACACTTTAAAAATGTAGGAGCACTGTTACTTCCAAGAGGCATCAGGCAAACAACGGAGATAGATGAATATTCTCCCCATCTCCCAAAGTCATCATTTACAAAGAAACAGCCAGTTTTAACCCCCTTTAGTGCTGTGCATGTGGTGTCATTTTGGCATTTGAAAACAAAACTTCCTTCGATAGAGCAAAAGATCACTTCTGTTTGCATGAATAACATTCAAGCTGGTTCCATCTGAGGATACATACTCTGGGTTTCCATTTCACCCACACTACCACAGCAGCACATAAAAGCGGTCAGTCTAATCATGCCAGGAAGCAGCACAGACACAGCATAGCAGGAGTCCTCCCCATTCAAAGAACTCAGTCTGATAATCTGCCTCCACCAGCTAATGGCAACCAAGACCAAAGCCAGCTAGCCCTCAGGAAGGTGATGTCTGACGGACCAGTCAATCCAGAAGGAGGTGAGCAGAAAGGCGCTATTCAAAGCACACAGCAAGAACATCCCCCAAATTTAAAGCCCTCATCTTTTAATTTTTAGAGATTGTCTGATAAAGTATGTTTATCCACTTTTTAATGTGCTTTTGTGGGCATGGCATTTCAGGACTTCATCATCACTGTGTAAGTCCCAAGATGAGTCCCATAATATATTGACTACAGTGATTTGTATTTTTCTATGCACTGGGCATCTTTTGACTTTTGTTGGGAAATAGATTAACAGTATTCATATTGCAGAATGGAACGCATGCTACTAACGTAATCTGTTCAAGCATGACTATAAATATGTTGCACTGTGATAAAAGTTTAAACTGCTCACAATTCGAGTTAGCATACCAGTTGGAATGTAGATCAGTTTTTGTTGAATATTATTTCAAGTGTAACTTTTTTAAAAAATTCAGTGGATTTTGGAAATCTTAGAGGAAAGTAAAGGAAAAAATTGTTAATGCACTCATTCACCTTTACATGGTGAAAGTTCTTTCTTGATCCTACGAACACATTTTTTCCACTCATGTTTCCATAGTTTTCAAGTGTATCAGATGTGTTGGGCATGTGAATATCCAAGTGCCTGTGTAATAAATAAAGTATCTTTATTTCATTCATAAACCACTGGGTTCTGAGCCATTGTTATATGATGCAGCTTAAAATGAGTGTGTCAGTTTTTGCTTTCTCATTTGATTCCTTGCAATAGAGAATTTAAAGTTACTGCTTCGTTGCTAGTGCAAGCTATAATGATAGAATATTGAGTTGCAGGACAAAGTTTCATGTCGGAAACATAAGATAGATGGGGAGTTATTACCAAATAAAAGTACCAGAGCTTACATAAACATGTCAATAAATAATGGGTTTGGGCTACTCTAGGCAATGCTTCCACTCTTCCTTTCTTGCACGTCTGATCTACTTCACAATCTTCTCAGCTTTCTGGATAAAGGAAGACAAATCCAATGAGTCTTGCTCCAGACAGGCACCTAGACTTGATCCATGGCTTTTTTAGGAAGGAAAGCAAGTTAATATCTGTCCCTAACTTGACACCAACAATTTGTGGAATTTTCCCCAAGAAAGAATGCCACTCACTGCCAGTGACAGGGATCAAACCAGGGTGATTATAAAATTATCTTCATTGTAATTCAAATTTAAATTTAATTTTAATTCAAAAACATATATCAAAGAAAGGATAAAAAAAAAACGATAGCAGTGTTTGCCCCCTTAAGTCCCTTCCAGCCGTAAAACACTTGATTCTATGATTCTGTACTTTCCACAAACTAAAATTAAGACTTGTACTTTCCTATTGCATTTCTCTGTATTCTCAGAAATTTTTAAAATTTAGTATGCTTTTGTCCCAACTAATCAGACATTTAGGAGCAATGGAGGATGTATGTGGCAGTACAAAGGCCAAACCACTGTGATGTTCCTTGAATTAGCAGGCAATTAAGGAAACAGCTTAAATATTAAGATAATTGTGAATATGCATTTACTCAGCCCAATTTATAGACTATCACCAAAGCAGTTTCCCTTTTCTAGTTGGCCTTACTAGTACTGTCCAAGAGTACTTAAAATTTCACCTCTCACCTTTTTTTCCATCAAATAAGTTCAGTTGATTTCTTCCTTCATTTTCTTACCGCAAATATTTAATAATTGTAAATGTCACAGTAGTCAAATGCTTCTCTTATTTCACTCTATTTTTAATTATCATGATTTAAGTATTCCTATGATAGTTTGTCCTAGTTTTCCTAGATGTGGGTCTTAAAATTTGCAGCAAAATGCATTTAACTCCCTTTCTTTGAATAATGCTCTAATGGATATTCTCATACATTTAGAATAGTTCTTCACATTGTGCAAAGTGTTTCATCACCCATTTTCTCATTTTGTCACACCTAGTGGGTGAGGGATTCGTTGCAGATATTTTCATTTCTGTTTTCTGAGTGAGCCATCAGAGAGTCGGGGTGTGCGTGTGGCAGCATGACTGGTGAAGAACACATACCTGGAAATTGTCAGAATCGGCAATCTAACCCTTGTTTATGACCGCACCTAATACGCCTTTGCTTTTTAAATACATTGGCACCTTTGAAATCAAACCCTCCTGATTTCACTAAAAACAATTGTCATTTACTTATTTGCTATTTACACTCCAGTCCTTACAAATGATTAGAGGTTGCTAGAAATTATGGCGGAATACAATTTAGACTTGGTCTACCTACTTGATCCTCTTTTCTGAAGGCTGATAATTAAACTGCCACAAATCAGGGAAGTAAAACCTTCCCACTGCACAAGCCGAGTGCAGCAGTAAGCAGGCTCTGTAGAGGAGGCGGTGTGTACATCTGCAGTCATTGCTATCAAGGGTGACGAAATTGTCCCTAAAGAGCTTTTCATATATATATATATATATATTTTTTTTTTTTTTTTTTTTTTTTTTTTTGGTGAGCTTTTCAGCGGGTTTCTGCTTGAAGTAGCAGAAAATATGGGTCAGGTAAGAATTATGGAGTAAGAAAGGAGGAACTTTTTCTCTCCCTCCAGGGTTTAGTTGCATGCTAGGAAACCTGAAGGACAGGATTTAGACAGATTGTGCCAGGTCATCCTGACACCTAAACAACTCTCCATTTGTATTTAGAAATCCCTGGAAATGTTTTTTTCCAAGCCAGTTGGTTTGGTGGAATATAGGCCCGGCTGTTTTAGAAGGTAACGCCAACCAGGGAAAAGAGTTTCAAAATAGGTTGTTTTTTAAAACCATACCCAAACTAAAACAAATTGAAGTATTTTTACAACCTTGAAAATTAATTTAGTTGCTATGGAATATATTACATTATATATATATATATATATATATATATATATATATATATATATATATATATAAAGGGCATTTTTAAATTCCTGAGCTGTTTTTGTTTGATCTGAGATTTTAGGTAAGCTTTAAGTTTAGAAACACTCATGCAGGATAGATAGAAGTATCCCTCCACCCTGGGCAGTAAGATGAGAGCTTGGAGAGGTTAGTAAGAAGATGAATCATTGACTGAGTTGTGTGAGGAACTATGACTGAAGGTCCCTTGTTGTGGCCGAATTTTAGGAGAAGGTCCTGAAGCTACTTCCACAGACCGCTGCTGGAAACTCCACTTTCCGTAAGGCTCCTTTGCGGCACCTGTCAAAGAAGAGTTTCCTATCCATATTGCCGTGGTGAACTCTGACTAAGCCATCTCTCTGTGAGAGCTGCTGTCTTGGGCAAGTGGTATGGGTGGCTGGGTTGGGAAACAGGGCGGGCACTGGGAGTGGAGAGAAGTGTTGGTTACAAAGGCAGTAGTTCATCAGTGGTCCATTCTGTTCTGACCCGAAGCAGATGGTCACTTTTGATCAGAAAGAATTTGGTGTTCTCTGTTTCTGGAAAGGAGAGGGTTCAAAAGGGAAAGAAATCAGAATGAGATCATTTGGAGGTGAAGTCTTCTGGAATGTGTGTAAGAGGTTAATAGAAACAGACTTAACATTCCTCATTTCAATGTGTTTGTGCAAAGAAAAGAAAGGCAGCAAAGCTTTAAAAAGGAAACTTTGCATAGTTTAAAATAGAAAGAAAACAAACTGTAATGATGTGAACACAGCAAATAGCCAGCAAAAATCTGAGAGCATCAAATTGGATTTCAGCTTTCAAAGTTTTCTGCCTGTTTCTCTGGGGGCAAGGGTTGTATTTCTTTGTTGTCTCTGAAAATCAAAGTGTTCTTCTAAAGTTCTGGGTTTTTAAGAGTTTCCATATTTTCTTAGAAAGATTGGTTATGCATTTTCAAATCTTTCTATAGTCATTTAATATTCATTGCCAGAAATATCTCTGCTGCACATGCAGAGGCACAGACAGTAAATATATAGCTCTGAACATATGACACTGTCTCTTGTTTGTGCACCTTCCCTCCCAAAGGTGAATTCACTGACGTATCATCAATGGATACTTTTGTTCTTTTCTAGTACTAGCCATGAGTGTGTCAAGCCATCCACGTAAGGAATTACTGGTTCATACTGCAGTGTGCCTTTGTCGCGTGATCTAACCAGGGGCCTATATGATTGAGCGGGACTATTAATACATGATCCGAGAAGAGAAAGGCCTAATTTTTAACATGTCAAAGTGCCTTAAATGCTATTTATGACATGTCTTTAACAAAGTTAAACTTATTTTTTGATTGCAAATTATTGTATTTTAGGTTTAAACAAATTTATTTTTAAAAAGTTAATTTACCAAATTACCAGCAGAGAGCAGGACCCAGAGCCAATGAGACAGGCAAGTAAATGCTGATGGAGGAAAGAAATGAGAAGCATGGAAGATGAGAAGGCTGATGGGGACACTGCGGGACCATGGACAGAGGGTACAATCTGAGCTTGGGGCTGGGAACGTTATCGCCTGGGTAGGAAGGATCCTGGAACTGGGTGAAGTGCCACCTGGGGAGAGGCAGAAGAATGCCAAAAGCTAATAGCTTAAGCTAAAGCTTAATAATAGCTAAATTAATAGCTAAAGCTTAATAGCTAAAGCTTAATGACATTGCCTAATTCCAGATATCTATCCATGAATTACTTGATTTTTTTCCCACTTTTCATCCGAATGTACTACATTATGTAAAATCATGATATTTCACCCATTCTCTGTTGTGCAAGATAATCTTTGGGAGGGAGGGGGACATATGGGGATGGGATAGGATGAAAGGAATCTTTATGTATAATGAGTCAGACCGTGAAAAATAGCCTTTTTATTTTATTACTTTGTTGAGTCTGTAGATATATATTTTAATCATTGAGGTGACAAAAAAAACTTTCGGATTTCAAATGAAAACATTTCCGCAATATTTTGATTGGGGTATTACGGTTTTCAGATGTATAAAGAGAAATAATGTAGATAGAACCATAGCTTTATACCTCAATGTGTTTTAAAATACTGAAAGCTAAAATTAATTAAATGATCATTTGAACAGAAACTAATCAAAATATTAATAATACAAATCAAACAAGAAGAGATAAGTTTTTAAGAAGAAAATGTTTGATGAAAATCAGGAGTTAGGAATTCCCTGGTGGTCCAGTGGTTATGACTCCACACTCTCAACTGCCAGGGGCCCAGGTTCAATCCCTGGTTGGGAAGCTAAGATCCCACAAGCCTCAAAGTGCAGCCAAAAAAAAAAAAAAAATTAGAGAAAATGTCAGGAGGTAGGTCCCTATTTCTAAACATAAGAAACAAAATGGAATAAAATTTCTACTTCTACTTTATTCTTAAAAGAACACAGAAGCAAAATCTACTTTTCCTCATTAAGACATTTGAAACTAAAAACCACATTATTTTAAGTTCTATAGATCACATTTTTTTTTCAGAGATCTTATAGCTTTTATTTTTATTTAAAAAAAATTTTGAAGTATAGTTGATTTACAATGTTGTGTTAGTTTCTGGTATACAGCAAAGTGATTCAGTTATACATACTGGTCACATTATATTTTTATCTGACTCTTTAGGTAAAATGAGGTCGGAATCTAGAGAGAGAGAAAATGTAATTTTTATACTACACAATTCAAATTTCTTTCTATATGGATATATTTATACTTTCTATATATACTTTTAGTTTCTTGTAAAGCATTCTTATTGCTACTGACATTTTTAAAGTAAATAACTACTTTGGCTCCATCCAACTATTAATGTACAAGAAAATTGAAGAGACAATGTAGAGAAAAGCCGTTTTGGGACGAATTTGCATTGTTTTATGCCTGCCAAATTTCATTATTTACTCTGGATTTCTGTGTAATATAGTTTTTTGTGGGTTTTTAGGCAAAAATAGACAAGCAAATTTTTATGATACATATAATATTTAACTCAGACCTTATAATTCTAGAGTTGTGAAGTTCTGGGTGAAACAAATTCTGAAGAAGCTTAGAGAAATTCAGAGGGTGATGATAATAATAATAAATCTTTTCAAGTAAGGTGTTAGAACTTGATTTTTTTAGTGCAGAAAATAAAAAATAAAAGACACCATAGAATGATTGTCATGTATATACTGGTTTAAGATGATTGTCAAAAAAGGTTGGTGCTAATTGTTTTTTTTTTTTTTTCATTTTCACAGTTCATACTTCATTTTCATCACTGTAGATGTAGACCAGTGATTCTCAAAGTGTGTCCATTGATCCCTAGGTGTCCCAGAGACCTTTTCAGGACTCTACAAGGTCAAAAAATTCTTAAGACTCTTAAGATGTTATTTGCCTTTTTTACTCTCATTCCTTCCTTAGTGTGCAGTGGACTTTTCCTACATTTCCATGAGATGTCATGACATCATTGCTCTGATGGCTAATGGAATATGTATTTGTCAACTGCTTATGTTAAATTTTTCTTAACTTTGAATATGATAAATATTGATAGATATATTTCACATAAAGCGAAGTTCTTTAAGAAATTCAACAATATTTAAGACTGGAAAAGGGGTCTTGAGACCAAAATATTTAAGAGCCACTGATCTATACCTGGGTACAATCATAATTTTATCAATAGTCAATGATGTTGGATAATTAGAAATTTCTTACAAGATATAATTATCATATTTGCCTCTAAATTTTCTATGCCTTTTCTATCTTGTATTGCATTTTGGAACCCCTACTTTCTTTTCTTATTTAATGTTAATTTATAACTTAAGATTGACAAATGATTTTATATTCTTATTTTAAATATTTTATTGGGCATGATTTAGATTAAGTTATGATTATATGCCCATTTTCATTATTTACATTTGCAGTTTGACTGGTAAGTTGTCTGTCAACTTTAATCAAGTTGTTCCTAGCCTAAGGTAGAATGAAAGGGAGTATTATAAAGGTAGAATACATTTTATTTGTGTCCTTATTTTGATGATAAAATTTATTGGAAAAAACATTTATAAATTATTTGTTTCTTTAATCTTCTATTGTATTATCTATATTAGTGGTCCTATACTTTGCAAATTCATTGTTGGCATAAATAACAATAGAAACACTGAAGATCATCACTTTGATTCAAATTTGAGGAAATGTTAAGCTTCTTACCTCTTACTTAATCCTTGATCCTTAATTTCAAACATACAATTTATTGTGTTTTTAAATAATTAAAGCTAAAAAGGGAATTCTGAAAATATTTATCATTTATAGAAAATATTATCTGAATTACCCCTTTTAGTTGCTCATCATTTATTCACATTCATACACACAGTTTTTTTAATGAATAGTATGTTTCAGAAACTCTTCAAAGTGTTAGTGATTCTGCAGTGGACACAATAGACAAAAATCACTGTCCCCATAAATATCCCATCCTAGTAATATTTATCAAATAACGGATTAAAGATATGTGGGAAAAATTTGAAGACTGACAAAAGCATGACTTTTGTCTATCTTCAACTGAAATTGAAGTAGAACATTGCAGTTAGTCATTGACTTAAGTTTATATACACAGACACCATCATGTTTAGAAATATCTGAAAATAGAATTATTTTGTTATTTGTTCTGGTCTGGTTATCTCTCGTAATCTTTACAGTTCACTGGGATATAACCAAGTATAGGAGGAGAGAAAGTGTTTGAAAATGATCTATTTGGAGAAGGTAGGAATATTAATGAAATTAATTAGAGACATTGTATTCCATGGGACTGGACAGGTGTTTACCAAATAATTGTCCAAATTCCTCTTTACTTTATGGCCACTGACTACATTTGAATGATATGAAAAATAATACTCAGTGTTTGTTGTAGCATTAGCCATGTAAATCAGTATGCTATTATTAATTTGTATTTGTTTACACTGGAAATGTCTCCTTTGGGCAGGATTTTTATATAAATCAAATTATTTGGATTCCGTTTAAAGGTAACATCCTTGTTATCTTAGTATTCATGATCTAGGTGATCAGTTTCAGGATTATATAAGGACATTTTTCAAAACTATTTTTATAATTACTTTCACTCAAACAGGACCACTTGTTTTGCAAGCAAACTGAGAGAGAATATTTCAGTTTCAAAGGAGAATGAAATAAATATTGAAAAATTGAGTTGCCCTTGAAAAATTGATGTAGATCTTGAAGATTTTTTTCTGTCAAATATATTTCTCCTTACTCTTAATCTTTTAAAGGTAAAGATTTTTCCTGTGTTATTTAAAGGTAAAGATCTTAATTGTGTTAGCATTTTTTTAGCACAAAACCAAAACTTGGTCCTTGATAAACTCTTTGTTCATTCTATTTATTTGGACGTAGCTAGAATTATAAACTAAACTTATTAAAGATAAAATGAATTTACTGTCTTTGTGATGTCTTAATCAAACTCCATTATTTACTCTGAAATTTTGGTCCCCACTTAAACTGTATTTATTTTAAGTGTCTTCTTCCAAAATAAGTTCTGAACCAAAAACACCTTTAGAAAGGAAGACACACCTAAAAGGCAACATTATAGCATAAATGCAAGAACTATAGTACAGTGAGCCATCACATATTGTATTTATGTAAGAAAAAAACCTTCTCTACCATGTTATTAAGCTAACTTTACTCTCATTTCAAACACATGTTGTATTGAAGTTATATGCTCTTACTTTTGTTCCCTAAAGTGATCATTGATCCTATTATCCATAAAGCTAGGGAGTGAATGGGAGACACCTGCAAAATAGTGATGCATTAGATCAAAAAAGATTGAACTGATTATTAAAATGTCTTGAAAAAGTCAGTTGTAAGGCCAGTGTGGATGGAGAGGGAAGAGTGCGAACATGATTTAAAGCTTTACCACCTTTCCCACGACATAGAAAATAGAGGCATCACATCTTCCTCTCCCTCTCTGAAAGAAGCTACTATGTGAATAATATGGAATATCTTGAGGGACATGTTTTGATTTTTTATAAGTTTGTTGTAACTTTCTGATATATATAATTATTTTTTCTGAGTGACCAAGCCAAGTGTTAGTGTTAATTTCATCCTCAGCGACCCTGGGAGAGAGGTAATATAATCACCAATAATTTTTCATTTAAAAAGTATTTCAGTGACATCCTTCCTTTCACTGACCCCACCTAGGGGTTTACAAATGACTGATATATTGTAGAAATCAGAGTTGTCTATTTTAAATATTTTTATTTGTGAAAACTTGTAATTTGGAGGTATGTGAACATTCCTACAAAGAGTTGTATTGAAGCTACCTATGCCATTTTTCTAGTGTCTTCTTTTAAATTTTTCCAAATTGGATAATGAATATACTGAAGTAAATTCAGAAAAAAGTATATTAAATTTCTAAAGTCCTTGTAAGATGCAACACCCCTTCTTAATACCCCTGGATGATAGTAGAAAACCTAAAAATGTTATTGCACGTAATTCAAGGGGAAAACTACCAACAGTGCTGGTAACAGAGGAAATTAAAAGTTGACATTTTTCAGGGCTACATCCAAATGCAATCAACAAATGAGATAAAACTGCAAAGTCTCTTTAGTAAATATAACAACTAAAACAACAGCAATAATAAAAGGTAGATAGATAAATAGAGAGTGAAAGGTAAAGGAGATAAAGTAGAAAAGGTCACTAAAGTTAATACCAGCTAAATTAAAGTTAAACCAGCTAAAGAACCAAAAAAAAAAAGCATGCTGTAAGTATATAATTTCTAAAATAGCCAGGTAGTTATTTCAGTTCCATCATTATACTATTGGAATAAACAAAAGAATTATTGACTGTTTTCTCTTAATTTCAAGCAGTTGATCCTAAAATCCTATACATTGTATCTATGAAGATAATACTAATACTGCATCAACCAAGTAATTTGGGAAATTACAGGTTACCTACATAATAAATTACTCCTGAAATATTTGGAAATACCTTTGAGCGAGACCAAAGATATAAAACCAATGGAAGTGAGGCTTCATACATTCCAGGCACTGAATTCTAAGGTAGGTAACCTCTCTTAATTTGAGACAATTCAATATGATAGAAAAGTGGATGAGCACTTTTCAGTTTTGATTTGTGACCTGGAACAAGTCACTTAAAACTTTCCAGGGCTTAGTTTTTCTATAAGCAAGATGATGGTTCTGGAACAGGTTATCTTTAGAGTCCTTACCAGCTTTTAATTTCCATGATTCCGCAATTATAAAATCATCTACAATTCTGATCCGAGACTTTGCTCATGGTGCTGCCATCGTGTGGTAGGCACAGTGATAGTTCTGCATTTTTTTAAGTATGTATATATAGTAGAGGGGAAAAATCAACAGAACAAACTAATTGAAGACAGATGTTCAGTCAAAGAGACACTACCAGGTTTAATTAAGGTTAGCCACAGAGGAGTAATAAAACAAAATGTTTTCTAACCACCTAGCAGCTGCAGAAAATGAAGAAGTCAAAGAATAATTTAAAACAGATTGAATTGCCTCACTGAAAATAAAATTCGTTTACCTGAAATGCCCCCTCAATAACTGAGTCACAAAATTATTCAACACGCTAGTATTTATTCTTCTAGCATATAGGGACCCTCTTTGTAGGAGTGGACTTCTTCCATCTCATATTTATATGATACATTCTTTTTTCTGGCTGGTACTTAATAAATAGTACAAATAAAAATTCAAAAAGAAGGTAGGCCCCCCAAAATGTAACTCTTTAAGAAAATGGCTCCAAAAATGTTTTTCATTATTAAATAAATCTCAATTCTAATGTAAAATAAATATTTCCATATGTAATACACAGGTACATAATACAGGATTTCTGAAATTCTGATTTCAAGATTTGGAAAAAGCAAGTAGAATATTTTTAAATTGTTAATTTTGAAATCATAAAATTATGGAAAGTCATATTTAGTTTTAATGTTTTAAAATAATATTTTCTACAAGAACATAGAAAGAGAGACGTTACACTGAAATATAAACTGGAGCTCACCATCTGTCTGTATACCAAGAGGTGCAATCAGCCTAAGTACTAGTGTCTGTATTAGCACCATCTAGTGCCTCCCATGGAATGTTACCATACAAATTATTTTGTCACTTCAATTTAGAAATATATATATAATATTCATGGTCTGATATGAATTTTTTAAATTCACAAGCCTATGCTCTCCCATGTTTCATGTATTATTAAATATTTCAGTCAAGCCAGTTTTGAGGGAATTGGGATAACAGAACATCTGGTTGAGTGATCACATTTTTATATACAGTATGACAGATTAAAGTTGAATCTCTGATTTTAAAAGCTGCCAAAAATAGGTTACCCAAAATTTCATTGACAAAGAAAGTGGGGTTAAAAAACTATATTGTGGTATCTTTGATGAGATTTTTTTGATTTGTATCAACAGAACTGGATTAAAAATGAAAAATCTACTAAATCACTCAGATGTTTTAAGTTGTTTGGTTAAAGGAAAGAATTATTAATATGTTATCATTATTATAATTTTACTGTCAATTTATTAAATATTGCTTAAGCATAGTCCCAGGATTAAGCTTTTAAGAATGCTACCATGGAGCTAACATAGGTAGGTTCTGTTTCCAATAACCACATGAATGTAACAACTACGATTAAAGATACAAAGTGACAGTTGCCATAAAAGACAAAAATTATGTGCTATGAGAGTCTAGGTATAGAAGTTCACTTCTGATTGTAAAGATGAGGAAAATGTATGAAGCAGGTTCTGTCTGAGCTGAGCCTTTCTGGATGAGTATAATTTAGATATGAGAAAGTGACAGGGTCAGAGGAGGGTATAACAAAACTGGTAAGAAGAGGCTTGGCTAGAGCTCAGGAGAAAAAAAGCCGAACTATAGGGATTCAGAGTGAGTGGTCTGAATGGGCTTCAGTGAAGGGTATACAAAGGAAAATTATGGGAGGTATATATGGAAAGAAGTAGACGATAAAGGACTTCGAGAGGCAAACTAAAGAATTTGACTGAAATCGTGAGATGTCTTGAAATTGCATACGACCTGGCCTCCAATATTAAATCCTAAAAGCACTTTATTCATTAAGAAGTTTGCAGTAATACAGATTTAGTTCAGTTTAATTGAGTTGATGGTTTCTTATGTGGGGGCTGATTCAATTAAACGAAATCAGCAAATAGACGTGTTGTTTCAAGTAACTGAAAAAGAACTTTTAAAATTTTTGGACTCTTAGCACCAGCTTATCAAAACCTCACCATTTCTGTATTTTTAGTCTCATTTTATGCTATGTATATATAGCCCTGTACAGGGAAGATCCACTTTGCATTTTAGTTTAAGTCATTTTCAGAAACTAACTGTCAGGCTATCTATCTCTACGCTTACATACCAGGTTAAGTCTAAAAAAATTCAGTCATGCACCAGATGTTTTGAGATAATGCCTAATATCTAGACTCATTTGAATTATTCACCTAACCGCCCAAAATTTCTTTAGATTCAACATTACGTGTAATTTTGTTTTGCAAAGATGTTAAGGCAGACTTAGAGTTATTCTGAAATATGTATATATGCCCTATATTTAGTTTTCTTTCTTGTAATATTTCTTATAAACTGTGACTTGTTTGCGTTTAAAATATTGCATTTAAAATATTGACGACACTTGCACAGGTTTTCCAAATGAAATTTCTATTCACCTAGGCAGTATGACAAAACTGGCTTTCCTTAAATTTATTTCTATCCTTGATCCTTTTCTATTATTATATTGTTTTACATTCTGTTCACATTTCTCAAATTTCCTAGAAGAGGAATAGAACTAGAAATTGCATCAGGTAAAATCAAAGTTTGCAAAAGAAAGATTGGATATTTTGATATGTAAATAAGAAGACATCATTTCTATAATGTGGATATTTTGATATATTGTGAGATTTCTCTGGGATAAAAAAAAGTTTTAAATTAGTAAAGATAAATTGATTTTAAAATTAATGTCTATTAATTAAGGTTTGTCTTTGAAAATGGTATATTGAGATTTTCCAGTTGATGAAATTAAATTTTTACATTCAATATCATACTAAAAATTGTTAACAATCTAGTAGGTTGTATTATATAATGACAATCAAAAGGTATGATAGCTTTTCCTTGTTTACAATCAGTTGACTTATCTGACTCATGTGGTTGTTTATACAGTTTAATATTCTTTATAATGTTCATAATTTTATATCAGTCATATTACCTTTACATTTTTTAACTTATCCTTTTAAAAGGTCTTTAACACTAAATACGTCAGCTGGGTTTCTTCTACATAAGTTGAAGAAAATATTAAACAAACATTATGACTATTATTCTTTTCCTGGAAATCTAGTCCTATGAGTTACTCTTAATTCACTGGTGACTGGCTATGTAACAGGATTCAGAGCCTTTTCTAACTAGCTATTCCCAATTTATAGATACCTGATATATAACTGACTAATTATCAAATGTTTCTTCCTTCTCTATTCTGAGAAAGGAATCCTACTATCACTGGAATAGATAGTATGAAAATTTCTGGTGGCTTTAGAGAAACTGCTAGTTCAGAAATAGAAGGGAAGAAGCGAGGAAAAGCTAAAGCCTTTGCAAGACTTGATCCTGGCTAATCTGATGGAGAGTTTCCTGCCCTCAGATGATTTCCCTCACAGCATCTATGCTTTTCACTTTATTTGGGTATATTGGTTAAAACTCCACCCACCGGATTGTCATTGTGTTTTTATACATTTCCTTAAGAAAAATGTTGATAATTTAGAATCATTAAATGATTATCAACTCTCTACCCCGTTGTGTGGATCTGTCCAACTGCTTGAGAAACTCCTGAGTGAACAGGAGGAGAGTATTTATGGAGGAGAGAGACTCTTAAGTACTTTTGCAGCCTAGAATACATCTAAAATTAGAAGAGAATCAAGGTGAATTCATTGTCCGGGACTAGGTGTGCTGTTCAGTGGGGAACAGCCATTGACGATAAAGCCCTGAAGAAGAGCTTGGGGGTACAGCAAATTAAATCACAAGACAAAGAAGAGTGAGTTCCAGTTTTATCTCACTCCTCATAATCACAATCTTATGAGGGGGGCTTTACTGACCCCATTATTTTAAAGTGAGGAAACTGAGACCACCTAGAGTTAACTTCAGCAGGAGTTGGGATACAAAACCAGATCCGTGTGATCAGAGCTTATGCTCTTAAACTCTGACCATATGTCACAAGACAAATGACAATTTCAAAAATTTGCCTAGAGAATCTCCACCCCCACAAAAAAAGAGGAAACACTTGCCTTCTGTTTCTTTTTTTTTTTTTAGTTATTTCTGAGATATACATTTTAAAGTAATAACTAGAATTATGATTTATAACATTATACCAGAACATATAAGATTTTTAGAAATTTCATGTAATGTCTGAAACATTTATATTAACATATTTCCATACAAATAACCCAAAGAAAGTTTAGTATTAGTTGTTTTTTTGTTTGTTTTTTATACTGCAGATTCTTACTAGTCATCAGTTTTATACACATCACTGTATACATGTCAATCCCAATCACCTACACCTGCCTTCTTTTCATTCCTTTTGCATCAGAATTTCCTCCCAAATCTCTAATCTAGAACTCTGCTAACAATATTACCATTCTCTTACTGCATAATTTATAACACAAATTCATAACTCTTCTATGGGAATATGGATTCTTATATACAAAAAATCAAACTCATGGGTTATTTAAAACAAATCCCAGTCATAAACTAGGATGTGCCTAAGGGGAAATAAATATCTTCAAATTTAAAAACATGCTGGAGGTAGTTGATAGAGCTACATACAAACAAGTCCAGGATTTTCAGTCATTTCCTGAAATTATCTATTCTATTTTGCATCTTCACTTCTCAGGAGAAAAACAAATTACTGGTTATTAATATGGGAAATAATTAAGCAATTTTCACATATTCTGTCATTTCTATCTACCCAAGTCTTCCTAAATTCCTTTCTCCATGAAATAGCCACAATTCTTATTTGTTTGCCATATCATTATTGCAATACTCTATAAAGAAATCACAAGTAATAATACTGTTTAACTCAGTCTAAAAATGTGATGGTTGATTCCTAGAAGTTAATCTTTTTTTTCTTTTATATCCAACAAAAACAATCAAGGGCTTTATTGTTGCCACTGAGAGTTACTGGTTAAGGAAAAGAAAATGAAAGGCAGGTTAAGAGATGTGGAGTTCTTGCTAGAGCTGTTTCTTTACACCCGTAAATGAAGAAACATATAAGTATGCATTCGGATATCAATGGGAGGTTCATTGATTGACTGTGGTGTTGACTCTTCCCACACCATGCAGCCAAGCCCACCAATCACCGGCCTGCAGAAAGCTCCGTGTCCACTGGCTCCTCGGGCAGCAGCTTTGGCAGTGGGTATAGCGTGGACAGTGAAGGAAGCAGCAGTACTGCAGGGGACACTAATCTATTTCCTATTCCAAGGATGTAAGTGGTGGTTTGTTTGCTTTTTTTTCCACTGGAACGTTAACAGCCTCATGAGTAAGCTTTTCTTAACATTGAAAAGGAAATAACTAGATAATTATCCAAGTCTGAGTCAGTGTCCCTGAAGGACTTCAGCTGTTTATGCCTATGTAAAAAATAGACTGTTCAGGAAAGATTGGATTAACTTAGTGAATTCTAAGCATGAATGCTGGTCACCACCAGGACTACTTAATCAGTGCATTCTGTATTTAATAGAAAAACTGCTAAAATAATAATAACTTAGCTATGCCTGAATCAAGTTCAGCAGCAGTAATACATGGCTGCTTTAATTGCATAATGCATAGATTAATTGATTTTGAATCAGGAGATATTTGAACATATTTAAAGAACTCATATATCACATTTGAAATAGCACATTGGGCCACTCATATAGACTTTTCAACTATAAATTCCTCTACCATTAAAATAGAAGATTTTGAAGTGGATCCATATTTTCTAGAACAAATAACAAGCAGGACATAGGTCCCCAAATAGATATTCTTGGAATAAAGTTAATTTATAATACGTTAAGCCTCGAGAAAATCATATTGCAAATAAAATGCAAAACTAAAGCAGACTGTATTTAAAATGTGTTAGAATGGGTTTAGTCATATCGGTGGCAAAATCTAGCAGCATCCAAGATAAATATGTTATCTCTATTCCAATATCAAAATCTAAACTTCCTGACTTTCTCCAGTAACTAGTTTTCTAAGTTTACAAAAACAACATTGGGCCATGCAGCTCCAGGATCTAACCCAGGGTGAGTCCAGCCTGCTGCCTGGTTTTGTAGGGTCTGTGAAGAACTAAAAATGGCTTTTGCATTTTTAAATGTTTCCCAAAACCCCAGAAGAATAGCATTTTGTGACACATGATAATTACATGAATTTGAAATTTCAGTGTCCATTATTAACTTTTATTGGAACATGGCCACACCAGTTTGCTTATGTGTTGCCTAATGTTGTCTGTGCTCTAGGGGCAGACTTGTATAATTACAACAGGGACCATTCAGATCATTCACTGTCTGGCCCTTTGCAAAGTGAGTTTGAAGATCCCTAGTCTGGGCCCTTGTTAGAGGGTCTTTTTCATTTTCTCTGTTAAGTGAAACCATCTCTGGGAGTGGAACTTCTATTTCTCTTTGTTTAAATATCACAGTTTTTTATGAATCTTTCCTTTTGATCCCCAGAATAGTTCTAATATTTAGATAATGGCTCACGTTTATAAAAGCAAAATAATGGGGAAAATGGATTTGTAAGGTGAAAAATGTGTTTATTTTGTGATTTTCGGGTTACATTTTTCCTACTTAAATTGACTAATTATTGGATTATCTGTCTATTTTTTTTGAGACCTAGGCTGTGGATTCAATGGAGTTATTTGTATTTAATCAGTTCTTTTTATATTGACAGTTATTTCTAAAAGGAGTGTGATCTCATTAGTCCGCAGACTCTGATGATCCAATTTAACTGAAGAGAATTTCTACAAATTCATTACACTCCTCTCTCCAAGCTGTGAATATCATATAAATTTGTAAAGGTTTTGCACCACACATCACTTACTATCCTTCCAATTTATCTGTATCTTTCAAAATATATAATCTAACACTGATGATAAAGTTACAACTTTCAGAGCGTAAAATACATTATTTCCTCAATATCTGAATGTCTGAAGTGGAAGTAGATTGGTTTTTTTACATACAAACCACATTTCAATTTTGCTTTTTCCCATTTTCCTGTTTCTCTTGTAAATCAAAAGCTTTTAAAACTGCGTAGGATGCTTTTGTTTTTGCCATATGAGCACAAAGAAAATTCTCTTTTCTAAAGCATTACCGGATATAAGTAAAAAGCAGCATTTGGTGGTTCTTTTCTGTCTCTCTTTGTATCTGACACAGTTTTGCTTGGGCTAGCATAAGTATTCAATAACTATTTGGTGATTGTTTAACAAAGATAAATTATAACCTGTGCAGTCAGAATGTCCTGGGATGAAGATTATTTATTGGGAATTCAGAAAAATTGCATCCTTTAAGACCCACACAGTTACATTTCCTTTGTACTTCATTTAGCTTCACAGTGCTGCAAGTTTTCTGTATAATCTTAGAAATGCACCTAATCCACATTTTGGCTAAATACCAAATGTTAAAATCAGTTTTCATTAGAAGCAAATACTGCAGCTGAATAGCATCATTAAAATATGAAATGCAGTCCTCAAGATCAAATAAAAATTATCAAAAAATTTTTTATTACAATTACTAAAAATTATACTTATTTTGTTAAAGTTTGGCAAAGTATAGGATAGTAATTTTTCAGGACTCTCATCTACTCGATTAGCACTACTAAAACGATCCTCACTTTCAATTGAGTTTGGCTCAGTAACAAGATGTGTTTTGGCCCGCTCTGCTTGTATAGTATACTGCTAAAGGTGAGATTGCTACTAAGTTATTAAGCTTTCTCCATGTCTAATCCTGGCAGACAAAGTTAATTTTTTTAATTTATCAGCTGTTTGTCTTGAATCTCATTGAAGTAATTACACAAATTGAAGTTTTGTGCATTGCTTAATCAAGACTTTTTTGTATATATTCAGATGCAAACTATATATAATTATAGATATAATTTATAACATTTCTTCATGCACTTTATCCTTCACATAATCACTTAATAAAAATTTGTGTTTAAAACTTTGACCTAGAATTGTCATCTTGGAGCAATGTAATGGCTTTCAAGATAAAATGATTTTTGAATTTACATCAGTTCCTCTTTCGTTATGTGCAGAACCATTTCAGTAGAATGATGAGAGGATCGTTAGAGCAGTTTTCAAGTAAGATCTAATTGGAGTCTTAAGCAATAAGTATGGTTACATTTTCAGCTGGTTGGGCAAACTAAATATTTTTTGTGAGAGTAAGAATGAATTGTTAGTAAATACTGCTATGTTTGAATTATTGTCTAGAAAGTCTAGTATCAAGACATTCCTTTGTTCAAGCACCATTTTTAACACTTAAGCATTTTTATTCCATTTTTTTAGAACATCTTATATAACTACATATAAAGGCAACTTCCAAATCTTTTGTACGCCATGTAGCTTTTTCTCTGAAGAAATAAGAAGTGACCTATCATCGTTTGGCTCTTACGTTATCAATATTCTGAACCCACAGTGCTCAGAGTATAATGAATTCTTCATTTGTTTGGCCTTCGAAGACGTTTAAGGCTGAAATTAAAAATGGTTTGCAGCCTTTGGCTGAATTCTAAAGCTGTTATGTACACATCTACCTATTAGTACTTTATATTTATCGAATATTATGATGTTTCAGGCACTATGCTAAGCACTTACCTACATTTTCCATGTGATTTTACCATAACCAAATGGTAGCTCATGTTACTATCCTTAAATTACAAAAGAAGAAATAGTCTTCACCAGATTGAAAGATTTACCTTACATGATGTATAGCTTAAAGTAGCAAAGCCAGAAGTAGAAACCAAGCTGTATGACTTCAAAAGCCAATGTGCTACACACAGCTGAAAATACAGGAAGGATCTGAAAGAAATAATAATCCATGTAATTATAATATTATATTTATAAATTATTCAATTCAACATTCCCTTCTCACCAAAGGATCTATACAACTCCTTATAACAAAGTGTGACTATATAAGAAACCCTTCTCCTTCTTGAGTTAAAAATGGCAGAAAAAAAAAATTCTAAAACAAAATTTGAAGATTTCATGATGGTCATGTCTTTGATAAATGAGTCCATGAATAGGACACTGAATTTTGAGGTTCTATGTTTGGACTCAATAGGAATGATAAACAAAGTTCCACTTTAAAATTAATATGATATAGAGTGATTTATTGTGTTCGTACAACATTTGCCATTCAAGTAATTTGTTGCAGGTCTGAATATATGATATCATTCTATTTTTTCAAACTTGGACTCCTCATTTGCATTTAGGATTATAATTGAATATATAAACTTTTATTTCCTTTTTAAACAGAGGAAAGATGGGGCAGAATGGGCAAGAGACTATAAAACAGCCAGGAGTAGGCGTAGGACTAGCAGACACTGAAGGTAAGTTACAGTTTACAATACACTGGATTTTGGTTGTATCTGTATGCTATACTGTTTGCTTTGTTTTTGTTTTAATATGAACGTTAATTTCTAAGTACTAATACCAAAAGCAGTAGGAAATAAGTCACCATTATCCATATGATCTATTAAATTAGAATGACTTTGTCACTTCATTTAACATTCATATTTAACATTTAAGCACTTTGGGGTACTACAAATTTTAAAGGGAAAGAAGAATGAGGATTACAGAATGAAACTTGAAGACTTTCTCTGGGAAAAAATATCTTGAAATTTAAAAAAATGTTTTTGTTTAAAATACTATACAAATAGAAAATCATGAAACCTCATTTAAGTCAATGGCAAACCTTAAAAATGTGGAACTAAGAGGAAACTAATGGTGTAAAAATCTTTTTGTAGAAAAATAATGACTGAACTAACTTCTAAAGTGAAAACTTAATTTTAAATTAAACTTTGTTTTATTAAATAGTATTATAAGTGTATTACAAAATGCAAAAAAAATCCTTTTATTCCACACAAAATCAGTATCTCTAAGGTGCACAATGACTTTTCCTTCGTTTAAAAAATTTTTTTCCTAATGTTTTGATAAGATCTGATAGCACTGGTATACATCATGATTTACACTCTCAATAATTTTAACTATTCTAAGTACTTAACACTATTCTAAGTACTTTTCACATATTATCTCATTTAATTCGTACAATTACCTATGAAGGTACCTGGTTTTACATGAAAAGAAACTGAAGTGCAAACATCACACAAGGTAAGAGCAAGTGATTGAATCCATGAAAATGACACCAAATCACACGCTATTAAAAAGAATCATTAATGCCATGGTACCACATGGACATTCGATGAGGAAATAGGAAACCCAGATTTAAGGTTCAAATCTTGTCTTGACTGGTGACCTGATCTTTCTATCTTTAGAAACCTGATCTGAAAAATGCTGGGTCTAAGTGATGCTTAAGTTTCCTAGTGGACTTAAGTAGATATCACATATTTCTGGTTCTACTAAAAATTTTTATTTGAACTCATTCAAAGACTGTGCTTCCTCTACTTGTTGCCATGGTCCCACGGTCCCATCCTCAATCCACCATTCCTTTTACCCATCTTCCTTCTGCATAAACTCATCAACTCTTGTCTATATGTTGATTGCCATCCAAGCTCCCTGGAATTCAGACTCAGATATCCACCAGGCATTTGTGCCCAACCAAGAAAATAGAAACCATATTAAAAATATACCTATTTTAAAAATAGGACATTTATGGCTGGCAATTATTATATACGTGTGGAAGATGCTGAGAAACCCAGCAGGGGGTACGGAGGTAGCAGAAGAAAGCTCCTGTCCCTAAAGGCTGGAGGGCAGGGAGAGCTGAAACCAAGATAAGCCTGTCTGCTGGGATCAGCAGGTAAGGAAGAGACACAACAAAAGATAGAAATATATATTGAGATAGACAAGGATGGGGAGAAATATCCCAGTTTCTCCCTTCCTCCCCTTCTCCAGTCTCTGCCAGGGCCTGGTCAAATCAGCTGGAAGCCAACTAACAGGGGAGGCTGGAAAACATGCTAGGGAGCAGCTCTTCTGAAAGCAGGGCAGAGAAAGACCAAAGATGCATCCAAGGGCACACAGGCGTAGGGCTGGTACAGTACTTCACCTGGAAATTCCATAGATGCCTCAAACGACATATGCCCTGAATTCAGTTTTCCCTCTTTCTCCTCCTATACTTGTCTATCACTCACAAAATCTGTGCCTATTTATACCGTAATTTTCATCTTGTGTTATTATTGTTCTTTGACTTAAATTTACCTATTTTTATGCCTGTCTCCTTCATCAGGCTGAACAACTCTCAGACCAGAGCTATGATTTATTCATCTTGGTGTCCCAGCACTTAGCAGAAAGCCTTGCCCATAAAGTTGCTTCAAGAATGTTTAAGTGAATGAATAAACAATATAATCTTGTATTAAAGTAATGGCCATTGATTTTCATCTGACCCTATACTTCATGTATACAGAGAAGCAATTCATGGGGGCTTTTTCCCAAAAGTTTTAACTACTTAACTTCATCTTTCTCTTAACCTTAAAGTTTATAAATTAAATTATTTTAGTATAGATGTTAACATTTGAAAAGAATAGAAATTGTTCATCCTAATGCTACCTTCTTAGTTCCTATCAGTCCCACACAAAACATGCTTGTTTTCCAAGAAGAAGCCAGTCGGAGGCTACTTTATATTTTATTTAAACTTATGAGTCAATGTGTTTATATTTTAGTGAACTGACCCTTATCAACAGTTAATCTCAGATTAGTTACTGAGCAGAGGGGTGGGAGTTGAGGACGGGAACCATATGGAATATGTAATGTAATGTGAGTCATGCCCTTTTGGCAGCAATATTTTGGACAAATTATTTTTGACTGAGTTACTTATGACATTTTGACGATAAGCAAATTTACAGGTAACACATTTATGTGAAGTTATGAGTAGTTCTATAAGAGATACATAAGAGATTGCTAATAATATGAAAAAGAAAACTGCAATAAATATTAAACCTTTATAGGAAAGTTATACTTCAAAATCCAGCAGGTATACCCTGGACCAGCTACAGGGATATTCTGGCCTCAGAGAAGCTGCCAGTGGGCTAGCAGTGCCCTGGCTGTAGCAGGGTCCCTGCCCCCACATGAACAGTAGCATACCACAGAGAGGGGTATCTCAGTTAGGCCTAGCCACGTGCCAGAGTTAGAAAGCATCCATGTCTAACAACAAACAAAGAAGTACTATGTGAAGTACTGTGATGATTAAAGTCCCAAGTGAAGAAATTTTACTTAGATACCAAGTAAATATACATTATACTTGTAGGAGCTTTAAAATGGAACACAAAATTTCTCCATTTATTTAGTCGAGTCTTCAAAATCTATGAAAAAATTCATTTTCACATTTCTTTGCTTTTCTGTATTATTTTTCACAGGGTGTAGTGTGTACACTTACAATTAATGCACTAGAAAGTCCCCTCCTTTGAAATAGTATAACAAAAACACAAAACAAATTGGTACTGATCATATCAAAGGAAATAGCTAAATAAGGAGACAAAACACTTGGTGTAGATTCATTTTATAAATCATTTCATTAAGACCTTTTCACTATGCTCTTCATGTAATAAAATTTTCATATCATTAGTAAATTTTAAAAAGAAATCTAAAATAATATTTCAACATAGTTTTCTTTTAAACTATGGTCAGACAACAATATTTACTGAGCAAATACTATGTGCCAAGTACTGTGCTACATACAATGATTAAGACAGACTGCCCTCATGGAGCTTACAATCTAGCAAGAAGAGTAAATGTTAAACATTTATTACAAGTGTGATAAAGAAGATGTGGCACATTATACAATGGAATATTACTCAGCCATAAAAAGGAACAAAACTGAGTTATTTGTAATGAGGTGGATGGACCTAGAGTCTGTCATACAGAGTGAAGTAAGTCAGAAAGAGAAAAACAAATACCATATGCTAACGCATATATATGGAATCTAAAAAAACGGTACTGATGAACATAGTGGCAGGGCAGGAATAAAGACGCAGACGTAGAGGACGGACTTGAGGACACAGGGGTGGGGGAAAGGGTAGCTGGGATGAAGTGAGAGAGTAGCACTGACATATATACACTACCAGATTTAAAATGGATGGCTAGTGGGAAGCTGCTGCATAGCACAGGGAGATCAGCTTGGTGCTTTGTGTCCACCTAGAGGGGTGGGATAAGGAGGGTGGGAGGGAGGCTCACGAGGGAGGGGATATGGGGATATATGTATACATATAGCTGATTCACTTTGTTGTACAGCAGAAACTAACACACCATTGTAAACTAATTATATTCCAATAAAGATATTTTAAAAAAAACCTTTATGAACAATTTTACATTAAGAAAAATATATAGGCAGAGGTTGGGGAGAAAATTATCGAATCAGACAGAAATTTATTTGTTCTAAGCAGATAAGAAGAAGATACCAATTTAAAGTGTAAGATTTTGTTTTGTCCCCATAGAAATATGGACTTAACCTTGTGTTGGACTTGAGGTATATGTATGATGTAAATTTTGTCGGGTTTTTTTTTTTCTTTTTTTCTTTTTTTTTTTTTTTTTGCGGTACGCGGGCCTCTCACTGTTGTGGCCTCTCCCGTTGCGGAGCACAGGCTCCAGACGCGCAGGCTCAGCGGCCATGGCTCACGGGCCCAGCCGCTCCGCGGCATGTGGGATCTTCCCGGACCGGGGCACGAACCCATGTCCCCTGCATCGGCAGGCAGACTCTAAACCACTGCGCCACTAGGGAAGCACGACATGGTATATCTTTATACGCCAGTGTGCACATGACGATTTTTATATGTATGATATTAGACAAGTTACTCATATTCTCTAAGTCTCTGATTCCTAATCTACAAAAGTAAGAATAACAGTAGTATTTTACCTTATCAGTGTATTGCAAGGATTGATGGAAATAACGAGTGTAAGGCGCTTGGCACTGTGGCTGGCACGTAGTCAATAAATGCTAGCGGTCATTGTCCCAGTCATCGCCTATATCATGTAAGTGAATACTTCTGACCTGATTTTCCCCAAGACTTTTAAACTCATGTTTTCTAAAATGGTTTCTTTTTCTGCCTTTGGCATTCCACCAGAAAAGATGTTTTCAAGGTCCTGCATTTTCCAGTTTGTTTTGAAAAGATGATACATATATTTATTACAGTATTTCAAACTACTCTTCTTCCCAGAATAAATCTGATGTGATCCCTTGTATAGTAATGTCTCCCCTCTATGAAGGATGTCTTTTCTAGACCTTATTATGCTTTACTAAATGGCCTGAGTTTAAAATTCAGTGCTACTGATTTCTAGTCCTGGATTACTGACTGGGAATTTAACATTGAAAGCATATCCTAAAAATTGTCTATTATTGAAACAAAAAATAATTCTGGGTCTTTACTGTGAGACAGATGCATCACTGGAGGTTATTAATTGACCACTAAAAACGAATTAAATGAATTAAATTTCTGGAATAGATCTTGACTGTTTCTTATCCTTAAGCACTCATCAAAGAATTGACATTTGCTAAATTTAAGCCCAGAATATTTTAGACTTTCAGGGATTCATATCTCTAATGGCAGTTTTTAATATTTTTTGAAAATGTCTTCTTTGCCTAGAAGTCCCCAAACTGCTTGCGTTGGGAGTTGGTGCTCTGATTTATTTATGGGAGAGGGGCTTTTGAATCAAGATAAGGACGTTAAAACATAGCAAAGGGTAGTGAATGAATATAAACTAAGAATATTCTCTTAGCATAGTTGTAGAAAATTAACAAAACAAGACATATAAATATTACAGATATATAGTTTTACTTTGTTCTAAATGCCTTTACATTATCCGGTTCATTGTCACAAAACAGTAGGGGATATAGACATAGAATAATGATTTCGATTTTAAAGTTATGGAAACAGAGACATAGAGCAATGACACCATTCACCCAGAGTCAACTAATTAAACAGTGTGGGTTAAAATCTACAGATATATAATCTAATATCAACTGACTCTTGCCTATTGTACTTTCCAAGATTTTTTAACATTAATGGTTACAGTGCTATTGCATGAAAAATAAATTTATAAAACTAGCTGCAACTATTCGAAAGAAAACTAACATTGTTGATGATTATGGCCAGTTAACCGAGATTAATATCAATTACATTATAGGTACTATGTAGCTTATAAAACCATTTTAAATCTTGTTCTATCTGATATTAAAAATGTCCATAAAATTACTGTATTCAAAACAGCAAGAGATATAAAGAAGATTCCGATATTCCCATAAACCTAATTAAAATACATTACACACAAAGGAGGAAGGATAAGAATCCATACGATGTCTCAACAGCAATAATTGACACGTAGAAGAGGGTCATGCGTAATGCCCTTGAAATTCCAAGTGGAAGAGAGTATAAACTAAAGTTCTATCCACAAACTATCCATTAAGTATAAGGGTTGAATAAAATCATTTTGGGATGTCTAGTTCTCAAAAAATGTTAGGTCCCCATGCTACCTATCTGGAAGTTACTTGAGGGTATGTTCTACCAACATAGAGAATAAACCACACTCAAACTCACACTGACCCCTCCCCCCCCCCCCCCCCCCCCCGCACACACACACAACTTGAGAGCCAAGAGACAAGAAGGGTAGAGAAAAGAAGAGTGGGGACGTCAATGGTGAAATGAGGAGATTCTAAAGACAGTAGTCATGCAGCAGGCAGAGAGAACACGTGGGAAAATCTGAGCAGATATGGTGAGTTCTAGCTGCAAGTGGATGACGAGTGAGGTGTTAGTGTGGGAAGGAAAAGAGGAATTGACAGGCGTCAGTATCTAGCCAAGTGTAAAATGGTCTTCAGAGGGGTTGAGTACTCTTGGAAATTTTGGGAACAGTTAGGAATAGGTACATAGAAAGCAAAGCAAATTGTAAAACAGAGTAATTAATAACTTGAGGATAAAACACAAAAGAAATCTTTGAGAACTCCATGAAATACCCAATGGTCTCAGAAGTGAACAATATTAGTCACATTAATGTAAATTCCAAACATTAGTTTAATCAAGATTGTGACATAACTATATGTCAAGGTGGAGGAAGGCTAACTCTTCATCTACCAAAATTTAAATATCAATAAATTAATGAGGGCAATACAAAATTATTCTGAGAAATATGAATATAAAGAAGCAAAGAAACATATAAAAAGACTTGACAGTAGATTTTTCTTGGCAATTTTATTAAGGGTTTGGGGAAATGAAGAGTTGGGCCAAGGGAGAATTGATTTTTGAAAAAGAAGTCATAAAATTATGTAAAATGATTCAACCTTTTGATATATGAGGAAATAAAAAATGAGGGATAATGATCAGTGTTAACAAGTATGAGAAAAAAAGTGGCAGTTTGTAATAAATAATTTCCTATTATTACCCTAAATGATTATGAATATCCATTCTCTTAAAGCTTTTTAAGTAATAGTTATTGCAACTAAGTACCCTGTTTAACATACTCATTAAAGATATTCTGATAGCACCAATGCTATACACAGGGAGCTCTTTCACTTTTAAGAAATTTAACTGTAACTAATAACAATAAAATACAAAATCTCTGGGGAAAAAATGCTGTAGAATTCAAACTACCAAGTAGTTTTAACCTTTTTTTCACTTCAATCAAAAGTCAAAATGAATTTTCTAAATGCCCAGCAAGAAATAAATTTCAGAATTTTGGAAAATGCAAAATTCATTGAAGATAATTCATTTTTCTACCATTTAGTTTATTAGTTACTTTCTCTAACTGAAACATTCTGATTTATCCAGAAAGTCATTTGGAAATTTATATAACTTTCTACAGGAAAAAGAAACCCTACATTTAAGTAAAAAAGAGTAGAACTGACCCAAAAAACCCCACAAAAACAGCACATTTCACAAAAGTAGCCCTTGCTCAACCAACTAACACTTTCCCTAAAGGAACCAGTTTTACAGGTAAGAAAGTAACCCAGACATGAGATAATACACTCTGAGGAAAGTCCACACTGCTTTATTAAGTGACTGCTGGTCTCTAAAAAAATCAGTATATTCTACTGTTTGCTTTGCGACAATACAATTGTAGAAAAGAAGCATTTGCCTGTTTAAATGTTTTATTTTAAAAATATGCTTTGCTATCTACTCAAGTCATCTTGTGCATCTGAGTATTTTCCTGCACCAAGCAAATGCAGTTTTAGACTGTTATCACAGAAGATGCTTCTTACCCATTAAATAACATACCACTGTGATTCCTGTAATTTACATAACCCTCTGGCACACAGACAACTATCACTGGTGTATGAAATACTAAGTAGCAGTAACAGGGCTTTACCTTACATATTTTATTGTGACATTGTTGCTATTGAATAAATAAATACATATACATATTATCCATTCTACTTGATGACTCATCCTCTCAAAAAACCCAGCACATCCTCCTTAACAGCAATAACCACGGCAACATTACAACTGATATTTATTTGCTAAACATTTTGCTGGGATCTTTAAAAATTTGGCAGCTCCATTCTCACAATAACCCTCTAAAATAGACATTATAATATTTATGATATTCCCAATGTCTAACACTGAGACTTCTACAAAATACCCACACAATAAATATTTTTTGAATCAAGACATTAAGACTCCAAGAGACTAAAGGATAAATCAAGCCTAGTAATACACCTGTGAAATTGAAGTGAATAGTTACGCAAAAACTATTTCGTAAGATGCTATGGAAAATCCGAACAAACTTTTTGGCCAACCCAAATGTATCAGATTTTAGTGTAGTTTTGTTTTGTAGGGAGTTTTTAAATTACAGATTCTATTTCTCTTCTAGGCTGTATGTTTCTAGAAACTTGTCCATTTCTTCTAGGTTGTCAAATTTGTTGGCATATAATTTGTCATAATCAAGAAAGAGATTTATAGCACAATATTATTTCCATTAAAAATAAATAAATACAAAGTAATACTAGATTTTTTATAGCTACCTCATTATGTAAATATTTACATAAACAAATATATGGAAGTTGAATTGAAAGGATTGTAGTAAATATACAAGATTGGGTGGCTGCTTTTGGGAGGGTGATGAGTTGAAGTTATTGGGATGAAAGGGAAAACTATAAAGATAATTAAATACTATACAAAGAAGGATCCTGGCAGAGACAATGCTGATTGAGTGCTTGTGGGCTATGAATTGAGGAGTGTGAGCAGCTCAATTCTGGGCACCTGCAGTTAAAAAAAAAGTTGGGAATAGTGTTTTCTGGGAAAGCTTCACTGAGAGACAGTTGTGTCAACACTGGAGGAGATGAAAGAGAGCCATGCGGATACCTGGGGGGAGAATTGTCCAGGCAGAACAAAATGTTTTTAAGGAGAAATGAGCCCCACACATCCAATGAAAAGGGAGCTAGTGTGTCAAGGAAGAGCAGAGGTGAGGAGGTCAGAGGAGGAACAGGAGCCTAGGAGAACACAGCATGAACTTTGCCTCCTATTGAAAGTGGTGTGGGACATTGTTGGAGGGTTTTGAGCCAAGGAATGCAACAGTCTGACTTAAGTTTTAAAAGATTCATCCCAACTACTCTTTTGAGACTATTCTGCAGGGAAGAAAAGCAGAAGAAGGAAGAACTGTTGGGTATTTATTGCACTTATCCAGGGAACAGATGATGATGTCTCAGACCAGGTTTAGGGTCCAGTGTAGTGAGAAGTGCTTAGGTGATACATATATACATAGTAATAGTATTAAAATATAATCATCAAATTAATAATGATTACTTTGGGGATGTGGGAAAAGGACGCAATTGGGGAAGGGTTCCATAATTGGCTTCATCTGAATTTATGTTTTATTTCTTAAGCTGACCTGTCATTACATGAGTGCTTACTACATATTATTTATACTCCATTAAACCTACCTAAAGTATTTTAAATTTTTAGAAAACAATATTGAGTAATTTTGACATTTATTTGTTCATTACATCCAGGGTGCAATTTTTTAACATGATATTTCCTCAACTATACCTATATAAGGCAGTATCTTTCACTGTTGAGAGACAGATAACAACACAAACTAACTTAAAAGAAAAGAATGTTTATAGGTTGCTATAACTGAGAAGTTGATAGCTGGAAATAGCCTCAGGAAATACCAGCCTCCAGCCTGTTCTAGATTCTCAACTCTTTTCTCAGTTTTCCCTGCAAGTTAACCTTGTACTCAGGCTGTTCCATGAGGCTGGGGACAGAGCTCCCAGCTGTTCTGGGACCCACTTTTAAGCTCTTAACTGAAGGGAAAGAGAGAATATGTCTCAAATATCCTAAGTGAAGCACTCTACTTTTTCCTACGTGGCTCAGATGCCCACCTCTGGAACAATCACTCTGGCAAAGAAAATGAAATATGGTGGTTTTCAACCTAACAGACCCATTTGGATTTGGGGGCAGACCTTCCCAGTGTAGTGGTAGAAGAAGACAAGGGATACTGGAAAGATAAAATAAGAGATTTATGTTAGAATATATCCGCGTATACTTTCAAACATGTACTGAAATCCATGAATCTGAATGGAGCAGTCAGGGATATGGCAAAACAAACACACACAAAAACCTCTTAAATAGATGCTAGAAAAATTTCTACTAAGTATTAAAGGGAATTTTTTTAAATAGATAAAGAATGTAACTAATAAGAATAATAATAAAAATAAGTATCATAACTACTTATTACATAGAAACGGTAGAAGAGTTTTGCTTGGAATGAAATACAGAACAGAGGACTAGAATAAATTTCTGAAATGTGTTTTGATATTCTATAATAACGTGAAAAAAGTTTCAAAATTCATCAAGTATTAATGGATAATTCATTTAGCGTATCATTTCCAATGTGGCATGGGGACTATTTCCAGAAATTCAACATTTTATTCTTTTTTATTTCGGCTTCTTCTGGCTAAACATATATCACCACAATAGATTTACAATCTTGGATGCACTACTGCATTATCAGTCCTCTTAAAACTGACATAGGGCTTCCCTGGTGGCGCAGTGGTTAAGAATCCGCCTGCCAATGCAGGTGACATGGGTTCGAGCCCTGGTCTGGGAATATCCCACATGCAACGGAGCAACTAAGCTCGTGCGCCACAACTACTGAGCCTGTGCTCTAGAGCCCGCGAGCCGCAGCTACTGAGCCCATGTGCCACAACTACTGAAACCATGTTCCACAACAAGAGAAGCCACTGCAATAAGAAGCCCGCACACTGCAACAAAAAGTAGCCCCCACTCGCCGCAACTAGAGAAAACCTGCGTGCAGCAACGAAGACCCAATGCAGCCAAAAATAAATAAAAGTAAAATAAATCAATTTATTTTGAAAAAGATAATATTATTTGGGTAAATTTCCATTAAAAATTTACAGGTCATTGCCTTTCTTTTCAAAGCACTGATTATTTAATTTTTAAAATATTTATTGGTGTTTTGATTATTTAAAAATAATTTACTCTTCTTTTTCAGAAAACTTACTCATGTCAATCCACTATTGATGAAGCATTTTTATGTGAGTCTGATTTCAAGGATTATTTTACTGTGAGCTAAAGTGACATGCCGATCTTTGCAATACCTAGTAGTATATTCTCAATATACTTTGGCCAATCTAAAATTATGGTTCATCCATTTCCTATAATTTCAACCTTTAAAAAAGAAACCAAAGAAAGTCTAATTTACTAACTTGGGGGATAATAATGCCAAGTGCTTTTGTACCAGATACTATCTTTGTCATTTGAGGAAAATGATTGACTTATGAGGACTTAAAAGAGAGCTAATATTAACTACTTATTCAGAGTATCACTGTGTAAACTGAGTATAGAGAGAATATAGGAGGCTTTTATTTTGCTGTTGAAGCACTTGAGGAAATGATAGCTATTTTTGATTAGAAAAGGGCTTAGCTTCAGTCAATCAGAAATAGTAAAATTGGTAGCAGGTTTTCAGAAGTGGTGGCAAGCAGTAGCAATTAGTCCATAGAACATTCTATTTTTTGTTCTTTGAAGATAGGTTACTAAATTCTCTACTTAATAATTTCAACTTTAATAGTAATTGTGTTTTGTATTTATCAGGAGTATCAATGATCTTGCATGCTTCATTTACTAGGAAGCCTGAGGTCAGTGCTGCTCATGTATGTAAGATGAGCAAAGCCCAGTTCCAGGAGGCACTGTTCACCTAAACCAATTAGTGATTGGTACACTCTGGAGGTATCAGTGTGAAGTTCCTGCCAGAAGGATAGGGTACAATATACTGCCTGGACTTGGGGATCAAAATGATTTGGGGTTTATAAAAATTGGATACTAAGAAATGATTTCCATTATAGTAAAGAGGAAATGTAAATAACTTAAATCTGTCAAGAGCTTAAACATGCTGAGCACTATGTTAGCTAATTTGATTTTTGTGAGAACCCTGTGGTGTAAAATCCTTTTCTCTCTGACCCATATTATTGTGTCTGGAAGGTAGACGTGATGCCTGGATATGTAGCATGCATCTTGCAACCATTAGACAAAAAGGGCAAAAAAAACAAGTACTAAAAATGACGTAGTAGAAAGAAAGAACTTGGGTGCCTGCCTCATTACTGAAATGACAAACCTGTGCTAATCTCTGGATTTCTTTTATATTAAGAAATGAATCCCTATTTGTTTAATCATTCTAAGTAAGTTTTTCTGTTACTTACAGATGAAAGCATTCCTTAAGGAGGCAGAAGGAAAACAATAGAGAAAAGTGCAGTTTTAAAACAAAGGAGTTAAACAGAAAGTAAAATTAATTCCAAATTACTTCTAACTTGTTGATGTATTAAAATCACCTAATGAAAGAGAAATTTCATCCAAGTAGTTAAACACATCTAGCTGCCTGCTATTTACAGAAAATCTACCTAAAGTAAAAGTCTCACAGATGAGTTGAAAATAAAAGAAGTGGAAATATATACATCACACAATTATTATTCAAAATAAAGCTGGTGAAATGGTATCAGAGTCAGAAAAAATAGAAAAATCAAGGCAGGAAATAATAGCCTTCTTATGTCACCTATAATGACCAATTCAAAAACATTATTTAAAAAGAGAAACTCTTCACAGTAGAGATAAAGTCTAAGATTCCAGGAGATAAATCTAACAAAATACACTTTTATGAGAAAATTGCAAAATACTGTTGAAATTCCAAAAAGAAGGCTTGAATGAATAGGCATATAGAGCATGTCATAAAGATTAATATCATAAAGATTGTAATTGTTTCCCACTTAATATGGGAATACCATGAAAGTTCAATTAAATAACTAAAAGTTTGTAGTGGAATTTTGAAAGCTGACCCTGAAATTTATATAAAGGAAGTAAAGGCTAGGAAGTTTTGAATAAAAATGATAAAGTAGGGTTATTCCTAGTTATCAAGATTAATTAGAGAGTTATAGTATACAAAATACTGTGGTACAGCACATGTATTATCTAGTAGAACAATGAAACAGAGCAGATGGACCAGAAAATATTTTCCTGTATATGAAACCTTAATTTATAACAAAACTTGCATTGCAAATAAAGAAATGATTAAAGAAAATTTGGCTGCCTGCAAAGAAAAATAAATTCCTACTACCTCACACTGTAAAAAAGCAATAAAGAATAACTGAGGATGTTTTGAGTATCTAAAGTGAAAAACTATTAGAAGAAAATAGAGACTTTCTTCCTAATGGCAAAATATGAAAGAACTGTTAAAAAACAAAACTATTTAAACACAAAACCAAAACTGTAGTGTAAAAAACTAACAAATTTGACCACATTGCAATTAAAATAAAACTTTTGTTCAAAAAATTATAACATAAACAAAAACAATATGAAGACTGAAAGTAGATATTTGTTATGCATATAAAAGAAATGGATCAGGATTCAGTATGTGTATGTATATATTATTTTTCTAAAAGTCCTTTAAAAAAATTCAGAATTTGCAGAAGTGTGACAAAATTATTATAGTGCTGATAGAAAAGCAGTACATAAATTGTTAGTATAAACTGTTTCGAGACTAATTTGACAGTAACAACTAAATTTGAAAATTTGCATTATGTTTGATTAATCATTGGCTAATGATTCCAACATATCCTAAATATTCTACTATATTCTAGCTAAATTCTTTTATCCATGTGTGAAGAGTTGTGTAAAAAATGTTTATTTTAGCTTTGTTTATAATAATGTAAATTGGAAAACTATATTTATGACAGATTAATACATAATTTTAATATATTCACTAATATAATAAATTAAACTACATAGATGAAGAAAAATCATTTGATTTACATTAAACATCTGTTTTTGATGACAGTTCCTAGCAAATTAGGAAAGGTAGGGCCTTTCCTTAATTTTGTAAAGATTATATTAAAAATTATTTTACTTATAGGTGAAGTTTTGGCACATGCCTTTTAAGATCAGGATTGACAAGGATGTCTACTATTAATATTTGACATAGCATTGGTCTCGGTTAATATATAGGGAAAGAAAATTGAGTAAGAGGTACAGTGATTGGAAGGGAAAGAATAAAACAAATTATTTGTATACAATTTGAATATGTATGCAGAAAATCTGATGGAATCAACAGATAAATGTTAGAACGAATAAGAATTACTCTAGATCACCAATAATTAATCATAAATACACAATAGCAACAAAGCAACAAAAATAATAATATCACTCATAATATCAAAACTGAACAGTATCTTAGGTTTAACTTGTACAATAACCAAGATATCCATGGCAACTTTTAGACTCTATTAAAGGGCATAAAAGGAAATCTGAATAAATGTAGAATCATTCCGTGCTTTGTAGTGAAACAATTTAAATATGAAAATGTAAATCTAATAAAATTCTGATTAAATTACCAGCTAGATATTTTTGAGGAACTCAATATAATTATTCGAACATTCATATGAAATAATAGAGAACTTTCAACATCCAAGTCAACTTTGAAAAGGAGCAAAGGAAGTTTTGGTGTTCATTATTGTTGCTCACTAATTATTTCTGTTTCTCTGACTCCCAGACTGTTTGGCTCCTTTGTGACACAGTTGACCCTTTGACTAGTTCTAGCCAATGAGTCATGGATGGTCAAGATGTGTGCCATTTTTGGACTGAACATTTAACTGCTGGTAGAGACTTGTAGAGTTCTCTTTTCCTCCAGACATGGCAGTCAGCAAGGGGGAAAATTGTGACTCCCCATCAGCCTGAGATGGTGTGACTAAAAAGAGCAGAGACCCTGCCAACCTTTATTGGATATGTACAGTGAGAGAGAATAAAATCTTGCAGTTTTTTTAAATTAACTTTTTTTAATTGATGTATTGTTGATTTACAGTGTTTTAGTTTCAGGTGTACAGCAAACTGAATATATGTACATATATATATATATGCTTTTTCAGATTTTTTTCCATGATAGGTTATCACAAGATATTGAATATAGTTCCCTGTGCTATACAGTACATCCTTGTTGGTTATCTATTTTATATATAGTAGTGTGTATCTGTTAATCCCAAACTCCTAATTTATCCCTTCCCCTCTCCCTTTCCTCTTTGGTAACCATAAGTTTGTTTTCTATGTCTGTGAGTCTTTTTCTGTTTTGTAAATAAGTTCATTTGTTTTTTGTTTTTTGTTTTTTTTTTTTTAGATTCCACATGTAAGTGATATTATATGATATTTGTCTTCCTCTGACTTACTTCACTTAGTATGATAATCTCTTTTGGTAGTGTTTCTTACTACAGCAGAATCTAATCTATCCTGACTGAAACAAGGGTGAGGTTACCCTCCAAGGTGTTAAAACATAAAGACAAAAGAGCCTGGTACTTGTGCAAGATGAAAGGAACAATGACATAGAATACAAAGCATAGATATAGACCCAGGAATATATGGGAACTCAAAGTGGCACCACAAATCAAAGGGGACTGTTTCATAGATGGAATTGGGAGAATGTCTCCCTATAGAGAAAAAGCAAACAAACAAAACAAAACAAACCCTGGATTACTGTCTGACTTTATATGCAACAGGGGATGTCCTGCGAAGCCCTAGTGGGAAGCAGGTAACACATTCAAAGGGGAACTATAAAAGAATTTAATGACCATTTACAAGGTGGGGAAGGTTAAAGGAACTAACAAGGAAAGGTGATGCGTATTAAGGACCAGCCACAACAAAAAGCCATTCCTACCCTGGGTCTAATGAAGCATGGGGAGGGAAGCTATAGCCAGAACCCAGCAAGATATACAGCCACGGTACAGGAGATCGCAGACAGGAGTGGTAGCCTTTGTAACAAGGCACGGCCACTGCAAAACTAGCTGACAAAGAGGATGGAGACAAAGAAGACAAAAAATAGCCCAGCCTCTCTGCTCCTACCCTCACATCTCCTTCTGGCTCTTCATTTCTAAAACCCCACAGAAGTCATATAAGGTAAGGACACCCCGGTGATGAAGTGCAAGCGAGTGTTCTTCTTGGGGCAAAGCAGGTAAGACTGATGAAGAGGGGAACTGGAATGGCAAATATATACACATACAGTCCAAGTGGACTGAGAATACAAGACTGAGGTAGAATTATAGTGTGCTCTTTTATCTAGCATGGCAGTTGAGGACAAGGAAGACAAAGTGATTGCTGCAAAAATTGTATTGAGGAATTGAGGAATGGTTTTATAGAATGGAACAAATATTGCATTAGTAGTAAGTGAAAAACTGGAGAATTGGTTACAACTGAGAGGAGGATCAAAAGTACTGTACGTTAAGAGTGGTAGAATTAATCTAAACACAAAGAAATCAAAATGATATAAGTAACCTAGTGGGCCAATGGAAACATATGACTCTCATAATCTATTTAACCCTCATCCAGGTGGTTTTCTCAGGTTTATTCAGAGGTTACCTGACTGCCTGATCACAAGAAACTGGGGATTGTTCTACAGTGGATCGGTAGCTTCACTCTTACAGAGACAAACTTTTTTATTTTTCACAAGAACTTCTAGTTTCCCTAATATTATACTCTTACCTGATTTTATTTTCTAAAATCATTACATGACGATGCTAAGGTTTCTCTGTAAAAAGAGAATATGTGTAGACCCATCACTTCTCCTGGGTGGGTAATCTTCCTGGTTTTAGACCAGAGGTCAAGAAGTTTAGATGGGAGGTCTAGTCAATGCCTTGTGAACTCAGGAAACTAGCCTTGTTTCTTAAACTTGACGCTTCTCTGGAAAAGAACATTACTGCCCTCTTGTTATATCATACCAGCTCTCCCATTTCAGTCATTTTAGGATTTGTTTTCCTGACACATCTGAGGGGTATTTCATAACTGCACATGTTTAAAATGTAATGTCCTTTTAGGTTTTCAATTTTTATTCTCTAACAGCGGATGTTGTTTTGTTTTTGTGAGGATTTTGGGGGTTTTTTTTAGGTCTCATACAAGATAATGGATGGGAGGCTTTAATTAAAAGTTTTTTTTTAAAGAGCTCTGGTTATTTTCAGTCACAGCAAAATGAATGCTAAGAATCATGCACCAAAAGGACAAAAGATGCCAAAAACACTGAAGATCAATCAGAAAAATCTATTTTTTCCTTCTAAAATGATGTTCTTTCTGGCTTTGTCTCAGAAAGAAAGGCTTTCTTTATGTAAAAAGAGATAGAGAATGTTCAGGCCTGGCCTACTTTCACAAAACTCTTAAGTCATATTAGACCCAAATGCCTGCCTTATTGTATAAAATATCTCCTTGAATCTGGGTTATTTCAAATAAGGGCCTTAATGAAAGCTTATAGAACTCTTTTGCCTTGCAAAAAAAACTTAATGAAAACATAACAAAATGCCTCCTCCTTCGGCTCCATTCAGCCCTGAGACATGACCATGTATTAGGATGTCTCCCCGTGGCTTTGAATAACAGAGGCTTGTATATGCACGTAAACAGAGAATGCAATTAATAAACTGACAAAAAAGCATTTATTTGGGGGTGAAAACCATAGGTTTGAAAAAAGATTCCAAAATATCTCCAGATCTATGGTCTCAGCTTAGTTTAATGGGAAGAGCATGGGCTTTTAAGTCAAGCCTTATCAATCACTTTCTTAAGAGCTAAATGAAAATGATACCTCATTTGTAGGTTTGCTGTAAATATTAGAGAAAGTTTTACAGATTCATTCATTAAATATCTAACATATTCTAGGTGTCTTTTCTGTGGGCTAAAAAGACCAGGATAAATAAGGAACAGTCTTTACCCTTTAAAGGCTGTAGTAGTCTACATACATAATGTGCCTGGAATAGGAGAGTTGTTTAAGAAATTGAATGCATTGTGGATACCATTTGAGTATACTGTAATTCCCTACATGCAGCAAATCAAGAAGTATATGATCACAAACTAATGCTTTGGAAAGGGAATCGGTGAGCATTTGCTCCTGTCTGTACCTGGTCTTTCCAGCACAACTTCCCCACAAAACCTGAAATTTACACCCCCCAACACAGGCATGCTCACAAGCATATACATGAATTTGGCACATAATCGCTGTTACATAATAGATAATCAAAATTTTGGCATTAACCTTGGGGTGTCTTGCTGGAAGCATCTAATCTAGCTATGTGACTTTTGGCAGATTAATCAACCTGAGCTTTAGAGTCTCTTTTCTTGAAAGTGAAGTTAGTCATTCCTTTGTCTATTTCAAATGGTTTAGGAAAAATTGAGATGATATGACTGATGTTTACATGTTATTTTATTTTTTTGTTTTTTAATTGAAGTATTGTTTATTTGCCATGTTGTGTTAATTTCTGCTGTACAGCAAAGTAACTCAGTTATATATATATATATATATATATAAAACTCAGTTATAATATGTATACATATACATTTTCTTTTTTTATATATTCTTTTCCATTATGGTTTATTATAGAATATTAAATACAGTTCTCTGTGCTATACATATGTTATTTTAAAATTTACTTAATCTGTATTCTTTATCCATAATATTATAGTAATATTTATTCACTTGGTTACAGATGAATATATACTTAAACTGTTAGAGAGTGGAAAATTACATTTTGTGAAATATATTTGGGATGAGGATTCATTTAATTTGAAAACCAAATATATTGAATTGTCCTATAAAGGAATTACTTATATCTAATCACAAAGCATTTCACATATCCTGTCTTGGGAATTCTCTAACACTTTATTAATGGTATGTTTTAGTAAAAAGTGCTGGACCCAAGCATTTACAGTCATCTGTTATATACAAAGGTAGCAAAGAAGTCAGATAATGGAGTTGGCTGCATGGTGTCATTCTCATTGTATGAGCAAGCTGATTTATGGAGCGTCAACTTCAGGAGATCTTACAGTGAGAGTACTTGGAATAGAATTTAATACAATATAGAATGAAGAAATTAGTTTCATTTTTGCTTTCAAACATTAAATTACTAGCATAAACCTTTAAAAACTAATTCTTCACTCCTTCTATTCAATCCTGCATATAAAGTGTTCTATACAGGTAAGAACCTTTGTCCAGAAAACATGTTTCTGAGAACTAAGTTTAAAACATATCAATGACTTGAATACAGCCGCTAGAAAACATCAATATACTAGGAGATGAAATTCAATACAAATAAGATTACCAGACTTGTTAAAAGATCTAGTAGCTTTCCCTGCTACTCAAGGACATGGTGTAAAGAAAAAGGAAGTACCAATTTTAGATAATTATTGGATACCACCATCAAATTAGTGAGTACCACTTTGAACTTTTGGAAGAGAGAGAGAATTTCAGCATGGAAGGTAAAATTTATTATAGGCTGTAGGGTAGGGTTGATACACATGGTTGCAAATTATAGAGAGACTGTTGAATAGAACAAGCTACAGTTAGCTCACTTCCTTTCTCTGAAAGGCTCAGTGAAGTAGAAGAAGACCTTTAATTAAAGAAATTTCCATTTAAAAAGTCTTGATTTATATGGATATATCAAGATATATTTTTTTGTTTTGTTTGTTTACTTTGAATAGATTGAGCAATTGACCTAATGCTATAGAAACGCTTGCTAGGTGTAAACTGTCAATTACTTCTAGAACTGATCTTCCATTGCATCAAATGTTGAGACATAAAAAAGAATTAATGCTTATTGAATAATTACCATTTTAGGCATTCCGCTAACAATTTGCCATTGTTGTGCTAGCTTTTTTTTAGAGGATCATCACTTAGACTAAAACTGATAGAGTAAAAATAATTGAAATGAAGGAAAATACAACTATACATCACTACTTTGGCTATTAACAGGTATTAGCACATTATTAAGACTTTCTATAATGAGAAGGTTTAGAATTCCTGAGTAAACAGACAAAATTATCTAGGATAGAATATGCTTAGTAGAGGGTCAGGACTAAATAATATATAGATAATATCAAAAAATGCCTAAAAATTTATTATTCTGTAAAGTTGACAGATATTATAAATGGTCTGTAAATAATCGTATTACATATTTTCACTTTACAATATGAGGAAATACAAAACAGAGATATTTAATGACAGGCCTGCCATCTCACAGGGCTAGAAGCCAGAATTCCTGGTTTTTAATCCATCTTAATTCTATATTGAACTTTTCTTAGACTTGGAATGAGTGATAGGAGCTAGGAAACAAATTATGAGGTGATAGACTGTCAGAGCTAAATATGCGTCTTACCTAAAACCATTTCAGACTGTATTAGCTAGCACCAGTGACCTGCAACATTGCTATGTAGTATTTATTAACGAAAATTTGCAAATGCAAAGAAATCTAAGTGTTGAGAATTGTATTCGCTGTTTTTTTCCTTACACAGACTTTCCTTTTACAAAGTAACATTCTTTGCTTCTTTACTTTTCCACATTTTATTCACTTCCAGCTCATTAAACATTGCCTCTAAAGAGACTTTTGCTGGAAATGGTCTTGCATTGGCAAAAACTGCTCAAGTTGCAATATAATATGCTTACAATTTTGGGAAAACGTAAACCTCAATTTGTACTCCATCCAGTTAAGTGTTAAAAATACTAATAATGCAAATAAAAAAGAAATATTTTCTTAATCAATAGACACTTTTTACTTTGTGTACCTAAATCAATTCCATATAGACTCTCATATAACTATGAATATTTCCGAAAGTATTTATTGCTGGTTTTTGTTCTTTAATATAAATATTCTGTATAATCAATCTAATGTATAAAGGTAGACGATAACTTCTAGCTATTGTTTAACCAACTAAAATAATTGTTTGCTATGCCTTCCCTGCTTTCTAAAGTCCTCTGTCTGGGTAAAATAAAATAGCAAAATAGCCCCTGAAAAATCCTTTCATTCTGATAATATTTTTTTAAAATATTTTTAAATGAATATTTCCGTGAATGAGCCAGTGTTCTACAAATATTATTCATAAGAAAATATAAGGTGTGCATGAGAGAAGAGAGCCCTGTGCTTAAAATAAGAAGATCTAGAGTAAAGTTCTGCCTAGGATGCTTAACAATTTGGCAAGTTACTTAACACATGCAAGCCACTATTTTCTCATCTGTAAAATGGGGATTTTACCAACTTTATTTCTTGTGAAATAATGATTGTGTTCTGTTAATTGCAATTTTTTCTTAAAATATACTTTACTAAAAATATAAAGTAGTTGGAGATATAGATCTAGGTATGTGTATAAATGTTGCTTACAGATAAAACATACACATTTTTTCAAAGATAAAATATATGTAAACTCTTTTTTAAGAAAACAAAAAAGTGGAAAGAACACTGCATATCTTAAAGGAGAATAAAGCACTGGAGAGTGTGAAAAAAGAAAGCTGGGCAAGATAAAAGTAAGCCAGTTGTACAGTTCCACTTACTTGGAGCACTTCAGCTAGCTAAAGAGAGGGACACACACAATTTTGTTAAAATAGAATTAAATTAGTCCTGTTCTTTGTCAAAAAATAATTATATTGTTCTTAAATTTAACAGAAAAGAATATAACATTGTAAAAATAAAGAAATAACTTAATTTCAATAACTATTTTAGTCACGTAAAATATTTCGATAAATATTTTAGCCATAGTTTATAAAAGATCTCACTAAGTTTAAGAAACAAAATGGAAAATATTAAGAGGTTGAGTAATTATGTTTTTTAATACTCTATTTCAAATTTAAATTTTATTGATTAACTCTCCGCTTAAAGGAAATCAACACTCATCCACTTTCTTCCACTTTCCTCTTCCATTGTTTTATTGGTGGCCTGGATTTCATCTTCAGATTTTCCCTTCATTCCCTCTTCCCTCCCTCTCTCCCCCTCTCTCTCCTCTCTTTTTCATTCCCTCATTACTATAGCCTCTATACCCTTGACATAGTCTTTTAAATATTTTAGGAAGGCTGTTTCTTTTATACACAAATGTACTCTTTCAGAGGACTTTTTTTTTCCCCCTGGATTTTTAAAGAATGTTTTCTGTATCCTTGAAGTAGCTTAAGCTGGATATATCAGTGTACCAACTTATCACTTCAGTGAGTGTAGGATGATCTTTTTGGTCCAGAGATTCACTCTCCTGTTATTTCAGAGAAATATCTTTATGTTTTAAATAGATGTTATTTCCTATTCTCTTGAATTTACTTTTTCTGAGCAGTAAGTTATATTGGATCATATTTTTCAGTTCTAATATATCTGCCATTGTTCTGTAACTTCTTTACTTTTCTCTCTGTATCATCCTGAGCCTTCTTCCCTCTATGTCAATAATATTGATTTCTATCTTATTTAATTTTGTTCCCAGGATGTTTCTAATTCATTAACAGCTTTCAAATGGGATTATTTGTGTTTTAGCTCTGTTATCCCCATTTTCACCCCACCTATTATTTTGTCATCTCATTTTTGAACTATGCCCTGTATATATCCATCATCTCTTCTTCTTTCTATTCTTTTTTTTTTTTTTTTTTTTTTGCTGTACACGGGTTTCTCACTGCTGTGGCCTCTCCCGTTGCGGAGCACAGGCTCTGGACGCGCAGGCTCAGCGGCCATGGCTCATGGACCGAGCCGCTCCGCGGCATGTGGGATCCTCCCAGACCGGGGCACGAACTCGTGTCCCCTGCATCGGCAGGCGGACTCTCAACCACTGCGCCACCAGGGAAGCCCCAATTCTTTTTTTTTTTAATTGAAGTATAGTTGATATACAATGTCGTGTTAGTTTCTGGTGTACAGAAAAGTGATTCAGTTATATATGTATGTGTGTGTGTGTGTGTGTGTGTGTGTGTGTGTGTGTGTGTGTATATATATTTGTACATACATATATTCTTTTTGATATTCTTTTCCATTATGGTTTATTGCAGGATATTGAATATAGTTCCTTGTGCTATACAGTAGGACTTTATTGTTTATCCTTTATATATATAATAGTTTGCACCCCTCTCCCACCCCTCTCCCCCCTGGCAACCAAAATTCTCTATGTCTGTGAGTCTGTTTCTGTTTCATAAATAAGTTCATTTGTGTCATATTTTAGATTCCACATATAAGTGATATCATATGGTATTTGTCTTTCTCTTTCTGGCTTACTTCATTTAGTATGATAATCTCTAGGTCCATCCATGTTTCTGCAAATGTCATTATTTCATTCTTTTTTATAGCTGAGTAGTATTCCGTTATATATACATATATTGATCACAGCTTCTTTATTCTTCTGTTGATGGACTTTTAAGTTGTTTGCATGTCTTTGCTATTGTAAATAGTGCTGCTGTGAACATTGGGGTGTATGTATCTTTTTGAATTATAACTTTGTCCAGATATATGCCCAGGAGTGGTATTGCTGGATCATGTGGCAACTCTATTTTTAGTTTTTTGGGGAACTTCCATACTGTTTTCCATAGTGGCTGCACCAATTTACACTCCAACCAACGGTGTAGAAAGGTTCTCTTTTCTTCACACACTCTCCAGCATTTGTTATTTGTAGACTTTTTAATGATGGCCATTCTGACTAATGTAGTTTTGATTTGCATTTCTCGAATAATTAGTGATGTTGAGCAGCTTTTCATGTGCCTATTGGCCATCTGTTTGTCTTCATTGGAGAAATGTCTACTTAGGTCTTCTGCCCATTTTTCGACTGGGATGTTTTGTTGTTGTTGTTACTGAGTTGTATGAGTTGTTTGTATATTTTGGAAGTTAAGCCCATGTGGGTCACACTGTTTGCAAGTATTTTCTCCCAGTCCATAGGTTGCCTTTTCATTTTGTTTATGGTTTCCTTTGCTGTGCAAAAGCTTGTAAGTTTGATTAGGTCCCATTTGCTTATTTTTGCTTTTATTTCTCTTGCCTTGGGAGACTGACCTAAGAAAACATTGGTATTACTTATGTCAGAGAATGTTCTGCCTATGTTCTCTGCCTATGTAGGAGTTTTATGGTGCCATGTCTTATATTTAAGTGTTTAAGCCATTTTGAGTTTATTTTTGTGTATGGTATGAGGGTGTGTTGTAACTTCATTGATTTATATATGGCTATCCAGCTTTCCCTATACCACTCCACACAAAAACTACTAGAACTGATAAATGAATTCAGCAAGGTAGCAGGATACAAGATTAACATACAGAAATCTGTTGTATTTCTTTACGCTAACAACGAAATATCAGAAAGAGAAAGTAAAAACACACTCCCTTTTAAAATTGCATCAAGGGCTTCCCTGGTGGCACAGTAGTTAAAAATCCTCCTGCTAATGCAGGGGACATGGGTTCGAGCCCTGGTCCAGGAAGATCCCACATGCCTTGGAGCAACTAAGCCCATGCACCACAACTACTGAGCCCACGTGTCACCACTACTGAAGCCTGTGCACTTAGAGCCCGTGCTCCACAACAAGAGAAGCCACCACAATGAGAAGCTTGTGCACCACAACAAAGAGTAGCCCCTGCTCACTGCACCTAGAGAAAACCCGCACGCAGCAACGAAGACCCAACACAGCCAAAAATAAAATAAATAAAAATAAAATATTATAAAATAAAATTGCATCCAAAAGAAAAACATGCTTAGGAATAAACCTGACCAAGGAGGCAAAAGACTTACATGCTGAGAACACTAAAACATTAATAAAGGAAATTGAAGATGACTTAAGGAAATGGAAAAATATCCCATGCTCTTGGATTGGAAGAATTAATATTGTTAAAATGAAAATACTACCCAAAGCAATATACAGATTTAATGCTATCCCTATCAAATTACCCATGACATTTTTCACAGAACTAGAGCAAATAATTCTAAAATTTACATGGAACCATAAAAGACCCAGAATGCCAAAACAATCCTGAGGAAAAAGAACAAAGATGGAGGTATAACCCTCCCAGACTTCAGACAATACTACAAAGTTACAGTAATCAAAACAGCATGGTACTGGCACAGAAACAGACATATGGATCAATGCAACAGAATAGAGAGCCTAGCAATAAACCCACACACCTATGGTCAATTAATTCTTAGGCAAAGGGACAAGAACATACAATGGAGAAAAGACAGTCTTCTTTCTCCTTTAATCATAGCTATGTATCATGTTGTAAGATAAATATCTTCTCTAGAGTAGGATTAATTTTTATTCTTTTAATACAACCAAAACATAAATTTTGGGACACCAAGAGACCTGGAGGCTGGTCAAAGCAGTTTTTACTGCCCATTTACTCTCTACTCCAAACACAATGACAAAACACCCACACATGGCCTCTATGTGTGCCTTGTCTTCTTCAGTTCAGAGGCCCAAGCAGATCTATAGTTTCTGACCCCCCACCCACCACTCTCCCTCATCCTGTGGAGAGAGTGAAAACAGAGGTTTTTGTCACCATCCATATGCATCTGTTTCCAATGACAAAGGTTTTCTGAACTAGTGAAAGGGCAAGCACGATTGATAGTGATAACTCATAATTAATGCAAGCGTCCTTTGAGACCACCTCAGTAAGTATGTTCCTCTCCTCCTTTAGTATAAAAAATAAGGAACAATCTGGAGTAGGAAAAATTTAACAAGAACTTCACAAGTACCACACTGTGAAGCATGTGAATTTAACCTTCCAAGAAAAAAATAGGCAATGTGATGCTTTGAGAACTTTAGTTAGCAAGTGTTTAATTCTACCTTTCTTCTGAAGTGAGAAAGTGGTAAACAGCAACAATAAATTTTATATGCTTGGCATGTTGGAGTTTTAGAGGAATATGACCCATAACAGTGAATTTTTCTGAGAAAAAAATTGTCTTGATGTTTCATTTCATCATGTTCAGTGGTGTGATCAATTCTGTCCACAACTCCTATTGGCTCCAAATACTGGGAGTATTTTCCTTGACTCCCTCCTTATCCGGTAGAATACTCTTTTTTCCCCTCTATCCCAGTTACTGTTTGAGAGATGGAGCAGTAGTAGTTCTATCCAATTTTCTATGCCTTTGGAGGAAAGAAATAGAGCTGTTTCACAGGTAGATTTGCTGCCCTGATTGACTACGTTTTGCTCTCTCTTGAGATTTGATTTAAATGGTTTTTGGTTTTGTTTTTGCTTTTGTTTTGCCAGCATTCACTCAACCAAGCCCAGGTATGTCTTACTGCAATGAAAAGACTCTCTCAGCTTTGGATTTTGCTCCTCCTTAACCTTGGATCCCCAGTAAATGGGGAGCACTTGTTGTTTTTCCTATTTTCAGTGAAACCCTCAGATCTTCCTAGCGATTAGCCAAAGCTGCCACTCTCAAGGGTTTAGTATAACTTTTCTGGGGCTGCCTAAACTCATTGTTCATCCACTTCTCTGTGCTGGGGACTTGGTGATAATTCTCAGGATTTTGGCAATTCATCTCTCTTTTTCCTGGCAAAATTTTGTGATACGTGGTATGGTTGGGGATGCTGCTAAGCTGAGCCTTCCCAGAATCTGCCTTTCCATTCCTACACACCACTCAGCATTTTCTGGCAGGAGACTATTCTTTGGTTAGTTGCTACTGGCTAATACTTTCCTGAACTTTACTTTTTCCCCTAGTTTTTCTAGGTATTAAAGAAAGGAGATTCTAACATCTGTCTTCTTTTCTCATTTTTATATTGAAGATTCTTCATTTTCCTGCAAAGTTCTTTAAAATAAAACAGGTTGATTTGAATGGGCTTGTTTATACTTATTTAAAATCGTTCAGTAACCTGAGCTAGATGGTCCCTCACAAGTTCAAAGAAATATATTAGACATGTTTGCTGTTTCTGCCTGTCAGGAATGTGTAAACAGAATGTGAGCTGATAGTATTAGGGTATATCCAGGACACTAAAATGTTTACACCAAATCACTGAGAGGAGCATAGTGTCATAGTTAAAAGGCCACATGCCATTTGTAAATCATAATATTAAGGCCACATGTTATTGACTAAGTTCATTATTGGTTTTTCTATTTTATTGATGCTAGTCAAAGTACCAGAATTTTGATTCATTAATTTTATCTACTATTTTTCTATATTTTTTTTTCTTGTACTTTCTTGTATATTACTTTGTTGTTCTTTTTCTAGCTTTTGGAATTTTAAATCTATTGTATTTTTTAAAATTTGGTTGATGGAATATTAATGCATATATGCACTTTCTTCTGATCACTGCTTTAAATGATATAGGTGTTTAAGACTGGTGATTTTCCTCTGATCACTATTTTAATTCTCATTGATTCTGATAGTGTTTTCATTATCATTGTTTTTCAGAACTTCTGTATTTTCTCATTGTATTTTTCTGTTCAGCCAAGAATTGTTTCGTTAAAGCCTTTGTGTGTGTGTGTGTGTGTGTTATCAGACAATGTATTAGCTTCATTTTATAGAACTTACCGTTGTCTACTTTGTAAGTCAATACATAATCAATCAATATGATCCATGTTCCATATTTAATTGAGGAAAAGATATTTGTTTTCTTATCAGAGTATAGTGTTTAATATATACATCCTGAGATCTGCTATATTTGTTCTGGTGTCTCAGTATTCTGTCTTTACGTATTTTAGTCTACTTCACCTGTCTTGTACTGAAAATACTGTGTTAAAGTATTTTTTATTATTCTCTTTATTCTGGCTTTCATCTCCTACATCTTTACACCTTATTTTCTAGTTTCAACCTATTTTAATGGTGCATAGATATTCATAATTGTTGTGTCTTCATTATGATTTATGGATGTTTAACTTTATAAAATGTCCTTTTTTGGTCTTGTTTACTACATTTCAAACTGATTTCTATTTAGCCTCACAATAAGATATCAACCCCTACTCTCTTATTGTTTCCATACATCTGGCATGCTTACAATTTATGTATTTGTGACTATTTGAAACGAAACTAAGTTTTAGCATAGCATAGCTCATAAGCTTTGCTTTATAGGCCAATCTGAATATCTTTTTAAAAATATGCTCACTGAGCCTGTTCATGTTTATTAATATGACAGATATGTTTGATCACAACTCTGCATTTTGTTTTATAACTATTGTGTATATGATGTTAGATTTGTTGTGTTTCTTCCTCCGTTTGGTGTCTTTAATTTTTTTTAATTTATTTTGTAATTAAGAAAGCTTTGTATCTTTATTCCAATCATTGTCTTTTTTTATACCTTTTATTATGTTTGCTCTTCTTACTTACCATTTACCATCTGTCTTGTCAATTTTAAATAGTATAACTTGTGTCACCTACCATTTACCTATACAAAAATCAACAATCTCATTCTACTTGTCCCTTTCTCTCCCTTTGTCATACATCTCTTTCAGTTTCATTCTTTATACTCTATCAGAATACATGACAATTACATGCTGCCCTTCTACCCACCTATATTCTGACTCTTACTTTAGTCTCAGTTCTACAATTAAATGTATTAAATATTCACCATCACTCCCTTGGCTGAAGTCTCTCTAGTTATCTCTTTGATGTGATGAAATTCATCCTCTCATATATTTCTTGAGAAGGAATTTTTCTATGGTATTCTTGAGTTCCTTATGCTTAAACTTATGGGCTTGCTGCTTGAAAGACACTTTAGCTGTATAAAAAAATCCTTGGCTTGCACTTTATTTTCTTGAATTTCTCAAGGGTAAAGCTAACACCCAGCTACTGTGAAGTATCTATGATCATTGGCTGCTGAATTATCACGATTTAACTATGTCTAGAAGAACTGTGTTTCAGTTTATAAAACATATGGAGGGCAACTTTGCCTATTTGGGGAACTTAGTGTTTTGAAAGAAGGAAGAGAGCAGGCCAAAGTATGGTATTGGTAGATAGTTTTCCACATGTTAGGGTACATCTAGACATGAAAATATAAGTTAATTAAAGCAAAAATTAATGCAGGGAAGAAATGCATTCTAAAAACCCATATCCAAATGTGTGATAAAATTAAATTGAAATGATTAAATAACTACAATCTAATAGATTTTGTACATGATGCTTTTGTTACTTTAATTTCCAATTGGAGATTACTCAACTATATTCTTTAACAGTCATTCTCAAAGCATGGTTCAGAAATCCTCGTGGGTCCCCAAGACTGTTGAAGTGCATCCAGGTCAAAATTATTTTTTAAGTATACTAAGACATTATTTACCATTTTACTGTTTTGACATTTACATTGATAATGCAAAAGCAATGCTGCAGAAAACTGCTGGTGACTTAGCATAAATCAGGGCAGCAGCACCAAATTGTAGTAATAGTGACTGTATTTATTTATTTTTTACCACCATGCACTTATATGAAAAACTTGCCTGTTTCACTTAACAATATCCTTTATAAAGAAATTAAGATTCTTGTTATTAAACCTAGACCCTTAAGTACATGTGTTTCTAATAGTCTATGTTCTAGACTATTCTGTGTGATAAAATGGGAACTACACACAAAGCACTTCTGCTGCATACCAAAATATGAACGTTGACTTGAGAAAACATGTTAGTGCAATTTATTTGAGTTGCAAGCTGAGCCAGCCTCTTTTTACAAGAAATATCATTTTTACTTGAAAGACAACTGACGGATAAACTCTGCCTATTCAAACGTTGGTAACGTTAACCCTTGGTATCCATGGGAGATTGTTTCCAGGAGCCTCCTCAACCTCCACAAATACCAAAATCTGCTTACACTAAAGTCCCTTATATAAAATGATGTGATATTTGCATATAACCTATGCACATCCTCCCATATACTTTAAATCATCTCTAGATTACTTATAATACCTAATACAATGTAAATGTTATGTAAATAGTTGCCTGCATGTGGCAAATTCAAGCTTCGCTTTTTTGAACTTTCTGGAAAAATTTTTTTTTGATATTTTGATCTTCAGTTGGTTGGATCCATGGATGCAGAAGCCATGGGTGCAGAAGGCTGACTGTATTCAGCTGCCATTTTCTCAAAAATTAACAAAGTGAGTTTTTCACTTTGATAAAAACAATTGGCAATAGTTGTTGTCAATAATAAAAATCAACTTTTAAGTAAAAATAAAAATTTCCAAAACTTATACCTGCCTCCCTGAGCTTGTCAGCTTTTCAATAGTCAGAATTTTTTTATGATATCGATGGTGATATTAACAAATGTGCTTTTAATATTGTATGAATTGTGTCAATGTTTTTGAAAACCTGCATAACTCAGTAAACCGGTATTTTCCAAAACGAACAATATAGGATGTTACCAATTCAGGCATAGTTAACTGGTCCATTCAAGGTGCAAGATAGACAATTGTATTTTAAAGTAACAGTCCAAAGGTTCATTGATACGGTTTCAGATTTCACATTTACACTAATCTTAAAGAAACTACCACTTTTCAAGTGTTAATGTAGTATCAAAGATTGTCCACAGTTGTCTGAAAGGATATTAAAATACTCCTTCCTTTTCCAACTATGTATATATATCTGTGTGAGACTGTCATATATTTCAAATAAAACAGCATATTGATCTGGATTTAGTGTAGAAACAGGTATGAGAATCCAGCTGTCCTCTATTAAGCCAAGCACTAATGAAATTTGAAAAATATAAAATGTCACTCCTCACTATTTTTTGTTGCTTTGGAAAATACAGTTATTTTTCATTAAAATACTTATTTATAGATATATTGTTGTCATTTTAACTGAATCAATAAATAAATTTTTAAATATCCAATTTTACTTTTTAATTAGAAATTTTAATGTTCTTTGAGTACCACCATTTTTTTTAAGACTATAAATAAATCCTGAGACGGAAACATTTGAGAACAAATGATCTACATCCGTGTTAAAGACCTTTAATAGATTCCTGTTGTTCTAAAGGTAAAACCCAAATTCTTAACATAGTACCACTTAACAGTATCTTATAATCACACGAATATTTATTTAGTTCCTCAGTCCCATTATGTTGCCTTTTGTGAACACACTGTTCCTTCTCTTTATAATGTTCTTCCCCGCCCATGTCACCTAGTTAATTCTTTCTTATTCTTCTGGTTTCAGCTCATGAAGCCCTTTCCTAGGCTTTTCTGTATCCATGCTCTTGTACTTCAGAACCTTTCCTCTCTTTCTAATTGTACACTTATTGACGAAAATATTTCATTGATGGATTTCTTCCCAATAGACAGAAAAACCATAAAACCAATAAGCATGTGTATGTTGGCTTATCATTGTATCCATTCTTCCTAACAGAGTGCTTATCACAGAGTAGGGTGGAAAATAAAATATTTGTTGGTGAATGGTAAGTGGATAAATATATGCATCGATAGAGAAAAGGATGAAACTATAAAGAATTTGACCTAGTATGAATAGCTTCTTCAGTAATGTAAAGATTCAAGATAAACACTAGAAAGAAATACATTGAATTCATTTCAATCACTCATATTTTCCCTTGTGTAATGTTATTGCCATATACTCTTGTTGCCTACTTCTTTTACAAGAAAAATAGAATGGAAGTAGATATAATATACAACGACATTTAGTTGTATTAGCAAGTGTTCTTTTGCAAGCCTGGTAAGTAGTGAGCAATTGTTGGCAAACAACTTCTTGCATTTCACTTGACTTAATACTGCCTATATATTATATTAGAATTCTATTATTTTTATGTATGACTGTCTTCCTATAGTCCCCTGTAGTCTCATCTATTACCTCTTTTGGCCTAAAAATCTACAATTGAGTAATACCTACTTGCATTTCTTCCATACCCCTCTTGTTACTTGCTTATCATTATACTTAACATACTTCATTGTAAGCATATAATTTATCAGTCTCCCCATGAGGCCTTCCTCTCCTTAAGGGCTGGGACTGTATTTTATTCATCTGTGTATCCACGGGATGCGATAAGGTGTTTAGCACTTGATAAACACTCAATAAATGAAAATACGAGTAAATTATTGAACTAACCACTTAATTAATGGCATGACATATTCCTTAACTTTTTAATTAAATTGTTCCAGTTAAAACTCAGGTAATGGGAGAAATCAAGATTGCACTGAAGAAAGAAATGAAGACAGATGGGGAACAACTCATAGTTGAAATCCTCCAATGCAGAAATATCACCTACAAATTTAAATCTCCTGATCACTTACCAGGTATCTAATTTTATGATCATGAGCAATATAATGTATCTAGGAACTCTTTAGGAGTATGTCCTAAATAGCTAAAAAATGCTAATTAAAATTTGGGCTGTGTACCAAATATATCTGAAAAATATGAAATAAGAATGAGTTTCTCTTATATAGAGCAAGTTGATATTTTACTAGTTAAAAATTAGATTTTTTCAACACAAATGTAGAGTGATGTATTTATTATACAACAAGAAAACATTTAAGTTGCTAAGAAAATTGATGTATATTTTAATTACTCTATGTTGTCTGAAACAAATTGTTCACAGGCTACTGGCTTTGTGTAAAATGTAGGAGAACTGTCCATATACAATTATAACTCTTTCAGTGGAAAATTGTGTTATTAATGGACACTTAACAAGCTGAATTCTTATTTTCAGATTTATATGTGAAAATATATGTGATGAATATTTCTACCCAAAAAAAGGTGATCAAGAAAAAAACAAGAGTATGTAGACATGATCGAGAGCCTTCATTCAATGAAACTTTTAGATTCAGCCTAAGTCCTGCTGGACATTCTCTTCAGGTAACTCATACAGTTCCAATTTTTAGATTTTCATTTATACTGTAGTTATTTCCCATTTAATTATTCAATATTTAAATGCCAATCATACACTATGTGATATTTTATAAGTTAATTTTTAGAGGTAACTTCCCAGGGGCCCTTTAAAATTCCCCAACCCGCTCATCCCACCCATTTAGCTACCAAGTCGCCTCTCCTACCAACTCAGTTTCTTTTACATAGATTTTTTCCATGCTTACTGCCACACTAATTCTCTTTGTGTCCTCATCTTTGTTATGCAAATCATCTCAGCAGTATATACCTGGCCTACTTGCCATCAATATCTTACCCTTTAATTCATTTTATCACACTGATGGCAGAGGTATCTTTTAAAAACACTGGCTAGGTTACATTGAAACCCTCCAGTGATTCATCATTAACCTGACTCATTCAGAGTCCTCTAAGGTGAGTTCTAATTGTATTGACTTAATTTCATCTCCTTGTATACATTTCCACTCACGCTTGACCCCAGTCACACCAGAATCTTGAAATCAAGTTAAACCTCTAATTCTTTGCTCATATTCTTCCTCTCCTTCAATACTCCCTTCTCCATCTCTCTCCATCTATCGCAATTTTCCATGTCTTTTGATGTAAACAGCTCTTTAATAATGACCCTGGGTATAATTTATCACACCTTATTCACATAATGTTTTGCTTATCTCATTAGGCCATTAATCCCAGTCTTGTACAACAATTTGTGTACTTACCTCTCACTGCTTCTGTACTATCAGCTTCTCTAGTGCAAGGCTTGATTTTCGTTGCTCTTTGTTTTGTAGCCTAGCACAATGCTTGTGCATAGTATATCTTTAGTAGATAGAGAGACATGGAATGAAAGAGGAAAAAGGAGGAGGGAGGGAAGAGATGAAAAAATGTGGGAAGAGAAGACCATGGTACTGGCACTTAGAGGCCTGTACTAGAGACCTATATAAGAGATATTGCAAAGCAAAAACTGCACTGAGAGGATTAATTGACATTAGAGTTGAAGGGAGTAAAAAAGTTAAAGGATACTCTGAAATCTGTGTGAACAAATGTGTCAATCACAGAGATTGAGTAGTTACAGAAGGGATGGATAGGGAGAAAGAACATGAGTTTTTCTGAAATGTGATAAACTTGATAGGAAGGCAGGGTCCAAGTAAAACATATAATGTGCCATTTGAAATCCCCAAACCAGAGGCTAAAAGAGACAGAAAAGTAGATTTTGAAGTCAGAAACATAACAGTAAATTTTAATCAGGAATAAAGATGAATTATCTGAAGGAGATTCTGAAAAGAAAGAGAGAGCATGAGAGAAGAATTGTCAAGGATTAATGATTATCTCCATCTCAATTTCTCTACCTTTCTTTCAACTGATCCCTAAAAGAAAAATATTCCTTGAGTATGAGATCCCGTGGAATTTCAACTAGTGTAAGCTCTACATATGACAAGAAGCCACTTTGGAAGTGCTTCCTATAATAAAATTCCCAGTAAATTAAATGGCATTTAAAACAGTATTATGTTCTATCCGCCTTGTAAACTCGTATTTATGTACTCACCACTCAAATAATTCTGTATTTGAGTTAATATTTCATTAAGTAATAAAACATGCACCTAGCAAATTTCTTTTTTGAAACTTTCAATCAGTTTAATCACAAACCTAGTTAGAGTTAGCTAGGTTTATCTAGCTAGCTAATATTATCTAGAATTCTCCTGTCCTTCAGGATATGTCTTTGCCTTTGGGAAATGTTGAGGTAAATTAATTAATATTATGCAAATCTTTTGAGGACATGTTAGTTATTAGTTCTCCTACAAGTATGCCTGCTATTTCTCTCACCCTCACCCTTTCTTGTCTCTGTTACTTCTTTGATGAGCAAATGTCCATAAAAGAGGTTGAAAATATACACACAAATATATATAATTTTGGCTATTTTTTCTAGATTTTACTTTTTTCCAATGGAGGGAAGTTTATGAAAAAGACCTTGATTGGTGAAGCCTGTATCTGGCTAGACAAAGTGGATCTCAGAAAAAGAATAGTCAACTGGCACAAACTTTTGGTCAGTCCTACTCAAGCCCACTGAAGACATGTGTCTGCTCAGGGTATAGAAAGTGCTTTAAACAGTCTTAAATCAAGACTATAGTCGAATACTATTGTTCTAAGCTATGTTTACAGGGGTAACCATGAGAAGAAGAACAAAAGGCAAAAACATACTCAAAGGCTTGCAAATGTATTGTTGTGGAACATAGAAAAAAAAACCTCAAATGAAAAAGTTCATATATTGAAGACAAGAAAAAAAGTTCTCAAACCTTGGATTTCTTGTGGCTGTCAAGAAAAACGGTGAGAGAAATTTTGTTTGCTTAATGCAAAAATTTTTGAGTAGAGTTGAGCTACAGCTATCTAAAGGCTGAGACTCAAAGATTAATATGTTTTCTAATGCAGACAAAAGTAATCCTTTATGCAAAAGAACTTGGTTGAAAGGAAAAAACTAATGGAACAAATCTCAGTTTTAAAAAGTCTCTTCTTCATCTTATCTTCTAGACAACTAACTGTTTTGAGATTCTGACATAGGATACACCTACAATATGTGTCCAGACTAGAAGTAAGGAGCTTGTGTTTACAGGAAAAAGAGAACCAGGGATGTAGAAATTATAGCTTTTAGATCATGTTGTACAGGTTTTCTCTGTGTCTAAATGTTACAAGGGTGAACATCACCAGTTTTAGAATTCATGTTGTAAAAGCACACTAGTAAAACTTGAAATAAAGTATAGTTAAGACAATACTAAGTAGAAATGAAATGACATTTATCTAGAAATAAAACCATGACTGGCTAACAAAAAAGAATATTGCCCCACAAACTTTTGGAACCTTGGTTGAAACATCAAAAACTCCATAATTTACCCTTAATCCAAGACATTTTCAGTCTACGTAGCAAAGGACCTAGATTAAATTAGTATGTTCTAGGAAGCATGATAACTTGTTCTTTGTGGAATTGCAAATAAATGTATTATCCCATATATTTTCTTTCTCTTGAATGATACATGGACAGAGAGAAAATTCTTCCTCTGGCAAACAAATCGTATTAATCTGTGACATTGATTAAATTGGTGTCATTTCCTGCTCTTCCACAATGGTCTTTTTTTCCCCTTAGTACATTAACTTGTACAATGAAAATCCTGACACTAAATTCAAGTTCTCTTTAGTGCTCTATTTTCCTACTTTAGTGACAGTATCACAGTGATCAAGTTCATCAATGTTGGGAAAATATGTGAAAAATCAACATTATATTAAACTGAAAATATCCTTTGAGCTATTTTAATAATATGGAATAAAGGACCAACGTCTAAGTCATTAAAATGAAGCATCCTCTTCCCCATCAACCAACAACGTGAACAAAGGAGGTAACGTGGACTTATAGGATATGCACTCGGCTAGGATTAAAAGCCTGGCTTCTGGTCTTGGTTCTGCCACTGACGAACTGTGTCACCTTGCACATGTCACTTAAACTCAATTTTCCTCAGTTTTCTTATTTGTGGGAAAATATAATTATATATTCCTAGCCTTCCTAATGGGATGTTGGGATGATCAAGCTAAGTGATCTATGAGAGAAGATGAAAGCACATTTCCAAATATAGTTTTATACACATAAGTGAGGAATAAGTATTATGCAGTTTTTTATTTCCCAATTTTTATATGTGAAAAAGCATCTTCCAAACCAATAGCAAGCACTGACATGGATAAAAGCAGTACATTGGCTCCAAAACTATTTTTTTCTTTAAAATATAAACTTTCGTTTAACCTAAAAAGGGGAGAAAATTCAATGAAAATGACTTGCAAATCGGATTATCATAAATTAAGTAAATTATGCCGATTTTATCCTATTCCCATATCCACAAAAATAAATTAATTAAATTGCTTCTCTGTGAATTCTGAGCTTAAGAGCTGATTCTTTATTCAAAGGTGAGGTTTTAGTGGGATCAGAGAAATCATCTCCAAATCTATTGCTCAGATATTGAATCTTCTCATTTTTAGAGAAAAACATACTTGAAATCTGAGAGGAATTGATTGAATTTAAGACATTAAAAAATAATTTCTAATAAATACCAGGTTACATATCTTTATTATATTCATAAAAAATACAAATTCACTCCTTTCCAATCTGAGAAAGATAAGTCACTTTTCTTCCCTCTATTTTTTAAGACCCTCTCCCCCGAAAATGCAATGTCATTTATCATTGATATTGCTGTAAAATGAACGTGCAGCGAGGGGATCGCTAAGGATTTGATATTGCTAGGATTCTATTTTTAGAGACAACTAGATCTGCTGATGGTTGCCATGGTTATTTCCAGCAGAATTTAGCACTTTAGGAAGCTTATAATCATCACTCATAACTGGGGAAGGGAAGGGTTCAGGAAGATCTCTTTCTGACATAAAAAGGCTCTGCTGTTTGTCCTTAAAGGAAACTCTGGCTCCCGTGGATCCTTTTCTGCAGCCACTTACATCCAGAAGTGTGCGTGAGAGGTTTATGACCAGTTAGTTTACTTCATTCCAGCTGCAGTTTCTTTTAGGATACACAAAAGGAGGTGCCACCGAAACAAAGGTCATACCTTGGTAGCTATTTGACCTGAAAAAGTAGGAGTCTTTCCATTACAGGTGCCCCTCTGTTCCAACAACTGGTGATGGGGCCAGGCCAATCCAGAGAGTTAAGTGACAGAGCTTCTTTTTGTGCACCAGCATCCCCCTTCAGAGAGCGTAAGTGTGCCAAGTTTGCAGCTGACCAAACACCTAGGTTGTACTGGAATTATTCTATGCAACACTGATCCTTCTACAAATGCATTTCTTCTGAATGATATTGATTACCCTTCTTACAACAAAACTATTTCTTTTTTAATTGCAAATAGGGCTCGTGGTGTTTTTTACTTTTTGTATATATCACAGCACATGATTTTCCACTTTTTATTTCATTTGTTTTACCAGAATTAGCTTTTTTTATCCTAATAGAGACAAAGTTTGTAGTCTCTAAATAACACGTGATTAGTCCGACTATAGCACTTATACCTTGAAAAGCATCTTAATTTTTCCTACAACTTCATTGAGTCATCAGAGACGGAAGTTGCTTCTTGGTTTAAAATTCGGTCCTCAAGAAACCTTTAGCTGTGAAGCAAAAGCACAGAGTGAATTTTTACAAAAGACAGGGATATCTAGAATGGTCGTGACAGACACAGACAACGCTAGGAGCAAGAAGTTGGTGTTTCCCTGTTTTACTTAAGGTTAAGGAGACTTTTGGCGACTCTGAACTCTTTATTTATCACTTCAGTTTAAAGGAAGAGTATCCAAGACTAAGGGGTAGTGATTGTCTTTGCTCCTTAGTGTTGCCCATATTGTAATTAATCACACTAGTAAATGCATATTTTCAGCATATCAGTGGATTTAATTTTGTGGATCACACACATTAAGATAGTCATATTGTGGGAATATTATAGCTGGTAACCAGCTGATATTGATTCTTATTATAGGAACGGTTGTGATGATCATGGTGATAGAGGTAGTGAACTAGGTTGGTGGTGATGTGAAATAAAATGAAATAATATACTATATTGTGCCCAATTTATTAGAAACGATTTGATCAGTGTTTCATTTCATTAAGATATCATAAAGATGTTTATAGTATTTTTTTACTTTATTATTTAAATCATAACTAACAATATTTTTAAAAACTTATTTTCATTGCTACAATGTCTAATATTCCAAAAGCAGCCAACTACAGCTATATATGTGTTTATAACTCTATGTGTGACAGAGTGATTTTCCCTCTTTTTGAGCTTGGAGCTGGAAGTAAAAGAAAGCTCAATGAATAATTACGAGCTGTCTCTTTAATAATAACTTGCCTTTGATGTAACACAAGAATGAATGAGTGAAACAGATAATCTCATTGAATATGACACATTGATGTTTTCTGTATGTTCCATGTTGTTATTATTAAAGATAATAAATCAAAAGCATTTAATCAAGTGATTCCTTATCTGATACGTAGATTGACAGCATTTTCTTAATTCGTTACCCTGTACATAATTATACATTTGGTAACCTAGACGAAGTTGAAATATTAAATCCTTGTGGCATTCAGCATGTGAATATGATTCTTGTTTGATTGTGTCTGTATATTTGTTGGTGATGTGCTCAGGTGCTCCCACTACCAATTAATGTGTGTGCTGATATCCTAACAAAAACACATCTGATGTTAAAGGAAATAAATTTCTTGTCTGAAAAAATAAAAACCTAATAAAATTGATTTCAAGATAAAAAATAGAGTACTTGGAGATATGTCTTGTTTCTAACTGTATGTTGCATGCTGTGTTGGTGATTTGCTAATGTGTCCTTTTTTTCTGTTCTACCCAAATCTCTCTGGAAAATCTAATGAACAAATAAAAATTCTTGGGCTAAATGTTGTGTAAATTGAACTGAAATACATGAGATTTGTATAAAAATGCTTGTAAATCTGTCTTGAGTTTTATTCTATGTAAAAATATGTCTTGGTTTTGTGATTGTATACAAGAAGTATCTTGATAACTTACGCAAATTGTGCTGTATAAAGGCTGTGGCCTCAGCCTTACTAATAAATATTGAAGATATCAACTTCGACTTCTTGTGTTTATCAACTTGATAGATTGATACTTAATATAGACATGGAACTTTCTGGAACATTTTCTCTGAAAATTATATGATGGATACATTCACTCAGTTTAAAAAGTATGTTTTAAACAGCACGGTTACAGAAACAGAATTAAACAAATGTATAACTTAATAAATTATTATATCAGACATTCTTATAACCACCACCCAGATCAAGAAATTGAACTCTAACATATTTGATACATTTTAATTCATTGAAGTTGTTACTCTTATTAATCCTCAAATTTACCCTCTTGGGCCAGCAGGTAAGTCTTTGAGTGGACTTACATGTATCTTAGTTTATTCGATAACTTTCTCTCTGTGGCAAGAATGTTATATATCATTTCTTTAACCTTAAAACAGTGTAGGAAATCTACTTAACTTGAATTTTTACTTTTATTTTTCTTTCTATTTATCTCTATAAAATAATTAAATTTAGGAATGCATTGAACTGATTGAAAAACTTTAATGTGCTATCCCTTCTCAATGTTTTGCTAAGATCAAGTGTAACATAGATGCCAATACCAAAAGCCAAAATTTAACAAACCTAATCAAACAGTGTATAAAAGTGGTAGACTCATGGCCATGTTGAATTATCCCAGTTACACAAGATTATTTCAATATTGGGAAATGAATTAATGAAATCCAGTACATTAATATATTAAAGTATAAAAATCATAAGATGGTGGAAAACATTTGATAAAATCCAACATCTATTTATATCTATAAATTGAACAACTGAACAAAATAGTGAGACCAGCCGACTCGCACAGGAATGGACCCTTCATATCTAACAGGAGATAAAGCAGAGCTGCAAAAAAGCATGAACTTTCTAAGCACGGGTCAGTTGGGTAGCCACTTGAAAAAGGTGCTTAGCAAAATAAGGTTAATTAGAACATGTGTAGCCTGTTTTGAGTGGAGTGATGGGGACAGAACCAGTTTTTTTTAATGGACTCAACAAATATTTAATTCTTTTTAGACCTCTGGATTGTATCAAAGGTAGACTGAAAACTCTTGGACAGAAGTGGACCTGCAGTCCACAGGTAGAATTTCTTCATTTTGGAGCCTAAGCTTTTGAAAGGTTTTTAGGACTTTCAGCTGATGAGATCAGCCACACCCACGCAGATGATTGAGGATAATCAACTTACTTAAAATCAGCTGTTTAGAGATGTTATATATCTCTACAAAACGCCATCCCGGCAATGCCTCCAGTCGTGTTTGGATGAATAACTGGGTGCTACAGCCTAGCCAAGCTGATACAGAAAACTGCTCACCACAGGTAGGCTGGAGAAATTTAAAGTTTTTTGTTTTGGTTGGTTGATTGGTTCGTTTGCTGGTGGATTGGTTTGGTTTGTTCTTCTGTTTGTTTGTTTTTAACGCCTCTGTGGGTTTTTTTTTCCTTAACATCTTTATTAGAGTGTAATTGCTTTAAAATAGAGTGTTAGTTTCTGCTTTATAATAAAGTGAATCAACCATACATATACATATATCCCAATATCTCCTCTCTCTTGCGTTTCCCTCCCACCCTCCCTAACTCACCTCTCTAGATGGTCACAAACCACCGAGCTGATCTGCCTGGGCTATGCAGTTCTTCCCACTAACTATCTGTTTTACGTTTGGTAGTATATATAAGTTCATGCCACTCTCTCACTTCGTCCCAGCTTACCCTTCCCCCTCCCCGTGTCCTCAAGTCCCTTCTCTACGTCTGTGTCTTTATTCCTATCCTGCTCCTAGGTACTGCAGAACCTTTTTTTTTTTTTTTTAGATTCCATATATATGTGTTAGCATACGGTATTTTTCTCTTTCTGACTTACTTCACTCTGTATGACAGACTCTAGGTCCTTCCACCTCATTACAAATATCTCAATTTCATTTCTTTTTATGGCTGAGAAATATTCCATTGTATATATGTGCCACATCTTTATCCATTCATCTGTCGATGGAAACTTAGTTTGCTTCCATGTCCTGGCTATTGTAAATAAAGCTGCAATGAACACTGTGGTACATGACTCTTTCTGAGTTATGGTTTTCTCAGGTTATGTGACCAGTAGTGGGATTGCTGAGTCGTATGGTAGTTCTATTTTTAGCTTTCTAAGGAACCTCCGTACTGTTCTCCATAGTGGCTGAATCAATTTACATTCCCACCAACAGTGTAGGAGCGTTCCCTTTACTCCACACCCTCTCCGGCATTTATTGTTTGTAGATTTTTTGATGATGGCCGTTCTGACCGGTGTGAGGTGATACCTGGTAATTTTGATTTGCATTTCTCTAATGATTAGTGATATTGAGCATCCTCTCATGTGTTTGTTGGCAATCTGTATATCTTCTTTGGAGAAATGTCTGTTTAGGTCTTCTGCCCATTTTTGGATTGGGTTGTTTGTTTTTTTGATATTGACCTGCATGAGCTGCTTGTAAATTTTGGAGATTAATCCTTTGTCAGTTGCTTCGTTTGCAAATATTTTCTCCCATTCTGAGGGTTGTCTTGTCTTTTTTTTTTTTTTTAACACCTTTATTGGAGTATAATTGCTTTAAAATGGTGTGTTAGTTTCTGCTTTATAACAAAGTGAATCAGCTATACATATACATATATCCCATATCTCTTCCTTCTTGCATCTCCTTCCCTCCCACCCTCCCTATCCTACCCCTCTAGGTGGTCACAAAGCACCGAGCTGATCTCCCTGTGCTATGCGGCTGCTTCCCACTAGCTATCGGTTTTACATTTGATAGTGTATATATGTACATGCCACTCTCTCACTTCGTCCCAGCTTACCCTTTCCCCTCCCCGTGTCCTCAAGTCCCTTCTTTAGTAGGTCTGCATCTTTATTCCCATTCTGCCCCTAGGTTCTTCATGACCATTTTTTTCTTTTAGAGTCCATATATATGTGTTAGCATACGGTATTTGTTTTTCTCTCTGACTTACTTCACTCTGCATGACAGACTCTAGCTCCATCCACCTCACTACAAATAACTCAGTTTTGTTCTTTTTTATGGCTGAGTAATATTCCATTGTATATATGTGCCACGTCCTCTTTATCCATTCATCTGTTGATGGACACTTAGGTTGCTTCCATGGCTTTGTAAATAGAACTGCAGTGAACATTTTGGTACATGACTCTTTTTGAATTATGGTTTTCTCAGGCTATATTCCCAGTACTGGGATTGCTGGGTCATATGCTGGTTCTGTTTTTAGTTTTTTAAGGCCAATAACAATTTTTATAATGATTTCCTGGCCATATGCATACATATATCCCCTCCCTCTTGTGTCTCCCTCCCACCTTTCCTATCCCACCCTTCTAGCTGGTCACAAATCACTGAGCTGATCTCCCTGTGCTGTGTGACTACTTCCCACTAACTAGCTATTTTACATTTGGTAGTGTATTTATGTCCATATATACACTACCACTCTCCCACTTTGTCCCAGCTTACCCTTCCCCCTCCCTGTGTCCTCAAGTCCATTCTCTAGTAGGTCTGCATCTTTATTCCCATCTTGCCCCTAGGTTCTTCATGACCTTTTTTTTATTTTTTAGATTCCATATATATGTATTAGCATATGGTATTTGTTTTTCCCTCTGACTTACTTCACTCTGCATGACAGACTCTAGCTCCATCCACCTCACTACAAATAATTCAGTTTCTTCCCTTTTTATGGCTGAGTAATATTCCATTGTATATATGTGCCACATCTTCTTTATCCATTCATCTGTTGATGGACACTTTGGTTGCTTCCATGTCCTGGCTATTGTAAATAGAGCTGCAATGAACATTTTGGTACATGACTCTTTTTGAATTATGGTTTACTCAGGGTGTATGCCCAGTAGTGGGATTGCTGGGTCCTATGGTAGTTCTATTTGTAGTTTTTTAAGGAACCTCCATACTGTTCTCCATAGTGGCTGTATTAATTTACATTCCCACCTACAGTGCAAGAGGGTTCCATTTTCTCCACACCCTCTCCAGCATTTATTGTTTGTAGATTTTCATGATGGCCATTCTGACTGGTGTGAGATGATATCTCATTGTAGTTTTGATTTGCATTTCTCTAATGATTAATGAAGTTGAACATTCTTTCATGTGTTTGTTGGCAATCTGTATATCTTCTTTGGAGAAATGTCTAGTTAGGTCTTCTGCCCATTTTTGGATTGGGTTGTTTGTTTTTGATATTGAGCTGCATGAGCTGCTTGTAAATTTTGGAGATTAATCCTTTGTCAGTTGCTTCATTTGCAAATATTTTCTCCCAATCTGATGGTTGTCTTTTGGTCTTGTTTATGGTTTCCTTTGCTGTGCAAATGTTTTTAAGTTTCATTAGGTCACATTTGTTTATTTTTGTTTTTATTTCCATTTCTCTAGGAGGTGGGTTCAAAAGGATCTTGCTGTGATTGATGTCATAGAGTGTTCTATGTTTTCCTCTAAGAGTTTTACAGTTTCTGGCCTTACATTTAGGTCTTCAGTCCATTTCGAGTGTGTTTTTGTGTATGGAGTTGGGCAGTGTTCTAATTTCATTCTTTTATACCTATCTGTCCAGTTTTCCCAGCACCACTTATTGAAGAGGCTGTCTTTTCTCCATTGCATATTCTTGCCACCTTTATCAAAGATAAGGTGACCATATGTGCATGGGTTTATCTCTGGACTTTCTATCCTGTTCCATTGATCTATATTTCTGTTTTTGTGCCAGTACCATACTGTCTTGATTACTATAGCTTTGTAGTAGAGTCTGAAGTCCGAGAGACTGATTCCTCCAGCTCCATTTTTCTTTCTCAACATTTTTTTGGCTATTCGGCATCTTTTGTGTTTCCATACAAATTGTGAAATTTTTGTTCTAGTTCTGTGGAAAATGCCATTGGTAGTTTGATAGAGATTGCATTGAATCTGTAGATTGCTTTGGGTAGTATACGTATTTTCACAATGCTGATGCTTCCAATCCAAGAACATGGTATATCGCTCCATTTGTTTGTATCATCTTTAATTTCTTTCATCAGTGTCTTATAGTTTTCTGCATACAGGTCTTTTGTCTCCTATGTAGGTTTATTCCTAGGTACTTTATTATTTTTGTTGCAATGCTAAATGGGAGAGTTTCTTTAATTTCTCTTTCAGATTTTTCATCATTAGTGTATAGGAATGCCAGAGATTTCTGTGCATTAATTTTGTATCCTGCTACTTTACCAGATTCATTGATTAGCTCTAGTAGTTTTCTGGTAGCATCTTTAAGATTCTCTACGTATAGTGTCATGTCATCTGCAAACAGTGACAGCTTTACTTCTTCTTTTCCGATTTGGATTCCTTTTATTTCTTTTCCTTCTCAGATTGCTGTGGCTAAAACTTCCAAAACTATGTTGAATAGTAGTGGTGAGGGTTGGCAACCTTGTCATGTTCCTCATCTTAGAGGAAATGGTTTTAGTTTTTCACCATTCAGAACATTGTTGGCTGGTGGTTTGTCATATATGGCCTTTATTATGTTGAGGTAATTTCCCTCTATACCTACTTTCTGGAGGGTTTTTATCATAAATGGGTGTTGAACCTTGCCAAAACTTTTATTGCATCTCTTGAGATGATCATATGGTTTTTATCCTTCAGTTGGTTAATATGGTGTATCACATTGATTGATTTGTGTATATTGAAGAATCCTTGCATTACTGAGATAAACCCCACTTGATCATGGTGTATGACCCTTTTAATGTGCTGTTGGATTCTGTTTGCTAGTATTTTGTTGAGGATTTTTGCATCTTTGTTCCTCAGTGATACTGGCCTGTAGTTTTCTTTTTTTGTGACATCTTTGTCTGGTTTTGGTATCAGGGTGGTGGTGGCCTCGTAGAATGAGTTTGGGAGTATTCCACCCTCTGCTATATTTTGGAAGATTTTGAGAAGGATAGGTGTTATCTCTTCTCTAAATGTTTAACAGAATTCGCCTGTGAAGCCATCTGGTCCTGGGCTTTTCTTTTTTGGAAAATTTTCAGTCCCACTATCAATTTCAGTGCTTGTGATTGGTCTGTTTATATTTTCTATTTCTTCCTGGTTCAGTCTTGGAAGGTTGTGCTTTTCTAAGAATTTGTCCATTTCTTCTAGGTTGTCCATTTTATTGGCATATAGTTGTTTGTAGTAATCTTTCATGATCCTTTGTATTTCTGCAGTGTCAGTTACTTCTCCTTTTTCAATTCTAATTCTATTGTTTTGAGTCTTCTCTCTTTTTTTCTTGATGAGTGTGGCTAATGATCTATCAATTTTGTTTATCTTCTCAAAGAACCAGCTTTTAATTTTATTGACCTTTGCTACGGTTTCCTTCATTTCTTTTTCATTTATTTCTGATTTCATCTTTATGATTTATTTCCTTCTGCTAACTTTGGGTTTTTTAAAATTATTCTTTCTTTAATTGCTTTAGCTGTAAGATTAGGTTGTTTATTTGAGATTTTTCTTGAGGTAGAATTGTATTGCTATAAACTTCCCTCTTAGAACTGCTTTTGCTTCATTCCTTAGAATTTGGGTCACTGTGTTTTCATTGTCAGTTGTTTCTAGGTATTTTTTTATTTCTTCTTACATTTCTTCAGTGATCTCTTGGTTATTTAGGAGTGTATTGTTTAGCCTTCGTGTGTTTTTTTTGTTAGTTTTTTTTTTCCGCAGTACATGGACCTCTCACTGTTGTGACCTCTCCCATTGCGGAGCACAGGCTCCAGACGCGCAGGCTCACTGGCCATGGCTCACGGGCCCAGCCGCTCCATGGCGTGTGGGATCCTCCTGGACCAGGGTACGAACCCGTGTCCGCTGCATTGGCAGGCAGACTCTCAACCGCTGTGCCACCAGGGAAGCCCAATATATTTTTTACAGTTTTTTTCTTGTAATTGATATCTAGTCTTATAGCATTCTGTTAGGAAAAGATACTTGATATGATTTTAATTTTCTTAAATTTACCAAGGTTTGATTTGTGATCCAAGATAAGATCTATCCTGGAGAATGTTCCATGAGCTCTTGAGAAGAAAGTGTGTTCTGTTGTTTTTGGATGGAATATCCTATAAATATCAGTTAAGTCAATCTTGTTTAATGTATCATTTAAAGCTTGTGTTTCCTTATTTATTTTCCCTTTGGATGATCTGTCCATTGGTGAAAGTGGGTTGTTAAAGTCCCCCACTATGATTGTGTTACTGTCAGTTTCCCCTTTTGTGGCTGTTAGCATTTGCCTTATGTATTGAGGTGTTCCTATGTTGGGTGCATAAATATTTACAATTGTTATATCTTCTTCTTGGATTGATCCCTTCATCATTATGTAGTGTCCTTCTTTGTTTCTTGTAATAGTCTTTATTTTAAAGTCTATTTTGTCTGTTATGAGAATTGCTTCTTCAACTTTCTTTTGATTTCCATTTGCATGGAATATGTTTTTCCATCAACACACTTTCAGTCTGTATGTGTCCCTAGGTCTGAAGTGGGTCTCTTGTAGACAGCATATATACAGGTCTTGTTTCTGTGTCCATTCAGCCAGTCTATGTCTTTTGGTTGGAGCATTTGATCCATTTCATTTAAGGTAATTATCGGTATGTATTTTCCTATTACCCTTTTCTTCATTGTTTTGAGTTGGTTACTGTAGGTCTTTTCCTTCTCTTGTGTTTCCTGCCTAGAGAAGTTCCTTTAGCATTTGTTGTAAAGCAGGTTATGTGGTGCTGCATCCTCTTAGCTTTTGCTTGTCTGTAAAGTTTTTAATGTCTCCGTCAAATCTGATTGAGATCCTTGCTGGGTAGAGTAATCTTAGTTGTAGGTTTTTTCCCTTTCATCACTTTAAATATGTCCTGCCACGCTCTTCTGGCTTGAAGAGTTTCTGCTGAAAGATCAGCTGTTAACCTTATGGGGATTCCCTTGTATGGTATTTGTTGTGTTTCCTTTGCTGCTTTAAAATTTTTCTTTTTATTTAATTTTTGATAGTTTGATTAATATGTTGGTGTGATTCTCCTTGGATTTATCCTTTATGGGACTCTCTGTGCTTTCTGGACTTTATTAACTATATCATTTCCCATATTAGGGAACTTTCCAACTATAATCTCTTCAAATATTTTCTCAGTCCCTTTCTTTTTCAATTCTTCTTCTGGGACCCCTATAGTTCACATGTTGGTGTGTCTAACATTGTCCCAGAGGTCTCTGAGACTGTCCTCAATTCTTTTCATTCTTTTTTCTTTATGCTGCTCTGTGGTAGTTATTTCCAGTATTTTTTCTTCCAGGTCACTTATCCGCTCTTCTGCTTCAGTTATTCTGCTATTGATTCCTTCTAGAGAATTTTAAATTTCATTTATTGTATTGTTCATCATTGTTTGTTTGCTCTTTAGTTCTTTTAGATCCTTGTTAAATGTTTCTTGTATTTTCTCCATTCTATTTCCAAGATTTTGGCTCATCTTTACTATTACTCTGAATTCTTTTTTCAGGTAGACTGCCTATTTCCTCTTCATTTGTTTGGCCTGGTGGGTTTTTACCTTGCTCGTTTATCTGCTGCATATTTCTCTGTCATCTCATTTTGCTTAACTTACTGTGTTTGGGGTCTCCTTTCCTCAGGCTGCAGGTTCATAGTTCCCGTTGTTTTTGGTGTCTGCCCCCAGGGTAGGTTCAGTGGGTTGTATAGGCTTCCTGGTGGAAGGGTGTTGGTGCCTCTGTTCTGATGTATGAGGCTGGATCTTGTCTTTCTTCTGGGCAGGACCTCATCCAGTGGTGTGTTTTGTGATGTCTGTAAACTTATTATGATTTTAGGCAGCCTCTCTGCTAATGGGTGGTATTGTGTTACTGTCTTGCTAGTTGTTTGGCATGGTGTGTCCAACACTGGAGCTTACTGGTCGTTGAGTGAAGCTGGTTCTTAGCATTGAGACGGAGATGTCTAGCAGAACTCTTGCCAATTGATATTATGAGGGGCCAGGAAGACTGGTGGACCAATGTCCTGGACTTGGCTCTCCCACCTCAGAGGCTCAGGCCTGACACCCAGCCAGAGTACCAAGACCCTGTCAGCCACATGGCTCAGAAGAAAAGGAAGAAAAGAAAGAAAAAAGAAAGAAAAAAAAAGATAAAATAAATAGTTATTAAAATAAATATTTTTAATTTATTAAAATTAAAAAGTAATTAAAAAAAGAAGAGAGCACCCAAACCAATAAACAAATCCAATTATAACAAGTGCTAAAAACTATAATAAAAAAATGGGCAGACGGACCCTAGGACAAATGGTAAAAACAAAGCTATACAGACAAAATCGTAGAAAGAAGCATACACATGCACACTCTCAAAAAGAGAAAAAGGAATAATATATGTGTGTATATATATATATATAGAGAGAGAGAGCAACCAAATCAATAAACAAATCTACCAATGATAATAAGCTCTAAATACTAAACTAAGATAAACATAAAAATAAGAACAAATTAGATGTGGAAAACAAACCCCAAGTCTAGAGTTGCTCCCAAAATCCACCACCTCAGTTTTGGGATGATTCACTGTCTATTCAGGTATTCCACAGGTGCAGGGTACATCAAGTTGATTGTGGAGATTTAATCTGCTGCTCCTGAGGCTGCTGGGAGAGATTTCCCTTTCTCTTCTTTGTTCACACAGCTCCTGGGGTTCAGCTTTCGATTTGGCCCCACCTCTGCATGTAGGTCGCCTGAGAGCATCTGTTCCCCATGCAGACAGGACGGGTTTAAAGTAGCAACTGATTAGGGGGCTCTGGCTCACTCAGGCTGGGGGGAGGGAGGGATACGGAATGTAGGGTAAGCCTGCGGTGGCAGAGGCTGGCATGACGTTGCAACAGCCTGAGGCGTGCCGTGTGTTCTCCTGGGGAAGTTGTCCCTGGATCACGAGCCCTGTCAGTGGCGGGCTGCACAGACTCTCAGGAGGGGAGGTGGGGATAGTGATCTGTGCTTGCACACAGGTTTCTTGGTGGCTGCAGCAGCAGCCTGAGCATTTCATGCCCATCTCTGGTGTCCATGCTGATAGCCACGGCTCGCGTCATCTCTGGAGCTCGTTTAGGTGGTGCTCTGAATCCCCTCTCCTCGTGCTCTCCTGCCTCTTAGACAGATCCAGACATTTTCCTGGACTCCCTCCCGACTAGCTGTGGTGCAGTAGCCCTCTTCAGGCTGTGTTCACTCAGCCAACCCCAGTCCTCTCCCTGGCATCTGACCTCCAAAGCCCAAGCCTCTGCTCCCAGGCCCAACCCACCTCGGTAGGTGAGCAGACAAGCCTTTTGGGCTGGTGAGTGCTGGTTGGCACCAATCCTCTGTGCAGGAATCTCCCTGCTTTGCCCTCCGCACCCCTGTGGCTGCGCTCTCCTCTGTGGCTCCGAAGCTTCCCCCCCTGCCCCCCGCAGTCTCCACCCGCAAAGGGGCTTCCTAGTGTATGGAAACCTTTCCTCCTTCACAGCTCCCTCCCAGAGGTACAGGTCCTGTCCCTATTCTTTTGTCTCTGTTTTGCCTTTTTACTTTTGCCCTACCCAGGTACGTGGGAAGTTTCTTGCCTTTTGGGAAGTCTGATGTCTTCTGCCAGCATTCAGTAGGTGTTCTGTAGGAGTTGTTCCGCATGTAGATGTATTTTTGATGTATTTGTGGGGAGGAAGGTGATCTCCACGTCTTACTCCTCCGCCATCTTGAAGGTCCTCCCTTTGGTTTGGTTTTTAATATGAGAGAAGATTGAGTAAATTGCAGTGTCAATGGAAAAAATGAATTTGAGAGGGAGTGATTCTCTAAACTCCCTCTATATATAAAGAACAAACAAATTAGTTTGAGTGTATGATATGAGAAGATGGAATGTTAATACTTGTTCAGCAACTCCTCTTTAAGAGGAGAAAGAAAAATTTTTCTAAGGATTGATTCCCAGTCTTGACTACGCATTAGAATCATATGAGGAGCTTTCAAAAACATGGATACCCAAACTCCAACCCAGACTATTTAAACCAGCATCACTGGTGTTTGAGCCCAGGTAGAAGTATTTTTTGAAAGCTCCCCAGGTGCTACTATCAATGTGGAGCCAAGGCTTAAAACTACTACCCTAATTAAACAAAAAAAGAAAGGGAGATCTTTAGTACAGAAGTAGACATTGTAAGTTTGATAGGAAGAGGTTAAGAGTCTTTGCTTCTGATGGCTATATTTTTCTCAGTGAGCTATGAGGTCATCTGCTTTGAGTGAAGAGGAAATGAATAGAAGTTAGATATTTGAAGAGCAAAGGAGGTTTAAAATAGTCCTGGAAATGAGTGGGAGAGCAAGTAGACAGGAAGAGAAGGATGCTGTGCTGTATTGAAGGCTCTTTGGAGCTTAGTGACAGCACATAGTCACACCGATCTTCCTTCCATATGGCTTTCCCCTGCCTTGACTTGGTTTATTTCTAGGAGCAGAGAACAGACACTGTAAATTTTAATTAAGTGAATTAGACAAAAAGATAGATGTGCAAGGGAGCACAGGTCTCAGGACCTTTACGTTGCCAGACCATAGAAGGCATAACTGTTTTGGTTTTTTTTGGCTGTGTCAAGTCTTTGTTGTGGCACGGGGGATCTTTGTTGAGGCATACAGGGTCTTTCATTGTGACAAGTGTGCCCTCTTATTGAGGCACACGAGCTCAGTAGTTGTGGCACGCGGGCTTAGTTGCACCACTGCATGTGGGATCTTAGTTCCCTGACCAGGGATCAAACCCACCCATGTCCCCTGCATTGGAAGGTGGAGCCTTTACCACTGGACCACCTGGGAAGTCCTGGTATAATTGTTAAGGAGGGAAGTAAAGAAAGTGAATGATGATTGGATTGGGTAAAAGAATAATATAAAAAATTAAGTAAGATGGAATAACTAATTCTTCCTGGGAAAATCAGGGAAATTTTAGGGAACTATGAGTAAAGTTTTAGAAGGGGACTAGAATTTACCAGTTGAAACAAGAGACTAAGAATTAGGCTAAGGGAATATTGTAAACAAGTGTTGTGAAAACGCATTGCTTATTTCAAAAATACTGAGAAACTGTATTTCCCAAGCTTACAATGGTAAAGAAGACCTGAAAAGAGAGGTTTATAAAGTATCAGGATCAGATTGCATAAACTGTCATAAATTCTGATTTTTGGTAATAATGGTATTGCTATAAAATAAGTGTTATGATTCCAGGGGGGCAATATCTGATTCTATCTTTTATTTATCAATTGAAAATTTTTCAAATAATATATTTCTAAACATATTTTAGTCTCTATTCTTCAAAGAATGTTTCCAAAAAAAATAAGAGATTACCACTTTCTTCAAAATATACAGTATTGCACCTAAAAGTTTGAAAAAAGCTGAACCAGAGACAATAACTGATTATTAGCAAAACTGACCAATTTTCCTTCATCAGATGACATTTCTGCTTTCAATGAAGAAAAGTTTCTAATGTGGGGGCCAGCTTTATTCTGTTGAGCTGGAGAATTTAATTTTCTGTTCTACCTGTGAAATTCAAGGAACTATTTTTGTCAATTGATTAGAGCTTTTGAATGCTTCCCATATTCCCTTGAAAGGGACTACTCAAATCTGCTGTAGACCTTGAAAAGAAAGTCATACACTATTGAATTACTTCCTTTTAACAGTAGTTAGGACTTGCAGACTAAATGAATTACAGCTGCCTAGAATATTTGATTCAGTTATGCCTCATTCAGACTCTATCAACTCCTACTTGGATTTCCACAGTAGCTTCTTAATGGCTTTGCCACCTCCTCTCTTTCAAATGCATCCCCTGCACAGTCACCTGTGACTTATCTAAAATCCATATCTGACCATAACAGGTCCCTTCTAAAACTTCATAGTGGTTCCTATTGCCAAACCATACCAAGAAACTGGACAACATCCTTGACACCTTCTTCTCTTATACTCTCCCCCTCAAATTCAAGCCATTAAAAAAACTGCATCCTTCTGTTTTTCCAATTCTCTCTCGCACTTGAACTATTGCAAATGCTTCTTGTTCGGTTCACCCACTTGCATGGGGAGTTGTTTTTCCATGGGTATAAAGTTTCAGTTGTGCAAGATGAGTAAATTCTAGAGATCTGCTGTACAATGTAGTGCCTAGGGTTAACAATACTGAATTGTGCACTTAAAAATGTAAGTGGGTAAATCTCATGTTAGGTGTTCTTATCACTAAAAAGGGAGACATGAGGAAAGTTTTGGAGGCGATGAATATGTTTACTAACTTGATTGTGGTGATGGTTTCCACATTTGTATATGTCCAAACTCATTGAATCTTATCCATTAAATATATATCTTTTGTATATCAAGATTATATTAAGAAAAAATTAAAGTAAGCTCTAAGGAAAGAGAGGTCCAGGGCCTAGAGGCAGAAAGAAGCCTGTCTGAAGTTTGGCAAAGCTGAATGAAATGTTAAGGCCATTTTGGTCACTTATTTCTCACTCACCCCCCATCTTCAACATACACACACACACACACACACACACACACACACACATACACTTACACATACATACTGCATACACACAGACACTTTTCCTTTTCTCTTGAAAGAAAAAGGATAAATACCAGGTGGGATGAAAGTCAGGAGAAACACTGATAGAACAGAGAGTTACATCTGTCTTAGTCTTTATAAGCAGTAAGGTTAGGAGGGAGATGATGGCTTGTCAGAAAGTGTGGTGTGGAAAGGGAGAAGGGGAAAAAGGACTTTGAGGCCAGAATGGTATTGGTATAACAGTAAAAGATTTTCACAAGTTTCAGTACTTTAGAGAATAGGAGAGTGGAAAAATCACTTTAACTTTCTTGGCCTTATGTTATTTCCTTTCTGATTCTAGCATTCAGTCAAATCTTAGACAAGTGGACCTTTTTTCTTACAATTTCTGATAGAACATTTCTTGTCATTCAATATTTTTGTCAATGAATTTAATGTAAGGTGCTCATACAAAGTACATTTTACATAATAAAAATATTTCACAGTAAAAGGCTATTGAATTTATAAAATATATAGAGAAGAAGGAGAAAATTATTCTCAGATAAACTTTTGTCACCTTATGATCTCAGAATCATCACCTGAGTGATGAAAATACTTACACTGATGAGGAATCTGAGAAAGAAAAAAAAATTCAAGAAAAGCGGTGTGAAATGCTGATTAGCTAGTGCTACAGAAATAATCTGAAGTTTAGAATTGGAAATGGGAAAAACCCTGAAAGTGAGCTCTTGTCGTTAAACTGATCAAAAGCAAATTTAAATTTTAAATGAAATCTTAGAGTTGAGGATGGATAATCTATAACCTCATCTCAAGAAGGTACATGGTAATCAAAGAAGAGTGTCCAGGGGTAGAATAGGTTGATTAACATTTTCTAAAAAATGGCACTATTAAATATGTGAGAAAACAGCTGGTATAAATTCATAATTTAGAAAGTTACCTGTTATCAATGTTCATACTTTTCAGCATTATCACCGTTTCCTCAAGTTGCATTTTTAATTCTTCTTTTTTTTTTTTTTTTTTTTTGCGGTACGCGGACCTCTCACTGTTGTGGCCTCTCCCGTTGCGGAGCACAGGCTCCGGATGCGCAGGCTCAGCGGCCATGGCTCACGGACCCAGCCGCTCCACGGTATGTGGGATCTTCCCGGACCGGGACACGAACCCAGGTCCCCTGCATTGGCAGGTGGACTCTCAACCACTGCGCCACCAGGGAAACCCTAATTCTTCTTTTGGACAAAGCAAATGCAGGATTTATTCAGGGCCACCATTAAGACGAATTAAGAGATCAGTTATTTCAAGGAATATGAATTTCATGTGGGTAACGACAGTATTTTCAAATAACATTATTCTAAGTACAATAGACTATATGACATAGTGGAAAAATAATAGACTGTCAGAATAGCTGGATTCTAACACTAGTTTTACCACTAATTAGTGCTATGACACTGTCTCCCTTCTCAAGGCCTGATTTTCCCAGACTAAAGAGTTGAACTACATAATCTGCAAGGTACCCCACAAATCTAACAAAATTGAGAATGCAATTGCATTCCTGAAACAAAACCTTTCTGCTGACTCATTTGCTCCCATTTTATGTAATTTCTCCCCCCACCCCCACCAAATCACTATAAGTAGCCATGTTTTAAAACAAGATTTTTCTACAAAGTCTGAGTCAAAATCTGAATCTAAATAAGTGCTATCAATAAAGTAAGGCTCGGACTTCCCTGGTGGCGCAGTGGTTGAGAGTCCGCCTGCCGATGCAGGGGACACAGGTTCGTGCCCCGGTCCGGGAAGATCTCACATGCCGCGGAGCAGCTGGGCCCGTGAGCCATGGCCGCTGAGCGTGCGCGTCCGGAGCCTGTGCTCTGCAACGGGAGAGGCCACAACAGTGAGAGGCCCGCGTACAGCAAAAATAAATTAATTAATTAATTAAATAAAGTAAGGCTCACTTTCTGTGGAACTTACTGTGCTTCTGGTTGAATACTGTCTTGCTACATAATTCTGGTATTGATAATTTTCTTCTAAACCTCATGACTTGTTTATATAATTATCATAATTCTTGGTTCTATATTTTAAACACAATAGAAACGTATGGGGACAATTAAAGACAAAGCAGTAAGCATAAACATCATTTAAGCTTTGCCCATTAAAAAAAAAATCTTTGCCCAGGATCAAGAAATACCCGTAGTGTGACTGGCCATTCCATTCATGTGTCCCTAATGCCAGTTCTAGACTGGACAATGACAAAAGTGGCTAATGTCAACTGAGCCAAATCATTTTGTCTACTTCATTGTTCAGTGCCTCTTCTTTGGTGGATACTTTCTGTTAGGCATTAATATATGATTCAAAAATTATACTCAGTGCCAACTCCCACATATCCATCCACAGCTATCCCAGACCTTCTCGTCTCTGATTTTCCAATCTTTTCCTTCCATGCTCCTGACCAGTCTACTAGGCCATTAGCAAATGGCCAGAAATGTACATATGTTCTCCCCTTAGGTCACTTCTCCTTCCACAAAGAGTGAGTGATCAGATTCTCCGTTTGGACTTCTACCCATTGGGAAGGTTTTCTCTCTTCACTATTATCAAGAAATACTGCTCTCCACTGTTATCCAGTTTCAGTTTGCATTCTTATACCCATCTAGAAATTAAGCTTAGGCCTTTTCCTCTTTCTTCAGCTCGTCATAGGGAATTTACCCACAAAGGGGCTCTAGTACAACAATTGTGAATGACATGGGGTCTGGGCCACCTGCTCATGCAGCTTGCCTATGCCCTCTGTTGTCATTTACACTTGATCCCAAATGCACTATTTCTAACTTATGAGGGACTGCTGCTCAGCCTTCTGCTTTTTGAGGTTGTGGGCCTAAGAGAATTCAACCCATTATGAGCAGTTCCAGACACATGGTCACTTGGTGCCCCTTTGTCACGTATCATGCCAGGAGACGATTCTCTAATGAAGTAGAATTCTCCACTGCAGATGGCATGGCCTTGTTCCAGAAGCCCAGTAGCACGCATTAGGATTCTCTCACTAAGGTTTGCCGTAAACTTGGATTCTATCTTTCCCACCACTGACACTTCTAACAATATAGAACCTACAAGATTATGTGGCCCGAGTAGCAGGACTGCTTGTACCATAGCCTGGGCCAGCTGCAGAACCCTTTTCCACTCTGGGATTTTATTCAATTCTGGTAAGCTTCCATATCATTGTACTTAAGCATCATAGCATTTCTATGTGCACAATGTGTTCCGGCCAGAACCCCAAATGTTCTACCATGAGTTGTGGTTTCTTTCCTATTATAGGAATTGTAAGACACATCAATTTGTCTTTTACCTTTCAGGGGATATTGCAAATGTCCCTGGCCACTGGACCCCTAAAAACTTTACTGAAATAGCAGTTCTCTGAAATGTGTCTTAGCAAGGCCTCCAATTTAATAGCCACCAGTTTTTCATAGTGCCTAACTTAGCATCAATGTAATGTCATCAGTGTAATAATGTGATAATCTGTCCAGATAATATATTCAGAAGAAATCTGAATTATGTCAGAGGAGTGAGAGAGTTAATATAGTCCTGGGGGAAAGCCATAAGTAAATGGTGTTGTCCATTCCACAAAAATGCAACTTTTTCCTGATCTTTTGTGAACAAATTTTTTTTTAAAGCGCATTTGCAAAACCCATGTCTGTATACCATGCACTTGAAGCCTTATTAGTAAGCTTTAGCAGCAATACCGCATATAACATAGCAGCTACGACCAGAGCCATTACTTGCCTGAGCTTATAGTAGTCTGTGGTCACTCTCCACAATCCATTCATTTTCTCTGAGGGCCAGAATGATGAACATTAGGGCCATGCATCCTTTACGTCTGTAATGGTGGTGCCAATTTCTATATTCCTTCCTGTCCCCCAGGGATGCTTTGATTTACTATCTCGGCTGGGAGGAGAGTAAAGGAAGTAATTTTGGAGTCTTCCACTTGGTCTTTCCAATAAATTCAAGGACTCAACATGGGGCATACCCCAACTTCCAAGTGACATGCCAATTGTGTATTTGGAGACCAAGAAATGACTTTCAGTTATATCTATTGACACAGTGGATCCACTCTAAGCCAGATTTTAGCAGGATTCCATTTATTCCATGGCTCCTGTAATCCCCAGAGTAACTAGGGGGTCATGATGATATACTAAATCTACAAGTATCACTGTCAGCTCGGACTCTGTGTCTAATAGTCCTCTGGGTGTTTCCGTCTCCCCAGTATATAATCACATGAGAAAATGGCTGTAAGTCTCTTTGGAGAAGGACCTGGCGAATCAGTACAGCATACACTTGCTGTGGTGTTACAGACTTGTTCCTCCTGGATACGTGGTCCTCTCTTCAGTCCATGAATTCTGTTTTAGGTTTGAGAACTGAGCAAGGAATTTCGAGTTTTTATTGAGACAATAGCCCTCAGCTTCCTGCTTTTCCGTTCTAGGCTGCTTCTGATTGTACAAGTCAAACAGCACACTCAGTGGCTACCTGTCTATTTTGCGTGTGGTGGTGTCATGTTCTATTAACAATCTCTGTAACTCCCTGCAAGTCCAGCCCCCTTTGGCTACTACTCCAATCCTATGGGCCCCTTGTTTCCGGCAGTTAATCACTGCCACCTAGACTCGATTACTTCAGGGCTTCTCATCCTCATGGAGAGTGATCAGACCAGCTCTATGAGCACTTCTTCTAATGACTGCCCTGCCACTCCGAGATGAGCCGCCCCTGAACTTATGGATGCTGGTACCCCTACCAATGCATTCCTGACTGCCCTGCTGAATGCTGGATTCCCCTGAATGCTGGCATCCTCTAATGGGTCTTCTGACCTCACATAACATCAGTTCCACCGGGCCCACATTCCTGAGTCTTCTTCTTCTTCCTCTACAACCTGCCAGGCAACAAAGGCATTTGCACTTTGCTCAGTGTGAACCATCTTATTCTTAGCTTCTAAGAGCCACTCTTAGCGGTGAGTGTTCCATTTTCTGGGGTCCTTACCCAGGTATAAAATCAAACATTCCAAGAAGATGCTGCCGAGTCAATATATTGCTCTTGTTCAGTTTTTAATTCTGGCCCCCTTGATCAAACAGCCTCAAAACCTAATCCCAGTGGTATTCCCTTGGCTACCACTTGTAGCTTCTTCAGTGTATAACCTCATTCCTCCCTTCTCAGGCCCATCATATCTCTCATTAAATGATGCTAGGATTTAATCATAGTCATCAGCCTAGTAGCCAGGATGCAGGGAGGGGCAACTCTTGAGAAGGACACCTGCTTGGTGTCTTGCAGCCTATTCCTGCCTGGAGAAGCATTAGCTCTTACTAAGGAGGGACAGCCTCCTCCCCTCTGTAAGTCCCCAAGGTCAGAGGGATCTGAAGAACTACTATTCTCAGGGATGTTGTGAAAACAAAAATTGCACAGGAAAACTTTACTCAAGGCTGTTGAAATAGGGGAGAGAGACCAGAACTCATCTGACCTCAACCCCATGGAAACAAATGTCAAGAGGGTTTTCCAGCTCTGGGGTGAGCTAGCAAAAGTATGCTGGAGGATGTCAGGGGCAGGGTTGACAATGGGGTGTGTCTAGCACATTGAGTCATTCCTGAGTTCACAAATGTTCTTCTCTGTTACTAGGCCTTCTGTATAATTGGTGCCCATGGAAGTTAGTCTCCTACTTTCCCAGAGAAACTGGGAGAAGATGCCCTAGCTTCCTGATGGTTAGGTTTTGAAAGGATGGCTCCCAGTTCACCCCAGAAATACTTCCCTGGGTTGTAAAGCAGTCAAGATGTTTTTTTAAAGGATTTACATAGGAAAAGGACAAAGAAAAATATATAACACATTTTCTAAAGTAAATGCTCGAAGGAAAGAGAGGTCAGGGGCTTAGAGGCAGGATGAAGCCTGTCTAAAGTTTAGTCAAGGAAAGGGGAGCGTTAAGGCCATTTTGGTCAGCATTTCCAAGGTTCACGTTTTTCCAGCCACTGCCCTGACCTCAGGGTACCAGTACTGTCTGTGCTGAACATTTAATTTGTCTCTGGAGCTCTGCAGTTCTAAATATGAAATGTGGGTCAGCTCCCCTACTGCATCTGCTCTTCCAGTACAGGAAACAAGGGCTTCTACTTCACACTACAATAGTGGTCCTCCAGCCATCACATTTTAATTATTTGTTAACTGCCCTCAATTTGTCATTGTCCTTCTATAAAGCCTCAATTTAATTCAGTAGTAAACAGTCAATTGTGCTGTCCTTATGGGCTTTTTTAACCCTATATCTTTAAAACGCCTTAATCATCACACCAGCAAGGACATTCCTCTCTCTGGGGACATCTTCCTAAGTCACCACTCATGAACTCATGGCAATTGGGCTGCCTTATTTATTTATTTTTTTTTTTTGCGGTACGCGGGCCTCTCACTATTGTGGCCTCTCCCGTTGCGGACGCGCAGGCTCCGCGGCATGTGGGATCTTCCCGGACCGGGGCACGAACCCGTGTCCCCTGCATCGGCAGGCAGACTCTCAACCACTGCGCCACCAGGGAAGCCCTGGGCTGCCTCTTTATGCAGGAACTTTCTTTGCCTCACATTTCATTCAAGATGAGGTCTCACTTGCCAAGTGGACAGTGACCCCAAACCACATCTCGTCACCTGTATACAATTTGTGTCAGTTTGTGTCTTCCAAGAAGACATCTGGAGTAGACATCTGGGCAGGATTGGATGTGTCAGGGATTTGGGGTATTACCTGTGAAGGATAAGGCAGTGGGGAGAGGAAGCAGGCAGGGAGAGCGTTCAGGATGAGATGGAAGGGTGACAACTGTGAAGACAGAGAAGAAAAGGAAGGCTGGGCAAGCAAGGGAGCCTCAGATCACAGAACAAGTCTGAGAAAATCTTGGGCAAGCTAAGGGAAGGCTCCAAGGAAAATTCGTTCGTTGGAAGTATGACTCCAGGCAGGCCTGGGCTGGGTCTCATCCCCTGTCCTGCTTAGCCATTGGCTGGGAGTAGCTGGGATGCATGGCTTCAGGGCTCATGGGGGTAGCTCATCAACGTGCTTGATCCACTAGTCTCCACACAGCAGGTTTTCATGAAGGCGTGGCCACTTCCCCAGCTACCGCAACTCATATGCAAGAATCCACTGTACGACACAGAAACAGGCTAGAGAAGTTTAAAGGCAACTAAAACTTAAGACTATGGAAAAATTGGGATTGGGTTTAGAATTAGAAACCAGTGTACCTCATATTCCATTCTACTTTAGAAAATACTGAACACGGCTTTTTGTTTGTTTAAGTAAAGTTTAGATATTTAACCCAAATGAATATGTTTCCCTCAAATAGTCTATTTCTTACACCAAGTACAATGCATAGGTAAAGTTTGCCCTTTAAAAAATTACACAATTTGCAATTGTATAAATGTGCAATTAAAGAGAGATACAATGTTTCAACTGTAGCTTCAAGTCTGGTGATCTTGGAATTTTCAGAAATATGTTGTGTGAACTATGTTATCTACTTATTCCTTTAGCTCAGAGGAGAGGCTTTTGAAATGTTTCCCAAAGTCAGAAATTTAGTGGTCTTAGGTTAGAATCTGCAAACTCTAATTTTAGTGTTCTATTAAGTTTCCTTTCGAGAAAAAGATTTTTTATTTTTGGAATTTTTGTTTGCTTACTAAAAAAAAACAGTTTTGGAAAACAAATCATGCCTTCTAGCCAAATAGATTCAAATAATTTGAGAAGTTTGAGTGCAGGAATAGAGTTAAGCATTTTTAAAAAAAATCAGATGTGAATCTGATAGTAAAAATTTTAGGAAGCATAAGTGTTTATGTCTTTATTACATGTAATAAATAAAAATAAAAAATTATACAAACAGAACACTAAAAATGCTAAGAATATGCTGGCCAAGTGCTTTATTTGTTGATGAGTAAACAAGAAGAGCCCTTTTTAACAAATGATTTTGGATGGCTTGATGTTCTTTTAATGTATGAAAGAAATGTTTGAGCCTAGTGTAAACATGCTTTTGGTCCCTGAATTTTAATACTGACTTTTAATGATAGTGCAGCAGACATTTAGTAGAGCTTGAAATGCCTCCTTAGTAAATATTTCAAAGGAATGCCAAGCCACTGCCTCTGCAATTCTTTGGTACTCTCATAAAATGGAAAATGAAAGTGTGTCTGCTCCCAAGGAAGAAGAAAAATCCCAGGACCTACATACTTTTAGATATGTAATTGAGATGGATATTTTATTTTTTTCATTGGGGTCCAGGACCTCAGTTGAAACAGCCTATCGCCCTTTCTATTCGTATTTGTTTTCTATGTTCTCCATTGTTCTTTGTTCTATTTGCACAGTGTTGTTTTTCATTACCATCATCAACATTATCAAAAGTCACTATTAAAACTATCACTTTGCCTTCAATGTGTTATATGTTACCCAATCTGAGATAATGTCTGAAATCTCCTATGTGCAACAGGACAGATTCAGGGCTGAGGGCCAAATACAAGCTAAAGCTAAAAACTCAAACCCATCGTTTTCAGAAACACCGAGATCAAATGTTGGGATCTTGAGTCAGAAGGTGAGAGAGAGCTATTGGGGATTTTTTTCTTCCAGTCATCATAAAGTTTATGATGGACAAGGTGTCGGCGGTGGGGTGGGGTGACCCCACCCACAGAGGAACGTTGTATGGAAGCTCCTCTGAGGTCAGGACATTTTGGGTAGGCGGAGAAATCCTGATGATGGAGATTCGTCCCTCAGCTCCTCTACCAGTTTCCTCATATTCCCTGAATATTTTTGACCTCAGGAATATTTTTAAATTACAACATATAGATTTTAAGACACTCGCCTGAGAAGAAAAGCTAATTATTATTCAGTGGTGGGGTTTATGTGTGTGTGCATACATGTGCTGTTTAGAATTCATTATTAAGAACTCTTATCAAGCTCTGGGTGCTTTCCCAACTGTAGTCACCTTTCCTTCCTAAGATAGGCTGTTAACTTGGCATTAAAAAATATGTTTTTTCCCCCTCCTTCAGATTCTGGACTCAATAAGGCAGCTCATATCCATAAAGAAAGAAACATAGTCAAGCATTTTAAAGAAAAATGCAATTTGCCAAAAAGAATCATTTTTCAGTAAATATTTTTAAATATTTTATTCAATAATTAATCTCTCTCTAGAAAACCAGCCTCCTGTTTCTCATTGCCATTTTCGTTTGTTTGTTTGTTTTGTTTTTTGCGGTACGCGGGCCTCTCACTGTTGTGGCCTCTCCCGTCGCAGAGCACGGGCTCGGGACGCGCAGGCTCAGCGGCCATGGCTCACGGGCCCAGCCGCTCCGCGGCATGTGGGATCTTCGCGGACCGGGGCACAAAGCCGTGTCCCCTGCATCGGCAGGCGGACTCTCAACCACTGCGTCACCAAGGAAGCCCTCATTGCCATTTTCTAGGGTAAAAAACATGAAGTATATTAGCTTTCATTACTAACGCCCTGAATGGAGCCCACTACAAAAGGAAAGCAATCTGAGGTTGAGAGAAATTGGAAATTTCAGATCCATCTCCAGATAGATGGATAGATAGATAGAATAAATAGATAACGCTTCCCCCTCTGCGGCATTTGTGAATCATGCCCTCTGCTGGAGTCCTACAGCTTTGGTTTAAAGATGTGGGATCAATACTGAATGATTATACTAAGTGCACCAAGAGCTCTTTCATCAGTGCCAATCCTGCTAATGGAGAAGATGCACAAAGTGTATGCTCAGCAGTCCCTCAGAGATGACAGCTTTTCTATTGTGATCTATTTATGATTTATTTCTTAAATGACTAACGTGGCTTAGTCAGATTTTTCTGACAGCTTTGGGTCTTCAGCTTTCTGCTTTCATCATTTGTCCTTAATAGCAAAATCTAGATTTAAAGTGTTTTAGTTTTCTATTCACTTATACATAGTTATATAGATAAAAAATGTCAACATCCTATACAAATGCACCCTCCCCTACTTCTACCTCTCAGTATTTTGTGGAGACTTTTGTCTTTATGCAGAGAGTGTATTTGGAGGGGGGAGGGGGGAGGGGGGGAGGGGGGGGCCCTGTTTAAATAAAATTGCATTTAATATAAACCAAAATCAATACTTTATACCGTTAGTACCACCAATATGCCACTCAGGCTGTCCTAAAAGCATCCCTAAAGCAGTTCCTGTGGAAAACAGAAAACAGGCTGTTTGCAGTTCGTGAAGAACATCCCAATACTATTCCATTGTATTTTATGTCAAAAAAATCACGGTCTCTATCAATTTGAGACATCATATTTTAGAAAATTCAGATATAAGATGCATTTTTTCCCTTTCCTAGCGAACCTAAATTAATAGCAAAAGTAATCATTTATTGAGCACCTACTATGTTACACAAATTATTTATAATCTTTATAACACACCTGCAATGTAGGCATTATAGTTGCCATTTTTTAAATGAGGAAATTGAAACTCAGAAATACAATATAAGCTGAGCATCTACACAGCTATTGAACAGCAGAGCTAGTATTTAAACCTGTCTTGTCATATACAAAAGTCTATGTCTGTATTAAGATAGGAAGACTATAACTTTCTGATACTCAATACACCTAAAACAGTGAAATTTAGAGAATTTGAAAATTCCCCCCATATCAGAAAACTAGTCTAATTTTTAAAAGAAGTATCATGAGCAGAATCAGGCAATTAAGTAAAAGTACTATTCAAGTACACAAATCACTGTGATCATTGGAGAACGTGTTACTGTCACATGAAGGGCAACGAGAGAAGAGTAGTATTTACAGCGGTGGGAGAAAATTTCTATATCTTTATGCTTCTTTTCCTTTTAAAATGTTAATCTCATAATGATAAAACTAAAGGAACAATAAGGTTTTGTTTCCAAAAGCTGCTAATAACGATGTGTTCACTATACCATAGGCTGGCTAGGCCAGTGTGTTTGTACATTACTTGTTTATTTATGTATATACTTAATTTTTAAAATAAGTCTTTTATTATAAATATATCTTCATTGCTACATATTCAAGCCATAGAGAAAGGCACAGAATCATTTTTCATTATATTCTTCCAGATTTTATTATTTTTCACTTCCTTTTACTTTCCTCCCTTTATTTGAGGTTGTTATTTATGGAAAGGCTGGCCCAAAGCTTGAAGTTTCTAATGACTCTATTAAGCTTCTACCATCCCACTTCCTGTTTCCAAGTGGCAACCGCTTTGAATTTTTCAACTTGATCTTTTGGTATTTACCTCTGCATCTCCATGTAACATGTTTAAACATGTTTCTACTTCTTGTATTTTCTCATTGAAATTACCTTTTGACTTCCCATTTTTGGAAGATGAGGATTTATATCTTTTCTAAATCCCTTCTCACCCCCCACTACACACACACACACACACACACACATATGTACACACATCCTTTCACCTTGGTAAGAGTGAAATTTTGGTTTCGTTTTTTAGGACTGAATACCGTATACTATGATCACTTTTTCTTGTACATTTTGTTTAACTTTGAGCTAATATTTTCTTATGTACTCTTCACTAATTCACCCCCAAAGGCTCCTTCTCTTATATAATAAACTTCTTATTATATCCAAACACGTTAGGTCTTCTCCGAATTTTCTCTTCTTACTAAAAAATAACTTTCCTGGAAACTTCTGAACTGCTAAAATCTGGACTCAATCCTCTCTGTGCCCACCTTTGGTCCTGGACACACTTCACTATCATTTTAATTCCCTTCATTGTAGGATCTCCTATTTCCTGGGTTCCATCTCCTGTTGGGGAAGAAGGGAGTGTTTGTTTGTTTGTTTACTTCCTGTTTGGGTGGAGTATATCTTCCAGCATATTCCTAATAAAGGGATGCATGTGAAACATTTTTGGAGAATTTGCATATGTGAATATTCCCTTATTCTATCATCTTTCTACTTAATAGCTTGGCGAAGTATAGAACACTAGATTGGAAATTGGTGTCTCACAAAATTTTGAAGGTATTTCTCTGCTGTCTTCTAGGCCCAAATGTGACTGAAATCATTCAAATTCTTATCTTTTCTTTGAAACCTAGTTGTCTCTCTCTCTCTCTTTCTCTCTCACCTTGTCAATATTCCTCTGATTCGCAGGTATATACTTTGATGGGCTCTGTTTCCTTCCATTATGTTAGGCACTCTGTGTGTGAATCCCTTTTGAGTGCAAATTTATATTCTCCAGATCTGCTAATCTTTTGAAAAATATTTTATTCATGACTTTATCCTTTCTACGGACTTTTTTTCTCTTTTTGGAAATTTTTATCAGATCTCTTGGACTGTTTCCTTTCTTTTTCCCCCTCACTGTTTCCTATTTATTTGCTTCTTTACCTTACTTTATGCGAGAATTGTTGACTTCATATTCCAAATCTTGTGAATTTTTTTCTTTTCTGCTCTAATAGTTTCAATTTTCAAAATATCTCTATTAGTTCTTTGAATGTTACTTTTTCAAAGCATCCATTTTAGTTTATGAATGCAATATCTCATGGCTCTGAGGATACTTATGATATTTTAATAATGTTTTTCTTCTCTCCACTTAATTCACATTTTCTTTTTCTTTTTTTTTCTACCTGTTTTGTTGCTTGCGTGTTTGCTCATATTTAAGAGTGGTACATTAGAAACCCAAATGGAAACTCTGAGAGCAGATGAATTTTTTAAACCGTGATCTTTATGTAGAGTGATCTGGCGGGGACATTTCCTTGTGGAAATCCCGATGTTGGCGTATTTAGAGCTTTCCTCTGGGGCTGCTCAAATTCCCAAGCATAGTCTTCCTCTGTCCTGTTTGGAGGGAATCCTCCTGGTTGCTACTTCGGGAATTTGTTTTTTCCCCAGCTTGCTAACACACACCCAATTTTGTGATTTATTATTAAAATTACGTTCTCTTGGGACTTCCCTGGTGTCCAGTGGCTAAGACTCTGTGCTCTCAATGCAGGGGGCCCAGGTTTGATCCCTAGTCAGGGAATTAGATACCACATGCCAAAACTAAGAGTTCACATGCCACAACTAAAAGATCCCTCATGCCACAACTAAGACCTGGCACAGCCCAATAAATAAATAAATATTTTAAAAAATAATAAATAAAATTACATTCTCTCACTTGAACACAATTTATGTGAAGGAACTAGGATAACTAGGAGGCAGAGGTGTCAGGCACTTAAAAATTATCTCAATGGAATTTTTCTTTTCACTGACGTCCTTAATACTCTACTGTTTGTGAGGGCCTGTTACAAGAGCAAACTCTTGGAGTTAACAAAACTGTGTATAAGGTATGGGATTACGAAGTTGAGGTCAGCTGATAGAGAAAATTGAACCAGGTGACATTAGCACCACAATTCAGGGTTATATTTTTTCTGTAAACTACAGCACCAAAAACTTAATTGACTAAATCAAGTTGTCCTTCCTGATAGAGTTCACAATCTATAATGTTGAAAGCTATTTTGGTGAGTGTGATGTTGCAATTTATAATAAAAAGTATATATTCAGTCTTCAAACCCTGTTCCTGCCACAAATCTCCTAAAAGTCTTGGAATTTCCTAAGTTATAAGGGCAACAAAAGTGTGTTTTTACGTTAATGAGGTGACTTTTGGAAAGAACCTAAGGATGGGGGCTGGTTGCTAGCTGAGTCAAAGATTTGATTAGAATGTTGGAACTTTCGCTTTCCTCCCCACCCCTGAACCTCCAGCCTCAGGGGAGAAGACAGAGCTGGAGACTGAGTTCAGCCATAAGTGTTGTAATCAGTCATGCCTTTCAGGAAGCCTCCATAAAAACTCAAAAAGAGGGGTTCCAAGAGCTTCCGAGTTGGTGAACAAGTGGAGATTTGGGGAGTCACACCCAAAGAGGGCAAGGAAGCTCCATGCCCTTTCTCATACCTTACCCTAGGCATCTCTTCTATCTGGCTACTTCTGAGTCTTATTCTTTTATAATAGACCAACAATCAGTTAAGTAAATGTTTCTCTGAGCTCTGTGAGCCACTCAAGCAAATTTACCCCAAACCAAGGAGGGTCGCTGGAATTGCTGATCTATAGTCAATCAGTCAGAAGCACAGGTGATAACCTGGACTTGCGATTCACATCTGAAGTGTGTGTGTGTGTGTGTGTGTGTGTGTGTGTGTGTGTGTGTGTGTGTGTGTGTGTGTGTTTGTAAGGAGGTGGGTGGCAGTGGAGGGCCATGTGGTCTGGTAGGACTGAGCCCATAACCTGTGGAATCTGATGCTGTTTCCAAGTATGTAGTGTTAGAATTGAGTTGAACTGTAGGACACCAAGTTGGCGTCCAGAAAACTTCTTGGTGGTGGGAAACACCCTCCCTCCACACATTAGAAACGAGGTGTTCAGAGGACCAAATAGTGAGTTTCCAAAATAATTGAGATCAGTTCAAAAGTGACACTGAGATGTGTGTGCACAGACACACATAAATCCTTCACTGTGTTCATGAAATTCACATTTATTTAATAGAGTAGGTGGTTTGTCAGTGTGTGGGGGGAAGAAAAAAAATACAAACCTCATTAAGTAGAAGTAAATAAACTCATTGAATCAGACAACAATCTATGACTTCAGATATTGAATAAAAATGTAGCACATGTGCTGGTAAATTTAAGAGGCCCCCTACAGATGACTTTAAAATTATAAAATTACCTAATTTTATTTCCAAGTCAAAATCTAGAATAACTTTATGAATATAACGAGCTAATTCATGGCTTCTTGGGATAGATCCTCAACCACATGACAGCTTCTGATAACTTGAATATTACTTTTATGTATTAGTTCAAATTCCTTGGAAAGTGGATCGGTTTGGTCTAGCTAATCTTAATGAGCCTGTCCATCGAGTTCACTGGTTACCTGTCACCTTTGGATCTGCTGCCCATTAGTCACGTGCCCACACCTGAGCAATGAACTCTGGAGGAAGGACAACTGGAGATGGGCTGCACGTCATGGTCACTAGGCAAGAAGGAACTGTCTGAAGGAAAATTTTTACCTAGAAGGGAAATATCATCATTTCCTCCCTAGCTTTAAGATTCAATGTTTTTCCATTGCTTTTTTAAAAAAAATTTTTTATTAGAGTATAGTTGATTTACAATGTTGTGTCAGTTTCTGGTGTACAACAAAATGAATTATATATATATATATATATATATATATACATATATATATATATATATATCTGCTCTGTTTTAGATCCTTTTCCCATATAGATCATTACAGAGTTCTGAGTAGAGTTCACTGTGCTATACAGTAGGTCCTTATTAGCTATCTATTTTATATATAGTAGTGTGTATATGTCAATCTCAATCTCCAAGTTTATCCCTCCCTCCCATCCTCGCTGGTAACCATAAGATTCTTTTCTACATCTGTGACTCTCCTTCTGTTTGGACAATGTTTTTTTTCTTTTTTTACATCTTTATTGGAGTATAATTGCTTTACAATGGTGTGTTAGTTTCTGCTTTATAACAAAGTGAATCAGCTGTACATATACATATGTTCCCAAATCTCTTCGCTCCCACCCTCCCTATCCCACCCCTCTATGTAGTCACAAAGCACCGAGCTGATCACCCTGTGCTATGCGGCTGCTTCCCACTAGCTATCTATTTTACGTTTGGTAGTGTATATATGTCCATGCCACTCTCTCACTTTGTCACAGCTTACCCTTCCCCCTCCCCATATCCTCAAATCCATTCTCTAGTAGGTCTGTGTCTTTATTCCTGTCTTACCCCTAGCTTCTCCATGACATTTTTTTCCCTTAAATCCCATATATATGTGTTAGCATACGGTATTTGTTTTTCTCTTTCTGACTTACTTCACTCTGTATGACAGACTCTAGGTCCATCCACCCCATTACAAATAGCTCAATTTCCTTTCTTTTTATGGCTGAGTAATATTCCATTGTGTATATGTGCCACATCTTCTTTATCCATTCATCCGATGATGGACACTTAGGTTGTTTCCATCTCTGGGCTATTGTAAATAGAGCTGCAATGAACATTTTGGTACATGACTCTATGCCCAGTAGTGGGATTGCTGGGTCCTATGGTAGTTCTATTTGTAGTTTTTTTAAGGAACCTCCATACTGCTCTGCATAGTGGTTGTACCAATTCACATTCCCACCAGCAGTGCAAGAGTGTTCCCTTTTCTCCACACCCTCTCCAGCATTTATTGTTTGTAGATTTTTTGATGACGGCCATTCTGACTGGTGTGAAATGATATCTCATTGTAGTTTTGATTTGCATTTCCCTAATGATAAATGATGTTGAGCATTCTTTCATGTGTTTGTTGGCAGTCTGTATATCTTCTTTGGAGAAATCTCTATTTAGGTCTTCTGCCCATTTTTGGATTGGGTTGTTTTTTTGTTATTGAGCTGTATGAGCTGCTTATAAATTTTGGAGATTAATCCTTTGTCAGTTGCTTCATTTGCAAATATTTTCTCCCATTCTGAGGGTTGTCTTTTGGTCTTGTTTATGGTTTCCTTTGCTGTGCAAAAGCTTTGAAGTTTCATTAGGTCCCATTTGTTTATTTTTGTTTTTATTTCCATTTCTCTAGGAGGTGGGTCAAAAAGGATCTTGCTGTGATTTATGTCATCAAGTGTTCTGCCTATGTTTTCCTCTAAGAGTTTGATAGTTTCTGGCATAAAATTTAGGTCTTTAATCCACTTTGAGCTCAGTTTTGTGTATGGTGTTAGGGAGTGATCTAATCTCATACTTTTACATGTACCTGTCCAGTTTTCCCAGCACCACTTATTGAAGAGGCTGTCCTTTCTCCACTGTACATTCCTGCCTCCTTTATCAAAGATAAGGTGGCCATATGTGCGTGGGTTTATCTCTGGGCTTTCTATCCTGTTCCATTGATCTATATTTCTGTTTTTGTGCCAGTACCATACAGTCTTGATTACTGTAGCTTTGTAGTATAGTCTGAAGCCAGGGAGCCTGATTCCTCCAGCTCTGTTTTTCATTCTCCAAGATTGCTTTGGCTATTCGGGGTCTTTTGTGTTTCCATACAAATTGTGAATTTTTTGGTTCTAGTTCTGTGAAAAAGGCCAGTGGTGATTTGATAGGGATTGCATTGAATCTGTATATTGCTTTGTGTAGTAGAGTCATTTTCACAATGTTGATTCTTCCAATCCAAGAACATGGTATATCTCTCCATCTATTTGTATCATCTTTAATTTCTTTCATCAGTGTCTTATAATTTTCTGCATACAGGTCCTTGGTCTCCTTAGGTAGGTTTATTCCTAGATATTTTATTCTTTTTGTTGCATTGGTAAATGGCAGTGTTTTCTTGATTTCACTTTCAGATTTTTCATCATTAGTGTATAGGAATGCCAGAGATTTCTGTGCATTAATTTTATATCCTGCTACTTTACTAGAATCATTGATTAGCTCTAGTAGTTTTCTGGTAGCATTTTTAAGATTCTCTATGTATAGTATCATGTCATCTGCAAACAGTGACAGCTTTACTTCTTTTCTGATTTGGATTCCTTTTATTTCCTTTTCTTCTCTGATTGCTGTGGCTACAACTTCCAAAACTATGTTGAATAAGAGTGGTGAGAGTGGGCAACCTTGTCATGTTCCTCATCTTAGTGGAAATGGTTTCAGTTTTTCACCATTGAGGACGATGTTGGCTGTGGATTTGTCATATATGGCCTTTATTATGTTGAGGAAATTTCCCTCTATGCCTACTTTCTGCAGGGTTTTTATCATAAATGGGTGTTGAATTTTGTCGAAAGCTTTCTCTGCATCTATTGAGATGATCATATGGTTTTTCTCCTTCAATTTGTTAAGATGGTGTATCACATTGATTGATTTGTGTATATTGAAGAATCCTTGCATTCCTGGAATAAACCCCACTTGATCATGGTGTTTGATCCTTTTAATGTGCTGGTGGATTCTGTTTGCTAGTATTTTGTTGCGGATTTTTACGTCTATGTTCATCAGTGATATTGGCCTGTAGTTTTCTTTCTTTGTGACATCCTTGTCTGGTTTTGGTATCAGGGTGATGGTGGCCTCATAGAATGAATTTGGGAGTGTTCCTCCCTTTGCTATATTTTGGAAGAGTTTGAGAAGGATAGGTGTTAGCTTTTCTCTAAATGTTTGATAGAATTCGCCTGTGAAGCCATCTGGTCCTGGGCTTTTGTTTGTTGGAAGATTTTTAATCACAGTTTCAATTTCAGTGCTTGTGATTGGTCTGTTCATATTTTCTTTTTCTTCTTGGTTCAGTCTTGGCAGGTTGTACATTTCTAAGAATTTGTCCATTTCTTCCAGGTTGTCCATTTTATTGGCATAGAGTTGCTTGTAGTAATCTCTCATGATTTTTTGTATTTCTTCAGTGTCAGTTGTTACTTCTCCTTTTTCATTTCTAATTCTATTGATTTGAGTCTTCTCCCTTTTTTTCTTGATGAATTTGGCTAATGGTTTATCAATTTTCTTTATCTTCTCAAAGAACCAGCTTTTAGTTTCATTGATCTTTGCTATTGTTTCCTTCATTTATTTCTGATCTGATTTTTATGATTTCTTTCCTTCTGATAACTTTGGGGTTTTTTTGTTGTTGTTGTTCTTCTTTCTCTAATTGCTTTAGGTGCAAGGTTAGGTTGTTTATTCAGGATGTTTCCTGTTTCTTAAGGTAGGAGTGTATTGCTATAAACTTCCCTCTTAGAACTGCTTTTGCTGCATCCCATAGGTTTTGGGTCATAATGTCTCCATTGTCATTTGTTTCTAGGTATTTTTTGATATCCTCTTTGATTTCTTCAGGGATCACTTCGTTATTAAGTAGTGTATTGTTTAGCCTCCATGTGTTTGTATTTTTTACAGATCTTTTCCTGTAATTAATATCTAGTCTCATAGCGTTGTGGTTGGAAAAGATACTTAGTACAATTTCATTTTCTTAAATTTACCAAGGCTTGATTTGTGACCCAATTTATGATCTATCCTGGAGAGTGTTCCATGAGCACTTGAGAAAAATGTGTATTCTGTTGTTTTTGGATGAAGTGTCCTATAAATATCAATTAAGTCCAGCTTGTTTAATGTATCATTTAAAGCTTGTGTTTCCTTATTTATTTTCATTTTGGATGATCTGTCCATTGGTGAAAGTGGGGTGTTAAAGTCCCCTACTCTGAATGTGTTACTGTTGATTTACCCTTTTGTGGCTGTTAGTATTGGCCTATGTATTGAGGTGCCCCTATGTTGGGTGCATAAATATTTACAATTGTTATATCTTCTTGGATCGATCCCTTGATTGTTGTGTAGTGTCCTTATTTGTCTCTTCTAATAGTCTTTATTTTAAAGTCTATTTTGTCTGATATGAGAATTGCTACTCCAGCTTTCTTTTGGTTTCCATTTGCATGGAATATCTTTTTCCATCCCCTTTCTTTCAGTCTGTATGTGTCTCTAGGTCTGAAGTGGGTCTCTTGTAGACAGCATATATATGGGTCTTGTTTTTGTATCCATTCAGCCAATCTGTGTCTTTTGGTGGGAGCATTTAGTCCATTTACATTTAAGGTAATTATCGATATGTATGTTCCTATTCCCATTTTCTTAATTGTTTTGGGTTCGTTATTGTAGGTCTATTCCTTCTCTTGTATTTCTTGCCTAGAGAAGTTCCTTTAGCATTTGTTGTAAAGCTGGTTTTGTGGTGCTGAACTCTCTCAGCTTTTACTTTTCTGTAAAGTTTTTAATTTCTCCATTAAATCTGAATGAGATCCTTGCTGGGTAGAGTAATCTTGGTTGCAGGTTTTTCTCCTTCATCACTTTAAATATGTCCTGCCAGTCACTTCTGGCTTGCAGAGTTTCTGCTGAAAGATCAGCTGTTAACCTTATGGGGATTCCCTTGTGTGTTATTTGTTGTTTTTCCCATTATGATTTTAATATATTTTCTTTGTATTTAATTTTTGACAGTGTGATTAATATGTGTCTTGGCGTATTTCTCCTTGGATTTATCCTTTATGGGACTCTCTGTGCTTCCTGGACTTGATTACCTATTTCCTTTCCCATATTAGGGAAGTTTTCAACTATAATCTCTTCAAATATTTTCTCAGTCCCTTTCTTTTTCTCTTCTTCTTCTGGAACCCCTATAATTCGAACGTTGGTGCATTTAATGTTGTCCCAGAGGTCTCTGAGACTGTTCTCAGCTCTTTTCATTCTTTTTTCTTTATTCTGCTCTGAAGTAGTTATTTCCACTATTTTATCTTCCAGGTCACTTATCTGTTCTTCTGCCTCAGTTATTCTGCTATTGATCCCTTCTAGAGTTTTTTTTTTTTTTTTTTTTTTTTTTTTTTTTTTTTTTTGGTATGTGGGCCTCTCACTGTTGTGGCCTCTCCCGTTGCGGAGCACAGGCTCCGGACGCGCAGGCTCAGCGGCCATGGCTCACGGGCCCAGCCGCTCCGCGGCATGTGGGATCCTCCCGGACCGGGGCACGAACCCGTGTCCCCTGCATCGGCAGGCGGACGCTCAACCACTGCGCCACCAGGGAAGCCCTAGAGTATTTTTAATTTCATTTATTGTGTTGTTCATCATTGCTTGTTTCATCTTTAGTTCTTCTAGTTCCTTGTTAAATGTTTCTTGCCTTTTGTCTATTCTATTTCCAAGGTTTTGGATCATCTTTACTATAATTATTCTGAATTCTTTTTCAGGTAGACTGCCTATTTCCTCTTTATTTGTTAGGTCTGGTGGGTTTTTGTCTTGCTCCTTCATCTGCTGTGTGTTTTTCTGTCTTCTTATTTTGCTTATCTTACTGTGTTTGGGGTCTCCTTTTTGCAGGCTGCAGGTTCATAGTTCCCGTTGTTTTTGGTGTCTGTCCACAGTGGCTAAAGTTGGTTCAGTGGGTTGTGTAGGCTTCCTGGTGGAGGGGAGTAGTGCCTGTGCTCTGGTGGATGAGGCTGGATCTTGTCTTTCTGGTGGGCAGGTCCACGTCTGGTGGTGCGTTTTGGGGGTGTCTGTGGACTTATTATGATTTTAGGCAGCCTCTCTGCTAATGGGTGTGGTTGTGTTCCTGTCTTGCTAGTTGTTTGGCATAGGGTGTCTAGCACTGTAGCTTGCTGGTCGTTGAGTGAAGCTGGGTGCTGGTGTTGAGATGGAGATTTCTGGGAGATTTTCGTCATTTGATATTATGTGGAGCTGGGAATTGTCTTGTGGACCAGTGTCCTGAAGATGGCTCTCCCACCTCAGAGGCCCAGCACTGACTCCTGGCTGCAGCTCCAAGAGCCTTTTATCCACATGGCTCAGAATAAAAGGGAGAAAAAGAAGAAAGAAAGGAAGGAAGGAAGGAAGGAAGAAAAGAAGAAAGGAGGGAGGGAGGGAGGAAGGAAAGAAGGAAAGAAGATAAAATAAAGATAAAATAAATTTATTAAAATAAAAAATATTAAGAAAAAAAATTTTTTAAAAGAAAACAAACAAAAAAACGGACAGATAGAACCCTAGGACAAATGGTGGAAGCAAAGCTATACAGAGAAAATCTCACAGAGAAGCATACACATACACACTCACAAAAAGAGGAAAAGGGGAAAAAATAATAAATCTTGCTCTCAAAGTCCACCTCCTCAATTTGGGATGATTCGTTGTCTCTTCAGGTATTCCATAGATGCAGGGTACATCAAGCTGATTGTGGAGCTTTAATCCGCTGCTCCTGAGGCTGCTGGGAGAGATTTCCCTTTATCTTCTTTGTTAGCACAGCTCCCGAGGCTCAGCTTTGGATTTGGCCCCGCCTCTGCGTGTAGGTCCCCGGAGGGCGTCTGTTCTTCGCTCAGACAGGATGGGGTTAAAGGAGACGCTGATTCAGGGGCTCTGGCTCACTCAGGCTGGGGGGAGGGAGGGGCACGGAGTGTGGGGTGAGCCTGCGATGACAGAGGCCATTGTGACGTTGCACCAGCCTGAGGTGCACCGTGCGTTCTCCCGGGGAAGTTGTCCCTGGATCCCGAGACCATGGCAGTGGCGGGCTGCACAGGCTCCCGGGAGGGGCGTGTGGAGAGTGACCTGTGCTCACACACAGGTTTCTTGGTGGCGGCAGCAGCAGCCTTAGCATCTCATGCCCGTCTCTGGGGTCTGCGCTTTTAGCCGCGGCTCACGCCCATCTCTGGAGCTCCTTTAAAGCAGTGCTCTTAGTCCCCTCTCCTCACACACCAGGAAACAAAGAGGGAAGGAAAAGTCTCTTGCCTCTTTGGCAGGTCCAGACTTTTCCCCGGACTCCCTCCCGGCTAGCCGTGGCGCACTAACCCCTGCAGGCTGTGTTCACGCTGCCAACCCCAGTCCTCTCCCTTCGATCTGACCGAAGCCCGAGCCTCAGCTCCCAGCCCCCGCCCGCCCCGGTGGATGAGCAGACAAGCCTCTCGGGCTGGTGAGTGCCGGTCAGCACTGATCCTCTGTGCAGGAATCTCTCCGCTTTGCCCTCCGCACCCCTGTTGCTGCGCTCTTCTCCGCAGCTCTGAAGCTTTCCCGCTCCGCCACCCGCAGTCTCCGCCCATGAAGGGGCTTCCCAGTGTGTGGAAACCTTTCCTCCTTCACAGCTCTCTCCCACTGGTGCAGTCGACCATGATTTTTGATTCCACATATAAGCAATATTATATAATATTTGTCTTTCTCTGACTTACTTCACTCAGTATGACAATCTCTAGGTCCATCATGTTGCAAATGTTACTATTTTTTGTCATTCTTTTTTATGCCCGAATAATATTCCATTATGTATATATGTATACACACACACACACACACACACACACACACACATCGTGTCTTTTTTATCCATTCATCTGTTGATGGACATTTAGGTTGCTTCCGTTTCCTCGCTATGGTAAATAGTGCTGCAATGAACATTCAGGTGCATGTATCTTTTTCAAATTATGGTCTTCTCTGGATATATGCCTGGGAGCAGGATTGCTAGAACTTACGGTAGCTCTAAAAACAATTAATGCTGGAGAGGGTGTGGAGAAAAGGGAACCCTTGTACACTGTTGGTGGGAATGTAAGTTGGTATAGCCACTGTGGAGAACAATATGGAGGTTCCTTAAAAACAAACAAAACCGGCGGGGTGGTGGTAGTGGTGTGATGAATTGGGCGATTGGGATTGACATGTATACACTGATGTGTATAAAATTGATGACTAATTAAAAACAACAACAACAACAAAATCTACTAAAAATAGAGCTTCCATTGCTTTTAGGATAGATCCTACAAAGGCTGATGTGACTGGGCCCCTGCCTCGCCTCTTCTCTCATCACTCTCCCCTCCTTCTCTCTGCTGCAGCCATGCTTACTTTGCAGTTTCTCAAATCACCCTTGTTTCCATGTTGCCACACAATATTTGCCTAGGCTTTTCCCTTTGCCCACCTAATAATCACCCTTTAGATCTCATTTCAAATTACATTCTCAGTGTCTTTGAAGAAGTCTGCAGAACAACTTACTTCTGGAAATTAGAGCTGCCAATTAAATTCCATTTTGTTATGAAACTAATTGTGTGAATCTGTTGATTGGGGTTCAGGACACACTAACCCAAAATATGACACCGTGGCATACTGAATATTTTAAGCTGAAGGAATTTGAGAAAGAGCATATGTAAGAAGGACTCTCTGACCTTCCCCTGAAGGAGATCATAAGACCCTTATGTGAGGGGCGCCTTTTCTTTACCCAGAGAAAATGTTCATCCCCATCTCCAAGACGTCAAGAGGAATTAGACTGAAAAGGCTTTGCTGTTTCCCCTAATTTACCGCATTAAACTCATACCCCTTTTTGTCCTATCATATTTTCCATGACTTTCCAGTCTTCTTCCAACCAAACAGAAACACTCCCAGGTTTAACCACTTCTTCAGGTCTTCATTTTTCTAATGAAGTTTCCAGTGTCACGTGAAACTTACAATAAACGAATTTGTATGCTTTTCTCTTGTCCATCTGTCTTTTGTTAGAGGGGTCTCTGTCAAGAACTTAGAAGGGTAGAGGAAACAGCTCTTTTTCTTCCCTACTTCAGTAACCAGGTAAGAGGCTGTCAAGGTAGCCAAAAAAGAGGAAGTTTCTAGATGGTGAGAAGGGTCACACTGTGTTGAGTAGTGATTAGCAAGGAGAGAAGAGTTAGTAGCAGGGGAGTGGTACTGCTCTCAGAAGTCATCTCTCCCATCTCTGAAGTCTCCTCACATTTGCTACTTAGGCAGTGAATTGTTCCCATAGTATATTTTTTTTCTTCTCCTTATCTGAGATGCTCATTGAAGACCACATTTATAAGGTACAATTTGATCAATATATGTGGATGGCTTGGTGCATTATATTTGGAAAATTTTTAATTGTTATTGAGTAATAAGTAAGCTTTGTTGAAGCCTTGGCTTTTTTTCAGTGTTTGTAATATACTTTAATTTGATTTGATTTGATTTTTTACTGAAGTATAGTTAATTAACAATGTTGTGCTAGTTTCAGGTATACAGGAGAGTGATTTAGTTTTATATATGCATATATTAAGATTAAGTTATATATATATTATATAATATATATATTCTTTTTCAGATTCTTTTCCATTATAGGTTATTACAAGATATTGAATATAGTTCCCTGTGCTATACAATGGTTGCTTTTTCATGTTCTTATTAGGTTTCATCTTCCTGCATTTTGTTTTTTAAGATGCATTTTTTTTAACATCTTTATTGGGGTATAATTGCTTTACAATGGTGTGTTAGTTTCTGCTTTATAACAAAGTGAATCAGTTATACATATACATATGTTCCCATATCTCTTCCCTCTTGCGTCTCCCTCCCTCCCACCCTCCCTATCCCACCCCTGCATTTTTTTTTAAACGGGAAACTTTTTTCTGATTATGTTAGTCTATGGACTATCATAGTTCTCTAAATTCAGAAATATATATTAGTAAATGTTCCCTTCTGCATCCCTACATTCATGGGTAATCTCTTGCTAATTATTAGCATGGTGAAGTAAATTAAGGAAGCTATTATTGGGTGTATATGTTAATAGAGTAATAATTGGATACCAGTGGGTAAGAATTAAGTAGGAAATGTCCAGGTGAGTTCAGAGACGTTTCCTTAAAGAAAAAAATAGGAAAATGCTGAGAAGCTTACAATCAATTGCTTATTTTACACCAAATGGCTTTTTAAAATTAATCTCATCTGGTCATAAAAAGTGGATAAGCAGTAAAATCTACATTTGAGCTGATACAAATTGTCAGAAGAGAAATAAATATTGACACGTTTCACATTTGAGGTAGATTAAATAAATGTTTGATTTTTGAACATTCATTTCAAACAACAAAATTGAAATAACCTAAAATTTTCATGAAAGCTGTGCTGACCTTCTAAATCAGTTATGCCATCATTTTGAAAATGGTCAAGATGGGAAGGGGAGGTAGGAAGATGGAATTCCACGTAAAATTCATCCGAAATATTTTTCTAAGAGGATTTGAACAACACACTTAGGATTTCAGGGATGCCCATTCTGTGTATAACGTATCTATCTGCAAACGTGTTACGGCAAGCATCACTTGACTGACACACCTGCCTACTGTCCTACCTACAGTGAGCTGTCTGAGATATCGTGGGAGTTGCCTCTAACCGGGACCTGATACCCAATGCCCTGACACCGCTGTCTTTTCAAAGCTTGAACTGCGGCTCTTCACTTGGCTCCGCAGGCCCAGGGCACCTTGAACACCTGGCAAGACAGTAAGTTGGCAGATTCCTGCCTCTGAAAGATTTGCAATTTTCAAGTGAGAGCTGCATTTCTCAGTTTTACTTTTTTGTTCAGGGATTGGTTTGCTTATTTGTTCACTTATTCATTCACACATTTACGTTTATCGGCCAATATTTGTACAATTACGTTTTGTTTCTTCACTTGAATAAATAATTATTTTCTCCGTGATGACTAAGGAACAAGCTGGTAAATGGTTGTTTTCTCTACAGTCATTTTGCCACAAGGTGGTGGTATAACTCTTTGAAGTAAAAAAAAAAAACTTGCAAAAAGTGTAATTTCAAGATTTATAAAAACAAATATAACTCATGAGAACGGCTTATTTTTGTTTCATAGTTTAATTTCTCTACAGCTTTAATAACTGTAGAAATTATGTTTCTATTGCAAATGAATTTTTCTTCAATAATATATAAATTCTAAGAATTGAAGTCACTGATAATGATGATGATATGCAGTTATCACAGCTAACATTATCTAAGGCCTTATTTTGTGCCAGGCACTGTGAGAGGTGTTTTACATACAGTGAGTCAGTGCTTACTGTCCTATCATTACTTGAATACAATCACTGCTACCCTCTTTGCAGATAAGAAAACCAACACTTATATTAACAGGGATTCTTATTTATCTGGTCTTTTAATACTGTGTCTTATGTTAGGTTTATAGTTGAATTAGAGCTATGTTTCCTGAGTTAGCAGGACAGTAATCTCCAGGGGGTACATTTTTCCATAAATAATTTTTGCAGAGTCCTAACCTGAAGATTCTAATTCCGAGGGTCTGGAATTGGGGCCTAGTAAACTGTACTTTGAACAAATGTCCCTTATGATTCTTACTGTTAAACAAGTTTAAAAACTATTGATTGATAGTTAGTTGTCTTTGAGTTTAACTGCTTTGCTTAAAAGATGCTTAAAATCACTTATTTCCAGCACTGCATCATTTACCTCAAGATTTTAAAATCAAGATTATAAAATTACAATAATGTTTCATTCAGGCTCTTCAATACCACTTTCACCCTGATTTTGAGGATTTGGGCAAGTGATGTATTATAAAGAGGTGAATGCTTTTGTATTTTATTGTAAAAAAAAAAAGTGATATGTAAAGAAAGTATTTTGTGCTCTGTTACAGAAATATCCTGGTGAAATTCATACTACACAATGTAGTAAAAACAGATATAAAATGCTTTATCAGTTTAAAAGCACTGAAAATTCTAATTTATCTTTTAGGGACGCATATAAACTATTAATTCAAATATTATATGGCAATATTGAGTTAGTAAAATCTCTTTAACATAACTGATCCCAACTTTTTAAAAAGCATGTAATATTTCACCTCACAAGCTTTACACTGCTGAAGTTTAAAAATGAACAAAGTACTGAAATCCAGTGACAACAGCTAGCAGAACATTTCCCTTTGCATCTAAAATATTTATAGTGCTCTGTGTATTTAGATTTTTCTTCTCCTAGATATTAGGTATCCGTATTAGGCATCAGTATTTTCATTTTTGCATTTTTTCAGAACAATTTAATTGTTTGCTCTACAGTCATTTTATCACAAGGTGGTGGTATAACCTTCTGTCTTAGATTCCTTGACACTCCCAAAACTTAACTGGATTAACATTGCTTAGAGAAAAATATCCCATTACCTTTGTAACTATTTTAACAAACTTTAAGAGGTTTAATTAATTATTATGTGTTGCCAATGCACCTATAATTTATACCAATTTGACAAGTGATATTTTCTTAAAATGATAAAGAAAACCTAATGTTTTAAAACTCTTGTGTGCTATACCAAGAGATGACACTAATCACCAGAAAAACTTAAGCTAATTCTGGAACTAGCCAACATTAATGGAGATACTATAATAGAAGTAGTAGGATGAGGTCTCTGAATATTTTTCATTGCCTTGAACTTTACTTTTAGAACTTGGTAGTTTATCTATTTAATGTTTATTCTAAAACTGGATTTTTCCAAATTAATTTTTTCTTTTTTTATATTACTGGTAGCAGCCTTAATCCTAAGTGCCCCATACTGAAACATTTATATAAGTTACTGTGGTAGATACTTGAGTGTACCTTTCAGATGTGGTCTGCAGAGAGCCTCTAGCTATCAGCTCCTTCTGTCTCAGCTGCAGAGAACCACCTATGTGGAGGTTAGGTCCTTCCCAGGGCAGCCCACTTCTACTGACTGAGCAAGATGGCAGTATAATGACCTGGCCATTTGGGCTCTATGCAGAATTTATTTTTATTGACATATAAATGACATATAACTTTGTATTAGTTTTAATCATACAATATAATTATCTGATACCTGTTTATATTGCAAAATGATTAACATGAGTTTAGTTAACATCCATTACAACACATAGTAACAATTTTTTTCCTTGTGATGAGAACTTTTAAGATCTACTCTCTTAGCAGCTTCTAAATATACAATACTGTATTGTTAACTGTAGTCACCATGCTGTATATTACATTCCCAGGACTTATTTATCTTACAACTGGAAGTTTGTACCTTTGCACCACCCTGACTCATTTCTCCCATTTTCCCACACACCCTCCTACCCCACACACACACCTGCTCTGGTAATCACAAATCTGTTCTCTGTATCCATGAGGTTACTTTTTTTAATTTTAACTTATTTTTTAAGATTCCACATATAAGTGATATTATAAGTATTTGTCTTTCTCTGAGTGTCTTATTTCACTTACCCTCCAGATCCATCCATGTTGCCACAAATGGCAGGATTCCCTTCATTTTTATGGCTGAATAATATCTCATTGTGTATATACACTATATTTTCTTTATCCATTCATTCATCCATGGACACTTAGTTTGTTTCCATGCCTTGGCTATTGGAAATAATGCTGCAATCTATATGGGGCTGCAGATATCTTTTGGAGACAGTGATTCTGTTTCTGTTAGATAAATACCCAGAAATATAATTGCTAGACCATATGACAGTTCTCATTTTTATTTTTTGAGGAGCCTCCATACTGTTTTCCACAGTGGCTGCACCAATTTACATTCCCACCAACAATGTACGACGTTTCCCTTTTCTCTACATCCTTGCCAACACTTGTTATTTCTTGTCTTTTTGATAATAGCTATTCTAACATGCATGGAGCAATATCTAATTATGGTTTTGATTTGCATTTCCCTGATGATTAGTGACGTTGAGCATCTTTTCATGTGTCTGTTGGCTTTCCGTATGTCTTCTTTGGAAAAATCTCTATTCAGATATTCTGCCCATTTTTAAACTAGATTGTTTCTTGCTTCTTTATTCTGCTGAGTTGTATGAGTTTAAATACTTTTTAGATATTTACCCCTTATCAGATACATAATTTGCAAGTATTTTCTCCCATTCCATAGGTTGCCTTTTCATTTTTTTTTTTTTTTTTTTTTTTTGCCTTTTCATTTTGTTGATCGTTTCCTGTGCTGTGCAGAAGTCTTTTAGTTTGATATAGTCCTACTTGTTTATTTTTGCTTTTTTGCCTTTCTGTTTAGTGTCAAATCCAAAAAGTCATTACCACAACTGATGTCAAGGAGCTTACCTCCTATGTTTTCTTCTAGGAGTTTTAAGGTTTCAAGTCTTCTGTTCAAGTCTTTAATCTATTTTGGGTTAATTTTTGTGTATGATGTAAGATAGAGCTTCATTCTCTTGCATGTGGCTGTCTAGTTTTACCAATACAATTTATTGAAGAGATTATCCATTCTCCATTGTATATTCTTGTCTCCTTTGTTGTAAATTAATTGACCATACATATGAGAGTTTACTTTTGGGCTTTTGATTCTGTTCCATTGATCTATGTTTCCATTTCTGTGCCAGTACCATACTGTTTCAATTACTGTAGCTTTGTAATACGGTTTGAAAACAAGAAGCATGTTGCCTCCAGCTTTGTTCTTCTTTCTTTCTTTTTTTTTTTTTTTTGTTCTTCTTTCTTAAGATTGTTTTGGCTATTCCAGGTCTTTGTGGTTTTATATAAATTTTAGGATTATTTGTTCTAGTTCTGTGAAAAATGCCATTGGTATTTTGATAGGAATTGCATTGAATCTGTAGATTGATTTGGATAGTATGGACATTTTAATATCTATTCTTCCAATCCATGAACCTGGAATATTTTTCCATTTGTTTGTGTCTTCTATTTCTTTCATCAGTGTCTTATAGGTTTCAGTGTACAGATCTTTCACCTCATTGGTTAAGTTTATTCCTAACTATTTTATTCATTTTGATGTAATTGTCAATGGATTGTTTTCTTAATTTCTCTTCATAATAACTTGTTATTAGCATATAAAAATGCAACTGATTTGTATGTATTGATTTTGTATCCTGCAACTTACTGAATTCATTGATTAGTTCTAACTTTTTTTTGGTGGAGTCTTTAAGGTTTTCTATATATAATGTCATGTCATCTGCAAATAGAAACAGTTTTATTTCTTCTTTCCTTCCTTCCAAGCCTATACCGAATAAATGTGACAAGACTGGGCATCCTTGTCTTATTCCTGATCTTAGAGAAAAAACTTTATGTTTTTCGCTGTTGAATATGATATTAGCTGCAGGCTTGTCACATATGGCCTTTATTACATTAACATATGTTCCCTCTATACCTACCTTTTTGAGAGTTTTTTCATAAATAAATGTTGAATTTTGTCAAATACTTTTTCTGTGTCTATTAAAATGATCATATGATTCTTATCCTTCATTTTGTTAATGTGGTTTATAACATTGATTTGCTGATAGTGAACCATCCTTGAATCCCTGGAATAAATCCCACTTGATCATGGTGTATGGTCTTTTTAATGTATTGTTGACTTAGTTTGCTAATATTTTGTTCAGAATGTTTGCATCCATCTTCATCAGGGATATTGGCCTGTAAATTTCTTTCCTCGTAGTGTCCTTGTCTGGTTTTGGTATCAGGGTAATGGTGGTATCATAGAATGAGTTTGGAAGTGTTGCCTCCTGTTCTCTTTTTTGGGAGAGTTTGAGAAAGATTGGTATTAATTTTTCTTTAAATGTTTGGTAGAATTCACCAGTGAAGCCATCTGGGTGAGGACTACTGTTTGTTGGTAGGTTTGATTATTGATTCAATCTCCTTACTAGTAATTGGTCTGTTCAGATTTTCTGTTAATTCATGATTCAGTCTTGGTATGTTCTATGTTTCTAGGAATTTATCCATTTCTTGTAGATAGTCCAATTTGTTAGCATATAATTTTTATAGTAGACTCTTGTGATCCTTTGTATTTCTGAGGTATGAATTGTAACATCTCTTTCATTTCTGATTTTATTTATTTGAATCCTCTCTCTTCTTTTCTTAATGAGTCTGGCTAATGATCTATTTTGTTTATCTTTTCAAAGACCCAGCTCTTAGTTTCACAGATCTTTTCTGTTGCCTTTTTAGTCTCGATTTCATTTATTTCTACTCTGACCTTTGTTATTTTCTTCCTTCGACTAACTTTTGTCTTAGTTTCTCCTTTTTCTAGTTCCTTTAGGTACAAAGTTAGGTTGTTTGATATTTTCTTTTTTCTTCATGTAGGGGTTTATCCTTATAAATTTCCCTCTTAAAACTGCTACTACTCTATCCAGTAAGTTTTGGTATATTGTATTACCATTTTCACTTGGCTCAAATTTTTTTTTTAATTTCTTTTCAACTCACTGGTTGTTCAGTAGCATGCTATTTAATCTCCACATATTTGTGAATTTTCCAGTTTTCTTCTTGTAATTGATTTCTAGTTTCACACCACTGTTGTTGGAAAAGATACTTGATATGATTTCAATCGTCTTAAATTTAAGATGTGTTTTGTGGTTTAATACACGATCTATACTGGAGAATGTTCCATGTGTATATGAGAAGTATGTGTATTCTATTGCTTTTGAATGGATGTTGTGTAAATGCATGTTAAGTCCATCTGGTCTAACATATTGTTTAAGTCTAATGTTTTCTTGTTGATTTTCTGTTTGATATTCTATATCTGTCCATTGACGAAAGTGGGGTGTTGAAGTCCCTTACTATTACTATATTGCTGTCTTTTTTCCCCCTTTGTGTCATTAATATTATATATTTAGGTGCTCCTTTTTGGGGTGCATAAATATTTACAAATGTTACATTCTCTCGTTGGATTGACTGCTTTATAATTATATAATGACCTTCTTTGTCTCTTATTACAATCTTTGTCTTAAAGTCTATCTTGTATTATATATTACCTCAGCTTTCTTTTGGTTTCCGTTTGCATGGAATGCCTTTTTCCATCCTTTCACTTTCAGTCCGTGTGTGTCCTTAAAACTGAAGTGACTCTCTCACTTAAGGCAGCATATATAAATTGGGTCCTGTCCATTTACCTTTTATAACTCCCAGTGAGATCCATTTATCATGGAATAATATATTTAATAATATAAATGCAATTCACTATTAGCATTATTATGAAGAATAAGAAATATCAAAACAATTCCTGGGCTTCCCTGGTGGCTCAGTGGTTCAGAGTCCACCTGCCGATGCAGGGTACACAGGTTCGTGCCCTGGTCCGGGAAGATCCCACATGCCGTAGAGCGGCTGGGCCCGTGAGCCATGGCCGCTGAGCCTGCGTGTCCGGAGCCTGTGCTCCACAATGGGAGAGGCCACAACAGTGAGAGGCCCACATACTGCAAAATAAACAAACAAACAAAAAACAAACAAAAAGCCAATTCCTATATTTATTTGGCTATTGTTATTCAAGGAAGTGATTTTTTAAAAAGAAACGTCTGATCAAATAAGTTATTGTTAAACTCTAGAAGGAAACAAGTGAAGAAATCACTTCTCCATTCACTGTTCTCTCCTTTGCTCACTGTGCTCCGGCAACACTGCCTTTCTTGCAAGCTTTCTAACATGCTGGGGACACTACCCTTGAACCTTTGTTCTGGCTGTTTCTTCTGTGGGTCTAGATGTGGTCAATCCAGGTTGCATCACAGCTCCTGAACAAATTTTGTAAGAATTTCTCTCCCTCTCACTGTCTTTCTCTTTTTTCTTTTCTAATTAATTTTTATAATGGGGTATAGCTGATTTTCAATGCTGTGTTTCTTCCTTCTGTACATCCACTCGATTCACTTACAGAGAGACATCAATAAATTCTTTTTCAGATTCTTACCAGTCTTATATATTCTTTTCCGGTGACTAGAGTGTGCTGACTAAAGTGCTTTGAGCTATAGAGTAGGCCTTGTTGATTACCTATTTGGTCTATGGAATGGTATCTGTGCTAATTTCAACCTCCTGATTTGTGCCTCACACCACCCCACCTTTCCCCTTTAGCAGCCATAAGTGTTTTCTAAATGTGTGACTCTGTTTCTGTTTCGTCATTTAGTTCATGTGTAGCCATTTTTAGATTCCAACTAGAAGTGATATCTTATGATAAGTCTCTTTTACTGTCTGACTTATGTCACTTAGAATGATCTTACCTAAGTCCACCCGAGTTGCTGAAACTGGCCTTCTTTCATTCATTTCATGGCTGAGTAATATTCCGTTTTACATAAGTACCACATATTCTTTTTTTTTTACTGTACACGGGCCTTTCACTGTTGTGGCCTCTCCTGTTGCGGAGCACAGGCTCCAGACGTGCAGGCTCAGTGGCCATGGCTCACGGGCCCAGCCGCTCCACAGCATGTAGGATCCTCCTGGACCGGGGCACGAACCCGCTCCCCCTGCATCAGCAGGCAGTCTCCCAACCACTGCGCCACCAGAGAAGCCCAGTACCACATATTCTTAATCCACTTTTTCCTTCCAAGGTCATTTACGTTGTTTGCAAGTCGAGGCTCTTGTAAACAGAGCAGCACTAAAGGTTGGGGTGCCTGTGTCCTGTCGATTTTTGATTTCCCAAGAAATATGCCCATGGGCTTATATGCTCTGTAGCTCTGTTTTTTAGACTTTTAAGGAAACACAATACACTTCTCCAGAATAGCCTTGGCAATTTACATCCCCACCATCAGCGTAACAGGGCTCCCTTTTCTCCACCCCCTGTCCTGCATTTCTGGTTTTTACACTTTGTGAGGATGGCCCTTCTGAATGATGCGAAGTGATACCTCTTTGTAGTGTTAATTTGCATTGCCTGCTTGTTTGGTTGGCCAAAAAGGGCGTATGCGTTTGTCCTGAATATATTCAGGACAAACGCATACGCCCTTTTTGGCCAACTGCATCATTGGCAAAGTTCAGCCGCTTTTCATGTGCTTTAATGACGAGTCCATTCTACCTCTTGAAATCTCTTTCCTGCAATTGTGCCTTGATTACAAGTCCTTTTCGATGACTTACCTCAAGACATTTTTCAATGATAGGTATCATTTACAAACCTGCTGGTTTGTGAATTGCAGTGCCCCTGAGCTCCATTTTTCAACTTGTATTTTTGGGAACGGGCCACAAAACAGTAGGATTGCTTCAAGCCCTATTCTGGTTCCAGGGGTAAAGTGAGCCTTTGGTCAGTTCCTCTTCCTGATTGGAAATTAGCGTGGCATGTGCCTGTCCAAACACCTAGGGCTTGTCTCTCATTGGTTCCCCCGCTTCCACTTCATCCTCCAGACAACTTCCAAACTGTGTGAAACAGGGTGTTGAAGGTGCTGACTTCCCCAAGTGGGGAGATTGTTAGGAAAGAGGCTGCAGGGGGAACCCGAGCACCTGGAGATGAGCAGATGAGGTGCCTTTTCCAAACACTTCCTTATCAGACGGTGTACCATCCTCTGGGTGTGACAGGCATGTTTTAGGTGTAGGAAGGGTCCCCTCCAAGTAAGGGGAACACCAGGGACCTTTCCAAAGTAGTGTCTCCCCGAACCCTAAAACTGGGGATGTTTTAAGCTACGGGTACTTGCACGTTCATGAAGGGCCTTGGACAGTAGGCAGAGTCCAAGCTTTAGATGATTGAAGTCTTGAGTGTCAGAAGCGGTCATCATCGGTCTCCCTTAGGTTCCATTTTATCTGGCGTTTATAGATGATGTACATATAGATATCTATTCATTTTCAGATTATTTCCTCTTATAGGTTATTACAAAATGTTGTGTGTAGTTCCCTGTGCTATACAGTAGGTCCTTGTTTATTATCTATTTTATATATAGCAGTGTGTATATGTTAATCCCAAACTCTTAATTTATTCCTCCCCCCGCCTTTCCCGTTTGGTAACAATAAGTTGTAGGATTTTATATTCCTCAGAAATGGGGGAGTTGAAAGAGGGGTGTCATTTTCAATAGAAAATTATCCAAAAGAAGATTGGAGCTTCAGTCCAGATTATTAGATGAACATCCTTGGAAAAAAATCACTTAGTTTCTCTAAACTTGACCTGACAAATAAGACGAAAGCCCTTCACTGAACTTGCTTATAATAAAGTGATGGAAAAATCAAATGGAAGTGTCAGAAACATCTTATTTTACCCGAGCCTTATACACTGCTCTCTGTTAATTACAGTTTGGCTCACACATCTGTTCGTTGAAGTTACAATGTTCTCAAATTCTGTCACTGATCCTCCAGAATGGGTCCCAACAAGGGTCCCCCTGCCCAGTGTCATTGGAGCCAACAGAACGAGACTGAGTTTGGTTCAGAAGCAAAGGAAAACTTTATTATTATTATTTTTGCGGTACGCGGGCCTCTCACCGCTGTGGCCTCTCCCGTTGCGGAGCACAGGCTCCGGACGCGCAGGCTCAGCGGCCATGGCTCACGGGCCCAGCCGCTCCGCGGTATGTGGGATCTTCGCGGAACGGGGGCATGAACCCACGTTCCCTGCTTCAGCAGGCGGACTCCCAACCACTGCGCCACCAGGGAAATCCGGAAAACTTGATACTTTAATCAGAGAATGGAGAGGTGAGAGCGTGCGCTCCCCTGTGGGCTGTGGGCCGGGCTGCTGTGTAGGGATCCCGGAGGCGTCAGCGGGAGGGAGGGGGCGGAGCTCTCGAGGTCCGGCTTGGCTGTAGCTCAGGCTCTATGTCGCCGAGTCTGCACCGGGTCCCGCGAGCTGAGGTGTCAGCCCAGCCATTTAGGAAATCGGGTCTGAAGTGCCGGGTGTGGGACCTCTGCATGTGGAAAGCTAGGAGCAAGTGAAATTAGACAAAGCACAAAGGAGAAAAAGGTTAGACTTTATTTTATTGCCCAGATTCTATTTTTATCTCCCAGGAATTTTTCATGGTTCTGCGGGTGACAAACCCCTCCTCTGCCTTTTGTCCCGTTCCTCATTCTTGGGGCGCTGTGGGTGCAGACCCCTCTTCTGTAAATGCTTCGTGCTGAGTTGGGAGTCCTCATACCGGGGGGGAGGGGCAGAACTTCTCCCCAGCAGCCTCCAGGTGAGGTTGATTGTCCCCAGGCCTCCTGCCTCACCTCTCGTCCACCTGAGCACCAGCATTGGAAGTGTTATAGATTCTAAGGACCTTTAAGGGTCCAGGAAAGAGATGCACAGAGACGCTGGGGGAGCCGGTTTTACCCCGCCCCACATTTGTTTGGCCACCTTAGGCTGACGGTTTCTGCCAGCCTAGATGCTCTGACCAGTCGTCTGCACTTTCTTCAATTAGGCCCCTGAATTAACGTACAAACAGCACCAGGTGTCAGAGCCCAGCCCGTTCAACTCCCAGACAGTCCAGGGCCGGTGGTGATCCAGGACCATGATGGCCACTGAGTCAACGGCCTTTTGAAGTAGCCAGGAGTCCAGCCGGTCTCATTGGCCACCGTCACCGTGGTGTCTGTAAGCTTTTCTATGGTGACAGCATGATATACGGTTCCCCCGTCAAGCTTATTAGCTCCCCTCTGGGTGCAGTAAGTCCTGCAAGCAGCAGTCTGCTCTTTTGGGGCACACTCTTGTTGTTTTCTGAGAGAAGCTCCAGGTCAAGTGATGGTCACACGAGTCGTCATGGGGGCCCGTTGCCCCCGGTTGTCTCTCTGAAGGTTGTAGTTGGAGGGCCTCCTCACTCGAGGTCAGCGTGCCCACGGAGCGACCCCTGCAACTTCAGGGCATGGTAGGTGGTTAGGATTACCACGTGGGGTCCTTTTCCCTTAGGAGGAAGCTGGATTTGCGGGCTGCTGATTTCCAGGTTCTTAGATACTCCCAGTACCCTGACCGGATGGGGCGGTGGGCCAAGCCCTTGGTGACCGTAATTTATCCTCCCTGGAGGGCATTCTTGCGTTGTTCCATTTCAAGTGGTCCCAGTTTTTGCACTAATACTCCAAGGGCGATTCACCTTCCACGGGAATGTAAAGGTCAAAGGGTTTAGCTAAATTAGGGAGTTCCAGGGCAAGGGTCTGAATTGACTGCTCTTTCCATTATTGAAAGGCCGCTTCTGGATTCTATTCAAAAGGATCATCATCTTTTCCTTTCAGTGCTTCACATAGAGGCCCAGCTATTAGACTGTAGTTAGGGATCCAGAAGCAGCAATCCCCGGCCTCCCCAGGAACCCCTAAGCTGTCTTCAAGTTTTAGAAGGGGTAAGGCTGCAAGTGGCTTCTTCCATTTCCTGGGATGGGCTTCTCCGACCTTCTGTGAGAATGAAGCCCAGGCAGGTCACCTTAGTCTGTGATATTTGAGGCTTTTACTTGGACACCTTCTATCTTTTATTGGCTAGGTAATTCAGAGGCCTCCTTAGTAGGGCTGACAATCAGAATGTCGTCTGCATATTGAAGGAAGTTTCCCTTCTCCAGAGGTAGATCTTTCAGGTCTTTAGCTGAAGTTTCCCCCAAAGATGGTGGGGGAATTTTTGAACTCTTGGGGCAGGATGGTCCAGCAGTATTGTTTTCCTTGTATGTTGAGTTCTGCCACTCAAAAGCCAAAATTTGTTGGGACTCTGGGACTAATGGAATACAGAAGAAGGCATTTTTTAAGTCTAATACACTAGGTCCTGGTGGATGGTAGAATGACCAGCAGGATGTAGGAATTAGGAACTACTGGATGTATATCCTCAGTGGCTTCACTGACTATCCTGACGTCCTTTACCAGGTACCCAGCAGCCCACGGGGCTCTCGTGGTCAGGCCCCCCCCCCCCCCAGGATATGGAGCTCGCCTGAGCATGTACCCAGCAGCCCACGGGGATCTCATGGGCAGGGCCCTCCCAGGATACGGAGCTCCCCTGGGCAGGTACCCCGGCAGGGCTGGGCACACAGGAACCGTGCACATAGCCCTCATTGCAGAGCACCCCCAGCTCACCTGTCGCTCAGAGCTGACACAGAGCACATCAGAGCAGGACTTGAACTAACAAACAGCAGCTCAGACAGGTCTGTGACCCTGATCTACAGTCTGTGCGGCCTCCCTCCACCTGGTCTTCCAGAGGCTTCCACTGCAGCCGGAACGCCAGGCCTCTGTCTCCACCCACCACCCCTCCTCTCCCTGACTCCTGGGTTCCTCTCATTAGGAGAGGGTCTTCTTGAAGTTGTCTCCCACTCATGGGCCAGATAAAATGATTAGAAAACAAGCCAGAGCTGCAGCCCCTTGTCTATCCTGACTCTCAGGAGGCCACACCTGTTCCTTGGACCTGGCCGGTTCATCAAGGTCCATTTTCTGCAGCTGTGAGCCCCTGAGGGTCGAGGATTGGCTAACCTGGGTAGCCTGACACTGCCGGCCAGCCCTCCCCAGGTGTGCCTGGGTTGAGGTCAATATAAACACTGCTCCAGGCAGCAAGAGCCCCTGTAGCTGTGCCTGACGCCATATTCTCTGCCCCGTCAGCAGTGTCGGGGCTCGGCTGGTGGGAGGGAGTGAGGGGCCACGGCTTTGTGGGTGGCCTGGTGTGAGTGGGGCTCTGCTGGACTTTCTGCAGGAGTTGCTGGGCTGCCACCTGCTAAACAAGAGGATGTGTCACCCATACCTGCCGCAGGAATTTCTCCCCGGGCATAGGTAAGGAAGGAAAAAAGCAGTGGGGGCTGGGACAGGAGGGGGTACCTCAGGCAGGGAAATGGAAAGCTTCCAGAAGAGCGCCCGGGGCCAGGACCATCCTGGCTGGCCTGCAGGCACCAAGTCGGCCGGCATGCTCTCGCTGGTGTGGCTCCATGACCCTTCCTCTAGGCTTTCAAGTCCTTGTACATATTTAGGTGTTTTACCTGGGAAGGGTGGGGAAAGTTCGGCAGCAGCTGGCCTGGGGCTCAGCTCACATTTACTGAGAGACGCCTCGGCTCGGTCCCCCAGATTTGCTATGAGAACGCTCCTTGCGGGGGTGCTGCTGGCTGCATGGGAGACGATTCCCCACCTCTGACCAACTTCAGCATTGTTTACCACTGGAGCAAGTGCCCTGATAGGGTTTTCCTCTGTATAACCAGTAGGTTCTGTTTTTTATTTTTTGGTTCAAGGTAGGTTTTATTCCTCTTTTTTGTATTTATAGATATAAGCGTGGAAATAATTCATTCATATAAATAGGTCTATGGGAAGGGAAGAAATTCTTTTTAATTTTATTTTTTTTAATTTTTGAGTTTTATTTATTTTTTTATACAGCAGGTTCTTATTTGTTATCTATTTTATATGTATTAGTGTATATATGTCAATCCCAATGTCTCAGTTCATCCCACCCACTCCCTGCCACTTTCCCCCCTTGGTGTCCATATGTTTGTTCTCTACATCTGTGTCTCTATTTCTGCCCTGCAAACTGGTTCATCAGTACCATTTTTCTAGGTTCCACATATATGCGTTAGTATACAATATTTTTCTCTTTCTGACGTAGTTCACTCTGTATGACAGTCTCTAAATCCATCCACATCTTTACAAATGTCCCAATTTCATTCCTTTTTATGGCTGAGTAATATTCCATTGTATATATGTACCACATCTTTATCCATTCATCCATCGATGGGCATTTAGGTTGCTTCCATGACCTGGCTATTGTAAATAGTGCTACAGTGAACATTGGGGTGCATGTGTCTTTTGGAATTATGGTTTTCTCTGGGTATATTCCCAGTAGTGGGATTGCTGGATCATATGGTAATTCTGTTTTTAGTTTTTTAAGGAACCTCCATACTGTTCTCCATAGTGACTTGGTATGTTCATGCAAATTGAATGTATCAATTTACATTCCCACCAACAGTGCAAGAGGGTTCCCTTTTCTCCACACCCTACAGCATTTGCCGTTTGTAAATTTTCTGATGATAACCATTCTAACTGGTGTGAGGTGATACCTCATTGTAGTTTTGATTTGCATTTCTCTAATAATTAGTGATGTTGAACAGCTTTTCATGTGCTTCTTGGCCACCTGTATGTCTTTTTTGGAGAAATGTCTATTTAGGTCTTCTGCCCGTTTTTGGATTGGGTTGTTTGTTTGCTTAATATTGAGCTGCATGAGCTGTTTATATATTTAGAAGATTAATCCTTTGTCTGTTGATTCATTTGCAAATATTTTCTCCCATTCTGAGGGTTGTCTTTTCGTCTTGTTTGTAGTTTCCTTTGTTTTGCAAAAGCTTTTACGTTTCATTAGGTCCCATTTGTTTATTTTTGTTTTTTATTCCATTACTCCAGGAGGTGGATCAAAAAAAACTTGCTGTGATTTACGGCAAAGAATCTTCTTCCTATGTTTTCCTCTAAGAGTTTTATAGTGCCTGGTCTTACATTTACGTCTCTAATCCATCTGAAGTTTATTTTTGTGTATGGTGTTAGGGAGTGTTCTAATTTAATTCTTTTACATGTAGCTGTCCAGTTTTCTCAGCACCACTTATTGAAGAGACTGTGTTTTCTCCATTGTATATCCTTGCCTCCTTTGTCATAGATTAGTTGACCTAGGTGCGTGGGTTTATCTCTGGGCTTTCTATCTTGTTCCATTGATCTATATTTCTGTTTATTTGTCAGTACTGTATTGTGTTTATTACTGGAGCTCTGTAGTATAGTCTTAAGTCAGGGAGTCTGATTCCTCCAGGTCCGTTTCTTTCCCTCAAGACTGCTTTGGCTATTGTGGGTCTTTTTTGTCTGCATACAAATTTTAAGCTTTTTTATTCTAGTTCTGTAAAAAATGCCACTGGTAATTTGATAGGGATTGCATTGAATCTGTAGATTCCTTTGCGTAGTATAATCATTTTCACAATATTGGTTCCTCTAATCCAAGAACGTGGTATTTCTCTCCATCTGTTTATATTATCTTTGATTTCTTTCATCAGTATCTTATAGTTTTCTGAGTACAGGTCTTTTGCCACCTTAGGTAGGTTTATTCCTAGGTATTCTTTTTGTTGCAGTGGTGAATGGGATTGTTTCCTTAATTTCTCTTTCTGATCTTTCATTGTTAGTGTATAGGAATGCAAGAGATTTCTTTGCATTAATTTTGTATCCTGCTACTTTACCAAATTCATTGATTAGCTCTAGTAGTTTTCTGGTGACATCTTTAGGATTCTTTATGTATAGTATCATGTCATCTGCAAACAGTGACAGTTTTACTTCTTCTTTCCTAATCTGTATTCCTTTAACTTCTTTCTCTTCTCTGATTGCTGTGGATAGGACTTCCGAAACTATGTTGAATAATACTGGTAAGAGTGGACATCCTTGTCTTTTTCCTGATGTTAGAGGAAACGCTTTCAGTTTTTCACCATTGAGAATGATGTTTGCTGTGGGTTTGTCATATATAGCCTTTATTATGTTGAGGTAGGTTTCCTCTATGCCCACTTTCTTTATCATAAATGGGTGTTGAATTTTGTTAAAAGCTGTTCCTGCATCTATTGAGATGATCATATGGTTTTTAGTCTACAGTTTGTTAATATGATGTATCACATTGTTTGAGTTGTGTATATTGAAGAATCCTTGCATCCCTGGGATAAACCTCACTTGATCATGGTGTATGATCCTTTTAATGTGTTGTTGGATTCTGTTTGCTAGTATTTTGTTGAGGATTTTTGTATCTCCACTCATTAGTGATATTGGTCTGTAATTTTCTTTTTTTATAGTATCTTTGTCTGGTTTTGGTATCAGGGTGATGGTGGCCTCATAGAATGAGTTTGGGAGTGTTCATTCCCCTGCAATTTTTTGGAAGAGTTTGAGAAAGATGGGTGTTAGCTCTTCTCTAAATTTTTGATAGAATTTACCTGTGAAGCCATTTGGTCCTGGACTTTTGTTTGTTGGAAAATTTTTAAGCACAGTTTCAATTTCTTTACTTGTGATTGGTCTGTTCATATATTCTATTTCTTCCTGGTTCAGTTTTGAAATGTTATACCTTTCTACGAATTTGTCCATTTCTTCCAGGTTGTCCATTTTATTGGCATAGAGTTGTATATAGTAGTCTCTTAGGATGCTTTGTATTTCTGTGGTGTCCGTTGTAACTTCTCCTTTTTCATTTCTAATTTTATTGATTTGAGTCCTCTCCCTCTTTTTCTTGATGAGTCTGGCTGAAGGTTTATGATTTTTATTTATCTTCTCAAAGAACCAGCTTTTAGTTTTATTGATATTTGCTATTGTTTGCTTTGTTTCTGTTTCATTTATTTCTGCTCTGATCTGTATGATTTCTTTCCTTCTACTAATGTTGGGGTTTTTTTCTTCTTTCTCTAGTTCCTCTAGGTGCAAGGTTAGATTGTTTATTTGAGATTTTTCTTGTTTCTTGATGTAGGCTTGTATTGCTATAACTTTCTGTCTTAGAACTGCTTTTGCTGCATCCCATAGGTTTTGGATCATCATGTTTTTGTTGTCATTTGTCTCTAGGTATTTTTTGATTTCCTCTTTGATTTCTTCAGTGATCTCTTGGTTAACTAGTAACGTAGTGTTTAGCCTCCATGTTTTGTGTTTTTTACGTTTTTTTCCCTGTAATTTATTTCCAGTCTCATAGTGTTGTGGTCGGAACAGATGCTTGATATGATTTCAGTTTTCTTAAATTTACTGAGACTTGGTTTGTGACCCAAGATGTGATCTATCCTGGAGAATGTTCCATGTGCACTTGAGAAGAAAGTGTAATCTGCTGATTTGGGATGGAATGTCCTATAAATATCAATTAAATCTTTCTGATCTATTGTGTCATTTAAAGCTTGTGTTTTGATTTTAATTTTCTGTCTCGATCTCCAGTGATGTAAGTGAGTTGTTAAAGTCCCGCGCTGTTATTGTGTTACTCTTGATTTCCTCTTTTATATCTGTTAGCAATTGCCTTATGTATTGAAGTGCTCCTATGTTGGGTGCATATATATTTATAATTGTTATATCTTCTTGGATTGATCCCTTGATCATTATATAGTATCCTTCCTTGTCTTTTGTAACACTCTTTATTTTAAAATCTATTTTTTCTTTTTTTTTAAAAAATTTATGGAGTTTTCCATTTTTAATATTTGGTTAAACAAAATACATCTTTTGTAAACAAACCCAGCACAAGGCCAACAAAAAGGAATAAAAGCAAGAAAAACAAAAAGCCTAGGATTGCCCCTTACTGGGCATCAGGGTCAGGACTGCCCCCTTTCTTAAAGGAAGTGGGGCTTTTTGCCCTTGGGCATCAGCATAGGTCCCTGTTCCTAAGCACCAGAATTGGATATGAACAGAGAAACCATCCCTGAAATGTTTAAGCGTCTTTGCATATATCCCACTGGCTCATGGACTCCAAGTGCATGGGGACTCCTTTGAAGTGCCATTTGCACAGGCCCCAGCAGATTGGTGGCGAGGAGTTTCCTTCTCCTCCCAGGAAATGGCTTACATCACTGACAGTGCCAGTGGACCCAAGGTCCTGCTTGTGACAATCAGCAACGTTGGCTGTAACTTCTGGCTGGTGGTGGTTGGAATGTCATTGTGCAGGGGCGAAGAGCTCCCTGTGGTACCAAGCAGGTCTGGTGTAGAAAATGGTGCAGAAGAGAATGCGGCCACTTGCTGAGCGGGTGTAATGCAGTTGCCACTTGGTGGCCTCTGTTACTCAGCATAAAAAATGGCCTTGTTGGATTGAAGATACATGGGCAGAAAAAGTGCTGGTGTACACATGCACTCCAGTCACAGTGGGGAGAAAGCCTCAGCTTCATCCGGTTAAGCTTGCTCAGGCTGGACATGCAAGTCCCAGGCTGGCTCTGCTATTGGAGAGGTCTGGCCAGTGGGGCAGCTCTCAGACCTGCCAAAAACACTGACCTGTGAGGGCTGGACAGGCCATCCTTGCCTGCCCGCCTGCCCTGAGAAAACCACAGCCCCTGTGGTTACAGGCGGTGTAGTATGACCCTTACTTCTCCTTTTGTTTTCCCAAGTTACAGGGAGAATAGTGGCCTACAACTATTTAAAGGGGTAGGGGGTAGGTCTATTCTCAGTTGGTCTGTAAAGGAAGCTACAGAGAGATGACAAAGCGTAATGCACATGTCCACCCAATGTGAGGGCTCTGCTTCTTGTCACTATAGTGACTCCAAGCCTAGGATTTCTACCCATTCTAGCTGCTCCAAGTTTCTGAAGGCTTATCTTCCCAATACTTTCCTTGCCCAACTCTGTCTCAAACTAGTAGAATTTGATGTCAAAGGCAGTCTTATTTTTTTCCTGATTTTTGCCAGAGTGGGTCAGCTGGAAAAACTGCCCTTTTGACTATCTTGTGCCCCAAAGCCTCCTAAACCAATGCAATGCAGTGAAGTGGGAGGGATGATGATGGAGTGAGGAGGACAAGCTGCCCATGCCTTCCCCAGCCTGGTTCTGGCCACATCCTCTTAGGTATCTAGCTCACCCTGTCACACTAGACTGTTGCAGGATTCAACCACCCAGCATGGAATATTAGAGAACTTTTCATTATAAAACTCCAAGGATGGCCATAAACCACTCTTAAAAATGGGGTAAGGGCTGCATTAAGTGTTGGAGACAGCATGCTCTACTGCTGCTGCAGTTTTGGAGATGGTTTCCTAAGAGGCCTTTTTGCTCTAAGTCCTTCAAACCCGTCAACATGGGCTTTGCCTGTACTGTGTCTTCAGATCCACTGGTTGCCAGGAAAGGGGAATTGAAGGCAACATCTCCAGGTGAGTCAGAGTAGCAGTGAACTCCAGCAGAGCCTCTGCCAAGTCCTCAGAGAAATGGGGAAATGAGCTAAGACCCACCTTTCTTTCTCCTCTCTTAAATAAAACAAAAGTCTTCCATAACTTGCCCTAAGCACACAGAGCTCCCACTTTCCTTTCCCAGAACAAGTAACACTGGTTGGTTCTGTAACAGTCTACACGTCTGTCCTATTGCACTGTCAAACCTGAGGGGGAAAACCCGTTGAGATGTTTGGGGACGTGGCAAGGGCAGACCCACTGTAGAGGCCACAGCACATCACAGAGGATTTCGGGGTTTGAGGTGAGGGAAGGCTGGGTAGAACTGTGTTACACATCAGCCCTCCAACTCTGATGGGCCTCCACCTCTTCTGGTACCACCAGCAGGAGTTCACAGTTCTTTCCTCGCAAAAGATGTTTTAGAAATTTCCTGAGCTCGCCCTCGCCTCCAATCCATTCGGGAGTCTTCAGTTTGGAGTCGAGGTTGTAATAGGCACCTCCCACCTCGCGAACACAGATCCAGTGCTGCCTTTTGAGTGGCAACTTCAGTGGACCCCAACACAGGCTGGAGGGCAGATTCATGATGAAGCCTATAACGTTAGTGAGAGCAATGGCTCCGACATCCTTGAGCTTGTCCCACCAAACGGCTTCATAGTCTTTGGTTTGAAGTGCTGCCATAATGACGTTCACATCGTAGTTCCCATTTCCCAGCATGCTCTTCTTGTGGGGGGTCATCACCATGGTGTTTGGAGACAACCTCTGGAAAATCTCTTGCAGCGTGTCCCGGGTGAAGGCATTGCTGTCCTGGAAGACGTTATTGAGGGCGTGCAGAGCACAAAGCTCCCTGCGCTGTTTCTCATGGTAGATTTGTAGGGGTGCAGCCTGGGGCAGCTCCAATGATTTGGATTTGGCCTTGTCTCCTTTCCATGGCACGCAACTCATGTTTTTCGTTTTAGGTTCCAGAGAGGGCTAAAAACACCCTACTCTTCCCTCCTGAGGAGGAATGTAAGCTTCTCAGTTTTTGCAGGATTCCTGAGGTCTACCTTATTTTCTGGTGTCCATGATTTATGCTTTGTCACGGGGAGAAGAGGTTGTAATCAAAAGGAACAATAATCCCCCTCTTCTCAAAACAAAGATAACTTTTGGATTTAGTGTATTTTGCCACCACTGTCGAAGTGCAGAAGTTTAAAAAAATCATATAAAATCTAAGACCTTGTTTTCCTTCTTCCACCCTCCTCTTCTACCCCTTCCAAAAAAACACGATTTTCTTGCTGTATTTTCCTTTCTGCAAATGCCAAATAGGCCTCAAGGCAGGAGGACCGAACGGAGTCGGTCACATCGCTCCTTTTCTTCCATTTCTTTGGTACCACAATGCCACTGACTCAGCAGACAAGGCCTAGGTGGCGGATAAAATGCAAATTTCGAGCAGCTAGCGAGGGCCGGCCAGCGTGGGATCGCGGGCCCTGCTGGGGCGTCGGGAGAGGCTCTCCATCCTCTCGGGTGCGGTGGGACCCCGCGGGGCCGAGGACGGCGCAGCTCCCTCGGAAAGCACGGACTCTCACCCTCTCGCCGCGGCCCGCTGCAGGCCGCCACCTGGGCCGCGCTCGGGCGGGCGAGCGAGCGCGCGCACCTGAGCCCGACGTCAGCGGCCCCAGCCCGGCGCCGTGCTCCGAAAACGCCCTCCTTCGCCGTCCCAGCCCCCGCCCCGCCGCGGCATCCCCTCTGATGTCGGCCTGACGTCAGCGGCGCCGGCTTTGGGGCCCCGGCCCCCGTGCGTCTGTTGCGCCGGTGCAGGCTGCGTTGGGCCCCCTGGCGGTATGGGGTGGGTAGCCCGGCGGCGGCTGTAGCGGCAACTCTCCGCAGGTAGAGATAGTGCCAGGCTACTCGGCTGGTGCCCGGATCCTCTGCTCTCTCCCTCCGGGGCTGGGCAGGGCGGACGGAGTCCCGCCCCGATGCCTGTCCCACCCCTCTCCTCCCCCTGGGGCGTCGGCTCAGTTTCCAGTCTATTTTTTCTGATATGAGTGTTGCTACTTTTGATTGTTGCTTTCTTTTGATTTCCATTTGCATGGAATATCTTTTTCTATCCCCTCACTTTCAGTTTGTATGTGTCCCTACGTCTGAAGTGGGTCTCTTCTAGACAGCATATATATGGGTCTTCTTTTTGTATCCATCCAGCGAGCCTATGTCTTTTGGTTGGAGCATTTAATCCATTCACGTTTAAGGTAATTATCCATATGTATGTTCCTATTACCATTTTCTTAATTGTTATGGGTTTCTTTTTGTAGGTCCTTTTCTTCTCTTGTGTTTCCTACTTAGAGAAGTTCCTTTAGCATTTGTTGTAGAGCTGGTTTCGTGGTGCTGAATTTTCTTGTTTTTTGCTTGTCTGTAAAATTTTGATTTCTCCATCGAATCTGAATGAGATCCTTGCTGGGTAGAGTAGTCTTGGTTGTAGGTTCTTCCCTTTCATCACTTTAAATATATCATGCTACTCCCTTCTGGCTTGTAGAGTTTCTGCTGAGAAATCAGCTGTTAACCTTATGGGAGTTCCCTTGTATGTTATTTGTCGTTTTTCCCTTGTTGCTTTCAGTAATTTTTCTTTGTCTTTAATTTTTGTCAATTTGATTACTATGTGTCTCGGTATGTTTCTCCTTGGGTTTATCCTGCCTGAGACTCTCTGTGCTTCCTGGACTTGGGTGGCTGTTTCCTTTCCCATGTTAGGTAAGTTTTCAACTGTAATCGCTTCAAATATTTTTTCGTGTCCTTTCTCTCTCTCTTATCCTTCTGGGACCCCTATAATGGGAATGTTGTTGGATTTAATGTTGTCCCAGAGGTCTCTTAGGCTGTCTTAATTTCTTTTCATTCTTTTTTCTTTATTCTGTTCTGCATCAGTGAATTCCACGATTCTGTCTTCCAGGTCACTTATCTGTTCTTCTGCCTCAGTTATTCTGCTATTGATTCCGTCTAGTGTAATTTTCATTTCACTTATTGTATTGTTCATCTCTGTTTGTTTGTTCTTTAATAATTCTTCTAGGTCTTTGTTAAACATTTCTTGCATCTTCTTGATCTTTGCCTCTATTCTTTTTCCAAAGTCCTGGATCATCTTCACTGTCATTATTCAAGATTGCCTATCTCCACCTCATTTAGTTGTTTTTCTGGGGTTTTATCTTGTTCCTTCATCTGGTACAAAGTCCTCTGCCTTTTCATTTTGTCTGTCTTTCTGTGAATGTGGTTTTTTTTTCCACAGGCTGTAGGACTGTAGTTCTTGCTTCTGCTGTCTGCCCTCTGGTGGATGAGGCTATCTAAGAGGCTTGTGCAAGCTTCCTGATGGGAGGGACTGGTGATGGGTAGAGCTGGGTGTTGCTCTGGTGGGCAGAGCTCAAAAAAACTTATTCTGCTTGTCTGCTGATGTGTGGGGCTGTGTTCCCTCCCTGTTGGTTTTTTGGCCTGAAGTGATCCAGCACTGGAGCCTACCTGGCTTTTTGGTGGGGCTAATGGCAGACACTGGGAGGGCTCACTCCAAGGGGTACTTCCCAGAACTTCTGCTGCCAGTGTCCTTGGCCCCACAGTGAGCCACAGCCACCCCCTGCCTCTCCAGGAGACCCTCTAACACTAGCAGGTAGGTCTGGTTCAGTCTCCTATGGGGTCACTGCTCCTTCCCCTGGGTCCTGATATGCACACTACTTTGTGTGTGCCCTCCAAGAGTGGAGTCTCTGTTTCCCCCAGTCCTGTCAGAGTCCTGCAATCAAATCCCACTAGCCTTCTAAGTCTGATCCTCTAGGAATTCCTCCTCCTGTGGCCAGAACCCCAGGGCAGGAAGCGTGATGTAGGGCTCAGAACCTTCACTCCAGTGGGTGGACTTCTGTGGTGTAAGTGTTCTCCAGTTTGTGAGTCACCCACCCAGCAGTTACAGAATTTGATTTGATTGTGATTGTGCCCCTCCTACCGTCTCATTGTGGCTTCTCCTTTGTCTTTGGATGTGGGGTATTTTTTTGGTGAGTTCCAGTGTCTTCCTTTCGATGATTGTTCAGCAGTTAGTTGTGATTCTGGTGCTCTCGCAAGAGGGAGTGAGCGCACGTCCTTCTACTCAGCCATCTTGAACCAATCTCCACTGGTGAGTTCTTAATTAGCAGTGTGAATGGTATTGTTAAAGGTCCTGAATCAGGATTGAAATACCCCCCACACATAAAGGTGTAAGAACCTGGGGAGGCCACACGCAGACAGCACCCTTAGGGCTTCCGACTTGACCCCTCAACACTGTGGTGTCCCGCCACTGCTTTAGGATTTCTGGGGGCCCAATTCTGACTTTAAGGGTTCCATAATCCAGCCTCTGTCTGCCTTTAGTGAGACCCACATTTCCAGGATCCTACAGAGCAGGGTCTGTGTGACTGTTCTGTGGCTTCTCTAACAAATGACCACAAGCTGAGTGGTTTAAAACAACAGGAATTCATTCTCCCCCAGTCCTGGAGATCAGACATCTGAGATCAAGGTGTTGTAGGACTGAAGTCCCTCCAGAGGTTCCAGGATAGGGTTTTTCCTGACTTATCCAGATTCTGGGGGCTCCATGCGTCCCCAGGCTTTTGGCTGTATCCCTCCCATCTCTGCCTCTGTCTTCACGTGGCTTCTCCTGTGTGTGGGTCTCTCCTCTTTTGTCTCTTGCGAGGATGCTATCATTGGATTGGGGGCCACCCTAACCCAAAATGACCTCACCTCGAGATCCTTAACTACATATATGAAGACCCTTTTCCGACATATGGTCCTGTTCACGTGTTCTGGGGGGACACATCTTTTGGGGTCACCATTCAACCCATTATCTGTGTATAAAATAACCCTAATTTTAGGAGATTACCAAGATCTCAAACAGATTGGCACAGACAACAGCCATGTGGGTGGGGGTCTGGTGACGATGAGGACTCTAGAATCACCTGGAAAGGATCAAGGCCTGGCTTCATCAGAAAGTGAGCTCTTCCACCATGGGGCCCGTGGAAACAGCCACTCCTCTCTTTCCGTGGAAAGAGACACAGTGCCAAGTCCAGAAGTGGTTACCTTGCAAAGCTGGCTCTTCTGGGATGTCCTCATCAATAGCATTATGTAACCAATAACTACTGGCTTGGAGAAATCGCTTTCTGGTACGTGACGACAGCACTGTCACTTTAGGTGCAGCAAGCCTAGAGTAGGAATGTTTGAAGGAGAAGGGTTTGAGAGATTGTGAAGCTTGTTTGTTAAGGAAACTGAGCAGATTTTTCAAGGTTGTCAAAGAAACTTCTCTCTTAAACTGAAGGCAGGGCTGAGAGAGCTGAACTCCAGGGATCTTTTAAAGGGGCGGCTCTGAATCACCATCACCTAAGTGGTGGTCTCAGCATGAGCTGGGGTTTGTGAAAAGTGTGATGAGATTAAGCCTGACTTTATGTGACAGGTGGGGAAGGGTTTGCAAAGCACCTTGGCTTTTAGAGTAAAGGTTAGTTGCTGGAACAAAGTGTCTCCCCAAAATGGGCCGAAGCTGAAGATGCCTCTGTCCCCCTCCTTGTGAAAGTCCAGGGAAGGTGGGTGTCGGGGCCCAGGCTTTTTTCCCCTTGTTTCTCCTCCCTGCTTCCAGGTGAGGGCTCTAACCAGCAGGATGGGGTGACCACGGGGGCATCATTCCCTCCATCCTAGGATGCAGGCTGGCCAAGCCCCTCACCACCTCCCCTGCTTCCCCTTGGTAACACAAGACACTGTGTCCCAGCTGCAAGGGGTGGGAAGGCTGGGGGGGTGCAGGGTAGCCATAAACAGGAAAAAGGGAAATGGGTTCTGATGGGCAGCTGGGCGGCTCTCCTGTGAGGGTCACCTGGACACTAGTGTGGTCCTGTGAAGCTTTGATGCTTTGTGGTTCTGGAAATCCTATAGGAGACGGTCCACAGCAGGTGAAACTATTGCTGTCAGTGGAGGTGGTGAAGCCAAAGATCTACAGTCCAGACTAAAGGTGCCGATGTACATACAGGACAAAACCATCTCATGTGAATGTAGTTCAGGCACGTTTAACATGAATGCAGTCGTGTTAATGCCTAACATCTTCTTTCTTGTGCCCCTCCTCCGGGACCCCCTCCTCAGTTCCTGAGGCTCCTGTAACTCATGTACAGGCGAATGGAGAGTGAGCGCTGTCCAGTCTGAGCCCTGAGTTATCCTGTGTGTGAGTCTATTTGGGGCTGCCGTAACTAATACCACAGACAGGACAGCTTAAACAACAGACATCTCCCAGTCCTGGATGCTGTCTGAGATCAAGGTGTTTCTTCTCAGGCTTCTCTCCTTGGCATGTAGACAGCCATCTTCTCCCCATGTCCTCACATGGTCTCCCCCTGTGCCCATCTGTGTCCTAATCTCTTCTTGTAGGACATCAGTGTTTTGGATTAGGATCCACCCTAGTGACCTCATTTTTACCTTGATCGCCTCTTTAAAAACCCCGTCTCCAAATACAGCCACATCCTGGGGTCCTGGGTTTTAGGGATTCAACATGTGAATTTGTGGGGGACATGGCTGAGCCCCCACCATCCTGCTTAGGAACCACTATGTGCCTCAGTCCCTGCTTCCCTCAAGTCCCACGGGGATCATGCGATGGCTCAGGGAGAGTCTGGGCAGTGTTTGTGTCCCGGCTGGGGAGCCCTTCTCTGCTCTCTTTGATTATGTAGTGGCAGTGCATTGCTAGCCCCGTCCTGAGGTGAGCCGTTCTGGGGTTCTGTGCCGTGTCGCCTAGCCTGCTGAGATGCTCATTGTCAGGGGACGCAGGAGCCAGCAGCCTAGTGGGGATGCCAGGGACTCTCAGGGCCATGATGGATGCCTCTCCCACCAGACACCCCAGCAAAAGTGGGGAAACTTTGCGGGGGTGTACAGGTGGGAGAGAGTCAAAGTCTCATTCATGCTTCAGAAAGACCACTCTTTGGGGTGGGATGTGAGATGCACTTTGGGGGCAGCGAGCTTTGTCAGGGCCTAATGGAGGGATCGGGCTTGGGCCAGGGCTGTGGGTGTAGAGGTGAAATAGTGTGGAGACTGGCCACAGACTCTGGAGGAGGAGCTGACAGTCACTGGGGCACAGGGAGCGTGAGAGGCTGGGAGGCCCCAGTGTTACCGAACCAAACTTGGGTCCCCTTGCCCAAGCGCAGTAAAGCCAATCTACTGACACCGGTTGTGGTGAAGGAAAGGAGAGCTTTAATTGTAAAAGTGCTGGTACATGGAGGACAGGTGGCTTTTGCTCTAAAACTCCGAACTCCCTGAGGGATTTCAGCAAAGCATTTTAAAGGCCAGTTTAAGAAGGAAGGTCACAGGGTATGTGACCAGCTGGTGCACAACCCTCTGGCTGATGGTGAGGTAACAGGGCAGTTAACATTGTAAATTCTTAGGCACCAGAAGCTCTGGGGCTACCTGTTCATGATCATCAAGTAGTTAATTTCTTCCACTTGGTGGTAGTTTTAACATCTGTAAACAACTCAGGAAGCGTACATAAGATACTGTTATCCAGGTACTTCAGAGAGGAGCTACAGAAGAGGATATGGGGGAGGCCTCTGTCCTGGGAAGGCCCTATAGGGTCCTGCTCTGTTACACCTGGTGCCTGGGCTCGGCAACCTGGGAAGGTGGGGCTGCTCCTGGGTGTGGGGAGCTGCAGGATCACAGTCCTCTGAGGGGCCTGGTAACCCCCAAGGTGAGATGGGGATGCAGTGGCTGGACAGAGGCGTCTGGCCTGGGAGAGGGGTCCAGGCTGGAAATGTCACTGGAATCATCACAGGGAGGGAGAGGAAAGGCCAATGAGGGCAGGTAGGTCACAGCAGACTACGTGCAGGTGACGACTGCGGTCCTGATGGAAACACCTCAGAGCCAGAAAGGAGTGGCCGTCAGGGACTCAGCTTCATTCTCTTGTTCCTTTGTAAAACCACTGTGTCAGAGTTTGAGTCACTGCCAGGAGACTTCTGAGCCCAGTGCTGCCATGGCTTCATCAAAGGGCCCAGGTGGAGCACAGAACCACTGCAGGCCCCGCGCATGTCCCCACAGGGAATGAATCCCATCAGGGCACCAGGCAACACAGACTTCAGAGAACCTCTGTCCTCAGGACCGGTCTTCCTCCTTCCTCTCACCTGCTGGTCAGAGGCCCAGGAACCCCCAATCTGGCTCCACCCCCAGGGCCTGGATTCTGGGACAGCTTAGGGGTAAGCAAGACCCTTAGGCTCTGTTATCTGCCTAGTGGTGAGGATGTCTTAAAAGCTACAATTGACTGATTATGCAGGACTGAGTGTCTCCAGCAGGTATGGGTGGAATGATGGGGTGTGAAGTTCCTATGCCTGCAGGGTCTTCCCAGCGTGAAGATCTGTGCGTTTCCCCCCCCCCCCCGGCCAGTCAGCATCCTCCCAGGCAGCCCAGATCCAGGATTATGAGGGCAGAGGCTCTCCCCTTGCTTACTTGTAACTTCCCACTCCCACACCAAGGAGCCTGGCTCCCGCCATCTGCCATTTATCTTGCATTGCTCCTTTCCAGGTTACATGTGCAGAGGTTTCAGAATTGTTAGCTACTACACCCTGGAAAGAACTTCATAAAATAAAGCCCACTGTTTATGCATGGTCAACTTTACCTTTAGTCTACAGATTCTGTTCATTTCCAAAGGTTACTTAGGTCAGCACCTTTTGCCCTATCCCCTACCCCTACTGTGAGTTTTCTCCATACATTTCTTTCTTTTTGGGGGGAGGGGTTGCATTGGGTCTTCGTTGCTGTGCATGGGGTTTCTCTAGTTGCAGCGAGCGGGGGCTACTCTTCGTTGTGGTGCGTGGGCTTCTTGTTGTGGTGGCTTCTCATGTTGCAGAGCATGGGCTCTAGGCTCGCGGGCTTCAGTAGTTGTGGTGCGCAGGCTCAGTAGTTATGGCACACGGGCTTAGTTGCTCTGCAGCATGTGGGATCTTCCTGGACCAGGGCTCGAATCGTGTCCCCTGCATCGGCAGGTGGATTCTTAACCACTGAGCCACCAGAGAAGCCCCTTCCATACATTTCTAATGCAGTTACATTCTGACACATTATGTATTCCATCCTGTGACACTCCTACATTCTAAATAACTAAAGCTGAATAGATTATGATTGACCCCTTGGGCTATACAAATCTATGGGCATAGACAAATGTATAGTGACAGGTATCCATCCTAGAGTATCACATGGAATACTTCAAACCCCCACCCCAGGATCTGCTTATCATCTATGCAGCTTTATCTTTCCTAGTGTGTCATAAATGGGGTCATACTGGGTGCAGCCTCTTCAGACTGGGTCCTTTCACTTAGCAGTATATACTGAAGATTTATCCATGTGTTTCCATAGCTTGCTGGTGCATTCCTTTCTACTGCTGAGCAGTATTCCATTGCACGTGTATGGGAGGAAAAACAATTTTCCCTCTACTTTTCTAGGTTCTTGTTTGAGACGCCCCCCTGCCTCCCAATAATAAAAGACAGATTACCAGGAGAAAAACAGAAGTTTAATAACATGTATACCCCCCTGTATACAGGGGAGATACCAAGGAAAACTGACTCACTCCCTGAAATGACCAAAGCCATCACCTTAAATACCATCTTCAGCTAAAAGCAGAAGAAAGATGTTGGGGAAGGGGGGAAGCCAGTTATGGCAGGTTATCATGCAAAGCACAGCAAACAAACGTATGATTGTTAGCACATTTAAGTCAGGACTTCTTCACTGATAACAGTTACTTGAGATTTCATTATCCTTTCTGGTGCAAAGAGGGACATAGCCTTATAAATGGAGACTTCTATATTGTAAATGTCCTTCACAAAAGGGAAATCTCTACTCAGTTTTCTGAGATTCCTTTTTTTTTTAAAGCAGACTGAAATAAACCTTATGCCAGAGAGGCATATTTTGGGGTGGCATATTCTACTTACCTTGACATGGATGTACCCCAGTTTGCTTATGCATTCATGTATTGAAGAATATTCTGATTTCCTCAGGTTTTTAGCCATTTATGAGTAGAGCTGCTGTGCGTAATTGCATCTTTGTTTGCATTTGGACATAGATTTTCAAAGCAGTTGTCTAAATACTGAAAGCACGATTGTTGGATCCCAAGGTGAGACTTGTTTAGCTTTGGAAAGAAGTGACAAACTGTCTTACAAAGTGGCTGTACATGCATCCCACCAGTAAGCAGGGAGAGTTCCTGTTGTTCCTCACCCTCTAGCAATTGGTATTGTCATTATTTTCAGTTTGGCTGTCCTGATCTTGGAGAGGCACCAGTAAGTGGTGGCGTGAAGTGAGATCTTAATTCCCTGCCCAGGAATTGAACCTGGGTAACCTGGATGAAAACTAGGAATGTTAGCCACCACACCCCCTGGCTCTTGCCCCCAGCGAAAAATGCATTTCTTACAGAGGCAAAACTGTAAAAACAGGTACAAAGTTTATTATTAGAGACATAGCACAATAAGTGGGAAAGCACACAGAGAAACAGTTTGTTTAGTTAAGACAGAAGCAAGGCAGAGATGCACACCCGGAGAGAAAGGGTGTGGGCATCCCCCCAATGAGAAGGAGCGTAGTAAAGACATCATTAAGTCACTTATATAGGGCAGTTCTTCCGGGTCTCTGTTTACCTCTGGCCAATTATCTGGTTTCTTTTTCCGCACCTTCCCTGCCCTAGGACCCTCCCCAACATGCATGTGCAACTTTTTTCCAAGATGGATTACAGCCCAAGAGACCTATGGGACATCCTTAGCATCACCTATTTTGGGGTGGTGCCCCTTCCTTTTGACCCCCAAGGAGGCTTTCTGCACATGTGCAATGTCTCCCTTGCCCCAAGGATGAGAAATGTATGACCTCTTGATCTTTTAACAGGGTTTAGTCCCACTCTGTCCTTGCCATAAAAATGTCCAATGTCCAGTTACTCACCCTGTTTCTGTTGCTGGGTTTTGTATCGAGGTGCAGATCTCGAAATATAGACAGGAGTCCAGTCACAAACATGTAGTCCTGGAGCCCGTTTGTCTCTTGCTTCAGGAAATGTAAACAGGGGGCTGCTAATGAATGTCCGGCCTGGAGCCCATCTTCTTCTCACCCCAGGAAGTGTGAACAGGAGGCCAGTTGTAAATTTCTATCCTGGAGGCCATCTATCTCCTGCCTCAGTCCTAATAGGTGTGCTGTCGTATCTCATGATTTTAATTTGTAATTCCCTAACGGTGTATGATGTTGACCATGTTTTTGTATGACTTTTACTATCTGTATATCTTTTTTGGCTGGGTGTCTGTTCAGATCCTAACCCATTTTTTTACGGGGTTGTTTTAGAGGTCTTTGTCTATTTTGAGTCCAAATCCTTTATCAGATACAAGTTTTGCAAATATTTTTCTCCCAGTTTGTGGCTTGTCTCTTGATTTTCTGAATAAGGTCTTTGAGAGTAGAAATTTTTAATTTCATAAAGCCCATAAGATTACTTTTTTCTTTTGTGCATTGACATTTGTGTTGTGTGTTAAAACTCAAAGCTCATGATCTCCAGACCAAACCCAAGGTCATATAGATTTTCTGTTTATCTCTGTAATTTTTATAGTTTCACATTTTAAATGTCTGTTAATAAATTTGAGTGAGTTTGGCATAAGTTTTAAAGTTTGTGTCTACAGTCATTTCACTTCATACAGTTTCCAGTTAATTGTTCCTTAACGATTTTGGAGAAGTCATGGGATACTTGACTATTTCAGTTCGAATTTTCACGGTTTATCGGATGCAGCAAAAGTGCCCTTAAAGGGCGGGGCCACCACTGAACTGGGAGGTGGCTTGGTCTGCACGTTTCCATTGGCTGGCAGGGAACGTGAGCCCGCCTTCCTGACCCTCGGCAGGAACGCACATTTTGCCTGCGGACTTGGCTCCCCACGCAGCCGACGGGAGCCCCGTCTCCTCAGGACCGCTGGGGCTTTGGCTTCTGGAACACGCGGGGCTGAGTCCATGCTGACAGCCAGGCTTCAGGACAACAGAGTCGAGTCCACACTAACGGAAGCCGGGTCTCCTCAGGACCCACTGGGGCTTCAGCTTTGGGACATCATGGGGTCCATTTCTCTCTGACAGGAGCCTGGTCTTCTCAGGACCTGCCAGGAGGTGATGCCACTGAGGGAAAAGGTGTGGAAAAGTGGGGAGAAGGCTCCTGTGTGTGAATGGCCACTGAGGGTGTCTGTCTTCAGAGGAGCCAGGAGAGGAAGGGCTTGATGTGGAAAACTGGGTTTGGGGCCACTTTTGTAGTGTTGTTCTTTGGCGTGTGGCGTCTGGTTTTCCCAGAACCATTTATTGAGGGGACTGTCCTTTCCCTGGTGTATGTTCTTGGCTCCTTTCTTGTGAATTAACTGACCACATACCTGTAGGTTTATTCCTGGACTCTCTGCTCTGTTCCTCTGGTCTGTGTGCCTGTTTTTTTGCCAATTCCACACAGTTTTGGGACTGTAGCTTTGTAATGTAGTGTGAAATCAGGGAGTGAGATGCCTCCAGCCGGTTCTCCTTCCTCAGGGTCGCTTTGGCTCTTCTGGGTCTTTTGTGGCTCCACATAAATGTTAAGATTGTTTGTTTTGTTTCTATGAAATGTCATTGAAATTTTGGTCGTGGTCACATGTATATGTATATTCCTTTGGGTAGCATGGACATTTTCACAATATTTTCACCCATGCGCACGGGATACCTTTCCATTGATCTGTGTCTGTTCAGTTTCTTTCATCAATGTCTTAGTTTTCAGTGTGCAGGTCTTTCAAGTCCTTGGTTAAATTTATTCCGAGTTTTTTGGGGGATGAAATTATAAATGGAATTGTTTTCTTAATTCTTCCTTCTGATAGTTCATTATTAGTGTATAGAATCACAAATGATCCTGCAGTTTTACTGAATTCATTTTTTCAGTTCTGACAATTTTTTTGGTGGTTTTATGTGAAAACCTAGAATTCAGAAATCCCACTGTTTTCCACTACACCCAGGTCATCCACAGCGCCCAAGACCTAGTGAATCCTAATATTATCTTCCCACAGTGCCTCTTAATACCATGTGGACAAAGTGATTAGCATCACTGCTTTGGTTGAATTTGTTCTGGGTAAGTCTTGGCCTCTCTAGCAATGTTTGATGTCATCTCTGATTTTCTGGCATGTTACTGACATGGCTGTATTGAAAAGTATTTTCTAGTAAATTTCAAATGTTTAAACTTTAAATAGCAGTACAAAGTTTTCTACATTCACACCAAATACTGCAGTGTGTTTTAGCCAAAACAGGGCCAGTCTCCCAGGGAACCAGGACATAACTTCAAAATGAGGGATAATTATGGTTTCCACATTATAATCCTATCCACAGGACCACTTCAGCTTTCACCAGCTGCCTCAACTTTGTGGAAATGTCTTTCTCCATTCTAATCCAGTTTTCTTTTTCTGGAACCATCACTGGGGCTTTCCCTCGTTTTAAAAACCTTCATGGATTTTAAGTGTACAAGATGAGTATGATCTGGGTGGCTTTTCCTGTATGGCTTCTTTCACTTAGGATGTTTTCAGTGTTTATCCATGTTGTAACGTGTATCATTTTTTTCATTGTGATTGAAAACACATAACATTTAGCATTTAAGTCATTTTAAGTATACGCTTCTATAGCATTAATATATTCACATTGTTGTAAAAACATCCTCACCATCCGTCTCCAGAACTTTTTCCTTTTCCCCAAGTGAAACTGTAACCGTTATACACTTATTCCCCTCAACCCCTGGCAAACTTATTCTACTTTTTGTCTTTGAATTTGACTTATCTGGATACCTCATACTAGTGGAATCATAGAATGTTTGTCTTTTTGTGTCTGGCTTGTTTCACTTAGCATAATGACTTCAAGGTTCAGAGACATTGCAACCTGTGTGAGAATTACCTTAGTTTTAAAGGTTGAACCATATTCCATTGTGTATATACTACACTGTACTTATGCATTCATCTGTTGAAGGACACTTGTGTTGCTTCCACCTTTTGGCTACTGTGAATAATGTTGCTATGAATATGGGGTACAGATATCTGTTCCAGTGCTTGCTTTCTAATATTTTGGGTGTATGCCCTGGAGCGGAATTGAGGGATCATACGTTAATTCCATGTTTAAGTTTTTGAGGAGCCGCCGTACTGTTTTCCACAGCAGCAGCACAATTTTACTTTATTTCTTTATATGACAGAATAATGCAGCTTATGGATCTACTTTATTTTGCTTATCCATTCACCCGTTGGTGGACATTTTAATTGTTTCTATCTTGGGCTATTGTGAACATTGCTGCTATGAATATTGATGTATAAATTTTTATTTGAACACCTGTTATCAGTTCTTTGGGTGTATATCTAGGAGTAGAGTTGTTGAAAATATGATAATTATATTTGTGAGAAAATGCCAAAGTTTTGTACCCATAGATTGCACCATTTTACATTTGCATAAGTAAAGTTTAAGGGTTTCAATTTCCCTACATTGTTGCCAACATTTGTTATTTTTATTTATTTTTAATATAACCATTTTAGTGTGTGTGAAGGGGTATCACATTGTGGTTTTAATTTGCATTTCCATCATGACTACTGATGTGTGACATCTTTTCATGTGCTTGTTGACCATTTGTATGCCTTGTCTGGAGAACAGTCTATGCAAGTCCTTTGTGCATTTCAAAAATTGGGTTGCTCTTTTATTGAGTGGTAAAAATTCTTGATATATATATATATATATTCTGTAAAGACTCTTAATCAGATATATAATGTGCCTAAATTTTCTTCCATTCTGTGGGCTGTCTTTTTACTTTTTGGGTAGCCTCTTCTGATGTACAAAAGTTTGTAATTTTGAGGAACTCCAGATTATCTGGGTTTTTTCTTTCATTGCTTGTGTTTTAGTGTCAGATCTGAGAAACTATTGTTAAATGCAGGGTCATGAATCCCTTGGTTTATTCCAGAGTACCATCATCCCTCTGTATCCACTGGGCTAGGATTTAGGTCTGGGGTTTGAGTCAGGTCATGGGAGTCAGGGTAGAGGGTCTAGGGTTCTGGGGTTAGGGTGTTAGGGTTAGAGGTTAGGGTTCTCTGGGGTTAGGGTTAGGTTTAAGCATAACTGGCCCCCATTACCCTTCCTTTCTCCTCTCTGAGGTCTCCAGGATGGATAGCATTTGCCCAGGATCACACACGAGTCAGGGAGTTGAGCTGGACCACTGTATTTCTACCTCTCCAGTCCTGGGCTCTGAGAGAAGAATGAAATGTCTGTACTGTCTCTGACTGTTTCAAATCGAACTCGATGTCAGTCATGGGTTTTGGAGGGTGTCAGGAGTCATGCATGGTTGCTTCCTGCCCTCCCATCTGGGAAAGGTGGTGCTGGCCTACTCTGCCTGAGCAGCCCCAGTTCCAGCAGAGTGCCCAGAGACGAGGGCACTCAGTGGACATGTGTGGATTAATGCAGGACTGGGTGTAGCAATGTGCCAGCCCCCTGCCTACTTGAGGGCTGGTGGGGCCCTCCTGGGACTGCAGGCATCCTTTGTCCCATCTGAGTGGGTATCAATAGACAATCAAGTCTCAGGCAGGACAGTCCTTGACCTCTGACCATTCAGGGAGGCATCTGTGGTCCTCTAGCTCAGTTCAGCCTGGGCCCTGTCAAGACCCTGTGGACAGTTAGTGAGCTGACCATGGTGGTGAGCAATGGAATAGCCATGTGGGCAATGTAGCCTTTCCTTTGAGAAGTTTCAACTACCAACATCCATGTGGTTGAGATAAGGGCCTCCCCTTCACAGCCTTCACAGCCTTCACAGCCTCATAGCCTGCTAAGAGAGGTAATAACCCTCTAAATATTTGAGTGTGTCCCTGACACAACAACCATATAGCAGACCATGGCCCTGCAATCCTTTGTCCTTTTAGTTGTTAGAAATTTTGACATTCATGTTCATTAAGAGTCAAAGTTATGGGAGTAACTGGGCCTCCCAATGGTAGGTTCACACTGAGACTGCATTGTCTTAGAGAGCCATGTGCACCCATGTGGCCTCTGGAAAGCCTGCCAATTATGGGTTCCATGGCATGGAATAATTCTGAGCCTCCCATTACTTCATTGCACAAGAGTTTCCTTACCACCCTAGCATTTGGTTTCTTCCTCTTAGTAAAGGAGACAGAAGAAACTGGAAAAGGAGCAGTATTGTTTTTCAGGGATGGGTAATTAATATGGCAAGGGGGATGGCATAACTCAAGGGCTCCCACCTCTCAGGGGCAGGAATGAGGTCTGTGTGTCTTCTGAGGGCACATGGGCTGTTCTGGGCCAGCCTCTGAGATGTGAGGACCTGATGCCCAAGGCAGGAGACTTGAGTTTACCAACAACAATGATCCTGCCTTTTCAGCAAGTCAAAGAACTTCTTGCAGTCTTGGGAAGACAGTGAAAGCACTGGATGAGTAGCTGCAGCCCCTGACCCTAAGTGAACCCCTTTCTTCCTTTTGTGTCAGATTGTGTGCTATGCTGTGAGCTGTCATTGACATAGAATCTGCTGCTTTCTCACAGCCAGCATCTGTTCTCATGCCCAAGTCTAGTGCCTCAGTTTTCCTTTGGGAATTACATCTCACCTGCTTCCAGTCCAAATAGTTCCAGAAGAATGAGCCCATGTTCCACCCAGCTCGAAGATGGGTTTACAACCCACATCTAGCCGGTCCCATTTTCCATCTTCTGGTGATGGGTCAAGGATGAGAATGAAACCCAAGCCAGGCCAAAGGTATTCAAAACCATGACTTTTCTTAGAACCCAGGAAAAGGAGAAACTTTTTATCGGAAAAAGGATGGTGAGTGGTTGTCAGCCTAGAGTTGCTGTTGGCCCAAGGGCAGTGAGAGAGACTGTGCCTGTGAATGGGGTCCCCCAAAGGCACTGAGCAGGACAAAGGTTTGGTGAGAAACAAGGTCACACAGAGAGTGTGAGACACTGGACCTGCCAGGTCCAAACCCATTCTTAAACTTGCCACTTGCAAGTATTAATTTATTTCTACCCTTATAATAAATACTAATTTATTTTACTTCAGTAAGTGTGTCCAGTTCCTGGGAATAAAAGAAGTCCTAGTTGACACATCCAAATGAATACTCCCTGATCCATCCTCAGGTGTCATCACTGGGTAGGTGTGGCTGGGGGAGATGAAGACACCGGCTGGGGTCATATACTAGGGGAGCTGCCAAACAGCTCTTTCCCTGTCCTGGGAGAGGAAAACCCTGGAACAGTGATAGGATAACCAATAGGGGAAGAGGTTCCTCAGTGGTTAATTAGTCTTTTTGTATTTTCCTTAATTTAGGGTTCATTTTGGTAATGTGTTTTTACAAAGAAATCACCTGTTTCCTCTAGATTTCCAGTTTGTTACAATAGGTTTCTCTTATTTGACTTTTAATTTTTCCAGTCTAATTTTCTACAGAATCATCACAAATAATGAACAAATATTGATACTTTATTATTAACTTAAGTCTCTATTCATGTTTCCTTTGTTATACCTTTCCTTGTTCCAGGGTCTCAAAGGACATGGGATAATCATGTCTGTTTAGTCTCTTCTGGGCTTTGACAGTTGCTCAGACTCTCCTTGTTTCCATGACCTTGACAGTGTGGAGGAGGACTGGTCAGGTATTGTGTAAGCTGCCCTGCACTGGAATTTGCTTGGTGTTTTTGTTGTAATTAGACTTGGCTTTGAAAAAGCAGATCACAGAGGTAAAGTGCTTCCTCTTCACTGTATATCAAGAGAACAGGCTCTTAAGGGAACTGCTCACTTACATTATTAACTTTGGTCACCAGGCTGAGGTAGTGTTTGTGAAGTTTTCCCACAGTGCAATTAATTTTTTCCCATGTCCATCCTGTGTGTCTTATTAGGAGGAAGTCATAATGCAGAAGCCACACTTGAGGAGAGAGGGGTTAGCTTCACATCCTTGATGGACAGCTGATGTCCATCCTTGATGGACAGCTAGAGTTGCTTAGTCTATATGAATTGTTTAGAAGCTTTCTGCCTAGGAGATTTCTATTTAACATCATTCATCAAAAACTATGTAACTTATTTTTACCAGTTTGGACACATGAATAATCATTGTAAACTTTTGGTTACAATCCAGCACTACATTATTAGACTGCTTAGTTCATTCTTGCTTCGGCTGTTGAGAGCATTTTCTGTTTGCTCCTGTTTTCATTTTACATAATTTTTCTTTTGTGGGTTTTTAAAATTTTTGGTACTTCTTTACTCTGATGTTTTAAGATTATCCTGCTTCATATATTTACTGTCTCAGTCCTAGCATCAGCCCTTTCTTCAAAGAGCCCTTGTTCCTTTTATTAGAGGATGGTGTTAAAAACTTACATGTGGGAGCTAAATATGCTCAGCTGACAGTGCATGGAAATATATGCACGTATCCCAGCCTATGCATATACACACAATTATAAAGATTTCCATGTGGAACTGTGTGTATCTCTATTAGCCTAAAGATAGTTTATACTGATGCCTCCAACCTGATCTGTTATGACATGGATATTGCAACCTTCTCACTTTGTCTGTGACTTCCCACTCCAGTGGTAAGAAACCTGGCTTCCACCATTTGTCATTAAATTCAGTACTTGTTCCATTCGATTACTGATATAGTAGTTTCAGGACTGTTAGCTACTACTCCCCATGGGAAAGAACTTATAGAGTCCACTGTGTACGTACAGCATATTTTGCCTTTGGCCTACAGAGTCTGCTCATTTCCAAAGTTAACTTAGGTCAGCCCATTTTGCCCCACCACCAACAGTGAGTTTTTTCATGCCTTTCTAAATCAGTTAGATCGTTTGTTACATTCTGTATGCCAGCCTTTGACACGCCCATATCCTAAGTAAATAATTATAATTTATTTGTTGGGTTGTAAACAATCTGGGGGTGTAGACAAATGCACAGTGACAGGTATTCACTAAAGTATCATACGGACCTTTTCAACCACATATTCCATAAACTGTTTACCATGTCTGTTTTGCCTTTTCTAGAATGTCACATAAATGAGGTCATACAGTGTGTAGCACTTCAGACTGGATTCTTTCACTTAGCAATGTGTTAGATTCATCTTTTTTTTTTTTTGCACGGGTTGATGATTCATTCCTTTATATCTCTGAATACTATTGCATTGCACTTATATGAGAGGAAAAATAATTTTCCCTCGACCCTTCTATGTTCTTCATTGAGATCCCCCTTGTAATGAAAGGGAGATGAACTGGAGAAAAACAATCAGAAGTTTCATATATACCATGCATACCTCCTGTATTCTTGAAAGATACCCAGGAAAACTTAGTCTGGCCCAAGCCATTACCTTAAAGGCTACCTTCAGCTAAGAACAGAAGAAAGATATTAGGGAATGAAGGAAGCCATTTAAGGAAGGTTATTAGGCAAAGCACAGTAAACAAGGGTATGGTTGTTATGCAGATTTACATCCAGACCTATTTCATTGACAAGCTTTTATTTTTTTTTTTAATATTTATTTATTTGGCTGTGCCAGGTGTTAGTTGCGTTATGTGGGATCTAGTTCCCTGACCAGGGATCGAACCCAGGCCCCCTGTATTGGGAGTGTGGAGTCTTAACCACTGGATGACCAGGGAAGTCCCGACAAGTTTTTCTTGATATTTATTCATCATTCACTTCCTGGTCCAGAGAGGGACATACCCTAATAAATGGAGATATCCTCAATAAATGTGAATTTACCTCATAAAAGGGCATTTTCTACTTGGTTTTCAAAGATTCTCCTGGGTCTGCTGTTTTTTAAATTAATCAGTCCAAAATAATCCTTTTGTCTAATGAGCATATTTTGGGGTGGTGTATTCGGCTCCCCTTGACATGTATGTGCCCTAATTTGCTTATGATTTCATCTACAGAAGCACATCGTGATATCTTTAAGTTTTTAGCCATTATGAATAGAGCTGCTGTGCATTACTTGATGCTAGTTTTTGTTTGAACACAGGTTTTCAAAGCAGTTGTCTAAATACAAGAGGTACGCTTCTTGGATCCTAAGGTGAGACTATTTAGACGTGGAAAAAAATGCCAAACTGTCTTCCAAAGTTGGTTGTACATGCATTCCACCAGCATCTTGAGTATATTCCTGTATGCTTATTTAGTATCTGTTTATCTTCTTTGGCCAGGTGTGTGTTTCAATCTTTATCAAATTTTAATGGCATTGTTTGGTATAATTCGGGTACAAACCCTTTATCAGATATGTGTTTTGGAAATAGTTTATTCCAGTTTGTGCTTTGTCTTTTGGTTTTCTGAATAAGTTCTTTCATAGAGTAGAAATTTTTAATTTTATAAAGTCCACATTATCAATTATTTTTCTTTTGTTGATAGACTTTTGGTGTTGTGTGTTAAAAACGCATCACCAGATGCAAGGTCATGTAGATTTTCTTTCTTTTTTTAAAATAAATTTATTTATTTACTTATTTTTGGCTGCGTTAGGTCTTCGTTGCTGCACGCAGGCTTTCTCTAGTTGCGGCGAGCGGGGGCTACTTTTGTTGCCATGAGTGGGCTTCTCGTTGCGGTGGCTTCTCTAGTTGTGGAGCATGGGCTCTAGGGGCGCGGGCTTCAATAGTTGTGGCATGTGTGCTCAGTAGTTGTGGTGCGTAGGCTCTAGAGTGCAGGCTCTGTAGTTGTGACGCACGGGCTTAGTTGCTCTGTGGCATGTGGGATCTTCCCGGACCAGGGCTCGAACCTGTGTCCCCTGCATTGGCAGGCGGATTCTTAACCACTGCACCACCAGGAAAGTCCTAGATTTTCTTTTTTCTTCTAGAATTTTTATAGTTTGGTAATTTAAACTTGTCTATGGGCACTTTTGAGTGAATTTCGGTTTACCTTGTAAAGTTTGTGTCTACATTCATTTCATTACATATGGTTTCTAATTAATTGTTCCTTAACCATGTTTTGAGAAGATACAGAGAGATACTTGTCTCCATTTCAGTTTGGATTTCCAAACTTAGTATATACAGCAGAACAGCATTCTGGATGAGGCCTCTGGGTTTGTGAGTGTGGCACTCCCGGCACTTTTCTGATGTCCCACAGGGGGCGCTGTCTGACCCTGGGGGCACAGGTGCATCCGGCCCACAGACTTTGCTCTGTGACAAGCAGACAGCAGCTTTGACTCCTGTCAGGGTTTAGGTTTCTGGACCATGGGGCAGTGTCTACACTGACTGGAGCTGGCTTTTCTCAGGACCCATTGGTGAGGAGATGCCACGAGAGGAAAAAATGAGAAAGTGTGGAGAATCTTCCTGTGCAGCTGACTGCTGGGTGGGTGGGGTGCATCTTCAGGGGACTCAGGAGAGAAAGGGTTTAATGTGGAATACTGTGCGCTTTTAGTTAGTTTTATGTGCAGTGTAGATGGTGACCAGTGTTGTTCTTTGGAGCCTGGTGTCTAGTTTTCCTGGCACTGTTTGTTGATGGCTTTGGGTAGAATAAACATTTTAATAATAGTCATTTTTCTGATGCATGAACATGGAATATTGTTTTCTGTTGTGTCTTCAATTTCTTTATCAATACTTTATAGTTTTCTGAGTATAGGTCTTTCATGTCCTTGGTTAAATTTATTCCTAAATAGTTTGTTCTTTTTGATGGAGTTGCAAATGGGATTGTTTTCTTAATTTTTCTTTCTGATGGTTCGTTTTAAGTGTATAGAAACAAAACTGATTTGTGCGTAATGATTCCATATTTTGCAACTTTACTGAATTTATTTTTTTAACATTTTTTTGAAGTAATGTGAAAAATTGTAATGCTAAAATCTCACTGTTTCTACTGCATCCCAGGTAATCCACAGGACCCAAGACATGGTAGCTACTAATGTACTCCTCTCATGGTGCCTTTTTTTTTTTTAATTTATTTATTTTTGGCTGTGTTGGGTCTTTGTTGCTGTGCACGGGCTTTCTGTAGTTGCAGCAGTGGAAGCTACTCTTTGCTGCAGTACGCGGGTTTCTCATTGCAGTGACTTCTCTTGTTGTGGAGCACGGGTTCTAGGCGCGTGGGCTCAGTAGTTGTGATGCATGGGCTTAGTTTCTCCACAGCACGTGGGATCTTCCCGGACCAGGGGTTGAACCCGTGTTCCCTGCATTGGCAGACTGATTCTTAACCACTGTGCCACCAGGGAAGTCCCTCCCACTGTGCCTCTTAATACCACGTGGACCCCTACAAAGGAAATAACAATCACAACTTTGGTTGAACTTTGTCTGGGTAAGTCTTGGCCTCTATAACAAAGTTTGATGGCTGTCTTATCTGATTTTCTGGCATGGTACTGACATGGTTGTTTTGAAAAGTAATTCACTTGCCAGTAATTTAAAATGTACAGAAAAGTTTCAATGATGGCAAAAGTACTCACATTTGCCACTTCACACAAAATGCTCAGTGTGTTTTACCCAAAACAGGGACAAACTCCTGAGGAATCAGCATATAACCCCTAAATGAGGTTAGGGGTTAAATGAGGAAATCATGATGTCTACATTATAATTTAATATAATTTAATTATAAATTATATTAAATGTATAATTTAATATACAGGCCCACTTCAACTTTCGCCTGTTGTCCCAACTGTATGAAAATGTATTTTTCCATCCTGATCCAGTTTTCTTTTTCTGGAACCATTACTGAGTTTTTTTCTCATTTGGACAACCTTGATGGATTTGAAGCAGACAAGATGAGTATGGGATCTGGGTGGCCTTTTCTGTATGGCTTTTTTCACTAAGGATGTTTTTAATATACATTTGTGTTGTGAGAAATATCAGCAATACACTTTTTTTTCATTGTCATTAAAAATACAAACATGACATTTACCATTTAATTCATTTTACATATACACTTTTGTGGTATTGACTGCCTTCGTATAGTTGCACAAACAAGTTAACTAACATGTATACCTCCTGTGTGCATGGGAGATACACAGGAAATTGAGTAACACCCTGAAATGGCCGAAGACATCACCTTAAATACCGTCTTCATCTCAAAGGAAAAAAAAAGGAAGGGTATGGTTGTTTCTGTCTACATTCATTTGATTGCATATGGTTTCCAGTTGATTGTCGTATAACTAGTTTTGGAGAAGTCATGGGATAGTTGGCTTCATTTCAGTTTGAATTTCCAAATTTAGTGGATTCTGCAGGCTTGATACAAGGTTTACAAACTTGATATTGGATCAGGACACCCCATGGTGTAATCGGTATTAATGTTTTTTTCAACAATTAAAGTTCTGTGTGATATGAGTTCAGACTGGAGTAATCCTGGTTAGTTTCTATCTGTTATACATTTGTCCCAGGATGAAAGGACAAGAAAAACAAGGCCTACTTTATAAAAGTGCCTTCAAACTAATTGATGGTATAATCTACACCTAATTTTTTTTTTTTTTTTTTTTTTGCGGTACGCAGGCCTCTCACTGTTGTGGCCTCTCCCGTTGCAGAGCACAGGCTCCCGATGCGCAGGCTCAGCGGCCATGGCTCACAGGCCCAGCCGCTCCGCGGCATGTGGCATTTTCCCGGCCCGGGGCACGAACCCGTGTCCCCTGCATCGACAGGCGGACTCTCAACCACTGCACCACCAGGGAAGCCCTCTCCACCTAATTTTTAAAAAATTTATTTCACTGAAGTACAGTTGACTTACAATGTTGTGTTAATTTCTGCTGTACAAGTGATTCAGATATATATATATATATACACAAACATACTGTTTATTACATATGGTTTACTACAGGGTATTGAATATAGCTTCCTGTGCTGTACAGTAAGACTTTATTGTTTATCCATCCTATATATAATAGTTTGCATCTGCTAATCCCAAACTCACAATCCATCCCTCCCCCGTCTTCCCCTTGGCAGCCACAAGTCTGTTTTCCGTGAGTCGGTTTCTGTTTTGTAGATTCATTTGTCTCATTTTAGATTTCACATATAAGTGATATCATATGGTATTTGTCGTTCTCTGTCTGACTGTACTTAGTATAATTGCTAGGTCCGTCCATGTAGATGCAAATGGCATTATTTCACTCTGTTTTATTGCTGAGTAATATCCCATTGTATATATTTATCATATCTTCTTTATCCATTCATCTGTTGATGGACATTCAGGTTGCTTTCATGTCTTGGCTATTGTGAATAGTGGTGCTATGAACATAGTGGTGCATGTATCTTTTCAAATTATAGTTTTGTATAGATATGTGCCCAGGAGTGGGATTGCTGGTTCATATGGCAATTCTATTTTTATTTTATTTATATTTTTATAAATTTATTTATTTTATTATTTATTTTTATTTTTGGCTGTGTTCGGTCTTCATTGCTGTGTGCGGGCTTTCTCTGGTTACAGCGAGTGGGGGCTACTCTTCATTGCGGTACACGGGCTTCTCATTGCGGTGGCTTCTCTTGTTGGGATCACGGGCTCTGGGCACGTGGGCTTCAGTAGTTGTGTCATGTAGGCTCAGTAGTTGTGGCTCATGGGCTCTAGAGCACAGGCTTAGTAGTTGTTGCTCACGGGCTTAGTTACTCCACAGCATTTGGGATCTTCCCGGGCCAGGGCTCGAACCCGTGTCCCTTGCATTGGCAGGCGGATTCTTAACCACTGCACCAACAAGGAAGCCCCAGCAGCTCTATTTATAGTTTTTTGAGGAACCTCCATACTGTTTTTCATAGTGGCTGCACCAATTTACGTTCTGACCAACAGCATAGGAGGGTTTCCTTTTCTCCACACACCCTCCAGCGTTTATTTGTAGACTTTTTATTGATGGCTATTCTGACCACTATGAGGGGATACCTCACTGTAGTTTTGATCTGCATTGTTCTAATAATTAGCAACGTGGAGCATCTTTTCATGTGCCTATTGGCCATCTGTATGTCTTCTTTGGAGAAATGTCTATTTAGACCTTCTGCCCACTTTTTGATTTTTTTTTTGAGTTGTATGAGCTGTTTGTATATTTTAGAAATTAGGCCCTTGTTGGTCACATCATCTGCAAATATTTTCTCCCAAACAGTTAGCACAGGTGCTGGGACAGCTGGATACTGACACACAGAAGAAGAAAGTTAGACCCTTACCTTCCCCCCATCCCGTAAACAAAATCAACACAAAATGGATCAAAGGCCTAGATCTAAGAACCAAAATTATAAAACTCATAGAAGAAAACATGAGAGTAAATCTTCATGACCTTGGATTTGGGTATGATTTCTTAGATCTGCTACAAAAAGCACAAGCAACAAAAGATAAAATAGATGAAATTGGACTTCCTCAAAATGAAAAAAACATTGTTTATAAAAGGAGCAAGGAACAAGATAATCCACCATCCAAAATGGCACAAGATGTTTGCAAACCATGTATCTGATAAAGGACTGTAGCCCACCACCCAAGTCCCTGGTGGTCCAGTGGAGTGTCTGTGTGGCCCCTCCCGTCCTAGGTGATCAGGAGATTTCAGGCCCCGCAGCACGCAAGGGGTGGACACTGGTCATTCTCAGCACCCTCAAGGAGTGAGTGCCAGATTGTTTTGAGCCCATATTCCCTCCCATTACTGCCCTTAAAGGCTGAAGGCCTCAGCATGCCTCCAGAAGGACAAAGAGTATTTGCAAGTCTTTGAGAACCAAGAGAAGAGTCTTTACTTTTCTGAAAAAGGCATCTTATTATTTCACGACATGAACATTTTCTATCTGGCTCCCAGGGGCGCCCTCCCACCTTCTTTATTTCTCTGAAAGTGGGCATGGTGGTTTGGATGTCCCCAATCCCCACACCAGGTGACAAGGCCAGTGGGGCCAGCTCCTGGTGGTCCTTAGCTTCGTTGGAGATTAACCCAGACTCAGCCTGAGATTGCACATGGACGCCCTTGCTTCTCCCCATCATCGATTCTCATCTCCTGCCCTGTCTCTTTTCCTCTTGCTTTTCAGAATCAGATTTACCTGGTGGTTACCACTCACAGTTCCCTCAGAATCCAGAGATTTCTCCTCGAAGGAAAGGTTCTGGAAAAATCAGAGGGATAAATAAAGAATGCAGCTGATTCCGGCCTTGTGCTGATGCCTAAGAGGGTGATGAGAATGAGTGTTTTCATTAGAATTTTAAATCCTCCAAGTAATAGATCCTTGGTGGGGGGGGGGGGGGGCGTCCTGTGCCTTCCTGCTCATTCTAATAATGTCATTCCTGAATTTTAATGTGGCAAATAATTTCTATTATAAATATGCCGAGGGGGAGATCCATTTAAAAAATGTTAGAGGTAACTGCAAGGGTTTTACAACAAACAAGGACACAGAACTGTGTCCAGACACTGGCTGAGTGATTCCTACCCTGAGCCGCAGTCCCCTGGAGGGCAGAGTGGCCATGACCCTCCTCCCGCAGGTCAGCTTATTCAGGCACATCCCACATGGGACCACTGCATCATAGAATCTTAGAGTGGCCAATGGCAGGCAGCTGGCTAGAGATGCGGACAAGAGAAAACTGCCCATCAGCCTGGGACAACCCCGATGTGAGGCCTTAGTAAGTGCAGTGTCGTGTCATTAGTTAGGGCCAGCATCAGGGCCAAAGTTAAGACCATTCTCAGGGCATTAGTGAGGGATATAATTAGGGTGTTAGTTAGATAAAGAGTCAGGTCATTAGTTACAGACAGTGGCAGGGCCACAGATAGAGACTTTGACAAGGCCTTAGTTAAGAAGAGCATCGGAGCTTCATCAATGTTAGGGACAGCATCAGGACATTAGTTAGGGCCAGCCTCAAGGCCTTAGTTAGGGATAGTGTCAGGACCTCAGAGAAAACTTGAGGGCCTTAATATAAGACAGTTCAGGCCGTTAGTTAGGGACACATCAGAGACTTTCTTAGGGACATATTCAGGGCCTTAGTAATGGTCAGGATCGGGGTGTTATTTAGTGACAGTAAATGCTATGAGGGACAGCTTCAGGGCCTCAGAGATAACTTAGGGCCTTAGTAAAGAGAGTTCAGGCCGTTAGTTAGGGACATCGTAAGAGACTTTCTTAGGGACATATTCAGGGCCTTAATTATGGACAGGATCAGGGTGATAGTGTTGGATATCTCAGTCTATTAGGGTCACCGTCAGGGACTTAGTTAGAAATAGTTCAGGCTGTTCTTTAGGTATATTCTCATAGACTTAAATAATGCCAGAATCAGAGCTGTAGATAGGGTGAGTGTCAGGGTATTACTGTGGGATGTCTGCAGCTATTAGTGACATCATCAGGGTATTAGTTAGGGAAAGAGGCAGGCCATTATTGTAGACAGTGTCAGGGCCTCAGGTAGAGACAGCATCAAGGCCTTAGTTAGGAAGAGCATCAGGGCCTTAGTGTCAGGACCTCAGAGAAAACTTGAGGGCCTTAGTAAGAGATAGTTAGGGACACCTCACTGACTTTTTTAGGGACATATTTAGGACCTTAGTAATGGACAGGATCAGGCATTATTTAGTGACCACTTAGGCTCTGAGAGCATCAGGGCCTAAGTTAGGGAGAGTATCAGGGTCCTAGGGACAGGGTTAAGGACTTTGCAAGTTCTAGTTCAGACCATTAGCTTGGGACAGCATCAGGGGCTTCGTTAGGGAGAATGTCAAGGCTTCAGTTAGAGATAATTTGCGGGCCTTAATTGGACACAGTTCAGGCTGTTACTTAGGGACATCTTCAGAGCCTTAGGGACAGCATCAGTGTGTTAGTTAGGGAAAGAGTCGGGCCATTATTATAGACAGTGTCAGTGCCTCAGGTAGAGAGTGCATCAGGGCCTTAGGGACAGCATCAGAGACTTACTTAGGGACATATTCAGGGCCTTAGTTAGACGGAATCAGGGCATTATTGAGAGGTATATGAGGCTATCAGGGACAGCATCACGGTGTTAGGGAAAGAGTTGGGGCATTATTATAGACAGTGTTAGTGCCTTAGGTAGAGATATTATCACAACCTTAGGAAGAGGGTCAGGGCCTTGGTTAGGGACAGGGTCAGGCCAACAGTGAGGGCATCTAAGGCTATGAGGGACATCATCAAGACCTTAGACTGGGTCAACATCAGGGCTGTTGTGTCGACCAGTGTCAGTGCATTAATGAGGGACAAAATTAGGGTGTCAGGGAAAGAGGTCACTAGTTATAGGCAGTTTTAGGGCCTCAGGTAGAATCAGCATCAAGGCCTTAGGAAGAGCATCAGGGCCCCAATTAGGTTCAGCATCAGGACGTTAGTTAGGGCCCAGCAACAGGGCCTTAGGGACAGTGTTGTCAGGACCTCAGAAATAATTTGAGGGCTTTAGTAAGAGACAGTTCAGGCCGTTACTTAGGGACACTTCAGAGACTTTCTTAGGGACATATTCAGGGCTTTAGTAATGGGCAGGATCAGGGTGTTATTTAGTGACAGCCTGGTCTATGAGGGAAAGCGTCAGAGCCCAAGTTAGGGAGAGTGTCAAGGTCTTAGGGACAGGGTTTGGGTCTTCACAAGTTATAGCTCAGGCCATTAGCTTGGGATGGCATCAGGGGCTTGGTTAGGGAGAATGTCAAGGCTTCAGTTAGAGATAGCTTGAGGGACTTGATTAGACACAGTTCAGGCTGTTACTTAGGGACATTGTCAGGGCCTTAGTTAGGACTAGTGTCAGGGTGTTAGGGACAAAGTTAGGGTGTTAGCTAGGGAAAGAGTCAGATAATTAGTTACAGAAAATGTTAGTGCCTTAGGTAGACACAGCATCAAGTCTTTAGGAAGAGTGTCAGGGCCTCAGTTAGGGACACTGTCAGGACATTAATAGGGCCAGCCTCAGAGTGTTAGGTAGGGCCATTGTTAGGACATTAGTTAGGGGCAGATTCAGGGCCTTAGTTAGGGACAGCATCAGGGCCTCTGTTAGAGAAAACTTGAGACCCCTAGTAAGAGACAGTACAGGTGTTAGGGACATTGTCAGGGCCTTAGGGACAGTGTCAGGTACTTAGGGGTAGTGTCAGGACCTTAGTTATCGACAGTATCAGGGCCTACGTTAGCAACACTGTCAGCATCTATTCAGGGACATGTCAGGGCCTTTGTTAGTGCCAGTGTCATAGAGTAATTAGGGAAAAAGTTAGGCCATTAGTTAAAGACAGACTTAGGGAATTAGAGACAGCATCATGGCCTTAGTTAGGACCAGCGTCAGGACATTAGCTAAGGATAGTGTCAGGACCTTAGTTATTGACAGCATCAGGGCCTACTTTAGGGACAGCACCAGCGTCTAGTTAGGACCAGCATCAGGGCCTTAGTTAGGGAAAGCACTTCAGCCATTATGAGAATAAAATACGTTGTTTATAAACTACCAAGTCTCTGGTATTTCATTTTAGTAGCCAAAGAGCTGGCTGAGGATAAATATCTCTGAGCTTGAATACCTATCAAGAGAAACCTTCAAATCTCAAAAGAAAAGAGAAAATGGGCTGGAAAGAAACCAACAGAAACAAATAATCAATAATTGTGGAACAACTAAAAATGCTATGACATATACATAATGGGTATAGCAAGAGAAGAATAAAGATAGAAAACAAGATATTTTTTAAATGACTGAGAATTTCCTCAAATGAAAGTCTGACACCAAAAACACAACGTGGGAACTCAGACAAAAATATGAATAGTAAAGGAAACTACTGACCAATATCTCTCTGGAACTTAGATGCAAAACTCCTCAAAAAAATATTAACGAATTAACGAACCCAACAATGTTTTGACAGAATTGTGTACCATGAATGAGAAGGATTTATTCCAGATATGCAAGGCCTGTTCCACATTCTAAAATCCAATAATTACAGCCATGATATTAACAACCTAAAGAAGAAAACTATATTATCATATCAATAGATGCAGAAGACTTTTTTAAAAAATCCAACGCTCATTCTTCATGAAAACTCTCAATAAAATAGAAATAAATAGGAGTTTTCTCAGGTTGATAACAAAAATCTACAAAAACTTTCACCGCACATTGTGCTTAGTGGTTAGAAACATGAGACTTTCCCAGTAAATTCAGTTAAAAATCAAGGATGTCTCTTGCTCATGCAGTAAGGCAAGAAAAGAAATAAAATACAGGTTGGGTCAAAAAAAAAATAAGAAAAGCAGCTCAGTTAAAAAGTGAACCAACACAACTTACAGCCACCTCACCAAAGAATACAGACACTTTGCATGTAAGTATATGGAAGAATAATCCAGATTACATGCTGTCATTAAAATGCAAATTAAAAATACAATGATATACCACTATGTAACACTTAGACTGGCCAAAATGTGGAACAATGACAGCAACAAATGCTGTAGAAGATGTGGATCAATAGGAGCTCTCGTTCATTGCTGGTGGAAATGAAAAATAATAGACCTACTTTGGAAGACAGATCGACACTTTCTACAACATTGAACGTACTCTTACTATACAATCCAGAAAGTGTTCTCATGCATGTATACTGAAAGGAGTTAAAAACATTTGTCCATAAAAAATCTGCATATGGATATTTTTAGTACCTTTATTCAATATTGCCAAAATGTGAATGAAACTAAGGTGTCCTTCAGTAGATGAATGGAAAAATATGCTCTAGTATATTCTGGGAAGGGAATAATATTCAGCACTAAAAAAGTAAGCTATCAAGCCATAAAAATATATGGGAAATTCTTTTTTTCTCTTTTGAAGTACAAATGATATAAAATAATGTTAGTTTCTGTTGTACAGCATACTGATTTTTTTTTGCAGATTCCATTCCATTATAGGTTATTACAAGCTACTGAATAAAGTTCTCTGTGCTATACAGTAAATCCTTGCTGCTTATCTATGTTATGTATAATAGCTTGTATATGTTAATTCCATACCCTAATTTGTTCGTCTTCCCCTGCCTTTCCCCTCTGGTAACCATAAGTTTGTTTTCTGTGTCTGTGAGTGTGTTTCTGTTTTGTATATAAATTTATGTATTATTTTTTTAGATTCCACCTATAAGTGATCATATAGCATTTGTCTTCCTCTGTCTTATTTCATTAAGCATAATGTTCTCTAGGTCCATCCATGTTGCTTTAAATAGCATTATTTTATTCTTTTTTATGGCTGAGTAATATTCCATTATACAGGTACATACACCACATCTTTTTAAAAATATTTATTTATTTTATTTCTGGCTGCGTTGTGTCTTCATTGCTGTGCATGGCTTTCCCTAGTCGTGGCAAGTGGGGGCCACTCTTCATCGTGGTGTGCAGTCTTCTCGTTGCGGTGGCTTCTCTTGTTGCGGAGCAGGGGTTCTAGGCACGTGGGCCTCAGCAGTCGTGGCATGCAGGTTCAGCAGTTGTGGCTCATGGGGCCAGTTGCTCCACGGCATGTGGGATCTTCTCAGACCAGGGCTCAAACCCATGTCCCCTGCATTGGCAGGTGGATTCTCAACCACTGTGCCAGCAGGGAAGTCCCTACCATATCTTCTAAGGTCAGTTGTCTGTTGATAGTAACTTGTGTTGTTTCAGTGTCTTGGCTACTGTAAATAGTGCTGCTATCAACATAGAGGTGTAAGTATCCTTTCGGATTAGTGTTTTTGTTTTTTTCAGATTTATACGAAGTAGTGGAATTGCTGGATCATATGGTAGCTTTTAGTTTTTTAAGGAATCTCCAAACTCTTTTCCATAGTGGCTGGAATTCTTAAGTGCATATTACAATGTGAAAGAAACAAGTATGAAAATGGTATAAGATATATGATTCCAAAGATATGATATTATGTTAAAGACATATGTATAAGACAGTTAAAAAGTCAGTGGTAGCCCAGGGTGGCAGAGATGGGACAATGAATAGCTTAAGTCTAGAGAATTCTCAGGATAATTAAAATAATCTGTATAATACTATTGATATAATGATGGATTCTTATCATTATGCATTTGTCCAATCCCACAGAATGTACATCACTAAGGATGAACCATAAGGTAAACTATGGTCTTTGAACAAGTATGATGTATCAATGTAGATCCAGCGACGGTACAAATGTACCACTCTTTTGTGGGGTGTTGAGCATGAGGGGCCTGTACCTGTGTGGGAGCAGGAAGCATATGAGAAATCTCTGTCATGTTTTCACTTTTGCTATGAACCTAAATGGCTTTTTAAACAATCACTTAAAATTTAAATATTTACATTGGTAAGTGGAGCATGAAACACTTATTGGCATATATTAAAAGATTCCAAAACTAAAAATAGAACTACCATATGACCCAGCGATTCCACTCCTGGGTGGATAACAAAAACAGTCCCAAAACACTAATTCAAAAAGATACATGCACCTCAGTGTTCATTAGCAGCATTTTTTACAACTGCCAAGATATGGAAGCAAGCTAAGTGTTCATCAACAGATGAATGGATAAAGATGATGTGATATATATACACACAATGCCATCCTACTCAGCCATAAAAAAACATAAAATTTTTCCATTTTCAGCAACACGGGTGGAGTTGGAGGGCATTACGCTAAGTGACATAAGTCAGACTGAGAAAGGCAAGTACCATGTGATATCACATATATGTGGAATCTAAAAAGTACAACAAATCAGTAAATATAACAAAACAAACTCACAGATATATAGAACAAACTAGTGGTTACCCCTGGGGTTCATGGAGGAGCAATATAGGGGTTGAGGAGTGGGAGGTACAAATATTGGCTGTGGGTGGGGATGTATTTTACAAAACAGGGAAATAGTCAATATTTTATAATAACTAAATGAAATGTAAACTTAAAATTGTATAAAAAATTAAATTTAAAAAAAGAATAAAATACAATTTTTAAATGATTCAGTATTCTCAAAGAATATTTGAAAAAGCAGATATGCTTTTCTCTAATTTTTATTTAATTAATGCACTTTAAAGATGTTAGAAAGTATAAAGTGGGGGTCAGGAGAACAAACTGACTCTACAATTCATAACACACACACTGTAAGCAAATTATTCTGATCTGTTGATTCATTTATAATGTGCTCTATTACTTAATATAGATCATGACTTTTTTTGTTAATCATCAGATACGCATTCACGTCATTATTTTCAAAGGTTTCTGTCCATTCCCAGCCCAAAATGTTAACCCACCCTCCATCACTGCCTTCGGTTTATTTTCAAACAAATCTGTGATGTAAACAACTTTGTGCTCTGCATCTTTTGGGGTATGGAGTCTCAGCTTACCTAAGGACAGGTGGTCATGCTCTGCCCCCAGGAAGTCCTGTGGGTCAAGTGGGCCCTGAGAGGAGAGGGGGCTAGAGGACCTGAGGACTAAGGGTACCTTTCAGTAGATTTCTATGGGTGACCCCTCACATCTCCCTAAACCCACCACATGATTTCCACCAACACAGTAGCATCTACCCTAGGCAACAGCAAGGCCACACCCATTCCAGGAAGAGCTCAGTCCCTAGGAATCAGGCCCAGGGAACCTGCACTTGTGGAAGTTCTTATCCCAAACCTTCACGCTACACAGTGGACTCAGGTGTGCTATGCCTAATATCTCTAGCTCAGTGCTGCTGAATACGGGTCTCGGGGAGTAACATCTGCTCCAACAAAAAGCTTGTTAAAGATGCCATTTCATGAGCCCCATAAGGAGAATCATAGCTTAAAGTGGGGCCCTGATCTCCCTCAAATTTATATGCACTTTGAAGCTGCAGAAGAAATGTTTGCGACGTGGGTCCCATGCAGTTTCCCATTAGTACTACATGATGAGTATTTAGAAATAACATCATCTGTGCCCTCCCCACAGAGTCTGTCTATTGATCTGGGTGGGAGCATCCATGTTGTTTTAATTCCAGGTGATTCTAAGGTGAGGCCAGGTTTAAGCCCGAGGGCTGCTGGGTAATCGGTGAGAGTTGCTTCCAGTCTTTGGTCCTTCTTCCTTTGGGGAGGCATTGGTGCCTGCTCTACATGGGACTGGAAGGGGCGGGGCAGCATAGTCCACTGACTCTGTGCTGTAGCAGAGTTTTTGGGCATCTGCGTGAGGGGAGAGTGTGTGTAGACAGGAAGGAAAAAGCTCACAGTTTGGTCTCCATTCAGGGGTCATCGTTCCTGAATCTCTCTTTTTCAAAATGTTGGCATTTCAGCATTTTGAGGTCCGTTTGTCTGTGGCTGTAGTGGGAACAGGTGAAGGATCTGTGCTGATGGTGCTGAAAGCATATTCTCAACATGCTGATGTGGTGCCTCAACATAATGTCCATGAGAAGACGACCAAAGCAGGAGGAAGATGAGGGAATGGCAGCTTCCCAGGGGAGTGTCCTGTCCTGGGCCAGAGGCTGTGTCTGCTTTTCCTCCTGAAATTTCATGGATTGCGAACCTACAAACCTTTAATTTTCTACTGATGTTCCTGCCTTGCAAAGTTCTTTTCAACTACTTATTTTTTTCCTTCTTATGATAGTCAAAGTCCACTCTTTAGGGTACCTCTCCCCTGTGATCCAGAGCCTTTTCCCCGTTGTCTGCATCCAGGCTCCCTACACAGCATGGAGAATTCTCACTATGAATAAATGACATTCAACTACTGAAATTATTCTCTTTGTGAAAGATCAACATGGGAAGGCAGTAATAGCCGAAATGCCCTATGGCATAATTTCAGATGCTGGATATTAGTGAAGAAGGGAAAGTGGAATGATTAATGTACATCTGAATGCAACAGAAACGTCAGCTTATCACAGCAGGATTAAGAAAATGCTCTTTTAAGTGGGATGGCATTGTGGCCCAGATAAGGTTCTGGGAGAAAAAGTAATTAGGAGAGATTTGCTCTGTATATTGATAAGAAAGACTATTTAAATACAGTGTAACAGTCAGGGAACATGGGAGGTATATGTGGACTGAAATTTGCATAAAAGTGACATTTTTTTCACGATAGTTTCAGATTTTGCTTTTCTTATGTATTTTCACCTGGAATACCACAGTAGTGATAATGTGTCTTGTGAGCTTCAGTCACCTGATAATCATTTGTCCCATTACACCTGCCGTTCACTGGTTCAGGTGCTTTCCGCAAGATTCCTCCACTATGAAGTTCATATATTTTATCTTTAGTAAATGTCTGGTGTGATTCACTGAGAAAATGTGCATAAACCATTAAGGTAAATCTGGAAAACCCCATTTCTTCTTCTTCTTTCTTTTTTTTTGCTTGTAGTTTTCTTTGGAAAATGAACATTGTCACCTTTGTTTATTAAAGATATTGGCTTTTCAAGTGGAGGTTGCAATTGGTCAAGCCTTGTTCTTGTAAGTTTCCATTATACTCCATACTAATGTAACAGACATACTCTTCTTTATCACTTCTTTGTATTTTCAAAAAAGTTTACAAAAATCTCATTATTAATGTATGCTCATTTGTGTTTAATTTATGAAACAAAGCTCAACTCAAATGATAAATAATTTTTCAAAGAAATCAGAGATTAAGAACCAGTAGCTCTTATTTTATATCACTGTGGGTATGTCTCCCCTAGTGTATTTATAATATACAAAGTGTATCACCCACAAATAGATTTATATGATTTACCCAATTAAAAATGATTCATATTAATTCTTCTTTAAAAGTTTCGTAGAAGTCACCAGTGAAGCCATCTAGTCATGGTATTTTTTTGTTAGAAGGTTTTTGAGAACTGATTCAATCTCCTTAATAGTAATTTGGTCTGTTTAGATTGTTACATTTCTTCATGATTCAGTCTTTTTATTGATTTTTTAAAATAAATTAATTTATTTGTTTTTATCTTTGGCTGTATTGTGTCGGCGTTGCTGCACACGGGTTTTCTCTGGTTGCCGTGAGTGGGGGCTACTCTTTGTTGCGGTGCGCGGGCTTCTCATTGCGGTGGCTTCTCTTGTTGCAGAGCACGGGCTCTAGGCATGCGGGCTTCAGTAGTTGTGGCATGTGGGCTCATTAGTTGTGGCTTGCGGGCTCTTGAGCACAGGCTCAATAGTTCGGCGCACGGGCTTAGTTGCTCTGCAGCATGTGCGATCTTCCTGGGCCAGGGATCCAACCCGTGTCCCTTGCATTGGCAGGCAGATTCTTAACTATGGTGCCACCAGGGAAGCCCGTGGTCTTTTTATTTAGTTTTTTCCTTTGGCCCATTGATTATTTAGGATCATGTTGTTTAATTTCCACATATTGTAAATTTTCCAGAGTCTGTCCTGTTCGTTTCTGGTTTCTTACCATTATGGTTGAAAAAATACTTAGTATGATGTCAGTCTTCTTAAATTTGTGAAGACTTGTTTAGTGACCCATCACATGATCTGTCCTGGAGAATGTTCAATGTTCACTTGAGAAGAATATGTATTCTGCTGCTGTTGGATGGACTGTTCTGTTTTGGTCTGTTCAGTCCATTTGGTCTAATGTACAGCTCAGGTTCAGTACTTCCTTATTGATTTTCTTTTTGGATGACCTATTCGTTGTTGAAAGTTGGGTATTAAAGATCCCTACACTTTTTTTTTTTTTTAGTATTGTCTATTTGTCTCTTCAAATCTGTTAGTGTTTGCTTAATATATTAAGATCCTCCACTGTTGGGTACATATTTATTTATGATTTTTGTCTTGATAAATTGAAAACATTATCATTATATAATGCCCTTATTTTTTTTTCCTTGTTGCAGCTTTAGGCTTAAAGTCTATTTTGTCTGGTATAACTCTACCTAGCACTGCTTTCTTTTGGTTTCCACTTGTATGGAATATCTTGTACCAGAGCTTCAATTTGAGCTTATTTGTGTTTTTAACTCTGAAGTGAGTCTCTGATAGCCAGCATACAGTTCGATCTTGTATTTTTATCTGTCTAGCCACTCTATGACTTTGGACTAAAGAATTTAATACATTTATGTTTACAGTAATTATTGACAGTTAAGGACTTTCTGATGCCATCTTATTGTTTTCTGGATTTTTTTGTTGTTTCTTGTTCCTTCCTCTGTTGCTGCCTTTCTTTGTGAATTAGTGATATTCTGTAGTGGTATGTTATGATTCCCATCTCTTTATGTTTTCTGAATCTACTGTAAAATTTTTGCTCTGTGGTTCCATGAGGCATACAGTAAACATCTTACAGATATAAGTATATTTTATGTTGATAATAATATAATTCCATGACACAAATGCAAAACTCTGCTTTTACTCCCCTCCATGAATTTTTGTATATGGTGTTACAGCTTACCTCTTTGTATATTGTTTACACGTTAAAATTATTATAGCTGCAGTTATTTTAATAATCACATACTTTAACCTTTATACTAAAGTTAATCGGTTAACACACCACCATATCACATTATTAAAAGTATTCTTACCTTAACTATATACTTATGTTTACAAGTCTTGCGTATTCTCGTATGTTTTCATGGTACTATTTAGTTTACTTTTATTGTAGCTTGAGGAACTCTTTTAGAATTTTTTAAAGACAGAAATAGTGATTATGAACTCAGCTTTTTTGGGAAAGTTTTTAATCTCTTTATTTAAGAAGGACAATTATGATGGAGAGGATATTCTTTGTTGGCAGTTTTTTTTTTTCGTTGGGTAATTTGAATGTATTATCCCACTCTCTCCTAGCCTGTGAGGTTTCTGCTGAGAAATCAACTGATAACCTTATGAGGTTTCTCCTGTAAGTTATAAGCTTCTCTCCACTTGGTGCTTTTCAGATTCTTTGCTTTTGATGGTTGACAGGTTTACTATAATGTGTTTTGGGTAATGTTTTTCTTTAATTTTTTTTTATTTTGGTGCCCTGTGAGCTTCATGAACTTGGATATCCAAATCTCCCCCCTGATTACAAAAGTTCTCTGCAACTATTTCTTTAAATAAGCCTTCTCTCTCTATCTTTTCCTTATAAGACTCCATAATTCACAGAAGGTTTCTTCTGATGGTATCCGATAGATCACAAAATCCTTCTTCACTCTTTTTTTCGTTGTTCTCCTCTGAGTGGATATTTTCAACTTACTGTCTTCTAACTTACAGAAAATTTATTCTGCTTGATCTGTTTGTATATTGATTATGCTTATTGCATTTCTTTTTTCTTATACTTAACATAAAATATTACTTGAATTTAATGGTGCTTTGATACATTTAAGTGTTATGCTTTGCCACTGTAGCAGTAGCTATCACCTCTGTCATGTAACATAATTATTATTTCTTTATTGTGGTTAGAAAAATTAAGATCTAGTCTCTTAGCAAGTTTGATGATTATAATACAATACCATGGTCTGTATTGACTATCGTGTGCATCAGATCTTTAGGAATTATTTACTATTAGTTAAAAGTTTGTATCCTTAAACAACATCTCTCCTATTCCCCACATGCCAGCCCCTGGTGACCAACATTGTATTCTTTATTTTTATAAGTTTGGCTTCTTTTTATTTCCATATATAAAGGATATCACATAGTATTTGTCTTTTTCTTTATGACTTATATCAGCATAATTACCCAGGGTACATCAGTGTTAAAAATGGTAGAATTTCTTTCTTTCTAATGCCTAAATAATATCCACTGTATGTATGTAAATATAGGTAAGTATATAGATATAGATATAATATCTTTCTTATCCCTTCATCTTTTGATAGGAACTTAGGTTGATTCCATATATTGGTTATTGTGGATAATGCTGCAAGAAATATGGGAGTGCATATTTCTTTTCAAGTTAGTGCTTTTATTTTTTTTTTGGATAAATACCCAGAAGTGGAATTGCTGGATTGTGTAACAGGGCTATTTTTAACTTTTCTGAGCAAGCTTCATATTGTTTTCCATAGTTGCTGCAAAATTATATCCCCACTAACAGTTCACAAGTGTTCCCTTTTGTCAACATCATCACCAACACTTATTTTCTCGTCTTTTTGATGATAGCCATTCTAACAGGTGTGAGATAATATCTCATTGTGGTTTTTATGGGCACTGTACTGATGATTAGTCATGCTGAGTACATTTTTGTATACTTATTGGCCATCTATATGTCCTTTTTAGAAAAATGTTTCCTTTGCCCATTCATACATTGGATTGTTTGATTTCTTGTGGCATTTTATGAGGTTTTTTAAAATGTATTTTGATTACATGCCCCTTATCCAGTCTATGGTTTTAATTTTTTTCCCATTTGGTAGGTTTACTTTTCATTCTGTTGATTGTCTATATTGTTGTACAGTAGCTTTTTTTTTTTAGCTTTATTTATTATTCATTCATGTATTTTATTTATTTATTTTTTGGCTGCATTGGGTTTTGGTTGCGGCATGCGGGCTCTTTGTTGCTGTGTGCGGGTTTCTCCCTAGCTGTGGTGTGTGGGGTTTTTTTTTTCTTCTCTCTCTCTAGTTGTGGTGCGCAGGCTCCAGGGCGCGTGGGCTCTATAGTTTGCAGCATGCAGGCTCTCTAATTGAGGCGGGCAAGCTGAGTAGTTGTGACGCACGGGATTAGTTTCCCTGCGGCATGTGGGATCTCAGTTCCCCGACCAGGGTTCAAACCCACGTCACCTGCATTGTAAGGCAGATTCTTTACCACTGGACCCCCAGGGAAGTCCCTAGAAGATTTTAAGTTTGATTTCTTCTTGGTTGCGGATTTCTGCTTTTGTTGTTTGTGCTGTTAGCGTCATATTAAAAAAAATAATCATCAGAACCAATGTGGAAGAGTTTTTTATGCTTTCTTTTAAGACTTTTATGGTATCAGTCCTTAGGTTCAAGTCTTTGATCCATCTTGAGTTAATTCTTGTGACTGACCTAAGATAGGGGTTCAAATTTCTGTTTTGCTTGTGCTTCTCCAGATGTTCTAACCCCATTTATTGAAAACACTATTATTTCCCTATGGTTGCTCTTGGCTACCTTGTCAAAAATTAGTTAACCTTAAATGTAGGGGTTTAATTCTGGGCTCTCTGTTCTGTCGCATTGGTCTGGGTGTCTATTTTGATGCCAGCACTTTACTGTTTTAATTAATATAGATTGTAGTATAATTTGAAATTAGGAACTGTGATGCTTCAGGTGTTGTTCTTCTTTCTCAGGACTGTACTGGCTATTCAGATTTTCTCTGGTTCCATAGAAAGTTTAAAATTGAATTTTTTATTTCTGTGGAGAATGTCATTGGATTTTTGAGAGAGATTGTTAGAATCTACAGATGGTGTTAAGGACTTTTAATCTTAGAAATTCCTCCAATCTATAAACATAGGATATCTTTCCATTTTTTAGTAACTCCAGTTTATTTTATCAGTGTCTTGCAGTGTTCAATGTAGAGACTTTTCAACAATTTGTCAAATTTATTTCTAGATATTTTATTATTTTTGATGCTATTGTAAATTAGATTGTTTTCTTTATTTTTTCAGATGTTTTACTATCTGTGTATAGAAATACAACTGATGATGTATGTTGATTTTATATACTGCAATTTTACATACTTTCTTGATTAGTTACAACTTTTTCGTGAATTCCTTGGGATTTTTTACATACAAAATCATACCATCTTCAAATAATGATAATTTTAGTTCTCTCTTTCTGATTTGTATACCTTTCTTTGTCTTGCCTAATTGCTCCAGCTAACACTGCCTGTACTATATTGAATAAGAGTGATTAAGTGGGCATCACTGTCTTGTTCTTGATCTTAGAAAAATAGCTTTTACCTTTTTACCAACGAGTATGATGTTAGCTATGGGCTTATTACATATGGCCTTAATTATGTTGAGGTACATACCCCCCTATACTCAATCTCTTCAGAGTTTTTAATCATAAAAGAATAGCATTCTGTCCATTGCTTTTTCTGCATGTATTGAAACAATCATGTGTTTTTTATTTTTACTCTGTTAATGTGATGTATCTCGCATACTCACTTGTGTATGTTGAAACATTCTTAAATCCCAGCGATAAATCCCACTTGGTCACAGTGTATTATCCTTTTAATGTATTGTTGAAGTTGATTTGCTAATATTTTGTGCAGAATTTTTACATCTGTGTTAATCAGTTTTATAGACCTGTAGTTCTCTTTCCTTTTCTTTCTTTTTTTTCTTTTTTGCGGTATGCGGGCCTCTCACTGTTGTGGCCTCTCCCACTGTGGAGCACAGGCTCCGGATGCACAGGCTCAGTGGCCATGGCTCACGGGCCCAGCCGCTCCGCGGCATGTGGGATCTTCCCGGACCGGGGCACGAACCCGTGTCCCCTGCATTGGCAGGCGGACTCTCAACCACTGTGCCACGACGGAAGCCCCTGTGTTGGGAGTTTTTTGATTACTGATTCAATCCCTTGTTATTGGTCTGTTTAGATTTTCTATTTCTTCCTGATTCAGTCTTGGTAGGTAGCGTGTTTCTAGGAGTTACCAGTTTCTTCTAGGATATCTAATTTGTTGGCATATATTTGTTCATAGTAGTCTCTCATGATCCTGTATTTCTGTCGTATCAGTGGTACTGTCTCCTCCTTCATTTCTGATTTTGTCTTCTCTCTTTTTTCCTAGTCTAGCTGAAAGTTTGTGAATTTTATGGTTTTGAAAATACAGCCTTTATTTTGTTCCTTTCTATTGATTTTCTTCTATTGATTTTCTTTTATCTATTTTATTTATTTCTACTCTAGTCTTTATTGCATCCCTCCCTCTGCTAACTTTGGGGTACATTTCTTCTGTTTCTAGTTCCTTGAAATGTACAGTTAGATTATTTAGGTGCTTTCTAATTTCTTGCCATATGCACTTATGGCTGTAAACTTTCCTCTCTGACTGCTTTTGCAGCATCCCATAGGTTTCGGTAGGTTGTGTTTCCATTTCCATTTGTTTTGAAGTTTTTTTTAAATTCACTTTTTAAAAATTTATTTATTTATTTTTGGCTGTGTTTGGTCTTTGTTGCTGCACAGGGGCTTTCTCTAGTTGTGGCGAGCAGGGGCTACTCTTGGCTGTGGTGTGCAGGCACTACTCTTCATTGCGGTGCGCTGGCTTCTTATTGCGGCGGCTTCTCTTGTTGTGGAGCACAGGCTCTAGGCGTGTGGACTTTAGTAGTTGTGGCACACAGGCTCAGTAGTTGTGGCCCGTGGGCTCTAGAGCACAGGCTCAGGGGTTGTGGCGCACGGGCTTAGCTGCTCCATGGCATGTGGGATCTTCCTGGACCAGGGCTCAAACCCATGTCTGCTGCATTGGCAGGTGCATTCTTAAGCACCGCACCACCAGGGAAGTCCTTTTAATTCACTTCTGATTTCTTTTTTGACCCACTGATTTTTCAGAAGTGTACTGTTTAGTTTCCACATTTTTGTAGATTTTCCAGATAGACTCTTGTTGATTTCTAGTTCTATATCACTGTGTCCAGACAGTTGATATGATTTTGATCTCCTTAAATTTGCTAAGACGTATTTGTGTTTTATGATATGACCTATCCTGGAGTATGTTCCATGAGAACAAGTTGTTGAATGAAATGTCCTGTAAATGCCTGTTAAGTCCATTTGCTGTAATTATAGGTCAGATCTTGATTGTCAGGAAGTTGCAGTGGGGGATACGGGGGATGCTGTTCAAATGGTATAAAACTTTGATGAAAGATGAGTGAATTCTTGATCACTGAATACAGCCTGGTGAAACAGTCAGTTATGGAGTGTATTATACTTTAAAAAAAAAACTTAGATTTAATCAACAAATTATCAATAACATTCTGAAACATACCGTGCATTACAACAGAGTTCACCAGTTAAAGTATAATGTTAAAGCAAATCTTCTGCGGTGAAAAATTACTCCTTTTCCAAACTATCCTTGCACTCATATAACTTTTTTAATGCAATTTATTTTTTATATTTTTTATTGAAGTATAGTTAATATACTATATTCCTCCCCCACATCTTTCACCTTTGGTAACCATAAGTTTGTTTTCTTTATCTGTGAGTTGACTTCTGTTTTGTAAATAAGTTCATGTGTATCATTTTTTTTTAGGTTTCACATACCAGTGGTATCATACGGTATTTGTCTTTCTCTGTCTGACTTACTTCACTTAGTATGATTATTTCTAGGTCCATTCATGTTGCTGCAAATGGCATTATTTCATCTTTTTTATGTCTGAGTAGTGTTCCATTGTATATATATACCACATCTTCTCTGTCCATTCATCTGTCAATGGACATTCAGGTTGCTTCCATGCCTTGGCAATTGTAAATAGTGCTGCAGTGAACATTGGGGTGCATGTGTTTTTTTATTAATTAATATATTTTTAACATCTTTATTGGACTATAATTGCTTTACAATGTTGTCTTAGTTTCTGCTGTATAACAGGGTGAATCAGCTATACTTATACACATATCCCCATATCCCCTCCCTCTTGCATCTCCCTCCCACCCTCCATATCCCACCCATCTAGGTGGTCACAAACCACCAAGGTGATCTCCCTGTGCTATGAAGCTGCTTCCCACTAGCTACCTATTTAACATTTGGTAGTGTATATATGTCAATGCTACCCTCTCACTTCATCTCAGCTTAGCCTTCCCCCTTCCTGTGTGCTCAAGCCCATTCTCTCCATCTGCGTCTTTATTCCCGTCCTGCCCCTAGGTTCATCAGAATTATTATTATTATTTTTAGATTCCATATATATGTGTTAGCATACGGTATTTGTTTTTCTCTTTCTAACTTACTTCACTCTGTAGGACAGACTCTAGGTCCATCCACCTCACTACAAACAACTCAGTTTCGTTTCTTTGTATGGCTGAGTAATAGCCCATTGTATATATGTGCAACATCTTCTTTATCCATTCATCTGTCAGTGGACACTTAGGTTGCTTCCATGTCCTGGCTATGGTAAATAGTGTTGCAATGAACATTGTGGTACATGACTCTTTTTGAATTATGGTTTTCTCAGTGTATATGCCCAGTAGTGGTGTTGCTGGGTCATATAGTGGTTCTATTTTTAGTTTTTAAGGAACCTCCATACTGTTCTCCATAGTGGCTATATCAATTTACATTCCCACCAACAGTGCACACCCTTTCTATCATTTATTGTTTGTAGATTTTTTGATGATGGCCATTCTGACCAGTGTGAGATGATACCTCATTGTAGTTTTGATTTGCATTTCTCTAATGATTAATGATGTTGAGCATCCTTTCATGTGTTGGTTGGCAATCTGTGTATCTTCTTTAGGGAAATGTATATTTAGGTCTTCTGCCCATTTTTGGATTGGGTTGTTTGTCTTTGTGATGTGGAGCTGCATGAGCTGCCTGTATATTTTGGAAATTAATCATTTGTCAGTTCCTTCATTTGAAAATACTTTCTCCCATTCTGAGGGTTGTCTTTTCATCTTGTTTATGGTTTCCTTTGCTGTGCAAAAGCTTTTAAGTTTCATTAGGTCCCATTTGTTTATTTTTTGTTTTATTTCCATTTCTCTTGGAGGTGGGTGAAAAAGGATCTTGTGATTTATGTCATAGAGTGTTCTGCCTATGTTTTCCTCTAAGAGTTTGATAGTGTCTGGCCTTACGTTTAGGTCTTTAATCCATTTTGTGTTTATTTTTGTGAGTGGTGTTAGGGAGTGTTCTAATTTCATTCTTTTACATGTAGCTGTCCATTTTCCCCAGCACCACTTATTGAAGAGGCTGTCTTTTCTCCTTTGTATATTCTTGCCTCCTTTATCAAACATAAGGTGACTATATGTGCGTGGGTTTATCTCTGGGCTTCCTATCCTGTTCCATTGATCTATATTTCTGTTTTTGTGCCAGTACCATACTGTATTGATTACAAAAGCTTTGTAGTATAGTCTGAAGACACGGAGCCTGATTCCTCCAGCTCCATTTTTCTTCCTCAAGATTGCTTTCGCTATTTGGGGTCTTTTGTGTTTCCACACAAATTGTGAAATTTTTTGTTCTAGTTCTGTGGAAAATGCCATTGGTAGTTTGATAGGGATTGCACTGAATCTGTAGATTGCTTTGGGTAGTACAGTCATTTTCACAATGTTGATTCTTCTAATCCAACAACATGGTATATCTCTCCATATGTTTGTATCATCTTTAATTTCTTTCATCAGTGTCTTACAGTTTTCTGACTACAGGTTTTTGTCTCCTTAGGTAGGTTTATTCCTAGGTATTTTATTCTTTTTGTTGCAGTGGTAAATGGGAGTGTTTCCTTAACTTCTATTTCAGATTTTTCATCATTAGTGTAAAGGAATGTAAGAGATTTCTGTGCATTAATTTAGTATCCTGGTACTTTACCAAATTCATTGATTAGCTCTAGTAATTTTCTGGTGGCATCTTTAGGATTCTCTATGTATAGTGTCATGTCATCTGCAGATAGTGACAATTTTACTTCTTCTTTTCTGATTTGGATTCCTTTTCTTTCTTTTTTGTCTCTGACTGCTGTGGCTAAAGCTTCCAAAACTATGTTGAATAATAGTGGTGAGAGTGGACAACCTTGTCTTGTTGCTGATGTTAGAGGAAATGGATTCAGTGTTTCACCATTGAGAATGATGTTGGCTGTGGGTTTGTCGTATATGGCCTTTATTATGTTGAGGTAAGTTCCCTCTATGCCTACTTTCTAGAGAGTATTTATCATAAATGGGGTGTTGAATTTTGTCAAAATGTTTTTCTGCATCTATTGAGATTATAATATGGTTTTTATCCTTTACTTTGTTTATATGGTGTATCACATTGATTAATTTGCATATATTGAAGAATCCTTGCATTCCTGGGATAAACCTCACTTGGTCGTGGTGTATGATCCTTTTAATATGCTGTTGGATTCTGTTTGCTAGTATTTTGTTGAGGAATTTTGCATCTATGTTTATCAGTGATACTGGTTTGTAGTTTTCTTTTTTTGTGACTTCTTTGTCTGGTTTTGGTATCAGGATGATGGTGGCCTCATAGAATGAGTTTGGGAGTGTTCCTCCTCTGCAATATTTTGGAAGAGTTTGAGAAGGATAGGTGTTACCTCTTCTCTAAATGTTTCATAGAATTTGCCTGTGAAGCCATCTGTTCCTGGGCCTTTGTTTGTTAGAAGATTTTAAGTCACAGTTTCAATTTCAGTGTTTGTGATTGGTCTGTTTATATTTTCTATTTCTTCCTGGTTCAGTCTCAGAGCGTTGTGCTTTTCTAAGAATTTTTCCATTTCTTCCAGGTCGTCCATTATATTGGCGTATAGTTGCTTGTAGTAATCTCTCATGATCCTTTGTATTTCTGCATTGTCAGTTGTTACTTCTTTTCATTTCTAATTCTATTGATTTGAGTCTTCTCCCTTTTTTTCTTGATGAGTCTGGCTAATGGTTTATCAATTTTGTTTATCTTCTCAAAGAACCAGCTTTTAATTTTATTGCTCTTTGCTATCATTTCCCTCTTTTTTATTTATTTCTGATCTGATCTTTATGGTTTCTTTGTTTCTGCTAACTTTGGGGGTTTTTGTTATTGTTCTTCTTCTTTCTCTAATTGCTTTAGGTGTAAGTTTAGGTTGTTTATTTGCTTGTCTCTCTCTCTCTCTTTTTTTTTGTGGTATGCGGGCCTCTCCCATTGTGGAGCATAGGCTCCACACGCACAGGCTCAGCGGCCATGGCTCACAGGCCTAGCCGCTCAGCGGCACGTGGGATCCTCCCGGACCGGGGCATGAACCCGTGTCCCCTGCATTGGCAGGCGGACTCTCAACCACTGCACCACCAGGGAAGCCCTAACTTGTTTCTTGAGGTAGGATTGTATTGCTATAAACTTCCCTCTTAGAACTGCTTTTGCTGCATCCCATAGGTTTGGGCTGTCGTGTTTTCATTTTATTTTGCTTCTAGGTATTTTTTGATTTCCTCTTTGATTTCTTCAGTGATCTCTTGAATAGTTTAGCCTCCATGTGTATGTATTTTTTACATATTTTTTTCCTGCAATTGATATCTAGTCTCATAGCACTGTGGTCGGAAAAGATACTTGATACAATTTCAATTTTCTTAAATTTACCAAGGCTTGATATGTGACCCAAGATATGATCTATCCTGGACAATGTTCCATGAGCACTTGAGATGAAAGTGTATTGTGTTGTTTTTGGATGGAATGTCCTATAAATATCAATTAAGTCCGTCTTGTTTAATGTATCATTTAAAGCTTGTGTTTTTAAATTTATTTTCATTTTGGTTGATCTGTCCATTGGTGAAAGTGGGGTGTTAAAGTCCCCTACTATTATTGTGTTACTGTCGATTTCCCCTTTTATGGCTGTTAGCATTTGCCTTATGTATTGAGGGGCTCCTATGTTGGGTGAATAAATGTTTACAGTTGTTACATCTTCTAGGATTGGTCCCTTGATCCTTATGTAGTGTTCTTCTTTGTCTCTTGTAATAGTCTTTATTTTAAAGTCTATTCTGTCTTATATGAGAATTACTACTCCAGCTTTCTTTTGATTTCCATTTGCATGGAATATCTTTTTCCATGCCCTCTCTTTCAGTCTGTATGTGTCCCTAGGTCTGAAGTGGGACTCTTGTAGACAGCATATATACTGGTCTTGTTTTTGTAGCCATTCAGCCAGTCTCTGTCTTTTGGTTGGAGCTTTAACCCATTTACATTTACGGTAATTATCAATATGTATGTTCCTACCATTTTCTTAATTGTTTTGGGTTTGTTTCTGTAGGTCTTTTCCTTCTCTTGTGTTTCTTGCCTAGAGAAGTTCCTTTAGTATTTGTTGTAAAGCTGGTTTGGTGATGCTGAATTCTCTTAGCTTTTGCTTGTGTGTAAAGGTTTTAATTTCTCCGTCAAATCTGAAAGAGATCCTTGCTGGGTACAGTAATCTTGGTTATAGGTTTTTCCCTTTCATCACTTTAAATATGTCCTGCCCCTCCATTCTGGCTTGCAGAGTTGCTGCTGACAGATCAGCTGTTAACCTTATGGGGATTCCCTTGTATGTTATTTGTTGTTTTTCCCTTGCTGCTTTTAATAATTTTTCTTTTTAGTTAATGTTTGATAGTTTAATTTGCGTTTTGGTGTGTTTCTCCTTAGATTTATCCTGTATGGGACTCTGAGCTTCCTGGACTTGATTGACTATTTCCTTTCCCACATTAGGGAAGTTTTCAACTATAATCTCTTCAAATATTTTCTCATTCCCTTTCTTTTTCTCTTCTTCTGGGACCCCTATAATTCGAATGTTGGTGCGTTTAATGTTGTCCCAGAGGTTTCTGAGAATGTCCTTCATTCTTTTTTCTTTATTCTGCTCCGTGGTAGTTGTTTCCACTACTTTACCTTCCAGGTCACTTATCCATTCTTCTGCCTCAGTTATTCTGTTATTGGTCCCTTCTAGAGAATTTTTAATTTCACTTATTGTGTTGTTCATCATTGTTTGTTTGCTCTTTAGTTCTTCTAGGTCCTTGTTAAACGTTTCTTGTGTTTTCTCCCTTCATTGTAGTTTTGATTTACACTTCTCTAATAATTAGTAATTTGAGCATCTTTTCATGTGCCTGTTGGCCATCTGTATGTCTTCTTGGGGAAAATGTCTATTTAGATCTTCTGCATTTTTTTCATTGTGTTTTTTTATATTGAGCTGCATGAGCTGTTTGTATATTTTAGAGTTTAATCCATTTGTTTATTTTGGATGGATGTCCCATTGGTTTATTTTTGTTTGTATCATCATTACTCTAGGAGGTGGATCCAAAAAGATTTTGCTGCAATTATGTGAAAGTGTCTTCTGCCTATGTTTTTCTCTAGGAGTTTTATAGTATCCACTCTTACATTTAGGTCTTTAATTCATTTTAAAATTATTTTTGTGTATGATGTTAAAGAATGTTCTAATTTCATTCTTTTACATGTAGCTGTACAGTTTTCCCAGCACCACTTACTGAAGAGGCTGTCTTTTCTCCATTGTATATTCTTGCCTCTGTTGTCATAGATTAATTGACCATAGGTGATTGGGTTTACTTCTGGGCTTTCTTTCCTGCTCCATTGATCTATATTTCTGTTTTGTGCCAGTACCCTGTTGTTTTCAGGACTGTAACTTTGTAGTATGGCCTGAAGTCAGGAAGTCTGATACCTCCAGCTCCGTTTTTCTTTCTTAAGGTTAGTGTGGCTACTAGGGGTCTTTGTGTTTTCATACAAACTTAAATTTTTTTATTCTAGTTGTGTGAAATATGCCATTGGTCATTTGATAGGGATTGCATTTAATCTGTGGATTGTCTTGCGTTATATTATCATTTTAACAATATTGATTCTTCCAGTCCAAGAACATAGTGTATCATTCCATCTGTTTGTGTCATTTTTAATTTCTTTAATCAGCATCTTATGGTGTTCCTAGTATGGTTCCTTTGTCTCCTCAGGTAGGTTTGTTCCTAGGTATTTATTTCTTTTGATGTGTTAGTAAATAAGATTGTTTCCTTCATTTTTCTTTCTGATCATTCATTGTGCCTTAAGGCTCCAGTTACCCCCTGTACTCCCAGTCCAGCCACACACACAGGGACCTTGCCACCTGGCTTCCAGTCAAAACCTTGTAAAGATCCATGAAAAATCTGGACTGCGGAGGTGGTCCCTGGGGCCTCCAGCTTAAGAAGTGCTGCCCCAGGGGTTCCAGAAATTGAGAACGGAAAAGTGAATGGAGTAGTGGGGTGGCATAGAGAAGGGTGAGTGCCCTGGGAGATTTTGAGAGAAATACCCTCCATCCAAAACCCCTGTCCCTGCAGCTGACCCAACGGTGCCATGGGATTTCAGTGTCTTTTGTGAGGTGATGGCTCTGCTTCTTTACTCCTGTGTTCAACACTGTGCCAAATGAAATCCTCGCCTCTTACTGATTTCCAATGCCTTTATATGCATGTGTGTGTGTGTTTATTTGTTTATTCATCATTCATTCAGTCTCTCTTTTTCTTATTCTTGCTAACAGTTTGTCAATTTTGTTTATCTTTTCAAAAAGAAACTCCAATATTATTTATCCTTGTATTGTTTTTGTAGTCTCTATTTATTTTTAATTTTTTTTGGAGTATAGTTGATGTACAATGTGTGTTCTGTAAAGTGAATCAGTTATATGTATGTCCACTCTTTTTTAGATTTTTTCCCATATAGATCACTACAGAGTATTGAGTAGAGTTCCCTGTGCTAGACAGTAGGCCCTTTTATTACTTTTATAACTGCTCTAATCCTTATTATTTATTTCATTCTGCAAATACTGGGCTTAGTTTGTTCTTTTCCTAGTTCCTTTCATTGTAAAGTTAGGTTCTTTGAGGTTTTTTTCAGAGACAAAAGGTTTTATTACCTATGACACAGCAAGCATGAGCATAATATTGTATTGGTTCTCCTTCCCTATACCCCAGTTCCCACTGGGATGACAGAGAGGGATCCAGTTGAGTGCTATGCATGCACTCGGTTGTGTTACACTGAGGAATCCTGAGTTTGAGGACTCCACTGCTTTTAAAATGAGAGGTTAGCAGGTTCCTGTGTGTCTGAGGGAGAGACATTAGCTCATTCTTCAAGGCTGTTCATTACAAACACACTCCCAAGAAATGGCTCAGGGGAAATTCTGTCAGGGCATGCTCTCTTTTTCTTTCTTTCTTTCTTTTTTTTAATTGAAGAATAATTGACATAATATTACATTAGTTTCATATGTACAACAATGATTTAGGATTTAAGTATATTACAAAACGATCACCTGATGAGGCTAGTAACCATCTGTCCCCATCCACAGTTACTGCAATATCATGAACCATATTCTTTATTCTGTATATTAAATTCTTGTCAATTTTTATCATATAACTGAAATTTTGTCCTTCTTACACCCCTTCACCTGCCTTGTCCAAGACCCACTCACCTCCCCTTTTGCAACCACCAGTTTGTTCACTGTGTCTGTAAAACTGGTTTTGTTGTGTTTGTTTTGTTTTTAGATTACACATATGAGTGAGATCATGTGGTATTTGTCTTTCTCTGTGTGACTGACTTCACTGAGCATAATACTCTCTAGGTCCATCCATGTTGTCAAAAATGGCAAGACTTTATCTTTTTATGGCTAATATATAATATATAACTGTATATGTACATTTGTATACACATATATACGTGTATGTATCTGAATATATATCTACATATGTATAGATACATGTATATATGTGTATATTCATATGTATGTGTATACATGTATGTGTGTATATATATATATATAAAAACACTTTTTTATTCATTTGTCTATCATTGAACATTTAGGTTTCTATCATATATCGGCTATTGTAAGTTATGTTGCAATAAACACAGGTGCATGTATCTCTTTAAATTAGTTTTTTGCTTTGTTTTATTTTCTTTGGATAAATAGCCAAAAGTGGAATTGGTAACTCATACGTAGTTTTATGTTTTTGTTTTCAGAACCCTTCGTAATGTTTTCAATAGTGGCTGCACTGATATACATTCTTGGCAACAGTGCAGGTGA